>NC_138058.1:9657456-11011094 GCF_964194185.1 Rhinolophus hipposideros | reverse complement strand
AACAAATGTCTGTTCCTTTGTTTAAAACAGCCCTACGAGGCTCTTTTCCCTCAAAACAGCTATGTCAGATGATGCCCAATGTGGAGGGTAGAACAAGGTGGGACAGTTCTACTCTACTTCCTGTAGGTCAGACTATGCACCTCAAGAATTTATTCCATTTATGATTCAATGTATGCAAGGCCCTGACCAATGTCATTAGAGAAGTACAGTAAAAATCAACCAGGAAGAATCCTCTACAGACCTCAAGCCAAGTCATACTGGCTAATAAGCATTTACTGATGTTCAGTCATGTACAAAACACCAAAGGAAACAAATTAAGAAACTGCATTGCCTTAATGAAGATGACAGATGGAGACATTTAAACAATGGATTTTTAATTTTTTTAAAATAGCAGAACCCTTATTTCAAGTGAACCCCCAAAATACCAAGCAAATAAAAGTAGTATTGTATAAGACAATTTTATTATGAAAGTTCAACTTATAACTTGCTAACAACCATTCTGCATTTCAGCATAATACTGAGAAAATTCTGATTCACATACTTTAGAACTATTAACATTTCCAACTATTTAAAAGATTCCAAGGTCTATGTAAAAACTGTTAACCTGACAGCAAAAGGTAAATAACATATTTGAGTATTTGTTTATCTGTTTTCAGTATACTTAAAAATACTGTAATTTTAAGACCGAAACTGTTAAGGCATTTTGGAACTCAAGTTGATAACCAATTCAAAACAACCAGCAGCTTTAACCAGGCACCTAATAGCATTCATTACTTAACGATATCTGGAGAGATAGGAACCTTATTTACTCATGAGTGTATCCTTAGTAGCCATATTTCCAAGCATCCCACTTAGAATTTAGTAAGGATTCCACAAATAATTTTTAACACAAATGAATAATATGATACATCAGAAAAAAGGTTAATGGGCACATAGAGCTAACAAACATTTGATTGGGCCAAACCTGAAACTAAGCAGGATTTTCACATTAAGATAAACTGAGGCAAGATGAACAAAGCTTTAGGGGACTGGGGAAAGAGGTGGACATAGGGTTTAAAGCACACTTTCAAAAAACTGGGAACAGTCTAGTTTTGGAGGGTTGTGGGGTGAATTAGCATGAAGATCAGACTGAGAGGACAGGACAGGGTTTGGATCTATGCTGGGGAGTCCAGAAAAAGAACTAGGACCAGTGGATAGAAGTTACAGAGAGGCATGCTAGCTCACTAGGACAATCACACCTGTTTGAACTGGCTTGCCTCCCAAAAGGTATAGCACCACTGGAGTCATTTCAAGAGGCTAAGTGTGGTCTGTCTACTTATCGACGACACCGAAGAAGGACACTCAGAGACAATGATTCAAGTCCCCTGCAACCCCAAGTTTCTGAGCCTGTGATCTGTAACAAGGGTCAGCTAAACCTGGCCCACCTGTCCTTCTAAATGGTACTCTGCCACTCTCATCACTCACATGTTGCCTCGGGATGTTTTGGGGTGACAAGAACAGACCTGAGTAGCTGCGACACAGAGTGCATGGCCCACAAAGCTCTGGACTTTTACAGAAAGTATGCCAACCCCGACCTAAAATACAGCCAAAGATGACCACTTTAGGAGACCCAACGCAAAACATACTATTTGATTTAAATATTTCTATTAGCTACCATTTCAGATCTCACTAAGAGAGGACAGGGCAGCTTATGCTGCAGTAACATACTCATTTGATCTCAAAATCTCAGTGACCGACAGCTAAGGTTTATTTTGGAGCATGTCTAGCCCATGCTCCAAAATGTCCACGGAGCTGTGGTTCTATGTTATCTTTACTCCAGGGTCCAGGCTGATGGAGCAACCTCTATCTGAAGCACAAACTGGCTCTTGAAGCTTGATCTCCAATGTGATACAGTATACCATTTCTGCTCATATTTTGTGAATAGGCCAACCCTGACTTCAGCAAGTACGGAAGTATAATCCTCTCCCAGGAGGGCAAGCAGATTTGGGTGGGGGGAAAAAATACAATCCACCATACAGTGTATTCAGAAAAATTTACATCAGTAATTTGTTTTCCTTATTTCTGCAACCTATCTGATCAATAGCATATTTCTATTCCAGTATCTTCAGCCTAAAAGCAAAAATGGCTCTAATGTCATTTCATGTTTTTTAAGACAAATAATATTAATGCTCAGAATTATTTAAAGGTTATTCTCTATTCTAATAAAAGATGCCTAGAAAAAAAATTGGAAAATAGTAGAAAATACATCACTCAGATCTATGCCCAAAGAAAGGAAATACGGGGATATATTTACTTCTAGCATTGTTTTCTGTGCTTTTGTTTTTTAAGTTGGGTGATCCCCTACTTTCCATTTTACATCCTTTCCTCATTTCCCAGTAAGTTTTTTATTACAAATTATAGTTTGCTTTTGTTTTAAGTCACCTTGTAAATGGTATAATCTATAACTAAATTTCTATTCTTACACAATACTTTGCTTTTAAATAAAACAATGTGATGAGATTATCTTTTACATAAATTGTATACTAGGGGACCAATTACTTATTGCCTTAGAATAGACTCTTAGACTAATTGTAATTATTGAAAGTGGCAGCATATCAAAGGCTGTTCATATATTTCGTATGTTGACACTTTCCAAAGGAAGTCTACCGTTATACTACTACTCTCACTCCAACAACGAATGGAGCAGTTAAGAGCAGTTATTTCATCATCCATGCCTGTACTGGGTATAATCGTGTAATAATTTTAAAAAATAAATAAACTTTGCAAAAAATCCATCTTGATTCGCTATGCATTTCTCTATTAATGAAGTTGAACCTACTTCCATGTTTGCTTCCCAGGTCTATTTCCTGAAATATATTGTTTCTGAAATCTGCCTTCTAATCAGTTGGGATCTTAGTGTTTTATTTCCTATTATTTTGACATATAAGCTTTTTCCAGTCATCCAATTTGTTGTAACAAATTATATTAAATAATCCTCCCATTTCCCTCTCTGATCAATGGAAAACTCTTCTATAACTTAAAATATTTAATGTAGTGCTGAAGTGCTAGGCTGTTCTAAGTGTTTTAGAAATATTAACTCATTTAATTTATAACAAATACATACATACACAAACGAGATCTAATTTACATGTCAAATTTATGCACATAGTCTAAGCTACTCTAAACCACATATCTGTCTATTTTTATACCAGTTACACAAAGTTTTAAGTGCGTATAACCTTCTATAATAGGTTTTGAGATGTCAGAGCTAGTTCTTCTGTCTCTGTTCTTTTTTTTTTTTCCATCACTGTTTTAGCTAGTCCCACCTGCTTTTTAAGGTAGACTATTGGGGAAAAAATAAAATGGAAACCAGACAAGTTTCTATAGCAGGTTGGCTAGTGGCAAATGGCATTAACAAGGATGAAAGTGCTGGGTTTGAAGAACCATCACTACTGCAATAAAAGGATTTCTAACATTGTTAAAAACTTTAACTACTCAGTAGACTTTCTTACATAAAATAATGGGTGTTCCTTACACAATGAAGGTACTCTAGGATACTAAGTACCTTCTAAATCAAGTTTAAAATTATATTCCACGATACCCCTACTGTGAATCGCACAGAACATTCTGTATGTAATGAAATTTCAGGATTAACTAAAACAAACCAAAGTAAGTAATGGACAACTAACCATGGTGAGAGTAAAAGGCATGCACATGCCCTTACGTAACACCAAAGAGCCACGTGAAGGCCACTCCCACATCTCCAGGCACACCTTATAAAGAGCTTCGCTCATCTGGTTAAAACAAATTCTATAAACAATTTTTACACCTCGTACAAAGTTTTCCTTGAGAGAATTCTATTGAGAGAACATTCGTTTTGTCACCATTTCATTCTGCATAGCCAAAGAACTTGATTAAATGCTAGTTGTGTTACATACATGGCAGAAAGAATTAAGACAAATGGCTGCTTATACTTTCTTTGGTCCTACAGTAGTAATAGCCTTCATTATTTCATTTGAGTTTCACAATCCTACAAATTAGAAAAGATAATTTAGCATAGTTACTGATAAGGAAATAGAGGAAAATTAGGTGACCTGCCCATAATCACACAGCTATTATGCAGACCCTTTTGTCTTCGATTCCCATCCACTACTCTTCCTCCAATAGCCGTACTTCCTCTCGACTCCTTTCCTCCCTAACTGCCTCATTTACCACATTCAACTAAAAGCCACAATGAAACAAAGATGGAAGAAGTTTCAAAAGCCCAGAGAACACATTTTGGAGTACCTAACAGATGCAAATACCTATCAGACACTGGCAAAATTACAGTGGGTTGTGTGTATTAATACAGCAAGTCTGTCCCATGTTGGAGGTTAAATTCCTACACCCTCAATTTACAAGATCAGAGTCTCATAGGAAATGGAAGAAGACATGTATATATCCATAGAAAATAATTCTCAGAAGGCATCCCTTTTTAAAAAACTAGATTCATCAGCATTAAATGGACTCTTTTCCTAAAGCACAAGCATATGCTCAGAAAACACTAACATGAGGTTAAGTTTTCAAACACACCCCCATCACTTGGAATGTTAAGTCTGTTACACTTGCATGGTCCCTTGTCCATTATGCAAATCATACCCAAGCATCTGCCTATCCACCTGCTTCTTCACCAACTTTGGCAGTACCAAAGTCACTGGGCCTCGTCTTCTATCCACATGTTAAAACAAGCAGAAACTAACCAGAATACCCCTTTCCGTATCACCTGTCCTGATCCTACTCCACAGAAGAGAGTAATTACAGTTCACTAGACTGAAGCACTAGCTCACCTTGGGAGTTTCCACCCACATAAACATGCCCAAGGCCTACCTCCCAGAGATTACAATTCAGTAAGCCTAAAATACAGCTCATTTCTTAAAAACTATAAATTCAAGAAGACTGAGTTGAATTAGCTTATGAGTGACAATATGCATGCTAATATTTTTATTTAAAACATTATAACATTCCAATGTATGAGGGTCTACTTTTTCAAATGAATGAAAACCCTGTTGCACATTCACTCACTTGAATAACATTTATTGAGCATCCTACAAAGTAAGTGCCAGGTAGGGTTCTAGGCCCCTGGAACACAGCAATGACAAGACTCAGATCTGTGCGCCACAGAACTTCAACTTCACTGAGCAGACAGAACATAAGTCAGATAAATAATACCATTTTAGGTACAAATAAATTCTATGAAGAGAAATCTAGATAGGGGTTAGAAAGCAACTGCAGGGCAAGGTACACCTATTTTAGATAAGAGGTCAGGGAGACTCTTTTGGAGGAGGCAATATATGAGCAGAGATCTGAATGATGAAGACCTAGAGAAGGCAGAAGAAACAGAAAAGTTAAGGTCTTATGGCGACATCTCTGATCCATGTTTGGCTAGGGGCTACTAAATAAAATGGACTTTCTGATTCCAAAAAAATTAAATACCTAAGACCTGACAATACAAGACGAAACTCGGGTGTCAAAACAAATGTTTCTAGCAATAATGCTATGACATTCTAAAACTATGGAATAGCTAAAGGGAAGGAGGCAAAATCTAATTTAATCTGGGTCTTAATGAATGAATATAATTCCAATTCACAGAAATGACGGAAGGAGCTTTTCATCAGAGGCAAAAACACAAACAGAAACACAGAAACGAGAAAGTACAAAGACAAACCTAAAATATCAGATAAGCCTGTGATCAAATTAATAAATATAAATGTGAAAATATAGGTTAGAATTAGAACAAGAATGTCTTTACTCATTTTCAACTAGAAAACACCTACTTATGCAAGACCCAGCTAACAAAGTCAATTCCTCTATGAAGAAGGATACACTCTAACTCTCAAAGGCAATTACTGTTCTTCTGTGTTGTCCCCAACGTCCCTCTGGTCACGTCTAACTCCCAGAGGTTACTTGCCACAAAAATCAACATTCTCCATTAACTGCCATCTCTGTTCAAACACAACTCCTAACACACAAGCAGCATACAAAATATATTTGTTCAATCAACCAGAGTAAAATAGGATGGAAGGTCCATAGATTGGAAAACTCAACATACTAAAGATATCAATTCTTCCTAAATTGACCTACAGGTTAATGGAATTCCTACCAAAATCCCAGCAAGGCATTTATTTTGTAGACACAGACAAGCTTATTCTAAGATTTATATGGAAAGGCACAGGTCCTAGAATACCTAAAACAATCTTGACAAAGAATAATAAAATGGAAATAATCACTCCTCCCCAATATCAAAGCTTACTATGTAGACAAGTCAAGATCATGTGGTGAAGAGACAGACATGAATTGATGGAATAGAACAAAGAACGCAGAAACAGACCCACCCAAACATGCCCAACTGATTTTTGACAAAAGTGCAAAAGTAATCCAATGGAGGAAGAACTGCTTTTTCAACAAATGATGCTATAGCAGCAATTGGATATTCACATGCCACACACACACACACACACACACAAAAGTATTCAAAATGGATCATGAACTTAAATGTAAAACATGAAGCTATAAAATTTTTAGGGGAAAAAAAAATCTTTGGGACTTAGTGCCACGCAGACTTTTGACTTAAAAGCACAATCTATAAAAGGAAAGATTGATAAATTGGACCTCATCAATTAAAAATTTTGCTCTGCAAAAAACTGTGTGAAGAGGTTAAAAAACAAACTACAGACTAGGAGAAAATATTTGCAAACCACTCATTTGACAAAGGAGTACTATCTAGAATACATAAAGAACTCCCAAAACTCAACAGTAAAAAAAACAAACAATCCCATTGGAAAACAGGCAAAAGACATGTACAGACATTGCACTGCAGAGGACATACAGATGGCAAATAAACACATGAAAGGGTGTTCAACATCATTAACCATCAGGCAAATGCAAATCAAAACTGCAATGAGACACCATTACACATCTGTTAGACTCCCTAAATTAATTAAAACACAGAACAAAAATGCTGGTGAGGATGTGTAGAGATTGTTCTACAAAATAAAACCACAATGAGATATCACCACACACCTACTAAAATATTTAAAATAAATACACTAAATACTGACAAGGATGCTGAGAACCTGGATCACTCATAACTTGCTAGTGGGAATATAAAATAGTACAGCCACTTGAGAAACAGTTTGGCAGTTTCTTAAAAATATTAAACATATAACCAGCAATTACTGGTTCATAGCCAAAACCAGGAAATAATCCAGCTGCTCTTCAGTGGGTGAATAGTTAACAAACTGTGGAACATCCATACAATGGAATACAATTCAGCAATAAAAAGGAAAAAATTACTGATACATACAACTTGAATGACTCTCCAGAGCATTATGTTGAGTAACAAAAGGCAATCCCAAAAGTAATCTTGAAGTAAAAAAAGTATAGAAATGGAGCCCAGATTAGTAGTTGCCAGGGGTAAGAGGGGCTGAGAGAAGTAAAGTAGGTGTGGCTATAAAAGGGCAGCGTGAAGGCTCCTTGTGGTGTGAAACTCTGTATTTTGACTGTATCAATATCAATTTTCTGATTGATATTGTTCTATGGTTTTATAAGATGTTACCATTGAGAGAAATTGGGGCAAAGGGTTCATGAGCTCTCTGTATTATTTCTTATAATTACATGTCATCCTACAATTATCTCAAAAAAATCTTTTTTAATTAAAAAAAATGGATGGAAGGAAAGGAAGTTAATCTTAACAAGGAAAAGATGCTTTTGGGGGGAAAAAAGAGAAGAAAGAATGGGTTGACAGAGGCCAAGTATCCAAAAGGCAGGGACATCTTATCTGTAAACTCAAGCTCAATGCTAACTGGGTTAGAAGAGATGAGGGTTATCAAAGAAGCTCTGAGGGCAGAATTGGGAACTTTAAAAGCGTCAAGAAAACTTGGAATATTAGTCTATAGGAAGCATGGTTAAGAATTAACAAAACAGCCTTCACTACTTGTCTTACAGCATGTAAAGCACTTTTCTTCACTTGCTAATTCATTACACAGATGTTGTTGATTCTGTTTTATCTATAAAGCTGTTTGATCTAAAACAGAAAATTTTTCTAAAAGCATTGTCACCACAATTTGCATGTCCCTATGCAATTCTACGTAATGGAACTTTACCTGTAGAATTGTAATATAATCCTAACAATAACAAGAGTAAGAATCAGTATTATTATCCTTATCCTAAAGCAAGGGATAGGGATAACAATGGGTCCAAACAAAATGGGTTCAAAGAGAAAATGTTTTACAGTCACACAAAACTTCGTGACAAAAGTAGAATTAGATTTCCAGATTCTCAACCATAGCAGTGATTACTACAACACTCATTTTTTCTCCCTCCCACAAATAATCTCTTTTTCTTCCTCTTATGTGAATAAGGGTACCCTGTGAATTGTGGATTGCCATAACTAGCTAATGTAACAAGCAATGTTTATTTTTGTTAATATTTTAAATATTTTATAATGCATCTCGGGAAAGTGAGTGGAGCTTAAATGTTCCAGGTTACCTAAGTAGAAAAGTCACATGTGAACCTTTCCAAAGTTGCACCTGCAACTCATTTTAAGATAACATTCTTAGGCTAAATGCATTGTCAGTGATGCCTGATAAAATTTAACTAGGCTAATGTATCAGTTAATTAAAGCTCAACTTTAATTCAACAAGTATTTCCTGAGTGGTTACACCCAGTCACTATAGAGGCACTGAGAATACAGCAGTAATGAAAATACAAAATGTAGCTCTTGCTCTCATCTAATAACAGGCAACCATAATAAGATTATATAAATGCTAAGATGCGGATAAATACAAGGAGCCACAGCCTCACAGGAGCATGAGACGTCAGCTACACCAGTAGGAAGACAGACACCAAGGGAAAGAGTTGTATAAACAGAGACCATAAAGACAAACAGGCATCAGCCAGTTGAGAAGTGGAGAGGGTAAAAATATACTAGATTGACACAAATAATAATATATGCAGTCATTCACTTCAAAAATACACTAAAATGATCTTAAGAGGAGATCCTAAACAGAATGAAGAGAAACTTGGGCAGTAAAATTTGACAGCCAATACACAAGTGGTAATTGACTTTACAGATCAGAGAAAGATGTTAGCTGGCTTTGTGGAAGCCCAGAAGAAGCTGCTTGGTACCAGTGAAACCAAGAAAAACTTATGAAATAGTCAGCAGGCACTTCCAAAGGTGGACATGGAAAGGTCATAAAACAAGAAGTTCCTGGTTGAAATTCTGTGTAAGAGACAGAATTCCAGATGTCCTCTCCCACTGATGAAGAAAGACTATTCTGTCCCTTCCAGATACCGGAATCAATGACAACAGGCATAGCAGAGGAGAGAAGTGATATAGGGGATTAAAAAAAAAAAAAAGGGGGGAGATTAAATGGACTTCTACTTTCTAGACTGTGAGAATTCTGGCCCTTTCCTTCTCCGTTGGCAACCAAAGTGCTGGCAGCCAGGTGTACACCCATCTTTAAGCAAGATTCTGGGAAATCTGACACACACACCACACGCTTCCTCCATCAGCCCCCAAGGACCTACGGGTAATTACAGAGGGAGATTCACCAATGAATCTTTGGTGAATCTATGGCCTTACCAGATACGCCATATTGAAGCTCACAGTTTACAATCCCCACATGTGTGTGATAGCTTCCAGTCAGCTATTTAAGCAAGACCACTACTAGTTTTCATTTTAAACCTCATTTGACTTTTTAAAATTAGGTACTTCGATAAAAATTAAAATAAAAGACAATGGCAGATACAGGTGGGATGGAAGAAAAAGTGAAGGATTTTTATCATTTTTATGTACAAGACAAATAATTAAAAACAGAATTTAAAACAAACCACTCTCAATCTTAATACAAGTGCATGCCAGAAAAGGATACCTAAAAAGTAAAAAGTACTCAACCTGTATATCCATTAACATAAATGGCAACTCCATTAAAAATCGTAGACGAAGTTCCATCCTTCTGCAAAGCAGCATCTGATCGAAACTGTTCCTCCAATTTCTGAACCTTGGCAGCCATATACCCACCCTAGAATTAAAGAAAAGGTAACCTAATCACAAAAGTTGTATTTTCTTCTCCCTCTACAAAGAAACTTCTATTTATAAATAAATAAATAGATAGAAAAAAAGACAGACCTTATTCTGTGCTAGTGACCAAGGTATAATGATGACATAAGTTATAATTTTAAACATGAACCATAGGGAAGGCAATGAAACAGACAAGTCAAGGAAGACTTTTCCCTCTGTCAGCTCTATTTTTAATAATTTTATCACATTCTTATGAGTTACTTTAAAAAGAGGAAAAACGTAAGTCAAGAATAAGTTTAATGCCACAAAATATTATTCTTATCTATAAAATCAAGCAAATGTTACACCAAAGTTTAAACCAATTAAAATTTGACAAGTGGTCAATAAGAGTATATTTCACATTTCACTATCTTCTGTATATGGGAAGCTTAAAATTAATAACTTCAAGTAAAATAAAGCAGTGTGACAAACTATTAGTCCTCCATACATGTAGATAAGAATACATAAACCATTCAGTGGCTAAATTCTGGATCTAAGCTATTTGATAGTAATACTAATTTTCATTAGATAACATGAACCTCAAAAAGAATATAAAAACACTATTATTTTTCCTACTACAGACCTCTACAAATCTATGAATTCAACTACACTTTTCCTGAACACTGAAATAAGCTTAATTGACTTGAATTATCAATTCTTTATTGATTTATCTTTATCAAAAAGAATTATCAATTAAGTCTTTGAAATAAAGTTATAGGTAGGCAGAAGTGGTATTTATTTTTTTCAAAATGTAAATGACTTAATTGTTACTGATTATTTGATAACCACATGCTCACTGTCAAAAACATTTTCCCCCCCAGAAAATATAAAGAAGAAAATTTAAATTGGCTATGATCCCATTCATTGTTAACATTTTGGGATTTTATTTTCAAAGTTTATCTCTTTGTCTCAGAGCATAGTGGTTTTACAAAAAGAGAATCCCATATATGATTCATACGATATATATATTCCTTTATATGTAGAATCATTATATATATATATATATATTCCTTTATAACATAACACATTTTTAGTCAAGGCCATCTTACCAGGTTAAGAAATATAAAGCTAAATGGTTGCAGTGTACCACTGCATAAAGAAAATTTATTTGACCAATTCCCAATTATTGGTTATCTATATTTTCATGTTTTTCACTTCAGTATTACTAGCAATTCTGCAATACAATTATCATACAATAAATGTTGTGCACTAGAATATTTCTTCAAGATAAAATCCTGCAAGTTTAGGGGTTAAAGTTTGATCTTTCAACACATTGTGAAAACTCAGAGTTGGTGTCTAAAGTGATTTACAAATTAGAAAATGTGTTTTACACCACATTATAAACTAAAAAAATGAAAAATACCTAGACTGTTCAATATAATTATTTTTATTCTTTTAAAACACACCCAGTTTTCCCAGCCATCATTTTCAGCTCGCCTCCTCCATCCACCCCGTCTCATGGTGGAGCTTCTGTATTAGGGGAAACAAACAAATAAACAAAAAAATGTCAATTTTATAACATAATGTGTCAATCAATAAAAATGAGAAATTAACATAAATTCAAATGTTGAATTCATAAAAGTTAAAAGTATAATAGTGAGAAAACTTTTTCCAAAGCGTATCATTCTCCTGATTCCCAAGTCAAATTTATTCCTATAGATAAGTATCAAGTTTAAATCATAATTACTTCACCAATCCTAACACCCACTTACATAAAACATCACCAAATCAGACTAACATTGTTGCACTTACTTGTAAACAATTAATTAGTGTTAACAGAACCTAAGAAAATATACTCCTTCATGAATTGACCTATAATATGGCTCTCAAACTCTGTCATTGCTATTACATACTGGACACTTAAGAGGGCAGTCACAGTGTAATTCATCGACACAAAAATCTCTAAAAGAAGTCAATTAAAACAATGCATCTAAGGAGACATCATGCAAAAGACTATCACTGATAATAAACTAGTAATTCTGGCATTTTCCTTAAGGCAACACTTGACCAACTGAGTTATAAAACCACCAACATGACCAATGACAGCTCATCTCAAGTGTCAGCTGCCTTAGTGGCTAGCAAGGCATAAAACAATTCATAAGTCAAAGCCTAACTCAAATGGCTACATCATGAGACATGATGACTGCATTATCCTTCACAAAATTAACATGGTCTCCATTTAGGCATTTTTATTCTAGTAACTATACATATGTTAATATCAAATGGTTACCATATATCACTGGAGAAGCCTTATACATTATCCAAGTCAAATCAGCTTTGATGTGGCTTATAAAAATTTGTTACTGAATACCTTAAAACATGACACTCTATCCACACACTTCAGCAGATACTGTCTTTCAAATATTTCTATTCTTGGTATATTATGAGATGTATAGTTTCTCCTTGCTGACATTTATATTAATTATGAATTTTTCTGTCTACTCTTAAAAGGTGCCTAAAAGATATGTAGAGAGATGCTCAAAGAGTTAAATCCAACAGAGAGACAGGAGCATGAGCTCTAAGAACCGGAGGCAAAGTGATTAACCCTGATTAGGTGTTATGGGTGCTTAGGGAGAGAAGAGTTTTGTTTTTTTGAAGGCTGACAATGTAGGGGCATGGCTCCCCAGTGTTCATCATGAGTCCCAGAACTGCCATCTTTGTTCTGCTAAATTCTTGTTTTCAAAAAAGGCTTTGTCCAGTCCCTGAAGACTTCTCCCTTACCTTAAAGGAATCAGGGAAATGTGTTAACATAGTTCTTGACTTCATATAAACTGAGCCCATACATCTGCTCTAACAAGTGAAGAGTCTGGAAGTTCTGGCCATTACAGATTAACGCTGCATACTCACAAAAATTAAATTGAGCAATTAATCTGTTAAATGAGGTAAATTTAAAAAAATATATCTTTAAAGTTTAATTCATTTTCCCAATCATGTAAGAGCCTCACTTAAGATCTATTAGGTATTTATTGCGAAAGGCCAGTAAGAAAATCCTTATCAATGTCTTAATGAGGGTAGGCAAGTATGAAACAAAAGTTCTAATAAATAAAACCCAAAAAACTGATTTTAAAGGTTCTTTCCCCATTCCCAAATAATAAAGCTATCCCAGACAAATGTTTAAAGGTTGAAAAGTAAAAGAAATAAAGGAATGAAAATAGTAATTTTATCCTTTCCTCTAATTTGACCCATGTACAGCAAACTCCCGTTGGTCCAGGATTCAAATAAGACCAAGAAAAGGGGAAAAGGAAACAAGAAACATACTTCATTTTACACATTCAAATTCTACTTTTGGGAAAATCCCATAACAAATACTAAACTAGATAATTTGGACCAACCTTCCTGCTGAGGAAGAGGAAAACTACACAAAACATTGTTTTTAAAAAATTGCCTCAAGGCAAAGAAGGCCTTAGCAAACAATGAAAAATTACTGGGCCAAGATTTAGAAGATGACAAAGGACACCAGCCACCTCACCTTACCTCTTCTTCCCAAACTGGGACAGCTTCTCCTCTGAGGGTATTTGTCAATTCTAGAAGAGTGGCTGAGAGGATGGGCAATGTTTCTGAGAAGCACAGTGCTAAGGGAACAGAAGTTGGAGTTCAGGAGTTTTCCAAAGATAAAAATCTGCACACGTGGGATGAGGACCCTGGTCGTGAGAGTAAGCTGACAGTAGAAAGACCACACTTTGCAGAACATGTATTTTGCCTTAGACTATTTCAGTCTTCGAAAGCAAATTGAGGTGTAATCCTGGACTGCCAGTGCCCAGAGCATCTGGTGGCACAAATGTAAATCCTCAGAATGACGACAACATCCTAAACTGTACATCCTTCCACAAACAATTTTGCAATTAGAATGTCTGGCATGCAAATAAAAATAACCAGGCACACAAAGAAACAAGATCACATGAGTGAGAAGCAACAGAAACAACAAAATAAACGCCACATAGTCAAATTAAAATAGACTTTAACTATGCTTACTGTGTTCAAGGACATAAAAGACAAGTATTGGAATAGTGGTAAAGAACTATAAAATATATAAAGTAACTAAATGCTAAAAGTAGAATTGAAAGATACAATACTAGCAGTAGGTAAGAGTAAGTTAACAGATAAGAGCAAATAAAGAACAGCTGAAAATAAGTCATTAAGAAAATACCCCGATAAAGCAGTGGCACAAAAGAATGGAGAACATGGGTGGGGAAAGAGATACAGAGGATACCTGAGAAGGTCTAACAAGTAAATTTGGGGGGAAAGGAGGAGAAAAGCAGTTACATTTGAAGAAAGTATGACTAAAACATTCTAAAACTCCTTAAAGACATCAAGCCACAAATTCAAAAAGCCCAATGAGTCCCTAGCAGAAAAAAGTCTTAAAAGCTGCCATGACTGGGAAGAACAGGGAGATTCCATTCAAAATACTCCAAGGAGCAAAAATTGAACAGCTGTTTCTTTAATAGAAACAAAAGAGCTAGAAAACAACAGTGCTGAAAGGAAATAATTACTAACTTAGAATTCTATACCCAGAAAGAAATTCAGTCAACAATGAGGAAATAAAGGTGTTTCAGGCAAATAAAAACAGAAGCTAATGCCACGAGCAAACATGCACTAAAGGAAACCCTAAAGGATAGCTCTCAGATGGAGGGAAAATTCTCTTACATGGAAGGTCAAAACTATAGAAAAAAATGCAGCAAGGAAAATAGTAACTATCTGGGTACATCAATGTCAAATACTGACTGAATAAAGATACAATAACGACAATCGGTTATCGCTTGTAGCATAATATACAGCACAAGTGAACAAAAGATCATGAGAAAAGACTAGGGGTACAGGGAACCACTTCTAGTCCAGTCTCAGCCACTAACTGGCTTCACCGATTTTTGGTAAATTTTCATTTCTCTGGGTCTCAATTACGGTATTATCTGGGTCTCTTACTGTAACTCTAAGAGGTTTGGGTAGTTGAGTTCTGTCAACCTATTAGAGTTCTGTCAACCTAAATAAAGAGGTAAACTGAGGAAATCTTGAATTACCAGAAACTGAGTTTATTTGGGAATAGCAGAGGAATTGAATGCTGTAGCAAGCTACAGGCGAGTCCGCTGAGGGATTGGAGGTGAGGGAGCTATATTTACGGGCACAGAGTGTAAAGAGGGGGAGTCCAGCCAGAATCCAAGCAGTAAATTCACTGGCTGGAGGATGAGGAGGGATTCTTGGTGGATGTTCACTGGTCAGGAGATAAGTCTCAGTGTTCTGTAAATCAGGCATTTACAGGAAACCAGTATCGCAGTTCTTAAATTCATTCTCCTAGAGGATACACGCATGAGATTCTCATACTTTTTGGTTCAATTTTAGATTGAAATCCTTTCACAGTTCCCTTTGGCGCTCTACACAAGACACATTCGAGGCCTATTTTCAGAAACTAAATATAAAAAGTTAAAACTACTATATCCACATCCTTCAGTTTCAGAAATTTGATTATGTAAAGCGTTGGTGCTCATCATTTGTGATTTATGCTGACCCCTTTACTTATTTCAGAAAGATTTAAGGCAACTTGTTCTATATCAAATTCATTTAAATAATCTACGTACAGACTAAGATGGCCTATGACAATAAATTCAGAGTCAAAACCTAACTGTAAACCTGGCCTTTACTGAACACCAGGAGTGGCACCTGATCAGTCGTCACTGTTGGATGACATCAACTGTGCAACTTTTTTTTGTCAGATGCTAGACGCTAGATGTTCAGTATACAGCTGTAGATTGCATTCAGCACAGATAATTATGGCATCTAAGAAGTAATCCAGAGCTCGTGTCTAAGACACACCACACTAGACTACCTTAGGTCACGGAATACGACTGTGTGTAAAGCACTGTACTGTACTGGGAACTACTGAGACAAATGAGAGGCATTTTTGTATGAGTTTTAAACTAGCCCTATACACTTAAGGGAAAGAATTTAGACTGGAAGAGTAAGGCGAAAAACAAACAACCCCTGGAGCACAAAGCAAACTACGTGACCCAGATCTATAATGCTGGCCAAGAGCAAGAACAGACCAGCCTGGCGTGCAGCATAGCTACCTGCAAACCTGACCTGTACAGCCAAATAACAGGCGGACACTCAGGTGGCAGGCTGTAAACGGTAAATAGGTTTATCACACTGCTGTTGATATGTGCATAGCATCAAAGACTGTTCATACGGCACTCGTTTTGGTTAGACCCACATTCATTTCCTTTTTGATACTCCAAACATTACAGAACGAAAATATGAAGAATATGTTATACATAAACAATTGCCATTAATCTTGTATATGATAGGAAGTCAATAAGTTACTGTTGAATAAAGAAAATGAACTTATATGTAAAGCATGGTAGCAACACTAATATGTCCCAAGTACAGTGTACCCCAACGTACCAATATTCAAAACTCTACCTTGCATATTTAGTTTAATCTACTATTTCTCTTACTTTAAAACAGCTTTCCAAAGATTGACAATAGAACTCCATGCTTTTTAATGAAGAGCATTATGATAAACACTCTGTCCCCCTGCAAGTGGCACACAGACAAGATTGGCAAATGATACACACACTTTTGGTGCTAACAAGAACCACACAACAGGTGGGATTAAGTATAAATCCTTTAGAGGGTTCTAAAGACTACAGTGCTTCCCTAGTAGTGTGAAATCAGTCAGTAGCTAACATAAAACCGTATTCTCGGAAACTGGTATGCCATAAAGGCTTATGTTTCTGCAAACCAGTAAGGATCTTCAAAAAAGGGGCTTTGCCAATGCCTCTGAAGCCATATCCAGGGCAACAGTTCTCCACTCCAGCTGATTTACTTCTTCAAATAGGACTTTCCCTAGCATGGAGGAGGGCCGGACTGCACAGCTGGACAGAAATAACCCTCAGAAATAAAACTCTCTCTGTTCTTATCCTCTCGGTTCCCACAACCTTCTGAATCACGATGTGTCATCTTGACTAACCCCATTCACTAAGAGGATGCCCTTTGTGGGCAAGCCATCCAATCACCAAGGCAGACTTGTAAATAAAAATTGCCATCTAGTTTTCAGATGAAATTCTTGCAGACTGGGTTCCCAATTTAGTTCCAGTGCTTTATGGCTTTAAGGAAAGTGAGAAACATTTCTGAAATTGTAATGTACAACCTAAAACAACCTACCAACTTCTCCTTATCCAGCAGCATTACTGTAGAAGTCAATTACTGAATTTTAAAACAATTAGTGAAAAAAAATGGATGAAGAATGAATCTGTATATGCAAAAGTACCCTTCGCCCTAGCACTTAGGGTATGCCCTACTCACTACTCATACTATTATACTACTCACTCACTATTACACTAATAAACACTATTATACTAATCTACTCTGCCAGCCCAGAGTGGAAACCAAATGAGAGCATATTACGTGAATATCTTCTGAAGATTGTGAAGTATACAACACGGTTATTTTAAATAAGTCATCCATGGTCTACCACATAATGGAAGAGCAATAGATTCAGTGGCACAAGATCTGGGCTCTAATCCCAGTTCTCCACCTGCCTCGCTATACGATTTGGGATGAGTCCAAGAGCAATGAGGCTCTCACCTCCACCTATACAACAAGGCCTCACTGATTAGCACTGAGTACAGTCCCTATGGGGCCATGAGCTGGGTGCAGGGTGCATGTGGCGGGAGGAAACAAGAGTTGGGGGCAAAAACAACAAGCAAGTAAGATTCCACTCTCTAAATCCACTTCAATTTTGGCAGCCCTGCTTTTGTAAGTTTTAGATTATTTAAGGTCTGAATAACAGTTGTTTTTGAAGAAAAAGCTCAAATTGGAAAACATGAAAACTACAACTAATGAACTAAAACCTAAGTCTAAAGACTATGGGCTCTGTCCTGTGTTTCTATACGTGACTACAGAAAGTAAATGCGCAAGGTCCTTGCAAGGGTCATCAGCTAAACTCACCCATAAGTCCTCAAGCAATGAAAAAAGACCAACCAGATTAGAGGCTGTCAGTGCAGTCAGGCCAGGCCCCCGTGTCCACATGAACAGCCAGCCGGGAGAGCCAAGTTTAAGACCAGGGAGAGCAGCTCTACCTATAATGAGCCCAGGGACCCTGAACACCTACAATGGAAGATTTCCTGAGTCTTCCATTCTCCTAATTGGGATGTTCTATGAAGAGTCTCATGAAGGTCCTGCTTATTAAAAAACTGTATCAAAATTATGTATGCATACTTTTCCCTTAAGTTTATTTCATCTTTTGCTGGAGCACATTGTTACTGTTTCACTCTGGACTTCCAATGTGCATTTTAAGAGGCTCATCGGGGCCAGCCCAGTGGCTCAGGTGGTTGGAGCGCCTATGCTGAGGTCCAGCGTGAGCAGCTGGCAGCCGGCGAGAGCTGCCCTGAGCTTCTGTGAGCGGCCAACCGATGACCAGCGACCGACTGCCTCAGCTGGGGGGAGCACAGGCTCATAATACGAGCATGGCCCAGGGAGCTGCGTCCTACACAACTAGACTGAGAAACAACAGCTTGAACCGGAGTGGTGGGGGGGAGGTGGAAGAAGGGGGTAAAAGAGGCTCATTAAAATCCCACTAAAAAGAATTTCCATTGTTTCTTTTTACTGATTATTTACGGATTTTAATATCTACCCATGGAATGATGTTAATCACAAGGAGCAATCACTTTCATGCAAAAGCACTATTTCATCTATTTCCTCAAGAATTATTCACATTAGATGGTTCCAAACAGTTCATCACACACCACTCAATTCCCACTACATATCCAGAAAATGCCCTTAAATAAACATTCATCAGTGTTAATCTGTTGGTTACACATTTGTAACTCTATAAAGTATACTATTAAGTAATGAAGATGACTTTGAGTGGCTTTTATTCAGTCTCATTACGGTAGTCATATCTACACGTATGAGTTCATCTTCAGTTACTTAAGAAAAAGTTGCAAAATGAATTGTTATATACAAATGAACATGCAACGAATGAATGAATGTGCATATTACAGTAGTATAATTATTCATGAACATGACATGAATGCAAAGACAGCAGCCTGTGGCCACCCAGACCATCAATAGGCAAGGGTGAAATAAAACGTTTACCTTTGGCTCCCTTCCATATTGCTGCTACTCAACACCAACCACTTTTCTTCTTCATTGTCTTGTTCTTTACCTTAGTTAGCTGTCAATTTTCTGCTAAGGCACCTACTAACAATTAAGGAACTGGTTAATACCTGACTTAAGGTATGTTCCATCCCAGGGATATGTGTATTTAAAAGGACTTCTCCACAACCATTCAATGAGGGAAAGAACAGCCTTTTCAGTAAATGACTTTGGGAAAATTGTTATGTCCACATGCAAAAGAATGAAGCTGAACCCTTGCCTTACATGATATACAAAAAGTAACTCAAAATGGATCAAAGACCTAAATCTAAGACCTAAAATTATAAAACTCTTAGAAGAAAACATAGGAGAAAAGCTTCATGACATTGGATTTGACAGTAATTTCTTGGATATGACATCAAAAGCATAGGCAATAAAAGGAAAAACAGATAAGACTGCATCAAAATTAAAATTTCTATGCATCAAAAAGACACAATCAATTAAATAAAAAAGCAACCCACAGAAGGAGAGAAAATATTTGAAAACCATCTATCTGATAAGGGATTAATACCCAGAATATATAAAAGAAAGCCTACAACTCAACAATAAGAAACAATTTAAAAAATGGACAGAGGATCTGAATAGATTCCTCTAAAGATATACAAGTGGCCAATAAGCACATGAAAAGATACTCAATGTCACTAATCATCAGAGAAATGCAAATCCAAACCACAATGAGATATCACCTCACACCCATTAGGACGGCTACTATCAAGAAAACAGAAAATATCAAACATCAGCAAGGATGTGAAAAAATTAGAAGCCTTGTGCACTGTTGGTAGGAATGTAAAATGGTGCAGACACTATGGAAATCGGTGTAATTGTTCCTCAAAAAATTACAAATAGAATTATCATATGATCCAGCAATTCCACTATGGTATATACCCAAAAGAATTGACAACAGATTCTAGAACTCATGTTAATAGCAGGATTATTCACAACAGCCAAAATGTGGAATCAACCCAAGTGTCCAGTAATGGATGAATGAATAAGAAAAATGTGGTATATACAGAGGGTGCCAAAAAAAAAAATTTTAAGAAAGGAAAACTATATTAGAATCGTAATACTCAATATATACCGTTAACAAAACATGAATACAAGTCACAATTGACTCCTGCAATTACAAGAGGTGCCCAAAGTGCCCATCAGCATCCAGACACTTCTGATTATGGTGAACAACTGCTTGAGCAATGCTGACCAAAGCGTCCACTTGTATACATTTTTTTGGCACCCTGGTACATACAATGGTATTATTTTCAGCCTTAAAAAAGAAATTCTGCCATACCCTACAACAAGGATGAACCCTGAGGACATCTTGCTGAGGGAAATAAGCCAGTCACAAAAAGACAAATACTGTATGATTCTACTTATTATATTAGGTACCTAGAGTAGTTACATTCATAGATACAGAAAGTAGAATGGTGGTTGCCAGCAGCTGGGGGAGGGGGAAATAAGGAGTTGTTTAATGGGTACAGAGTTTCAGTTTTACAAGATGAAAAAGTTCTGGAGATTGGTTGCACAACAGTGAATATACTTAACACTATTGAACTGTGTGCTTAAAAATGGTTAAAATAGTATTATTTTATGTTTATACGAATTTTACAATAATTTTTAAATAATACAAATTTTAAAAAGAAGAAGGGAAAAAAGACTTTTGGCACTGGAAACACTCCACAGGCAGCTGGGACCACAGAGACCGACTGGAGAGCTACAAGGAAGGGTCACTGGACAGTTCAGTTGGGAGTACAGACCTGGGAAAGAGGCTGCTTCCCCTAGAAACTTGGAGGCATCATTTGTATAGGACAAGTGTGATTGTGAATCACAAACCAGCCGTGCAGCAGCCTTATCGAGCATTTTGGCCTTTTCACCCTAGAAGGCAACTGTGTGCAAAATAACTGGTACTTGGCCTATCTGCTTTTTCCATAGATGTGCTGTGAAGATCCCTTTGAAAAATAAAGCACTATGGAAATGTAAAATACTACTAGGGGTGTGTTTTTAAGTTTAAAGAATTTAAATTTAAATGTTAAAAATTTTACTGAAAGGAGGAAAATAGAAAGTTATTAGTCAACAGGTGAATTTTTTCAAAGATTGGGGGAATGTGGGCAATGCCCGTACAGCAGTATCTAGGGTGTTTTTTTTTTTTTCTTGGAGGGGAAGGCAGAGGTAGACGGAGTATTATCCTTATAAGTGACAAAGTAAATGAAGTACTGGCACAGTTGCTGACGAGGTCGACAATGCCTGCCCCAAAGTGCTCTTGTTTGTCCTTAAATGGAAAAGGCTTTAACGCCAGATAAATAGCTTGTTACATAACATTTGGATATGAAAATACAGCTGTTTTGATGCCACCACAGAGACCATCACTGCCTAAGGTGACAGTCCCCAGACTGCTGAAGTCCTCAGGGCACAAGAGATTCTTGAGTTTTATAACCCAGGGAAGTACACATAGAACCTTCTTCCAGCCCCATCCACACACTGCAGTCAGATTTGACTTTGAAAAGACCCTCACCACGCTATTTAAAACAAAAACAAAAATCAGACACTTAGGTGAAGGAAATGAAGTCCTTGTAACAGTTGCCAAGAAGCACAACTATTGGCTCTAGTCTTTAGCACATACTCACTTTTAGGGATAAACCAAGATGACGGGTTACATTCTAAGAACAAAAGCTGTGTACTTATTATCCTAAAGAACTGTATTTCAGAGCAGCCGGCTGGCTCAGTTGGTTAGAGCTCAGTGCTCATTAACACCAACGTCTATGGTTCGATTCCCACATGGGCCAGTGAGCTGTGCCCTCCACAGCCAGACTGAAAAACCAATGACTTGACTTGGAA
Organism: Rhinolophus hipposideros; assembly: GCF_964194185.1. Taxonomy (NCBI): domain Eukaryota; kingdom Metazoa; phylum Chordata; class Mammalia; order Chiroptera; family Rhinolophidae; genus Rhinolophus; species Rhinolophus hipposideros. The sequence continues at coordinate 10,989,037 of NC_138058.1, read as the reverse complement.
CTGGTAGGTCCTGGAAAAACCCTTTGTTCATCAATATTCCCCAATAAAAAATTTAAAAAAAAGAACTGTATTTCATGTATTTAAATATATATAAATACACACACGTGCAAGATATTTAAACCAGATATTATTCCTGACCTAAGAGAACCCTTAATATTTTTAAAATTTATTTCAACATGGTTTCTTCACCATCAGTATACTGACCCATTTTCCTATTACCCATTTTTCCTGCTACAAAATAATTCCTGAAACTAATTTAAAAAAGACCAAATGAGCCCCCAAGATGAATATCTACCCAAAAAGATTATTTTATGAAGTGAAATGTATTCAGTAGAAGTGTACTGAGGGAAAAAAAGAGGAAATAATTCCTGCACTATATTACAAATCATCTTGATCAACACCAAATAAACAGCATTCAAAGAACTTTAATCCACACAATAAAAGTGGCTACAATATATACAGCACTCTCTAAACAACGAATTATAGGCTTAGTTAGATACATAAGCTTTTCTAGAAGTGAGTCTGGTCCTTCTACCTTTCCTTGAAACATTCTCTATTATCTTCCCAGTTACTGATTTGTGTTTATACACTGCTCTGTCATGCTGCCAGTGTTCATTCTGTCTTGCTAGGTGCTCCTCTTCAAAAATAGTATTTCCTGCTCTATTTATAAAAGCACATGTTTACTGTAGAAAAAGAAAACACAGGAAACAGAAAAGGGAAGGGGAAAATTACCCACATTCCCACCATCTTTGAAAAAATTCACCTATTGACTAATACTTTCTATTTTCCTCCTTAAAATTCCTTAAATTTTTAACATTTAAATTTAAATTCTTTAAACTTAAACACACCCCTAGTAATATCTTACATTTCCATAGTTTTTTATTTTTCACAGGGGTCTTTACAACTATCTATCTTCACAGCACATCTGCGGAAGAAGCAGGGAGGTCCTGTACTGGTTATTTTGCACACAGTTGCCTTCTAGGGTGAGAAAGTCAAAAAGCTTGATAAGGCTGCACTGCTGGTTTGTGGTACACAGTCACAATTATCCTTTACAGATTACGGCTCCAAGTCTTCAAGGGAGAAATTAACACTGCTATCAATACAATAAACTGTCGAAAAGTGAGTAAGAACACTGGTATTTAATTGAAACAGCCCAATACAATTCAGATGCTTCTGCACTGGGGAAGCTAACACCTGTCTGGGTCAGACACAGTAGCTGTCATGAATGTGACAGAAAGACGAAGGAAGAAAATAGTGCCCTATAAACTGGTTCCATCTAGACCCCAACTGCAAATAGTCCATATTCATGAGAAGTCAAGACCTAGAGACAGTACCAACTTTGTTACTAACTGGTTCTCTGACCTTAAGCAAGGCACAAGCAGTCAGATCTTAGTTCTTTCATTTGTGGACAGAGTTGGAACTGATAAATTCTAATCTCTTGTTTTAAAACGTGTATGATTCTATGTATCTATGCATTTATTTAAAAGTGGCTTGTAAGAGGAAAAGCACAGATATTATGCAACTCTGTCTATACTTTCAAAAACCAAGATATGCTTATCTATAGATGTGGCTGTATAGTAAAGAATTAATCTTACTCAGAGAGGTCTAGGTGATCTCTAGGCCCTTGGAATATCCTCACTGATAAGCGTCTGTTTATCTAGGAGCTGGGAGCCTCTCAGATAGTCTCACAATGTGATTTATGCCAGCTATGCACCATCAACGTCCTCAGAGGCTGGAGACTAATGGTCAATCACCTGAGAAGGTAACTATATCTATATGGCCAAACTCCCAATAAAAACTCTGGACATTAAGTGTTGGGTGAACTTCCCTGGTTGGCAATACTTTGTACATCTTGTCACTTGTTGCCAGAAGTTAGCGCTGTACCAGACTCAAACGGGAGAGGACAACTGAGTTCCACACATGGAACTCTGCCGTGTGCCCCATGAATCTTTTCCTTTGGCTGGTTTTAACCTGTATCCTTTCAATGTAATGAATTGTAATTATGAGTACAACAGCTTTCAAAAGTTCTGAGTCCTTCTAGTTATTTCCTGAACTTGAGGGTGGTCTTGAGGAATCCCCAAACTTGCAGTTGGTGTCACAAGTGAGGGTGGTCTTGGAATTCCCAAAATATGGAGTGACAGAATGACAACTCTCCTCCAGTATTGATTCTCCCTTTCTTTCTTTTAGTAATAAAACACCTCTACCACCTCTCTTAGAAGGGAGCAGGGTTGCCAATTAGAGGTTACATTTCCTAGGCTCCTTTAAAATCAGGAGTGTTCATGAGCAGAGTAATGCATACAAAAATCTGTTCCATATTCTTTAAAAAAAGTTGCTCACTTCTTTTTCTGGAAAGCAGCTGAGAGGTAATTTGGCTCAAACCATGAGAATGAGGACAAGACCCTAAGGGATAGCTAAGCAAACAGAAGAAATCTGGGATCCTAAATGACCTAAAACGGGGGGAGAGGGGACGGTCACTCACCCACTGTGGACTGCCTGCCTACTATTACAAGAGAAAGAAAACATTATTGCTTGCATCACTGTGTTCTGAAGTCTCTGTTACATTCTTAGACTGTAAGAATGTAAGCACACTTCAGCATTTTAATATTATGATTTAGAGTTAATTCTTAAATAAACTATAGATTTTAAAAAGAGACAAACAATAAGATGTGTAAGAAAACACTTGGATTTGGATATATTAAAACTGAAAATGCGTAACAAATATTTGTAATGTCCCAGTCTGAGGATGATCTTATTAAAAGGAAAGTTTCTATTCCAAACAACTCAATGTAACAGAATTTTCTCTCTCTTGGTTATTATTCATAACAACAAAAATAAAAAAAGATGATCAATTTAACAAAACCAGTCATTTTGTAAGGGTGAAATTCGGTAAATCAATAATGCAATTAGACTTAGCTAGCTTGCAGTTTAACTCACCACACAGCCGGCTATCTAGCCACCTAGGTTTAGTAATTAAACCTAGCTAGTTTGCAGTTAGATCCGCCCTGATATTCAGCTATTTCCTCTTTGTTTCTCCCCTAATTAACTGAAGAACTCTGTTTTGTTCCCTTTCTCAAGGCTACACAAACCTTGTTAATCCATGTAAAATCCTAACCTGGAAAGGGCAATTTCTTAATCATCAGGCGCCCAGACACTGGAATACACAGAAAGCCCCAGGCTGCGGTGACTGAATCAAGTTGGAGTCCAGAGATAATACAGTGATTCCTCGGTTTTCGAACGTCTCTGTCGAAGAACATTTTGGTTTATGAACACTGCAAACCCGTAAGTAAATGCTTCGCTTTTCATACACGACTCAGAAGTCGAACAAGTCACAAGGCTTCTGCTGAGTGCAAGATCCTGAGGCCTAGCTGTCGGCTGTTTTCGAACATTTCAGAATTCATGGATTACATTCGAAAACCAACCTACCATTCACTGTATTATCTTAAAACAGACCAGACCCCAGGAAGCATGTCAGCCCTCGGACTTACCTGACCGACTCCCCCTTTCCTTTGTTTTTCTTATGTCCCTATAAAACCTTCTGCCCGTTCTAGGAACGGAGGGGTGGCCTTTGGACAGGAGTCCACCATCCTCACAGAATGCTGGCATTCTTAATAAACCTACTTTTCTTTCCACCAAACATGTTTCTTGATGTTTAACTGTTTCAAGCGGTAGGCGGCCACACCTTAGCATGGTATCAATTTGAATACAAGCTGAAGGAGACCTTCTAATAATTTGCTTCCCTATAGTCACCGATTTCCACAGAAGGGAAAGGGAAAAAACAAAGACACTGTTTTAATAAAGTACAGCAAACTGCCTTTTTGGATATCAAGCAAGCAGCAAAATTAACTGGCCTCTAAATACCTTCCCTCAATTTCTCTGACTTCCTGACCGCCAACCCACGTGGCCCTAGTTGCTTATCAAGCATTTTTACTAGGATGTCCCACATTCACCTCTAAATCAGCATGCCCAAAACTAAGGATTAAGCTACAAAGGAAAACAAAAAAATGTTCTGGAAATGACATGATAGAGTACAGAAGGAGGGAGTAAAAAGCAGTGGTCTTCACTAAGGAGCAGTGGCATACTCTCACAGGAAGGCAAACGATTATCAGTAGAAAAGTTCAAGGTTTCAGTAAACAAAGAATTCCAAAGGCTACTGTAGAGCTTAGTAGTAGCAACAGAAGTCAGCTGAAGAGTAAAGAAGGTAATGTCAAAGAAGAGGGGACCGTCTACGTCCCGAGCAGTGGTTCTCTACTTTAAGAGGCATCGGAATCACGTGGAGGGCCTGTCAAAATGGAGACTACTGGGCTCCAACTCCCAAGCTTCCCACTCAGTAGCTTTGGAGTGGGGCCAGGAATCTGCATTTCTACAAAATTCCCAGGTGTCATGCAGGATGTCACGTAGGGTCTCGGCTCCCGCTTCCCACATAAGAATGCAGGACATGGTGAGGCCAAAAAGGAACACCCACGGAGCCATAGACGCGAGTCATACCACCATATTCTTGCTGGCAGCTGGGTTGGAGACACAGGGAGCAAACATCCACCGGTACCCCAACAAGGGGTCTTCCTTCATCCCAGTCTCGCTGGTGGCCCAACAGGACACAGGAAGTAGGATCCACACGATCCGCATCGCCGTCCGCTTTTCTGCCTGCCAACCAACCCACTTGCTAATTGCAATCCACGCTTGCTAGCGTAGCCACGGCAGTTATATTAGTGGCCAATGGCTCACTGGTTACAGCTGACGGCCAACTAGCCACAGCTGATGGCCATCCAATCACAGCTGATGGCCATTTACTACCTGAGCCAGCACCTTTCCACGGGAGGCCCAGAGCCTGGAAACTGCACTTCCTGGCTCTGTCCCCACACCAGGAAATGATGTTGCTGGTGTGAGGCACATACTTTGATAACCACTGATTTGCCTGTAATGAATCTAGAGTGGGAAGTGAGAACAAAAACCAGTATACAAGTTCACAGGTAACATCAGAGTATGTAAGTAGAAAAACTGTTGCTACAATGTACGCTAAGTAGAAAGAATTTTACAGTAGCACCAAATGCAACTCACCCTTTGAAGGTTCTGATTAGATTACAGGTGACACGATCTCTCCTGTCCTGCCTCCCATCCCTTTTCCCCCAATTCCAGGTCTGATCTAATACTTTACTCCACATTCACTGAGTATTCACTGTAATTTGCAGTTTTCAAGGTGAGAAAAGTTAAGTATAAACCACAATTCAAAGTTATCAGAGAAAAAAGATTTGCAATAATAAAACTACAATACAGGAGCCTACATTAGGGGCACTGATAAAATGCAATAAATCCACAAAGAAAATAGCAATCAGTCTCCTATGGGAGAAGATATCCAAAAAGGCTTCACTGAAGAGGTGCATCTAAGCTGAGAACAATGAGTAGGATTTTAAGGGGCAGAAAGGGGTCAGAGGGAGATTTCACGAAAAAGGAAAATGCAAGATCAAAAACAAAACAAAAGATAGATGTTTAAGGCAAGATTTGAGATTGACTGGTATTTTGGACACATGGCCAGACAGTGATAGAGGAACTAATAAGGTAGTTGATGAAATAACAGAAGGCCCTGAGTAGCTTACTAAGAAGTTTGAGCCTTCCTTTGTAAAAAGTTTGGAAAGGAAGTGTAAATCTGTGTACATAAATGGTGAGGAATGGGATGGCTGTGGAAGCAGACGTTCTGGCTCCACTACGATCTGAAGTCTCTCCCAGCAGAAGTCCTCACCGACTGTGTGCCCCAGCCACATATGCATTAGCTCTCTGAACTCACGCGGTAAGCCGGCCCACACAATGACACGCAATGAAACACAAATCCCTCTGTGGAACTGCAATTCAGAAACATGGTCAAACTCACTCCTTTCTAGATCTATCAGTTCCATCTTTCACAAATCTCTCCTCACAAATCCTAGTATTAAATGTAACCACAAGTGAAAACAAAGGGAGTAGAAAGTTTAAGAAACTGCCACTGTTTTACTTTCTGGCCTCTTTTCCCTTGCTTCATGCCAAGAACTCCCTAGCATGTATTAAAAACAACAAAACCCCACTTTTTAAGATGACATGACATTCTAAAGAGACGCTATATTCTTCAAAAGACACTAGAAATCCTATTCAATGTAACAGTTTATTTAGCTCTCTATACCTTAACTAATCGATTTTATTTCTGAGAAACATTCAGTGAGTTCCAAGAGAAAGTAACAATTGTTACTTTCATAAATTGTTAATTTATGTAACAATTAAAAATAAGATTTTCCTGTTGGACATAAACAATATGCAAAAGAACATTAACCTACACTTGCAACATTGTAAACTTGAACTAGAGCTAATAACTTCAACTCTAGTGCTAAAATTCAAAACGGCAACTAAGTTACTAAAGTGTTTTACAATTCTAACAACAAATACATTATCAATCCACCGACCTCACCAACCAGTCTCACTTCATAGGTTTAGAATTCCTTTCACTTAGCAGTATGAGTAATAAATAATCTGTCTAAAATTCCCAATTCCAAAAGAAATACTCCAAAATAAAACTTTTCAGTCAAAATTATAGAACTTTTAAAATACCAAAAAGTATGTAACCCTACCTACAACACAATTTATGTATTTGGCTCAAACATCAGCCAGGTTTTAAATACTATTGTATCAATTAATAAAAAAAAGTTAGATTTTCAACAGAAGGCAATCCTTCTGTATGCACAGTAACCTGTTCCAATTTTCAGCATAATGGAGATCACTAGGCTACAAAGAGAGATCACACTACAAAGATGTGTTCTAGCTTCAACTGTCACAAACTGGGCAAATCTCCTTCTTCAGCTATTGCTGTATAATAAAGAACTTGGATGGCCTTTGGCCCCGGTTCCTGGGAGGGAGACTACAGATGCTTAGAATTTCACAACTCTTAGGAGTGTCTCTGACATTCATGGTGGGACACTGGGACCACGTCTTTCATATTAATAGGTGACTGCCAGTGAGTCCCTAGTTTCAGGATGGGCTGGATCGTGACAGAAAGTCCAATTATGTGAATAGAGGGTTGCAGCTTTGTTTGAGCTGCATAGCAGCCGGATCTTCTGGAAGAGGAAGGGGGCTGCAGGCTGAACTCAACCATGCCTCTGTGATAAAACTCCAATAAAAACTCTGAATACTAAGGCTTGGTTGGGTGTGCTTCCCTGGTAGTCATATATCATTGTAGTGAGAGGATGAGAACAAAGAAGCTCCATGTATGGGACCCTCCCAGGCTTCTCTCTATGTATCTCTTGATTTGGTTGGTCCTGATTTGTATCTTTCACAATAAAACCATTAACTGCAAGTACAGCACTTTCCTGAGTTCTGTCCTTCCAGTGAATTATAAAACCTGAGGGGGTACTGGGAACTCCCAAATTTGTAGCCAGGTGGTCAGAAGTGCAGGTGGCCTGGAAGTCCTGGGGCACACGACTGCCATGTGAAGTGAGGGGAGTCTTGTGGACTGTGCCCTTAACCTGTGATACCTTGCCGAACTCTGGGTAGTTGGTGCCAGAATTGCATTGCAGCTATAAAATAGGATATAGTGCCCTACCTCTTTCCTCAGGACTCTTAGGGAAACTGAATGAGAAAAAGTCGAGTAAAAGCACTTTTTAAGGCATAAAGCAAAAAGGAAAGGAATTTTTTGGTTATGCTCTCAAAAATATTAAAGAAGAAATTGTTAAAATATTTTTAAAATTCAGGACTATCCAGCTTAAATTTTTTAAAAGGCTTAAAATAAAGAGCCAATAGATCAAGAAATAGAGCTTATTGGGGGGGCCGGATGGCTCAGTTGGTTAGAGCATGAGCTCTCAACAAGAAAGTTGCTGGTTCAATTCCCCCCATGGGATGGTGGGCTGTGCCCCGTACAACTAAAGATTGAAAATGGCGACTGGACTTTGAGCTGATGGGCCCTGGAGAAATACACTTTCCCCCAATATTCCCCAATAAAATTAAAAAAAAAAAAAAAAAGAAATATAGAGCTTATTATAAAATTCAGAACTTTGAGGAAAACCATTTAAAAGAACAAAGAATCTAAATCATAATTTCAATTACATAATTAAGACTAATGTCTAAATGATAAAAATATATTAAGTCCATTCTTATTAATCTCAACTATAGAAATAGAGTTTAGAAAATGTAAGATTCAGGTATTTTCTGATTAAACCTACGAAAAGCTCATTTTAGCCTTGGCTATGACCAGGAATGATTGAAGTCAATAAGCAACATTTTGGTTACTCAGATATTGGGTTCAAATAATAACTATTCACATCACAACTGACTTCTTGCGTATCCCTAACTAATCTTTCAATTCTAGCATAAAGCCAAGAAACCAAACTGGTCTTTAAGAGATTTCTCAAACCACCTTTTGTGCCTAAGGCAGCTACCTGCCTACATGAGAAAGCATAATCTCTAAATGCATTATGGAAGAATTTTTTTCTATTATTTTAAAGCCAGTGATTAAGAAAAAAACCCTCAAGATTTTAAATCACAAATTTACTACAATATACTGCTCAATTTTCTACCCTCTTGAACATAAGATACTAAGCACATACTGATCTGTCTGTGAGTGACAAAGGGGGCAGTTTATTAGTGTAGCAGAAAAAAACATGGCCTTCCAGTAAAAAACAAAACCAAAAGAAACCCATTAGGTTCTAGTCCTTTTTCTCCTCTTTATCAGGTGAATGACTCCTTTTTATCAGGTGGATGACTCCTATAAAATGACTTCTCATTTTCCTCCAGGAAAATATAAAGGTATGGTCTATAGAATCTGTTAAGTTTCATTCTAGCGCCAGTATTCTGAATCTACTTGTGTTGGAAGTCAACAACTCAAAATTTAGATATTTTTCAAATTTTAAGTCTCTCAAGTAGATGTCAAAAATCAATAAAGCTTACTATGGTGCAAAAATGTTCTAATGTGTCCCTCCTTATTAAAAATAGAGCTAGCAAATAAAGCTTGCTCCATAATCAGCAGAAATACATCATTAATTTTTATTAAGTATGTACTTAATACCTAAAATTTATTTTAGCCCTAAGCAAATTTAAAAACATTCATGTTTTCTTAAATCTGATGTATCACATAATTATATGCAAAAACTTTTCAAACTATTTACAAAGCTGACCTACCATGATACACAATGCTTTGACTTATTTTTAATGAGAAAAAATAAATGTGCATATCATCCGCCTATTAAAATGTTTCACACTTATAAACAGTATAGTGCTTAAATCCAAAAAACTTAGCCACAAACGATGATGAAACTGCCAGTAGTTAAGAGGAACACCACAAATAATGTGATAAAATAACTGGTAAGTTTCCAAACAGACACCTTGTTTTTAGGTGCCTCATAGCAGTGGTTATGACCTTGGGTTATGGAACCACGTCAAAGTAGACTGAAATCCTGGCTCCTTTCTTACCTGTGTGGCCTGGCCAAGTCATATCATCTCTCTAAATGTGTTTCTTTATAACTGTGCCTACTTTACAAGGTGCTTGTGAATATTAAATGAGACACTGCACTTAGCAAAAAGCCTGACACACTGTAAATATTTAATAAATTTAACAATTATTATGAAATTTTGGAACAAATGTTACACAAAAAAACACAGAAGGGCAGTGTTTTGATTTCTTTTTATGTTTAAGGCCCAAAGATTAGGATCCTATTGGCTGAGGTTCAAACTTAGAAATAAAACATAATGAAACAATGTTCCTACAAAGAGGCATTTTACTAAAGAGGACTGAGTAAAAATAACTGGTTTGATGCAAGCGTAATTACCACAAGCAGAATCTTAATTTTTAAGAAATAATTCAAGGTGCACTAGCTCAAAGTAACTATTACTAAGTTGCTTGTCCTCATCAATTCTTTCCCCTCTATTTCTGTAAATGCTAGAGAAAAAAACAAAATCACATTACGAAAATAAGAGAAAGGAAAAAGAAGAAATGAAGCACAGGGGTTTACTATAAGCTCTAATTAATAACCAAATGCAACTGGGGTGTGGGTGGGTGGGGGGGAGACCTATAATGAAAGGCAGAAATTGAACACACTGAAGATGACAAAACATCTTTCCTTTCCCAACTACAAGACTCATACTTCAACTGGATCTTCAAGGATCCTCCTGTTTTCAGCCTCCAGCAAGTCCTTTCATCACCACAATCATATCTCCAGCTGAACTTCAAAGGGAAATATATAAAAGCCACTCTGGTGGGCAGCTGTTGAGATAATCACTCTTACCATCTTCCACAGATCTAAGAATAAAAAGGCTGACTTACACATTAAGACCAAATACTGGTCATCATTCTCAGCAGTTGATTTTGTAATCTGTTCCAGACATCCACAAACTGTATCTATTTTAAAAAAGAGTTTCATAACTTTGGTATCTAAAACAATTCAGCAAAAGTAATAAACATAAAATTCAATGATTACATTTTTATCTCATACAAAAACAAAAAATCTTAAGTGATACTCCAAGCTAATTCCAAACGTTGTTTTTAAAAACTATAAAATAACCTGGTGCTAAGCACTTTACATATATCAACTGAATTACTCACCATACTCCTATGAGGTTGATATTACTATCCCCATCTTACAGATGAGCAAACTGAGGCACCAAAAGACATTAACTTACCCAAGACTACATAATCAGTAAATGGAAGGAGCCAGGATTCGGACTCCAGAACCAGTGTTTAAATCAACTACACCATTCATTTATTTAACAAACAAGTTTTACTGAGAACCTACTATGTGCCAGGCACAGTTCTAAGCACTAGGGACAGAGCCATGAACAAGTTAGCTGAGGCCTCTGCCCTTTAGTGGGGGAAGAGATCTTGGAGCAAACAAGTGTAACGGGAGAAGTCGATAAAAAAGTGAATAGTGTATCTTCACCTAGTATAATAATAAATGCTATGGAAAAAAATAAAGCAAAATGAAAACAGCAGGTGACAGAGGGAGGGGCTGGCTTCTATTTTAGGGATCAGGAGAGTCCTACCTGAGGTGATGACATCTGAGCAGCAAACAGAAGATATAAAGGCAAGAAAACTAGGAGGAGGAGGGGTGGCGCAGCTAAAAGCACAGCAAGGATAACACCTCTATGGTAGGAAGTTTGGTTTGTTCAAGAAACAGCAAAAGAACCATAGGCCTGAGGCAGAGTGATGGAGTCATGTGGGAGGAGGTAGGGGTACAACTGGCAGCTGCCAAATCATGTAATGCCCTGATGGGCTGTGGTAAGGAGTTCTGATTCAATTCCAAGAGTTATAGGAAGCTTGGGGAGGATTTTGAGCAAGAAAATTGATTTATAACTTTAAAAAGATCACTCTGATTATTATGTGGGGGATTAGTGAGAGAGGGTGGGAAAACAGGCACAGTAGGGAGGGCACTGTTGCAACAGTGTAAGGAAGAGACACTGGACCTTAGACTAGGATTCACATACAGATTATACGTAAATGAGATACTAAAAGAACACGAAACCTAACTATCTTTAAAAAAAGACTTTTTCTATATTCCTCCTCCCTTCATCCCCCATTCCTGACTTGAAAATCAGATTCTTCTTTTTTAATATCCATGTTAATGCTTCAGTTGGTGCTATTCTAGGAGGAAAAGAAGATTAAAAGGTATTTCCTTCATTTATAAATGTCCTGTTTAATATACTCTATGATATATAATATGCCACACACTCATTCTTTTTTTAGGACTTTATTGGGGAATAGTGTGTACTTCTAGGACTTTTTTCCAAGTCAAGTTGTTGTTACTTCAATCTTAGTTGTGGAGGGTGCCGTTCAGCTTCAAGTTGTTGTCCTTTTAGTCTTAGTTGTGGAGGGCGCAGCTCAGCTCCAGGTCCAGTTGCTGTTGCTAGTTGCAGGGGGCACAGCCCACCATCCCTTGCAGGAGTCGAGGAATCGCACTGGCAACCTTGTGGTTGAGAGCCGACTGGCCCATGTGGGAATTGAACCGGCAGCCTTCGGAGTTAGGAGCACGGAGCTCCAACCGCCTGAGCCACCGGGCCGGCCCACATACATTCTTGATAAGTTGAAAGAGCTTTACTGCTATTTAGTGAACAAATGCTTGTTCATTTATTTGGAGACAAGAAGAGGTACATATCACCACTTTTGATTAGCTTTCTTCTCATGCTTTGTCTCCAGCACATCCTGGTTCATTCTAGATTGTAAATTTCAATAAAGAGGCATTCCAAAGGGAATATGTATGTACTAAGCATCATCGTGTACCAGGGAGTCACTAGATACCTTACATTTAATCTTTAGCTACCCAAGGTGGGAATGAGACCTTTTCTACGAGAAAAAAATCAGATATTAAAATTTTAAATTGTTCAAGGTCACACAGCTAATAATGGACAGAGCAGAACTTAAATCTACATCTAACTCCGAAGTTCTTGTCTTTCTACTACAGCAACTATCAAAGAAAGGACTATCAAATATGTATTATATGAAGCATTCCTAATTTATTAATGACTAGGTAGTTCCTGGTGAGGACAGGCTTTCTTTCCTCTTATGTAGAATCTGAGTTTTGAAGTCAGAGGTGAGAAAAATGATCTTACATATTCAAGCACACTATTTTAAAAAATTAGTTTCTACTTGAAATTTATCCTAAAATAGTGATTTCCAAGATAAATGTTAAATATGTATTGTTTAGGAAAAAAAATCTTAAATATATATTGTTTACCATAAAACAGGTGAAAAGTTCTATGACGAAAGAAAGTTCAGTTCAGACTCTGCCCTCGAGACCTACAAGACAGTCTGAGAAAAAACAGGATGTGGATGAAAAGATAACCAAAAGTGGCAAATAAATAGCCCAAGTACTGAATGGAAGATATCCTCGGAGACGGAGAAGGATTCCTGGAACAGGAACTTTGGGTGAGCTTGAGGGGTCCACCATAGGAAGTACAGGGAGAGAACATGCTAGCAGCACTTGCACCGGCTAAGACGAGACTATGTGGGAAAGCAGAGACGGGAAGTTTGGAAAAGAGGGAATAAACAGTACTACCCGTAAGAGGGGTTGCTGTGCATGCCATAGGAAAAACCAAGGTGATGCTACGTCCTACCCTCCTACAGAGGAAATGGCTATTTCTCCAAGGCTAAGGTGGAGCGACCAGAGAGACCAGGCTGCTAACGAAGAATTAAGAACAGTCACATAAAGCCTTTAGTAATTGCAAGTCCTCTCGTGGTATGTGCCGGTCCATGTTTTTACCTATACGATGCCATTTCTACTCTGGACGTGACTTGAGCAGACGTGGAAGACAGAAAGAGTAGACTTACACCATCTACAATTCTTTTCTAAAATAAAGGGGAGTGAGTCAATGAAGGAGTGATGTATGACGGTATTTCTTTACAAGCTGGGTTTAGGTAGCAAGAGCAGCGAACTGCATAAGGAACGGTCCCTTTCCGTCTATACTTGGGTTGACTTGTTTCAACAGTGAGCGCAAGTATGAAAGCGACTCTCGCACGGACAGGTGGGGAAAGGTGCCCTTCACAGGAAGGCGACAGATCAGCGACACGGGAAAACCAAGTGCGTAAAAGGTGCCTTCGGGTATTCCGACCCCGATTCCGGATCCAATGGGGGGCGGGGGTGTCTGAGAGCGAGGTGACGGGCCGAGACGTGGTGGCGGGAGACGGCGGAGTCACCGCGCTCGGCCCCCGCCGTCCCGCTGCGCGGCTCCAACTACCCGCGACCGCACGCGCGCACCAATGAATGGCGCGGCGCGGAATGGCCGGCGCGGCGCCGGCGCAGGAAAGGGAGTTTGCGGCGCAGTCGGAGTGGGGCAGGGAGGCGTCCGCGGCGGGCCGCGGGGGGCAGGGCCGCGGGCACCAGTAGTCGCGCGGCGCCTCTGCGGGTGGCCCCGCGAGGCGCCCGGCAGGTCGCGCCATGGCGGAGGGGGAAGGGAGGTCCCCGTTACATAACCCGGCGACCGCCGCTCTCGGGACGCGGAGGGCCGCCGGGCCTCCAGAGAACGGCCGCGGGGTCCGGCCGGCGCGCCCTCTCCGCCCCGCCTCCGCAGTCCGTGCTCCGCCGCCGCCGCCGGGCGGGTCTGCGGCGCCCCTGGGAGGCGCGTGTCCGGTTCCGCCCCTCCCCCACCCCGCCGCCGGCCGGGGGTCGCTCACCTTCTGCTTTGCCCCAGACCACCATGCCCGGCACAGCCGCCTCGTCCGGCTGCGCGGACCCGGGCGCCGCCGCCGCCGCCGCCGCTGCCGCCGCACACTGTCGTCGCCTGGGCCGGGAGGAGGGCTGGGGAAGGAGTCACACCGCCGCGCCGCGGTCCACGCTCGCCCCACGCTCGCAGAGGCCGGCCTGGCGCGCTCCGCGGCGGTCCCCGCCCCTCCCCGTCCGGCGGGCGCGCGCGTCGCAGCTCCGCCCCGCCCACCTCCCCTCAGCGGCCTGCGCGCTCCCTGGCTCCGCCCCCACAGCTCCCCCGGCGGGCGGGGTCCTGCTCGGAGCGCGCGGCCGGGGCGCGGCTGGCCCCACCCCGCCCGCACTCACCCCGCGCGGCGCACGCGCTCGCTCGCGCCCTGCCCGAGGCGACCCCGAACGTCGGGCGCGGCGCCGCAGAGTTCGGCAGAGGCCGCCCCGCCCCTCCCCGGGCCCGCCCTCCTCTCGCGCAGCTGTCCGCGGAGGCAGCGCCGCCGCGGCACGTGACCGTCTCGTTGGCGGGGGAGCGGGGAAAGCGGCGCGGTCCCGCCTCCCGCATCGCACAGCGGGTCCGGCAGCGTGCGACCTCCGCACTTCGCGCTCGAGTCGCGGCCTGCGACTGGGCACTGCCTTCCTTCAGCGAGTCCTCCCCGCCCCTCCCGGCCCCACGCTCCCCAGTCGGAGAGGACGAGCGCAGGGACTGACCATGCTTAAAACCCTGGTGCTCTCTGAGCACACGCTTAAAACCATGGGTTCCCCCACGAGCCATTGATTTACAGTGACATCTAGTGGAGAAAAGGACACATGACCTGACACTTCACAATGTCGGAGAAACCGAGAGTCACCGCCCACCGGGGTTGGTGGGAATGAACACTGCGCCAAGGGGTGTAAGCGAGTCGTCGTCAATTCCCGCAGGGCCACAACGAACTCCTTTCCCCGTCCACCTGGATGTCTGCAAACTACGGCGGATATCCCATCTCACAGGCAGCACGGGGGTTACACGCGAAAGCAATTTTCTGCTAATAAAAAATATATGTTGTACATAATGTAAGCTTAAATACAATTTTAATTGACGGCCTTCTAGCAAGACACTTGTCCCATAAGGACCATTTCCCTCCTCTTGGCAATGTCGATTTGCCTGGAGATCCCACATTGCCATCATCACAGTCTTCATTGTTGTAATGCACAAACGTGGAGCGAACCTCGGTGCATGACGACACTTTTCCCCCCCTTATTCCCTTACCTAAGGCACCCGAAGAGTTTGCAAGTACTTATGAAACAACCAGTACTCTTTTGATTTTGCGGAGCTGGAAGAATAATAACATGGGTTGTTTTCTTTTTCCAAGTCCTTTTGTTTTGCCATTTGATAGACTTTAATAAATGCGCTTCAACTTCAGGACTCTTGTCTCTAATCCAGCAAATTCAAGTTGCATTTAATACAAATTGGCGTAATTTCAACAAGCTCACAAACAGCTGTCCACTGCACCATCAGGGTATCATCTACTGAGATGCCCCAGAAAAACAGGGGTAACCCCTTATTATAATAATTAAGTTTTTTAATGTATATCTCTAAATGTCAGTATTTCTATTAACAGGAAATGACAAAACTCGATTTTCACATTGAAAATAACCTGTGAACTCTATGGGAAGTGTACCATCGTATTTCAATTTCCTTTCCCACTCTCTCCTCAGCATTATTTTTTAAATGTATTTTTCTCAAGAAAGAAACACAACCTTGAGCTAACTGACCTGGGCAGCACCTTTATAGAATATAGTAAGATGGTATTAACTGCACTTTAGTGCAAATTAATAGGCAGCCTCCAATTCACACTGCTTTCTAGATAAATAGGATAAAAAGAGTGATGAAGAGTACATAAATAAAATGTATATCAACTCTAGAATCTTGGTACAACTTAGCCCAAGTTTTATTTTTGTTCATCCTAGAATATTATGTTATGCTATCCCATATATAGCACACAATGTCTGAAGAGGCTTTATTTCAATTTTACCCAATCACCTGCATTCATTCATTCATTCATTCATCTACTTCCATTTATTCTCATGAGGACTATCTTTCCCATTCTAAGGGGGGCTAACCTGACCTTTCAGGTAAGGCAACTGAGATGTTTATCCTGGACTCCCACATTTCAGGGAGTGCTTTGGGGCACTGCACCTTATTTTTCTTTTCTGAACTTCATTAAAATTCATTTTTGAAATTTCTATTATTACTGACATCTCATGGGACCTATGAAAGTGCAGACAAGTGACCCTTGTAGGGACAGCCCTGGGTACAGACATGGTTCTGCTATCCTTTAATTGGCAGTAAATTTTTCATGGAAACCTCCACATCTAGTCCCTCAAATACCAAAAACAGAAAATAAAAACATGAAACCATTAAAGAACAGAGGTTTGTACGCAGGTCCCTTGGGTGATGTACACACAGTAACTCATGTGATTTACTTGTAGGAAAGAGCGATAGTGGTGATTGTTATAAGTCTTTCAGCCCATTATGCTGAAATATGATATAATAACAAGGCAGGATGAGCACAAGCCTACAGAAACTTAAAAAGGAATTTGCAACCAGAATTGGCCAGAAGAGAACACTTCCAAACTCGTTTTATGACGTCAGACAAGGGCACTAGAAGAAAAGAAAATTACAGGCCAATATCCCTACAATATATGATTGCAGACGTAAGAGAGCAGACTTTGATCATTCTCAACGCGCATGCGCGCGCGCACACACACACACACACACACACACACACACACACACACTGGAAACTGTGCGGTGACAGATACATTAACTTGATTGTGGTAATCATTTCAGAAAGTATACATATATCAAATCATCACATTGTATACTTCAAATACATATAATTTTATTTATCAATTATACTTTAATACAGCTGTAAAAAATTTTCTTTCCTATTTTCTATTTGTTCTGCCTTCAGTGAGATTTCCTCAATTTTGTCTTCTAAATCTTCAATTAACTTTAAACCTTCCTATCATATGTTACATTTCAAAGAGCTCCTTTTTGCACTGTGAAGGTTCCTTAATTGTTTAAAATTACCATTCTATTTGTATTGCTGAGATCTCCTCTTATCCCTCTATGGATAGGAATGATATAAATTACCTCAGAAATTTTCTTCTGTTCCTTATGTCGCTATTTCTTCTCATCACTATTTATTTTGGTTTGGTTCTTCTCTTTCACATTAGACATTGTATTAGTCTGCTAGGGCTGCCATAACAAAATACCACAGATGAGTGACTTAAACAACAGAAATTTATTTTCTAACAGTCTGGAGTCTGGAAGTCCAAGGTCAAGTGCCAACAGGGTTGGTTCTGGTGAGGCCTCTCTGCTAGGTTTGCAAACAACCGCCTTCTGGCTATGTCCTCACACGGCCTTTTTCTGTGCATGTACATTCATGGTGTCTCTTCCTCTTTTTATAAGGACTCTAGTTCTATTGGCTTCGGGTCCCACCCCTATGACTTCATTTATCCTTAGTTACCTCCCTAAAGGCTCTATCTCCAACTATAGTACCATTGGGGGGTAGGGCTTCAACACATGAATTTGGAGAGTAGGATACGATTTAGTCCATAACAGACACCTTCCTCAAATATTGACAACCATGGCTATCTGTTCACATTTAAGCATGAGGCCCTAAAAGTGCTGTGTGGCATGGAAAGGCCTTTTGAGTGATGGACTTCATTAGCAGATAATCAGAGTGTCAGCTGGCTTCTTGGCTGGGGACCCTCCAGTCCTGCTGAGGGAGACTAAAGTTGGCTGCTGGCTCTATGGTGCAAGTGGAGCAGGACGGGGGTAGGCAGGACACTGGGCATCTCAACCTCTGCCATGTACACTTTCATTCAATCCCGTTTTTATCCAAGCATTCCCACCTTCAATTTGCCTTGTATCCTTCAATCCTGACTTTCTGTAGATCAGCCTCTCCAGGAGCAAACTTTTTTGTTGTTGTTAAACTTTTAAAAAATTTATTTTAAGTGTGTTTTTCCAAGACCCATCAGGTCCAAGTCAAGTTACTGTTTCAATCTAGTTGGGGAGGGTGTAGCTCACCCTGGCCCGTGTGGGGATCGAACCAGCAACCTTGTTGTTAATAGCACCGCGTTCTAACCAACTGGGCTAACCGGCCACCCCTCTAGGAGCAAACTTTTATTCTTCCTCTGGGGGCAGGAAATGAGCAGAATCTGGATGCACCAGCTGTGAGGCCATCGAAAGGGCTTGACTGATTTTTGGTAGATTCTTCCTAGATCTGTTCTGACTGCTGGAGACATGTGGCAGTGAACAAACTGAGTGAAGTCCCTGTGCTGCTAGAGCTTACTTTGTAGAAGGTAAAGGTGATCAATAAGCAAAAAGCTATATCAGTAAAACATCAGGTAGTGGTAAGTGCTAGGGAGAAAGGTAAAACAGGAAGGAGGATGGGCTGGGGAAGGGTGAGTGTATTTACAGGGGGTGGTCAGAAATGCCCTCTTTGGTCAGGAGTCCTTGGAGCAGAATCCAAAGGCAAAGAGAGAAGAAATCATGCAGGTATCTTGGAGAGGGGCATTCCAGGCTCAGAGGATAGCGAGGGCAAAGGCCCCAAGTTGGGAATATGCCTCAATATTTAAAGAGAGTGATGCTGGATAAGAGTAACCAAGAGGGGACTGGTTGGAGATGAAGCCAAGGGGATGGCAGAAAGCCAGTCGTGTTGGGCCCTGGACCAATATACTGAGTGTCGTGGGGTTTTGAGCAAAGGAGTGATGATAATCTGATTTACTTTCTAAAGGAATCCCTGTGGCTGTCATATGGGGAAGACTGGAGGAAGAGCAGGTGTTAGAGGGAAGAATCAGGAATTTTGCTTTAGTCACGTTAAGTTTGAAATGTTTACCTATTAGATATGAAAGTGGAGGTGGGGAATAAGCAGCTAGATATTCAATTGTTGAGTTTGGGGAAATGCCTAGATTGGGGTATACACATTTTGGAGTTGTTAGTTTATGGTGATGTTTACATGCAAGCAGCTAGATCAATCAGGAAATGGGTGTAGAGAGAGAAGATGTTTGAAGACTGAACTTTGGAACATTTTGATACGAAGATGTTGTTGGTATGATGGGGAGCCAGCAAAGGAGGCTGAGAAGGGGGAGCTGCCAGTGAGACAGAAGGAGATGGGAAAGAGAACAGTGTTCTGAAAGCAAAAAAAAAAGGTGTTTCAAGGATGAAAGGAAGATCAAATCAACTGAGTCACACACTGCTGATAACCAAGAATGGACACTGAACTTGGTAATATGACTAGTGACTTGGAAAAGTCCTATGGTGAGATGGGGACAAAATCTTGATTGATGCAGCAGAAAATGAGAGGAGAGGAAGAAGATGGATCCAGGTGAGAGGTGACGCTCACTTGATCTAGGCTGGTTGTGGTGGACGTGGTGAAAAGTGGTCAGATGTAAAAACAAAGATGGTTTTAAGATGAGTCAATAGGATTTGCCCCATATAGAGATGGGGAGAAAAGACGAGCAGACTTTCAACCAGTCTTCCTGTTTGCGGTCTCACCCTCACCCGTCTTTAGAGCGGCTGGATGCTTCTAACGCCTGAGGTTTCTCAGATTGTTCCCCCTGTCACCCTACTGAAATCACTTAGCTTTCAGCTTCTCCTGGTTGGCCAGGTCAGACACCACGCGTCCTTCTGATTTCCGGCCTCCAAAGTGTCATTGACATGTCTTCCCTCCCATTCTCCTTTTCCTTGTGTGTTTAAGTCTCTTTTATTTAAAACAAAACAAAACAAAAAAATCCTTTTTTTGTAGTCAATTTTGTGGGATTTGAAAAGGGACAGGGAAAATAACATATGCTCAATCCAGAGTTTAACAGGAAGTCTCCATGTTTGATTTTACTCCAGTTTGGTCAGGTCAGTTGGTCCTTCAGAGACTGTGTTTCCTGGATGAGAGAGATCAATAATCTATCTGAGTGACAGATTTTCTTCCTGCCTTTCTCCTCTCTCATTTTCTAATTCTCCTTCTCTTGAATGAAGCGGCATGTTCTAATTATGAATTGCTTGGGAATACTACCACTGGGCACCAGCCTGGAAAAAAGTATGCCATGCCATTTAAAACCTCGAGAAGCATTTACTTAGGTAATGTGAGCTTGTGTGAGTGTGTGTGGGTCTATGTGTATGTTTGAATTTGAGGATATGTCCTGATGAACATTTATCCTTAAGATAGACTCACAAAGAATCACATATATTTAACTGCATTCCACCTCGATTTATCATAAGCGGTGTGTGTGTGTGTGTGTGTGTGTGTGTGTGTGTGTGTGAGTGTGTGTGGTGGGGGTGGGTATCTCCCTGGGACATTCAACCCTGGGATCCTATTCTTGCAGGTTCTTGCAGATGATTCCTGGGCTCCCTCTCAGGGCTTTTCCAGGCTCTGGCTTCCAGCTCCATCTCTGCCCTGAGCAACAAGGGCCTGTGTTCTTGGAGTGGATTTCTCTTTCTGGTTTGAGCTGACTCCAGTTGGTTTCAGTAACTTGCAACCAAGGGGCACTGACTAAGATTAAAGATCTTTGTCTCACTGATCTGGAAGGTTGATCAAACTTTCCATGGAGAGTTAAAGCAGTCCAGCTCTTCCTACTGACATCATAAAGATCCAAGGCCTGAGCTTAGGACCCACAGCTCCAACTCAAATTTCCTGAGAGCTAGCAAATTCCCATGACCTTGGACCATTCGTGGGATTTTAGCAGAACTTGGTCTCAAGGACTAGCCATGTCTTACCATATGGAAAAAGCTGCAAAAGGACATAGGCCGAATTTATCAGCATTTCCCTTCCCCTTTCACTAGAACAGTAACAAATTGGAACATTCTAAATTGCCCTGAATCTTGGGCTTAGTGGGAGAGGATTAGAAATGTACTCCTAACTAGGATGGGAGACATGAGGATCACATTTCTGGATTAAAAGTAAGTGTATTTCCCCAGATTTAATGTCCTAAAAATGCTATATATCTTGTTTTTAGACTGTTTTAGACGAGGGCTTTAATAAGGTCTGTCTATAACTAGAATCCAACACATTAGGAAAGCCCAAGGGGAAAATACTCCCAAAGTTATACAACAAATCAGCAGGAGAACCGAAAATAAAGCCCAGAGACTTTTACTGCCCACTGTATCAATACCTACTCCCGAGACCTGCACAGACCTTGAAGGATGGAGTCTGCTTCTGGATTTTATTGGAAGAGTTCCCTTTGTGTGGATGTTCCAAATGCAAATACTAAAGGCGAAACAAGATTAACACCTATGTTGTGAAAATGATGACTTATACTGATAGTATTCAACTATAAATGACACTTTAAATGGAGACACTGTTCTGTTGTAGAAACACCATTGGACAGGAAGTCAGGGACCAGGTTTCTGATTCTGACTCTGGCCCTAATGAGCTGCTTAATTTTGGACAGCTTAATTTCTCTGGACCGCAAAGTCCTAGTCTGTAAAACGAAATGGTTGTAGTAGACAATGTTTTCCTAGTTCTAAAATTCTATGAAGAACCTTAATTTTAAGGTTTAAAGACTAACTAAAATGAATTGGAATGATGCTTGTATCATGCTGTACTGAGATATTCAAAACAACACAATTCATTTAATCCATTTAAAAAAGCTAAAATAGTTAAAAACATATTCAATTAAAAATAGAAAAAAAACAATTGAGAGGGCTTTTTGTTTCTGACTTTTTTTTTAAAGATATGAGGAAGCCAGAATAAAGGGAATGATAAAAGACAAGCAGAATTAATCATTATATGAGTTTAATCAGAGAAAGCTTAAAAAAAAATCAAGAGGCTCAATATTGTAAGCAGCATTCATAATCGTAGGCTTTTAAACCACCTACACATCAAATATTTTCACATGGGGGAAAAAAGGGCTCAGAGTACAAAAGGGATACAGAAAGACAAGGTTTTAAAAAGATAATTTCATTACTCACAGAGGCAGACAGCGGAGAATTGCCAAAACGAAGAATCTTCTATCTGGGAACACCAGCTGACATTCTGGAGACGGAGTGAAAGGGCAGTGATAGTAGAAATGATTAACAGGCAGAATGCGTCTCAGCTAAGCAAAGCACCAAGCTCAGATATTATCGTCTCAAAGGTGGTTAGCAAATAAGCAGAGCTATAGATGAAACTTAAAAATATATATATGATAAAAAGAAAACCAATCAATGTGAAGAAAAATTCCAAAGTAGGAAGAAACACAATTATCTTGAAGGGAAAACAACAAAAATAACAAACCAACAAAACCTGAATGACTACATCAGAATATAAAATAGTTTAGGCAAAGGGAAAATCCAGAGTGGGAAAACGGCTAACAGAAAGTGCACGGAAGTAATAGGACCATCAATTTGGTCTCATTTATAGACACAAGTTACTTCACCAAACTTTGGGCATTTCCTGAGCTTCCTGCAGTAATAATGAAAGAAAAGTGATGGTTGGACTATTCAGCCCACACCACGTTTTAATAAGGATTATTTGAAAATTCCTGCATGGAAAATAAGTTTCCAAATGTTGAGCCAGAGGCTAGGAAATTGCCCCATTTAAGAGCCAGGAAGAGGTAGGAAGTGGCCCATCAATAGCCCTGGGACTAGGACACACTGCTCAGAAAGCCCAGGTCCCAAGAGGGAAAGCAGGGAAAGACAGCAGGAAAGAAGAAAATGGTGAGGAAAGGACTAGGACAGGGGCTTCTCAGGAGAACAGCGTCTGTGCAGTTTGGTTCCCTTTCCTAAGCAAAATTCTAATCTTGGCATCCAAGACCCTGTGATAACTGGCTCTGCTTCCTCAGCAACGTCACTTTGTTGAACCCTCCCCTTAACCCACCACTTTGGGACCAAACTGTGCATTTCCTTGATTTAGCCTCTGGGACTTTACCCTTATACATTCCTTCTGAAATACTTTTCCCAAGGTCTGTTTGGCCAGCTCCTGCCCATGAGGTCCCAGCTCATAGCTCACCACAGCAGAAAGACGTTCCGTGAACAAGCTGTCTAAAGTTGTCGCCACCACCACCCTTTTTGTTCACTTACCATCATATCCCCGGCTCTATTGTCTGTTTCCTCTCTTATCACATGCTCAAATGGTCTCCATCATCGTCCTCCCTCATGGAATGTGAGCTCTCTGAGAAGAGGTCCTTGGTTTTCTTGTTCAGCACTGTGCCCCACGCACTGTGCCCCACAACCAACACATTGGTGGCCTGAATAAATTAATGATAATTACTCAGTTCCTACCAATTCTTCTGCCACAAGTCCCATGTTCCTCCATCTTTATTCTCCTGACTGTGGTCTTAGCACAAGTTCTCATCTCTTCACTCCTCAACAAGCACAATTGCTTCCTAAGTAATTGCATTGTCCCTTTCTGTGGCCCTTCTCACGTTACTTTCAGATGATTCTTCCTAAAACATCAACTTTGTTATGACTCTGCCAGTGATGACTTTGTCAGTGCCCTTCAGCTAAAGACCAGCAGGGTCACTCCTGTCGTTGAACAAGTTGGGTTTATTACTTACTGTGGCGATCACCACCTCATGGGGGAGTATCTGAGCGAAAGGGTGACAAAGAACCTATTATATGATTTAGCTTTGTTGGGTGATTTGAAGGAAGGTATAAGGAAATGGGGATACACTTTACATTGGATGTTGTCAGAAAGCAGGGGTAATTCTATGATTGTATGTTTCAACAGATCTTATCTATTGAAAGGAGAGGAGACTAGAATTATGATAAAGTTGTAATGGTAAAGAAGTAGCAGTCTCTCATTTGGCTGAGATGGAGGGCATTTGGTACTTTTCGAGTGGCAAAGTGACCCTGTTTTTTCTAGGCTTGGGCAAAATTATGAAGTGGATTTGCTTTGTTTCATTTTATCATGGTCTCAGAGTGACCTTGTCTGAGAATTATTTATATCTAATAGGAGACTGATATGCCTAGCTGTGAGAGTCAAGTCAGCTTCCGAACGTCAGGGGCTGCTCTGTTTGTTCTCTCTTTCTTTCCTTTTGGCCAAGGGCAGATGAGATCAGGCCATAGGACATTACCTATGATATCCAGATTTTCACCATTGTCAAGATTTTGTTGATTAAGAACAGAAAAGCGTCTTGGAATGTAGTCTGTGGTTGATCTAAGGTTGATCTTTCCTTCTCCTGTTATAGGACGAGTTGTTGAAACTGATGTGACAGTGGCTTTGCAGAACATTTAAGACTCTGGACAGGATACATTTACATTAGCCAACTGCCATACAGGCAATTATCAGAAGCACAATGACTGTTGGTTGCTGTAATAGGGCTTGAAGCCATAGAACTAGATTATGAAACCCAGGCAATGAAAGTGTGCCCCATAATCCACCTGAGTGTGTTCAAGAGAGCCAGATGGCTTTTCCTTTTAGTTAGTCATAGACTGTCCTGTTTACCCTGGAGTGTTTATATAGGCACAAAGAGTGTTTACTATGGCACCAGCTCCCTCTTGGCTGGCTAAAAGGAAATTAAGGGATAATACGATTGTCTATGACAATGACAACTCTAGCTAGTGGGTCTACATCAGCTCTTTGGGTTTTCAGAGCAGTTGTGTCATTTAAAACTTCTGCTAAAGGCAGAGACAAGTCTCAAACCACTTTTCTAATTGTATCATACCTATGGTGGGAATGCCCTTGGAAGTTCTCCCCAATAATCTGTGCTTGCCTCATTTTGGAAGTTTTAGGTATACTTCTCGAGAAAATAGGGTCCAGGCCGGCCCGGTGGCTAAGATGGTTGGAGCACCCTGCTCCTAATGCTGAGATCGCTGGTTTGATTCCCACATGGGCCAGTGAGCTGCACCCTTCACAGCTACGACTGTGAACAACGGCTCTCCCTGGAGCTGGGCTGCTGTGAGCAGCCGGAGGTTGGCATGAGCTGCTGCGGGCCACCGTGGGCTGCTGTATGCTGCTGTGGGCTACTGTGTGCTGCCATGAGCGGCCGGTGGCCAGTGTGAGTGGCTGGCAGCCAACGACTGGTGACCGACTATTTCAGCCGTGGGGAGCGCAAGGCTCGTAATAACCAGCATGGGCCAGGGAGCTGTGTCCTACACAACTGGACTGAAAAACAACGGCTTAAACCAGAATGGGGTCGAGGGAGGCGGAAGAAGGGGGAAAAAATAGGGTCCAATTGTTCTGAATATACAGATCAGTGAGTGTGTGGTAGAGGCATGAGCCTGAGGGTCCACAGAAAAAGACAGACTGAATTGGGAGTGTGTCATTTGTTATAAGAGGAGTCTCTATTGTGTCCCCCAAGATGAATGGATTTCTTGAGTGGAATTCCATAGTTCCTGCAAAGGAGGCTGAAGTTATCTCTGAAGAGAATAAACTATCATGATCAGGATAGCTCTGATATTAGTGCCTATTCCTGACTGACTAGGCTTTGCTGAAACGATTGTAATGATCTCAGTAGAAACATTTAATGATGGAAAGGTCAAAGTCCAACTTTTGCAAGACTGGAGGTTGGAATTAATGATGTGAAGGAGATCCAAGAACCAGAAGGGATCTGTTAAAGGGAATTTTCCTTCTAAAGGATTTAAAGGATTAGCTATTAAGTTTTCATCAATGGGGTTGGTTAAGGAGTTACAGATCCAGTAATCCATTGGATTCACAGCAGCAGCTATGGTCTGGAAAAAACATGTAAGAGAGTTTTGCTTTTCCTTAAGGGGTGGAAGAAGACCATGGGGAATGGGGGTCAGAAATAAAAGGATGGAGATAAGAAGGATTATATTAGTGTTTTGTTTTGAAAGTTGTTTAAGTAGAATAATAGGCAACCCTGCGTAGTAAAGGGAAATCAGAAAATTCTTGAGGAATCTGAAAATTCATCTTGTTCTATCAACTCGAGTGGGAGTTGTCCACTTCTGAGGTCCATTGTTTGTTCCACCATCTTGGGTAGACACTGTCAATCTCTGAAGTTGGCAACTTCTGGAGCATTGCCAAGAACCCTTGGTTTAAGGTCTCAGATAGAATAAATGTCCAGTAGTCAAGAGGAAGTAACATATCTTTTGACTTGGGAAGCATGAAACCAAAGGCCAATACCTTGGAGGGTTTTTGTTTGTTTTTTTGTTTTTTTTGTAAGTTTTAATCTCAGATGCCTTTAATAATGATGTTCCCTTCAATAAATTGCAACAAAACATAAGTCAAGCCACAACAGGTAGAATCTAAGATTGGGGATGAAGCTTGCAAACACATGGGGTAACCTGGTGCTTAATAAAGAGATAATTTGTGGGTTTCATCTTGTAGATATCAGAGCGAATGGCAATACTTTAAGCTGTAGGAGTTAAGGGTTTCTGAGAACTTTTCTTTGGAATTCCAGTAGTTCAAAAATTTTCTTTTTGAGGATTGTGGACAATTAGTTTTAGAGTAAAAGAAAACTTTACAGAGTTCATTAATAACAATTCAGTAAAACAAATGTCCCTCTTACTAGAGAAGTGGGAATTCTCCAAGTTGGAAAAATAAAAGCAAGAATTTTTTCCTTTCTTTTTTCTGTTTTTCTTCTTCTTTCTTTCTTTTTCTCTTTTGCCATAGTTACAGCAGTAGCTCTCTGGCCAGAAGATTCAAACTGCTCTGAAAATAAACAGACAACAACCAGCATATACTTATACCCCAGTGCAGGAGGCACTTATAGGAAGTCCATATGGAGTGGTTAAAGGGCCGTTCAGGTTTGGTTTCTGTCCACATCCGGTCTTCACAGTTTTGCCAGGATTGTGTCACTGGCTGGTAGGATGTATTTTGGAAACATCCTCTCGTGCCTCTAAAATTTCCCCACTAATGTTAATGTAACACCGTTGCCAATCGATTTCTATTATGTGTAATATCACGAAGGGTTTCTGGTAAACTCCATTTTCAATTTTTTTTCAGGCTACCAGTTGACCATCCTGAGGGCCAAATGTTATCTATGTGCAGTGAGCATCCTGCCTCTTGCCACTTGCATTTTTATAAATCTGAGGCTTGTCTCTGGTAGTTAATAATAGCCTCTTCGAATTTCTCCATGGTCTTTCTTTTCTGTGTGATTAGAGGAGCAATTATCTTGGTTAATGTTGCCCTTTTGGGCATAGTGGTCAGCTAAAGCATTTCCATGAGATTCAAGGTCTTTGCAGTTTGAATGACCTTCCACTTTTATTGCAGCTATTTCCTTAAGTAAAACCAAAGCGTTCAAAGGTCTTTAATCTGTCGTCCGGTTTTCATAGGGGATCCTGTCAATGTAAGAAAACCTCTTTGTTTCGGACGCATCCCAAAACTGAAGTTGTAGACTACTCCAAAAACATACCATCAGTGTAAATATTTGCTCTTTTTTAAATTCTTTTCCAGTTGGCGGCCGGGGTGAGGACCATTAACTCAGCCATCTGGGTTGATCTGATTTCTGGGAGTAGTTTATGTTCCACAGGTGAAGTCAAATTTGTGATCGCCTGACTTGGTTTCATATTGCTTTGCACTGTTTCCAATAAGAAGATGACCCCCGGCTTCAGGGAAGCCACAGGCCTGTGTCTGTTTTCTGCTCAGAAATGCATCAGTTCAGCCACATCTAGGAGCCTCCTGGGCAATTCAGTTCTTCCATCAGTATCGGGGGTTGAGGGGTGGGGGTGGGGGTAGGGTAGAGGAGGAGGAACTCTTGCAGCATCCAAAGGGATTTTGATCACTTAACTGATGAAGCCAGCAGATGGCTAACACAGATCAGAACGGAGTGAGCAAACAACAGCAAAGAGCCAGTGTGGGGGTAGGGCGTGCTCAATGCAAGCAGTAGATCTGAGGGGCCTTCACAGTCCTGGCTGGGCACTGAGGGGGTCCCCCACCTCACACTCAGAGGCAGCCACCAGGTAATCACTGCCAGGAGCACAATAGGCAAGAAGGGACACCTGAGAAAGGTCAGTGTTTGAATCTGGAATAAGCAATAATCATCAGGGAAAGGGTAAAGTACTTTGGCTGGGATTTCAAAAAAAAAAAAACACGAAAAAAAGCCCAGCAACTGATGTCAGCACTAAAGGCCTCATTTTATTGACATATATAGTTTTTATGAGGGACCAGCATTTATTTTTATGGCTGAATTAATGGACTTCTAGAAATAAAAATTGAATATAGAGAGGAGAGCAACATTTACTACTAATGTAACATTAGAAAGATCTCTAACAGCCTTTCTTCTCCTTTCTCTCCTTCCTTCTCCCCCTCCCTACTTCTCCCTCTTTCCCTTTTTCCCTCCCTCCCTCCTCTCACACTCATTTATTCAATATCTATTAAGTGCTAGACATTGTGCTTGGTACTGCAGATCAAGAGATAAAAGACAGGGTCCCATCCTGGCCTCGCAGTCTAGCTCTCAATCTGGTCATAAAAGTTTGCACACAGGTGATTACCAGGTAGCGCAGGCAGGGGCGGGATGGACCCCTGAGCAATGTGCTTCAGGAGTGCCAAGGTGGGCTCCTCACCCAGATGGCTAGAGGGAGAGAAGTAAAGGAAGGTTGGATTTGGAGGTGGGTGAGCGTGTGTGTTTTGAAAGCTAATAAGAAATGGGCTGAGTGAAGTTGGACAAAGGTGGTCGAGGAAGTGGGAAGAAGGTGGACAAAGGAATGGAGGCATTGGAGTCTGGCTGAGTTCAAAACCCTCAAGTAGGTTCAGCATGATTGGAGCCTCCTAAGGGGGGAGTGAGTAGGCTGAGATGAGAGACAAACACCAGGGCCCTGAGGGGCTTGTATATCAAAAAGGTTGGACTTTCTTCTAAAGCAGTGGGTGTCAACGTGCAGATTTTGCCCCTCAGGAGACACTTGGCAATGGCTGGAGATAATTTTCATTGTTACAACTTGTGACTTGCTCTTCTGCCCTCCCTCCTCTCCCTTCTCCCTCTAGGAATCAGGAGTGTGTGACAGTCAGCAGGTCTCAGTAAATGGTAGGTGTGTGTGCATGTGTGGGTGCATTACCTGAAAGGCTAACATGGGAAGGGGGCATAGGGATCATATAATCCAACTGGTTGACCTCCCAGATGTGGAGACCATGGTCCACAGAAGTTATTGCACCTTTTCAAGGTCACAGGTAGTTTGAGTTCTGGCACCATCCCCTGGATATTAGATGTCTCCTCTAGAATTCTTAGTGCCTCCCACATGCTTGGAGCAAATAAATCGAAACCATTTAAAAACCCGCATTCGTGTCTTGCACACATTCTCGGGTGTGTGTTTTGGCCATTGCTAAACTCGAGGTTTGAAGCTATCATTTTCATACCAAAACAAAACAGAATAAAACAAAACAGCCCATTCAAGATGATTTACAAATCAAAGACAACTCATAACAATACCTGGCAGTTCTGGAGAGCTTTTTATCTGCAGAGTGCTTCCCGGACAATAACTAACGAAATGTCTGACTCCCCTTAGGAACATAGACACACGCATTCCCACATGCACCAACAATTTAATTTACATGAAACGAAGAAAAAGATGTTCTGAAGTGGCATTCCACAAAATCATAATTACAACCTCAAGCCCAGGATAAACATGTTCAGCCCTCCCACCAAGCCCACTGGGCAGTTGCCACTTAGATTCTAGTGCCGCCTGCAAGGCGAGGACAGACCAGGAGTGTTCACATGAAGTCAACTGTCTCTGGGATCAAGGTCCCATTTTAAAGGCAACTGACCTTCGGTAAATGACTTGTTAAGGAGCAAAGACGGGAGCAGTGGTCAGATTTGACTGTGGGCCTTCCTCCTCCACTGGGCCTCTCCCCTTCTCTCGGCTTCAGGCCTGTCTAACCTCCCTGGCATTCCCACCTCTCCACAGTCTCCTCCTGCTAGTCAGGGGGAAACAGTGTGATAAGATGTCAAGGATGTGTCAGGACTTCCTGTGGGACCCCTGTGGGAATATGGGCTTTTACGAAGAGGAGCCCAGAGTGGACTTCCAGGAGTTTCCAGTCACTGAGGGCAGTACATAGAGCCGTCCGCCCAGCACTCCACAAACCACACCACCTGGCTGTCACCCACCTCCACTTTCCCAAGTTCTGGTGCTGTGGTGCTGTGACCAGGCTCACGTGTCCACCTTCATGCTCAACACCCTGGACTCTTTGCATTGTCCTTGCCCTACTTACCACGCTGACTTACTCGCTTTGAGATGACAGCAGCCACCAACTGAGATGGCTCCAAGTCCTATGTCAGAAGTGTCCTGGGCTAAATGGCGGTTCCCTTAGGGGCACAGTGGCTGAATGCAGAACTGCCCTCCAGGTCAGCATGCTCAGTCAGAATCATTCTGGTGGAAAGGATAGAACCTTTTACTTGCTTTCTACCTTTCAGCCTCTCCCTTCCCATGGTTGAGGCCATGTGACCTCCACCTGTAGGCCACCTACCCCAGGCTCTGGTCTCTACGCTATCGAGAGTCACATCTCAGTGTCCGGACAGCTCACGGTCGAGTCCTCTTGCTGCTGGCCCAGCTCTTGGGTCACAGCACTCATAACTGATTTCGGTCATTGTTCCCGGGATAGGTCCCTGCTTTAGACCAGGGGTAGGATGCCTTGTGCTGACCAACAGTGGGTTGGAACCACCTGGCCTGACTTCTGAGTGTGGTTTTTTCAAGGCCAGTCTAGGAATGGTCTCAACGTGGCCTGTGATGGGGAAGACACTTGTTTTCAGGGGGCATGTTTAAGGCTAAATTAGGGGTGGACGCCCCAAATCCACCTCACATTAGACTCACGGGTGTGGCAGAGACAGCAAAGGCCAAGTGCAGCCAGCAGGAAGGGGAGGCCTCCCATAGGTCCCACTAGGGGTACTGACCAGACCCTTGGGAAAGCAGCAGCAGGAATGAGAAAACCAGAGCTTGTTAGCCAAGGGGGCAGCTGGGGGGGGGGGCAACTCAGTGAGGCTGTCAGCAACGTGGAGTCCAGAAGTCCAAGGCCATGTCAGAAAGTGAGTTAGATGGAGTGAGAAGGAATGCAGAACACAAACATGCTGAACAGCCCATCAGAAAGCCTGACTTGTATCAAGCTTATTACCTATATGGAAATTCTCCTGCCACTAGCAAACATTGGGGCTCAATTTTATTAAAGGAGAGAGAGAGAGATGATCAAGATGGCCAAAGAGATATACCAATACTACTAGTAGTAATAATGACAACAATAAATCCACAACTGCACTAAAAAACAAGAAGGAGTACCTTAAAAGGTCCAAGAACTTTGAAGGATAGGTCCAGGATATCTGAAAGATAGAAAAAGGCTAGGATCATCAGGAAGAAGGAAATCACAATCCTGAGGTTTCCTCAGGACTGAAAAATGGAGCGCTGCTCCAGGATGCAATGAGCTTGGAGGTCAAGAACATTGGGAGGGTCTCTGGTGAGGGGGAGGGGTAATTACTTGGGATATCATATGGGAGCCACCTCTCCACCCTTAGGACAAGAAGCAGGTGACAGAGGTGGAGCAGGGGGTTCAGATGGTTGTGATGGAGGGGCCGAGTGGGGACCTGGCAACACCCAGGAGGGATGGGGTGCTTGCTACATCCAGGAGACAAGATGCAGTAAATACAAGGAACATTGACGGAAAGGCTGAAAACTCAAATGTGAAGTTGAACACAGCCAATAACCCCGAGACATTTGAAAAAAGCTATAAAAGAGGTACAAACCCCAAGAAATGGAAAAGTTTACATTCAAAGAAGCAGAGTTAATAGAGCAAACGGAACAAGAATTTGGCACATATATAATTAGAATCCTCAGAGAGAAATAAAATGATATTGCACCCATAAAAAGGAATGTTTTAGAGATCTTGGAAATGAAAAATTTGATGATTGAAATAAAATTCTCAGTAAATGGGCAGAAGCATTGAAGCTGATAAAGAGAGTAAGTAGAAAGGCTGAGCCAAGGAATTTCCTCAGAACAGCAAAAATGGACAAGGAGACAGAAAATATAAAAATAGTCAAGAGAATCGGAAAATAAAACTTCAACGTTCCCAACATTCATGTTAACAGACCTTGAGAAGAACAGAGACCATGAAGGAGAGAGTATACTCAGGCAGGCAGGGAGAGAACAGACAGTGTCCCAGAGTGAGCGTGGGCACAGTGCCCAGCGTGAAAGTGCCCAGGGACAGCTGAGCAGAATCAAGGACAAACAAGACAAAAACAGACTCTTATTAAGCAATGTCCTGGTGAGATTCCCAACATGACCAATAAGGAGAAAACCCTAAATGTTCCTGGGAGGAGGGGGATTGGGAGTGGAGGGAATATATTACCACACAGGTAACACCAGATACAAGAAGAAACCAGTGCAATAACTTCCAACTTCTGAGGAAAATCCTTTTGAATTGGCATTCCATAACAAGTGAAACTAAGACACAAAAAGGAGGGCCCAAAGGGAGGTATTTTCAGACATGCAAGGATTCCAAAGGTTTACATCTTAGATCTGATCTGAATGAATGAACTCAAGGAATATGATACAAGAAGCAAAAGATCAACTGGGAAGCCTCATGGTTAAGTCTAAGTAAGTATCGACTACTTTGAAAATTGAGATATAATTCACATACCATGAAATTCATCCTTTTAAAGTGCACAATTCAGTGGCTATTAGTATATTCACAATGTTCTGCAACCATCACCATTATCTAATTCTAGAACATTTTCAACCCCCCCAAAGAAATCCTGTACTCATCAGAAGTCACTCCTCCTTCTCCCTCCCCCACCCCCACGCCACTGGCAACCACTGATCCACTTTCTGTCTCTATGGCTTTGCCTATTCTAGACATTTCACGTAAGCGGAATCACGCAACAGGTGACCTTTTGTATTAGGCTTCTTTCACTTGGCATAATGTTATCAAGGTTCATCTATCTTGTAGCATCTGTCAGTATTCCATTGTTTGGGTATCCCTATTTTGTTTATCAACATGTCAGTTTATAGACTATCGAGTTGTTTCCACTTTTTCACTATTATGAATAATGCTGTTATAAACATTTGTGTACACATTTTTGTGTGAATATGTGTTAATATATGTTTTCAGTTCTCTTGAGTATCTATATAGGAGCAGAATTGCTGGGTCATGTGATAGCACCATGTTTAACTTTTGAGGAACTTCCAAACTGTTTTCCATAGTGGCTACACCATTTTATATTTCCAACAGCAATATTAGGGACCCAATTTCTCCACATCCTCACCAACAAGTGTTATTGTCTTTCGTTTTGATTGTAGCCATTTTACTGAAAATGAAGTATGAGCTTATTGTGATTTTGATATGCATTTCCCTAATGACTAAGAATGTTCATTTGTGTTTATGGACAATTTTGGTATCTTCTTTGGAGAAACCTGTATTCAAATTCTTTGCCCATTTTAAAATTGGGTCATGTCGACACAATGGAATAGTATTCAGGCATAAAAAAGAATGAAGTGCTGATGCATGCTACAACATGGATGAAGCCTGAAGACATTATACTAAGTAAAAGAAGCCAAACACAAAAGGCCACGTCTTGTATGATTTTGACTGTCCAGAAGAGCTGTAGAGACAGAAAGTAGATTAGTGGTTGCCAGGGGCTGGGGTAAGGGGGGGATGGGAAGTGATTGCCACTAAGTATGGAGTTTCTTTTTGGGGTGATAACAATGTTGTAAATAAGGGTGATGGTTACACAACCTTGTGAATATACTAAAACCCAATGAACTCCACACTTTAAAAGACTGAATTTTATGGTATGTGATTTATATCTCAATTAAAAAATATAATGAGTCAACCTAAATATCCATCAATAGGGGATATTAAATAAACTATGATAGAACATACTATGGAAATACTGTGCAGGGGGTCCAAGCAATGGAGTGGGTCTTTTTTTTTTTTTTTAACATGATCAAATCTCTCCCTTTTCTTTTTTTAAGAGTTTATTGGGGAAGGGGAATAGGACTTTATTGGGGAACAGTGTGTACTTCCAGGACTTCTTTCCAAGTCAAGTTGCTGTCCTTTCAGTCTTAATTGTGAAGGGTGCAGCTCAGCTCCAGGTCCAGTTGCCGTTGCTAGTTGCTGGGGTGCAGCCCACCATCCCTTGCGGGTCTGAGGAGTTGAACTGGCAACTTTGTGGTTGAGAGCCCACTGGCCCATGTGGGAATCGAACCGGCAGCCTTTGGAGTTAGGAGCACGGAGCTCCAACTGCCTGAGCCACTGGGCCGGCTCCAAGGTGGGTCTTTATGTACTGATAACGAATGCTGACCAAGACATTATTCAATGATAACAGCAAGTTTCAGAACACTGAAAAGCATGCACAATATGATCCTATTTGTGTAAACACACACACACACACACACACACACACACGAATGTGGACAAATACACTCAATTGACAAAAGTGGCTCCCTTTGGGTGGAACTAGATGAGAATTAAGGGGAACTTTTGTCTATTTGTAGTACATACATTTTTAAAACAAAAATGTATTCTTGTATTGTTTGAAAATAAATTTTAAAAAACACAAAGGGAAAAAAGGTAGCGAACTAAAAATGGCTTCAGTCAGTCTTAGCATCAAATATTTCCAATGTTTGTTTGTGTTCTAACCCCATCACAGTGTAACAGTTCCCACTTGTGCACTGCTTTATAGTAAACAAAACTTTGACATGTAAATATCCAAACAAAACAAAACAAAACACTGAAAACTCTTTTAGCGAGAATATTCCAGACTCTATCATAGGTTGATTTCTTTTTCACTTTAAAGTGACACCTCACATTTCCTGCCAAGAGCATTTTTAGAAAAAGAGCCTTTTGTTTAAAATGCTATCTTCCATTTTAGTAGTTCGGGTGGATTGATACTTACATGGAGGAAAAGGTGGTTTGTCACTAGCTATTTTAAAAACAAACTACTGTAACACTAGGGTGAGAAAGGAGGTTTTACTCAGAAGTTCTAGGAAGAGATAGGATGTTTTTGACAATAAGTGATGTTGATTTCAAGGTTTATTAATATATTAAAAAGTAATTTCCTTGAGGCACTAATATTTACTTTTAAATATAAAAGTGCTTATTCTTATAAATCCTTAAGGCTCGTTCTGTTACAGTATGATGTTTCCCCAGCAGAAACTGTGCTGCATGCGTATCATGCAAAATCTCCAAACAGTAAAACAAATGGTCAATGATTCTATCATCTTTGTACATGGTAATTTAAATGCAGACAAAATATAAAACCCCCTAGACACGTTAGACAGACTCCATTCCTTCCTGATATCTTGTCAAAAGAATTCACTATTGAATTAGTCACGATTTGACTGGGGGGTTTTGTTTATTTGCAATACGATAAATACAGCAGTGGGAGCAACTTTTACTCTTACACGAGAGGGAGACAGAAAAGGGGGAACTGACATTTACACTGCCTTTATACAGATATGAGCCACCACCAAAGTGAAGCACTCAGGCTCCAGTCACGCAGACCACTTAGAAGCAGCCTGGGAGAAGAGGCCCTCTTCAGGGGTTGGAGATCTGGGGTACTTAGTGGGGATCTACTGGAATTTCCTTGGAAAAAGTGTTCACGAATTTTGAGAAGGAAAGCTGAAGGGAGGGATCCTTACTAAAGCCACTGGTCTTTATTAATTGCTTGGGTTAAGACTTTTCTCACATACTTTAAAGCACAGGGAAGAGCATACAATTTCATCAGTAGTCGTGGTCTGTAATGCCTAATGATCCTTAGCAGACCACTGCGATTACCTGGATTAAAACTATCTGGGGCGGTCGGTTGGCTCAGGTGGTTAGAGTGCAGTGCTCAGGTCACCATTCTCACGTGGGCCAGGGAGCTGCACCCTTTACAACTACATTGAAAACAACGACTTGACTTGGAGCTGATGGGTCCTGGAAAAACAGTGTTCCACAGTATTCCCCAATTAAAAAAAACAAAACAGTGACTATCGGTACAGATTCTGGACTTTCTCCATAACCATCTCCAAATGCTCTAACAAGGAGCCCAAAATGAATATACATGACAAAAACAGACTTAAGCTATTTTAATATTGAATAGCTAGACAGAAATGAAAATGGCATTGGACCTTATAAACACAGCACTTTAATAAATGCTACAATATGTACCTTTTTACAGCATAAGTTACTTTGCAGAATTGGCCTTTTTAAAAATCTTCTTCAAGTCTGGAAACAATTCTAAGACCAGTTCCTGTAAGAGGAGAAGATGAAGGCCCTGCCATTTGGTTTTGTGGCCGCTAAAACGATCCCTGGAAAAGTCTTGCGGGACATTAGCAGATTCCCGAGTTGCTGACAGCTTCCTCAAGACCAAGATGCAGAATTTGAAATGATGTTTGATGTGACACACGAGGCCTTTGATGTGGGAATACTGAATTAGAGTTGCCAGCTCCATGAATAAACGTCCAAGATGACACAGCATAAGAAAGTGGTAGAGTTTTAAATTCTTGCTCCAATAACATGGGTGTCTTTAACCTTGGTTCCACAGAAGTGTAGTACAGCTATGCTGCCTCATGCTAATAAATCTTGTGTTACCATTCCACAATGTTTTACCTAAATACATGGAATTCACACTGGATAAGGTGTTGTGCTCCTGTGGAAAGGGCGTTAGAATTGATTTGGGCTTAAAACATTAAAAGGCTGGATCTTTCAGGACCTTCAGCCACTGCTCTTTTGTACTAAGAAAGGTTAGCAAGGGCGTTTCCAGTGAGTATGAAACACAGGTTTCCTTCTGAATGAGTTCATAATTATTTTGGTGAAACACAAAGCACTGGTTTAGGGATACAAGGAAGCCCTGTGTCTAAATAATATAAATTACTAGATGAAAGCTGAAAACTTCACTCCACCGTTTAGGACCTTGAGCTCAGTGGTACGAAACATTCAGATCACTGGTCAGATGTTTGGGGCTCAATGTTCAGTCTCTGGTTGGGCATCACAAAAATCACTAAGTTGACTTTTCTCCTCGTACACTGACCAAGGTTGAGGCAACCACCTAACTCACTCGAGAAAAAAGATCCATTCATTTTCCCAAGAGAGGTTTCCTTTTTCCTGAAGCTCATGACATATCCAAGTCCCTTATGACAGATCTCCTTCCTCAGGGACAAACCTCCCAGAGCAGGTGTCCTCCAGACTCTGGCCCCAAACAAAAGAGAAAATTACCATCAGAGGCACAAGACCCACGTAAAGAGAACGCAGCTTCCCAACATTCAAAGAAACACCACAAGAGCAGGAAGTGAGACTGTGCTGTATGAGAATGTTGGAAGCACAGTGTTTAACAGGCCAGTTATTTCCTCACAGCAGATACCACATAGTGGAGGCTGTGATGCAATGGTCCTTCCTCCCCTTTCCATTTGGATACCCCGATTTCTGAAGGCCGGGATTGTATGAGAAAAGAGGATGGTGGGATGTACCACCAAGACTGGGGTACTTGGCATCCCTGTTGCTCCTGGCAACAGACCACCCCACCCCCTCACTGGTCCATTATAACTCTGCCTACAAGCAGGACAGACTCCAGAGTGCTAACAATGAAGGCTGAGCAGCTCCATCACCCTCTTGCCCCACAGGTTCTCCTCTTGGTTCTCTTGAACCCACTCAGGCCTGGGACAAGGTACTATCTCCCACATCTCACATCTCTACACAATGGCGCCCTTCCATTGTCTCTGTTCTGACAGTGATGTCTAACTCCTGCGGAGCGTGACAACTGGGATCTCAAGACACTTGCCCAGATCTGAGGTAGTGAGATGTTTTGATTACTTCACAGAGAGGACACTGTAGTGTAGCGACGAGCTTTAGTCAAGGGTTGGGTACAGCAGGCAAAGCAGGAGAGTGTTCGGGCACCCGTTATTTTCCTGACTTCTTATCTCCAACATCAGTAAGTTCTAACATTGAATCTTGGTTTCCTTAGAGCCCCCACTACCTCCAACCACTGTTTTTCTAAACAAGTGAAGATACTAAATCTGACTTACAGAACTAAGTAGGAAAAGACCCCAAAAGAGCATGAAAAAATACCAAACAAAAAACAACCCAGCTCACAGAGAAGGACGTTCTGGCTTGAGTGGGCAGTCCTGAGAACTGCAGGGGATTAAGAATCAGTTTGCAAATTACGCAAAGGAGTGTTAATATTGCTATTTCTCCACACAAGGGGGGCCCGGAGATGGCTGGTGATGCCGTGAAAGTGTCCACCACTATAGAATGGCGTGTTCTAGGCTTAGAATTTTTGACATCTCAATGACAGGGCCGTATTTTTTTTTTTTTTTAGGCTTTGTGATTGATCACTCATGCTGTAGGATGAAGGTAACAGAGGAGACTCAAAGGGTGTTCTTTAAAAAGTCATGTACCTTTGGCTACTGTGGGTAGAATGCTGTTCAGTCAAGTAATGCACCTTCCTCAGTATTAAGTATTTTCTCTTTGCTCATCTGGACTTCTAGAAATAAAAAGGGGGAAATCAGTTTTATGAAAACTAAAAAAGTGTTGAATAACAATATGGAAACTTGAATATGGTAATTAATTTTCTAACTAGACAGTACTGTTTGAAAACCTTAAACATGAGTTTTATTTTATTTTACGTCATACTTGGATAGGAAGATGCTCTGATGAGCTTTCCCTAGGTTAGAAATGAGGGGCAAACAAGTCCTTGTTTCAGCTTGTCAGACCTCACCAACGCTTCTTGCTGCTTAAACACATATGCCGACCTCTGTGTGGACTTGCGACTAGTACCTTCACTTCACCCCTCAGAACAATGTGATTAAAATTGGCCGCAAGAAGAGGATTTTCAGAGAAATGCACTGGGATTTACTTCCCTGATTCCCATTATTGTAAGAGCTGTGAATCGAAATCCCCTTGCAGCCGACCCCAAATTTACCCCTTGCTGCCCCAGCGTGCCAATTAAACAATGAAAACCAAAACAACCACGGTCAGATATCATTAGTTTGAGAACAGAGTTTTATAATTTTCCTCATGCCAAGCAAACAAATTCACCCCGCTGATGACAAATACAGAATCATTCAGTTTGGACAAAGAGAACACAAATCTCAAGTCTAAACATTTCTTGTGCTGTTTGTCAGGAAGTTGTATTATTGAAAGACTGTGCTCTTCTGGGAACGTGAAAACGAGGAAATAAACTCTGGCTCCAAATTGTTGGAAATGCAGTTCATGTTGTTTTTTTCCTTTCATTAAAAAAAAAAAAAAGTCTTTCAAGACTCCAGTTGATCCAGGTTTCATCAAAAATGTGTTACTTCTTAAAAATATGATTCTGATAAGAACAGACTTCAGCTGGGTAGTAGGCAAAACTGTGTAAGAGAAAGACAGTTCTTGAAAGACTGCTGGGCATCTCTTTGCCCAAATCATCTGGGTAAGAGTAGCAAGTCGGTGGTCCCTGGAGTAAGCATAGCCAAGTCCCTGGTCCCGGCCATCTTTGGGGGTGAGGCGGTCTCCATGGTGATACAGATCTATGGTTCTGCTTCATGACAAGGCATATCTGAATCTAAGGAGACGGGCTAGGTAAAGTGAAGTAATCGGGTTGTTTTCGTTGCTCATTCAACCTCTTTGTTTAGTTTAGTTTGGGGAAGAGGAGAATGAAAAGGTAAAGAGAGAAGATTGAAAAATGAAGTTAACCCAAAACCCTCCCACGAAGGGGCTATATCATAGCAAGCTACGGGTCTAGTGCTTGCATCTGTTAGTTCAAAATTCTCTTCTTTTCATCCACCAAGTATTGCAAATATTCCACCACGTAGGTTTGAGTTGGAAAAACCCGGCACACACAAGTCATGGAATTAACCTGTGTCATTAAGGAATGTTGAGTGGAAGTGTGTCCCAGGGCCACTGGTTGGACAGGCATCAATGCAGTCGTCAATATGAACCCCTCAAGCCTCCTACTCAGCGTTTGCTGGGACATTGGGTGTATTCTCATGTACACGTGCGCATGTGTGCATATGGGCTGGAAATGGGAAATACAAGCAATAAAAAGTATAATTGTAACGAACAAAAACATTCTGTTTTTTTTCTTCTCGTGAAAAATAGCAGACTTAGTAATGATAATCTGTGGGAGCTACATTAAAAAAATTCATGAAAATAACAAGGTCACTCTAAAGAGATTAGGAACTGGGGACCAGAATACTTACTCAAACATATTTTGATTCTGAAGGTTCCTTGTAAAAATATTCACAGAGAATGTTGGATGTTTTTTACGTACAACTCGATTTCTCTCATTTACAACATAGATCATTTAATGTAACATTTGCAACCTTAGGAAGGCAGACATATGTAATCCAAGTCAGTTTATAAATTCCAATTTCACATGGATTAAGAACTGCAGATAAATTAAGTCACAATAATATCCTGTACATGCATTAAGGCTGGTGACTGCTAAAGTCTCTTGGGTAGCTACAAACAGGAAATCACACACAGATTACTGGGTCTGAAGAGTGTCTATATCATTAAAAAAATCTAGTTTTTTTTTTGGTGGTACAGATTTCAACAGTAACTCTGGAAAACTGTGAAAAATGTTATTTAAAAATATATATGTATATACTACTGCACAGTTTCAAAGATGTGATTCATAAATAATGTTGGCTGCACTGATTAATTTTATAACAATTACTGCACTTCCAATGTGATGCGAACACGCAGTGACTTATACTCAATATTAGGCACTAGTAATAGCCTTCAGGCGTCCTACAGTTTTATGGTAGCTGTATTGTACATATATATTTTTAAATGTATGCATTTATACAAACTGTGTATATCATGTATGGGATGTCAGAAATGTACACATCACTGTTATATAATACACACGTCATTGTTGTACATACGAGGATAAGTTTGAGTGCAGAAAGTCTCATTGCATTGTGTTCAATGTGTTCAATCTAGTACACAATTTGTCAGCTCTTCAGGTTGTTTTTCCAGTACGTTCCTCTTTAGGTAGTGGGTCCAAGTTTCCATTTGCAATTTGAAAGTTTCCAGACATATCTGTTTTAACCAAACCTCTCTTTCCAGGCACAACTCTGCACATAAGTCTGATCTATGTAGAATAGTAACAAATCCCAAATTTTGATCAGGAATGTATTTGGGTTACTTTCTTTGAAAGGTAACTCTAACACTGTGATAAAACATGGCATCCATTCAGGTCATGGAAGGATAAGGTCAGTTGAACTTGTGTTGAACTTTTGAGGAAATAATGTTTTCAAATAGAAAAAAATGACAATAGACATTATATATTGAAATGGGAGGATCTCTAGAAGGATATACACAAAACTGTGAGCAGTAGTTGTCTCTTGGGGTTGGGACTTATTACCTTCTACTTTCTACAGTTCTGTATTGTCTGAATTTTTACAATGAGCATGTATTGCTTTTATAATTAAAAAACACGAGATATTTCTACTTTGAACAAAGACAAATAAAAGGAACAGTTGTGAATGACTTTCACAAGCAATGATCAGAAGATGGTTCCTTACCAAAATCATCTACGTCCAAGCAAACAGAAATCACTGCCCAGCATTCTCTACCGAAGAAACACAAGACAGTGAGAGGAACTACATGCTCTGACTATCCCCGAAATGACCAGTGGTGTTTGGTTGGGAAACACCCGTCACCAAAGGGCTGATAAAATGCCACTGGCACAGTCACCTAGAGGCTACATGTGTGTCAGCCGGAGGCCATCATGTGGATACCACACAAGGCCTGCAGCTTTAAAGATGGAAGAGGCCAGCAAAACGCCCTGGGGATGCAGGACAGACCCTGAGGGACCCTTTATGTGACAGTTTGAACATTTCATCAGAATTCAGCAAAAGCAAGAAGAACTAAGCCTCAGTCCTCCAAGAAAACAATTTACCATTTCTTAAGTTCGTCACAAATTTCCAACATCAAATGGG
Source organism: Rhinolophus hipposideros (assembly GCF_964194185.1). Lineage (NCBI taxonomy): Eukaryota > Metazoa > Chordata > Mammalia > Chiroptera > Rhinolophidae > Rhinolophus > Rhinolophus hipposideros. Next base: position 10,947,160 of record NC_138058.1, on the reverse strand, counting down.
ATCATAAACTCTGCGAACAACAACTAGTAGGACGGATGTGAGAAGCACCTCAGTTGGATAAATGCAAACTAGAAATTCTCTTAATAGTTCAAGATGCTTGCAGGCCAAAGCCGTACGCAAATTTCATAAACCCTTGACCTGCTCGTTTTAAATGAATTTCAGATCACCAAAGTGGTTCAATCATTTGTACAGTTTGAATCAGTGCTTAGCTAGGGAATTACAGCAATCTTATTTCCCACCTATGATCAGCTGACAAAAATGTTAGTGTTGCAAGCAGACCAGATGTAGGCTTCCACTGAAGGAAGGTTCGTTAATGAGACCACCAGTGAAAGCATACATCCATATCTGTTATAAATGCTTTGTGCCACCATCACCTTGAAAAATGGATTGCTCCACCTATTTTTCTCAGACTATCCTGGTGCAATGTTATCAAGTGAGAGGCCTCAAGGACATTATTTTGTTTTTAAAGTGTGACAAGGGATATCCTTTTTTTTTTTTTTCAGGAGTTTTTCTTTTTAACCAATATTTTTATATCCAAGTATATTTCACAAGAAGACTAAATCTAGGGCGTGGTAAGAGACTATCAAAGAAACAAGTTTCAGACAAAAACTAAACAAGATGTTAAAACACAAACATAAACTTAATCAAAGAAAAAAAAAAGAAAAGAGAAAGAAAAAAGGAAAGAATCAAGGGCAAGACAGAGCAGACGCACGGGATGGAAGTGCCATGTTCTGGTCGTTGCTACCAAACAGCACTGCGACCACCACAGGAATATCTCCTGCTGGGCAGTAAGCAGCTTGCTCATCAAAGCCTGAAACATAACCCCCCAGTTCAAAATGCATTAAAGGGGCACATTCTGCATGAGGAGTGAGAGGGTTAGATAGTACCATGACAGCAAGTAGTTCTCAGCCAGATAAGCAACAGATACAGACTCCTAGTGAAGGGGCCTTCTAGGTAATGTCCTAATTTGGCCAAGAAAATTTGTAAGAAAGCTATTATGGAAAGAAAAGACTTGAAAAAATATCAGTGGACAAACGTCACATGGCTGGACAGCCGCCATATCACAGTGGCAGGAAAAAGAAACAAACACGTGCTGGGCGGGCTTGTTGCTACCTGTGCAAAAGATTTCAATTCCTAACTCGGCTCCAAGATGCAGCTGTTGCTGCCTTCTATTGGTTCACGTTCAAAGACACTGAGTCCTTACCAAACCTCAGTGCCATTTTCATACTATTTGGGAGCAGGGAAGGCCTGTGGGAGTTGAGCCATTTGCTTATAACGTGTCTAATTGATAATAAAGTTGGGTGAAGGGGTCAGGTGTTTGATGAAAGGCAGGGTATTTGGTAACATGCAACCTAGTAAACATTCAGCACAAAAATAACTGACTTATTTTCATTATTCAATTATCCATTAATATACACAATTAAAAAATAATTGGGGAATAGTATATTAATACTGAAAGTAATCAATAATGTAAGGACTAGGTTCATCCTAACTGGCAGTTAAGCTTTTGGTGTGCTGTATTGCACCTGGTTAACTAACCCATCAGATTTTGGTTGAATGGTCTAAGAAGTCATGGTTGAGCTTTAAAATAGAGTGTATATGTGTGTGTGTGTGTGTGTGTGTGTGTGTGTGTGTGTGACAGAGAGAGAGAGAGAGAGAGAGAGAGAGAGAGAGAGAAAGAGAGACTGATTTTGTGTGTGCATGTGTGTAAGTGTATTTTCTCTAATCAGAAAGCTCTGATTACTTTGTCTAGCCTAGGATTATGGAAACCAGACAAAGAAAATGTGTTCTGAAGAACTGTGTGTCTTACACACATACACAGGCAGCTTCTTCTGCACCCACACATACAAACACACATGCCCTGGGAAAAGCCCATTGTTCAATGCTGAGAAACAGTCACCGCAGTTTGAGAAATGCTGGGGATTTCAGTAGCACACTGCCCTGAAACATGGAGCCACCTGTGGAGAAGAGAGCACGATCTAGCTCAAGGGCGAGGCCCTATGATAGGTGGGTGCTGTTCCGCAGCCAGTGCAGGCCCTGCTGGGAGTACTGGACCAGATGCTCCATGCTGCTGTGCAGGGTGACAGGCCCCATGAGCAGGTCCAGGTCGTTGAAGAATTCTAGGGGACAGAGAGTCGTTAGCGTGCCACACATGCCAAGTGTGCTACCCTGAGACACCTGGGTAACTAGAAACTATTCCATTCGTGGTCTCTCTATGAATCACGCATTCTAGGTTCCATCATGTGACCTTAGCATGCAGTTGTACAGAATGAAACCCAAAGGTGGAGAACTTGTTCTACAGCCACTCTATCGGCCATTTTGAATTCAAATGAATAATAGTTACTTAGCCAAACAGCAAAGAACACTGATGTCCTCAGACTGTGTTCTCCTCGTGCAGTAACGCATGCCTCCCTGCACGTGGGCTCTGTCATCCCGTATCCTGGACTCGGCTGTGGTGTGTGCTGAGCCCCTGGAGCAAGTCTAGGCTCCTGGGGGCAAATCAGAGATGGCTCTGACACATCTCTGCTGAGATCACCTCCTAGTCCTCAGATATTCTCTGGATTTGCCCTGTCATTAAACACTTATTTTGTGCCAAGGCATTATGCTGGGCACAGAGGCGGGGGTTGAGGCAAAGAGTGTGCCAAGATGAACCATCGCTCTCAGGAGTCACAGCTTAGTGGCTAACAGAGACAAATAAATTCATATGGCTGCAATGCTGTCATAACTGGATCATGGAACTATACTTCCGAAAGGAAGTGATGGGAGAAGTTTCTCAAAGGTGGTGATATATATGCTGGGAAGACAAAGGAGGGGTTAGAGAAGACCCCCGTCCAGGTGGCTGGGGTGATGGCCATGGCAGGGACCCGGGAACAGGACAGGGAGGAGGAGTGGGTGGAGAAAATGCTGACTTCATGTTGGACTTGTGGCAGAGCCCTCTGGTAGGAGACGTCTAGTGGGCAGCCGGCAGTACCAACTAGAGCCTGGCCTGCTCAGCGTTTCCCAAACGGGCCACGTAAAATTTCATACATTTGTCCCTGCTGTTTTGTCTGCCTATGACACTCATCCCACTGCATCTCAGCTACTCAACTACTACTTGCTTTTCAAAACCCTGTTCCATGCCGGCTTCCCATTGGATTTTCAGGGTCACCACCACTGGGCTGAATGTCACATACTATCTGGCTTTATTATCAATTTCATGTAGTCAGCATATCTGCCTATCTGTGCCATAAATTCCTCATCTCATCGTGGGCATCCTGGTCTTGTCCTCAGAGGCTTATGATATCGTGGGAACAAAATCTGCATTTAAAGGTTTGAAGTGACCTCAGATTTGTACTCTTACCCATTGCTAAAGGGAGAGTAGTAAGTTGGTGTAATCCTTTGGGAAAAAGGTTAACAGTATATACCAAGATATTTAACAATATATATTTTAAAAGAATCTATACCTCTTGACCCCAAAATTCTACTTCCACAACTCACTCTTATGAAAATAATAAAAAATATGGACAATGATTTATATAAAAATATTTATAACATAATTTGTAACAGTGGAAAAAGATGGGAAGTAACCTAAATGTCCAATAACAGGGGAAAGGTTTGAGAAATCATGTTTGTTTATGAATGCATAACCACTATTATGACAATATTGTAAAACCATTATAAAGGATATTTCTGAACTAGTTAGTGCCATGGAAAACCATCTAATAGAATGTTTAATAAAAAAGACAGGGTATAACACTGTATGTATATTATGATCTTATTTTGGCAAAAATCATGCATATTCAGAGGAAATTAGAAGAAACTTAAGTTAGAATGTTAACAGTAATTATTTCTTGGTGATAAGATTACTGTTGATGTAAAAATGTTCTCTCTATAGCTTTTTGTACTTTATAAATTTAGCCACGCAAATTGTAAATTTAGCCATGCAAATTGTAAACATGTATTCCTTTCAGAATTAGTAAAAACAAACATTTAAAAAGAAATATAGCTTACTGCTACACATAAAACAACCTCTTTTCAGTGGTAAGCAGCTATCACTTAAATAGCTAGTAATATTCATACTCATTAATCAATCAATCAATGTTTCAGATCTCCAACTGCATTCTAGGTACTGTGCAGGTCTTGGGAATGCAAAGCTGAATAAAATATAATCCTTACCTTCAAGATGTAGTCATGTGTGTATCTATCTATATCTGTATCTGTATGTATTTATATCATCTGTGTTTATACCATTTTTACCTCTACCTCTGTCTCTAATTTTCTACAGTGAAGACAAAGGTAGGTAAAGGCATAGGAGGCCCTGAGTGAGGGGAAGATGTTGGGACAAGTTTCACCCAGTAGGTTACAGCTTCTACAATTTCTTCTTGGGTGAATGATGACTTGTTTGATGATGCCTAAGGCTCACGCTGTCTCCCTGAGCTGTGGCCGAACCACGCACACACTCCCAGCAGCATACACACCTCTGTTTTCCTTGGCCAGGTTGTCCGCCATCTCCCAGTAGTCATAGCTGTGGAGGATGCTGTTGGTGATGCTGACGTGATTCGCTGCCATCTGGTGGATGCGCTGCGGGATGCTGACGATGGTGGAAGGGGAGAGGGTGCTGGTGCTCGAGAGGCTCCCCTGAGATCCCACGGAGCTGGTGGGGGAGGGGCTGGGAGACATGGGGGATGGGGTGCCAGTGCTCCTGGAAAAGCAGAGCGTAGAAAAACAAGGGTGGAGAGGTTGGCACCAGGTGAGGTGGGGCAGCCCCTCGGGGCACTGTCAGCAAAGCACCACGCTGTCCAGCATTGGGCCCTGACTCAGTTATTACCTTTACTTAAAAACAAATGAACTTACTTTCCACTGGCCCCCCATGGAGATGGGGCTTGGGCAGCTTTAGACGAATTCTGCGGGAAAAGAAAAACATGGACAGTGAGTCATCTGCTGAAGTTTAAAGAGCTAGCAATAACGTGCTCAGGTGACGGCTGAGAGACGTCATGGCAGACACGGCAGATAAAAGGCAGATTCCTGGAGACTGGATCTAGGCAGTCACACACGGTTTTTAGGCTGGAACCTGGGCAAGGGCAGCTGCATGGCCTATGGGGTTCCACAGCTCACCCCAGAGCCTGGGGGTTCCATGCACCAAATGAAATCATAATCCGGAGGGGCTGCTGAATCCTGAACCAGTCTAATTCTTTCATCTTAAACTTACATTTAACTGACATAACATTTAAAGCCTGAAAATATACGAGACGTCAAATTCCATTATTTTAACTTATGAGGCTTAAAAGTATTTCTCCTAAAGGAAGTTGCTCTTGAATATTTCTAAAGAACAGATTAAAATATATTTCCTTGAAAGTAGGGTCATCAAAAATCCTGCTTCACCTGAATATTCTGATTTGGGGTGTTAGATTGAACGAGCCAGTTGTTGGCATCAGGCCATTTACAAGAAGTTCTGCCTTAGCAAGAAAAGTTCCTAAGTGTACAAACAGATTTCCTCTCTGAGAGCCCAAGAATGCTTTCTTGGATCCAAGTCTATGGGACTGTTAAGGAAAGAAAACGGTCTTTATGATGCTGATGTGAATTTTTCCTTCCAGAGACATAAAGAGTCTCAGGCTGGTTCCCCAGAGACGAAGCATTTCTTTTGGTTAAAAAGAACTTTATGAAGCGGCGATTGATTTTTAGTTTTCAGTGGGGGTATTATCAAAATGGTAAGAAATGGCTGTCCGTGTGGCAATTTTGTAATTGCCTTCAGGCCTCTTCCACTACCACTAAAAAACCCGGGTGGGAACAAAGGCCTCTGTTTAGAGACAGCTCCATACCAAAAAAACACATTCATTATGGACAGATAATCATTGTTACCTGAGGGTTTCATAATCTCTGAACTTTAAGAAGCATTTAAATAGCTTTTGATTACGGACAACTACCAATAACTCCTGGATGATGAACTCTGATTTCTAAGTTGTGATCTCTCCCCATTCTGTACGTATTCACGGACTGCACACACATAGTGAGAACTTCTTGTAGTGTTTAAAAGTTCTGTTGTAAACTCTGTGGCCTACGTAGCTCAGATTCCTTCTTTAGTCAAGCATGTGTCTTGACTTTGATAACTCTTCTTGGTTATCAGCTCTCAGACCCGAAAATTTTGAAAACGACGTATCTCGACCTTAGGTACCCAAAGTGAAAGGAAAGGCTTTGTGTCAGTTTTTGTTATTATGACACATGATGGTCAATGGGCCAAGACAGTCATCTCCTTGGCTGAGTACCTGTTTACTGTTCACTCATGACAAGGAGGGAGGCGACATGCTGGACACAGCCCATGAGAACCCCAACATAGCCTCGTCATCAGAGATACTCTCTAAGAAGTGGAGACTGGGGAATAAAGGAGCTGAAATGATGATTGTGTATCTGACAAACGGTTGGTGGAGGTAGAGACAGAGTAATTGCTTGCTTCTACAGCCAAATGGACAGCGAAGAGGCTCAGAAACCTCCAATTAATTATTAGTTTAGGTCCACTTCACCATGGCACATCAGAGAAGGTTTTCTTGTTTTATTCTCTCTGTGAAAATGATTTCATTCCTTGAGACAGGTGGAAGTCCTAATTCTACCTTTATAGTCACACATTGCTATTGTCCTAGTGCCTCTGAGTTCTTACAAGTCATTTCTTATCATTTAAAATAACACCTTTATTAAAATTAAAGGAGTTCCTGGAGATAGCTAAGAGGAAGTTCTAAGTCGTTATTTGTAAGAGATAGAAGCTCGACGTGAACATGAGGAACTTATATCAGCTATCAAGATGAATTTCCTAGGATATGGAATGGGTAACTGGCTCTTCTTTCTCTTGAAGCCATAAAAATACTTGGACACAAGGCAGGGAAATAAATTAGATGGGTTCTCAAGGCCATTCTCTGAGCCCTGAACACCACAGGTATGCATAAACGGCGTTAATGTGGGTACCAGAGGGTTCCCAGATCATCCCCAAAGCTATGAAATCTACCAGGCTCCTCAAAAATGTCCTTGACAAGGAGACAACTAAATATGAGGACAAATGTCACCCATTAGCCAGACAGTACCTTGAAATAGTCGATAAGTGCTTTTGAATACTTTACAGCATGATCCCTTTTGAGGCGAAACATCCGCCAGTACAGGAGAGCCAGGCATCGGTAACTGCAGCAAAAGAAGAGCATTGACCCTGAAAGCATGAGTCCGTCCTTTGCAAACAAGACTTGAAACAAATCTTGTTCCAAGGCACTCAATATTTATACCATGATATATATTGTCTGTCTGTCTGTCTGTCTGTCTGTCTGTCTGTCTGTCTGTCTGTCTGTCTGTCTGTCTATCTATCTATCTATCTATCTATCTATCTATCTATCTATCTATCTATCTATCTATCTATCTATCTATCTATCTATCTATCTATCTATCTATCATTCCTGTACATAAGTATATGTCTGTAAGTATTTGACCTTCCTTTTGTTCAAAAGATATACTTCAAAATTTCAAGGAGTTACTCCCTAAATACAGAAGGTGCCAAAAAAGTATACACATTTTAAGAAAAGAAAAAAACTGTATTAAAATTGTAATACTCAATATATACCGATAACAAAAGATGAATACAAGTCACGTTTGACTTCTGCAATTACAAGAGGTACTCAAAGTGGTTACCATCGGTGTCCAGACACTTCTGATCACGGCAAACTACTGCTTGAGTAACGTTGACCAAACTGTCCACTTGTACACATTTTTTTTTTGGCACCCCCTGTATATTTTCCCTTAGGTCACTTAGTACTAGGCTCTATTACTTTGTTGGGGCGCGGGGCTGGCCGTTTCTTCTTTCACCACTAAGGGGCAGTGTCTCTCCATTAGAGGAGAGAGGAAGCTCGAGAACACAAGCTTTCACTGTTTTTGGGGAGACTTTCAGGCCAGAGCCACCTTACTCCGATTTCCCTCTGAGTCCCTGGACTTCTGGCAGCATTGGCTTTGCTAAAAGATAGCCTCCACCTGTTTTTATTCCTTTACTTTTAAACTACTTTACTGGATTACAATTAGTTCAAATAAAATTAACAGATATCAGAGTCTTTTATAAACAATACAAACTCCATGCTGAGGGGTAGTTACCATCATTTTATTTTATATGTTTATTATTCGCATATTAGTATACTGATATATTATTAATCATCATTATTAATCCTAATATGCAGCTTAAAGTTTGAAAAGAGCACAGAAAGCATTTCCTGAGACATTTCCTCTTTTCCTGGGCACTTTTCCTTCACAATTATTTGCTGATTCAGGTGCGGTGTTGACATGCTAGATTACTAACATGCCAAATACAATGGAATGGTTATTATTATCACATAATCATTATTATTGTAATCATTATAGATACAGAAAAAAATCTATTCCATGTTAGTTGACATTTTAAAAGAACATTTTTATCATCACAGTGCAATGAACTACTCAGCTCACTGTGGTGGGAACTTGAATGCATCACCTTGACTGAGTCATACTGATCCCACATGTAGAAAGGCAGAGGAATTATTTTCATTGCAAGTAAGATGTTAAAACACGAGACAAGTTACATTTGGTCCAATCCACATTCAGATTATTAAAACACACACATACACACACTGAAAAACTTATCCTTGCATTATGGACCTATCTAATGGCTCAATGCACACCAGCCCTGGTACAGCAGCAAGCAATGGGGTGGGCTCTCCCAGGCCACTGTGAGAACTGCATTAGGTTTTGCATGTTAGAGGGCACTAGAAAAAGTTATGCATTTCAGCACCTGATTTGCCTATCAAGGTATACGGGCTGGGGAGGTTATTTTAAGCTGATATAATGCACTCACCATAATGCGGCCAGTTGCTTGTCTTCTGGTGTGGCATTGGGGCCAGAGTGGGTTTTTAGTCTCATAGCATACCTAGAAAAAAAGCAAAGAAAGTAAAACCAAAGAAATCGAAAAAAAAGAAGGCTTTCTTATTAATAACAGATTTCTCTCTCTCTGTCCAATACTTAAGTTCTCCTAGTGCTTGCTCATAATCCTTTTTGTTTTAAGCTTTTATTTATTTTAAGTGAGTTTTTCCAGGACCCACCAGCTCCAAGTCAAGTAGTTGTTTCAATCTAGTTGTGGAGGGCGCAGCTCACAATGGCCCATGTGGGGATCGAACCGGCAACCTTGCTGTCAAGAGCACCACACTCCAACCAACTGAGCTAACTGGCTGCCCCGTATAATCCTTTCTTAAAAGCTAGCTGATGCTGCCCATTTTCCTGAAGCATCATATTATTATGATGACTAGAACAATATGACTTTTGTGACCATCTAGCAACCTTCTGCTCTTTAACAATAAACGTTCAAATGCTGCAGAGGTGAAGAGTGATACCAATTCAAGCATTATCTACGTATATGGTGACACATCCATTTTTATAAATTTTGATTTATGGCCGAGTGGCTGACAAGATGGAGGCAAAATTTAATCCTTCCAGGCCAACGTCCAGAAAAAAATATTCATTCCTTGTACTCAGATGGATGCTTGGACTTACCCTTTTTTCATTGTGATGGAATGCTTACTTTGATAGCAGCATAAGTGTTCCGAGTGCATAACTAGTGGCTTTTAGGAATTTTACTTAATCCCACTTATTTCTCGACACCAGGGGGACTATGGCCATTTTTTTCTCCAATAATTACTAAGTTATTGCAGACTCTTGGAGATAGCTGAGGCAGTGTGTGGAATGGTCAAGGAGTTCTGGGTTCAAATTCCAGGTCAGACAGTTATTAGTTATGAGAGCTTTGACAAAGGAATGTCTTTAAAGTCTTTAAGTTTATTTCTTTACTTATAAAGTAAGAGTGATATTGCTAATAACATAGCATTGTTGTAACATTCACTGAGACAGTATTTGTAAAGCTTTTGGCATAGCAGGCTGGCTCCTTGTAAATTGTTCAAGAAATGATACTGTTATTACACTATTTCCACAACATGCAGATTTGTAGTGTTTTTGAATGTATCTCTTTGCATAGTTTTCAACAGTGGTTGTTCTGGGTATTACAATATATGTAAGTGACATCATAATTTACTGGTATCAGCTTTTTCCACTTTGGGTGAAGTGTGGAAACCTTAGTTCCATTTAGGTCCCTTTACTTTCCCTACTTTTAAATAACACGGTCTTGAGTATCAGATGGTGGTATACGTTTTGTTTCAATCATCCAATATGATTTCTAAAAGTAATCAGGACAATTTATTGCATGTATCCAAATTTGTTTTTCCATTGCTCTTTCTTCCTTCCTAATGCTCCAAGATTCCTTATTTTGTCATTTACTTTCTCTGTTTGATGAACTTCTTTTAGCCAATTTATAAGGGTGGGTCTGTTAGAAATAAATACTTTTAGTTTTCCTTATGCTGAGAATATTTTTATTTCTTCTCCATTCCCCAAGAATGAAGTTTCGCTGAATCTAGGATTCACGGCTTGACAGTTTTTTCTTATAGCACTTGAAAAATGTAGTGCCACTGCCTTGTGGTATTCATGGTTTCAGCTGAGAAGTCTGTTGTCACTTGAATTGGTGCTTCCCTCTAGGTAACATGTTATTTCTCTCGGCTGCTTCAGGATTTTTCTCTTTAGTTTTCAGGAATGTAGTTATGATGTGTCTTCACGTGCATTTCTTGGGGTTTATCCTATTTGGGTTTCTTCTTGAGCCTGTAGGTTTATGTCTTTTGCCAAATTTGGCAAGTTTCAGCCATTACTTCTTCAAATACTCTTTCAGTGCTACTCTCTTTCTCTCCTTCTGGAACTCCAAAGATACACAGATTGGATCTTTTGTTATTGTGCCTGAGGCTCTATCCTTTTTCCTTCTTAGTCTATTTTGTCTCTGTTGCTCAGTTTGGGTAAATTCTACTTCCTGTTCATTGATTTTTATCCTCAGTCATCTCCACTCTACTACTGAGCCCATCCAGTGAGGTTTTCGTTTCTGTTAGTTTTGGGAAGAATTATTTTACATCATGGTTCTAGACATTATCCAGAGCACTTGAACTGGCTAAACACATAAATCATATGACAAAGGTTCTCAATAGGGTTAGTAGATGAAATTCCCTTAATGGTTCATTAAAGAGACATTAACGATGTGCCTTTCCAGGCCTCCGTCATGGAAGACAAGCATCTCCCATCCACCCTGTGATGTGCTCCCATCAGAAACCCTGCTCACGTTACGTGTCTTCATCCAGGTTTGGGGAGCGACGCTCACACCCAGATCTTAGAGAACAACGCCAGGACCCTCTGAGATAGTATAGCATACAATGAATTTCCTTTCCTAAAGTCCCCATGAATTCTCTTCCCTTTCATTAAATACTCCTGAGTCGTGTTTTGGTAGACTTAGGACTGAGAGTATACTAACCTGGATTGGATAAAAAAAAAAAAAAAGCAGCATAGAGGTGGAATGAGTTAAAAATCTGTCACTTCCTAGCTGGGTGAAGTGGGCATGTCATGTCTCATCAGACTCAGCTTTCTTCCTGCAGGTTATTGGAGCTGCCCTACCTCGCTCACAGAAGAAAGGAGGAGTGTGTGTGGGCGTGGGGGTGTGTGTGTGGCAAAAGTGCCATGCAAAACCTCACATTCTTACTTTTGGTTGCTTCTTGGTAGCTGACAGTGCAGGATGACATTCTTTTCTCTGTATTCAGAGGACTCACATACTTCCTTCACCCCCAACCCCTAGCACGAAAACACAGTGCTTACCTGATGAGCTCCACTGTTTCTGAATACATGGTGTAAGGAGATTTGGATTCCATTGGGCCCTGCTCCATTGCATTTCCACACTCAATGAATGACAAGGCCGCTTCGGCGTAGTTCAAGGCCTTTCCAAACTTCTCCACCTGATCAACAGAATTAATAGTGTCTTCCTTAAGCATACAGTGTTTAAAATGCCCTTGTCAAATAGTCTACACATTTTGAGAAACGTGACTTTTGAGTTCCAAAATCTTGTGAATGGAGCTGAGAGAAGAAATAGGATACTTCCTTCTCTAGGAAGTGGTTTCGGCAAGTGAGCGAATGGTTACGTACAGAATTGTATCAAATCCATATAGTGATGGCCAATCAGAATTGCTTAGAACTTCACGGCTGCTCTAGTCTGTTTCCCTCCTTATAACCCCAAATAGCTTGGCAACTTCATTCCTTGTCTTTCCATGCAAAGCTAATATACCGCAATGTTGCTATGTCTGATTCCACATAAGCGTTTTCATACTTTTTTGGGCATAGTCCAATTTTGACAGTTGACTGGCCTTGGTTATTGTCTTTTATAACATATAATATCTGTGACATTTACAACTCCATGCTTTTCTCTTATTGTGCAGGTTTTTATTTATTTATTTATTTATTTATTTATTTATTTATTTATTTATTTATTTATTTATAGTTATTTTACCCTTCACTTAAGGGTGAGAGTGAGGAGAGGAAAAGAGAGGAGATAAAACCCAAGGCACTATTTCAGCTTAGCTAAAATGCGACATAAAAGTTGAAATTTAATAAAAAACATTATTTTGGATTACATGAGGTTGTCTAAATTGATGTTAACCTTTCCCCACATCAACCAAAATCGGCTTTATATTCTTAGTTCCTCATAAATCTAAACTTACCCATCATGTTCCTGGTTCCCTGTATTGTTACTCTCTGTGGATAACTACATATCTTAAGTATGAATGGCATAATCTCCCCAGTTTTCAAATATTCATTCATCATTCAAAACAGAATTACACAAATACTCTAATTACTAATGTAAGTCTTGCCTCTAAACAAAAATCTCACTCATAACGATGCCTTAGAAAACAGAAATGTAGAGCACAACTCTTCCTCATTAGCAAATCACATTTTTAAATAGTTTATAACCCTAATAGGATACTGAGCAATATTTCTTGGCAATGTTTTCAGATGAAGGAAGTCATTTCATTCAGTAAATATTTTCTGAAGCACCCAATTCTGTGCTACGCACACTTGATACACTCAAGTTCCCTCCAGGAACAGAGAGTACATTTGGAGAGAAAAAATGTGCACCCACGAGACAGTTCACAGCACAAGGCAGTCTGTGATTAACAAAATGCAAAGCCAGGAGTCCAGGGCACAAGAGATGGTAGAAAGGGAACAAATGATTGGGCTGCAAAAAGGCTGGGGAGGAAACCTGACAAAGACACTGGGAAGAAATGGTACCATTTGGCTGGCTTTGGGGAGTATGCTGAAGGTGTGAGTGTACACGAGAGTGTGTGTGAGTGCGAGAGTCTACAAGTGCAAAGGTCCAGTGGCTGGCTGGTGTCAGCAAGGTGTGCTTAGAGGCCAGCAGGGGACCACTCTGGCTGGAGTAGAGTGTCGGGCTGGGCAAGATGACACTGAATGAATAATCCTGGTAACCCTTGGATGATTCAGGCAGCAAATTTCATTCTGCTTTCATGTTCAATGATTTTTTGCAGTAGTGGCCAGGCCTCAGCTTCTTTAGGTGACTGGCCCTCGCCAGAACTGTACTTTCCATTTCCCTTCTCTATCTTCTGGTTTTTCTCCCCTGTCCACTAGTGAACTGAGGCAGTGATCTTCATCCAATAAATATTTGATGGGCATCATCAGCAGCATTGGGAGAAGCATACTGTTAGGGTTTGAAAACCTTCAATACTGGATGAGAACAGCGAAGGGCATCTGAAATGCCGTATTCATCTCCAGCTGTCCCCCACCTCAGTTATAAATGCTGGAGGGAATCAGAGCTGGCATTCCCGGGCAGGTAGGGGGCCCTTTAGATGAGACCTCAAGATGGAATAACCGTATGATTTACTTCAGAAAAAAACAGAAGTTTTTTTAATCTAATGCCTGAAAAGCTTCATGCTTTCCAAAACAGGAGATTCTACCAGGAAGAAAAGCTATTTTTTGTAAACATCAAATTGCGGTGACTTTAGAATCTTATGTGCAGTCTCTGTGCCATACAGTTTCTGAGAGATATCATTTTGGCAGGTACACATGAAGAACACGAATCTTTTTGCAAAGGGATTAGCTCCTGGGACCACGCCAAGGGTTGGCCAGGCTAACGAGACAGAAAAATGCAAACCTAGATTTCATTTTTAAAGGAAAATAATACTGCCACCCACTGACTCCACTGCCTCTAGTTACTATTCAAACCTTAGGACTAAATTAAAATACTCATTTATCCAGAACTTTCTCCCAGTCAGACATTATTGGTGGAAGTAATAATTTATTGGGCTATGAGCACTTGATTATATATAAACATTTCTGCACGTAACGGACCCAGCCATCCTTGTAATAGATTTTATAATTACCCAGCGTATATTGTCCCAGTGATGAAGGTGCAATACAAACACAATTTGCAAGAACGTATCTGGAAAGAAAAGGAACGTACCATTGCATCTGCTTTATGCTTCATCCGTTTAGCTTCTTGCATAAAATAATCTGCACTACGTGGCCTACAAGGAGAGGATGATATTAAATGTCATTATTGTGGAAGTGTAAGCTCTTTTGAAAATAACCTTTCCTTTCGCTCAAACCTGAATCACAATGTAAAAACTCCGCTTAATACAGAATCAGGTACTGTATGCGTTTCCCAATTACTGCCCATATATAAAATATCACAATTATATTTCTCTTAAGTTAGCAATTCAAAACACGCTTAGTATATGCACATTGGTTACATTTACAGTGATTTTTAACAGGGTTCCCAGTACCTAATTTGGGCATCAGGTTTTTTATTGCAGTTAAGAAAACAAGTGAAAAAAATCTTATTTCACATGATATTTACACAAAACACTCGCTTTTTAATGTAAAGATTGCAAATATGCCTCATAATAATTGTATGGGTATGTATGGGTGAGTATATGCAAGTATCCTTATGAAAATCAGTGCCATTTACATGCATAAATGGTACCTAGAGTTGTATGTATCTATCCATATATAATTATTTTAAAGCTTCATGGTGAGAAATTAAAAGAGGGAATGCCGTATGATTACACTGCAGTTATAATGAAGTTCATTGTAAAATGATGTCTGCCTTGTAACACTGCCAATGTAGCATGTATTCTCTAGTGCGCTGATTAGCTGACTGGTAAACATTAACAGCAGACATGTGCATTATTAAAGCAATAACCCTGGCCAGCACCGATTCTGCTGGGAGATGAAAGCAATTCACCCAGAGACTGATCTGAGTGGGTGTAATGACCACAGGTTACAGAAAGCTACTCACCAGACAGTATTTAAATGCTTGATCTGAGTGACTTAACAATATCTAAATACTTTAGGTGCCATCAGCCTAAATATTTTTTTTTTGTATTATGGGTCTTTATGTAATCAATAACCTTGATCTGTTCATGAATATCCAATATAAGCCAGGACTCACTGAAAGGGAGGTAAGACGGAAGCGGGGACATTAACTATGGGCTGTTTAACCCGTGCTTATTGTGAGCTGCCTTCTTTCATATGCTAATAGGTCTTTCTCCTCACCGCAGTATTAGGTTGTCAGAGCATCCTTTTATCCAAACGAGGTCAAAATGCTTAGGAAAACCACGAATACCAGGCCAATAACATTGCAATCCAAAACTATTATTCTCATTTTAATGGTTTTAATCAATCAAACAAATAAACAAACTGGGATCACAGCAAATAATTAGTTTTGGGTCACGGGTCCCAAACCACTGAATCAACAGGTGTTGGTTTTCTGTCTCTTCTCCACAAAATACTGTCAGGACTGTGGGACCATGCTGGGTATATTTTTAACTTCTCCAACAAAGAAATAAGGACCACAGTTGCAGGATTTCCTTAATGGATATAATTAAACTCCTATTTTTGGCTCATCATCCTGTCACCATTCTTCCTGCCACTCAGACCTGAGACCTTCCATCCACCTTGGTTGGTCTTCACTGGTGGGTGAAGCCTGCAGTTTCCTTCACAGGAAGGCGCTGCTCTTACTGCCTCTGCTTTCTCTAGTTCATCTCCTAGATGTCCAGACTGCTTCCATTTGAATGGGTTTAGTGTCCTTTACGTGGTGGGTTTTCCCTCTTTGTCCACATACTGACCTTTGAATACATATTCACTGTCTGGTTGGTCTTTGATTCCAACTCTGGCAATTTACATTATTTTTGTCGTTGTTTTTGAATGGATTTACTTTATTTTTCTAGAGCTGTCTTAGGTTGACAGTAAGCAGTGCGTAAAGGGTTTTCCCATGTATTTCCTGCCTCAGCTTCCTCACAACCAAAATCTCTCACCAGAGTGGGACATTTGCTATAATCAGTGAATCTACACTGACATGTCATTATCACCCGAAGTCCATAGGTTACATTAGGGTTCACCCTTGGCGTATCTTTTATGGATTTTTGACAGATGCATAATGACACATAGCCACCATTATAGTCTCATCCAAAGTAGTTTCACTGCCTGAAACATCCTCTGCATTCTTTTCTGGTTTTCCTTGTGTTTCACACCCCAAAGTGGAAGACTGGACCTACCTCTAGCCCAAACCCAGATCAGATGGGCTTCAGATGGGGTCCCAGAGTTGATGTGTTCAAGAGAGTTCAGGTATTTCCACCCATTTCTCCCGTTATCAAATGCCCTGAATGCTTCCTTGTAAAATTCCTTCCTTTTCCCAAAGAAACATCCACCACAGACGTCAAGGTTGTCACCACCTCTCTTGGATTATAGCTTCACTCCCCTCCAGTCTATCTTGGGCTTTAAATGTTGACCAATGTTTGTAAAATATGGCTTTCATTACATCACCACTCTACTCACAGACCTAAATTAATCTCCGGGCCCATGAGATCTCAGTTCAGGCCTCCAGTAATCTTGAC
This sequence comes from Rhinolophus hipposideros, assembly GCF_964194185.1. Classification (NCBI taxonomy): domain Eukaryota; kingdom Metazoa; phylum Chordata; class Mammalia; order Chiroptera; family Rhinolophidae; genus Rhinolophus; species Rhinolophus hipposideros. Next base: position 10,930,373 of record NC_138058.1, on the reverse strand, counting down.
CAACCGTCTTACCCACGTCACTTACTCACCAAGGCCCTCACCCAAAGGATATCTCCTTCCTGTCTTGTAACATGCTGTCCCCATCTTAGAAGCTCTGCTCATACTTTTCCTCCTGCCTGGAACATTCTCCTCTCTGCTCATTCACAGAGTGCTTATTCACTGATTCACTGAGGGCCTACTATGTGTCAAATGTGACCATCCCTCAAATTCTACTGTCATGAGGCCGTCCTGATAACTTTGGTCCATGTTCATGTCTGTGTCTGCTGATCTCAGTCACCGGTTCTTGTTTGCACTATACTTCTGGGCATTTAATTACCTTCTGAGCTACAGCCATGGTGTATGTGCTACTTAGCAGCTGGCACACTTTCAGTGGGGACTACATTGTAGACCTTGTTGATCCTCCCAACCCTGTAGTTTTAGGCACATGGGAGAAGGTAAACGAATCCCCCCTGAATAGCACTGAATTCACTTTGAGCTTAGAAGAGAGTGGTGGCTTCTGATGGGATGCAGCATCACAGCCAATGAGCCAGGGAATGTCTCCATGGCAACCTGAAATTCTCTACATCATTATCTGCTCTACACCCCAGTGTATGAGTTTGGTCCTTTTTTTCTTGCCCTGTTTGGTAGGCCTTGTCACTAACGGATTATCATTTCAAATGCATTTCGTTTTCATGAAAGGATTCTCTTGGTAATAGGCTATGGCATCTTAGTTTTTACGAGCTTTCTACGTTATCCTTATGGATGGTAGTGGGTCCTAATTTCTAATATGGGGTCCTCAATGAAGGTCGTTTTTGTCTGCAGAGTATGAATGTATTTTTAAAACCTGATACGGAGGCTGCGTCTCAAACTCTCACAGTAGTGTATGCGGATAAGTAACACATCTAATTTTCTGACTGTATCACAGAAGCTACAATGGAAACCTGAGAAACTGGGGGTGGGGGTGGGGGATGAACCAGCCAGAGGCCATTTATGAATGCATTAGTTAGCATTCTTGTCACTACATAATGGAGGGCTCACTACACTGAGTCACTGAAGATTGCCTGATGATTGGCCCATTTTCTCCTTTTAGGTGATTTCTAGCGGCACACTCCTAGATCGGATCATTATAAAGGCGAGGGGACCAATGGGACATCATGCAGGTTGTCCAGCGGGCAGTGGATGCATGCTAGCATTAGGGCTCACTCTGACAGCAACATTCAAGTCAGTAGGAAAATACAATTGATGTCACCGGTGTGGCAGTTATAGACTATCACATATGGCAAAGGTACTAAAATGAAATTGAATTATTGCAGTGTTCAAAGAGATCCATCATCGAATCTTTTTTTTTTTTTTTAACGTGGACGACCTAGAGTTTTTGTTACTCATTTAGATAATAACATTCTTCGCATTGTTTCTCACAGTGATGGTATTTCATGAGGATACATGAGCCAACCTAATAAAAGTTCAATTAAACATCACACATGCAACTGTGCATTTTGGGCTCTTCAGAAAGTAGGCTTGAGGGATCTAAAAAGGCAAAGCGTAGCCACGTCTGTCTTTGTTATAAGCGCTCTCTGCAACAGAAACAGTCTGAGCACTTGATCCAAACAGAATCCATCCTTTGCCTCACCCTCCCAGCACCCCCACCTACAAACACAGGGCTTTAGTTTTCAGCAGCAGTGGAGTTTGAGCTGCCCCAATATTTCTTCTGGCACAGGAGGATGAAAGCAAGCTTGCTTTTTGTTCTCCTTTGTGGCTGAGATCCAGCTGAACGGTCCCCCATGGAGAGGCTGGCAGATTTCTTTCTGTAATTCCTACCCCTGTGAAACACCCCCCTTCAGCAGGGCCAGCCTGTTTCGTGAAACCTGGCAAGGATGAGAGCTCAATGTGTTTGAACAAACAGGTTCCTTGGCACAGCAGAAATCTGGATGATTTTCTTAGGGAAGCTGAAATGCAAATCAGGCAAATAGGCAACTGCATACCAAATGAATTCATCATCTGACATCCTGTCAGCTTGTTATTTGATAAGCCCCAGAGGTGTGACTGTGTCCCAAGTTTTGAGGTACTTTCTCCACAAAGAAGAATGTGTAAGAAGTTAAGTGATTATTTTGATGCCCTGAGTAAGTGATACTATTGACGAGGGCACTACAGAGCCAGCGGCTTTGGGAGGGGCATTGGCTCTGAGCGCTTCCTGAAGCAAGCAGGGCTGCATTTGGGCAGCAAGGATTCAGATGCAGCTTTTGTGTCCATAACCTTAATGTTGGCTAGGACCCCAGAGTCCCTGCAACCTGGCTTTGCAGAGGCACCAACGATCATTCATTGTCTCTTACAGGCCACAGGCTCTGGCTGACGACTGCTTCCCTCTTGGCCTCGCACAGAACATACCATGCACTTTCCAGAATGCACAGGCGGAACGCTGCAGGGTTTTGTCATTCAGTCAAAAGCAACTTTCTGGTGAAATGGAAACTCATCAATTCGATGGTTGTTCTTCTCTGAGTGTGGCATTTAAAATAAAATCATTGTTCAAAACCCTTAAAATGTTCAGAGAGCTAAGATTTCAATCAGGGAGATGTGAATTCTTTGTGTCCCCGACCTCACACAAGCTTAGCCTCTCTCTCTCTCTCTCTCTCTCTCTCTCTCTCTCTCTCTCTCTCTCTCTCTCTCTGTTTTCATTAGAATAAAACAAGAATCTGGCTGAGAGACAGGGACCGTAATTCCCCCAAAATAAGACCTAACCGGAAAATAAACCCTAGCATGCTTTTTCAGGATGCTCGTAATATAAGTCCTACCTCAAAAATTAGCCCCAGTTAAGATCGTCAGCCAGACGGATGCATTTAGTACGTCCGTTGCAACACATGATGGACGTATTGAATTATAAAGCAATATTAATATATAATTAAATATAAATAATATTATTGACATTAATACTTAAAATAAATGATAATATAAATTATAATTCAGTATTTGTAAATACCCAAGTGGGCGCCTTTGGGTGAGAGGTAAATGTCTATGTAAACAGATGAACTCAAGACTTATTGCCAAATGACCATTCAGAGACAGACACAACACATGAATAATTTGCGCACTTGATAACAAACGGACGTGGTTGTGTCTAATATGAATCTTTATAATTCAATACCTGTGTTGTAATGGACGTACTTAATGCACTTGTGTGAAATAAAGAAACGTTTTCTGAATTTTGGTGCTTGCAATTCTTCGTCGCTTTTGTGTGGACCATGATTCTTAACTGTCATTGTTTTTATTGCCACTTCTGTCTCGTAAGTCTTCAGTAAATACTTAATTTGATGGTAGATTTTAAGGGAACAATATTTTGACCCCCAGACAAGATGAGTGCAAAAAGAAAGAGCTATTCCATTGAGTGCAAGAAAGGAATCGTGGAGGACTCCCGGGGCAAGAATCTTACAGCTTTCTGCGAAGAGAAGTTGGATCTCCGAATGGTCCGAAAATGGCGAGCAGAGTACCATAACCTCAGTCAACAGGTGGACGAGGGAAATACTAAGAAGCACAAGTGTGAATCAGGTCGTCAACCATTATTTCCTTAGCTGGAAGACATCATCTGTGAATGGCTGACAGGAGACCAAAGGCTTTGCTTGTGCACAGGGCTGATATTCAAGCATTTGCCCTTGCAATGGCACCACAGTTAGAAATATCCCAGAAGAATTCAAAGCATCACAACACTGGCTGGATGGCTTCCTTCAGCGATATGAACTGTCTCTAAGAAGATCGACAACACTGTTCCAGCTGGAAGATACTGAAGTTATTAAACGTGTACTTACATTCAAGTTCTTTGTTGAGAACATCGACTTTTCTAAATACTAGCTCTCCAACATGATTGCTGTGGATGAAACTACAGTGTTTATGGTCCAAGGATCTCAAACGACAATTGATCAGAGGGTTGCCTCGTCAATCTATATTCCTTCCACTGGTTACAGAAAATGCACGTGTTACCTGTGTTTTGGCAATTCATCTGGATGGAAAGAAAGCCCCACCTCTAATCATCACTAAGGGCAAGAAAGATAAGGTTGAATGTGTTTCAGGCATTTATGTTCTTGAAACCAAAAAAGCCTGGTGCACACAAGTAATTATAAGGAAGTGGGTCGATTTAATGCTGCCACTTGTTGTGCGAGGTGGCCAAAGAGATCTGCTAGTCTGGGATTCAGCCAGCATTCACCGTGCTAAACACATGAAAAACTTCCTTACAGAGAGAAGAAAAGATCAAATAATGATTCCTGCAGGAATGACTGCCTATCTCCAGACTCTTGATATTGCAATAAACAAACCATTCAAGGACCATTTGCGCATGGAAATCTATGACTACATTGAAAATAGAATGGAGAGAAATCAGTGTGGAAACTGTGAAGCCTAGCCTGCAAGAGGTTGTGACTTAGGTGAAGAATTCATGGGATAAAATCACTGACAGCTGTGTTGCTAATGCACTATGAGCAGGCTACATGAACAAGAAGTGCTCATTTAAGGAGAGCTCTATTGCTGGACATGAGAGATTGGGGCCAATGGTTCTACAGGAAATGGAGTCACAAGAAATTTAAGCTGAAATTCGGGGTTTGGAGATTTATGACGATGTTCCAGAAGAAGATGACATGACTGTATTTGAATAAATGCAGATTTTTGTACATGAATAAGTGAATAAATGTAGATTGTTGTACATGAATAAGTGTAGATTGTTGTACATGAAAAAATAAGACATCCTCTGAAAATAAGCCCTAATGCGTCTTTTGGGGCAAAAATTAATGTAAGACCCAGTCTTATTTTCGGGAAAATACAGGATTTCATACAGAAAAAATTCCATATGAAGAGCTTGAAGGCATACTAATGGTTTATTGGGAAAGGTGGGATCCAGCTTTGAAGCAACTGGGAAGGGGAGCCCCTCAGGAGAACAGCAGTGGCGTCGGCAAGCCCTCCACAGCAGTGCCTTGCCTTGAGGTCACATCTCCTACTCAAGGATTTCAGTTGGTGGCCTTTGACTAAATCATGCTGCGGAAGATTTCACACATGGAATCTTCCCATCCCCTATAAAGTTAAACTCCTCTTAGCTGTGAGACTGCTGAGCATAATTATATTACAAACGCCGAGTCCTCTTCCTTCCCCACAGCCATGTTTCACGGCCGCAGTGGCTGACGGGGGTGGGGGGGGGTGTCTGTTCTCATTGTCGCATGTTTATGGACAGGAGCTGGGCTCCTGTTACTGGTGCCATGGGGACAGATGAAACGTTGGGTAGTTTGGCTGAATGCGATGATCGTGACTGACTCTCACATGCTTCTGGGAGCACAGGCAGAGCTGGCGCGAGAGGTTCGCGGTTTCCCAATGCAGCAATATGGCTGGTGGGAATGGAGGCTGGATTTTCAGCCAAGCATTTCACCACCGAGCTCTGCTCAGAACTTCTGTACTGAGGCCTTCGTGACACAGTTGCTCCCTCTCAATCTTCCCCGGCCAGGAACTCGCCGGTCACTAATTAGGACACCAAGCAATTTACAGCTCATGGTTTTGTTTCTAGGCTTTGAGTTGAATGAAGTGTTGTCACTCCTTGACATAAATTCTTATGATTTTTTTTTAAATAAAATTTTGGTAATCATACCAGTGTCACCTTAGGACCCAGGCTACCAAGTAGTGAGTGGCATGGGTGGCTAAATGTCAGGGGAGGAGGTGTGGTCATACTGCCACCAACCTGAGCCTGCAATTGACGCAGAACAAGCTGACCTGGATCACGTTTTTAAACTAAGTGTTATTTTGCATCCTGAAGGCACAAACTGGTGCCTGTTTAATTGGTGAGTCACACAGGCAAAAGGGCTTGGGCGTCTGTGGATTTAAGGTTACCTGTGTGTAGCTCCCTTACATTCATGGATACAGAAAAAGATGCAGGCAGCACCCTCCCCCACGCTGGGTTCATTCAACACTGGATTCAGCTGTTGTCTGAATCACATGTTTATTCAACCATTAATGAGTATTTATAATAACAAAGGAATGAGTTTACTTGTTTTTAAGAGCTGCACGATGCGGCTTTAAAAATTAAATGACAGTGTGGCATCTGTTACGTTTTGGAACACAGTAACTGACTTCCATCAACACGACATTACTCCAGAGCTAATTCTCCAGCTCTTTCTTTTCTTCTGGTGGCCTCTGTGTGGTTATTTCACTGCTTGTTGACACCATCAGTGAGAAGTCAAGGAAAGTGACTGTCAGGCAGCCTGCTGGTGGGGAAACTGCCTTAGAAGCTACACCGGAGTGGAGAGGGAGCGGGAGGAGGCTGGAATTTTGTGGTTCCAGGGAACCTTCCTGGGGAGGCCACCCATGGGCCTCCCTCCCCCCCGAGTTAATAACTGAGAATTAATTAATCACGTACCCTAGCTCCTGCCACTGTACCTGGGGCTTAGTGAGTCTCAGCACACACCTACTAAACCTGGGAGACAATTTTATAAGACCTCCTCGCCCACTGATCTCTGAAGGGAACTTATTTTCATTGTTTCGAGGAAGAGGCAATGCCCATTTTTGCTTTTCAAGCATGAAGAACCTTCCCAGGACTTTCTTAGGTCAGTGGTTGAGTGGCTGTTTGAGTTGCATGTTTATGTCACTGCTACGGATTTCAAATCAGTTGGGACACAGAGCAATTGGAAGATGCCATTTCTCTCTCCATATGATGGATGTGGAATGGTGCTTTTTTTTATTCGATTCGATCTATATCCATAAAAGGAGAAACAGTGGTATTGTCGCTGTCAGCCAGAAAAATTAGACATACTGCTAAGACATACTGGAAGAACCAATGACAACAGGCTCTTCACTGATACATAGTGACAAAATTATATTAGCCTCACCCCCAGAGATTGGGAAACACTTCCTCTTGTAAACAGCTCCAAGAAACTGCACATCCAAGCACAACTATTTAATTGTTGCTGTTTCTGAGTTAGCTTTCTGATCCAAACATTAGAATATTCCTTACATTTTAATTTTCCATGTGTGAGTGTGTGTGTTTAAATACCATGCCCGTAACAGCACCTGCTGGAAATGTTTACTGTTTTGACCACCTCAGTGTTTAATTGTGTTTGATCAGGTTGTTCGATTATGACTTCCGAATGCAAATTTCCATGTCATCATTAAACACAATTCCAATCTCCTGTTTTTACAAATGGTTAAAGCCCCTGTGAATACTTTATACCACTGAACCCTAATTATATTGGTAGTTGATCAATTGATTGCACTCCCATTACATGTCCCCCTCCCCCCACCCAGGGGATTAATGATGACAAAAGAAAAATTCTGAGATGTCCTAAAATAAATTACAGTGGGTGGAGAGGAAGGGATGAGTAAGTAAGCAGTTAATAGCAGAGGGCCAACTAACAACAGACTTCTCACATTCCCAAATGTATGTTGGAGCTTTGAATCAACTTCTATAGTGACCACCGGATGTCACCGAATGCCGTGTAAGCGCGAACTTCGGCACTGTTGCCTGTAACCAATCAAAAGGAGTAAATCTGTCTTCCTTACTGACTGTGCACCTGTCCTAGAACCCCCACTTCACTTTCTCCCCCACCTTATCTGCAGTCAGTGTAAAGTCTTTCAAAACAACTTACCTCTGTCTGCCCCAAAACATAAGGTATAAAAGAGCCCGTCAGCTCCAGGATGGCAGACATGTTGCCAGCGCCATCCAGCCCCGCTGCTGGTGTTTTAGATTGTACGCCCAGGACCTGGTCCTTTTCTGGCTAGCATTTGGCTCAATGAACCCTTTCTTACAGAAAAGCTTTGGACCATGAGAATTTCTTGTTTAATAATGACTACCTCCCTCGCTGCTTAGGGCAGTGGAGAAAAGGAGGGAATGGACACATGGTGAGGGCCAGGAAGACAGTGTTTGTGGGGTTGCCGGAGCAGCTGCAGCAGCCATGGGAAGAGGAGAACACCTGTCCTCCTTGGCCACCCTTAACCTTTCATAAATCCAACTATCTTGGAACACATCCAGTAAATGAAACACAAAAATGCAAATCTGTCTTTCAAACCCCAAATTCTGTGCCCGAATTAGCTTACTGCGGCCCAGGTAATGCTTGAGGACCATGACGTAGTCCCATTTCTCAGAGACGTCTACAGAGGAGACAAATAGATCTTGTCTCTATATGGGTGAAATGAGGGCTGGAGAAGAGGAGGGGAGGAAGATGAGGATGGAGAACCCATCACTCTGCACAGAGCTTTTATTTCTCCAGACCAATACTCTTGCCAGAGAGTCCTAGGAGAACTGGGTCCTAGGAGAACCCCTGGGAGACAGGTGTCACAAATACCAGTTTTTTTCTGGTAAGGAAGCTGGGACTTACAGACATTTAGCACCCTTTAATTTTCCGACTTTGGGTGGGGTTAGTGGTTTATTGTCTGTCCCCTTAGCTGGACTGTGAGCAATCTGAGGGCACGATTTCTTATTGTCACACGCTGTTCCACCTCAGACAGGTACTGGGTGCTCAGTGAACAGCTAAAGCTGAAAACAGGTGTCAAGCAAACTCTAGAAACCATGTCTTCCGCCTTCCAGGCTTGTCCTTGACCTCGACTCGTATTATTTCCCTAAGAATCTAAATAATTTCCAGTGTCATTTAAATCATTTCTCATTTGTCATTTTCAGCACCACAAGGGCATTCTAGGAGGTTATTTTTATTCATCTGCTTCTCTTGCTTCTGCTCCTTTTAAATTGATGCTGGGAATGGAAGTTATACTTGGGTTTTAGTGCGAGGACTGGCTGAAGGATGACAGGGTATTTTTCTCCTGTATAAGAATTGTTTATAGTGTTATAAAGAATATATCATTTTAGAGGAAGGGAGCTTTCATGAGTAAATCACTATCATTCTTTGACTGTGATAATGTACAAAAACAAAAATGCTTCTCTTGCTGGTAGCATACAACCCCCATCAGTCCCCAAAATGCTTGGAAATATAAGACTCATCAGTGCCAACTGCCTTAGCTTTCTGACATTCTGGATGTGACCCCATTAAGACTGGTAGTTCTAGCTGGTCAAAAGTCGCGCCAGGACCCAGGGGTCCACTCAGAGTTAAGCTGCAATTCCCTTCGAGGAGGGAACATTTTAGTGACCGAGCCACGCTGCACATGGCCACACTGTAATTTCTACCTCTGACGTTTCCATTTCACCTTGCCTCTCACCGTATCAACAAAGAGCCCACACTTACATGTCATCGAAGACAAGCCTCTGCCTCTTGCAGTCCCGGTGGCCGTTGGAGCCTGGAGACCACGGCTCTGTCTGTGGCCGTGACTTGTGGAGCACGTTTTCCGAATTGTTGTGAGTTGCCTTCTAAACAACAAACAACACACCAGTCTTTGAGAAGCTGAGAGGAACAACCCACTACACAGACTATCTTGTGTTCTGTGTTTTACTGTAGAATAGATGGTGCTTTTTTGTTTAAATAAAGAAAAAGAGATCATGCGTACCAGTTGTCAAGCTGAGGGCTTCCATGCACGTTTTCCTATGTCATTCTCACAACAGTTATCTAAACGGAAGTCTTAGAGCGGCCAACCCCAGAGATCCAGTAACGGATGCGTGTGAGGTTAAGGAATTTGGCCAAGCTCAAATCGTGGTTGTGGGTGGAGGCCCAGAGCTCAGCGCGCAGGCCCCTGCTTTGCCCAGTTGACTTGCCCCGTGGTTCAGAATCACCTGGGAGCTGGTTAACACAGAGACAGCTGGGCCCCTCCTGCAGAGTCTCCACTTCAGTTGGTCCGGCCTAGGGCCTGAGAACATGCATTTCTAACGAGTTCCAGGTGATGCTGACCCAGGGCCAAAGCTCTCAGAACCACTGAGCTGTAACCTACAATCCCTCACAAAAGAGAAGTCACACAGGTCGCAAATTGACTGGTTCTCACTCACTGTCTGTGAAGACTAGAAAAAGCCAAAGGGACTTATGAGAAATTATTTCAAACGTGTTTTAAGAAGGAACACTATTGATCTGTGGGAAAATTTAAAAAAAAGATCATTATTTCCCGGGGATAAAAATATTTATAGAGCATAGCACCCATTGTGTGCCTAACACATGGATCAGAAAACAACCATCTTTGGTCATGAAATTCAAATTGACTCCTCTGAGGTAATTAAAATCGAGTGTATACAAAGGCTTCTTTAAATATGGACCGATTTTATGTGTCGATCAAATCTCCTTGTTATAAGAGCCTCTTTGAGTCTGTGCGTTTCCTTCTTGGCAGGCATGGCCGTCAATTATGGATGTGTGTGATCCCTCATCCAAGTCACTGTCCCCAGCTAGGCTGGAGGTTGTACGTAGGCATGGACAGAAGCCGTTAGGGCATCACTGAATCTCCGCTGCTGGGCACAGTGCCACACAGTTAAGTACTTGCTCAATAAAAATCTATGCGCTCAAAGGACAACTAAATAAAGTCCTTAATTTTGTTTTTGTTTTTTACAGTTCTCTGCACACTGCAATTGCTTGTGACAGAAGGATCTAGAGGCACAGAAAGGTCTGGTTTGCTTTTAAATTTGAATTGGTAGCTTTTTATTTCAGGTTTTTCTAGTATGGTCTTCTCAGATTCTTGCAGCTTAGAATTAAAGATAATTGTTCCCCAATGAGGGTACATGAGGGGGTTAATTTCCTGATGATACAGTAAGATTTAGGCTCTTGCAGGACCTTCTACCAACTCCTTAGCTGTTTAATTTGTGGGCTGAAGCATTAAATACTGCCTCCCATCTCTGTTTGTAGGGTCCTGTTCTCAAGTCGCCTGTCTCCCTGCCTCGCAAAGCCCCACTGGTTTTGACAGGCACCGTGACCCAAAGAACTGAGTAGGGCAAGTTCGGAGTGAACTAATGTACCCCAGAGGAGAGGACACCTGGTACAGGGTCCCAGCTGGCAGACAAGGGTGGGGGAGGACAGTAAAGAGGAAATAACAAGTGGTGTTAGTTGCACAGGTGTCCATAGGTGTCAGGTTCTTTAGATAGTACCATTTCATTTAAATCTATGACACCGTTTTGCAAATGAAACAGGCTGAGAGTGATGAAGCAAGTGGCCCAAGACACGTGGTCACTAAGACATGAGGCTAGACACTGACTGTGGACCCCAATCCCCGGCCCTTCGGGGGTGGGGGAGCGGGGGGTGGGATCTGCAGGGCTCTAGGATCACCTGAGGAGGTCGCTGGAAGCAGGGCAGTGGCAGGGGTGCCACACTGTGGCTTCTACACTGGTTGCCAAGGGCAGAGCGGGAGCCCCGACATTTTGGCCTGGGGTTTCCATCCCAGGTTTAATTCTATCCTGGGGCAAAGAATATTTTCAAGTGAAAAGGTGGGTCGATCTAAAAGTCCTCATATACTTTGTGAATATAGTATTTACTGGATAGTGTTCTAATAGTTTGGGGCGATTTCTTTTCAAACTAAGAAATGAAATCCTACAAAGAGGCTTCCTTAGCAGAAGCGGCTAGCTTCCGGCCCCTCCTCCACAGCTCTCTGTAGGGGATGGGGAAAGACAGGGGACATACTCCTGTGCTAGGACTTCCCAGAGCAGCCTTGGGGATCCTCTCTGGGACCTCAAGCTTGTGATCTGACTTTGCTGGGCTGGAGACTCAGAGCACAGGGGTGTGCACAGCTTTTTATTTTAATCATCGGGACGGGAAGAGCATCAACATACCGCGAGGTCTCCGGCGTGAGCCTGCAGCTGGTTCTCAGCCTTATGCTTTTTGTTGGAGGTGGCAGAAGTGAACAAACCATTGCCGTTGGATCGGCTGGAAGACGTCAAGTCGTCACTGGAGTATTTGTGTTTAGAGGAGTCGGAGAGGGGTGAGATGGGCGACCGGAGCATTTTTTCATTTTTATTTATGGGTATTGCCAAGCTGAAAAAGGAAATCACAGTAATGGAATGTCACCCAGGCAGTACAGGGAGAGGTAAATGTTTTATATATGACCCAAACCTCCTATTTAAAACCTGCTGGTAGGAAGACGTTTACGGGGAATTATTATACCAGGAAACAATTTTATGGCATTAGGACCATAACAAACAATAAGCAAATTTTACTCACTGATTCTTTCACTCACGGGTCCTACAGCATGAAGAGGAATTCTGGAGTTAAATGACTAAAAATAATAAGACTTTGATTTTCTGAGTTTTTCATTTAAGGATTTCAAAATCCACAACAAACAATTTCCTGCTTTCCTAGCGTAAGCAGCAAGTAATGGGGAAGTCAATCAAATGATATACGAGTTCCCCATTTCCAAAAGGACTTTTGTTAACACCTGAGCTTGTACTAATTATTATGTGGAGAATCACAGAATGAGCTGCAAAGCAAGAAGCAACTTTCAATTGTTAGGTTTCAACTTTCATTATGAGCTAACCAGGCATTGATCCGAATAAGCACAGAATAGAAAACTGTCGGCAGAAGTTACATTTTCTGATTCCTATCTGCTTATTTTACCTTCAAAACTTGTGTATAACTCTCCCCAAAATTAACCATAAGAGAAGGGAGTGCCTTTCATTACAGTCTTAGCAACATATATTATATCGACAGCACTCTATTACTTAACTTTGAAACAAAAAATACATGGGGAAAGACACATTAACCTGAAATAAACTCAAACACTACTAATCTGGGATGCTCACAGAAATCACGTGACAGAGTCAGTTAAAAAAAGGTAAATCCATTTAACAAAGATTTAGTCATTCCTGCCGTTAGGACTTTTTAATTGCTTGCATTGGCTATCACTGCAAACAAGCCATTAAAATCACTTCAAAAAGCGATTTCCTTCGTTTGGAGTAGAAGGAAACAAACACAGGCCTCCAATGATAAAGCCAAGGTTCTCAATGTTATGCAAACAGATATGTGGAGTGACAGAATGTGTGGTGATGGATTTCTAGTTCAAAAAGCGCTGGATGTCTAACAACTCAGAAGTGGGAAGACATTTTGGAAAACTGCCCTGGGCCAATCAGAAGTGGCTCAGCCAGTGAGGAGGAAGGCACTGATGCTGGGGATGGAGGAACAGTCCCAGTATAATTTTTTCTTGACATGGGCGTGAAAGAGGTCCTATTTCTAAGTCTCTACTATTTTCCACATATGTGACTTTAAATGTTCATGAAAGCTAAATGATTACATTAAATATTATTGTCATGGACATATGATCATTTCTTCTTCATTATTATAAGTTGATATATATTCAAGTTGACCAAAGAAACTTTTGTTGGATCTTCTCTTTGGGATGGGTGATCATCTTGTATATGGATGGGGGTGTCTTATCACATGGGTCAAACCTGACAGCAGTCAGCACAGAACACCTCTCTGAGACTGTCCCCAATGCACTTTCATAAGCATCATTTCCTTACTTAACGTAAAACCATCGGAGCAAGTAGGCTCTGCCTGGCAAAGGCTCTAGATCAAGAGCTTCCATCCTGGGGTCCAGGAACTTGGATGGGAAAAAGTTACATCCTCATTTTCATGAATCTCTCACTGACATTGAACATGTCCTTCAATTATGAATGAAGGCAAGAAACCAGAGGAGTGGTTTGGTAGGAGCAGTACTGGCAACACTTGGGACTGTGTCACCAGTAGAAATCACGGATATATCCTGTCACATGACAGTTGTCTCAGACATCTTGAAATAGGGTTTATATTCGTCACTACTAGAATTTATGGTAGTTACCAGATCAACTAGTTACTTGATACATTAACGAAACCGCACATTTTTGAAAGATTACTTGGAACCACATTTTCCCCATTGAGATTTTCCCAGTAGTGTGGGACCATCCACTTGGCCCAGAATTTGTGGGAGAGGCCAGCTTCATGTGCAGCGCCCCTCCTGGCTCAGACCCCAGGAGCCCTGGTCTTCCTGCCCGTGGTGATTCTGACCCTGCAGGGGGCCTGGCTCCAGTGCCCTCGCTCTCCAATTTCCGCTCCGGGTTTTAGTGATGCTCTACATCTTTTCCTAACCTTCCAGTTTACATTTTTATGTGTTGTGCTGAAACATTAATCTCCCCTTAAAAATTCTATGTACAAATCAGGGAGAGTGAGGGGTGTCTTGGCTGAGGGAAAGTGGTTTCTGAGTTGTGGTATTTCTAAACAAAAAGAACTTCTATGACTGATGGTAAGCTACTCGCTTATCATAAATACCTGGGACCTTGCCTTGCTAGAAAGACATTTGTCACAGAGATTCAGTGCAACGTGGGTCTGCCTGGCACCCCTCCAGAGGAGTCACTAGGTGTCTGTTTAACCTTGGAGACACAGATACCGTCTAACACCACAATTTTAGTCCAAATCTAAGCACTGTAGAGTAGTCATATGGAGGTTCCATTCAAAGTTTATATTTCCTCCTCTGTGTAATAAGCTTAGTGTTCTTATAGGTTTAGTAGCTATTAAAACAGTGGTTTAAAAATTCAGTTATTAAAAAAAATTCAGTTATTAAGTTTTCAGAGGGCAGGGTGCATCTTTGGGGGTGCAGAACTGTGTGTAACAACAAGTAACTGGTCTTCATTATTAGCCTTGGGTTCAACCAAGGGACGCATGTCTGGAGACCCAGACCAGAGCAGTCATTAAAACATTCTGACTGTCCCCCAATATGGCTCATGACATTCAGACCCAGAGATCCCTCCAGCTCACTTCTATCTTCAAGGGAACATGCATACCTGTTGACATTCATGTTGCAATGGTTAGCAGACAAAGCATTACTGGCAGAGGTGGTCAGTCGTGAAGAGCTGTCCTTGTCTCCCTGGGCCTTCTTGATGTCCCTGTAGTCGTCTTCGTTGTCACACTGTGGAAATAAGCAAAAACCAATCTGCTTTGGATCTCAAGGGCTCGTCATGAGCTCCCATCACCAACTTCCACAAAGCAGGCTTTCTAGGAGACCTGCTCACCTGGCTTCTCTGGAAAGCATCCAGCAGCATGCCTGGCCCTTGGCCCAGGTTACCAGTCAGTTCCTCAATGAATAAGGATGAAATCTGTCACTTTTACTATCGACTATTTAGTGAGAGGGAAAGCGTGGCACTGTAGAATGTTATGAAATTTATATGTATATCCTTCCACACATTTCTCTCTCTACATATCTATATATACCTACATAGTTATCCATATTTCCAATATATGTGTTTATCAATTTCTATCTATATATATTTCTTGTATGTATTTTTTTCTCCCTTCCCCCCTCATCAGTCTATCCATTTATCCATCAATCCCCAGGTGATTAATTGACTGATTCATTCATTAATCAATTAATCACCTGGGGATTGATGGATAAATCAATCCAAAAGTAATGCTGGGGGCAGGGTATCGAGAGGACATCAGAAAGAAAGAGGGGTAGGGAAGTAGGGAGCTGACCCGTATTACTTGAATTATATTGTTTGAATATGACAACACCCCTGCAAAGGTTGTCACCATTTTACAAATGAAGAAAATGAAGTATAGAGAAGGTAAGGTCACCTGATTAAGGTCACCCAGAAGGCCAGAGATGACTACATAATTTGCAGGTTCAGCTCAAAATGAAAATGCTAGGCTCCTTGTTCAAAAAGCAGGAAAAAATTCTTGTCTTGGTGATGATTTTTTTTGTATTTGACACCAAAAGCAAAGGCAAGAATAGCAAAAATAAACAAGTGGGACTAAATCAAACTAAAAAGCTTCTGCACAGCAAAGGAAACCATCGACAAAATGAAAAGGCCACCTATGAAATGGGAGGAAGTTTTTGCAAACCATATGTCTGCTATGGAGCTAATATTCAAAACATATAAAGAACTCGCAGAACTCAACAGCAAAAAAAAAAAAAAAAAAAAAAAGCCAGACAATCTGATTTAAAAATGGGCAGAGGTCCTAAAGAGACACTTTTCCAAAGAGGACATACAATTGGCCAACAGACACATGAAAAGATGCTCAACATCACTAATCATCAGGGAAATGCAAATTAAAACCACAGTGAAGTATCTCCTCACACCTGTCAGAATGGCTGTCATCAATACATCAAGAAAGAACAAGTGTTGGTGAGGATGTGGAGAAAAGGGAACCCTGGTGCACTGTTGGTGGGAATGTAAACAGTGCAGCCACTGTGGAACAGTATGGAGATTCCTCAAAAAATTAAGAATACAACTACCTTATTGATGAGACAAGAGTTAACAGGAGTGGGCTTGTGAGCTGGCAGGAATCACAAGCAAAGAATTAACAGGAGTGAGCTTGTGAGCTCGCAGGAAAGACCTTAAAAATTAACTGCTTGGCTCTGAATCCCCTGGCTAGCACTTCACCTGCAAGCTGACAAACACCTTACATCCATCATAGGTGGGAACAGAAACACTTCATAGGTGGGAACAGAATAGTTTCCAATCACAACAGCAACCCCCTGCAAGCTGACATCCATCATAGATGGGAACAGGACAGCTCCCAGGAGAAGATAATTGTAACGGCAGCTCTCCTGCAAGCTAACAAGCACCCTACATCCTTCACGGAAAAATATAAAACCCCAACACTCCTCATTGGCACTACTGTCCCTATCAGACTCTGCCCTGACAACACTCCTTTTGCCAGGATTTCTCTTCCAAACAGAATGTTCTCTCTCTCTGTCTAACTTTCAATAAATCTTTTTTTGCTCCTATAGAGTCCTGTGAATGCTTTCACATTCTGTGAAAAACCAGGGGTTAAATCCATGCCAATACACTTATAACCCAGCAATTCTACTTCTGGTTATTCATTGGAAGAAAATGAGAACACTAAAAGATATATGCACCCCCATGTTCATTGCAGCATTATTTACAATAGCCAAGACATGGAAATAAACAAAAAATTCATCAGACTATATATGAGGTGTGATCAAACAATACTTCCAGGACTGCTTCAGAAAGTGTCAAGAACGATGGGATAAGTGTGTTCGAAACAACAGGGTGCATTCTGAGGGACATTAATGGCAATGTGTCTTTTACTGTAATAACTTTTTTTAAATTTAAGCATTCACTGTATGTTTTGATCATACCTCATAATTACTGTATTGCATATTTGAAAGTAGCTCGGAAAGTGGATCTTGAAAGTTCTCATCTGGAGAAAAAATATTGTAACTATTGTATTTTGCCGTGTAAAATGCATACCCATGTTTTTGGCCCAAACTTTCAGGGGAAAAAAATCTTTTGTTTTTATTTTTTAATTCAAATTTTTATTTGTTTACATTTAGGTACTTGTTTTTTGTATTATAAAGGAATTTTAGCATTTATTTCTTAACATATTATGGGACAAGAAATTTTATGTACTGGTAACAAATTTATGATATTTATGCATCACAGAAGGTCAAGAACTCTTTGTCGTTGCAGGTTTGTCGTAAGTTCAACAAAACCAATTATCGTATTCCAGGGTATTATTTTGCATAAAGATATTGTTATTGATTTCTAGAGTTACACTTTTAACTCATAAGCATAAATAAAAGAATTAAAACATTTATATAGATATGGATTTAGTACTACCCATGTATAATGCACATCCTTATTTTTCCCTCACAAATTTGAGCAAAAATGTGTGCATCATACATGGCAAAAACCAGTATGTATAGTGGTGGATGTTTATTGGACTTTTTATGATGATCATGTTGCACTAGATACAAATACAGAATCATTACATTGTACACCAGATACTAATATAATGTTATGTCAATTATACTTCAAATTTTTTGTTTTTTAGAAAATCAGGAAGAATACTGTATAAAGTATTAAAGTAGAAACATTTTCCCGTCTTTCAAAGTCTCTCTCTTGACTTGCTACAGTGGTGTTTATTTGCTGTTTTATATTGTGCTCCTTGAGGGGTGAGGATACCTGGGGTGGGGGAGGGTGAGTACAGACTCAAGTGCCCAGGGGTCCTGTCCTGTGAATGGGCACATGTGTGGTCCAACAGCAGAGGGTTTCCACTGCCCACCAATTGTGGAACCCACCTGTAGTGGGGTCACTAACTCCAGTCAGGCATTTCCCCTTTCCATGGCCCACCCCCCAATCCAGGTGAACTGGCAACCCTAGGGGACTGCGGTCTCCTCTCTGAGACCCCTCAGTGCTTGGATTGGGGTTGGGCAAGATGTCCCTCCTGACCCCGGCCCTCACTGTGCCTGCCCCTTGGCCCCGTCTCTGGAAGGAGATGGGGAAGGGAGCCTACAACAGGACCAGGCATACTCAAGGCCACAGGGCAGGTAGAACCTGTCCGGGGAACAGGGGGACTGCACGTGGGACAAACTCCACATGCCCCCACACATGCTCTACTGTCCCATCATGCTTCACTTACCAAACACAAACTCGAAGATAAAATGAAGACTTTCAAGATGGCAACCACAAGCATGAAACTGCAAGCACGAGCCCTTCTGAGCAGGGGCCCTGGGATAAGGGCTACACAAATCTCAGGCTGATTTCTTATTGTAAGACCCTCAGTCAGACAACCTCAGTTCATTTTTGAATCTGTCCCCGATCACCTAGTGAACCTGAGGCGAGTCGCTTTAACCTCTTTGCCTCAGTTTCCTCATCTGTAACATGGGCATGATAATAGTATTTGCCTCATAAAGTTGTAAGAACGAAACGCTTTAATACAGAATGCTGAGAATAGCATCCCTCATAGGGACGTACATGTGTGTTAACTGTTAATGATTTTGCCCTAAATTTGGAACCATCCACAATTACTGCAACCTGCGGTTTGTCCCCCATTGTATTTTTCACTGTGGTCCAAGTTACTTTTGAAGGTATGATAATAGGAGGGGATAAAAAGCCTCAAAATTGGCTTTAATTTATGATGAAGTTACTCTCATGTTCAAAAATCTTCAAAAACTGCTGAGCATTTGGGTCTGCTTCCAGATGAGGTGTCTCCAGCTCTCCCTGTACTTGAACTGCCTTTCTCACTCCCGTGCTTCCCTTGTTCCCCCTTTTCCGCATTTGATGCAATTTAATGCCTGACCCTCTGATTACACTCACGTGCCACATAACGTTTTCGTCAACCATGGAGCACAGATATGACAGTCGTCCCATAAGATTATCACGGGGCAGAAAAATTCCTATCGCCTAGTGTCACTGTAGCTGTCCTAATGTCACAGCACAAGGCATTTGTCATGTTTGTGGTCATGTGGGTGTGAACCAACCTACTGCGCTGCCAGTCGTATGAAAGCCTAGCACATACGCTATGTACAGTACATGCTACTTGATAATATACGACTATATTTACCATGTTATACTTTTTATCGTTATTTTAGAGTACATTCTTTCTACTTATAAAAACGTTTGCTAAAACAGAATGCCGTGTGACGCCGGCCGCAGCCTCGGACATCTCCTGTTCACCATGTCTCTTGACTGCACCACTTTCTCTGGTGCTGGACTGAATCCTGTGTTGTTTTGTGCAGTACGTGCTGTACCGGCTCGTAGCCCGGGAGCAGTAGGCTGGACCACACAGCCTACGTGTGCAGTGGGCTAGACCATCCGGGTTTGCGTGTGTGCACTCTGTGACGCTCTCCTTGATCTACAGCACCGGGAAAAACGGCGGCTGGTTCTCTGATGCCAACGTCACCTCTTCCCTTCCATCAAAGAATGGGGTTCACACCGTGTTTTGCTTTTCTACAGGCCCCGCAACCTCCAGCTTGCCTCAGCACACTTGATAAACATTTCCTGTATGCCTACTTCAACATGCAGTGGGACAGGAATCATTAATCGAGAACCATAAAATGGGGGTCATAATGGTACTTCCCTCCCTGGGCGGTTCTAAGGACTTAACTGACTCACTGTATGTCAAGTACTCACAACAGCATCCGGTCAGTGTAAGGTACTAGAGGAATGCTCGCTGAGTAAGGACATGCCAGACTAGCAGGGGACTCGCGCTCCACTACCTCACCCAAAGGTGCAGGGACAGCCCTCCTTCCCGGCCAGGCCCTCAGCCCCAAGCCTACCTTGCGTTTCCTCTTGGACTTTGGCAAAGCCTTTTCCACGGGTGTGTCGGCTGGATGGCTGGGTGGTGCGCTTTCAGCGTCCTTGGCTGCAGGAGCACTCAAGACGCCCGGCTCCGGGGGCAGGTGTTCTGGGATCCTGGACAGAAGGGTCAGGTCAATTTTGACCCACAGAGACCTGACCTCGTCACTGTCCTTCAGGGGGGAGAGAAGTTCATTGCGGCCGAAGGGGACGAGCGTGTAGAACTGCTCCTCCAGCTCCTTGGCGATGTCACTGGTGGTCCTGGCGTTGATGGAGCCCACAGAAGCGCGCGTCCCACTGCCACCGCCGATGTTGCTGGCAGCCTCCTTGAGTCTCTGTTCACTCGTGGAGGCAGCGGTGGCCACCGCCTGCGCTTTGGCCAGAGGGTACACCTCCTGCTCTGACTCCAGGTCCGAGTCCGAGGAGGAGGACGAAGACGAGGACTCTGTCTCGATGAACTCCTTGGACTTGGGGACGATCCTGCTCAGTCCACGCGTGCGGCGCTTCTCGCAGGTGACTGAGGCGCGCAGCTCCTTGCGGTGGCTCGTTCTGCTATTGCCGCAGGGCCTGGCTTTGCTGGGCTCCGCAGGGATGGCCGTGCCAGCCCCCAGGGCATCCGCGGGCTCCTCAGGCCGGTGGCAGTTGGTGCTGTCGCCAGCCGAGGTTCTCTCCGTGCGCCTGGGGGGCTTCTTGCCCGCAGACCTTCGCGCGGGTGCGCTCTCGGGTGGCGCACCGGGGACCGCAGGCGGTGGGGCGGCTGCAGTGACAGCCACGGCCACGGCCGCGGGCGGGGACTTCTGCTTCACACCTTTCGTGCCGGGGGCCTTGTTCGCTGTCCTTGGCCTCTGCTCCTCCTTGCAGGCGCCCTTGTCCTTCTCTCTCAGGCCGGTTTGGCACCCGTCGGGGAGTTTCCCGCAGTCCTGCACTTGGTCTTTCCCGGCGGGGTAGTACTGATTACTCTCCGGCCCGTGGCTTTCATTTTGGATCAGAATGGGAGGCTTGTGGGGATTAACTTTGTTGAGCCATTTATCCAGCTGCCACTTGTTCGAGGACGCAGGCTCCGCCTAAAAGCAGAAAACCAGCAACAAACAAAACATCTTTTATTACAGACTCACTTAAAAGGGCACGGCTGCTCTTATCTTCACTTACTCCTTTAGGTGTGTGAGCAGAAAACGCGTGGCCTGGAAGCAAAGGAACATGGGCACAGCAAGGGTGTGGGGCAGCTCTCAGCGGGCAACAGGATGTGGGGTGGTGGCCCTTTCGTGTCCCAGGGCACTTAAATGTCAGCGCCGTTCTTTGAAGCCTATTAGGAAAAATTCGTGGATGGCACTGTGCTTCATTAGAACCCACTTCTAGCACTTCTGAGTGTTATACAATGTATATTTTTAATAATTATACATACATACATACATAAACTTGAGATCCCACAAAAGTTAACTGGGGAACTGTCTGAGGGCCCTGAGTGTTACAGCACTCATTTTTTTCTAAGACCTAACATTTTTGGGGGAATTAGAAGTGGGGGATAAGTGGAATCTATATAATCCCACAAAGAATTAACATATAGTTTATGTGGTGAAGGCAAGTGGGGCGTAGTTGTTTACGAGTAGAAGCAGTAACTTTGGGAAGACGGTATACCATTGTTTAGTGGTACAGAACTCCTATTTTCAAGGGACCGGGTGTATGCCCTGTGGGCTCTGGCAGCTGAACTTGGTTAGCCCATCCTCAACCTGCTTTGCCAGAAATGTTTCAGACATGGAAATGACGATGGAGACCTTTCCGGTAAGCAGTTTTGCTGACTTAGAGCAAATCATGGATATGACAGGTTTCAAACTCTGCCCCATAGATTGGTTTGTCACTGAATGCCCCCAAAACAGAATATGAAACGTTGTGTAGATGCATTTTTCCAGGAGAAGGCCATAGTCCTACGTCTCATAAAAAGGTTAAGAACTGATGATTTTACGGGGAGTAAATGCTTGAACGGTTGATTTCTAATAAAAGTCGATTTATCCAGCATCTACGATTATTAATAGAAAAGAGGTATACAAGTGTGGAAGTGCAGACAGAGTGGTTTTCAATGTGTGACTATATGTAAGATGGGGGAAATATTTTGAGTGATTAAGGTGATGTATTTTTCTCTACAGCCTCCCACCTTCTGATTGTGGCATCCATTGTTTCAAAGGGAGACTATATACCAGCCTAAAATAAAGAAGATATTGCATTTCCAATATAATTGGTTAAAATCTAGAGCAAGCCAGGCTCCCTTGTAGGAGAAAAACTTTTTTTTAACATAATAATTTCCAAAAGCTCACTTTTATGTTTCAAGATCTGCTTTTCAATAGTGAGGTCCATATTAAGAGCAGAGCTTGAGGTATAACCACATGAAGGGAGTGAAGAGAGGGCAGGGTCTTAGACACAGGGGTCCTGGCTGAGTCTGGGGAAGTCTGGGGCGTAGCTCAGGGAGATGGGAACTGTCTGATGGGCCAGAAGAGCTTGGGGCCAAGACGGAGAGGACACAGAGTATGGGTGCCAGGCACTAGAGCTTATGGCAGGGACCATGGACATCCTGCTAATTCTTCCAAAACTGATGAGACCAACTGCACTTCAGGGAACCCCAGCATGGTGTCCAATGACTGGGAAGGACAAGTAACACTTCCTTGGAGGCCAGCATGAGGATCCAAGGCTCTTGCCCTGGGGATCTGGGATGGAAAAGCTTCACTCTGGGACACAGGTATGGGAAGGGAAAACCTCATGGCCCCAACGGGGAGTCTGGTGTCTGATCTGAATTGTGCTGTTTGTTTTCATGTACCAGAAGGACCAGGGCACTAGAGTAAGATGCAAAAGAACAAAAAGATCTATCTTTTCGGTGCCCTTGAGTGGTTATAGGTAAATCTGACCTCGCTTTACTTTGGCTTCTCCAGAGAAAGAGAGCACATGAAACATATACAACGATAGCAGATGCATGCACTGGAGAAAGTGGGCCACGGAACAGCTTTTGTCAAGGGGAAGCTCCCACCTTCCCTGAAACTAGCTGAGTGTGGCCGAGAGCTAATTTGGTGGCAAACAATTTATGGCTTCTGATATTGTCTTCTCCCGCCCCCATTTCTCTCACTATGTGACCACCGACGAGTCAGTGACTTTTTTGCTTCAGCTTCAGTAAATAGGAATGGATGCTGAAGGGCCTCTTGCAGAAAGGGGACCTATACTGGGAGAAGGGGCAAACATTTAAGGCAGAGTATACCATTCACACTGGCCCTACCACCATGTTTAACACTACCTCTCCTTCCCTCTACCGTCCCCAGTCTTCCTCAGTTCACATTTCTGAGGCGAGAGCACACAGATGATTGCCTGGAGCGAAAACACAGCTGCACACAGGGAGATTCGCGCTAAGACTTCCTGGTGGGAGCGTTAACAGCGGAGGGGAAAATTTAATAAATTTAGTATCGGGCCCATTGCCTGATGTGCTTTAGGGTCATTTTTTTCTGCATTTCACAGCTGAAGAAATCAGTCTGAAGTATCATTTTCAACACATCACTAAATCACACTTCCTTTCTCAAGGATCTGCGAAGACCTCCTACTGCCTCTCAAAGGAAATCCAAATTCCTCGGGCTGGTGTTCAAGGGCATTCATCGTCTTACAGTCAGTTGTCTTCCACTGTGCAACACCCGCAACGTACCTCCCACTGCACATATGGCATCTAATTTAATCCACGCCGGTGAGAAATACTACCAGTCCTAGTCTGTAGGTGAGGCTCAAAGAGGTTAAGCGACATGTCCAAAGCTGCAGAGCTGTCAGGCACCAGGGAGACGAAACCCGTATTTGTCGAGGTTGAAATACCAGGTTCTTTCTCCTGCTGCCTCACCTGAGCTCCCATCACTGTCTGGCAAAGCTTCATGGAAGGGGCACCTCATGCCTTTGAGAAATGTCAGTCTTCAACCTAAAATGATCTAATTAGGTCTGATTTGGGGAGAATACCACTAACTCTCCAAACGATATCTTTGCCCTTTATTATCCTCAAAGGCACAGCCTTTTCTTGTTCATATCTGTTTCATGTGTATATGACGTCTGACAATTAAGTTTGCGAACGCATCCTAGAAAAAGTGCTACATACCTCATAGCTGAATATCACTACAGTCACCTTCGAAATATTAATACTCCCCTTGGGAAGCTATGCACTGACACCAGCACCTAGTCCTTCAAAGCAATTTTGGAACTCTTTTTCTGGAATGGCCATCAGAGCTGTTGTCATATTATGTTACCCTTGATGTCCTGAATGGCATCAAGATGTCTTCTTTTCAATATTTCCTTTATCTTCGGGTAAAGAAAGAAGCATTGGGGGTCAGATCAGGTGAGTAGGGAGGGTATTCCAATATGGTTATTTGTTTACTGGCTAAAAACTCCCTCACAGACAGTGCCCTGTGAGCTGGCGCATTGTCATGATGCAAGAGCCATGAATTGTTGGCGAAAAGTTCAGGTCGTCTTTTTCACGCAGCCTTTTCAGCACTTCCAAATAGTACATACACTTGGTTAACTGTTTGTCCAGTTGGTACAAATTCATAATGAATAATTCCTCTGATATCAAAACAGGTTAGCAACATTGTTGCAATTAAGTTCACGAACTTAATTGTCAGAACTCAATGTCTTAATTTTGCCAAACACTTCTTTTAGGTGGGTGCTGGGTCTGTTTCTTTGTGTCCTTTGCAATGTCTGTCATAGGTTAGGGAGGCAGATTGCCATGACTCTGCTCCTACTAAGCACAACTCGTAGTGGATACAATTTGATAATCAAATTGTATTATTTATTACTCAGGACGTCCTCACAGATTAGGCCGCAGAGGAATATCTGCCATTCCGGGGAGGAGGCAATTGTGGCTAAGGAAGTTAAATGTGAAAAGTGGCAGTGAAGGGGGGCAAATTCAGGGCTTGCAACGTCCACGGGCATGCTGCTGGTATGGTCAACCTCCTGAGCCGTCTACCAGGTTCTGCTCAGTGTTTTGTTTGCTTGCTCGCTGCTTTATATTTTCAGCCACGATTCTCCTCCGCGATTAATCTCTGTATTCATGCCTAAGCGTCCACCGTGCACTGTAGTTCCTGCTTCATTTCCATCCTTCACAGCACCCACTGCCATGTACCCCATGGACACCTCATTAAGGAGAAACTTGTTGGGTCACTGAATAACTTGTATCACACTTCTGCTGATTTCCATGGTCAGTTAAGGGAAATGCACAGTGGAAAACACAGCTTACCTGAGCAACATTAAGGGCTGGGTGAAGCCCTAGTATAAAGAGATGGGTTAAACCTACTTAATCTCGGCACGCCTCAAAATCATGGGACCAGGCTCTTTTTTCCTCCATGTAGTACCTCTGATGTGGGGAACACAGGTTGGGGGAGCTCCATGTGCTGGCTGAGGGGGAAGGCGCTTTGACATGACAGGATGTACGATGCCAGGAAAGATTAGGCCAAGAACAACAAGGCCCTCCACATTGGGCAATCGAGAGGAGATCTGCGGGGATGGAAATACCATGTTTCTCTGTAAAGAAGACCTACCCCCAAAATAAGCCCCAGCTAAGATCATCAGCCAGACGGACACATTTAGTACGTTATGACGATGTTCCAGAAGTCGATGACATGACTGTATTTGAATTAATGTAGATTGTTGTACATGAACAATTAATAAGACATCCCCTAAAAATACACCATAATGCGTCTTTTGTAGCAAAAATTAACGTAAGACCCGGTCTTATTTTCAGGGAAACACGGTAGTGTTTGCAGTGGTTCTTCTATGCTAGCTCGCATATATGGCATTGTATATACTACTTTGGAGGTTCAGCTGAAATGCAGTGGTTTTTTACAACCACAGCCATCAAGAACAGTTCAGATGAAACTCAGTGAAGCCCCACAAGTTTTCAGTGCTGGCACATTGAAGGGGAGAATGCAGGTGCCTTGGAACCTCATGAGGGTCTCCTTCTATCCCCCCCTACCTGCCGCTCTCCTTCCTCCCCCCATCAGGATGTTACCAGTAGGGGAAGTGACAGCCAGAAACACTTTGCTTCAAAGCAGAATAAACTGGTGTGCACAGTGGAATGTGAGGTGTGGGGCTCTACGGAGCCCCCCTGTCAGGTGGGGGTCAGGAAAACAAGCCTCACTGCTGTCTGTAAGGTGACGTGGGCCAGTGCAGTCAGAGAGAAACAGTGACACTGTGGACAGCCAGCCGGAAAATGCTACTTCCCTGCTTTGCGATTTTCATTCTGCAAAGGTGCTTTGTTTCCAAAGGGCGTGTGTCTGCATTAATCTTGGGGAAAATGTTAAGAGACACCTGACTTTTATTCCCACTCATACATTTCTTTCCAGCAGAAAGAAGTGGTGGGCAGCAGGGCTAACAACTCCCTTGCCACTTTTGCATTGTCTCCGCAGAGAGAAGCAAGGAATTAAAAACTAGATGTGGCCTCAGGCAACCTAAACTTTTAGGCTGGCTTTCTTAGACTCGTGCTCCCTCTCCTTAGCCAGGGGCCTCTGACAGCTGCTGGAAGAAATGACAAGAGCTTCCTTTCATCACCAAGGGGTTTAAATCTTTGTAATTATCTCAGTGACATTTAGAAAGAATTTGCTTAAAGCACCTTAGAACTACTTTTCTTAGGCTACTTTCAGCTTCATTCATGAGCTCTAGAAGTCACAGTTCAGCAGGAAAATAAGACTCAACATTCATGAATTTAACCTTCAAAGTCACAAAGAAAAGCCTGGGGGGGTCTTCATAGATACACTTTTTGTCCCCATCCACTCTCCTCCTTGGCTGTTGCAACGTCCCTGGAACCCAGTTATTTCTTATACTACTACTCTGGAGTTTCTTAACAAATTATAGCATAAAGCTGACTTTGAAGAATCCTGTTTAAGTCCTCCATTAGATTGAACTCCTGTATTTTTTGTTTGTTTGTTTCAAATTACTCCCATTGTTATGCCAGTTCTATGAAGACCTTTCCTGTCAAATAATTGTTGTACCCTGGAGCCAAGCACCATGTTGGTGGCAAATGCTCAATAAATATTTGTTGAATGAATACTGAATGAGTGAATGAATGAATAAATGAAATTATAAAGAAGGAATCATACTTTAGTTTCCGGGAAGAGTCAGGGTTATAGCAACCTCTGGCTTTTATAGGTTAAAGGTGCAAAGGGCCTTCCCTCTACTACAGGTAGGTAGGTAGGTAGATAGATAGTGGATCTAAATGTATAAGTAATGGATTTTCATTAATAAAGGATAGATAGATAGATAGATAGATAGATAGATAGATAAAAATGGCAGAGGACATAAGCCTCACGGAATGGAGAGAAAAGTGTTGCAGAGATGGCTTATTTCAGGATGAGTGGAGAGCTTTTGGTGCAGAGCAGAAAGGTGCTGGAGGAGAAATGAGGAATGTGGGGAAATATTCTGTCCCTGGGTTTCTCAGGGATCCTGCCCAAAGCCCCAGCTTCCTGAGAGGACACCGGAAGGGGAAAAATCCGAGGGAATTTAAGGGAATAAACTCGAAGGACTTCAGATGAAAACACCACTGCTTTCGGGTGTGATAACATCCGAAGGCACAGGTAGAAAAGATGGAAGCAGAAGTTGTGCTCCCCTCTCACCATAGTGGTTTGCCTCAGGGGCTTTGGTTTTATTTCAGAGCTATTTAGAAATGTGGGCCCCAAGTGGTAAAGAGGATTTTAGGCAAAAAGTTAAATCTTACTACCCATGGTAATGCCAAAGGTTTATATACTCAAGAGGAAACTATTTTATTCCTTCCTTAGAACTCAGAGTCTACTCCTACAGATACATGGACTTGAGAAATTGGCTCCCAACCCTCTCCCAAGAATCTCCATGCTCTGAATTACTCTTTATTTTTCCCCTTTCCCCTTTGAAGTAGAAATAGCACTGTTTTTATTGGTGCCTTATAATGTTTTTATATGAGGCACCTAAATCTTCCGCACAGATACTCATTATAGCTATCAAACGTTTCCTTATTATTTGTAGGTTGATGCTAATTTTTCTTTTTATATTTTCACAAAGAAAACACAGTTAAGAAAGTTTTATTAATATTTATAGCTCTTGTTCTTCTAATCCGTGACAAACTGCAAAAAAAGTAAGATTATAACCATGTTTAACCCATAAAAACTCCTTTCCCTGTGATTTATGGGCGACCCCATTTCCCAGGCGGTAAACTTCCCTCGCTGGTTACTTCCTCGCTGACCCTTAGGGAGACTTGATCCATAGGGTATTTCCAGTCAGGGGTTTTATAGCATATTTGGAAATTTCTGGAAGTCAGGAGAGAGCTTTTTGGACAACGAAAGATGAAGTTTCTATACTCCCAAGGAAGCTGTGTGATTAGGAGACCTGTGGGGAGGGGACAGAGTGAGGGAAATGATGTCCAAACAAACCCTGACAGGCTGCCCAGGGGTGGTGGCCGCAGGGGTCCCGGCTGTCACAGCCCAGAGTCCACGGGGCAGAAGCCGTCAGGGCTCGGGGGCCAGTACAGGTCTTACCTCGGGGCTGGAGTAGTGGGCAGTGCCCTCGCTCTCACTGGAACTGCTCTCGGTGTCGGAGTCTGATCCGGAGCTGCTCTCCGAGTCGCTGGACGAGCTGCTGCCGCTGCTGCTGCTGCCGCTGCCCTTGCTGGGAGGCACCGAGGCTCTGCAGTTGGCCTGCTGGACGACAGCGCTGCCCGCCCACAGGGCCCCCGGGAAAGACAGGGAAGGAAAGCCAAGTGAGCAAACACGACAGCACCGAGCATGCTGGCACTCCAGCACAGCAGACGGGGGGCCCAGGCCACACCTCCGCCAACCATCCCTTGGCCCATGAAGAGTGATCACCAAGGTCAAAAGCATTCTAACGGTTAAAAGAAGTATTAAATAAAATTGGGAGTGAAAGTTGGTGCCCCTTGGTGGTCGGGCATGTGTTCTTTGCGTGGCCATTTTAGAAGGGGAGGTGGTGTTATTCCAGAATGACTATTTCTATTTTGCTGCTGTTGTTGGGAATGGCTTTTCCAAGGCACCCCAAATCTAATCATCTACAAAACTGCAAGGAAATCCAAAATGCTTGAAATATTTTATAAAAAAATGAAAATGTCTGTTTGCTTTATTTTCGGACGTAGACTGTGAGGACGCACACAGTATTTTGCTCTGTGCTTTCATGGCCTGCTGGAAGGTTCTGGAGACCGCAGGACCGGCAAAGTTACAGTCTGGCTGCCCACCTCTTCCTGCTCACAGACTCGAGGGCTGTCTCCCTTATAGGAGCTGGCTTGCTAAACAAACAGTCATCTTCCTTTGAGTCCTTTATTAATGAAGATCCATTACTTACACATTTTTATATATTTCAGGCTTTAAAATTCAACCCCAGTACAGTGGCCTAGAGCAATAGCATTTCAAATGATACTTGATGTTCCCACCCACACTGGAATTTGCCAGGAAATTATATACTCCAATTATATACTCAAAGAGAACAGGAAAAATGGACACTTTCGAATGGTAATTAATTTACCACAAAACTTCAAATAGTACACATCCACCCCAAAGAGAGTGTGAGCCAAAAAAAGTTTTAGTACTCACATAATATTCAACATCTGCAAAGTCTGTATTAATTGCATTGAAACACACCTGAATTTGTTTTTTTGAGGTCAAATTCTAAACCCAGAAAATGCAGTGACTACGTTTTCTTTTATGTTGAATCAGCAGATAGTTGCTTGTCCTTTTCAAATGTGACTACTGCTTCAATAGGACTGAATATTAGTGAAGGCCATGGGCTGGGGGGCTTGCCAGGGTTTAGGGTCTCAAGTGCAAAGCAGCCTGGACGAGGTAAAGGGCCCTTTTTACCCTCCCCTCAAATCTTTGACCAAAAAACAAAAA
Organism: Rhinolophus hipposideros; assembly: GCF_964194185.1. Taxonomy (NCBI): domain Eukaryota; kingdom Metazoa; phylum Chordata; class Mammalia; order Chiroptera; family Rhinolophidae; genus Rhinolophus; species Rhinolophus hipposideros. The sequence goes on along the minus strand of NC_138058.1, from coordinate 10,900,646 downwards.
AAAAGCTTTGCCCACGGACGGATTCTCATAAATCCTCAGTGTGAGGGCAGTGAGGGGGTTAATACTCATTGGAGCCTGGCTTCTAGAAGAATGAAAAGACAAGAAACTGTCTTGCAGGATATATCTGGAAATAAAAGCACCTTCTGGAACTGCAGGGTCAGGGAAAGAACATGTTGAAATATAACCTTCCATAGTGGTTTTTCTGTCCACCACCAATATCATGTCATGGTCCATACCTACTATGTGACAAAACTCTTCAACATCAGACAACATCTGCACATTTATGTCTTGCCTGAGCTGAAGTGATTTCTTTGGCAGCCTCTCATTTATGTCTGGTGTTGAGTGAGGAATCCTGGCTCTTTAGACAGAGGCAGGGAAGGGGAAGGTTAGTGGCCAAAGGGCTGTAATATCGCTTTCTTCCCTTATGAACTAAACTCCAACAATCCCCCCCAGCGCCCCGGTCACAAGACCAAACCCCCAAACCTCCCAAAGTGAAGCAACACATGGTGGAGGAAAGGATATGTCCGCCCCCACGGTACTTTGGGTGACACTGCCGAAGACTGGGAAGTTAAGATGAATAATCAGCATTCTGATTGGTATTGTATGACGGCCAAAGGCTTTGATCACAGGGCACTACAGCCCACCTGCTTCAGCTCAAACAACGAAGCCCCTGTGATGAAGCTGTGGTGTGTGCACGTGTGAGCGCAGAAGCAGTAACGTCTGTGGTGCCCCGGGGCTCGCACCACAAAGTGGCTGCCTGCCTTTGGAAAAGCACCACTCTAACTTCCGGGAAGACGTCCATTCACCAGCACGGCCTGCCTTTTCCAAATGCCTGTCCTACAGGAATGAGACACTGGCCCAAAGAGACAGAATCTTGGATCAGATCTAGCTCAGTAGAAAAGCCTTAGGCTTTCATGATTTCCTTCCTTAAAACAGGAAATACACTTCAAATGAGTTTTAGTGGGATAACTATTATTTGCTTTATAAAACAGTTGAGAGAGCCAAGAGTTTTAGGTTTTTCTTCACGCTTTGCTTGTAAGGGCTGTGGGGCTTATGATGCCTCTGGGGTCAGGATTGAATATGTTCGTGTTTCTGTGGTCCAGGTAGAGAAAATGTCACCAGAAAGAATCTATGTTACACACCCCTAGCCTGAAGGGCTCTGGTGGCTCCAGTTGTGAGATCAAGAGAACTACCCTACATACATTAACTAGTCTTTGTGTGGGTCCTTGGGGAGGGGGACTGGTGGTTCGGCCTCAGTGTAATGACCACTCTTGTCGTGAGCACACGAGGCTGCTGTGCTTCCGTTGGAGGGTGGCAGAGTAAAGACGAGAGAACCAGGTGGTCATCACACACAGACTAGTGCTAATAAAAAGATTGGCTCAGCTCAGCCAGCAGCACTCTCTGGGGTCACAGAATCAAGAAGATGAAAAAGACTTATTGGAAAGACCTTCCTGAAAGAAAAATACGCTGTATATATTTAAAAGGGAAACTTTAGTGTGCCAACTAGTTGTCATATTGCTGTACCAAAGGTAGTAAAAAAATTTAAATTAAAAAATTTTAACTTTTGCCTGAAAGGATAACATAGATTGGTTGACATGATGACACAGCCTTCAATAATTTTTAGGAGAGTTCTTAGACCCTATGCCATTCCAGGAACATGGTGCCATTGAGTCTGCAGACATGAAAACATCAGTGAGATCACGGAATAAGTCTTGTTGTCACCCAACTTAGCACAGTGCCTGGGACATAGCAGTCGTTCCCATGTGATTGCTGAATAATAAAAAAAAAAAACCAATAGAAAAAAAAATCCATCATTGGGTGAGTTTTTTTTTCCACTTAACCTTTCAAAAAGGTCACAGTTTCTTTTTTCCAATAAAAAATATTTAAGGGGATTTCAGCACCTCTGTACTCTTCCAATTTTAACACTTCTTCCTTTCAGAGAATATTTCAATGTTCTCTAAATTTAATCTGCTGTAATTTAAGCCCAGTTCTCTTTTGGATGGTGTATTTAATTTCTGTATTTTGATTTCATAAAATGTTTTGCTGGTTCTGTGAGTGGTGAAGACCAAGTACACCTTTGAGAGAGTCCTGGCTTTACTCTAAATGACCTGTTTGCTGTGTTCCTTCCTTTGACTACAGAAACATACTCCTTTCAGAATCTGGCCTGGGATAAATCTGAATACAGACAGTAAAAGAAAAGATCTGGAACCTAAATGACAAATCCTGGCTCTCATAGTCAAGGGTGCTCCTGCCTGCCAAGTGTATTGTGGGGCCTGGATAAATACCCACAGTTGTCCGCAAGCTTTCAACCAACAAGTAGCTAGGAGGCAGGCTGTCTGCCTGGTTGGCATGGTGTGGATGCTGTGACGCCCAGCATGGTGCCTCGCCTCCTGTGGGCACTGTACTGGTCTTGGCCAAATAATATTATGGAAGAGGCTACAGCACCTCCTCCATCGGCCCACAGAATGAACTCAACAAATGCGTGACTCGCAAACTGTCATCAGTCCCCTGGCAACAGCAGTCCTGCATGGAAAGCATCTTTGTTGATATAAATTGATCTAAACCTATAACCACATTACGAGAAGTGAAAAATGGTAAAAGTTGGCATCAGAAGGTTCACTGTTGCTGGAATTCCCTTCCAAAAAGCAAAACTGATAGGACCGTTGGTTCCGATCTAACATTTTTGTTTGCTCTGCATTACCACCAGGAACAATTGTTCTTTGAAACGTGGCTTTTGGAGCTCTTCATGGTCTGGCCTCAATCACAGCTCCAGCTTAGCCTCAGCGGGTCCATCTCTAAAGCTCAGCCATGACAATTTATCATCATTTTGACAATTTTTGGGTATAGCTGGGTGCCTTTGCTCATGCCATTTCCTGTGCTAGACAATTCTTTCTCCCTTTCTTCTTCTGGTTATTTCCTACTCACTCTCCAGGACTGAGTTGCAATGCTATCTTATTCTGTGAAGTTTTTGCCAATTTCCCCACACATAATGGATGTTTCTTCCCTGGGCTCCTAGCACATTGCCCATTTCTCTGTTGGAGCCCTTACCATATTAAGGATATGAATTATCTAATTTATCCTTGTATTCATTCCCCAAAGGTAGCAGAAGATCTGGCATAAACAGACTCTCAACAAATATTGATTGACTTAATAAAAGAAAAATGATTCTTGATACAGTTGTGTAAGTCCATGTATTTTGTTATACTAGCCAATGAGATGTTTATATACAACACAGGTATTTTTTTCTGTTGCTTGGTGCTGTCTAGGATTTCATAAAACTGAAACCTTTAGAAAGCTACCATCTATATTACAGATTGCAAACTGGAAATCTACAGGGGCCAGGAAAGTAGCGTGTTTCCCCCAAAATAAGACCTAACCGGACAATCAGCTCTAATGTGTCTATTGGAGCAAAAATTAATATAACACCCAGTCTTATTTTAATATTATATAAGACTGGGTATAATATAGTATAGTATAATATAATATAATGTAATACCGGATTTTATACTAATTTTTGCTCCAAAAGATGCATTAGAGCTGACTGTCCGGCTAGGTCTTATTTTCGGGGAAACATGATAGCATACATGAGTGAAGTGTCCAGGTATGAAAAAAACCCAAATACCTAACACGTGAAGATAAATGATAGTGGACCCTTGGCTCCAAGGTGGTGAAAGTGTCAAACTGGAGAGCCCCATGTGGTCTAACACTACTCCCCATGCCAGCATCTTTGCCACATGGAACGGAGACCCCAGTGTTACCAAGTCCTTTGATTTTCTAGAGGCAGCCCCAAATCTTGGTGTTTATAGCCAATCTCCTGATTTTTAAAATGCTAATACCTAATTTGAGAAGTTCTAACAATGAGAAGTTCCACTGTATTTTAGCAATGAAATTTTAGCAATGTAGGGCAGATGAGGCCTGTGGAGCACCAGTTTGAGACCCCTGAGCTCTGTTCTATTATTACACATTCTGAAAGCCTCAGATGGTTCCACTTAAAAGCGATGGACAACAACCAGGAGTTTTTACTCCCTTAGGGATTTAGATTAGCAGGAACAAACAAGAGGTTAACCACATCCATGCACTCTCTCAGCCCCCTTATTTAAAATCTGAAGTAATTACTGATCCACCAGGAGCTGTAAAATAGTAGAGATGTCTCATGTAGCCCTCACTCAGCTTCTCGAGTGGCTCCATCGTACGTAACTATGGTATAGTATCAAAAGTAGAAAACTGACAATGGTACAATGTGTGTATGGTTCTGTCATTTTATCACGTGTGCAGATTCAAGTCACCACCACCACAGTCAAGATACTGAACTGTCCCATCACCACAAGGACCTCCCTCATGCTACCTCCCCCTTTAGAGTCACACCTGTCTCTCAGCCTCACCTATCCCTAACCCCTGGGAACTATTAATCTGTTTTCCATCTCTAAAATTTTGTCATTTTAAAATGGAGTCATATCATGTGCATCTTTTTAAAATGAGATATGATTTAAATATCATAGTATGTATCCTTTTGAGATGCGTTTTTCCCCCCATTCAACACAATGTCCAGAGATCCATCCAAGCTGTTAAGTCATACAATCATGTTAAGTCATAAATATCAACAGCTAGTTATTTTTTATTGGTTCCATGGTTTGGATGTTTAACCATTTGCTCATTGTTTCACCATTCAACCAATGAGGGACATTGTGGTCGTTTTTAGTTTTTGGCTATTACAGATATGTCTACCATGAGTGTTTGTGTATAGGTTTCCGTGTGCACATATATGTTCATTTCTCTGGGACAAATCCCAAGCAAAGAATGACAGCTAAGCTGAATGATAAGTGCATGTCTATGTTTTAAAGAAACTTTCAATTTTATCAGTTTTGGTTAATGTATTTTTCAGCTCTGTTGTTTGGTGCATACACATTTAAGAATGTTATGTCTGAGTGAAAAGGATGAAGGGATTAAGAAGTACAAATTGGTAGTCACAAAACAGTCAGGGGGATGTAAAGTACAGCATAGAGAATATAGTCAGTAATGTTGCAACAACTATGTATAATGTCAGATGGATACTAGGCTAATTAGGGGGAAATCACTGCATAAATTATATAAATGTCTAACCACTATGCTGTGCACCTGAAATTAATATAAAATAAGATCACGTAAAATTAATATAAAACAATATATTGAATGTCAACTGTAACTGAAAAAAAATTAGTAATATTTTAAAAAAAGGAATATTATGTCTTTTTGCTGGCTTGACTCTTTTACCATTATGTAATGTCCCATTATGTCCCTGGTAATTTCCTTTGCTCTGATGTCTACTTTATCCGATAGTGATACAGCCATTCTGGCTTTCTTTTCATTAATGTCTTCATGATATATATCTTCCATCCTTTTACTTTTAACATACCTGTACCATTTTATTTGAAATGAGTTTCTTGCAGACAACACGTACTTGGGTTATTTGTTTAATCCTCCCTACCAATCTGCGTTTTAATTGGTAAATTTAGGCCTTTTACATTTAACATAGTCATTGATATTGTTAGAGCTTAAATCTGCCACTTTACTTTTTGTTTTGTTTGATTGCTGTTTTCTTCTTCCTGCCTTCCTGTTCTTTAAAACATGTTTTAGAATAACGTATGTATGTGTGTGTGTGTGTGTGTATGTATGTGTGTGTGAGTACATATTTAAATTCAATTTATTGAAACTAAAAAACAAAACAAAAACAGCTCCCCAATTTCTCCCACCACCCCCTTAACCTCTGGCAACCACCAGAATGAAGCAGAATTATAAAAACATAGAATACAATTATATTTTGATTTACTTACAGTGTTTTTGAATGCATATCTTTGTACAGAGTTTTAAATCTTTTTTCTAGATGCTATATTACACATAACTTATCATGATCTATTGGTATTGTCATTTTACCAGTTTGAGGGAAGTGTAGAAACCTTGCCTCCTTAATTGTCTTAAGTATTTCTTCTATATAGATTGAGAGCCACATCAAACAATGTTTCAAATTTTCCTTCAACTGTCAAACACCTTTAGAAAACCCAAGAGAAGGGAAATTTATTGTATTTTCCCTAGTTTTACCCTTTTCATTGGTTCCTTTTCCTTCTTGATTATCATTGATTTTTATCAAGGTTCCTTCGTTTACAATTTCTTTTCTGTTTCAAGAACTTCCTTTAGCCATTCTTTTTGGGTAGGACTGCTGGTGACAAATGCTGTTAGTTTTCCTTCACCTCAGTATGTCTCCATTTGTCCTTCATTCCTGAAGGAAATTTTTAGTGAATATAGAATTTTGGGGTTGACAGTTCTTTTCTTTCAACACTTGAAAAATGATGTGCTATTTCCTTCTGGCCTCTATGGTTTCGAATCCAGTGTCATTCAAATTGTTTTCATTGTTTCACCCCTACAGTAAGGCGTTGTTCATTTCTCACTGCTTTCAAGATATTTTTTGTCTTTTGTTTTCAGAGGTTTGACTATAATGTATCTTGGCATGAATTTATTTGGGTTTATTGTTTGGGGTTTGCTCAGCTTCTTGAATATGTAGATTTATGTCTTTTGCAAAACTTGGACAATTTTTAGCCAATATTACTCTGAATAATTTTTTAGCCCCACACTATTTCTCCTCTTCTGGGACTCTGAGGACACAAATGTTAGGTCTTTTGTTATAGACTTACAGGATATTGAGGCTCTGTCCTTTTTCTTTTCTTTAGTTTATTTTTCTGTTTTTCATATTGCAATTTTTATTGTTCCATCTTCAGGCTGACATGTTCTTCCTTCTTTTCTCTTCATTCTATTGTTGATCTCATTCATTGTATTAAAAAAATTCAGTTATTGTATTTTTCAGTTCTAAAATTTCCATTTGAATCTTCTTTACATCTTCTCTTTCTTTGCTGAGACAATTTTTGCATTTGTTTCAGGTATATTCTTAATTGCTTGTTGAAGCATTTTATAATGGCTCCTTTAAAGTCCTTATCAGATAATTCTAATATTTATGTCATTTCAGTATTTGTTGACTGTCTTTTCTCATTCAAGTTGAGATTTTTCCAGGTTCTTGGTATGATTAATGATTTTCTATTGTATATTGAACATTTTTGGTATTATAAGACTTTAGATTTTAAAAAAAAGTCTGCTTGTTTTAGCAGGTCTCCACTAACACCAGACCGGCAAGGACGCACAGGGTCTCTCCTTACAACTGGGCAAGCATGCAAGTACATCGATGTTTCCCAAAGATGTGCTGATGGACATGGGCCACTTTTCTTTTTCTTTCTATGGTGGTTGGCTGGAATAGAGCAGTTATTGTCTAAACGTTTTCTTTTTTTTCTAGGATACCCATTTCCTGTTTTTTTATTTTTATTTATTTTTTGACGAGAGAGAGCTGGATTTCCTGGGGTGCTTAAAAAAATCTGTGCCTACTGGCAATTCCAGGTTGCCAACTTCTCTAGCAGTCACTCTGGGCTATTTGAGGAAAAAAGAAAACCCAGGGAACTCATTGTCATGTCTTTCCTAGGGCCTGAAGTCCCTAGTGATATCTACCTTTTCTCCACCTTTCAGTCTTATGTTAGATCTCTTTCTCTCTCCCTCTCCCTCTCCCTCTCTCTCTTTCTCTCTCTCTCTCTATATATAAATCATATATATATGATTTTAGCTGTACTTAGCAAGAGGAACAGAGAAAAGTACATCAGTATCTTGTCCCAGAACAGGTCCATCCACTTGACATTTATCAACTGGAAAGGAACCCTCTCTCAATATTTCCAACCTTCTGCCCTGGTTGTCTCAAAGGCTGATGAAGGAATCATGCAGGTCTTTGCTACAAATCCCTGCCCATTTTATCACCCAGTCAAATTAGGCATTAATTCATTTACTTAAAAACCCTGATTGTGGAAATGAAGCTTAGGTTTTATAACTGTGTGTTCAAAGCTAGAAAGAACATGTGTCACTAATGATGCATATACCCTTGTGAGAAAAATGACTCAAGTGAAATGAGGCTGTAAAATTGTTAAGGACAAAAAGGTGAGTACTTTAAAAGTTATGTTAAGAGTAAATGGCATGGGGGTAAGAGATGATATTGCTGTGACATTTGTTAACAGTCCACTTTGTGCCAGTACATCAGAGTGATAGCACTTGTGTGTGCATGTGTGTGTGTATTTGGGGAGGAGGGAGGTGACAGACACCCAGTCATGTACAGGGCATGGAACAGAGGAGTCAGCTGGTCCAGACTTCTCCAAGGAAAAAAACTGTAACCATCAGACACAGTTTGGAATCATAAAGAATAGATGAAATAAGCTATGAAAACTATAAAGCAAGGTCCAATAGTGCTTGTTGACAATGCAAAAGTTGCACATTTTTCATCTAGAAAAACCAAAGAAAAGCTCCATAAGTCAGAGTGGAGCACCCAGTACCCAAAGGGAGGAAAACAGTTATATTCATACACAAAACAATGACTCAGGACAATAGACAATACCTCCCTCCCTCAAGACCCCAGGCCCCCAGGATTATTTTTGTTACTTTATGCCTTTGTTGCCTCCTTATAGGGTAAGTATTATTATGCCACTTTATAGGTGAGGACAATAAGGTCCCTAAGAAGAGACATAGCTGAGATTCTACTTCCAGAAATGTACCCTATGAAAATAATCAGGGACATTTCAAAACATTTATCTACAAGGATATATGCTCTTATGTTATTTGCAATAGGAAAGCATTTTTAAACAACCAGAGTGCTCAACCATAGGGGATTAAATAAATAATGATACACTTTTATGAAAGACTACTTTTCAGCAGTATGTAGTCATTATAAACACATTAGCAGAATACTTTCTATTGTGAACAATTCTCACAGTATATTTGGAGGAAGTGGGCTTTTCAGTATGCCAGTCATCTGAGGGCACAGAAATTGATCAGGAATACCTAAATTTTGACTCTGCTTTTTCCCTGGGAGAGGATGGGGTTTTGCTGACACTGGCTTTCTTAAGAATCCGAGGGTCCCCATGTCTACACACATGCTCTTACATGGGATTATTAAACACACAGATTATGTAAATCTTCCAGACTAGTTCTGTGAGGTCCAAGCATCAAGGGATTGACGTGTGAGCACCCTCGAGGGGTACCTGGGGATCTGTGATAATGTACGGTGCACCTGTTCTGTGAGGCACCTTTGCCTCAGCTGTGCTTCTCTATCCTTTGACAGATAAGTTGAGGACCTGACCTAACCTTACAGGGTATATGCGTGTGGTCTTTCCCTGTTGGCTACAAAGCAGCATGATCATAATTACATTAAACATTTATACATACAGAAAAAACACTAGAAGGATATATACTCAAATGTTAACTGTGGATATTTTTGGGTGGTAGAAATATGAGGACTGAATATTTTTCAACTTTCCTATGTTTTCTAATTTTTCTCCAATAGAACATATGCCACCCTTTTCAAGTTTTTTTGATTGTGGAACTGATTCTATTAATATATTGAAATTAGCTTCCTGGTATTTATTTAGGAATTTGGAAGGAACTATATTTACTGGTGAACTTGATATATATTTACATTTCCCTATTTTGTACTTTGGGGCAATTTTTGGCAGGTTTTGTAGCATGGTGGTCTTGGCTTAAAATAATAAATTGGATAGAGTTTTACCTTTTCATAGTGTTTTAGAAAAGTTTAAATAGTATAAGAATGATCTCTTCCTTGAAAGTTTGGAACTTACAATCAGTAAAATCATGTAGTCCTAGAAACTTTTAGAATGGCAATTCTTTGGTACCTTTTGCAATTTATTTCTTGGTTATTGTCCATTTCTTCTTTCGTCAACTTTGCTAATTTGTATTTTTCCCCCAAAATATTCTATTTAACTTATATTTTCAAGTTTATGTATTTCCTAAAATTCATATTCTCTTGAAATAGAAAACATTGCATCTAGTATATCACTTACCCTAAATTTTGCTTTCTCTTCCGTTTTTCTTCATTGTATTTGCCAGAAGGGTTTCTATTTTATTTTATTCTCAAAGAAATAGCTCTTGATCTGTACAATAATTCTAGCATTTTCTGGCTTTGCTTTCTTCTACAGTTTTTTTCAGGTCTATTTTCTACTACTTTTCCATATTTCTTGAATCGAAGGCTTATTTCAGCTATTTTTATTTTTTCTTAATAATGGACGCACTTGAGACTATCATTTTGCTTCTGAGTATATCATCCTCATTATGTTGTTTTTATTTTCTTTACTTTCTAAATAGATTGTTGTAGCAGTTTTAAATTCTCCTTTGATCAAATAGTTGTTTAGAAGGCTGCTTTTCAATACAAGATGACATTTGAGAAGGACAAACATTACATTAAGGTCCAAAAAATAAACATGGGGGATGTAACATATGTGTACACTTCAAGTGGAATGGTGGCTTTGGCCGGAAGGGGACATCTTTTTCTTAAATAAATTATTCATTTGTTTTTTTAAGTTACAACTGACATTCAATATTACTTTATTTTAGTTTCAGGTGTACAGCATAGCGGTTAGACATTTATATAACTTATGCAGTGATCCCCCCGCTAAGTCTAGTATCCTGGCACTGTACCTAGTTGTTGCAACATTATTGACGATAGTCTCTATGCTGTGCTTTACATCCCTGTGACTATTTCGTAACCGCCAATTTGTACTTCTGAATCCCTGAAGGGGAAATCTTATTGCTCAGATAAAACAATCTGGCAAAGGTGAGAAGAAAGGGGCAGGGAGAACAGCTCCTTTACCGTGAACTAGGATGGAAGGGACGGGAATTGGGAATGACCTGGGGAAGGGATTAAGGCTGTGAAGAAAACTTCTACAGTGCTGGGCATATCCCAAAGGTCTCCAAGCCTTCTTGTGGCCTTAGGGAAGGATAAAAGTCAACAGAAACTGTCATAGTCAGCAGGAGACAAATTCAGTAACATAGAAGGGCTATGAACTTGGACATAAATTATGCCTCATCTTTCACTGCTGATGCTGTTGTAACATATGGAATTATTTCTGTCACATACCAAAGAACCCAGAGACCCTCCTGAGGGGCCAACTGGACCATTTACATAGTCCCACAGAAAACAAGGGACTAATGTCCAAATTCCACTTCTGTGAAACGCTTTGGAACATAAGGTTTGACCACTAATTCCAGATACCAGAGCACAGATGTCACCTCCTGGGGCCCTTGTTATTTCCTGGATTTCTATCCTTTATGACATCACATGACATAGATGACAATAAGTCATGAATTCTTAACCAGCTGACTGCCGCTCTGCTCCCCTAGCTTAGACTGGGGCCATGGCTTGGGGAATGTACGTGAAATTTAGGAATCCTAAACTCAAGAATTGTGAAAAGGACCACAATTCTTGAGTTTAGGATTCCTGAATTTACAGCATTACCACCTGACTAATGATACTTTGTAAGGAACATAAATTCTTTTGTACTGGGGTCAGTCCTGCTTTTGGATTTATCAGATTTCCTTTTTAGGATGGGTGAAGAATGTTCTCTTCTAGAGGGGCAAAAACAAAACAAAAACAAAACAGACCAAAAAAACTCCAAAAACTACGGCTTGGAGTTCTGGGTCCTATTTGGAACAAAGTTTTACTTTCCATTGAATAAAGACTCACATGTGACTCAACCAAGGAGAAAGGCACTTCACAAATAAAGGAAAAATACAACAATGTACACATATACATTGGTTCCCAAATATTCCTGAGCTTGTTGATAGATTTTGTCTATTTCTAAAATAATGCTTTGTTTATCTATCTTTAACTAAAGGCCCACCAGAGAACATTCTCCACCAGCTATCTTCTCTGGACTTAAGCTCTGAACAGGGTGGATCCCTCTGGTTCCTTCTTCAGATGGAAGTGGTTTGGGGTTGGGGTATGTAAATATTACCGGGAAGCAGAGAAACATCCGCACATCTTGTTAGTGTAATGGGCAGGATTTAAGCTGGGAGTCCTGTTGGATGAGGGCCCTGGAGGATGGCGGGCTTGTGTCCATGTGAAATGCTTCTACGATGTCTGACAATTAAGTTCGTGAACTTGTTGCAATGACGTTGCTAACCTATTTTGATATCAGAGGGATTATTCATTATGAATTTGTACCAACTGGACAAACAGTTAACCAAGTTTACTATGTGAAAGTGCTGAAAAGGCTGCATGAAAAAGTTAGGCGACCTGAACTTTTTGCCAACAATTCGTGGCTCTTGCATCAGGACAATGCACCAGCTCACATGGCACTGTCTGGGAGGGAGTTTTTAGTCAGTAAACAAATAACTCTATTGGAACACCCTGCCTGCTCACCTGATCGGGCCCCCAGTGACTTCTTTCTTTACCCAAAGAGAAAGGAAATATCGAAAGGAAGACATTTTGATGACATTAAGGACATCAAGGGTAATACGACAACAGCTCTGATGGCCATTCCAGAAAGAGTTCCAAAATTGCTTTGAAGGGTGGACTAGGTGCTGGCGTCACTGCATAGCTTCCCAAGGGGAGTACTTTGAAGGTGACCGTAGTGATATTCAGCAATGAGGTATGTAGCACTTTTTCTAGGATGAATTTGTGAACTTAATTGTCAGAACTCGTAAGAAAGTCCTGCCTGAGTTTGGCCCGGCCAGCTCTGCACTGCATAGCTAAGCAAGACCAGCTTGCAGCTGCCTTTCCATCCTGTCCTTGGGCACCATTTGAAAGATTGCACCAAAAAGCAGCTGCCTTCTGGTGACATAAACTTGCCTCCCTTACAGTTAGGTGGGTGGCACCACCAGTGATACTGATTTGAAATGTCCTTCGTGGCCCAGAGAACACCTGAAAGCAGGTAATTCAACATCCTTTTCTTGACAATTGGAATGGGAGATGCAATATGGCAACAACTCTGGAAGGCCTGGGCCCAACTGCCAGAAAGCTAAAAGACCCAGTAACACAACCACTCCCCTGGCAGAAAGAGCTGAAACATGGGTTAGGTGAAGACCACCTGGATGGGAGTGAGGGGAGACAGAGTGGGTGAAATGTAAGGGTGCCAGCCTCTGTGAAGCTCAGCTACCTGGGTGACTGGTGGGGAGGGTGTTACCAGGTGGTGGCGGGGTGCTGCCAGGTGGGGAGGGTGCTGCCAGGTGCTTCTAAGAGCGAGCTGGCCACCCCGATGAACAAGCTCAGCAGTGTTTCGTTTGACCTGCTCACAAGACAAAGGCCGCTCTTCTGACTTCCTCAGCGTATTTTTCCCCTGACTCTTGGCTGCTGCATGTGGATGGGGAATCTTCCAAATCAACTGCTTTTCAGCCATCTGGTCTACAATGCAATGCAGTGAGATTTGGACCTATCGTAATTTAATGCTAGCCCAGCTTCTTTCTCACCCTGTCCTTAGGGGTAGGGTGCCCAGGAACTGCTTCTAGAAATGAAATCATGTTGTGGGGACATGCAGGACCCACTGAGTTCCATGCTTCAGTATGACAGTCCTGGAAGAGAGAGGTTCTACTGTGAAGAGCACCTCTTGCATTGTCAAGCAATTTGAGTATTTTAAAGCAATAGCTCATCAGAGATCTTACTACCCATGTGCTTCCTTATCTAGTTCTGAAATTCACTTATGTATATTTTCAGTTCATGGAGGCCTTTCCACAGTGCAACCCCACACAGCGGCCCTCATGGAGACTCTATCATCCACGTGGCAATAAAATTTTACCTGAGCTCCCTGACTCCTTTTTAAGAAAATCAGCTTCAGTGAGATATAATTTACATGTCACACAAGTCACCTATTTAAAGTGCATTCCTCAATGTGTTTTAGTATATTCACAGGACTGTAACCATCATTGCAATATAATCTTAGAATATTTTTGTCCGCCTTTAAAGAAACCCTATACCCATCAGCAGTCAACCGTTCTCTTTCCCACCTCAAGATCCCCTTGTTCCAGCCCCAGGCAACCACAAATTGACTTTTTATTGCTATGAATTGGCCTATTCTGGACATTTTATATAAATTGAAGAATATAGTATGTGGTCCTTTGAGACTGGCTTCTTTTCCCGCCATAATATTTTCAAGGATCATCCATATTGTAGCACATATTAGCACAATATTATAGTTGAATCATATTCCACTGTATGGATAGAACACGTTTTGTTTATCCATTCGTCTGTTAATGGTCATTGCGCTGTTTCCACTTTGGGGTGATTATACATACAGCTATGAACATTCGTGTACAAGTTTTTGTGTGGACATACATATTCATTTCTCTTGGGTATATAGCTAGGAGTAGAATTACTGGGTCCTGTGGAAACTCTATGTTTAATCATTTGAGGCACTGCCAGACTGTTTTTCAAAGCAGTTGCACCATTTAGCATTCCCACCAGGCGTATGAGGGGTGCAATTTCTCCATATGCTTGTCAACACTTGTTACTGTCCATCTTTTTGGTCCTATCCATAGAGGTGGGTGTGAAGTGTGAGCTCATTGTGGTGTTGGTTTGCACTTCCCTGATGACTAATGGCATTGAGCATCTTTACATGTGCTTAGTGGCCATTTGTATGTCTTTTTTGGAGAATGTCTATTCAATGCCTTGCCCTTAAACGATTTCTTATTATTGAATTGTAATTGTTCTTTATATATTCTGGATCAAAGGCCCTTATCAGATATATAATTTTCAAATATTTTCTCCCTCTTTGTGGGTTGTCTTTCCACTTTCTTGATGTTATCACCTGCAGCAAAAACATTTTTAATTTTCTTTTTAAAGTGTGTTTTTCCAGGACCCATCAGCTCCAAGTCATGTAGTTGTTTCAATCTAGTTGTGGAGGGTGCAGCTCACAGTGGCCCATGTGGGGATCGAACGGACAACCTTGTTGTTAAGAGCACTGCACTCTAACCAACTGAGCCAACCGGCCACTCCAAAACGTTTTTAATTTTGATGTGGTCCTAATCTATTTTTTTTGTGTTAATTGTCCTTACTTGACTACTTTTAATAGTATAGATGCTTCACTTAATATGGTTCTTTAACATTTTTCAAAGCATTTTCTTTTTAAGTCCCTCCTCTGAGCCTCACAATAAATCTATAAAATAGGAAAGCCAGGTATGATTATGACCATTTTACAGCAGGCAAAACAGAGGTGAAATTGCCAACCCACGCCTGCACACCTGCTTAGTGTAGGGGAGAGGCTGGAAACAGGTGTTGGATGCCCAACGCTAACCTCTGCTCTCTGAGGAGCCAAACGTTCCCAGCAAGTCGGGTATCATCAGCCTTTTTGGCCTCAGTCAAGAACATCTAGATAATGTTGCCACACGAGGTAGAATGATGTGTGAACTTTAGAATCTGACAGACCCAGATGGATATTTTACTTCCTCTGTTTGATGGCTGTGTGACCTTGGGAAAGTTACTTAACCTGTCTGAGCCTCAGCTGCTTCATTGGTATTAAGGGGGTGATAACAATGCCAACCTCATAGCATTGCTAGGTGAACTAAGTGAGAAAACACATGTAAGGTTCTTAATTAGTACAATGCCTACCACATAGCAAGTGCTCAATAAACATGAGTCAACATTATTCTTTCATTTTTGATAACTGTAATAGTTCTTCCAACGTGGTAACCTCAACAAGTAGGAATTCCTCAAGGTGCCTGCATTCTTAACTTGCATTATCCATCACAGGATTATAAAATGTTTGATCAGGAAGGAACCTGGGCGCTCAGCTAGTCTGACTCCCCAGAAAAGGGAAGTAGCATGACGTGTCCAAGCCCACACAGCATGCGAGCTTTCCAACACTACTTGCTAGAAGTTTCCTCTTTCACTTCCATAAACTTGGCTCTTTTAGTGCAAAGCTCCAGACAGCTATGATCTTGAACAAGGTCAAGGGAAGCTCCCAAGGGAGGTTAGAGGGACCCAGAGAGATGGCAACACCCATCTCGGCTCTGCAATCATGTTTGGCCCCTGAAAATCCTCCTCCTAACCCAACCTCTATCTGAATAAACTCATTCCACTTCTCTCGTGTTTAAAGCAAATAAAGTGAGCTTCTGAATGTCAGCAGCATGTGGTGTTTAATTTGAATCTCACCAAGGAACACACGACTTAAGGATGATGAGCAAAAGGGATTTTTATGGAAACCAAATTATAGCATCTGAGATGTAGGCTTGTGGCCATACCAGCTCAAGCTGTGATCTTGTTAGCTGTCGTAAAGCAGGTTCCTTAGATAAGGACTCCCAGGGAAAACGTGTAAAATGCTATTCAGGTGTTTCTGCGGGAAGTGCTGGTCCTTGGTGTCCTTTCAAAGGCCACGTAATAGAGCATAGCTGATAGACTGTTCTCAGATAGGGGACAGCGACCACAACTGAAATAAGCAAAAACACAGGAAGGTCATGCGTGCCTCTTAATAAGAAACCCCGAGGAGAGGCATTTCCAGGCCACGCTAATTCAGAGGTTCCGGTGGCTCCTCAGGGCCCAGGTTCTTTCCATCTTTGCTCATTGCCATCCTCGGCTTGTCTCTGCTCGCTCTCATTGTCCCAAGATGGTGGCTATAGTCATCACACACAGATGACGATGTCCAGAGCAAGGAACATTCCTCTCTGGTTTCCTTTGTTAAGGAGACCACCCCGTAGGCCCCACCGGCTGGAATTACAACACACGTCCATGACTAAACCAGTTCCATAGCAAGGCTAATAAGACCTTTGAGACTGGTGGACCATCAAGGCTCACCCCTCAGCATTGGAGACGGACCAGCCTCCCATGAAGAACCTGGCACTCAGTGTACAGTGTACAGAGGGGCTCTCTCTGCAAAGAAAAGGAGGGTAACTGTTGGACAGGCAATCAATGGTGTCTTCTTCCTACAGAAAGCCTGCTCCCTCAGTGAGATCCTGGGCATACGCAAGGAACCCAGCTAGCCCGATACCGGCTACATGACCAACAAGGGTAGCTTGGCAGGTCACCCCAGGAAAGACTCCAGGAGACAGCCGTGCAGCTTTAAAACCTGCACACCTGGGCTCTGGTCATAGCTGTGCTGACAACATCCCTGGGGGTCTCCACCTTGTCATCTATCAAGAGATGGGCTTGGACTAGATGTCTAAGGTGACTCTCACTTCCAACATCCTGCAACGAATCCACAATTAATTAAAAAGAAAACACCTGGTGACGCTCATTTTCGTTACTCATCCCTACAAATGCCTAATATCAGAATTGCTAACTAGAAGCGACCTTAATTTCCGTGTTAATTCTTTTCCTTTCCCCTGTTCAGGATGATGAGTGGTGGGTGGACCAAGAAAAACCCAGAGAACACTGGAGGCGGAAGGTACGGATGGTAGTTCAACCAGAGCTGACTATAATATGCTGTCTTGTGTTCTCCTCCTGACTGTGCATGTAGAATGACTGTTACCATTGAGCCTACGCCGAATGCCTAGCTTCACCACTCTTGGAGTTTAGGTAATCAATTAGAAACACTCCCTTGGCAGCAATGCCCTGAGCCCCTGATATGCCAGGCGCTGTGTTGGGGGCTGGTGAGTCTTCTCGCGCTGTGTGTAAAGTGACATGGAGCATGAGCCAAAGGCATTATCTGTCTGAAACCCAGACACTTCCAGAGCGCCTTTGACTTTTGTTTCAGGTCAGTGAGAGTTTTTCTGCCATTAAGGATGGACAGTGCCCTTGCCTTGTACTGCTGCTTAGCTCTTGCGCCCTGCCTGGCACTATTCTGAGTGCGGTGGGGCAAGAAGCACCACGTCCACCCACGGCCTCAAAGCTGGAGGGTTCGAAGGAGGACCGTGCATGTCAAGTGCTAAATTCTGATGAAATACTTCATCCTCAGGGTTTAGAGACCAGGGGAATGAGGAGGGCTGAACTTTTCAGGCCAGCAGTCCCTGGAGGAAGTGGTACCTGAGCAGGGCGCTCAGTGTGATGCAGGATTTAGCTGGGAGAACAGAGAAGGGGTGGGATTAATGGGTGGGAAGCTAGAGCCAGCCAGGATACAGGGACTCAGAAGGCAGACGAGCAGAGTGAAGTAAAAATAGTTCAGACCCGGCGGTGGAACCATTCATCCTTTGATTTTATAGATTCCGGCACCAAAAAGCCCTTCTATCTAGACATATGCGTGATGATGAAAAAAGCTAAAAAAATAGATCGGGAGTGACTGATTTCCTATACCATGTGAAACGGAAATTCTATAAGGAAATACATGAGATTTAAAATAGGAAGATTATTCTGAGTGGACTCTCGTGGGAAAAACGCTGGATCAAGGGTCTCCAGCCCCACTTGGGTGCGGCCACTGCTGGAGTGGGAGGCAACTGAGTCAAGGAGGTGGGTTCTCCTCCAAACACTGTGGGCCCCCCAACACACTCTGCAGAGGCTGAGGCCCCAATACAATAGATTGACGTTCATGACACAAAGCGACACCCATACGCAGAAGCTGAACCTGGGAGAGGGAAATTATGACAACAAGGCTTTATTCAAGGAAAGGAACATCAGAACCAGGCCTTTGTTTCTTTAAGGTTTGCTGACAATAGAAAGGTTGTTTTACGGGCAGGCTGAGCAAAGAGGGAGAAAGGAAGGGAGGGGGCAGCAAGAAAAAGAAGGGGAGAGGAGAGATAAACTAGAAGGTGGTGAATAGAATTTTATGGGCTTTATTATTCTTGAGTATGGTGCCAATAAGTCTGAGCGCTGTGCCTCTCCAGCTCCACCGTCACAGAGAACGTGAGCAATCCCGCTCCTGGAAATGAGCTTTCCACTAAAGGGAGCAGCATCACCAAACAGTGCACAACAGTTCAAGGAAACCTCAGCCCAGGCCCGGCCTGATTTCCTGGCATTCTCCCAGCATGGTCTGAATGGGCCCATGCATTCAGGCCTGGGGACAGGCCAAGCCTGAAGGGCTGTGGCCTCTTCTCTCGCTTAGGAATGCAATCAGGCCCCAGCTGGGCTCTGGGGAC
The DNA here is from genome assembly GCF_964194185.1 of Rhinolophus hipposideros. Lineage (NCBI taxonomy): Eukaryota > Metazoa > Chordata > Mammalia > Chiroptera > Rhinolophidae > Rhinolophus > Rhinolophus hipposideros. The sequence goes on along the minus strand of NC_138058.1, from coordinate 10,881,803 downwards.
AGGCAGGTGAGCTGAAATGTCCTGGAGAAGGTCCTTGCCTACGGGGAGTTTCCCACTGAACCTTTGGCTTGTTGTCTCTTTGATCAGAATTTCTCTGCTTCAAAGGTAGTCCCACTGTTTTTCTAATGAAGAGCAAATGAGTTAGGGAGTTCACAGGGCCATTTGGGTGACTGGAGGAAGAGAGGACAGGAGGAAGGACGCAGTCAGGCATCAGAGCACGCCTGGCAGTGTGTGCCTCAGTGAATTCCAAGGAGTGAGTGCATTGGGGAGTGTCATATGAGAGAAAACACTCCATCAGGATCTTAACACCTTAAAAGGCAGGCCTTTCCAGATGCTAAATAAGGACAGTGATACAGCTTTCCCAAGCTTTGGAGCCAGGCCCTGCCACATCATTTGCAGGGCCCACTGCAGAAGGAGTATATAAGCCACTTGTTCAAAAAAAAGGGAAAAACATAGAGTCATTACAGGTACTAAAATATAAAGTTTCCTCTGTTCTTCCACGGTCTCTCCACTGGCCACGGCATTTTGTATTTGCTGTTTCCGGTCATGCTCTCTGGGCACCGGGATGCTCACGGGTGGGGATGGGCCTTCCAGGCATCTGGGGAACTCATCATGCAGTGTCCTGGCCGGTGTGTGTGTGTGTGTGTGTGTGTGTGTGTGTGTGTGTTAGAGCCAGACAGCTTCCCTACCCACAGTCCAACACCTCAACCTGCCTGGGGAAGGCTAATCTGCAAGGATATTGTGACCTTCTCACCAGGACGTACTATGCGTCAGGGTAGGGGAGAGGCTCACTCCTGGAAAAGCCGACCATTGAATGCACCCCAGCACTGTCAGCTTGGGGCAGAAAGGGCCACCACAGTGCCCCAGGCATTGGTGCCCCACCCCAACCCCTAATGTGCTCACACTCCTCTGGGGGTGCAGGATGGCAGCAGTCGCTGTGGAGAGTGGAGAGGGGAACACTGGTGGGGCCAGGGTGCAGGGCAGGGTCGTGCACAGCTGAGAACCCAGCCCTGGGTGGCGGGGCCACACGTGAGCCAAGGTTCCAAGCCACTGCAGCCTGCTCTCCTGTCCCACTGGACTTCACTTATGAAACACAAATTCAAAGATCAAACTATTAAGAATCTCAAGAGGGCAACCGCAGAGTATGAAGCCCAGTGTGGCCCGTCTGTGCATGGCGCCTTAGGAGACTACACAGGTTGCTGGCCCAGGATGCTGGTCTCGCCTGGAGCCGCAGGTTTCTTCTACCTGCATCATGCTCTAAAACAGCACGCCCCCCGCACAGGTATCTTCCAGGCTACCGGGATCCTAGTCTTCTGAAGGGCCAGGTCCCGCCTATAACCTACCCAGCTACCTCTCTGCTTGCGCTCTCTGAGTTGCTCACTAGCATCAAGATGGAAGAAAATTTCACAGACTGTCTCCAGGTCACCAAGGTGGTGACAGTTTTGGAAGCTCAAAGAGGCTCTGTGGAGACAAGATTTTACACAAGTGGGAGTCTCGTGTAATTAAAATAACTCTGAATTAAAATTGCCACTTTGGTAATTGATTTTATCTTATAATATTTACGACCACTGCCATTGTGTAACTTATTAATTACTGTTGGAGAAAAAGGCAATGAATAATTAACAAGATGTGGTAACAGAAGGAGTCCTAGTGCTTAAGAAACAGAACTTGAAAGTGTCACCCACGCCCAGTGCTGTGAATGACAGCCTCACAGCCCTGCGGGCCACATGCTGGGTGGTGACGCTCTTGGACTGTCACCTGCAGTTCTAGGATGTCACCAGAAAGATCTCTCTGGCCTCACCACAGATGCAGAGAAAAGGTCAGGGGTTCTCCTCAGTGGGGGCAAGAAAAAGCTTTTTTTTATCAAAACAGACAGCACTTGGTACAAACAATTCAGTGAAATACAAATTTAGAAATGGTGCCAACAGGTCAGTATGGCACTGGGACAACAACCCATGCCCACAGAGTAGATGTCTGATGTTTTCCATCAGGATACACATGGTAGGAGTTGGGGGCAGGGAGGCCAAGTTCAGCCAGATGCCTCCACCCTGCAAATGATACCTCCCCCACCTAGATTTCCAAACAGGCCTCACACCTGCAGCAAGTATGACACACGCCATGTACACAAAGATACACGTACGGAAAATTAAGAGGAACCGCTGTGCACGGCTTTTACTGAAAGTAAGATGCTTATTCTACTGAAAAGAGCAAATCAGTTTTCAAAGGAGCCCTCTTGAAGAGTGAGACAGAATTTTGATTAAAGCTGCACCTGCAATTTGAATACAGATGTCCCACCAAGATTTTGACCTTTTCTTATGGAACGTCCAACAAAAATCCAATACTTTTACAGAACCTTTTTTTCTTAATGGTTTTTCAATTAAAATATAGTTTGTGTAGGATTGCCACATAAAATACAGGGCACCCAGTGAAAGCTGAATTTCAGATAAACAATGACTAATATGTAAAATTAGGGATATATTCATACTAAAGAATTATTCATTGTTCCTATATTTTTACTTGGTAAATCTAGCAACCCTAGGTGTGTGATTTTCTTATCCATCCAAGTTAAAAAAAAACACAAAAAACGTATGGCCCCAAACCCAGAAGGGACACTCCTGGAAGGTTTGTGGATGGATGACCCAAGGAAGGTGAATGACCCCTGGCAACAGTATCACTATTAAATGATGTGCAGGTGACTTCTGGCTTGCAAGTTCGTAGTGTCTTCTGGGTTATTTGACAGCATCCCAGATGGAATGACATGTGAGAGGATTAATTACAGTTAGTCACAGATCGAAAAGTTCGGGGACCTTGCAACTCATCTCAGGTTGCCAAAGCTATATTTTAAGAGCAGTGTAATACAACAGACATTATGATGGAAGAACAGTCAGAAATTAAAAGTAAAGGGGAGATAAAGTATCATCTGAGTCTATTTCAAAGTCACAAAATTCAGGGTTAAAATCCTGCCTAAAATCCTGCAGTTGAAAGCTTTTGAATGAGTAGGGAGGGGTAGAAAGTGAGCCTACCTAACCACTTTCCCAGTGAAACAAAACTTGTTTGTATCTCTAGAACTGCTACACCCACCAGCTAATTTAGGATCCTCAAGTGGCCATATAAAGAGATGACGATTTCTATAAAAAGAAAGGTAGGGAATTGTCCTGCAGTGCAGGTATAGAGAGTGCCAACACCAAGGGTCTTTAGTGAATCCTAGGTAGCCAAGTTCCACTGTGCAAACCTGCCTTCTGTAGCATTTGGACAACAGAACATTGAAAGATGTTACTTTAGTTCAACAGGACAGGTTTGATAACAATGTTGCAGTTAATAGAGACCCACCCCACAACCTTTGGGGTGTTTTGCTGAAGCAAAGTGGTATCTGCAAACTTAGAGTCCCACGCCCCATGTTGGTTGTTACTGTTGCTACTGTTGTCACTGTTGTTAATGTTTTATTTTCATAATACATAAAAGGTAGCAAATTCCATTGGGAAGCAAATCATCTCCTTTCAACCCTATTATTCAGACCTTCCTACTGCACTGGATGCAGCTTACCGGTCTGAGAACAGGCAGGTAGGACGGACAGATGAGGTTGTCTACACACACCACGTTTCTCACTCTAGCCCTCTTTGGGCAGGTGACCCCATCCCTCAGAAATGCGAAAATGCGACTGTCAAGGAGCAGAGAGCACCTGAAGACCTGCATTTCCTTTAGGATCTCTGTCTGTACCAGTTTCAGCATGAAGACCTCCCAGAGATAATCTTCACCAGAAAACGCAGAGATACGGACACCGATGGGGATGCCTCGCATGAAGCTTGAAAAAGGGGAAGGTTAAGACGTAGACAAATATTAAACACCAACTAAGGAATGGCAATGGTGTTAGAACAGAGTCTACAATAGCTATTGAACACCTATCACAGAAATCAAGAGAACTTGATGACAGCGTCCTCACTCTTCCTTCCCTCAAGAAGTTAAGGAAGGGGATTAGGCCAGTGGAGGGAGGGCCACAGGCTTAGGGACAACCCACGGGGTGCTTTGACACAGCTGTGGTACAGCTCAGGGGCCTACACGTTGGAGGAAAGAGAAAGGCCTGCCACGTACTGGGCTCTCCTCATGGACGAGGTGACCTTTTAGAGGGCATGGGGTTCTCAGTGGAGCTGAGATGGAGGAGGGCATTTCAGAAGAAGGCAGCTACTGACTAAGTCTTGAAGACGTAAGTCCTGGGGGCTGTTGCAATCGTGAAGGCTCATTGAGGTCCCCACCCACACAGCTCTTGTGAGTGGCCTGGACATATGCTCCGCCCTCTCGGCCCTCCAAAGTCTGGGACTCACACTCTAGAAACTGCAATGAGCCTTTCTTTCCCAAAGAGCCCCAGCCCCAAGTCAATGAAAGGGTAAGTCGGATTTCCCCTCACTGGTGGCCTGATTCTTGTGTGAACTGCTACTTAGCATGTCACCCAACCTGAACAAGTGTCCTTTAAACCCACCCAATCTGCCTGCCTAGAGGTGAGATTCCTTCATAAGAAGAGCTTTTTATTCCATAGTTAGAAATAAAAGGCCTGCATTGAAAGTGTTTCCTTGAATTAACACTGACTGACACACAAATTCAAAATTAGTTATAATTAGGTTGGCCACACAATTTATGGTCTAAACCACGTTACTTGGTTTTGCTACCATCACCACCATCCATATTCAAAATTCTTCTTATCTTACAAAACTGACACTCTACATCCTTTAAGCACTAAGTCCCCGTCCTCCCCACCCCAGCCCTGGGCAACCCCCATCCCACTTTCTGTGTCTGAATTTAACTACCCTACGTACTTCATATAAGTGGAGTCATACCGCATTTATCATTTTGTGACTGGCTTATTTCACTTTGCATAACGTCCTCAAAGCACATTATGTAGCACATGTCAGAATTCCTTTCCTTTTTAAGGCTGAATAATATTCCACTGTATGTATAAAACATACTTTGTTTATCCCTTCACCCATTGATGGACGTGGGATCCTTCTACCTCGTGGCTACTGTGAACAATGCTCCTACGAACACGAGTGTGCAAATCTCCCTTTGAGACGCTGCTTTCAATTCTTTGGGGTATATATCCCAAACTGGAATCGCAGGATCATATGGTAATTCTATCTTTAGTCTTTTGAGGAACTACCATACTGTTTTCCACAGCGTCTGCACCATTTTACGTTCCCACCAACAGTGCACAAAGGCTCCAGTTTCTCCACATGGCTTGATTGTAGCCATCCTAATTAATGAGTGCCAGGTGACATCTCATTGTGGTTTAAACCAGGGCACTTTTCAGAGTGAAGGAGGCATTACGCATAACTATACTGGGGCACTGCATACATTGGGGTGCGTGGTGACTACGGCTACAATCAGCCTGGGGACTCGCACGGGACATGCTGCTCCTGTGGCCTCCGACCGACTGCGGCTGGGACACAGAGAAGCCCAGAGTGCACGGCTTTGGAGAAGAGCCGCGTAACAGTCTTCTGAGGGGCCAGGTCCCACCTGTCATCTTCCTAGCTTCCTCTCTGCTTGCGCTCTCCGAGTTGCTCACCAACGTCAAGATGGAAGAAAATTTCACAGACTGTCTCCAGGTAACTAAGGTGGTGACAGTTTTGGAAGCTCAAAGAGACTCTGTGGAGACAGGGTTTTACACAAGTGGGAGTCTTGTGTAATTAAAATAACTTTGAATTAAAATTGCCACTTATAAGATGAAAGTAATTGCTTTTCTCTGATAATATTTACTACTGCTGCCATTGTATCACTTATTAATTACTGTTGGAGAAAAGTCGCCAGCCTACCCTAGCTTGGAATGTAAAGAGTAAGGGGGAAGGAGGGAACAGGGTGTTTTGGCTTTCCCCTTTGTTACTCATCAAGGGTAACAGCTGCTATTCAATTTCTTTTCTTTATTTCTCTCTCTCTCTGTTTTTGCACAACTGTACTACTATTAGGTTGGTGCAAAAGTCATTGCGGTTTAAAAGGTTAAAAATAATTGCAAAAACCGCAATAACGTTTGCACTAACCTAATCAAAGCGTGTAGTTTGTAGTCAGCTTTTTGTTTCACGTAGCTCTTTCGCAAAACTAGTCTCCTAAGGCCTGACAAAGGCTTCCAGGTGGATAGAGCGAGTAATATTATCTCCACCGAACAGATGAAAAGGACTCAGAGAGAGCAGGTCGGCCAGGAAGTGTTGAGACTGACGTGCCAGGCACTGCATTAGGTGCCAAGATGTGACAGTCACAAGATGCAGCTGGTCTTCCCCGGGAAGGCGGGAAGTGAGGCAGCTCATTACAGCAGCACTGAGGGCAGCATGTGGAGGGTGCCGTGGGAGCGGATGGCAAAAGGAGGCAGGCCTGATGGGACCCAGGCTGTTTAAGCTGTCACCTGCAGGACGGGCAGGACTAGGCCAGGAGTTGAAGGGGGAAAGGAGGGACAGCATGGGTGTAGGTGTGGGGGGGAAATGGAAGCGTCTGTGCCTGGACTCACAAAATGAGCCTGTGACAGAGCCAGGGCTTGGTGAGGACATGAGGTGTCACGGTGGTGGAGCCCTTACTGTCACAGACCTTCTGATATACAGAGACAGTGTGTGTGGCCTCCACCACCCTGGGGCTTTACTTCTCTTGGCCGAGGCCAAGGAAATGGGTGACGGATGACGGTGCCCAAAGGAACAATATGTGGGAAGGGTTCACAATTTACAGGCCCATGGGGTACAGAGTTGCTGTAGAGACGTGAGCACAATTTGGCCTTGATTTTGAAATGTTAGTGAATAGCTAATATTTCTCCAGCCAGCTGGAAGGAAAGAAAACCTTTGAGAAATATAAGTCTTAGGAAATAACGTGGGCTTGGCTCCCCTTTCTTCATCATATAAATCTATCTAACATGACCACAGCCCTTTTCAAGTTTTTTGTCATCTTCTATTGCAAGTGCGGAACATAGCGGGGGGAAGGGGGTTTGGAAGCACCAGAACTACTTTCTTGGAGAGAACAGCACTAGACGAGGAAGGTTCTACCAAGCCAGTCCCCATCAGAATCCTTCATGGGTGCACGTTCCTTTGAGTTATGTTTGAATGTGGAGCGAACCAAGAGTGCCCCCTGATTAAAGATGACTATGCTTTGACGTGCGGGGGGAGGGCAGCCCTGGGCCCTGTGTGCAGGGCTTATACCTGTGCTGCGTGAGCGCACGGCAGGGCTGGATTTTGTCCTGTTTTAAGGGGATGCAGTGGGATGCAGCAAGGATGAGGCCCTTGGGCCACCACACAACGAACAGCGTGCCTTCGCTGCCAGCTCAGTCTGCCAGGCCCTCCCTGCCGAGGGCCACACTGCCACCTGGAAACCTGGGCCCCAACCAGCTCGATTGTGATCAACCTTAGGCAAGTGATTCCATCACTCCAGGCTTCAGCTCTCCCACGTATAAAATGGGGACCATGGCACCTACTCCCTGTACTGCTGTGGCATTAGACAGTGACACCAAGTCCCCTCAGTGGACCCAATGCAGCAGGCGCTACTCTGAGAGGCAGAGGGAAGAGAAGGCTCTGAAGGCCATGTGCCAAGGTCAGAGAGGCTGGGTTAGCGTCCAGCTTTGTGTTCGGAGTCCAACAGCGAAGGCCTGTGCCGGCTGTCCTTTTAGAATTACATTAAATAGCTCAGTGGCTGGGGCAGTGACTCAAAGAAAATAGGGACCTCCTTCACATCCTCCCTCAGAAAACGAACCAATACCCCAGTTCTGTGCCTGCGTAGCGCTCAAGGTTGGACGTACCCACACACGTTCTCTTCCTTCTCTGCTCCCAGCACCAGCATTCGGCCGCTGCACAGGGGTTACTGTGTCCATGGCCTAGGGTGCCTCTCTGAGTCACTGGCCAGGAGGAGGGCAAATGGGGCCATGCGAGGCCGAGTGGAGAGGCACGAGCCTTCAGGCTCTTGGCCTGGGCTGGGTGGTCTGAGGTCCCGTCCATTAGTCTGACCGCAGCCTGCAAGTAAGCAGACCTGGTCTGCAAAATGGAAACAGGGGCCATGAACTATCCCTCCACAAGTAGTCAGTTTGATTTCAACACTTAACCTAACTGACCTATAATTAATTAAGAAACACTGACATACTGAGCACTGCCTCTCAGGATGAGGGGAACAAGAGAGCTCAAACCCAAAGCTGGAGAATTTCAGAGAAAGGAGGGGAAGCTGAGAAATCTGCTCCGAATTTGGCAGCTTGGTGGTTGTCCTCAATGACAGGGATGCAGATGGCCGGGCTCTGATGCTGGCTGGTGAGGGCAGAGGTGGGCGCTGCATCCTGCAGACTACTGGGACACATGGTGTGGCAGCTGGCCTGCCAGCCACTTGCCTGAGAGCCAGCACAGGGAAAGGAGTTGGACGGAGTCGGGAAGGTCAGGCTGCTCCAGCTGACGGGGAGCACATTAACCTTTCAACAGCAGTGGGGAGCTTATCGGGCTGCAGAACAGTCAGTAAAGGCCAGCTGGCCAGCTCGGCCAATGCTGGCCCAAGGCTGCCTCTGGGAGGCCAACTGGGCAGTGGAGGGGGGGCAGGAGGGGCAGGCCCTGCGCCCAGAGTCAGCAGCTGGAGGGGCCCCTCGTTCCAGCTGGCTCTGGGAGTCTGAAGAGTGAAATGGCCTGGGTGGAATTGTCTGGTAGGAATTTCCTGGGGAAGGGGGGATGGAGGGGATAAGAGTGGTGGGTGGTGCTGGCCTGAAAGGCTCTTAAAGCAGAGAAAGGCTCCAGGGCTTCGGTTTTCCCCACTAAACGGAGATTTAAGAAACCAAAGCAAAAAACAATGGTGCGTCACAATTTAAATAAACTTCATCAAAAGCAGCTAAGTAGTTGGGTTGTAAGCAAAACAAAGCAAAAAAACCAAACCGAATCTATCCACTAGTCACCCAGCCAGCCACCGCAAATGTTTCTCCAGCTGGCCCGCCACTTAAGCACAGACACGAGCGATACAGCCAATGACAGTGGCATCAGTGTGTTGAGAAGTTTACATGTGTGTTAAAAATGCATCGTTTTTGAATTTTCTTTTCCCCCCCTGTACAATAAATATATGATTTCTTGCCGTTGGGTTTCTTTTATGTTCACTCCAGTGTCCCAGAAGGGATCAGTGAGAATGGTGACCACATATGCAAAATTTGAAAAGTGGGGAGGGCGAGACTATAGATTATCTTCATTTGTAACTGGTTTAAACATTTTTTGTTTCCAGTCTCAGTCCGTCTCAGCACACTCCATCACCCGGTTCCCAGGACTCAGATTGCTCAGTGGTCACGCCGTCATCGACCAGGGCTCACAGTTACAGCGGCAGACACCGCCCTAAACCTCTCTCATCTCTAGCCTAACTGGTGACCCCTCATCTCCCTGCCCCGGGTCCCCCGGCCCCACTTCGCCTGACACGTTGTCATAATCCTCTCGGGCTCCAGGCACACGGCGCCGCCAGCCATGGGGCCCAATCATATAAGGAAAATACCGCGGGCTCATCCGGGGGCTGCATCAGGGACCTGGGGGCACCCCTGCCCTGTGACCCCCGCTATGCCCCTCGCACACCGACCTCCCCGCCCCCACTAAGGGCCTGCTCCTGGACACAGACCGTCCAGCATAGGCCTCTGCCCCTGGTCTACGCAGCCGCACAGCTGCCCACCACCTGGGGCAGTTCCACCAATCGTCTGGTTTAAACATTTTAATAGAGCTGACCACTAATTAATCAATGACATATTCGGTGAAGGACAACAAGTGCTTAATTCAATCTAAGTAGTTATTCAAGAAGGTACAGGTATAATTCTACTTCAAAAATGTACATTTTTGGGGCAGCCGGTTGGCTCAGTTGGTTCCAGCGCAGTGCTCATAACACCAAGGTCGCTGGTTCCATTCCCACATGGGGCAGCAAGCTGTGCCCTCCACAACTAGATTGAAAACAACAACTTGACTTGGAGCTGACCTGCGCCCTCCACAACTAGATTGAAAACGACTTGACTTGGAGCTGATGGGCCCTGGAAAAACACAGTTACCCAATATTCCCCAATAAAAATTAAAAAAACCCCACAATTATATATATACATATGTATATATATGTATATGTATACATATATACATTTAAAAAGTAGACAGCAGTGACAAATATTGATACTATGTTAATTACACAAGAGTTTTATTTCTCTTAATTCCAACTTTGAGATGTCTCATTAAAAATGTTTTTGGCTGCATTAAAAATTAAATGAATAACAAACATCTGACACACAGTGTACCGTTGTCCTTGGTCTAGAAATGACAGCGACACAGTGTTCAAAAGGAGTATGATGCAGTGGTGAAGATTTTCAATAGAAGTAACTCAGAGTTCTTTTATTTATATTTTACCTCCAACAACTTTATCAACTTAGAGAATGAATCCAGAACAAGGGAACACTGTGTGGATGGCAGTGAGTCAAAGCTAGTCATTTAAAGTACGGGCCTCCTCATCATGTCACTGCTCTTATGGGGTGTCTGGTTCCCTCTGGCCCTTTTCCTGAGGTTGGTTAACTCTGGTGGTGTGGATGATTAGCTCACAGGAATAGGGGAGGGCTGGTGGGTGCCCCCCACAAGAGACCAGGGTCACCTGCCAGAGTCCTCCACCAGCAGAAAAGGAAGAAAGATACCTCTAGGCTAGAACGCTAGTACCTCAAACCTGTGACAGAGATAACTGTTTCCCACTCCAGACGTGTAAGAAAGAGGATCATCCTGAAGAGTTTGGAATGTTAGTCTGTGCAGAGATGTACATTAAAACATTTTTTTATCATGGTAAAATATGTATAACATAAAATTGACCATTTTAACCATTTTCAAGTGTACAATTCAGTGGCATGAAGTACATTCACACCGTTGCGCAGCTGTCACCACTATTATTCTTTTTTAAGGAGATCAAACCCTTTTAAGTCTGACCCATCTCGAGTCACCCTATCTGTTACTGAAGTCTGTGGCCATGGTGGGCTTTGACTCAAAGGGTTAGAACTTACTTTTGCCCAGAGGCCCCTCCTGCTCTGTCCTCTCTGCCCAGCCTGCAGGCAGCAGACCCACACGAATCTTCGGGCATCCCCAAACCCACTAACCCGTCCTGAAGGGCAATTCTTGGCTTCATACAACTTATTTATTACTCAAAAGACAGCAACAGTTTCTTCCAGGCTGCACTGTTCTATTGTGTAAAATGCAAGTTTGGGACCTTTTAAAGTGTGTTATTTACCTGATATAATTTAATGGCTTCTCTGGAGCTATTCAGTTTTATTGGGGAAATTAGTGCTAGGGGGGCTTTTTCAAAGCTGATTTTTTAGACCTGATAGCCTGCATTTATTTGCTCACGCTGTTAATGCAGTCGATTAAGCTAACAGCCACCAAAGGGCCACTGTGAGGAACACTTATGTGGCCTCTCCAGGAGGGTGAGGCCGAGGTGTCCACTTTTGTGAATACAGAGGGGTCTCGCTGGCCCCGTGGGAGAGGAGAGCGCAACCACTGGCTCAGTGTTTTTTCTGTCTTCTCACGGCCCTCAAACAAATCTCTACCAGTGATCCCCCATGTTACCTGAGAATTCCGGTTTGCTTTTGAAAATAATAAGAGTTCTCTACTTTGAACTAATAAAATGGGAACAATTCTTTGACCATCAGCTGGACAAGGTGTCAGGAAATGCCCCGGATGACTTTTCCAAAAGAGTGAAATTGGGAGATGGTTTGGAAGAGAGGTTGTAGCCTCCCTGCAGGTGCATGGGACCCTCACGGAGGACCTGAAGACCCACGGGTGGGCTCCCGGGGGAGAGCAGGCTGAATTAGGACATATTACAAAGTAGGGATGGAAGGAGCAATGGTAAGGATTTGTTGATACTTATTTTTCTATAATGCTGATGTAAAATCTTGCCCTACATGATTAGCGATTCAGGGTTTCATGTGTGAAATCCATACCCGTATTTTTCTTTTCTTGGTTTTTTAAAACTTCTTGGTAAAACTGAAAGGTACATAAATGTTAAATAACTATGGTGTACACCTAAAACTAATGTAACATTGTATGTTAGCTGTATTTTAATAAAAATCTTTTTTTAGAAAAGAGTATCTCATGGTACCCTGGTGAGGGGCTTTTCTATGTGGTGCAACAGAGTGCTATTGTATGGATAGATCAACAAAGCTCTTCTTCTACCTGTCACCTCACATAATCTGTCCATGAACCTAACGGGGGGGGGGGTACTCTCCTCATCCTGTCGAGGCAACTGAGAAACTTCAGACTCAGATGGGTTAATACTTCGCCCAAAGCAAATTCCAGCCCAAGTCTAAGGATTCAAAATCCCCTGCTTGCTTCATGATGTCTTGTATTGTGTTTCCCTGAAAATAAGACCTAGCCGGACCATCAGCTCTAATGCGTCTTTTGCAGCAAAAATTCATATAAGAGCTGCTCTCATATAATATAATATAACATAAGACCGGGTCTTAATATTATAATGTAAGACCAGGTCTTATATTATTTTTTGCTCCAAAAGACTCATTAGAGTTGATGGTCCGACTAGGTCTTTTTCTCAGGGAAACATGGTAAAAGAAAGGGACATTAGGGAAAGCCAGTCTGGAGTGTGGTATTTTTTCCCTCCTTATCAGGAGAGCAGAGATGACTGGCATAATTGGAATTCTTGGTCTGGCTTGTTGGAAAGGCACTTGGTAAGTCATTACAGAGCAGTCATTTTGTATACAGCGCTACCTAAAAGTCAAGATGTGATTCCCGGTTGCCTGTCTGTTGTTGAGACCATAAATTCAAAAAGGAAACCAAGGGCAGACGCACGCAGGTGTCAGCAATTACACGAGAAGCTGGCCGAACAGTTGTGGGAGTTGGGTAAGTTTTCCGGGGAAAGTGAGGCCTGATCCACATTTGGAGGAAGCATGTTGGTGCTAATGGTGACCCCCCAGCCCCGCTTGGCCTTGGTAGCTGTCCAGAGCTGCCTCCCAGACACCTTTCCTCACGAAGCCCACACCTGGAGCCAGGAAGGGCCTGCTGTTCCTCGCTCACCTCTGCAGCCTTGCCTTATCAGGCCAATCTTTCTGCAGAGAAGGCGGGCTCTTCCCTTCTCCGTCCTGGGTCACTTGATGCGACCTATCCTTCATGTGCCACCTCAAATGCGTCGTCCCTGCTCTCTCTGTGCTCTGAGAGTACTTCAGTGTTTCACCTGCACCCCCGCCAGTGACATTTACTATTTCTTCATAACTTGATGGGGGTGGGGGTGTTCCTGAAGCAGGATGTTGCTGACATTGACTAGAATCAGACCACGTGGGCTTCATGGCCGGAAGGCTCTGGGTAAGTTATGTATCTCTGGAAACTCGGCTTCACTCGGATGTTAGGGAGGGTATTTGGAAAAGGAAATGAAATCAAACGTCATTGAAAACATCTCTTTGAGGCCCTAATGTTGAATTCCTCCATTTTAGCTGAGATGGTACTTGTGAGGATTAAATGAAGTAACGTACGAGCTCTGACAATTAAGTTCGCAGACTCATCCTAGAAATAGTGCTACATACCTTACTGCTGAATATCACTATGGTCACCTGCAAAGTACTCCCCTTGGGAAGCTATGCACTGATGCCAGCACCTAGTCCACCCTTCAAAGCAATGTTGGAACTCTTTTTCTGGAATGGCCATCAGAGCTATCGTTCTATTATCCTCGATGTCCTGAATGTCATCAAAATGTTTTCCTTTCAATATTTCCTTTATCTTCAGGTAAAGAAAGAAGTCATTGGGGGTCAGATCAGGTGAGTAGGGAGGGTGTTCCAATACAGTTACTTGTTTACTGGTTAAAAACTCCCTCCCAGACAGCACTGTGTGAGCTGGTGCATTGTCGTGATGCAAGAGCCATGAATTGCTGGCGAAAAGTTCAGGTCATTTTCATCTTTTTCACGTAGCCATTTTCAGCACTTCCAAATAGTAAACTTGGTTAACTGTCCAGTTGGTACAAATGCATAACGAATAATCCCTTTCATATCAAAAACGGTAGCAATATCGTTGCAACAATTTCACGAACTTAACTTTGTATGTGAAATGCTCAGCGTAGTCCCTACACATGACGGCTGTGCTTATGACATCTAGGATGAGGTACGCGTATGTGAACATTGAACGTCCCCAGTGGTTACGGGCTCCCCGTAATGAACTTTTGGGTCTTTCATAGAGACCAGCACAATGCCTCTCCCTGTGCAGGAGCTCAGAATTATAATGTGCATCAGTTGAATGAAGGGAAAAAAGAAGCATTAATAATTGGTGGAGATAAGATAGATGGGGGAGCATTTTAAGTGTGAAACACTGAGTGAGGGAGGGATGAGTCCGAGGTCATGGGTTTTACTCCCTCTCCCTTCAGGAAAGCTCTCCACGGTGCCACGCAATTGTCTTTTGGTTACCGATTTCTAATTTAATTCCACTCAAATTTAATTGCACTGGGTCATTTCAATCTTTTGAAGATTTTTTTCTTGAGACTTTCTTGCCTACTTTTGGAGTGATTTTTAAAAATCATTCCATTTGTCCCCTCTGTACCTGTGTGCCCATTAATAGAGTTTCTCAATTCTACAGCCTCTTATAGGTGTGGACACCTGCTCGAAACCCTTAGTGACGACTCTGCCAACGCTGCCTCCTGAGGGGGTCGGCTGCAGTGGCAGACAGCTACAGTTTCTGAAAAGTCCAAAGTTGCCATTCTTTAACCACAAAACATTGGTCCTAGCTCATTTGTTCATGTTCTTTTATTCATCGAATAACTTACAGTGTCTCCTAATGGTCAGGAACTGTGCTAGGTGATAGGGATTAAAAGATAACTAAGCCAGACGTGTTGACGTGTTGTGATTATTGTAACTATTAGTGGAAACAAAGAAAATTTTAATGCAGACCGAGTAAACTCTTTGTTAAGATGTGGCCTGGGCCACCTGCCGCTGACCCCTGCTTTGTGCTGTGTGATGGAGAGCAGGAGAATTACCATCCACATGGTGAGTCAGAGGACCTGGACTCTAGTCCCAGCTCCGCCGCTTGTTTCCTTGTGACCTTGGGGGAGTCACATCACCTTCCCAGGCTCAGTGTTTTTGTCTGTAAAACGGGTCCTTCCCATCTACAGGGTGCTTGTGAGGATAGTAAAATAGAGTCAGTGTGACAGTGTTTCTAAACTCTAAAGCCCTTAACAAGGTTTTTATTTACACGGTGTACCGAAAGAAGTTCATTACCAAGAGCCCTGAGCAACGGCTGTGGGTCTCCAGGGTTGACACATATCCTCCAGGGTATGTGTCAGTTACTGTCTCCCGCACATCTTCCAAGTTGGAAATTTAGAACTTTCTTTAAAAGTACTCCCCACCTTGCTATGGGGCCATTTCCAGTCCTGCTTCCAGAGACAGATCAAACTCCCAGGGAGGTGAAAAAAGCCCCTTCATTTTAGGCTATTCCTCACTTAGTTAATTTCATTACATTCTCTCTAAATGGGAAGAGGAGATTTGATAGATGACCTTTATTTGAGAAAGTACAAAATTGAGAGCAGCCAAATGCATGAGGCTGAAAAGGTCTTTCTCTTTCTACAACAAGCCCCACTTCCACGGGGAAGTCCCGAGCAAAGGTGAAGGGCCGCTTCTGCTCACCCTTGCACGCCTGCTGCAGTGCAGCGCTGGGCGGTGCTCACAGGATGTGCCCAATAAATACTGGTGGCATAAATGAATAAATCAAGGGCAGCTGTTTGGATTTCAATATAAATGGATCCAGGACTGAGATATTGCCAGATGGGCTGACAGGGTACAGTCTAGCGATGTATCACCAAGGCTATAAAAATGTAGCCATTTCTGGAATCACAGGCTGACATTTCAGAAGGTGATTACATGCACAATTTAACGACACGGCCATCCGTGCCCTCCGAGTGCCATCGCTTCAACAACTGTTTTCATGTTGGCTTTCTTGTTCCTTCTCTGTTTTTAAGTCGAGCACAATTTTTTTCCCCTCAGCTCCTCACATTTCTACCTGAATGTGATTTTTTTCACATGAAATTAGGCTCCATTTTTATAAAACCTAAGTTACTGCCGACGATGTTTGAGGTTTCACAGCAAATAGGGACTCCTGGTCGGCAGCTTCACAGCACCGCTGCTCGCTCTGCAGTGGCAACGTTGCTCCAAGACAGATGGAAGCGGTCCAAGGGATGATTAACTTCTGGGTCCTCTCAGTGTCCTCACGCGCGACTTGCCCTAGATTTCAAGATTGACCTCCAGCTTCTCTGCAAACGCATAGTTGCTAGGCTTGATAAATCACACGGATCCTTCTTTTGATCACAGTTATCTACTATTTACTACTCAGGAAGGGAAGTTAATCACACCCAGAGGCACTTCATATGCTGCACACACGGCCTCCCTCCTCCCCCAGCACTTCACACACTTTATCAGCTACTCTGTGGCATTCTCAGTGCTGCGTCCACATCAGACACACTTTAAAAGTGACCGTCAGGCCCACCTATCCCTGTTGTCTTCTGCCTTTGTCGCCCTCACCCTACACAATCAGCCATAAGAAGAAAAGACACTTGATCTATAGATGATACATTACAGAATCAGACACCTCAAACCTATGTAAGTTTACTAACAATTGTCACCCCAATGAACTTTAATTAAAAAAAAAAAAGACACTTGAGGGGCACATTCTAAGAAGTAGGAAGGATGGTGTCTCTTTGCAAACTGAGGGGTTTTTTTGGTAATTGGCTTGTTTACCTTATTGGGAATTTTGCCCCCTTTTCCTGCTCTGGTGTCCTGATGTTTTCTCATTATTTGGGGCAATCAGTGGGCCTCTGGTAGGCCAGGTGACTCTTAATGGCATCAAATAGACAGATGAAAAACTCGGCAGTCAGCAGAACACAAGAACAAAAACAGTGCCATCTCACCTACAAAGGATGCTTCCTATCACTGCAGAGGATTGGGGTGGGGAGTGGGGGAACACAAGTGAATTGGGCTGAAGCAGATTTGCCACTGGGATCCCATGTGGAACCACGGACACGGGATGTTTTGGCTGAATCATAAATTGAGCCCGTTGCTCAGGCAAAACCAAACCAGGCCAGAGGTTTTCTTTAGGGGTGACCACAGATGATTTTTAAATTAAGTAATGAACTACCATAGTTTTTAATTGATCAGGGTTGTGTATTAATTACTGAGGACTCACTGAACTTAATGTATACATTCTTAATTGCCAGATACTGGGTTCCTGCCAGAGCACCTATTTAAACCAGGAAACTGGAGAAGTGAAAAGACAGATGAGATTGGCCTTCAGAAAACATCTGGATATTCTCTCCGGTCTGACACCCGACAGGCATGAGCTTTCTATGGCCCTTAGAAAGGAAAGGGAAATGCCACCCCTCTGCCTTACAACTAGTCTCATTAGGTCTGAGGGAGCCTTGGAAGGAGGCTGTCTTCCGGGGAGGCAGAGAACAACAGGCTTCCTCCACTGGAAAGTTACATCCCCCCGCAACCCCTAGTCACCCAAACTATTTCATCACCAAGTTGCACATCTTGAAACAAAACGGCTCCAACTCCTGTATGAAACGTACTTGTATTTACCAGGTACTCAAGGCTAAATGGAAGGGGGCCGGGCCCACTGCTGAGCCTCCGAGACAAGGAGCCTGTGCTGGCACGACTTGAGCCAACCTGGGCTACTCTGTTCAACTCCAGAACTGCAAAACTCAGGAAGCGCCTGTGGGGGTCTGAAGCGCTTTCTTTTTCTAGGACAAAAGTGAAAGTGCTGCCTACTCGTTATGGAATTTTATATCCAGAGGTGATTCACAGACTGAAAAAGAAAAATAGTTCAGGAAACCAGAATAGTTTGTGTAAGTGAATGTGTAATAGATGAATACCACCAGGCTATAAGTGGCCAGAAATATTGGGTTTCGACCTCTACCTTAGGAGGGTCACAACCTGGGGGGAATTTTTTACTCAGTTCCATTCCCAACCCTGAGGTGCTTCCTCTGACGGACGGAAGAGCAGGCAAGTTAGGCAGTGGTCTGAGCAGGAGTCATGTCGATCATTTTCTAGAAAATACTGGTTTATTCAATAGACTAGACAAGGTGATAAAAACTGACTTCCGTCACTTGGTAAGTTAGCATTCTCTAATTTAAGAAACTAGAAAACATGAATCCAATCAATTCAGTAGGTGTTTTAAGCCCTTATTTTGAAGAAGAGTTTTAAATTGTATTTTCAAATGGTTACAGATGCTTCTCGCTAGGGAAATTACTCATGTAGCCCTGAATGAGTGGGAAACATAGAAGAGAAAAAGCACAGAGAAGGTAGCTTTACACAACCGCATTGTTAGAAAGGCACATTCAACTCATTACTTTGAAGTGAGCCAAGATCCCCCAATTTTGAACAGAAAACATTGTTAGATTTAAGGGGGAAATGCTCTATTACATTTGAAGACAGAGAAATTCGTCAATGGGAAGCTCTGTTTCTGTTTCTAGGGAATGGACTTTTTTCTCACAGTACTCTGTACTTAGCAGTTAGATCATCAACAGGGGATAAGGTGCTAACTTATCAGCTGATCAACTCTTGGGCTTCACTGGGGTTGGAGAGAATATCAGAAAAAAGTCAAAAGGAATAATGTTGCTCATCA
This sequence comes from Rhinolophus hipposideros, assembly GCF_964194185.1. Lineage (NCBI taxonomy): Eukaryota > Metazoa > Chordata > Mammalia > Chiroptera > Rhinolophidae > Rhinolophus > Rhinolophus hipposideros. The sequence goes on along the minus strand of NC_138058.1, from coordinate 10,863,231 downwards.
TAAAATCCAGGCACAGTTTCTACCCAGGATAGGGTCAAACATCTTTGGGGTGAAGCCTCAGGATGTATTGGTTCTAGTTTCTGATTTGTGATTCTATTTTGCAACCAGGTCTTCAAAGGGAGTCCATACTTTCCTAAAATAGGTGTCTATTCATTCTACCAGAGGTCATAATGACATTTTATATCTACATAGCTTTTTTGAAATATAACTTCTACACCACAAAGTTTACCCATTTTAAAGTGTGCAAGTCAATGATTTTTAGCATATTTACAAGGTTGTGAAACCATCACCATAGTACAATTTTACATTTTCAATACTGCAAAAGAAACCTTGTAACCACTGGCAACTACATGCTGAGGGCTTTCTCTTGCTTCTCAGTGCATTTTGTTGAAGGAATCACTTATTTAAGAAGTCAGAGGGAAAAAAAGAAATAGGTAGATGAAAGGAATTAATGTGTCAGACTTTAAATGTTTTGATCCAGTCTCTCCTCCTTCTACCAACAGACTTAGAAGCTGTACAGTTGTCAGCTTTTGTGAAAACCCCAGAAGGAATTCCAGAAGATCATGTGGCAGCCACTCTTAGAGCACACAAGCTTGTGTGGTTGTCATGGGGAAGGTTTTTCAATTGAAATAAAAAGACTCAGGCTCAGCCTGTCATCAGAGGCCACGCTTTCCACCCATGCACACAGATGATTTGCTTAAGTGACAGGTTTTACCTTGGAGAAGCTGAACTGAGCCAGTTGACAATGTCAATTATTGCTCATTCCACAAACTAAAGAACTGGGAAAGAAGGGGGGGCAGTGACAGGTCGCTAGGTAACACTGAGGTGCTCACCAGCCAGCCAGGGGAACATTTTCAGCTGTTTCTGACACTGTAAGAACCTCCCTTGTGGAGAGAAACGGGGACTTCGTCTTTACCTCCTGATAATCCTTTAAGAAAGACACACTCACACACACACCCAACCTTAGCAAATGAAAAAATATAAAAAAACAACCAAAACAAAAAAGGGTCTGGTCTGTGCTAGAAAATAACTTTCTCTATCCCTCTTCCACTTTCTTTACACAGCAAAGCGGGATGTGAAATACAACTTGAATATGTTAGTGGATTAGGTTTATACATCTCATTCAATAATACCATCCAAAAAAACCAGCTGAAGCACGGAGTAAAAAGTCAGGAACGGGGGACCATGAATTGGGTTGCGTGCATAAAGTATTCCAAGAAAGAATCTCATCAAAACACAGATAGCTCCCGGGGAAATGAGATGGAAAAAGTCTGAAGAAAACACCTCAAAATAAATGAAGTACTTATTGCTGAAAAATGAGTTTACATCTCAACCAATTCTAAAGTTCAGAATGTACTGTGCCATTCAGGCCTTTTCCTCTAGTTCCTTGTCTCTTGTTTCACGGCACAATGAGGACCTCGCCACACTTTCTGTGAAATACAACAAGGCGATTTTTGCAGTAATAAACTCCACACGTGCGTGACAAATCCAAGCATACAAAAACGTTTAACACCCCAGTTCCCAGACACTTGAGGGACAAAATCCGATTATGAATTATATGCCACAATAAATAGGGCTCAATGTTTCATATAGCAATTTATAGTTCATAAAAATGACAGAACGTACCTGTCAGACAGAGCGTGGAGAGCCGTTCTCTGGGCTGCCTGCTGGAAGAAAGGGCAGAAATGTTTATTTAATATTCTGACTTTTAAATTATGTGCTCAATCAACACTTGAAAAAAACACCCATGTCACACACATTTTTGCAGTATGGCCAAATATTAAACTACTAGGAGCACAGTAAGACTCCTGTTATGCTATGAAAGGAACATTCCTGAAGTTAACTAAAATCCCTGCAGTGCCCACCTGCCACTAGGGGGCAAGCTTGGGGAGGCAGGAAATACTGACAGGTGAGGTTGGACAGGTCTCAGGAGACCCAGTGAGAATTAGAGCTGTTTCAATTTCACTCCCTGAAATCACTTTACCATTGTTTTATTCTGCAGGGCAAAAAGATGTGTTTTGGTTCCTTTATAGTTTTTCTCCCAATGCAGGTGTAATTTTTGACCCAATTTTCAGATTTATTGAAAAAAAGTAACCACAATTGGAAACTGGAACACTGACTGGAAAACGTGATAATATTATGAGATTAATGATTTATTTTGGGCTTAGTAATGATTTTGTGGCAATTTTTAAAAGAGTCTTTAGAGATTCGTATTAAAATATTTATGGATACCAACTTTATAATTTTTTGGGATTTGCTTTAAAATAATATATATGGAGGGAAGAGAGAACGGATAGGCATACCCTAGTGAAACAAGATAGCCTTGGGTTGCTAACTGTTGGAACTAGGTGATAAGTGCACTGGGGATTATTATATTATTCTAAACATTTTTGTATGTGTTTGAAATTTTCCACCAAACAAAAACTAAAAGAAAAAAGGAAACAAAAAGGCCTCCATTTCTCCATCAAATTCTTCCCATTTTGTACTCACTTTCCTTTTGTCTGCCTAGTCTATTTTTTTGTCCATTTTCCTTCTACTGCCAAACACTCCGAGACTTCAGAAGGTAGAAGGCATGCTCTGTTCTATTTCAGAAGTCATAAGAGGGAAGGGATCAAAGCATGGCCTGTAAGACCAAGGCTTACTCAGGGTACACCAGGAAATAAGACATGTGTACGGTCCGTTTTCACCTTGTACACTATCCATGTCAAGTTCACTGTTGATTGGGGACACCAAAATGTTTCCCATGCTAGTCCTCACTACATTTGGATAGCAGACAAAACAGATAGAATCTTAAAATTAGGAAAAACATGACCCATCAGAAACATGTTCCCTCTTGCAGAAATGAAATCTACCCTTGGTGATAAATGCATGTCAGTCCAACAGTCTCTGATTTCCTACCACATGGAGACTGTTGCACCGGGCTCCAGAAAGGATAAAAACAAAGCAAAACACTATGGAAGGCAGTGTGGAGAGTCTCAAAAAATTACGAATAGAATTACCATATGACCCAGCAATCCCTCTCCTGGGTATCTACTCAAAAAATCTGAAAACATTTATCCATAAAGACACGTGTACTCCAATGTTCATTGCAGCTTTGTTTACGGTGGCCAAGACATGGAAACAACCAAAATGTCCTTCAATAGATGAATGGATAAAGAAGTTGTGGTATATATACACAATGGAATACTATTCGGCAGTAAAAGATGAAATAGGACCATTTGTGACAACATGGATGGATCTTGAGATTATAATGCTAAGCAAAATAAGTCAGATAGAAAAAGTAGAGAACCATATGATTTCACTGATATGTGGTATATAAACTGAAAAGAACAAAAGAACAAGACAAACAAATGAGAAACAAAAACTCATAGACACAGACAATAGTTTAGTGGTTACCAGAAGGTAAGGGGGAAAAAGGGTGATAGCTGAGGGTAAGGGGGATCAAATATATGGTGATGGAAGGAGAACTGACTCTGGGTGGTGAACACACAATGGGATTTATAGATGATGTAATACAGAATTGTACACCTGAAATCTATGTAACTTTACTAACAATTGTCACCCCAATAAACTTTAATTAAAAAACAAAACAAAACAAAAAACAAAGCAGAAGAAGCAGTCATTGTCTTGGATGAGCTCCATCGGCAGGCAGGACGTCAGAACAGAGGTCCATGATGGCTTGAAGACACTAGTGAAATAGCATGCACATACAAAGATGAGGCTAGGACTGGGCCAGGAAGGTGCGGATGTGAGTGGTAACTGATGGTGGGTAGGTCAACAGCAACTCAGACGGTAGTGTCCGGGACTGTGAGCTCAGCAAACATCTGCTGAGTGAACGTTAAAAAATGACTCCATTAGGGAATCCTTCCCGCTAAAATTTGAACAAAACTGTCAAGACAAGGAGGGATGAGGCCAGGGAGAAGCAGCATTGGTCGTACTGGACCAGAAGGCAGAGCAAGGGCTGTCTGAGCCTCTACCAGTGGTTCTGAATTTGGGGGGCACCCCTTCCCCCCGACCCCAGGGTGTCTGGAATTGAGTAGGGGTGTTTCCGTGCATCACATTCACAAGGGGGAATCACTATTGGCAATTAGTGCCTGGGGCCAGGGATGCTAAAGCCTTTCGAAAATCAGAACTCCTTGTAGGAGGAATGGGCCCCTTAAAATGATGAGGGTGTTTCTGTGGAGAAACATGGCAGCAAAGTAGATCTGACAGAAGTGACTTAGGGAACATTAATTTCTGGGCTTCGCAAAAGGAACGGAAACTGAATTAATAACAGGAACTTAGATAGTTTCCACAAGTGACATAACCACACTGATTTAGGAAAAGCCATAAAATCTGTTGAACTGGGCATGTGAAAGTCTTCCGTTCTGGGAGACGTTCTGCCACTCATTTATGTTATGGGCCCTGAGTCTGGCCCTCAGCCTATGTCTCAGCTTCCAAACTGCTCTTTCTGCCATGAATGGGATGATGAGGGAGCTAGTCTGCCAATGACCAGGCTACGGTGGACCATCTACAGGGTGACTGCTCCCTCCTTTTCCCCTGGATTCCAGTGAATTAAGGCCCCAGTGCCCTGGTATTCCAGTGTCACATAGTCAATTCAAGAGAGGAAAGAAGAATACTTGCAGAGCTTTCTCTTGATGAGGGCACCTGAGGCAGTAGAATGAGGGGAGGCAATGAGGTGAGAAGGAAGGCTTGGAGACCAGGAGACTCCTCCAGCATCTCAGAGGACAGGCACTTCCTTCTCTCTCCTCTCACTCCTTTCTCTGTGCTCTCCGAGGGCCAGCCCAGGAGCATGCTCACTGTAAGCACCAAGTAGGTGGCGGGGCAGTCATCATTGTCCCCACGTCTGTCTCCTAAAGGGTTCTCCTATCACTCAACAAAATGGCTTGGTTTTCACTTTTGGAAACTACACTTGAAAAGAAGATTCCTGACTGTTTGGCTAAATATACACAAAGTATTTGGAACTTCCCAAAGAAACGGTGGCTTGCGTTATTAGGACAGTCTCTTAACACCCTCTCAGCAGAGTCTTTGGACACAGACTCTTCCTAGAATAACCAAAATCATGACAGATGTGACTGAAAGTTCAACAGAAATCTCTAACATGGCATCTCAATTTTCCCCTGACCAGGGCTGTCGGTATTTAAAAAGTCTGTTCCCTTTTTTCTCCCCTGCCTCCAAACATTCCCCGCTGACTTCTGTGATAATGAAACAGCGCTTGCTGATGTGAAGACTCTAAGAAAACGGTTTCAAAAACAAAACAAAACAAAAAAGAAACAGCTGCTTGACCATCACTGGCGTGGTGCGTCTCAGGTGGGGTAATGGCATGAGACTGCTGTTGGCCGGGTCCTCTAAAGAAGCTGAGCTGGGAGCCGAGAGCAGGGCTGCTTTCCTTAGCACGTGGACGTGATGTTGGGACCAAAAGGTCCTTTGGGCTTACACTTCGGGCATCCCACCAGTCACTAAACAATGACTTTCTGTGAGTCTCACCCTTTAATCTGTCCCCACGACGTATGTTTCCGGACACTTAACACTGTGGTAACTCAGCACGATCACCTGCCTACACCACAATTTTAATGCCTGATTTTGATTATGCTATTTAATTTGCAGTTACTCTATATTATGAAAAAATTTCACAGTGGACGACTCATCATCCTTCAAGAAAGCAGATGAGAATATGTTAGATGTTTTGCATACCACCTTGAGGGAAAAAAACTCTATGTCACTAAAGTTATATGTCATATACCAAAGCAAAGACCGCCAATTTTTTTATTTTTTTATTTACTGTTTCCCCTTTTAAATATATCTTGGCTTTTGGACACTATTTTTTTTTTTTTTTTTTACTGTTGGAAAATAATAAAATAAATAAACACTGGAATTAAATCTCAGAGAAAAAAATTACTTAGGTGACTCATAATTGAAGCCTGAAAAACAACTCATAGTAAACTAGATGAATTGCCCAATTTCCTTCTTTCAAGAGTTGTATGTTACAGCAACCATATTTCTCTCTTTCTAAATCATCATCCCCTCTAGTAGCTCTCCTCTCATCCAGTTCTCAACAAAATAGGTTGAGAGGGTTAAGCGAATGCTTCATTGATCTTTCCTGAGTTCATTACTCATTCATAAATGACTCTGAAGCGTAAGTCTATGAGACAAAACAAGTTTTCTGCTAGAAATAATAATTTTCCAGGCTCTCTTCAAGAGATAACACGTTTTCTCTGTCTTTATTGTAGCACGCTTGTTCCTTGGGAACATAATCAGCAGACATTCAGGTTTCAAGGTATGCTAAAAAAATTACCAGTCACAATCTCTTATTGAAGGGCAATCAAAGAGGAAATTAAGTGCCCTTATTGTAATTGGGTCGAGAGCAGGACAATCCATTGCAGTGGGGAGAACAAAGGGAAGAGGCTGAAATTCAGAGGGGTGCCAGGATGATCCCTGTTCTTTCTCACTTGATAGAAACTGAACTAACAGGTGGACAGCTCCGTAATTCAATCTGAAGTACCTATTCTGTGCAGGTAACACGCTTGGCTTGGGTGACAATCAAAATAGACAGAGCCCCTCACCACACTGTACCTAGGGTCTGGAGGTGAGTCAGACATAAAAAGATAAACATACACACACATTCAAGATTACAGGGGCTATGACTGAAGAGGAGAGGGTGCTATGAAACAGAATGTGAAGGGGACCTCACGTGGAGTGTGTGGTCGAAGAAGGCTCACTCAGTAAGGGGTAACATACCTAGCGGACGCGTGAGGGAGAAAGAGCTATTGAATCAGAGAAATGGGAGGGGGCGGGGAAGAAAGGGCTCCAGACAGACCTACATCCTTGCTCAGTTCAAGAATTACAAGAAGGTCACTGTGGGGGAGCTCAGTGAGGGGTGGGGATACTGGCAGATCCCAAGGGATTTGGAGGTCAACTTAAGAGTTTCTCATACTATCCACGGGGCAGTAAGAAGTCTTTGAATGATTTACGTTAGGAGAAACTGGGTGAAGGAAGAGACCTGCCTGTACACTCTATGCATGTTCTGGTGAATCTAAAATTTTAAAAAAAGGAGTGGGGAGTGAGGCAATATGATTTACATTTTCCAAATATTGCTCTGGCTTCTGTGAGGTGAATGGATTTGGGCAGGAAGGGACAAAGTTTGAGGTTGTCACAGTAATCCAGGCAAGAGAAGTGCATGGTAGCACTGGAGATAGAGTTTATGTTACATTTTGGAGTCAGAATGGAGGAAATTCGTGATTGACTAGAGGTGGCAGGCTGGGGGAGGTGGCAGGAACGAGTCCCAGGTTGCAGCTTGAGACCCTGGTATGAATGGAGAGCCATTGACTAGGACAGGCAAGATTGGGGCAGGAGCAGGGGGCAAAGGCAGTGTTTAATTTTGGGTGTGTGAAGCTCCAGTTGCTTCCAGGATGTTCAAATGGACATGTTGAGTAGTAGGTAGTAGGATACATGAGACTGCGTCTGCCAAGTGCCAATGAAGTACAAAACATCAATATCTTGTTAACAAATAAGTCATAAAAAAGGAGATCTATGAATTAATTTTCTGGATCTACATTTTTGCTACCATACAAAGAGAAGTGGTTTTAGGGTTCAAGTGGTTGGAAAGCATCTTTGTTTCTCCATTTCATATACACATAACCTCCGTCTTTGCTATTCACAGTGTCAGGTTTATTATACTAACAACAAAGGTGGCACCTCTATAGCAGGGATTTTAATCATTTTGTTCCACCTGTGTTAGCTTCTGTATCCACATTCAATTACTTGAATAAATGCCATCACAAATGGCCTAATCTTAGGCCATTTGAATTTTGCTGTTATTGAGGCACGCTGGGAAATGTAGATCGAATCCCATATCTTTGTAGGAATTCTGTCTGAGAAGGCCTCACTTTTTTTCTTGCCATTCTTCTTAAGTTTAGACTCGTATTTATTAATTTATTTCCCTGTTTAACTTCCTTCTACATCTATTAACGCATTTTAGGTTTCATTAACTTAACTTTAATGTGGTTGATTTTCATTTGAGTCCTAGTTAATGAACCTCTGAACTTTTTGTGTTACGAGCTTCCATTGGGTGGTTTTCCAATCCATTCAGTAACAGGTACAAGACAAAGGAAGAAGTCTTATTCTCTATTTTTTTCCTCTGTAATAATGAGTACTCTGCATTTTTAGATTTCCTAGAAATGCTGTTTAGGAAGCATTTTGTTCAGCAGACTTTGACCTTATTCTGTTCTCTGCAGGGGTCAGGCTGAGTCAGGGATGACAATATAATTTATCATCCATATAAAAATGTTTTTGAGAGAGAAAGGAAGGGGATGCTAACTAGTTTGGGGCTAGGGGCAACGAGAAAATACTGGTTTTCTGAGCACGGTGGGATGTTTGGCTGCTCCACTAAAGACTACTCTGTGCAACTATAAGTAAAATCAGGATGAGAAAATAGGATTTCACAGGCTGAGGAACTTGTCAATAAAGAAAGCAAAACTCATATATGGTGATGGAAGGAGAACTGACTCTGGGTGGTGAACACACAATGTGAGATATTGATGATGTATTACAGAATTGTCCACCTAAAATCTATGTAATTTTACTAACAACTGTCATCCCAATAAACTTTAATTTAAAAAAAAATTGGAAAAAAAAAAGGAAAGCAAACAGCTGAATGGGGTGGAGAAATTACTCTGATTCTTGGTGTCTCCGTAAGTCAAGCCAATGCTTATGCCATTTTCCCATTCTGTGTCCAGCTGCTCCTCCCTTTAGATTCTGCCTATAAGTGTTCCTTGATCACTCAACCTTTTGCAGAACTTCCTCTCTCTCAACTCCTTGTCTAGAACATGGATCAGCACTGGGTTCTTTTCTTTCTTGAGGAGTTTGCCATCTGCTTCATGAGAATTTCAGTCTTGGCTCCTCAAGTTCCTTGAAGGCAGAGATCCTAGCTCATTCCCAGCCCCCCGGCCCTGCCCCCCATCAGAAAGAGCTTCCTCATGACTGACAACACTCAGAGTGTGATTCACAGGCAGGATATGAGGAGGTAAGTTCTGCAGATGACAATCGCTGCTATTTGCCATGGCTCCAATTTGCTGAAACGCATTTTTTTTCCCTTTCAGCTGTATATTCATTCTCCATTTCACTTTTTTAAAAACTAAGGTACACGTTCGTCTTTGGAGAAACTTTGACTAGTTTTTTACCCCTGGATTGCTTAGATTTGTTTATGTCTACCAAAAAATTGATAAGTGACAAACATTCATTGAGCACCTATTATATCCTATGGAAACGCTGATTAGGGTCAGCAATACCGGATGAAGTTTGCCTCGATAACATTATCTCATCATTTGGATCCTGTTACCAACTGACTGATTTGGGGGTCTTGTTTGACGTCAGACTGTCAGTGACGGTCCTAATTTAGCAACTCACGTCTAAGAGGGATTAAGAGCATTTCCAGGACATTTTCCTCACTAGAGACACATTATGAACAATTTGTGACATCTGTTGTGTGGCCGTCTCTGCTTCCAGGCCCTGGGGGTTTTGGCCACTTTGATTTAGGGTTGTGCGTAAACACACCCCTCAGGGGTATGCGTAAACCTGGAATCCTGTTGAGGTACTTTGTTTCCCCGAAAATAAGAGCGGGTCTTATATTAATTTTTGCTCCAAAAGACGCATTAGGGTGTATTTTCAGGGGGTGTCTTATTTTTTCATGTACAACAATCTACATTTATTCAAATACAGTCATGTCGTCTTCTGGAACACTATCATAATGTACTAAATGCATCCGTCTGGCTGATGATCTTAACTGGGGCTTATTTTCAGGATAGGTCTTATTTTTGGGGGAAACACGGTAGTAAGGTAGTGGTGGTCCTGACAAACAGGATGTGTTCTCTGATAAGCAGGATGTCTTCCTCCGTTCCCTGGCCTTTAACAACATAGCTCTGATTTAGAGGTATGTGTAAGCCTGGAATCCTATTGGGCAGCTGCAAGGGGTCTTGACTCAAGTAGGAGCTGCAGCTAGGGTTTTTCTCACTGGGGTTAAGTCTCTCCTTCTCCTGCTCATTTCTTTCCACTCATCTAACCCATCACCATCACAAATGAAAATGTAGGGCAGCTGTTAGGACTTAGGAGAAAGAAGAGAAAGGTATGGGGACAATGTGAGCACATGCCATGGGTTCTGTACTTCATCCATAGTAACTAACATCAGACTACTTCCAGAGGGGCTAGGGCTCCACTTTGGGTCTGGAAGATATAAGACACCCTAGATGGTGGGCCACACTGACTGCCGCAAGGGCAATGCTATGGGTCAGAGGGTCCCAGTGGGTTCCTGGAGGTCTGTGGGGCAGGGAGACTGGTGTGGGAGTGGTAAGAAGTCAGTCTGCAGTGCAAGGATGATGGTATGAAGACCCATGGCCATGCGCGAGGCTATTAGTGTTCGCCACAGCGTAGGGCGCGTGTAGAAGTAGCTGGGTGACATCCAGCCCCAGGCCAGGTCGTGGTGCTTCAGGAGATGTGGCATCGTCGTCCCATTGGAAACAGCCGCTTCCACCTGGGCAGCTGGACACTTACCCCATACAAGGCAAGACGTAGGGAGGGTAGATACCAGTTTCTTAAGGACAGGAAGTGGCTACCGAGAACATTATTGAACCACCCTTGGTACAAGTTCTAACCAACAGCACAGGGCGCACAAATGCTTGACAAATATAATATCACCAGATGACCAAGCCCTAGTGGTGCTTCTCCTGAACCCCTGACGGGTAATGTATTAGCCTTTATCGCATCCATTCACTCAATTTGATCTCATTCCAAAAACCTTGTTACAGAGAATGAGAACTGAAAAACTGGGCTTTAGTCTTTAACATAGGTTCTAATGTTTATTCAAGCTTCTGTTACTACAATGAAAAACCAAACATTCTTTTTTTTTTTTTAAAGGAATGAACAAGACAGTATTTTGCTTTTAAATAGCCACGCCCATCCTTCAATTGTCAATTACCCTTTTAGGTCAAAGGATCTGACAAATCTTTGCTAAACTATTATTTTGTTAAAAACCCAAACAGCACCCTCTATGAAACTGCTTTCCTTATAAGAAATTAAATTTTTCCTTGTGGTGTTTTTCAGTAACAGCTTCTATCAAGGTACGAAATAGGTGACTATTTGGGGCCCTCACTGGACAGGTGGTAAATTACCAGTCTCTAACCTTCTGTGCCAAACATAAACATTTTGTCCTCCTAAAGAATATGTTCACAAAACTCAGTCCCCATTAATTATGGGCTTGGTTCTTTTGTTAGCTATGTTCTCAAAATATTTAGGTTGCTTTGAGAGAGAGAGTTGACAGTGACGCAAAGAACAATGTGTAATATCTAGCCCCAAACCTTCAGATTTCAGACTTCATCCACATCGTATACCTGTGACACACAATCAGGGGTATAAGTTTAAATTCCAGACCCCCAATTTTTATTACAATTTTCAATTGTCCAAGTGGTATATGTTCATTATAAGAAAAAGGAATTAGTACATATACCAAGCAAAACCCAAAACCCAACAAACCAAAGCAGAAAACAACCTCCATTTCACCCCTGGGGTGACAGCTACCATTAGCAGATTGGTGTGACTCTCTCCCTGTTTTACCTGTAACCCAAATACTTCAGGGCTGTCTTGGGGCCAGTCTGAGCGTGGTGTTGCATGGAGAGAAACACAAAAATGCTACAAAAGCCTTGTAAAATAAGTACCAAAGCTTCTTGACAAGCGAGGGTCAAGGGGCTACAGGCTGATAACACCCTGTAGAACAGCCTCAGAATTTTCTTTACTCAGCTGTCTTCTCACCATGGAGCAGTGCCTTGTCTCTTCCTTCTCTCTGCCTCCTCCTCACTCTCTCCTCTAAACCCACCAGTCTCTCCTCCTCCTCCTCTCACCTTCTATATCCAGTCTTCTACAATTAGCTCCTCGCCTTCTCTTATATACATCAATTGTCTTGTAATTGATGGTGGCTATTTAAAAGCAAAATACTTCATAATATTTTCTGTCAATCTATGGTAGTATTTTTGTCCGGGTACATTAAGATATTGGAACAGAGGTTCAGTAGAGTTGGCTGGCTCATAGTTACAAAGCTGGTAAGTGATGGAATCAGGCCGGCGAGGCCCCACGGAACACCCAGCCTGGCCTCGGCCTCACTGGACTATTTGGGCAGAGGGCGAAGGAAAGGGGACGAGATGAATTTTGAATACGGCCAGTCTCAGTGTGAAGAGGCCCAGTGGGACCCTGAGTGGATACTAACACACACAGGGCAAGCTTTCTCTGGGGCTAAAGAAGAGAAAGCATAGGCGCCATGTCTTACGTATTTGCAAAGGAGACGGGAGGGATTCAGGTTTCTGAGTCGAATTTCTGTTCCTTAAGAGGTTTTTAGGTGGAAATGTATTATCTCAGAGCCTGCCCGAAACTCCTGGGGAAGAATTCTTTTTGCCCCTGGGCTCTGCTTGACAGGACTACACGAAAGGAAGTGCCTGCCAGGGTCAGGTCCGGGCAGCACAGAGATTGCTGAGGCTTCCTCAGGCAAATGGGGCAAATCCACTGCTAACGTTGGGTGACGGTGGAAGATCTAAGCTGAGTGGTCTAGTCTCAGAACTGGGAGAGGGACAGAAAGATGTGGACTCTGGGACAGCGCATTGGCAAGACAACAGTGCCTTCCACGTGAGGGAGTGTGCCTGTGCAGTGTGCAAGCGCTTGTCCAGCATCTACATTTCCAAAGTGAAAGCAAACACACCATAGTAACCATTGCAGCTAATGATGGCTGAGCTGCTTGGAGATACTCTACAGGGAGCGTGTGGGTTTAAAATCCTGGTTCTTGGGAAAAGAAGGAAAAATTGGGGTGTGGAAGTTGATGTCCTCTAAGCCCTGCAGGCTGGACCATGGCTCCGGGGCCTGCCCATCACCACAGGCTCCTGGGACTCATCTCGCCGGCCAGACCCTGAGCACCGCCAACATGATGATGGCCTGTTCGTAACGCTCAGCCCTGGCACAGCAGGTGGATACTGCGTTTAGTCACTTCCCACTTGGTTGCATTTGCCAAATGCCTCTTGGAGCTTTTGACCAAGTCCTTATGTGACCTCGATATGATGCTTTGGTGGAATCCCACTCACTTTCCATGGGCCTCGGTAGGTGGTTGATTATTTTGAATGCAAACGGAGCCCAAGTTGTGGAATGCAAATGTTACTTTGTATAAAGACAAGATGGAAGTGACATAAATGTTTTGATTTGTTAAATATGCAACCAGTGTTTGAAGACCTAAAATCTAAATCTGGCTTTATGCTTCACTTAAACATCTCTTTCAACTCAGACAAAATAGCGATATTTGAAGGTAAAAACAGGTTTGTAATGGCTAGGAAAGATTCTCATAATTGTGCCTTGCAAATCAATTACATAATATTAGAGAAAGCTGAACCAGTTGTGATTATTTTATTACTGGTGTTAGAATGTTCGCCTCTCAAGTGACCACGGCTTTATGGTTTATGCATGAAAGTGTTTTCACATACAATATGCTGTAATCACATTCTCTTCCTTGACCTGCTTGGACTTTTAAGAATGAAGAACAGGTTGAATGGGAAGGCACCCAGAGACAGGTTGCTGATCTAGACATCCTGGAGAGAGATTCTGGCTCATCGCACTCCCACACTTTTCTCGTGTGGAGAGGACCATGTCTGGCCGCCTGCCATTTCAGGGGCTGTCTGGTCCACCTCTTAAAGACAGTTGTTTCAGTCAGCGCAACCTGTTGGCTGCAGATCTGGTCAGGAGGGAAGTGGGAAGTGCCAAGGGGTGCTGGATTACCACAAATGATTGTGCGTCTTGTAGAAAGACCAGGCTGGGAGAGTCTCCTGAGAAAATGTGCTCGTGAGATAACCAGCCCACCTGGAGAAGGTATGGGAAAACACAAACAAAAACAAAACTTTCCAAGTGCCTATCTGGACCGAACACCTGAATGATTTGGGTAAATCCTTTACTATACGAAGCCAGCCAAGCCTGGACATGAGTGATAGCATATACTCCAAGGAGCATCTATTCTTGAATGGCTCCCCTTCTGAAAAAACTATTGAAGAAAAAAACCACTGAAGTCACAGGACATAAACAGCAATGTCCCCTGGAGGGAGATTTCCACTTCCTCTGCCAACCAGCAGCCCTGCTGGCAGTTGTATCTGAGAAGAGCATGCCTATCAATAAATGATGCATGGCCCTCCTTCTGTCTTCCCAATGGAGAGTCTATAGTTTGGAGGTACCGATATGCACCATTAACGAAAACTTGGCTTGGCTTAAAAAATTTATCTCCTTCCATGAATTCTTCAACTTAACAAAGCAATGATTCTCCGTTTTTTATTCATTATATGTTTGCCCAAATTTAATGGATCGTCTTTTAAATTGTATATAATTTTCCAGATTTCCACTCAGGGTCCTCAGACTGATATTAGTCACAATCAAACCTACATAAAGGAGGCATGAGAAAATATTTCAGGCAACAGGATGTGGGCCTTTATACATCTGTGCTTGGTGACATTTAAGCTGGCCGACCATTTCAATTTTGGAAACTGCAGTTCATGAACGAAAAAAAAGGCAATTACATTTTTGTGTATCTCCACCTATGCCAGTGTTTTTTACAAACATTTATAGAGTGGCATGATATAATACAATTGGCCACCTTAAGAGAATTTTGCATTTGCTTCTGGTGACAGTAACATTTTATTTATAAAATATGATTACTTAACTAAGTTTTAGGACTTAGAGAAACAAACAAAACCCTTTTGCTGAATGTGTGGGTTTCACTGATTGTGAGTGAAGGTTCAAATGTATGATCACTTCATATACAGATGACAAAGATCTGATAGGCAATAGTTTTCAATTAGAGTTACTATTGTTTTTATATTAGAAGTAAATAAATTTGTCAGCATCATGAAATTGGGTATCTAGCTTAGGCAAAACATTGATGCAAGATTAAAAATAAACTACTTTTTTGGGGGTCTATTTTGCTGTAAGGTTTACTATATGTAATACTATATACTTATTCTGTATAGTCATTGAGGGAAGGGCGTTTCCTGGCACCTAAAGTTTACTTTAAATTTTTCAGGTTAAATTATCATAATCTATATCACTAATGTGTAAATTCACCAAGACCAACAAGCCAGCATCTTGCGCAATGTTTGATGCTTCATAGGCATTCAAGATTATTCTCAGAATGACTTTTACATAAAAATTTTCTACCTCATGTTTGGCTACAAATCACATCTACAAAACCGTTCATTTCTAACGCGGGACAAACTGCATTTTGGAGCCTTGCCCCTCAAACCTGGTCCTGATTACTGCTTCCACTCCTGTTTATATAATTCTCTACAATGTGGGCAGGATTCAAGACCACATACCAGGGTGTTGGCTTTTAATGAATCTCCTGGGATGTGAATGTCAGGCTGACTGGATGAACTCTGGCCACAAATCCCAGACAAGCACAATGACTCTATTTATTCAGACTTGGCCGCCTGAATGCAGATTGACTCTGTGGGTAATAAATTTTCACAGGCCAAGAACTTCAGCATCCAGCAAGCTGATCCCGAGAAGAAAAATGCACCCAGGGAAGTGCAGTTGGGCTGCAAAAGCCTCCAATGTTTTTATTCCACGTCTGCGTATCATCCAGCTAATTCGTTTGGTTGATGATTGACATGCACACCCAGAGGTTCTTTTTAAAAGCTCTGCTTTCTGTTATGCAGTTGTCAGATGAAAAAGGAACAAGGGTAAGAATGAAGAGCGCCCACTGTGGTGGTCAATCCGCTTTCAATATTACGCCCCAAAGTGATGTGAGTTATCCAGTGACCTCTATGGTAAAGAGCAGGGAACTGACACAGGAATGTTCCTTGTGCCTCTCCACCAGAAATCCAAGGTAACAAAAAGCAAGAAGAAGAGTAATTCAGTACTCAGAGCAACCTCACCTACAATCCTGATGACGCAGCCAGGCTCTTAATTCATACTCAGATGCTTGTCGAGAGACCCAATTAGTACTCTGTGCATTAAAATACGAAGAATTGGCCCTTTAACTTGAAGATTTATGCTAACTACCTAGATATCTATTAAATTAATCATGCTCTCCAAATATTGATTGGGGATTAAAAGGGAACATTTCTTCATGGCGGGAAGTAAATTATGCCAGTAGGAGAATTTCCCTGTACAGATGCTATCCAGTGATCACGGCCTGCAACATTACAATTGTCAGTTTAAGTGGATAAACCATGCTCATTTGAAGAGAAAAATGCAGTTCTATAATTAAAATGAAAAGACTGCCTAATATGTGTGGATAATGTAATTACTGGAAGCTGCAGGCACATACGTAGCCATGCAATTTGGATCCTGCTCCCTCACTTTCCCTGAGCTTGTGTATTTGTCATCTCTGAAACAGTCTGCAGCTGACACTATCTAGGCTGCTCCTTGTTGGGAGCCTTAATCCATGTCCCTCCCCTTGTGCCTTCGCTATAATAATTTCATCTAGGTATCTGCTGTGGCCAACCGCCCAAGCTTATCGTCACATGACAGGGAAGACACGCAGTATATAACACATCTCTCTCCTCTAAATCCATTTTTAAAGCTCCTTTAGGGACTTAGTACCTTCAGGAATAATTTTGTCTTAAATCTTCTAATTTCTTCATATTCTCCCAGGGAAATGCTGGCCTTTGGACTTGTTAAAACCAAGAGTGACTGAAAAGGGGATTAAACAAAGTACTGCATGTATCACATGTCCTCATTCACCCAGACAAACAAGAAAACCAATTCTCACATTGTTTGTCCTATTTCCGGGATGAACCTCATCGACTATGAAAATTATGGGAGCAAATATGAGAATATGTTTCCATTTCCATTATATCTCCAAACTTTCTGGGTAAATCCTGTCACAATCCCAGCTCTAGAGGTTACAAAGTTCTGCTTTCCTTGAAAGGGAAGGCTGTGGAGAAACCCATTCTCCTGGTTTTGGAGACTTCTGTTTGAGGTAACATCTGATAATTTACAACTTCAATACAGCTTGGCAAGAAGCATATTAAAGAAGCAGCAACAGACATTTCCATGGAGATTGAATAGACGCTTTTCTCTTCAATAGGTAGATTACTTGTATATTAATCTATATAGCCAACTTACGTTTTTATCTTCCCGGTCAAGACATTTGATCTTTGGATAAGACTAATTTGAAAAATCACAGTGTTCAGTAAAAGAAAGAGAGGTAGAGCAAAAGTCATCTTTGCTATTGGACAACGGGCAGCAGGAAATACTCTGAGTTCATCTCAGCCCTATGCATTTACTTACTCATGTATCCATTTAGCAAGTACTTAGCACCTCTACTCTGCCCGGCACAGCCCCCCCCGCAGGAAACATCCAGTCTTGTTGGTATGGATAGATGTCTTAAAAAGTCAACATAACACACAACTAGAATTATGAGGAGACTTAAGAAGAAGGGTTAAGGTTATTGTGAGAAGGCCTAACCAGGGGAGGATCCTTGAAGAAGTGGAACATAGGCTGTACTTCCTAGATGAGTAGGTGTTGGTTGGGGGAAAAAAATGAAGGAATCGAGGACTTGGAGGTTCTGAGACACCTGAGTTGGAGGAGCTGAAAGAAGGCCGGTGTGGTTGAAGGGCCATGAACTAGCTCAATGTTAAGTTAAGGGGAAGAAGTGGGTGAAGCCAGACTATGGGCTCTGGATTCTTACCGCAAATGGAATGAGAAATGTATTTAAGATTTTAGATCAAAAAATGACTTGATCTGATTTACATTTTTAAAAGATCACTAGGAGAAGAGTTGCATTTTAGAGAGGGAAGAAAAGAAATATGCTGGTGTCTACTAGACTGGTTTAGATTAGCCAGGATGGACTAATATTTAACTTTGGAGGTTAAATTTATAGGACTTAGAGATAAAATTAAAATTTAAGTGAGGAAGAGGAGTTATCAAAGATGAGCCCAATGTTTCTAGGCTTGAACTACTGGGCATCTGGCAGAACCACTTTTAAAAATGGAAACAATTACAATATCTGTGTGAAGGTGGGTGAAAGGGGGTAAAGACCAGAAGTTCATTTTGGCACAAATTGAATGGGAAATGCTTGTGAGACATCTCAGGTCTGTGAGACATTCAAGTAGGTCTGAAGTTCAGAAGAGAGGTCTGTGCTGATGATATAACTTTAGAAATTGTAAGCATATACAAATTGAAGGTCATCAGAATGGATGAGATCACCTAAAGAGAGAGAAAGTGGATAAAAGAAATCAGGGATAAATCTGAAAAGCTCCAACATTTGAGATTGGACAGAAGTGAAGGAGTCAGCAAAGAAGCCTGAGAAGAAACTGTCAGAAGGCGAGGAAATAAACCAGAAGAGTTTAGTGTGAGACACCCGAAGAAAAGTGGGTGACCAAGAGTTTCCAGTGCTGTACGTCTTCTGGTGAGATGACAGACTGAAAAGGATTCAGCACGTTGAGGTCTGTGGAGGTCATTATTGACCCAATGAGTAGTTCTGGTGGACAGGTGGGGCAAAAGGAGTAAAGGGAATAAGACCCCAAGTAACTGAGAGTAAGTGGGATGGATTTTGGATAAGAGGAAGGCTGTGTTTTCAGTAATAGGAGGGAAGGGAGAGGATGAGTGAAGATAAATGCGGTTCTGTGGATATGGTTATGGGAAGATGAGGAGATCCAGTTAGGTGCCAGTCAGCCCTGGTAGGCAGTAGGGAAATAAAGATGAATAAGATACAGACTAAAATTTAGGTTGCTCACTCAAGAAGTCAGAAAGATAGAAAATCAAATCTCATATTATCCACATATTATCAGTTCTGTGATGGAGGTAATTATAGGATATCAAGGGAGAAAACTTGTAAAACACCATCACCAGTGAACTATTATAAGTTATGTGTATGTAATATAAAACATAGTACAGGCACTAAAAAGCTACACAAAGAGATACACTCAAAAACACTATAGATAAATAAAAATGGAATTCTACACAATGGTCAAGGAACCTACTGGAAGCCAGGAAAAAGAAAGTAGGAGGAAAAAAAAAAAGAGAGAACAAACAGAAAACAAACAATAAAATGGCAGACTTAAGCCCTAATGTAGCAATAATTACATTAATTGGAAATGGTCTACATACATCAATTAACAGATAGACGGCAAAGTGGATAAACAAATGTGATGACTCCATGCTGTCTATGGAAACTCGTTTCAAATATAATGATATAGGCAGGTTGAAAGTAAAAGAATGGAAATAGTTACATTATGCAAACATTCATTAAAAGAATGCAGCAGTGGCTATATTGATCAAGTAGACTTCAGAACAACAAAATTACCAGAGATAGAGTGGAATATTACAATGATAAGAGAGTCAATCAACCAAGACGACAAAGAAATCCTGAATGTTATACACCAAATAACAGAGCTGCAAAATATGTGATGAAAAAACAGATAGAATGGAAAAGAAAAGTAGACAAATTGACACTCATATCAGAGACTTAAACATTCCTCTAACCAATGATTGATAGAGTAACTAGACAGAAAATCAGCAAGGATGTAGATAACTCAACAACCAAGGATATAGATAACTCAACAACATTGATTAACAAGATCTAATTGATATTTATGGAACACACCACCCAACATCAGCACAATACATATTCTTTCAAGTGCGTACAAAACAGATATCAATATAGACCACGTGTTGGGCCATAAAAATATACTCAATAAATTTACAAGAATTGAAATCAGACAGAATGAGTTCTTTGACCACAATGGACCAAACTAGAAATCAATAAAAGTAAGATTACAGGAAATCTTCAAATATGTGGAAATAAAACAACACGTTTCCAAATAATCTATGTGCCAAAAAGGAAGTCTCCCTAAACTGAATGACAGTGAAAATACAACATATCAAAATTTGTGGGACCCAGTTATAGCAGTGCTGAGAATGAAATGCATAGCACTAAATGCTTACATTATAAAAGAGGACAAGTCTCAAATCGATAATCCAAGCTTCCTCCAGAAACTAGAAAAAGAACAGCAAAATGAATCCAAAGCAAGCAGAAGGAGAAATAATAAAGATAAGAAATCAATGAAATTGAAAGCAGAAAAACTGATGGAGAATGTCAATGAAGCAAAAAGCTAGTTCCTTGAAAAGATCAATAAAATTGATAAACCTCCAGCAAGACTGACAAAGACAAAAATAAAAAAGGTCAGTATGAAGAATGAAACAGAAGCTATCACTGTAGCCCCAGACAGGGCACTAAAGGAATACAGCTCTACACACATAGATGTGCCAACTTAAATGACACGATGGACTAATTACCTTAAGAGCATATACTACTGTCACCTACCGATGTGAAATAACCTGAAGAGTTAATAGCCTTGAACTATTAAAAAAATAGAATTTGTGAGTTTTTAAAATCTCCAGGCCCCCATGGTTTCAATGGAGAATTCTGTCAAACATTTAAAGAAGAATTAACATTAATTTCATACAATCTCTTCAAGACAAGGGAAGAGCAGGGCACTTTTCAATTAATTGTACAAGCCAGTATTTCCCTTTTACTGAAACCAGAGAAATACAAAAAAGAAACCTTTGCAACAATATCCCTCATGAACATAAAAAGACAAACGTGAGGCTGTAGAATAACTGGAATTCCTTTACATTACTGGTGGGAATGCCAACTGTACAACCACTTTGGAAAATGGTTTGGGATAATCTACGTAGGTTGAACACGCACACACCCTACGGCCTAGCATTTCTACTGTTGGGCACAGACCCAAAAGAAGTGTGCCCATCTGCTCACCAAAAGATGTGTACAGGAGGGTTAATAACACCACCATGCTAAGAGCCCCAAACAGCCTCGTGCCACCAGCAGAATAGGCACAGATTACGGTACAGACACAGAATGAAATATGATCCAGTAACAAAATGAACGAATGTCAATGACATGCAACCTAGTGAGTCTCACAAAGATAATGTAGACTAAAAGAAGCCAGAAATAAGAGCATACCTGCTGAATGATGCCTCTGATACAAAGTCCCCAAACAAGCAATGTTATGCCGTTAGAAAACAGAAGGGGTTATTCTCCTGAAGGGTGGTGACTGGAAGGGGACACAGGAGACCTGAGAGGCTGGTCATGTCAGTATCTTGCTCTGGGGGCTGGGTACATGGGTGCTTTAGTTGTAATGTATGATTTATGAATATTCATTAAGTTGTATTCTTGGGTTATGTGTGCTTTTCTCTCTGTATGTCTTATTCAATTATAAGTTGACTAAAAGAGGGAGAAAAAAAGCCTGTTGGATCTGGAGACATGAAGACCACAGGTGAGCACAAGTTCGGAGGGAGTGGCCAGGCTTTGGGGACCTCACATTAATTCCTGTTTTACTAATGGCAACACTGGAGCAGAGAGCAGTTTAGGGACTGAGCCGAAGTCGCAAAGCTACTGAGTAGCAGGCAAACATTTGAGCCCAGGGAGCAGGGATGCTGAGCCTGTGCTTACCTATGAAACGACCGTGTCTTTGTCTCTGAGAGCACAAAGGCAATAACGATGAAGAAAATATTAGGCAGGAGAGTCTGAGGCTACTTTAGGAAGGACAGGCAGGTGCAGCAACTTGACACTTTCATGGATGTCTCTTTATCACAGTGGCTATACAGGCCAGTGACCAATATTCACAAGGATGAGCAGGTATCATGTAAGAAAAGGTACCATGTAAGAAGAGCATTTTAGTATACTATGTTTACCAAGACAGGGAAACGTACAATATAGTTTTGAAAGTTTTGGGTTCCAAAGTATAGTTAGGGATAAACTCTGATTATATTCGAAAAAAAATCATTTGTGTTAATTGTTTATAGCTCCCAATGCCAGAGAAATGCAGTGTGTGTCTGTGTGTTGCACGTGAGCATGGGCTCCATGTACTCTTTCAGGCCACATGTATATTTTGGTCTTGGAGAGAAAAACACACCACTGTATTGTTAGTCTTTTTGAGAAGCATAGGAATTATGGATTTGTGATTAGGCCAGGGGATAATTATAGGCCAGAGCTGGATAACTTAATATAATTAGTGGTAGCCCAATTACTGAAGCTACCACAGAAAACCACTGTGTGGAGCCCTAATTAAAAGAGGAGAAGATTACTGGATAAAAGTCATTGGTTCTGTCAGCTGCTTTCATTGCAGAAGGTGGGAAGGTGCACACACCCAGGAACCACACGCAAGAATAAAGGATCTGACCTGTAGATCCACAACACAACGTTATCGATGGCTGCAGACTGGAAAGACATCGCTGCTAAAGGCAGATGAGCCAACTAAAAGTTCTTGCTGCCTTCGAGAACGTGTCTAGTGCATCCTCGACAAGTAGTTTTTTAAACCTGAGTTTGCAGTGGAAATGTTTCCTGGAAATAACTCAGGAGATTCTGTCCAAATTAAGAAAGGCTTTCTGAATGAAACAGCGTGCAAATCCCTCTTCTAATAGAAAGTGTACACAAGCTACACGTTTGTCGTGACTTTACCCACAACGCACCTATTTGAACCTCTCTTTGGGGAAACACACACACAGATGAAATCACTTGCTTATCGTCACTTAGCTGAGGAACCAAGGTGAGGCGTGAAGCTGTTCTTCCCTTCTAGCAACATAGCTGTATTATGGATAGCAGAGTGCCCTGATGCAGATATCTAGGATGAGTGAATCCATCTCTCAAAACCCAAGGCCTGAGCGAGCCTCCTAGCTTAGTAACCTTCCTTCCCTTGGTGTTTACTCTGCGTGCCAATCCAGTTTCCAGATACCCCGAGTTCTAGCTCACGTCCAGTCCCTTCTTTTGTGTCCAACCTTCTCCCACAAGGTGAGCAGACACTTCTGTGAGCTCTCAGCCACCTGCTCAGATGCTCTTTCTGGAAATTTTCTTTGACTCATTTCACCTCTGTACACTCTCTCTGTGCATTATTTGCATTCGCATGTCAAGATAGCTGCAAGTATTCCATGATGCCTCTATATAAAACTCTTCCAAAAGCAACCGAATAGCACAAGCGTCTTGTACTGCATCTAGAAACGACTCATAAAAAAACTTCTCTGAATCGTCTTTATACCTCTCACATTTATCCCAACCTGACAAAATACAATACAGGTAATGAGAAAAAGGAGACAGAAGTGTCGGAAAATCTGTCTTTAGTGTTTTCAAACTGGTTTTAAAATACAAACATTTCCTGAAGTGCAGAGGTGAAAGTGATGAATGTTAAGTGGATATTTTTTCACCTTAACTGACTGATCAGAAGAATATTTATAAACCCCGACTCATGTCTCGAGCTGATAAATGGTTTATTTCAAGCTCATTTATCATTTAAGACAAACACGCCATTCTGAGCACGATTATTTTTTATTCATCATTTTAGCT
The DNA here is from genome assembly GCF_964194185.1 of Rhinolophus hipposideros. Taxonomy (NCBI): domain Eukaryota; kingdom Metazoa; phylum Chordata; class Mammalia; order Chiroptera; family Rhinolophidae; genus Rhinolophus; species Rhinolophus hipposideros. Next base: position 10,839,860 of record NC_138058.1, on the reverse strand, counting down.
CACCTTGATGGTTGCTTCCTCTCAAAGTTAATAATATCTGTATAAGACTTCTAAGACTTCTCAATATTTAATGCTTACAGCTTGTCTGTTGCATGCCAATGAGCTTAAGATTACAGGTTTGATTTCCAGAAGACCAGTTAGCTTTCCAAAAAAGGAGGCTCTATTTCACGTTGAAGCCTGCCCCCAGTCAGCTTCCTTATAAATAGCTGTGATTAGTTTCAAGGCCATAAAAAGCACAGAATTACAGTTTCAAGGGAAATTAAGGCCACGATATTTTAACTGACTGGCCCAATGGCATAGAACCTCAATAAGCAGAGGACACCCAGCACCCTAGAGCATGACAAGTCGGTATTTGTATGACTCAGATAATACACAGGAAAGTCTACTAGGTAATGTCATCAAGTCACATTCAAACAACACAACAGAAAAGATAATCTTACCTGCTCATTGTCCTCTTCATCACTACTTAGCTTAAGGTCATCTTCTAGCATTCTGAAAGAAGAAACAAAGAGGTACAGAAACTTAGCAAATGCAAAATAATTTAGCACCAAAATATTTTTATTTGAGCAATGTTTGAGCAATAAGTCTATTTGATTTCCTAATTAAAAATTTGTTCCTTTTAGACAGGGTTGCCCCCTGTCACCAGTGTTATTCAACATAGTATTAGAAGTCTTTGCCAGAGCAATCAGGCAAGAGAAAGAAATACAAGGCATCTGAATTGGGAATGAAGAAGTCAAATTGTCACTTTTTGCAGATGACATGATTCTTTATATAGAAAACCCTAACGACTCCACCAAAAAACTATCAGAAACGATAAGTGAATACAATAAAATTGCTGGTTACAAAATCAATGTACAAAAATCCATTATATTCCTATATACTAACAATGAAATTTCAGAAAAAGAAATGAAAAGAAACACAACAATAGTTCCTTTTGCAATTGCAACAAAAAAGAACAAAATACCTAGGAATAAATTTAACAAAGTATGTGAAGGACCTATACATTGAAAACTATAAGACATTCTTAAAAGAAATTGAAGAAGACACAAAGAAATGGAAAGACATTCCGTGTTCATGGACTGGAAGAATCAACATAGTTAAAATAGCCATATTACCCAAAGCAATAAACAGATTTAATGCAAGCCCCATCAAAATTCCAATGGTATTTTTTCAAGAAATAGAACAAAAAACCATCAGATTTGTATGGAATCACAAAAGACCCTAAATAGCTAAAGTAACTCTACGAAAAAAGAACAAGGCTGGAGGTATCATACTCCCTGATTTCAATCTGTATTACAAAGTTGCAAAAATCAGACACACAGACCAATGGAACAGAATTGAAAATCCAGATATAAACCCACATATATACTGGCAGATACTTTTCGACCCAGAAAACAAAAACATACAATGGAGAAAAGAAAGTCTAGCCTCTTCAATAAATGATGTTGGGCAAATTGGAAAGCACATGCAAAAGTATGCAACTAGACTGCTATCTGTCACCATATACCAAAATTAACTCAACATAAATTGAAGACCTAAATATAAGACCTGAAACAATAAACTGCATAGAAGAAAGCATAGGTAGGTACTAAATTTACGGACCTTGGGTTCAAAGAGGATTTTATAAATTTGACCTCAAAGGTAAGGGAAGTAGAAGCAAAAATAAATGAATGGGACTATATCAAACGAAAAAGCTTCTGCACAGAAAAAGAAACCATCAACAAAAGAAGAAGGCAACCAACTGAATGGGAAAATATATCTGCAAGTGATACTTCCAATAAGGGGCTAATATCCAAAATATATAAAGAACTGGTACAACTCAACAACAAAATAACAAACCATCCAATTAAAAATGCACAGAAAACCTGAACAGACACTTCTCCCAAGAAAACATACAATGGCCAACAGATATATGAAAAAATGCTCAACTTCACTAGCTATTAGGTAAATATAAATCAAAACCACAATGAGATATCACTTCACACCTGTTAGAATGGCTATCACCAATAAGACAAGGAACAACAAGTGTTGGAGAGGCTGTGGAGAAAAAGGAACCTTCAATACACTGTTGGTGGGAATGTAAATTGGTACAGCCACTATGGAAAACAGTATGGAGGTTCCTTAAAAAACTAAGAATAGAATTATCATATGATCCAGCAACCCCAGTCTTGGGTATCTACCCCCCAAAATCTGTAAAGACCTGTGTGTTCCCTGATGTTCATTGCAGCCTTATTTATGGTGGCCAACACATGGAAACAACCAAATTGTCCTTTAATAGATGATTGGATAAAGAAGATATGGTATATATACACAATAGAAAAATACTTGGCCATAAGAAAAGACGAAATACTGCCATTTGCGACAACATGGATGGATCTTAAGATTATTATGCCAAGCAAAATAAGTCAGACAGAAATTGTCAAGAACAATATGACTTCACTCATATGTGGGATATAAAACTGAAAGCAACAAAGGAACAAGATTAACAAACAAACAAGCAAGAACTCATAGACACAGACAACAGTTTAGTGGTTACCAGAGGGTAAGGTGGGGAAGCAGGTGGTAGAAGAGGGTACAGGGTGTCACATAAATGGTGATGAAGGGAGAATTGACTCTGGATGGTGAACACCCAATGCAATATATAGATGATGTGTTATAGAAATGCACACTTGAAACCTATATAATTTTACTGACATTTACTCCTGCAATGTCAACCCAACAAATGTAATAAAAAATTTGTTCCTTTTAAATCCCTTTCCTCTGATGCAGTTAGAAGTAACAAATTGCCACATCATGAAAGTTAACCTTCACAATAAGATGGGCTGCTTCAAGAATCTGAGGCTGAAAAGCTTTAACAGGTGCATTTCCTTGTGACGTTTAATTCTACAACTATGTGCTCAGTGTTTTCCATCTGGCAGGTGCTGGGCTATGTCTCTACTTCCATTTATGGCAAACAGAACAAGAGGGCAAGAATGATGCCGAGAGGTAAAACACAATACACTCGAGTGTGAGCAGCAGCAGCTGCTTAGGTCTTCCACCAGTCAGAGATCTGGAGAAGACACCTGCCCAAAGATCCTGCTGGATGAGCAAAACCAAATAGGAGGGAACTTTCTGGAAAACTTCTGAAGGCAATTCCCTAAGGCTCCATGCATCCTTCAGATTCATTCTGAAGGCAGAGCATAATTTTGGGTCCATCAAAGTTAAAACTGAAAAAACAAAAAAGAAATAAAACTTCAAACCCTATTATTTCATGATAAAATGATATTCTTATCAGCATTGCTGGATTGTTTCTTTATAGAATAGTAGTTTTCAGATTAAGTCATTTCAGAAGAAATCTCACTCAGAAGTGCACTCTATATATAACACAAATGCAGGGCTGTTCTGTTGGGGGTGGGGGGAGCGTCCATTTCTGAGAGACCTCGGGGCACCAGGGTTCAGTCTGAAGGTCACTTAGCCCATGTACTCAAAACCCTCACTGTTCTCCTTGAAGTCACCTTCCAAAGACTATCCCCTAAAATGTGCCTCGATTACTTTAAAAGCCAATTATGGGACTATTATCAGTATATTCCTCTGAGTATTTTTATAAGTCATTTCAGTGACTTTTGGGGTTCAAGTGGGGTAAAGACCTGCTAGGGTGAGGCATGGGACGAGTTCTGCCCCAATTGGTTGCGTGTTTGGGGCAAGTCATTTAACTTCCTCGGTCCCGGTACCGTAAAATGTCACGAATATTTCCCTATTTGTAAAATGAAGGGTGATTCCGGGTAATCTCTAAGGTCCAATCCTGCTTTCGATTCCATGAGTCTAGGAAATACATTTGCCCCCTATTTTGTAAAGTAGGAAAACTCCTGCATTGTTCTAGAGAGCACACGGGGGATTGCTGAGCACTTCTGGGGTACCACTAAGGCCTTAACCATTAGGACGCTGTAACTGTCTCCCCATGGGCTATGGCTCGTTTACCAGTAAGGAGAAGTATCGCTCTCTTATTATTTAACCACAAACAAACAAACAAACAAACAAACAAACAAACAAACAAACAAAACATTAGCAAAGACTGCAGAGCTGTGTCCCCAACTGCTCTTTGCCTGCTGGCGTGCCATTCATTTCCCTTAAGACCTTGTACACTTGGCTTCAAAGAGAAGAGACATCGTGGGGATTTACTGGAGCACGGTTTGGGAAGAACCCAGAAGGGGACTGTGTTTTATTTGTCTGTGAGTCCCTGGTGACTAGCACAGTGATGACACAGGGTACAATGCATTTGCTGGCTGGGCTGGGGCACCTTCCCCAAGATTATTTTCCTACCAAAAGGTACACATGCCTTTCTGATGAAAAACACCAGAGGAGCAGGGCAGTTTCTTGCCTCCACCCCTCACTCCCTCTCTTGGGGTAAACTGCCCACTGCAATTTGGTTTAACCTCATGGCCTGCCCTGTGAGCACGGGATGTTCTAAGTGTGGGTGGTCTCGTCTGTGGGTAGGAAAAGGGTGCAGGACACACAATCGCCATTCACAAACCACTTGCTGTTACACGGAAGTCATGTCGAGGCTGACTGAGACATTTTCTCTTTATACGGGAATCACGTACACAGATTTCAAGGCCGCTGGAAACCCCAGCAGCCCCAAAGCAAGGGACCTTGTGACCCAGCCGTGTGACTTGGTCACCACATGAAGCTGGCATTGCTGAAAGTAACCACAACAGTAAAAACAATGTGCAAAGGTTTCTTCTAAGGAAGGGAGTACAGCTGAGTTTTGTTTCTTGCAAGCATGCTCTAAATGTGTATGTGGACACATAAACGCATGTCTGGTGGAATCTCACACTGCCTCCACGGCCCCTGACCTCCGGCGAGTTGCATCTGTGGGCTTCGGCTTTGTCATTTCTGTAGCCAGACTCATCTACTTGGTCATCGTTTCCAGAAGAAAAGCAGAGGTCCACCTTGCCTTGTGAACAGCAATCACTCTGTCACTGAATTTGCCTCTCATATTAAAAAAAAAAAAAGATTTCTGTGTGTGTGTTTCTGGCTGAGACCTAAAAACAGAGGATCAAATGGAAAACGACTCTGTAGTCAAGAGAGACTTCAAGAGAAGTCGGAATCCAATGAAACGTCAGAACCTCTCAGAATCCGAGCAAATGGTAATGGAAACGGTAAGCCAAACAGACACACACCCATCCCACAACAATCCTGGATGTGGCTATTCCAACACAGGCAACCCAGGCCTGGGATAGACAGTCACGGCCACTCTGAGAACCCAACCCCAACAGACACACTGCTGAAATAAGGGAGGCTCAGGCCATCTGAGTACGGGGCCCGGCCATTCCGCTTTGTTCTGACGCTCACAGGAGAGCAACTTCCAAAGCACAGCGCTGCTTCCCATTCACCGTGCTCTTCAGCTCTGGTCTAACGTTCACAACGTGCCAACTTTTAATGCTGGAAACATGTAAGTGGCCTCTGAGGGAGCCTGGGATGCTGAATTGTATCTGCGGTTATAGCTGAACAACAAAACATGGTTAGAGAAGAAAGAGAAGAACGGGGACACCCACGGCAGCCTAAGAACTGTCAGGGTTCGGTGTGTGGCACGTGGACTGAGGCCATGGGTCAACACACATCGGTGGCACTGCTGTCGTTGTGCACCCCAAATCCAATTCCACCCGCTTGACACCATTTTTACCGTTTGTCTATTTCTAGAAGGAAACAGATTGGCATAGGTATATTAAACAAGAACAAACAACAAGTAAAGTTTTAAACCAAAAGGAAAAGAAAATGTAAGTAAAGGTAGGTTAGGCCATAGGATGGTAGGCGGGATCTCTGAGGCCATTTTTGAAAAAGGGCAAAGACTGACATTCAGAAGGGCTGGGGACAGTTTGGGATGGGTCATCTGCACATAAGGGCATGGCCTGTGCATTGACACCACACTGGCTCGTGTGGGCATTCTGCTACACCCCTGTATCTGAGCACCACCAGCCTTCCCTAGAGGATGGCACCCACCCAGAGCCACACCCCTTTCATGTTCCCTCAGCCCCTCCCCTTCATGTCCCTGACAGCCCTCAGAGATGACTCAACTCCCATCAAATAGTAGCAGCTCTCAAGGTTGGATGGATATTTGGGCCAGGCTTGCTGAGCGCTTTCTAGATGTCCCCTCATTCACTCCCCACAGCAACTCCTCCGAGGAGGGCAGCAGGCTTGGCAGTCAGAGCCTGCGCTCTGGAGTCAGACTACCCAGGTTGAGTCCCAGCTCTGCCACTCAACTAGCTGAGACTGCACACCTGCCTCCAAGGGTTTTCCAGAGAAACCACTGCACAGTCCTTGGAAAGAACTTAGCACAGAACCGGGCACAGGGTAAGCATTCAACAGATGTTCATTTTCATTACCATTCCTCTTTCACCATTGAGGGTAATGCCTTAGAGCTTTTAAGACACTTGCATGGGTTTCTTAAATTTAGGCAACGAAGTTGTTGAGGAGATGAAGATGTTTCTGTAATAAAACCTTAAACGAAGCCATTTACTCGACTTTCAGGCCCTTTTGCAAAGAAAAGATGACCTTCGGTAGAGGCTGTGGAGGGGGAATATATTTTAGGTTACAATTGCTGCCATGATTGGTTGATCTGATATGACTTGGCCTGAGTGTACAGGAGATCCGCCCAGGGATCCAGTGGTCAGCCATGTGGCCAGGAGTCCGTCAGCAGGACCCACTGTCTGATGACAACAGGGACATTGGAATAAAATAGACATTAAGATCGAACCTTGTGAATTCAGGCCAGAGAGCAGAGGTGCAGCCAGCGGTGCAGAGCTTCTGGACTCATGCCCTGAACGCCTGAGGAGCTGTCCGACCGCTGTCAGGAGCACGCCACGTCAGGGCCAGCCTGTGACTTCCCAGTGGAGTTTGCACCAGGCAACCAGACCGGAGACACGTAAAGGGCTCAAGCAGGATTGTGTGTAAATTAAATTTATTGGGGTGACATTGGTTAGTGAAATTACATAGGTTTCAGGTGTACAATTCTGTGCTACATCATCTATATATCACATTGTGTGTTCACCACCCAGAGTCAGCTCTCCTTCCGTCACCATATATTTGACCTGCTTTATGCTTTCTTACCTCCCCCTCCTCCTTTATCCTCTGGTAACCATTATATTGCTTCTGTGTCTATGAGTTTTGGTGCTTTCAGTTTTATATCTCATATATGAGTGAAATCATATGGTTCTCAATTTTTTCTAACTGATTTCACTTAGCATGATAATCTCAAGCAGGATTTTTAAAAAATGTAGTTAGGTGATGGAGATTTTATCCACTTTTCATGGGGGAACTACGTTAAATAATAGTTTCTTAACATTATTGTTCCAGGCACATTGTAACACTGCCCCTTCCCCATCCACCCCATCCCACCCAAAAATACAACTGGTGCAAAGGTCAAGGTTTCTGAATGATCTTAGTTTTCACAGAGGGAGAGAGGGCCTTGCATGAACTGTGTAGAGGGAAGGGTGTGATGGGAGACTGCTCAGAAGAAATCAAGTACACATATTTCTTCCCCTTGTAGTCTGCCAAGGGCCACCTCAGGTGGACCTCTCTCTGAAAATGGAAGATGAGTGGAAACTTTGCCTCACCACCAATGGTAGAATCAGCACCCAAGCTCCTAACCATTTCCTCATTCACTCATGTGACCACTGGGTGGCAGGAACCTGTCCATGGAAAGCATCTGTCTCCCAGGGCTGGCTCCCCTCACACACAGCATTCAAACCGGCATTGCCATTCTAGCCATTTTTAAGTGCCTTAAAAGTGTGAAGCTCTGATGTACCTAATTCTAAGAGAACCCAACTGCCTCGTCTGAAGATAACCTTCCTTCAGTAGCTCTCAGAAAGGGAGGAACCCAATACTATCCTTGCAAGTTTAATATTTGATTATGGTAACGTCCCCATGCGTTACTATTTTTTAATTAAGCAATAGACAAATTGATGTTGTAGCTGGTACTTATATTTTTGAGGCCCGAGGTTTCTCAGGAAACAGAAATAGTAGCCTGCCTGTAACAGATGGCCAGCTGCTTCTCACACTCTTTTATATCTTACACAAATATTGCAAACAGGCACTTTACCTACCTGCGGATGTAATGGCAGTCATTTCACAGAGCAGCAGTTTTTAATTAATACGATTTCCCCGGAATTCCTTGTCATTTGGGTCCCTTATCAGATGTGAATCGTTTAGTTCTTTAAAGTTCATTTCATTTTGCTATACCTTAATGGCTTTTTAAAAATCTGAATTTTAATTGGGTTGTTTGACTTGATTTGCAGATTTGTTTCTACAGCAGGTGCCATTACTATCTCCACCTATTTGAGATTTAAAGCCAGAGACAAAATGTTTATGACTCCCCATTAAACATATTCATATGCAAATATCTATTCTGGCCATTAGCAGTGCATGACAGCCTATTCGTTATGCAAGTACACCCCTCTGAAGGGATTCCCCAAGCCACCTTCTCCACTGCTTGGAACACAGGAGGGAAAGTTATAAAACTCATTTCATTCTTTTTGAAGTCCACTGCTCAGCCTGGGTCAGTGCTACCATCTCCCTGGGTTTGTTTTCATAAATGGTGACCACCTTCCTCTCTGCATTTGTTCAGAAGAGTTTAGTTCATGCAATTCCAGTCAACTGAGAACCGGGAAGGCTAGGATAGGCTTGCACTGGGGGTTGGTGATGTAGTGTGTCCAAGGCGCAAGAAATTATTTGTCTGGAAGCCAATGGAGCAATCAGGAACAGGACAAAGGGGTGGTCTAGGTGACCTAGGAGTTCCCGACTCTGATGCTCTCCCATCCAGGTTGTCATATCTACATATTCTGAAGCAATGGTGGTGCACAGGGAGACGGCATTTGCTCACACTTATCTCCTTCCTGGACTCTCTCTGCAGGATCTGTTCTGGTGGTCGATGAAATCACAAAGGATCTCCTGATTCTGGCCAAATTCTCCCTGGGGCGAAGGTGCACTGTATCTCTTCTATGACTTCATTTTTACCTAAGGACAGTAAGTTCTAATGGTCCTTTTCTCCCACTTACAGGCTGAGTCCACCTGCCACCCTCTACATAGGCCCGTCTTCACTGGGGGATAGGATCTCATTTCCTACCACTTAAGACCCTTGAAGAAGGCAGCCTTATTTAGGAAACCTGCCAAATGCTGGTGAGATACAGAAAGAATATGTGGCCTCAAAATTGCAATCAAGCAACGGCCTTTCTCAATGGTACCCGGTTCTAGTATATCAAAATAAACAGAAATCAAAGGAAAATGAAACTCACTAATAAAAAGACACAGTCAATGGCAGTAGAGTGTGGGGTGGTGGAATGAGTCCTGAAATGGCAGCCAGTAGGCTGGCCAGCATTTCAGTCTGAGTTCTGTCCCTAACTAGCTCTGGGAAATTAGGAAAACCATTTAATCTTTCTGGACATCATTTCCATATCTTCAAAATTGAAGTGTGGATAAAATGAACTCTACAGCCTCTCGTTGCTCTGAATGCCAAGGCTGTGTGCCTTTACTAATGGGTGCAACGTTGGGGAAAACTGCTGGAGTATTAGAAGGGACACTGATACAACTAACAGGTTGGAATTTGAGTAAATGGCCCAAGGACCAGTACTGGGAGTCACGGGCCTGGGGTGAAGTCCCGTCACTTCCTTAAGCTCTCACTTCCTCATCTGTCAGGTGAGACATTTCAAATGGTTGTTCTAAAAATCATAGAGAACATGGACATGGTGATGCTTTTAGATGCTAGAGTGCTATATAAATACAGAGGGTTTGAGCACTTTATGGAAAACTTTCCCATGTGATATGGTGTGCAGGATAGCACCTCACCTTCAGGCACCAGCACTGTAACTGTGTAATGCTCAAGGCTTCCTGGAGATGAAAAGCAAGGGCTAGACTAGACTGCAGCCCAGTGCCCCTGTGCCAGGTGGCACAGAGATGGACCTGGGAGAAGGTGCCAGCTTCCCACCTGGGCTGGAAACCAGGAAACTGTTCCTTCCTGCATCACAAACTAACCAACTGGCTTTAGGTATTCTCTAGACTCTTTCTTATCATAGTGAAAGGTGACCCCAAACACACATCTAACAGCTTTTGGAAAGTTTAAAAAACTACGTTCATCTTTTTCTTTTATCCTAAGAGGATCTACACATAAAATCAGATGACATATAAGAAAATGGTGAACAGACCAACAGAGCAATTTGCTGAGGCCCCTGAGGAGCCGTCACCAAGTTCCACCAGAAGTAGATGTCCTCTCAGACACTGTGTCTGTGTGATCCTTCATCCTTTCCAAACACCACCAGGAAGACACATTGAGGAAAGCATGATGTCACAAAATACTCTTCAAGATAACTGCAATAATAGGTTAATAGGGGGCTAAGTCAGAACCTTCTCAGGAGGTGACCTCTAGTTCCAGTTGCTGGGTGAGCAAAAACTGCCATAGAAGCATTAGGAGTAAGAGTGAGACCAGTGGGCCTCAGACTTCAGCCTGCTTAGAATCACACAGATGGCTAGGCTTACCCTCAGGGTTTCAGATTCAACAGGTCTGGGGTGGGGGTCCCCCAAATTTGCATTTCTACTAAGTCCCCAGGTGATGTGAAGGCTGCTGGCCCAGAGGCCATACTTTGAGAACTACTGGACTAGGCCATAACCTCCTGCCCACAAGGGTTTATTACATGAGGGGTCAGCCACTTAAAGGAGCTAAATCTTGCCAACAAACACACGAGTGAGCCTGGAAATGGTCTTTACCCAGGCAAGCACTGAGGGGACCACAGGCCCAGCTGACACCTTGATGGCAGCCTCGTGAGAAACCCTGAACCAGAAGACCCAGTTAAATGACACTCAGATTCCGGACCCACAGAAACTGAGGGATACTAACATTTGGGGGTGATTTGTTAGGCATCAACAGGTAAAATGGATATGCTGGTGTGTGGTATTAAATATTCAGTGTGATTCCAACTGGTTGAGCTAAAGCATTCACAGCCATCATTCAAACGGTCCAACACAAGTATAATGGGAGCCTGATAAGAAATTAAAATTTTATAATAGCTGTATTAAAAAGAGTAAAAAGAAACAGGTAAAATTAATTTTAAGAATGTTTTACTTAAGCCCACCTATCATTTCCACAGGATAACACCCACATTTCCAGTGCTCAATAGCCACATGCGGCCAGTGGCTCCTGCACTGGACAACACAGGCTCGTACATTTTGCAGGAGGTGAGGGGCATTCAGATCTCCAGGGGGCTTCATGTTTTTCCCCCCCCTCTCAGCCCCTTTCAGTTGTCCCTCTTCTCTACACTTCCTGCCTAATGGGGTGCACTGAACAAACCTGTGAGAGTAAAGATGCTGGTAACTAAGAGCGTGGAAGAGGTGAAGGAGGAGATCGGAAGGCTCTGGACAGAACTGATGCAAATGCTTACCCCTCCCCCCCCAGTGATTACTCGTGGTGGAGACAGGATACCAAAGGCCCATTTTGTGCCAGTGGGATGTGTCAATGGCCCATCTTACTCCGAATTCTGCTGACGCAACTTCCTTGTGGCATGGCACTCCACCAATGCACCTGTGAGCTGCTGACTTCACAGAGGAGCTGGAAAGCAGGGACGCACAGCTGCAGGTGGCCTGCAGAAGGGGTACGCTCATGAACCACAGCCCAGGAAAACAAAACAAAACGGGGCAGCCTTGCAAATGCCACACCTTGTAAAAGGCTGACTATGTGGCATGGGAAGTCTGTATATTACAGGAGTCTGATTTATCGCATCCCCAAGTCTCTTAGATGTAGTAAAGACACATCTTACTGAAGATATTTGACATATCGTTGGTTTCTTTTGTTTTGTTTTGGTCTTGGTTTGTTTTTTGATTTTTAGTTGCGTAGTTTAAAAACTCTGCTGGCTGTTCTTTCACTTGGAATTGCAATTCCGGCTAAGGGCACTGAGCAGCCCAGAGGGAACTCTCTGTCTAGGAGAAACGGAATGCTGGGCCCTCCTTCCTTGTACATGCCATGACTCTTTCTGCCCAGAAAGATGGAAATGCTCCACACAGTATGAGTATGAAAATATGAAAATGCTCCACCTTTTCCATTTAGGGCAATGCAGGCCATGCTGATAAAGTAGCATTCTCTGAACGTATTAGGCTTTAAAATTGGTTCCTCCTGAAGGAATTACAGGGAAAGAGAGCTGTACTTACTCTATCATTTCTACCAAAAAACTATAGAGGCTTTGTAGACAGCACGCTTTCTCCTCAAAGATGGTTTTAAAATTCCTGTCCTTATTCCTTACAAGGACTTCTAGAAAATTAGTTTCTGAACTCGATGTTCTTTGGACCCGAGAATTCATTTCTCAGGCTTAATGAATTCAAGTGCCATGTGTGAAAGAACAGGACCCTTTTCTGAGCAGATGCTGGAGGAGAGGTCAGAGGACCCTGAGGGGGAACAAAACATTTTCTTGGTTGCACAGATTTGACAATGGGCATTTCTTTGCTGAAAGCTTTCTGCACGGTAAACTGTACTTAGAGGGGAACTGAGGTTTGTACATGTTTGATTCAAGTTTGTGATGTCAAATAGTAACTGCTTGTCAGTCAATTAGTAAGCTGATTGCCCATTCTGTTTGCTGATGGTTTGCTTATTTAATGGACAACTTTTGAGAAAAAGAATGCATCGACTCTAGAAGGGTCATAGTTAAGATTCGTTCTTTGGTTCACAATACTCGTTTCTGCATTTTTGTGGCTATTGTTATCGACAAGTTAATTGCTAAGACAGCCCCTAATTAAGAGACTTATTTGAACAGATAAATGGTGAGGATTAGAAAAGAGAACCAAGCATAATCTCCTAATTAGCAGATGCATGTATTTCAAGCTACACCAACCTCACGTGTTGCCTGAGGATGGCACAACACAGTGGTCTCTAACCTTTACAGCACACTGGAATCACTTAGGAGCTTTAAAAGGTACTGATGCATGACTCCCACTCCCATATTCTGGTGTACTAGGTCTGGGGTGTGATCAGGCACCCAGTTGTTAAAGGCGCCTTAGGTGATTGTGGTTTACAGCAAAGTTTGGGAACCACTACGTAACACAGAACTGGACAGAGAATCTGAAGAGCTGAGGGCCTTGAAAAGCCCTGGCCTTCGGATAAAGTCCCAACTCTGAGCTATAGTTTGTCCGTTAATGGGATGAAAGTTGAGTCCCAAATGAGACAACAGAGGTGAAAGCAGGCTGTATGCTGTCAAACCTCCTAGGGGTTGCTCAACGAGGGGTGAACATTACTTGGGGTCCTCAAATGCTGATTCATGGGCCTCACTCCACAGATCACTGGTTTGGGGTTGGGCCCAGGCATCAGGATTTTGACATGCATCTCATATGATCTGCTAATCAGCCAGGTTTGAGAACCACTGTCTTAATTCCAAGTGGACTATCACCTCCTTAAAGCCAACTGCAATCCACAGCACAGACTTCTTCACATCTCATCTAACTTTGCACAGAACTAGTGCGTTGTACGAGGACTGTCTACCAACTTATCTGCCTCCACCTTCCCTCCACGTCCCACTGAGTAAGAATGCTTCCAGGGCAGGGGTGTTTCTCCATGCCTAGGAATTCTCTCAGGAACACTGAGCTGCCAAATCAAATGGACACCTTTGTTTCTTGGTCTCGTTTAGTCCCTGGTTTATGTGACATTTATGAGACTCTTTCCTTGAAATGTTCCTTGCACAGCTTCTCTAACTTTCAAGGTTCTCTTTTCCTTTGATGAATTTGCCCCTTCCTACCCCTGTTCGCAAGTTGATGCGATCCCAGGCTCCTGCCCCGGCTCTCTTCCCATCTGTACCTTCTCATCATTTCATCTCCTCCCAGGGATGACAACTCTGACCTCGTCCTCCAAGAGCCAGCAGCACCCTGGGCATCTCTGCCCTGTGGTTTCCCAGAGGCTAGAGCCCATGTTTTCTTTCGCCGGGCATCTTCAGTATCTATTAAAATGCCAGGCATAGAATAACCACACAATACAAATTTGTTGAGTGAATAAATTAATCGCCACTTCGATGTGCCTCCACCTTGATTTGTCCCAAACCAGTGCCCATTATCTCCCTGCCTAAAATCCAGCGTTCCCTGCTGAACTTGGTACCCAGGTCTGTGGCACTGCCACTCACCTGCTCATGTGCTCATGGCTTTTGGCTTCCTCTCTCTCCTCCTTACGACAATAAAACTCTTAGACGTGTCTGTCCTATTTGTTTTGAACCCAGCTCTTTCTCCATCCTTTATCCCCCCGCTTTAGTCCACACTCCCAGGTCTCACTAGAACAGTGTACTGACTCCTCCCTCTCTCCAGTCCTCCCTCCAAGGCCGGTTTCCCATCTTGCTGCCATCCATCTTCAGTCTAAATTCAGAGTCGCTGCTGCTTCCAAAGGCAACGCACACCATGCTCTTAGTGCCTGGGCCTCAGCTCACTGCAGTTGCTACCCTGTCCTTGGCCTTGAACTCAATACTGGAACAATCAATGCAAACTACGTATAGTTCCACTTGTCTGCATCGTGGCCTGGCCTCTCCTGCCTGATAAGCCTCTCTTTCTGCTCCCTATTCTCATCTGTTACCCTTCAAATGCCATCCCAAAGGGCATATCTTCTTGGGGCTCAGTGACCTTAATTATAGGTTGGTGCAAAAGTAATTGTGTTTTTTGCAATTATTTTTAACCTTGAAACTGCAATTACTTTTGCACCAACCTGATAGTTTCCCTCTTCTGTACACATGTCCATTAGTGCATTTGCCACCCTAAGTAATAATTGCCTATCTGCAGTCTGTCTTATCTTCCTGACTCCTTGAGGGAAGTATCTGGCCTCATTTCTTTCTGTGTCCTCAGGGCCTGGAGGACAAAGGTTTTTATTTAATTGAAACAAGCACATACTGCTACATCACAGGAGCTAAGACCTCAAACAGTACACAAAATGGAATGGAATACATTTAAAATATGCCCGTGGTGAGCTGAAAAATGAGCGCAAAATAAGTTATATAAGAACTTATTTACAAAAACACTTAAATTTATAATAGCCACACATGTTGAAAGCTTATTGTCTATTAACTTCAAAAACAAAAAAGTGGTCAGGCACATTTGCCTACTTCAGAGTCAGACCAACAACGAAAGGACACAGGAGAACCCCAAGGCTGCCATGGGCTGAGTGACTAAACGGACACACTCTGCTGTTAAAATTCTCATAGGAAAAGATGGAACAGTGCATGCTCCTTTTTATCCCCATCTTTCCCAGTAAAAGTTTGGCATTTAGCAAACATATTTGGGCAAACACTATCCTAATCCAGTGGAATATGTATTTTTAAGAAAATTTGACTTGTGCTTGGAGAGTTTCTACACAGGCATGGTGGAGCTTCTCTGTTTGGTTTTCTTGGTGGAGAAAGTAGAAGCCAGGAGTGTCAGCGTGCTGTATGGTGTTGGCAGATGGGTTGCGTGTCCATCTGAATGTCTCGGTGGAGGGGCACAGAAGTGACGAAGTTACGTGAGGAATGTGCATTCAATGGAGTCACCCTCACTTGGCTGTCACTTGGTTTGGGGCCAAGCGGACCAATCCCTTAGGAGAGCTGAGGCCCCGCAGGTCATTTCTCGCCAGGTCAGAGGCTCCCTCACTGCCCTTTCTTCTCCACCAAACCAATCGGGTGTTACGGAGGAAATGGCGAGTCGCCTTTGTCACGGAGAGCTCCATACAGGAGGTTTCACTGTATCTGTGCCCAATGATATTCATGAAAACATGCAGACACTACTGTGTAGGTCTTCCTAAAGTGTATGTACCTGCTGAATGTGTGCAGCCTGCGTTTGGGACAGAGTGCTACACCCAGTGTCACCGAGGCTCTTGTGCCCTCATCCCCACCTGGTGTCCAAAATGGTAGTTTCCTGGCTTTCACTGGGCTGCCTTCCCCAAAGGGACACTTCACCCAAAGCCACAGTCAAAGGACCCAGACTGTGGATGAAGTTGGGCACCAGGAAAATCCTCTCCAAAGGGATTTTAGGTGATGACGCTTTGGGAACAATCGAGACCAGTGGTTTATAAACATTTGTTGTTGTGGTTGTTGGCAGCGCAACCCTTTCTTCAAAGGAAAACCTGTGCACGAGGGCAGGAGCCCCAAGTAAGCCTCACCAGCCACTTACCCCTCGTGCCAGGAAATAGCCCTGGGACAATGCAGGTAGTCACCCTGCCATTAGTGAGAAGGCACAGGACCCTGGGACAAGCCCTGCAGAGCCTGTGAGGGTGTGACTGAATGAGGAGAAAAGTAAACTCATGGGCAACGCTCTGTAACGTAACAGGAGGGCCATTGGATAGAAGGTAGACATTCAGTCTGAGGGAAGTCTTGTTTCTGGAGGCTATTTAATTGGTGATTAGGGCCCAAGGAAGGATGGACTTCATGTAGTTCACAAGTGTAATCTAAAATGTGAAAGGCTTTAAGGACATTTCTGAATAGCTTTCTCACCCTTCTCGGTGGGAGCTTTAGGAAGCAGTGACTTGTCATCAGCCTCCAGGGCTGGGGGCTGAGCCTGGTTGCAGTGACAATGTCAGGACAGCTCTGAGGAAGCACGGGGAGGCTGTGGCTGGGCCCTCACCCAGTCTGAGTTGAGGCCTCCTCCTGCCAAAGGCAGGACACTGCTTACCCTCTTCCCTGCAGGACAGAGGCCCAAGGCACAGAGAAGCCCCAGTGGCTAAATTCTGTAGTGGCCCTTGCTGGGGTCTCCCGTCGGCGCGGGTGTCCCCTGTGGCCCGAGAGACAGGACAGTGAATTCTGCTTGTCCCTCGGATTGGCCCACCTTCAGTAGTACTGTTCGTTATTCTCACTCTCCTATCTTATTAATAGCAGCAAGAGTTAGGAAGAGGTTACCAGGCTGTGGAGGACGGAGATGGGCCGTGGCTGGGATATGCCACAGGACAGGCTGATGAAGCCTGAAGGAGGTTTCTAGGAGAGGTGAGGCGGAACACGGGCCAAATCCTGCAGTGCCATGTTGTCCTGGGCAGTGCCAGGCCTCCTTCCTCTGCATTTGTACTCTGCACACCTTTGAGGGTCCATCCCAAGAACCATGCCTCTCGGAAGTCTAGCAGACAATCCACGTTCCCCCATCTGCCCTCCTCTCTGATCCCCATCAAGGGGCTGATGTCTTAACTGGGTGCATGGTCTCCTCTCTCCTCTGGCCTTCTGAGGACTGATAGGATGCCTGAAATACCTTCCTTTGGAGAGCGGGGTGTGACTAAGTAGCAGGTTAAATGCACCAGGAGGAGACTGTGTCACAGCCTGGAGTCTCCTCAGCTTCTCAAGGCTGGAGTGGCTGCTCTCTTGTGCCAGGGACTATGGGGGCTCTGGGCCAGTCTGCATGCCCACCTTTATCACAGCCCTGGTCACCCTCTTTCTGCTCCAGCCTCACCCCTGCAGGGGAAATGCCTTTTGCGCAAGGGCCATACCATGTTCCCATGCTCGTTTCCTTAGTATTTCCAAGCTGAGCATGGGTCCCGGACAGACCAGGAACCAGATTCCCAACTGAACCAAAGGACAGACTGTTGTGAGGTTGCAGAGAAAAGAGCCGAGCGATAGATAAAAAGGAGACATGAAAATTCCATTATTAACTGCAGCTCAAGTCAGTATCAACTGGTAGTAACAATAACATTATTATACCGAATGGGTAACTTCAAATGTGATTCAGCAAGAAAAACTTGATTTTTCTGTGTTTGTTTTAGTCGGATTCTTGGAAATGAAGGTTCTTTTCACCCCTAGATATTGCAAAAACTGGATGTGCCCATACTGAATTTTCATAGGGAAACAGTTTATATCTCACTAGGATTTCTTATCTAGCATCATCATTTATAGTAATTCTACACTTTGTTCTATTAAAGAAAAACACTTAGACTTTTTTTTTTTTTTTTTTTTAGAAATCAAGGTTATTTCAACCAAATAAAAATTACAGAGTTGGTGGATATTACTGTTGGTGGGAATTCTGGGTCCTATAATTTGTCAGTCTCAGGTTTATTTCTGGTTCCTGGATAACAGGAAATGGCTACTGTATGCTCCCTGGCATAACTCCTTTTATCCTGTGGTATCAAATACTTCTTTGTGTCTTTCCCTTATTATTGAAAAGCAAAGTCATTACTTTTTTTTTTTAAACAATAAATACGACAGCTAGTGATTTTGGTACCTTATTTATAATCTAAGTTGGGAAATGAGAACAACACTCAGAACACCTCTTTGATTTCCTACTGCATCATTATTTCCCATGTCATGATGTTTTATATAAAACCCAGCCTTTTTGCTGTGTAAATACATTATCTCTCACTCCTCGATGCTTTTTAGAACTCTCTAGCCAAGAAACTAGAGGTGGATGCTTCAGACTTTCAAAGGATTTTATGGACTCAAGGCCAAATTCTGACTGAAGGAAGACCATTTGGCTGCCCTTGCCCCGGACAGCAGGTGTAAAGACGGGTGCAGTTAGTGGGAGCCGTGAGCGGTCAGTCCACAGGCAGCCCAGAGGACGTCAGGGGCTCTGAGTATAAGTGAGTAAGGTCCTGGGTTACTTCCCCGCATTCTTTACTTGTTTGGTGACCTGGTAGTAATAGTGACTGTCAATTTTCTTCTCTATAAAGGAGCACATAAAACACTCTCTCAAGTGTTGTATTTGAAAAACAGTATGTGCACAAAGGCTTTTGTCCTCCCAGGAATAAAATGTTACCAGAAGTTGTCATTGGTTCATGTGATATACCACGATTGCAGGACTATGCAATTTATCAAAGCCTTTCATGCACCCTCGAAGGGCATCTCCCTTTCCTACACCCACAAAGCACAGTTCTTTTAACTGATCTAGCACCCTGGGTCGTTTCTGCGGCTAACACTTATAAATTATTTGCAGCCTCCCCTGCTCCATCCTGCTGTTCCACATGCCTGGGGCAACCTTTCCTTCACAAGTTTGGGGTTCCGTTTAGATTTTCAGCCTGTTAAGATTATTCTGGATAGTGGTTGAATATTGCCAACACCACTTTGGCAACTAGTGAGGAAAGATATATTTCCGGGCCAGGAGTGGGCAGGCGTACGTATCTCCTCAATGACCTTCAAATCTCCAAAACATCTACTTAAAACAAAGCTTTTTAGCCCCTTACAGCTTCCTGTAATACAGGAAGTCGCTGACTGCTGCACTGGAAAGAGTGCTGGATTTGGAGTTAATTTGAGACTCCTAACTTTGTCACTTACGAGCTCTGTGGTCCTGAGTAAATTAGTTAGACCTTTTAGGCTGCTACTTCTGAACTGAAATTGAGAATGGATAACACACATCCCCGCAACTTTAAAGGATCAATGAGGAATTGAATAAGATAATGTAAACCAAAGTATGCTGCAAATTTTAAAGCACAGAATAAATAGGAAGGGTTATGAGCATGTAGGCTAGTGAAGCACAGCAGACAGAACTGAACTGACGGGCTACCATGTACCCACCACTGATTCCTCTAGCAACTTGACATATAGTTGAGAGGCGAAGGAAGGGAGGAAATAGAGTTGGCAGATTAATTTTGGGCTCCGTATGCTCCAATCAGCTTTCCTGACACATGGACGAAAGCAATGAGCTTCAACATCTGGGTACATGTTTCTAAGGAATCGATTCCTTAGAAATGACAGAACACAGGGAACACATTTTACTCTAGAAGGTGGTATCCTTCGGGTATCCCTTGGGACCACTGGAAAGGGATTTGGTGCCAGGTACCTATATCTATAAGCAAAAGCATATTCTTTGTAGTCTACTCTCTTGAGACAAGCTGGAGGTGTGCCCTTAAACGGCAAGGAAAAAAATTTGGGCAATGCATTTTCCTGTAAACCCTGATGTTCCCTGCACGCCCATAACTCCACAGGATGGAGGAGGCAGGCCTGTCTGTGCCCCACTCTTTTTCATTATAAATGAATATGTTTAGTTCCAACAATGCAATAGATAGAAGATTTCTCAAACTAACAACACAGCATTACATTTTCAAGTTTTTTTTTTTTGTTTTTTTTTTTTTACCGGTAAGAGGGGATTTCATTTTTCATGTGTAATTCTGAGAATCCATGGGCACTTATAAGTACTTTAATGCCATAAAATAAGGGAACTGATGAAGAAGCTGAAATAAGGCATCTGTAAAAATGAAGGTCAGTCACCGAGTCGTTTTCACTAGCCAAAAAACTCTCCAGAATCTATGGAAAGATTACTTGTGTGTGTGGGGCACCCAAACCACTCCAATAGGGTACTTACTAAACATCAGTCATTAGCTTCCCATGGAAGGCATTACACAGCCTGATGGCCTCACGCAACAAACAGTTAGCTCCAAACCCGTTCAAACAAAATTGACTTTTTTTTTTTTTTTTGGTGAGGGGTACAGATAAAATACTAAAATGAATTGTCTGAGAAATCAATTTGATATATTATCACATACAATCTTGGCTGTTTGGAAGCACAGTAAAAAGTTCCATTAACGTAGCTTTGTTCTCCCCCACCAGCTCACACCCACATCCCAGCATGTCACAGCATCAAGGCTCAGGTGGTTTATACACAGGAAGCCAAAGTCATGCCATCTCAGCCGAATAGTAGGCGATTTCAAGACTGTTTATCCTCTGCTTCTATTATTTAAACTTCACCTTGCATTTAATGTAAAATGTCTAATCCAGGGTGTGCGCTGCAACCTACACAGCTCTATCTGCACCCACTTTTTCTGCCACAAGAGGAAAAGAATCACGTTACACTCATTATTATACTATATTATTATTTCCTCTTTCCATATGAGACATGTAGTTCCTGGAAGCCCAGATCTTGGACTAAGGAACTCTTTGCCCGTCTTATAGCACAGTGTGCGACCTCTAGGTCCTGGTGGAAATCTTGATGGTTGCGGAGAAGGAGTCGGCCACCCCTGCTGTTCCCTCTGTTCTCCTCTTCTACTACCTATTTCTGCTGAGGGGGTGAGGCCTTGCCACACCTTGATAATGTGAAGGCATCAGGACTCTTAACCCAACTTTTCTTCCCTGGCTTTATAAGCAGAGACTAGAAGAAGAAAGCTGTTGAGGGGGGTTTCACTGGAATTCGGATCAGGTTCCGGCAAATTTGGGAATTCTCAAAGCCGTGAGGGTCCTGCCACCCACTCAGCTGGGTGGCTCTGCAGGTGGACCGAGCTGGCCTTCTCCCCATCCCTTCTCTGAGTGTGGGGACTGGTGTTTGTGTGCATGTGTATAGGGTGTGATCGAAAAATACGATGAATGTTTACATTAAAAAAATTTGTTACAGTAAAAGACACATTGCCATTAATTCCCCTCAAAATACTTCCCTCACTTCGAACACACTTATCCCATAGTTCTTGCCACTTTCTGAAGCAGTTCTGGAAGACCTCTTTCATGAGTGTCTTTACTTCATCCTCCATCGTGACAACGCTCTGTGTCCCACCTGGCTTCTGGTATATGGAAATTTCTGTCAAATAAAAACATTACGGTGTGTCCTCATCCACCTTATTCACTGGATCTGACACATGCGACTTCTGGCTCTTCCCCAAAGTCACAATGATTCAGGTTGAGGCAGCCACGACAGTGCAACTAAAGACACTCACAAAAGAGGACTTCCAAAACTGCTTCAGAAAGTGGCAAGAACGATGGGCTAAATGTTTTCGAAGTGAGGGGGAATATTCTGAAGGGGATTAATGGCAAGGTGTCGTTTACTGTAATACATTTTTAAAAATTTTAACATTCATTGTATTTTTTGATCATACCTCATATGTGTATGTGTGTGTGCGTGTGTGTTTGAGATTGTGGATATCCTAGTTTGAAAAAGCCTTTCCAACCCAAAGACCAACTGCTAAGAGCCCGTTTTTTGTTTTTTTAGAGAAAGGAAAAAAAAAAAGCAGGTTTCAGGTCTATAGAGACAATGGAGTAAGAAAGAACAATTGGTAAGATGATGACTTAGGTTTCTGTACAAACTTCCACTGTGAAGGCTAATTCTTTTTATTTTTTATTTATTTATTTATTTATTTGGCTAATTCTTTGTTTTAAACGAGCAAGGCATTCTGCTCTTGTTGAAAGGCCCTTGGGATCAGAACAAGAGGAAAACAGGTCCTGTGAAAGAATCAGGTCTGACTACTCCTTTCAGGGTCTGAGCTCTGAGAATCAGTAGCTCCGAGGACCTGAGTTCTCCTTCTGGTTCTAATGTTAACTACTCAGCCATCAACTTCCTTGTGGTTTCTTTACAACGGGAATAATAAAGCCAACTCTGCCTCCCTCACAGCTTGTTGTTGAAGACACCATGATGTGGTAGCACTGAAAGTGCTTTGCAAACCATTGCTTTGTGAACACCAATGAGGCAGTAAACAAATACACGACGTGGTGAGTTTGCACGCTGCCAATGTCTCTACCGCCTGGATCACAAAGTCTCATCTGCGAGGTTCTAGTATGTCTACCCGTTTCTTCTCTACAACGTCTCTGCACATTCTCTGGCTGTTCAAAAGAGAATTCCAAGTGTGCTCCATCTGCAGGGTTGGGCCATGGCCGAGGGCTATGGTATTCCTAGACCTCACCCAGAGTTCCAAAAACCACAGCATCTCTCAACATCTTCCCAACTTGAAAACGCTAACCTAAGTTATACAAGCATCTCTACCCAGGCATCTCTCCTTGCCTTGGGGTTCCTGTCTTAGCAGCTTATTTGTGTTTGTAAAGCTCATTTCCCTGCCCCCCCAGTACCCACAAGTCTTCCTACACAACTAATAACGAGTGGGGGTGGGGTGCGGGAGTGGAGGGGGGTAAACTGGGCTTCTCTTCAGTGAGCTGACTGCCCAAGAGCCCACTTGTGACTCATGCCTTGACCTGCCCGGCACCGGGGTGCTGGGGGGCTGTCAGAAAATATTTGCAGCATTTGGAAATTCTGCCTCAGGCTCAACTCCAAGGGTGTTAATCCTGGCTGACTATGTTTACGCAAAAGCATCCAGCACTCTGACTCACTTTAGGGATCTCGTGTTCTTGGACTTTTGATATTGAGACACTGGAAAACTTTTCTATCAGTATAGGTGCTGCCAGTAATTTTTATCCATCTAAGCACTCGACCTTTTATATATTCACCCAGCAATTTCCAAGATGCACCACTGATGCGCGTGAGCCTTCTCTGCAAGGACAGACTGCTCCCCAGTGCCGACAGACATGCCTTAGTGGGCACCACATGAGAACAGCTTAGGCATTTAGGCATCAGCATTTTGTAGTCTTCATCATAGAGACTCGGTACGCATTTTATTAGAGTCACACCTAGGTACTGAATTTTCTCGGAAGCAACTGTAAATGGGAGCATATTTTTAATTTTCATTTCTACTTGTCAGTATGTACAAATATAATTGATTTTTGTGTGTTGTTGATCTTGTATCCTGTAATCGTATGGCATTTGTTTATTCTATTTTATTGGTTCTTTGGGATTTTTCTGTATAGACATGCTGTCTATAGAGACAGTTTTATTTCTTCTTTTCCAATATGTATGCCTTCCATTTCCTTTTCTTGTCATACTCCAGTGGCTAGAACTTCCAGTCCTACCTTGGATAACAGAGGTGACAGTAAATCTCTTTATCTTGCTCTCAACCTTAGAGGAAAGCATCCAGTCTCCCACTATTAAGTATGCCACTACCTGTTAGCTATAAACACTCTGTAGATGTTCTTTATGAGGGTGATGAAGTACCCCTCTATGTCTAGTGTACTGAGAATTTTTATGAGTGGGTGTTGAAATTTGTCAAATGCTTTCCTTGCATCAACTGATCTGATCATATGCCTTTTCTTCTGTACCCTGTTGCTATAGATTACATTGGTTGATTTTCAAATATTGAACTTGCCTTGCATACCCAGAATAGATCCTACTTGGTTATGATGTATTCTTCTGTTTATACACTGTTGGATTCAACTTGCTAAAAATTTTCTTGAAAAACATTTTTATGTCTAAGTGAATGAGAGCTATTGGTCTGTAATTTTCTTTTCCTTTTCTTTTTTGTTTTGTTTTGTCTTTGTCTGGTTTTAGCATCAGGGTAATACTGGTCTCATACGATTTGAGAAGTGTTCTCCCCCTCTTTTTTTTTTCAGAAGAGATTACATAAATTTAACATTAAATTCTCCAGTGAAACCATCAGTGCCTAGATATTTCTGTTTGGGGGCAGCTTTGAAATTACAAAGTAAATTTCTTTAATAATTATAGGGCTATTCAGGTTAAATATTTGAACTTGGATGGGTTTTCATAATTGTGGTTTTTAAGGAATTGGTCCATTTCGTGTAAGTTGTCAAATTTATGTGTGTAGAGTTGTTCGTAGGATTACCTTATCCTTTTGACATCTGCAGGTTCTGTAGCAATATCCCGTTTCATTCCTGATACTGGTTATTTGTGTCTTCTCACTGATTACCTTCAATTTCGCTAGAATTTTATTAATTCCTTTAAAACCCACATTTTAAAATTTAATTTTCTCTACTGTTTTCTTGTTTTCAATTTCACTGATTTCTACTCTTTAGTTCCTTTCTTCTGTTTGCTTTGGGTTTATTTTGCTCTTCTTTTTCCAGCTTCTTGAGGCAGGACTTAGATAATTGATTTGGGATCCTTTATCACTGAATGCTGCAAATTTCCATCAGAGTGCTGCTTTAGCTGTATGCCACACATTTTGATATGTTGTATTTTCATTCATTTTTAGGTATACTATAAATTTCCTTTGAAATTTCCCCTTTGACCTATGGGCTATTTAGAAGTATGCGATTTAATCTCCAAGTGTTTGGAGATTTGCCTTTTTTCTTTCTGTTACTGATTTGAGTTTGATTATGTTATGGTCAGAAAACATACTATATGTGATTTCAATTCTTTTAAATTTGTTAAGGTTTGTTTTGTGATGCAGAATAAAGCTTATCCAGGTGAGTGTTCCATGGGTGCTTGAAAATAATTTGGATTCTACTGCTATTGGGCAAAGTGTTCTGTTAACGCCAATTAGATTCTGTTGTTTAATGGTATTGTTAGTTCCTCCACATCCTTGCTGATTTCCAGTCTAATAGTCTATTAATTGCTAAGAGTGGGGTGTTGGAGTCCGTAACTATAAATGTGGATTTGTCTATTTATCTTTTCAGCTCCATCAGTTTCTGCTTCATGAATTTTGAAGTGCTGTTGTTTCTACCTACACATTTCAGATTGGTGTATTTTCTTTTATCATTATGTAATTTCCTTCTTTGCCCCTAGTAATTTTCTTTGCTCAGAAATCTACTTTTTAAATATTAATGTAGCCACTCCTGATTTTTCATTAATTTTTGCATGGTGTATCTTTCCAGTATTTTTACTTTTAACCTACCTATGCCATTATGTTTGAAGTGAGGTTTTTTGTAGACAGTAAATAGTTGGGTCATTTATTTAAAAAGTTCACTCTACCAATCTCTGTCTTTTAGTTCGTGTATTTAGATGAGTTATGTTGAATATCATTATTGCTATGTTAGGGTTTAAGTCTGCCAAATGATTCACTGTTTACTGCTTGTACCTTTTGCTTCTCAATCTTTTCTTTCCCCTTGTCTTCATGTGGGTTATCTGAACATTTTCTAGAGTTTCACTTTGATTTATTCATAATATTTCTGAGTACATTGCTAATTTCTATAGTTTCATTAGGGGTTGCTCTAAGTATTGCCACACACATAGATAACTTATTACAGCCTACTGGTATCTACTTTGAGTGAAGTGTAGAAACTTAACCTCAATTTAAGTCCCTTTATCTGCTCCACTGTGAAAACTATCTTCAACAGATCATCTGAGGTAAGAATAGTTTTAGAAGTTTGGGGCTGAAATATGCAAGCCTTGTGGTCCCCAAACTTCTGGTGTCACCTTCAGATCTCAGAGCCATTCCTCAATCTAGACTTAATATCCCACTGATACAGGCAGGCATCAGGCCTGCAGGTATCCCACATAACACACTCTCTATTATGCCCACGTGTGTACCCTAAAACATAAGATGATAACCATCCACTATGTCTCATACCTCAGATGTAAGACAAGAACCCTCGGCAGAGGGTCAGCATCAATAAACAACATCCTACCTGTGGCTGTCACTGGGTAAAATGAAGTATTGGGTATTGGAAGGCACGAATTCCACCATGGAGAGCCACTCCACTTTCTGGAGTTGGCTGCTATGCTATCTCTGATTTCTGGAATTTAAAACCAACATGCCCTTGATTTGCTGTCCCAGCCCCTGGAGCACCTAGTTAGTGGATTAAAGCACACAGTTCTGCATCACGGGATGGTCTTATGTTCCCAGGTCAGTGTGCTAATTCCTGGCTAACCCATATTTCAAAATGTCCAGGCAATAACTAAGGTGAATTTCCACTTTGTAGTGATTTTACATGCCTGTGATATGTTTATAACTAATGTATTCATTATATTCTGAGTAAATATATTAGGGGCAAAATCAGTCACCCAATGTG
The DNA here is from genome assembly GCF_964194185.1 of Rhinolophus hipposideros. Lineage (NCBI taxonomy): Eukaryota > Metazoa > Chordata > Mammalia > Chiroptera > Rhinolophidae > Rhinolophus > Rhinolophus hipposideros. The sequence goes on along the minus strand of NC_138058.1, from coordinate 10,813,452 downwards.
GTATAATGGTAGAGGTAGAAACAGAGCTAGACCTTGAAACCCGAGTATCATTCCCACAAGTGAAGTAGGAGAAAGCACACTGAGCAGAGAGAATGGTAAGAACAAAGGCATAAGGAAGGCAGATTCCAGAGTGTGACAGAGGAAGAGCAGGCTGACCAGTCTGGATGGTGCTTTGCGTATGGCGGGGCTGGGGGTACGTCGCAGGAGACAAAGTGAGCGAAATAAATGGGGCAGAGAATGACAGATTGCAAAGTCTAGACTTAGACTTGGAACTTAATTTTTGGGAGCACAAAGTTAGCAAACATTTTAGAGCCGAGAAGTGGCGTGAGCAGAGCTGTACTTTCAATGCATCAATCGGACAGCATCACACGGAGGGAATGAAGAAAGTGGTGGCAGTGAGGTCAGGTTTGTACAGAGGACAGCGAATGGGGCAGGACGGCCGAAAGTGTGGCCATGGGAACTTTAAGAAATAGAACTGTGTAGGAGAAAGCGTGGAAATAGAACTTGGGAGGATACAGCAAGTGACTGAGGTTGGGGGCCAAGGAAGGGAAGAGAATCCATGGTTTTGTCTAGATGGTATCATTAGTGAAAGGAGGTGATGAGACAAAAGGCTGGGTGGGGAGTGCAGGAGGGGAGGAGAGGAATGGGAGACTTGGAACACGCAGGGTTTGAGGTCTGAGTGGATGTCTGGAAAGACTGGTGAGGAGCTCAAGGAAGACACGAGTTGGGGACTTTCACAGGAATGGATGAGATCACCGTGAGAAGGATGCAGCGAACGAAACAAACGGAAGACTGAACTCGGGTAAGAAAAGCAAGAAAATGCAGTAGGGAAGCAGAGAAGGGATAGACGGCATGATCAACAGGTCACAGGCGGCAAGGACCTCAAGGAAGTTAAGGACTGGGAAAGGGCCATGGGTGGAGGGCCCTAGAGAGGAGAAAGGGCCGACGTAAAGAGAGAGAGCTCAGTATCTGCAATCGTGGATGGATGTGGCTGCTTTGTTCTGTTTGGGAAAATATGAACATGTTATAGGTCCAGGTAGGAAGAGTCCCTAAGAAAAGAACAAGATGAGCCTGGAGATGGAGGGAGGGAAGAGCTGAGGTCCGAGGCACCGGAGGAGAAAAGAATCAGGCACTTTTCCCTCTGGGATGGAAGAGAGACAGGCAGGATGAACCAGGAGAAAGTTTAGGTGAAAACGACGGAAACACAGGAGGCTGCTCCAAAGGCACTGTACATCTGACTAAATTATTTTTCTTTCTAATCGTCCCTCCCCCACTCTTTCGCTGAAATTAATGTGTTTCGGTTAGGGCTGAAGTGGTTTCCAAAGCCAACTAATCATCAAAAGTAATTAAGAAACTGTCCCAAAATACCGATCCCTAGGCCCAAGCCCCGCCACACCAAATCAGAAGCGCTGTGGAGGGGCCCAGGAATCTGCATTTTAAAAGCTCCTTCGTGATTCTGATGGTTATGTGGGTTTGGGACCTCCTGAGTATGGTTTTCAACCAAGGATGTGCTTCAGAATCACAGGGGCAGGCACTGATTGACCAAGATTCCGCAGAGCACAGGCATTAGCTTAAAAAGCTCCCCAGGTGATCGGAGATGCATCCTGGCTGAGAACCAAAGCGAGAGAATTAAATTGAAAACACAAACTCGTTGGATAGGACACTTGAATTCACCACACTGATTGGTTCTCTGTTTCACATGTCACTTGACAGTTTCCTTGGGACATTTCTCCTATCAAAACAACACCTGCTTCTAACCTCCTGTCACATGTGGGGTGATGGGGCTCCCTGCAGCTTCTCAGAGCATAATCCCAGGCAGCCAGGCCTGTGCAGACGCCCACTCCCGGCGCTTGGGAGAAAGCCGACTTTAGAATTTTTTGAAGCCTCTTTAAGGGAAATAACACTCTTCTCTCTCCGAACTAACCCCATAATGTACTTTTAAAAAGAATCAGTAAGACACAGAATGGAGGAAAGAGTGGATGGAAAAGGAATGACGGCTCACTTTTCACTAATTTAAAAGAGAGTATTTTCAGGCAGATTCAGAATTAATTTGATCAGAAAATTCCTTGCACCATCAGGTCCTTTTTTTTTTAAACAGCAACAATACAACAGCAACCACAAAACTGAGAGCATGGTTTACAGGTAAGATGTAAGCCCATTCTTTAAATGCTTCTCAAAGAAATACAAAATTTTCTTTTATCCAAAATGATGGCACAATCCAATTCCTGCTCCAGCAGCCCAACAATCATCTGAGACGGAAACTGACAACTCCTTTCCCCTTCTACGGGACATGCCATTTGCACACTCAACAGACAGTACAAGTTCAAAGGCCATACTCCCCAAAACATAATAAACTTACTTTGAAATACAACAGATAGAATAGTAACATGAAAATATTCTTACCCCGATGAAGGCTGGCTCCAGCTGTGGCTCAGTAAGTCAAAAACTAGTAAATTTGCTTGTAATAACATCCTAAAATTTCCAAAGGTTATTTCCCCCCATCCACAGTTAAAAAGCCATGTTCTACAGAAGTGTCACGACTGTGACGTGTCCGGATCAAAGCAAGAGGTTTCTTGCTCATAGTAACTTGTCTGGTTAGATAGCAAAGAAAAAAAAAAATCTGTCTTGAAGCTGTCACTTAATATTTTATAACTTTAAAAAAATTGTCATCATCACGCTTCACAGCAGAACGGTGTGATGTTTAAACGGATGTAAATTCTTCTCCACTATCAGGTATCTAACAGTTTTTTGCATTTCAGTGCAAAGCGAACAAACAAAAGGTCACCACGAAGTTTCAAAGGCGTCTTAGTAACACAAACTGAAGTTAGTCAGCTTCTTTGACATCGAATTACTGAAGCTTTTCACTGAAAAACCAAAACTCTCCTTGCAATTAATAAAGAACTGTGGTATTCTAACAAAGCTGGAAGCGCAGAATCTTTAAATTCCAAATCTTTCCATTCCTGGATGAGCTTTGGTATTCAGATGTTAATAGGATGCCTTTCTTTTTTTGGCTGATGTTCAGGCTAGAGTCTGTGAAACAAACTTTTTCCGTCCCATGACCTCAGTTTTAGGATTTCTTTCTTGCAAAATGTTAGTTGTTTGACTTGGCAGGTTGCCAGAATTCACTGTACTTTCTCTTTTTCTACTTCTATTACTTTATCTCTTCTCTCTTCTCTTTTTTCACCCTTCTTCACTTTATTTTCTATTCTTCGATAAATTATGGATTTAAATTAAAGTCCAGTTAGATACATAGTCTACGTGGTGTTTGGTAGGGTTGCTAGAATTAGCAAATAAAAAAACATAGGATGCCCAGTTAAATTTGTATTTCAGGTAAAAAAAAAAAAAAAGCAGTTTTTTTTTTAGTATAAGTATTTCCCAAACATTGCATGAGACATACTTATACTAAAAAATTATTTCCAAATATTGCATGGACAGACCTACATCCAAACAGTTATTCCTTGTTAATCTGAAATTCAAATTTAACTGGGTGTCTTGTATTTTATCTGGCAATCCTAGTTTGGAGGTTAAACAGAAGGGATTAAAAAATAAACAACAAAGACATCCATTTACAACTCCTGGAAGAAGAGAAATTTCCATTCCTATCCTGAATGCTTTTTGTCTAGGTATAACCTTCTCTATGGCGTTTCTTTAGCTTATTTTTGACCCACCAAGTTTTACTCAAAGCTCCACTGAGCATACCACATCCTGGTAGTGAAGAAGTCCACCTGGGTTTCAGGTTTCACCCGCACCACCAGAGCCCAGAACTTCCAAAATCTGTCCTCCAGGTAACATACGGTCTTAGTTCAGCCACAAAACCATACAAATACTCATTTTAATTGATCATTTTTCTTCAAAAATTGAACATCAAGTGTAGTTTTATTTAAAATTTGAACATCAAATTTTCAAATGAAAATTTGAAAAAGTATTTTCAAAGGCACTGAGTTTTCCCTTCATAGTTCTCATTCGAACGCAGTTTAGCACAATTAGTAACAGTAACCACTAGAAAAAATAGAATTCAAATGTACTTCAAAGTGTAATAACATGATGACCTCTTGGACTGGAGGTCCATGGGAAAGGGAAGATGAAAATGCTGATAAATTCCGGACATTTAAAGATAAAAGAGATCTTTATTACATTAATTATTGATTCAAGTGTATTTTCCATCATCTATGTATACTCAGGGGTGACAGGTAATTCGAAATGCTATTCCCTTATTCAGAGACATGTTAATATTCAGTATTTTGGAAAGATTTTGAAATCTATTAGCCAAAAGGGAGATTGCATAGAAGCATGGTTAAAAGCATGGTCGCTGTCACACTCTCGCTGTGGGACTCTGGGCAAATTACTTACCCTCTCTGTGCATCATTTCCATTATCTGTAAATGGGGATAACCATCCCAGAAAGCTATAGGAGTGATATGAATAAAATGCTTAGAATAATACCTAGTACATAGTAAATGCTTAGTAAATTTGGGGGGTGAAGGTCATATGACCTAGCCCAAACTGTCAACAGGAAAACAAAACAGAAAATCAAGAGACTGTTTCCATTTTAACAATTGGCTCATGAGAAAAATATGCTTTTTCTTGTGATCAAATGGATAATGTCTGTTTTTTTCAAAATTATGAATAACAATATTTTACATATTTATCCATTAAAGAAAATCTCTTTGTTTTCAGAGCAGACAACTTCCGGGCTTGTGTGAAATTAGCATCATATTGTTTCAAGAAATGAAGCTATGTGGTTCAGAGTTCTCCCCAACAACGGTTGTTTTTCTCATCTCTCTGTAATCACCCTGCCGATTACTCTGTCAACTCGCCAAAATTCCCAAAGCAAACGAGTCACACGGTCCCCCCCTTCCCCCCCCGCCCCCCCCCCCCCCCCCCCCCCGTCCTAAAAGCCAGTTGATCTAATTCAATCCTCTAGCTTCAGTGTTAAACATACTTTCAAACAAAATAGTCCCCCGCCGCTGGGTTTGCTGCCATCTGGCACTTTGAACTTCATTTGTTTGTGTTTGGAACCGGCAATGGAGTCCAGCAGCGCTAGATGTACCCCACGGATGGCACAGCTCAGGTGTCTGAGGCAGTGTCGGAGGCGGAGTGCTTTCAAGGCAGACCCCTCAGGGGTGACTTCCTGGTTTGGCCACCTAGCTCTGAGCCCTCTGAGCCTCGTTTGCCTTACCTATAAAAACGGAGATTCTAATGCTGTCTACTCTTCTGTGTTGCTATGAGCATTTAGCACACAGTTTGGCATACAGTTAGGACTCGGTATTTTAATCATGGTAGACCAGCCCTCGGACTATTCTAAAGAAATGCCTTAAATCCCAGAGTCCTTATTTTTAAAGCATGAATGGTCTTTTTTAATGTAGAAAGGTGAGTGTGTGCATGTGTGTGAAAGTTTGGTCAGCTGCCCATGATCCCTGCATGCCCTCTCCCTTTGTATATTTCAGTCATTTCAGAAGCTAAAAGAGGAGGCAGAATGCTCTGTGGTAGGACCGTGAGGGCAGAGGCCTAAATATTTTACATGCTTTGGTGGGATCATGTGAGCACTGCTTCACCAAAATATCCTCAGCCAAGAGCAGAAGGCCCTCCAAAGTGAGCAGGTAGGCCAGGACTGGGAAGCTGTCCTTTCATTTCTGCCAGCTCCTGGCGGGTGAGATGAATTCCAGCCTCTGCTAGTTCCAAGATCTCCATTGCTACGCAAAAATCCCACTTTTACTCATCGTCGGTACAGACACCCTCACGCCTCCTCCCCCAAGCTTTCTTACAGGCTCTTTGGGACTCCATTCTCTAGACAATATGGAGGGAGGGCAGATGTGAAAGGCTTTGAGGGACATACCAGCCCTTTTTTCAGAAACAGAATTTTGTCCTCAATCTCTCTGCCACTTCCCGTGCCCTGTGCACCAGGCCACAGACCTAAAGTGGTGCCCCCACGTGGCCCTGGAGCTGACCTGGCCAGTATCTCAGCTCTGCCACTGCCAACTGCAAAACCTCCACAAGCCAGCTCACTTTTCTGAGACCTTGACCTTCTCTTCTGTAATACGAGATGTAATGATGCAATAATACACCTCATCGGATTGTTGTGAGAGTTAAATAAGACACCGCATCCAGCAGTGTACCTGACACAAGACAGGCCGTGAATGCTTGGAAGTCTTCCAGTGCCAGGCTGGCTGGGAAGGGGTGAGGGTGAGAGCACGGAGGTGCAAAGAGAAACTGTGACATGGGGGCAGGGCAGGGGAAGGAGGAGAATTCAGTCTATACATTTACAAGCTCTGCATTTGGGAGGTTTACATCTTAATGAAAATCTGTACATGAGAAAGAACCTAGCTAATGGTGTTTCTGAAAGAAGACACATAAAATGCACACAGCAAATATACTCCAGCCACCCTCGTGTTGTTCTGCATTCATTCATTTATTCATGCTAATAATTTTTTGTTGAATAAGTATTATGTTCTAAATGCTAGGCAAGGCTTCAACACAAGAGCATGAAGAAGCTCTGAAAGAAAACATTTGGAGGAAGTATACTCAGTCTGTTAATGTCGGGTGATATTTATTGATTACCAACTGCAATCAATAAATATAGTAACATTTGTTGATTTACCATACTTTCCCACAGCCCGAGTGACACCTCGGGAAAATGTTCCCATCTGCCAAAGAGCCACAGTGAATGTAGAGTAGCTACAATTTAATTAGTATCTCTGTGGACTGGAAGGACTCACTGCAAAGGTACCAAACCCACTTTTAGAGACTCCATCCACCTTAGTCATTACTAGGTGAAGGAAGTCATTGCTTATGTGGTCTAATTAGGAGTTGCTAAACAACTTTCCCTTCTCATATGACATACACCCCAAATACCTAATTCTTGAGCCTGTGAATGGGTGCTAAAATTTTCTGTGGTGCCAGTCCTTTGGGTTAAAGCTTTCCCCTGTAAGAATGTGTGTGGGTTTTCCGAGGGGAGAACTGCAGGGTGACATGTGAACTAGTCACGTTCTGGCAGTTGGGCCAATCTGAGGGGGGACACACTCACTGGATACAAATTTTTGGGCGTTTCTCATTTCCTTTTAACCTCAGTTTCCTCATCTGTAAAATGGGGAAAAGAAGAACTCTCTTTTAAGGCCATCAGCAGGACTGATGAGGTCATTTACATATTGACCCAGCCAGAGCTAGAACATGAAGGGCTCAGTACACGTCATTGCCTTCTTCTCCCTCAGTCCTTTGGCACAAACTGTCTCATTAGTTGGTCAGAAACCTATATTATGTTTGGTGAACATGTTCTGACAAAAGTAAATTTGTGTGGTTTGACCTGCATTTAAAAACCCTATATAAAAATGGAAAATATTAGAGTATTAATAGGTAATATTTTGTGACACTTGGTTTAATACATACACTCTCATAGGATAAGATGTAAAATGTGTTTTTGACTAGGCAGGTTATGTTCAGTCTAAGTTGGGTGTATACCCAAAATAACTGAAAGCAGGGTCTCGAAGAGATATCTGTACACTCATGTTCACAGCAGCATTATTCACAACAGCCAGAAGTAGAAGCAAACCAAGTGTTCATGGATGGACGAATGGATAAACTAAACATAAACACATGCAAAGGAATACTACTCAGCGTTAAAAAAGGAAATCCCTTTTCTGAAAAAGGAAATTCTGACAGACATGCTACAACACGGATGAACCCTGAAAACATTTTGCTAAGTGAAATAAGCCAGTCACAAAAGTGCAAACACTGTATGATTCCATTTATATGAGGTACCCAGAGGAGTCAAAATCATAGAAAGCAGAATGATGGTTGCCAGGGGCTGGGGACAGAGGAAAATGAAGAGTTGTCGGCTATGGCAATTTACTGATTTGGTACATTAATGGGGACAGAGTTCCAGGTTGGAAAGATGAAAAGAGTTCTGGGAATAGATGGTGGTGATGACAGCACTACAGGGAGAATGTACTTACTGCTACTGAACTGTACAGTGGTCCCCCTTATCTGTGGTTTTGCTTTCTGCAGTTCTAGTTACCTGTGGTCAACTATGGTCCAAAAATACTAAATGGAAAATTCCAGAAATAAACAATTCAAGGTTTTAAATTGTGTGCTGATCTGAGTAGCGCATGATGAGATCTCACACCTTCCAGCTCAGTCCTGTCCGGGACATGAATTGTTCCTTTGTCCAGTGTATCCATGCTGTATATCTACCTGCCCGTCAGTCACTTAGTAGCCCTTTCAGTTATCAGACTGACTATTGTGGTACGGCAGTGCTAATTTTACTTAATAATGGCCCCAATGTGCAAGAGTAGTGAAGCTGACCATTCAGATATGCCACAAAGAAGCCGTCAAGTGCTTCCTTGAAGTGAAAAGGGATGTATGTATAGGAAAAGAAACACAGCGCATATAGAGTTTAGTACTATCTGTGTTTTCAGACATCCACTGGAGGTCTTGCAACGTATCCCCCATGAAAAAGGGAGACAACTGTACACTTAAAAATGGTTAAGATTGTAAATTTTATGTATAGCTATCACCATTAAAATAAAAAAAACCTCATTAAATTACAAAAGTTTGAGAAACCCTGACCTAGGTAACACCCCAAGAAAGGTACATTTGGATGGAGCCCAGAGGAAAGAGAAAACATGAGTCTCAGGGAAACCAAAAAAGGGACAAGGGCAGACTCCCTAGTTCTGCAGCTGACTTCTATTTTATGACCTCTGGGACCATGGTCCCTCCAGTCTGGTATAAGAAGATGGAAGATAAGGTTTGCAGTCTTGTTCTGCGATGGCATAATTTCCAATCCACATTCCTGGGTTCGTGTAGTGTTTTAATCTGAGAGAATAAGGAATACCACAGCAGCACCTCATTTCCCTCTCAGGTAAAACTGACAAGAGTCTCCTCACATCTCTTCTCCCCCACAGGACTCGTTAGTACCTAAATACTGGGTCAAGGACTTCCTTCTCAATCCATCAGAGAAGCCATACCTTTCCAAGGCCTTTGGTCTAGTTTGTTCATCCATGCACTGTGGGCTTCCAAGGAACCTTAAAGACCCTTTCCATGTTATTTCTTATTCTTTGTGTCTAAGAGTAGGAGTTGGAGAAACAGGATCTAGCCGATTTTCTCTAGGCAAAGCCTGTACACTAGGTTTCTCACTGCCTTAGCAGACAGGATCCTGGCAAATTACTTAAACAGATACGGAAAGGGAGTCCCTGGGGACGGAGACCTCATAGACTAAAAGAACAGCCATAGTTCATCATTTTAGACTCGGATCGCCACAGCCAAAATAAATATCAGGAAGGTTTCAAATTACTCTGAAAAAAACATCTTTCTGTAACAGTTCTCAAGTTGACTTTGATCTCTCAACTTCCAGAACCTATTATATGACCAGTTTGTGTAACCTTATTATTAAACACACATGCATAAATGATAGATTTCTTCATATGTTGGTCCTCTGTATATATTTTCCTCCTTATTTAACATTTTCTAAGATAGCTCCATAATAGGCATCAGATAGTTTTAATGAATACTGTTATGGTCTATGAATACGGCTATCTTACCCCCAAATTCGTATGCTGAAATCCTAACCCCCAATGTGATGGTATTAGGAGGCGGGGCCTTTGGGAGGCAATCAGGCCATGAGGGTAAGACGCTCAGGAATTGGATTAATGTCCTTCTAAGAAGAGACAGGAGAACCTGCTTCCTGTCTCTCCGCCACGTGAGGACACAGTGAGAAGACGGCCACCTGCAAAGCAGGAAACGGGCCATCAACAGACACAGGATCTGCCAGTGTCTTCATGCTAGACTTCCCAGCCTCCAGAACCGTGAGAAATCAATTTCTGTTGTTCATAAACCACCCGGCCCGTGGTAGTTTGTTATAGCAGCTCAACTGACGAAGACAAATACTTTTCGTTGACACGAGCATATTTCACCTTTCATCTTTATAAACGACTCACAAAATTCCACATTCTACACCTGGAAAGGAGCTTTGTGCATTGTCTGGACCCTCTGTTCCAGCAATCAATGATATCCAAGTCTTCCGAGCCATTTAAAAACAGAAATCCGTGGTGGAGGTGAATTCTTTAGCTGCCTCCAGGTCATGCATGCTTCTCGGGGAGAGGTAACTCCTGTGCTCCCTGCCCTGGGGCCCATCATCTGAAGGTTTGGAGAAAAGCTCATTTTGGGTGACATCTTTGCAGTAAACTGACCACTCTGCCTTTCTTCTTCACAGGCCCAGCTTCATTAGAAGAGCTTTATCAACTTTTGTTTTTACCACCCTTAACCCTTTTTAAGTTTTCCACTTTTTTAAAAAGGAGAGATTAAAATTCTAATGAGGTCTGATCGTTACTAACTGCTCAGGGAGGGCTGTTTTCTATGTTTTAGAAGTCATGAATCTGGTTATGATAGCAATCATTATTATTTATTGAGTGCCTATTAGATAATGGGCACTTTCTATATATTAATTCTAACTACTGTGTTAACTTTGGAGAAAGAACATTTCATCGGTCATTCTAACTCACTTTGAGCATATAGTAATTTCCAGGTCCTTTACTGTACACAGTACACCCCTACTGGACCATTTTCCTTCTGCCTCATTTTGTTTATTTTTTTTCTCCTAGGCGTTGGATGCTTTGTGTTTAATCCCATTTCTGTAATGTATGAAGGTTATTTCAAATCTTCATTTATTTTTTAAATTTATAGTTACTTTGGTCAGTTGAGGGTCATCTACAAATGCAGAAGGCTCCTCCGTTAGGCTTTTTCTATAAGCCTATGCTGTTGACCTCTGACTTCAGAGTGGGTCTGTTGGTGGGCAAATCTGGATTAAGCAAGCACAGTGACCCTGCGAAATTGTGGCCTTTGTAGGATTTTGGAAATCCCCATTTGCTCATTATTCCTAGAACTCTCTTAGTATAGATTACTTTCTAGCAGGATCTCAGTCTACTCATGCTCTGCAGGCACTGCCTTACTTCCTTGCTCTTCCTGGAATGGTGACTGTCTCCAGAGCAACCATCTGAGAGCTCTGAGATGGCGGCAGACTGGGATGATGGTTAAGAGTGTGGCTTCCAGAGTCTGAATCTTGGGAACAACTTTGTCACTGCAAGCTATATATATAAAGCAGGAACCTTAGCTAGCCTCCTTTTACCTATAAAATAGGGTACCACTGATTTTTTGTAAGAATTAGAGGTGATAAAACATGTCAAGTGTTAAGACTCGTCCCTGGTCAAGGTCAGGGCTCAAAACGTGTTGATTATTATTATCAGGTAGAAAAACTGTCACATAAATATTTATCCTTTTTGTAAATTTATGTTTTATTCCTTATTTTCTTAATTGAAGTAACACTTTTGTGTGGATGTAGTTTTCAGCTCCTTTGGGTATGTATACCAAGGAGCACGACTTCTGGATTATATGGTAAGAGTATGTTTAGTGTTGTAAGAAACTGCCAAACTATTTTCCAAAATGGCTGCACCATTTTATATTCCCGCCACTTATGAATGAGAGTTCCTGTTGCTCCACATCCTAACCAGCATTTGGTGGTGTCAGTGTTCTGGGTTTTGGCCATCCTAATACAGGTATCTTATTATTTTAATTGGCATTTCTGTGATGACATATGATGTGGAACATCTTTTCATATGATTAGTTGCCACGTGTATGTTTTCTTTGGTAAGATCTCTGTTAACTGGGTTGTTTGTTTTCTTATTGTTGAGTTTTAAGAATTCTTTGTATATTTTGGAAATAAGTCCTTTATCAGACGTGTCTTTTGCAAATATTTTCTCCCAGTCTTCTCATTCTCTTGACATTGTCTCATCTTCTCATTCTCTTGGAATGGTTTTCACAGAGATAGTTTTTAGTTTTGATAAAATTCAGCTTATCAATTATTTCTTTCATGGATTATGCCTTTGATGTTGTATCTAAAGGTCATCACCGTACCCAAAGTCATCCAGGTTTTCTCCTGTTATTTTCTAGGAGTTTTACAGTTTTGTATTTTACATTTAGGTCTCTGATCTATTTTTGAATTAATTTTTGTGAGGGATATAAGGTCTGCTTTTAGATTTTTTTTTTTTTTGGCATGTGGATGTACAGTTTTTCCAGCATCATTTGTTCAAGACTGTCTTTGTTCCATTGTATTATCTTTGCTCCTTTGTCAAAGATAAGTTGACTGTACTTTTGTGGGTCTATTTCTGGGCTCTCTATTCTGTCCCATTGATCTATGTGTCTGTTCTTTTGCCAATACCACACTGTCTTGATTACTTAGTTGTACAGTAAATGGAGTTGGGTAGTGCCAATCTGCCAACTCTGTTCTTCTCCAATATTGGGTTGGCTATTCTGGGTCTTTCGCCTCTTCATATGAACTTTGGAATCAGTTTCTTGATCTCCACAAAATAACTTGCTGGAATTTTGATTGGGACTGCATTGAATCTATAGATCAAGTCGGGAAATTCGTTCATTTTTTTATTAGAAGCATTCCATTGTACAGATATACCACAATTGTTCATCCATTCACCAGTTGATAGATACTGGGGTTGTTTTCAGTTTTTGTCTATCATGAATAAAACTGCTACAAATATTTTTGTACAAATCTTTTAAAAGACAAGTGTTTCTCATTTTTCCTGCACTAATGTCTACAAATGGAATTGCTGAGCCATGCAATAGTGTGTGTATAAGAAAATAACAGCTTTCAAAAACTGCTTATAGCATTTTACACTCTTATCACCAATGCCCAAGAGTTCCAGTTGCTCCATATCTTTCCAACTACTTGGTGTTCTGAGTCTTTCCAATTTTATCCATCCTTGTGGCTTTACTTTATATTTCCCTGAAGATTAATATTATTAGTGAAATGAATCTTTTTAATTGCTTATTGGCCATTTGTATATTTTTCTTTTGTCTGTTTAAGGCTTTTGCCCATTTAAAAATTGTTTATTTTTTTGTTATTGAACTGTCAGAGTTCCTTATATATCCTTGATACAATTTATATATCCTTGATACAAATGTGTGTACATATATATATTTATACACACATATATATGTACACACACACACAGAGGGTTCAAAAAATGCATACATGTTTTAAGAAAGGAAAAAACTGTACTAAAATTATGCTGATGGTAACCACTTTGAGCACCTCATGTAACTGCAGAAATCAAATGGTACTTGTAGTTATCTTTTGTTATTGGTATATATTGAGTATTACAATTTTAACACACACACACAAACTTGTGCAAATGTTTTCTCCCAGTTTGCATCTTGCCTTGCCAATTTTAATGTTGATGAAGTCCAAGTCATTGGGATTTTCGTTTATGTGTGTGTTTTGGTGACTTCTGTAAGAAATCTTTGAATATCCCCAGGTTGTGAAGATATTATCCTATGTTTTCCTCTAGAAGGTTTATAGTTTTAGCCTTTATGTTGAGGTCTAGGATCCATCTCAATATCTATATGGCGTGAGATTCATATTTTCCCCCAGTAGTTGCTCTAGCAGCATTTGTTGAAAAGACTTGGGTTTCTCCACTGAACTGCTTGGTTCTTTTGTGATTAATCAGTTCACCATATACGTGTAGGTCTATTTCTAGACTCTGTTTTATTCCATTGATTTATTTCTCTGTCTTTATATTAATGCTACACTATTTAAATTACTTTAGCCTTACAGTAATATCTGAAACCAGGTACTATGAAGCATTCGACCTTGTTCTTCTTCAGGACTGTTTTGGCTACTTAGGTCCTTTGCTTTTTCTATAAAAGTTTTAGGATCAATTTGTCATTTTCTACAAAAATGTCCTGCTGGCATTTTGATCAAGATTGTGCTGAATCTACAGATCAATGGGAGAACTGACATTAAAGTGGAGTCCTCTAATTCATGAGCATCTCTCCATTAATTCAGGTCTTAAATTTCTCTCAATGTTCTATAGTTTTCAGTGTATAGGTCTTTTATGTTGTTTGCTAAATTTAAGTATTTTGTCATTATAAATGGAATTGCCTTTTAAATTTAATTTCCAATTGCTAATAAGAAGAAACACAACTGATTTTTATATATTGACCTTGCTAAATTCATCATCTATTGATCCTAGTAGTTTATTACATTTCTAGTATTTTCTCTAAAAACAATCATTCTTTTCAATCTTTACTTCTACTATTTCCTTTTCTTGCCTGATTGCATCAACTAGAGCCTCTAGCACAGTGTTAAATAGAGGTGATAAATGTAGACATCACTGCTATATTTCTGATTTTAGGAAGAAAGTATTTGGTATTTCACCATGAAATACATATGTTAGCAGCAGGTCTTTTGGTAGATATCTTTTATCAGATGGAAGAACTTTCTTCTTGTCTGAGTTTGCTAAAATCATGAATGTTGAATCATGCCAAATGCTTTTTCTTCATCTATTTAGTGGATGATATGATTTTTCTCTTTGATTCTACTGACATAGATTACATTAATTATTTTTTAAATGTTAAAACAACCATACATTCTGTTTTGGTAACTAAACCCTACTTAGTTATAATGAATTACATCCTTCATGTATTACTGGATTATACATGCTAATACTTTGTTAAGGAATTTTGCCGTGTTTATGAGGGACAGTGGATTATAATTTTTTCTTATAAGGTTTATGTCAGATTTTGGTATCAGGGTTACTCTAGCTTTATACAATAACCTGGTTAGTTTTTCTTCCTCTTCTATATTCCGAAGGAGTTTGTAAAAGATTGGTAGTTCATTTTTTGGTGTTTCATTTGTACAAACACTTCTTACTTCAAGTTCTTACAGAATCTACCCATGAAACTATGTGGCTCTGGGGCATTTTCTTTGTGGAAAAATTTTGACAACAAATTTTCTATTTGTTCTTGTGGAAGTTATGGTAAACTGCATTTTTCAAGGAAATTGACTATTTCATCTAAATTGTCAAATTAATTGGCATGAAGTAATTTATAATTAGTTATTATTTAATTTCTGTAGAATATGTAGAGATGTCCCCTCTTTCATTGCTGACACTGGTCTTTTGTGTTTTCCCTCCTTTTTTTCTTGATTAATCTTGTCAATTTTAATTTTTAAGGAGAGCGCAACTCACAGCCTCCCATGTAGAGACTGAACTAGCAATCTTGGTGTTATCAGCACCACGCTCTAACCAACTGAGCTAACTGGCCACTCCTCAAGTGTTTGTTTATTTTATTAATGTTTTTAGAGAACCAAATCTTGGCTTTTTAATTTTCTCTATTGTTTGTTAATCTCTATTTCTATCTTTATTATGTACTTCTTACTAATTACCTTTGATTTAATTTATTCTTCTTTTTCTAGCTTCTGAAAGTGGAAACATAAGTTACTGATGATCATCTTTATTCTTCTCTAGTATAAGCATGTAAAGCTACAAATTTCCTGTTGTTGGGTTTATTATTTTAGTGAATTCTATACATTTTCATAAATTGTACTTTCATTTTCACTCAGTTAAAATTCCTAACTTCCCTAGTGATTTATTCTTTAACTCAAAGAAGTGTTATTTAAATCTCAACTATTAGGGATTTTCTAAGTATCTCATTGCTATTGACTTATAATGTAATCATGATATGATCATAGAACATATTCTGTAAAATTTTAATCCTATGAAATTGAATGATACTCCTTTAATTGCTCACAATAAGGTCTATCTTGGTGAATGCTTCATGTGTGCTTGATAAGAATCTGTATCTTGAACTCGTTGGGTGTAGTGTTTTATAAGTATCAATTAGGTCAAAAAGGTTGATAATGTTGCCCAAATATTCTATATACTTGCTGATATTTTGCTTAATTTTTCTACCGGTTACTAAAGAAAGGGATGTTAAAAATCTCTAATATTATTGTAGTCCTGTCAGTTTTTGTTTCATGAATTTTGAAGATCTGTTTTATATATATATAATTGTCACATCTTTCTTTTTTTTTTTTTTACATCTTTCTTAATAACTGATCTTTTAGCATGATAAAATCTCCTTTTTATCTCTTGTAACACACTTTGCATAGAAGTCTATTTGGCACTATTAAGAGTAGTGTCACACCAGCTTTCTTATGCTTACTATTTTCACAATCTATCTTTCCCATTCTCTGGCTTTAACCTATTTGTGTTTTTATATTTAAGTTGTGTTTCTTGTAAACAGCAGACAGTCTTGATTTTATCACCAGTCTGACAGTCTTTGCCTTTTAATTGGATATTTTAGTCCATTTACTAAATCATTAATAACAATTAATGCAATTATTGCTATGGCTGGGTTTAAGTTTACTATTTTTCTATTTATTTTTGTATTGATACCTTCTGTTTTTTTGTTTGTTTCTGTTAATTCTTTCCTGTCATTTTTTGTATTGATCTATTTTTTTGTGTGTTTTATTTTAATTACTCCAATGACACTCTAGCTATCCAATTTTTGTATTTGCTTTTAGTGATTTTTTTACTATACACCCTTAACTTATTAGTAGACTACTTAAATATAGTATCAAGTCACTTCATATAAAATGTAAGAACCTTGCATTCAGGCAATTACATTTGCCTTCTCGTGTTCTCTGTGTTATGTTGTGATATATTTTTACATCTAAATACATCCCGAATCCCACAAAACAATATTTTATCTTTACATTAAACTCTCTTTTACATTTACATATATATTTATTTCCTTTAAATACTTCCTTCTTGTAGGTCTGAACTTCTATCTGATAGTATTACCTTTCAACTGGGTAATAATAAATTTCCTTTATCATTTATCAAATTTCCTTTATCATTTATTGTGCAGGCCTACTGGATATGAATTCGCTCAGATTTTGTGTATCCAAAAATGCCTTTATTTCACCTCCCATTTTGAAAGATATTTTTGCTAGATTTAGAATTCTGGCTTGATAGTTCCTTAACGTTTTTTAGTCTTTCAGCACTTTAAAGATGTTTTTGCATTGTATTCTAGCCTCTGTAGTTTATGACGGGAATCCTTCAGTTAATTGTTTCACTGTTCCCTAAATATATCATTTTCTCGGACAATTTTCAAGATTTTCTCTTTATTTTTAGTTTTTAGCAATTTTACTATAATGTTTCAAGATGTGATTTTATTTTTAGTTATCCTACTTAGGGTTAGTTGAGCTTCTTATATTTGTAAGTTAATGTTTTCACCTAGTTTGGGAAGCTTTCAGCTATTATTTCTTCAAATATATATATTTTTATGATGTGTTTAGCTCTGTCCTCTTTCTGGGACTCCAATTACATGTATATTAGACTACTTGATATTGTTGCATAATTCAATGAGGCTCTGTCCATTGTATTTTAATATTTACTCTTACTGTTCTTCATATTGGATAATTCTTATTGGCTATCCAGTAAATTTTTCATTTCAAATATTCTACTTTTCAGTTCCAGAATATTCATTTGGTTCTCCTGAACAGTTTTCATGTCCCTGTTGAGATACACTTTTTTTTCAATCATTACGACCATGTTTTCCTTCACATCCTTGATTATAATAGCTGCTTTAAAGTTCTTGTCTAAAAATTCCAGCATCTAGGTCATCTCAAATTCTGTTGTAGTGACAACTTTCCTTCTTGAATGTGGATTACATTTTCCTTTTCCTTCACATACCCTTTAATTTTTGATTAGCAAATATTGTTATAAAGACTATAATGTTACAGAGACTGTGGATTCTGTTTTCTTCCTTTAATCAGTGCTGAATTTTTTGTTCCGTCAGGCAACTAAATTAGTAGCTGATCATCTTGAACTTTTGGATGCTTAGTGTTATGTTTTGTTATGGTATGTTCTGGTTTTGCCTTTAGTTTAGCACAAATCCTTTACCAAGCCCCTCTAATTTGGGTGGGATTTGAATTCCAAACTCTATAGGTAGTATTTATAGCCAGTAGGCAGCAGCTGAAATCTGTGTTCAGATTTTTCAGCTCTCTAGCTTTTCCACTGGGGTCACTGGCATCTCCTCCACACACAGGCAGTTTAGTGGTCCTCCAAAAATTGAGGGAAATTTACATACAGAATTGGAGCTCTCTTCTCTATGGCTTCGTCCTTTATGGAATTTCCTTCCTTGAATCCCAGCCACTTTGGTGGCCCTGCATTCCGTCCTCTGCCACTTTAAGCCAATCTGATCGCAGCTTTCTCCATGAGTTGTTGCTCTTTATGGATTCAGGAGTGCCCTCAGGGGAGAAGCTGTATAAATGTAGATCTCACCCCATCCATTTTTCTTCCTTCAAGGATCAAATTCCCAACATTTTTTGCCTTCTTTTAGTCAGCCTCTAATGCCTTCAATTAGTTAAAAAAATACTTTGTTCAGAGTTTATAATAGTTATCTGCAGGAGAGTTAACTCAACATAAGGTCTTCCATCATTATTATAACTGGTACTCTAAGGACATTCTAATTCATATTGTGTGTGTGCACGTGCATGCGTGTGTGTGTGTGTGTGTGTGTGTGTGTGTGTAAGAATAAACTACACTTTTCATCTTTATGAATACTCATAGTATCACTGAATAATATATCGTTAAGGGATCCTAAGGTGTTATCTAGAGTACTGTGTCCTATCTGTCAATGATTGTCTAAAACTTACCATGATTAATCTGCTGCTTAATTAATCTTCAGTGAGGAAAGATTCTTTTTCAGGAAATGAGCTTGTTCTCTGGAGACTTCCAAGTTTGTACTTCAATTTAAACCCATAAAATGGCTTTAAATGGCTTACAGGGTCATGGAATTATACAGACAGAGGGATGTCAGGCGTTCCTGAAGCAGAGTTGGTCCCACCAAACTGTGAATGTGGAAGTGGGTCTTTCCTAGTAACTGTATGTATGTTGTCGAGTTTTCTTTGCTCTGCTTCGTCCCTTCAGCTCCCATGGAACTCGCTATTTTTGATGTTTTACGGTTCTCTCCCCTTGTTCTATCTCCTGGCATCCTAGCCCCCTGGTTCTGGTAGCCTGGCTTCTGAATCATTCTTATTACTCCAACCCTTGATGTTATGAGTTGAGTTGTTCCCCTCACACTGAAATTCGTATGCTGAAGTCCTAACCTCTAGGATCTCAGAATATGACCTTATTTGAAGACAGGGTCTTTATAGGGGCAATCAAGTTAAAGAAGGCCTTTAGGGTGGGCCCTAATCCAATACATCTGGTGTTATTATTAAAAAGGGCAATCTGGACGGAGACACGCTCAGAGGGAAGATGATCTGAAGAGACACTGGAGATGTCCATCTGCAGAATAAGGCACCAGGCTTGGAACAGACCTTCCATTCACGGAAGAAACTAACCCTACTGACCGATCTAGGACTTCTGGCCTCCAGAACCATGACACAATACGTTTCTGTCACGTCAGGCACCCAGTCTGTGGTACTTTGTTGTGGCAGCCCAAGCACACAAATATACTTACCACTTAACAAATAAGCCGACACCAGTTTTTCCACTTGATTCTGATTTATGGCTTTGCTTTGCCTCCTATGACCCACCAATCCCTCAGTATGGTAAATGGGCAAAAAGCAAAATATCCAAAGATCTGTGTTCTACCATTCTCACTTACACTGAATGGCTGTTCTGGCCCTTAGAGTCCTTCTATATAAAATAAAGATATTGTGGCTGCCCTCCCTATCTGCATGCCTAAATAAAGCTCCAATAAGGTACTGCCCAGAGAATGTAAAATGCTTACAAATCTAAGGCCCCCTGCGTCCTTGCTCTTTATTCTGACCGCCTCTGCCTCTTACCCAAATACAACAGAACCACTCTCAGAGGGCTCTCTGAGAGGCTCAAGTACAGTCCTCGCCACGTTCAAGAGAGATCCTTGCCACCTCAGACTTCACTTCTGCTATTTCTAGTTCAAGAGGCAGGTGAGGCAGGAGAGGCAGTTCACTAAGGAACTGCTTTGCTTAAAGAGATAGGAGCATGGGGTGAGGCTTCAAGCTTTTACCGTCCTCAAATGTCCAGAGGGTTTAAAGAATTGCTCAGACAACATATTTATTTTCCTAAGCTACTGAGGTATGGAAACCCATGCTTTTAGAGAACACACTTTTTAGAAATGTGTGAGGGAAGAACTTAAAACAGCATTAACAAAATCGGCATCTACTGAAGGTGGTTTTAAAATATGTGAAATTAAATGTAGGATATTAGCAGTTTCCAACATATGTTGTATGTATCTTTGTCTATTTTTAAAATGAGTTTGTTAATAGGAATTTGAAAAATTATTGTTTCTACAATAATTAGCACTTTTATAAAATTATTTATATGTAAAACAAATCTTACTCCCAAGTTGCTTACATTATAATTGTGTAAATTCTTATCCAGTCTCCAATGTTATTCAAAAGGATCAAATTTGTAAATGATTCTACCTTTTTCAGTTCTCTAGAATGCCTCCAGATGGCATTAAAACCCTTTTCTCATATTTTGCAGCATAAAAATTTAAAAATTAGTAATATTTTAACCATTTAAGACTTGTCACATTCATTATATCCTCAGAAATCATGACAATGTTACTCTTTAGAACTAGGGTAACATCAAGAAAGACAAACATACAATCACATCTTCCATGAAATACACAGCCACCCTATGCAAGCTGAAGATCTTTCTAGACTGAGAAACAGAACTTGAACAAAATAAGACAGTAGTATTATATCACAAACTATGATATCTAATGAATAGCATTTTAAATGCTTAGTAATTAAGAGTGCTGGTCTACAGGAAGATAAATTCATAAAGGTGTCTTACAATAAGAAAACAAGTCACCCCTCAGAATGATAATAAAAATTTTCAAGGAACAAAACTATGAGTGACTCCCCTGGAGCTAAAATAAATTGTTAGCTGGTGAATTATTTCATTTAAACTTTGGTATACAAATTTGGTATCAAATGAATCATTAAAACATATTGGATTCCTTGAGTACAGAGAGGAAGAAGGCAAAATATAGACTGAGGGAAAGTGTATTTTATAGGAGTCTTTTCTTATTTTTGAAAAACTGCATTTGCTAATTCAAAATCGTCAACGAAGTTGAGATTCCAGAGATCTCTTTAATTGTATTTTTCACATAATTCTGAGGTGAAGTTATATATGGCAGGCTTTTCAAATGACCTTGGTACTTCACAGGTGTGCAGGCCAGAGACTCTCCCAGTACGTGGGAGTTGCACAATCATTTATGACAGTGATGAAAGTCTCCGGACACATTCTAAGGGGTTTCCCTCCCTTCTCCCCCCACCATATGCACCTTCAAATCTCATTACGTTTACATTTTACGAAGAGGAGCATTTGTGTTTTCAAGATTATTCTCACTGTGCTAAAGCATAAGACCTCCAAAACCATGTGTGCGCAAAAGCATTTAAAAAGATATTATCATGAAAAAGAGAACCACGACCTTCCTTCCATCATCATCATCATCATTATTATTATTATTATTACAAGATACTTGTACTGTTTCATATTATAGGCACATTAAAGAACTGCCATTGCAAATAGAAAAGGGAAAGACTTACGATGTATTCGAAGTGCCATTGTCTGGACTCTCTGGCTCAGCATTACTTTTCTCTTAAAAAGGAAGCAGAAAAAAATACCAATATGTGAGTGTTACCATCTTTAAGAGTTAAGGGAGATTAAACGTATTTCCATGCTCCTATTAACAATCTTTTTAAATGTGCACCAGGAGGCTTTTCAAACATCTTTTTATTATCTGAGAACCAGATTTGCGAAATCATTTCTTCTCTGTTATACAACTACCCAGGCCTGGATCTGTGAGTCGGTACTAAGGAGGTGTTTGCAAACAGCCAGAGGCTCAGAGTGCAGGCCTCGCCAAAAGCTGAATATCTTACAGATGGAACCTGTTTTCCAACCCCTTCCGTTTTACAGAAAACTGGGGGAATAAACCCCATTAGCATTCTACATGCAAAGCATTCTGAACTTTGATCCTTTCCTCTAACACAGACAAACCAGGTCTGGCTGCATCAGAACTTGGAGGAGAGAATTTTATTGAGGTTGCCCCCTAGGTGACAAGGTCCCCAAGAATTCTACCCCACCACGAGCCCTGGCAGCAGGTTTTGGGGCCCCCGAGTTAACACAGAATAAGATGTAAACCAGAAATCCTTCCTGACTATCTGAGAGGCTAGGTAAGCAAATGTTTCTGGGGTCTGCAGTCATCAAGGATTTAACAGGATTTAATTAAGGGAGCTTGGAACCAGTTGCTTTTGTAGTTTTAAAGGGCAAATTCTTCTCGCAATAGACATAATGTAATTCTTAGGTCCTTGGTCACTGGTGGTTTGAAGAATGCATCCTCATGTGTAAGATGCTTCTTTTTATTTCCTGGAGGCCAGGGGATAGAAGAAGGGTCTTGATTGTTGGGGCGAGTTGGCTGTGGTTATGATGGTTGTGTCGTACTAATAATTTAACAAAACCCAGAGAAGACCACGGGTTGTAAGACATGGGCCTGATGGTGGCAACCTGCTTTGCTTGGCTCTTTCGAGTCAGGCCTGGAGATCTCACAGAACCCCCTAGTATACTTTTTAGGGTCACATTCTGAAGATATCATCCAAACTGAACCCAGAAGTAAACTTGATAATTTCTTCTTTTTTCCTTTTAGGAAATTAAACAGTGGTGAGAAAAAAAGACAGATCTAGTTCACACACCTATCTCAGATATAACTCGGTGCTAACGTGTCTACACAGTGCCAGAACCACGAGGGATAGCCACTTTGTCAGAAAGCCACAAAATCTATTTAACTGCCTCGGTAACAAATACATATGAAACCTTGCTGACGTAAAAGTAGAGGCAGCAAATTAATAAACTTGCTTTAAAGCGCATACTTTTATGTTATGTCTTCCAGGCCTGGTCTGTGGTGTACTCAAGAGACGTGTTAGGCCTTGTCAAGTGGCTTTAGTGCTGGAAAACAACCCAATTTAGTCCTTTCCAGAATCATTTTTCCACTGAGTATCCACAATTCCTGCCAGAACCCCCAAATAGAGCTATAACACCTGCATTATGTAAGACAAAACGAAAGGGAGGTTGAAAAGTCAACATATTGATCTCCTCCCCACTCCCCTTTTAGAAGAAATTGGTTGCTTTCTTCAATCTGTAGCCACAGGTAGTCACAGCACAGCCCTTCGCAATCAACACTGTGGAACGGCCAGGCTCAGAGCAGCTGGCACTAGTAAACATCTCCACACAACTTATGGGAAGAACATAGGAGATCGAGACTATGAACGAAAACACTGTTTGGCTGTTTGAATCAGTAAGTTTTACCTTGAGCAGTAATGCTGCCAAAGAACCACAGGTCGAGAGGACACAGGCTCTTGGGACGTGGGGGCTGCAGGAGTCGTGGGCTAGACCAGCGCAGGGACAAAGCTGTGGCTGATTAGCAGCACTTATGTTGTGGCAACAGGGAAAACAGTAGGTTCTGGCAAATAGGAAGGATACCATGGGGCCAAACAAGACCTTTATGAACAGCCTGAGATGAGAGTGAGTGTTCTCAGCACCTCAGTGCTGACAAGGAAGGAACGTTTCTGGGGAAAAAGTAAGTGCAGGATGGAGACAGGGATCCAAACTATTTTTTGTCCTTCGGGAAGAATGAAACGCAATATTCTCCCCAACATCTGGCTGTTTTAGGTGATGCAATTGCTGAGGTTCATGTGAAATGTTTAAGTGCCTGAGCCATTACAAATCATAGTTCCTTTATCATGACCGAAGGGAATATTATGCATGGGAACTAGAAAATTCTCAGTAAGAGGTTTTTTAGTTGGGTGCTGAGATGTTTCTGTGCAGCCACCAAAGGAGGGCTGTCCAGTGTCATCCTGGTGATGTCAGCTGTTTTCACGATGGACACAACACTGGTTTCTTTTGGGGGGGGGGAACCTGCACTCATCATGAAGAAACTGGACATAAGAGACTGACCTGGGTCCTGTGTGGTCATTTTACATGTGGAAATACAATTAGAGAGGAAGAGGGGAAAACAACTGAGCCAGAGAAAGGACATACACACAGACATATGTGTGTACACACATGTGAATCATGTATGTATACATGTACCTCACATGTGTACTTTAAACTTGACATACCATTTTTGCCTCTCTGCACCTGGCACAGTACCTGACTACACACCATGCTCAGTGTCTGTCTGTCTGATGGCCTGTCATCCATATAGAATCCCACACGACAGTGGGAGAAAGGAGTAAGGTACATTTGCTGCCATGATGGACATACGATTTGAAATATTAAACAGCGTGACGGCTCCGACAGTCATATAAAGATAAATAACATCAAATTCATGCCCTTTGAAGGCTTCAAGAGACTGCATGGCTGGAGTAGCGCACTCTCCATTAATAGGGCTATGATAGGGACTAAAGAAGATGTCTGAAGAGGGAATAAATCCAGACCCATGTTAGGCTGGATTCTGCTGCAGAAAAAAGCTTTGCTATACTGAACTTCTCTTTATAATAAAAGTAATCCATGTTCATAATAAAAACCAAAAACAAAACCATTGCTTGCTTTTTTTTTTAGTTCCGTGAGCCTGTTGACCATTACTGGAGGTAATATACCTATTTCTGGATATATCAACTTTAGATGGTACCTAAGGATTTCTGATATGAACAATGAGAGATAAGGTATTTAATATACCATCACCTCCCCTCTCTACAATTTTCATTAGCTCCATTATTACTTTCACTGCCTCCAGTGAGTATTTATAACTTTAAGTACATTTAATCTATTTCTTGATTAATCAACTTCTGACAGTATCTTTTCTTTTATACTTTGTCAAAGAGGAAACCCATCCATCTATCCTTCCCCCACCTTCCTTCCTCTATTACATACTCCGTACAACCACACCTTTCCTTCCACGTAGCCAAGATTTAAAATATTTATATTCTGTTCGGTAATTATTAATGAGTCATTCTCATTAATATTAATTAATAATTTAATTTCTAGAATTGCCAATAGGCTGCTTAGGAAAATTATAAACCAGTAACAGAATTTACAATACTATAACAATATAAATGCTAGTCAGAAAGAAG
The DNA here is from genome assembly GCF_964194185.1 of Rhinolophus hipposideros. Lineage (NCBI taxonomy): Eukaryota > Metazoa > Chordata > Mammalia > Chiroptera > Rhinolophidae > Rhinolophus > Rhinolophus hipposideros. Next base: position 10,788,534 of record NC_138058.1, on the reverse strand, counting down.
TGGGACTGGACCTGTACAGAAGGGAACGTCACTAAACCTGAATGAAAGTGACTATTCCGGGCATTTAGGTCATATGGATTCTCATTCTTAATTTCATCAGGCCACAGGTTACTCTGTTTCAAGTAAAGGCTATGCTTTTCCTAAAAACATGTTCAACAGAACATGCATTTAATATATATAAAAATGCATCTGTACATAAAAATGTATATATAAAGTTTTAAAAAATTAAACTGGGTTAACTGTGAAAACACCTTCTGGGCCAGCAATGGGGCACTGCCAAGAAATAACCCAGAAGTCTTTGAGCTTGGTCCTCATCATGCCCTCCCCATTAATGATCTAGTAAAGGAATTTCATGTTAATCACTCTCTTTCTCTTCTTGGTTAATTTTACCACCCATGTATTTATTAGTAAATATTCTTCAGTTGTTTTTCTGATTGTGAAATTTATACGAATTGAATCATACTGTATGTATTCTTCTAAGGCTTACTTCTGTCCCTCGACGATGTTTTTTAGATCCAGCCATCATATTATATAGCTTTGGTCTGTTCATCCTCACTGCTGTACATTTTATTAAAAAATCTACCATGATTTTCTTATTCATTCTACTCCTGGTGGATATTTAGGTTTTTCCCACTTTAAATGACACAATCATCAATATATATGAATATTCTTTCTCACGCACATGTTAGGAGTTCTGGACCACAGGGCTTACACATGTCCAACCTTATCAGGGAATCCTGAATTGGCTTCCAAATTCACTTACGATCAAACTTTGAAAGTTTTTCTAATTTAATAATGCAAAGTGCAATTTCAGTGTAGTGTTTGCATTTTTCTGAGTACCAGTGAGGTAGATATTTTGTGCTTGCTCTTCTGTGACATTCCTTCTCATTTTTTAAAAAACATTTTTGTAATTTTTTTTTTTAACTCACAGAAGCACTCTGTTGTCTTGATACAAATCTTTTCACACACACACACACACACACACACACACACACACACACACACACACACACACCTCAAATAACTTTCCCAGTGTGAGTCTTTTTACTTTTTCTGGTACCTGTGGATGATTATACGTTCTCAATTTTCATGTACGTGAATTTATCAATATTTTGCTTTATTTGATACATTTTTGTGCTTTATTTAAGAAGCACACCAGAAAGATGTTCTATATTGTCTTTTGAAAGTGTATAATTTTACTGTTCACATTTAGGTCTTTATAAATACCTAGAATAGTTTTTGTATGTGATATGGGTTAGTTAACTTTATTTTACTTGTTATGGATAACCAGTTATTCCGGTAACGTCTACTGAGAAATCCATTGTTTCTCCATTAGTCTACATTATCAGCTCTGTGATGAATCTAGTTTTCATATATTTGTGGGTTTGTTTTTAGGTCCTATATTCTCTTCCATTGCTCAATTCACCTGTTACTCTCTGTATTACTTAACTAAAAATATTTATTTAATAAATTTTAATATTGTTAAGGCAAGGCCCCAACATTGTTTTTCTTCAGGACTGTCTGAGCTTTTTTGGGTCCTTTGCTCTATGAAATAACCTTTGAGAATCACCTTGTCAGTTTCCACGTACATGAAAGTGAAGTTATAATTTCACTGTCAGCTGGCTCCCACTGCTGCTGTTGAGAAGTCAACTGGAAGTTTAATTGTTGCTTCTCTGAAGGTATTAAAAAATATTTTAAGAATTTTTTTCTGTATCTATGTGGTTTACAGATTAGCTGTAATACATTTAGTATAGACTTTCTTATTTATCCTGCTTGATAGTTTTTGGGTTTCTTGAATCTGTGGGTTCATGTCTCAATTCTAAAAAAAATTTCCAGCTGTTATCTTCCTTAATACATCCTCTGTTCCCTTCTCACTTTCTGAAATTCTACTTAAATCTGTTAAATTCTCATTTATCCCCCATGTTTCTTAACTTCCATTTCATATTTTTCATTTCTGTCTCTCTAGGCTGCATTCTAGATAATTTCTTAATTTCAATTTCCCAATGCATTTTTCCCCAGCTATGTCTAATCTGTTTAACCTGACCAAGAGAATTTTAATTTCCGTTATTATTTTTTCATTTCTAGAGGTTCTGATTAGTATAATCCTTCTTTAAATTTCCTTGTTTTAAACCACATTCTTAATCCTCTCATTTCTGGAAGTTAAAGTAAGCATTCTTATTTTATACTCTGGGCTTATTTTATATTTTGATATTTGAAGTCCTTACAGGTCTATCTACTTCTCTGCTGTCTGTTGTTTTTCCTTGCTCTTGTTCATGGTCTCCTGTTTCCTTACATATAGTGTTTCTGATAATGGGTTAAGCATTCTTCTTGGAATTATAGTTCTATTATTATTGATTCTTCATTTTCTTTTTCTGGTATTCCTATTAGCTGGATTTTTTCCTTTCCACCTTGATTGATCTTCCACGTATCTTAACTTCCTTTCATATTTTCCATCTGTCTTTTTGGTTTATATTCAAAAAAAGTGTTTTCAACCTTATATTTTATATTTTAGAATTCAGCTATTACTCATTTCTATTAAATTTTTAAAATTTTGTTGACCATACTTTTAATTCTCTAGTGCTCATTTGCTCTGTAACTGCTTCTTTTTCACACCAATCTGTGTCTTTTAATTTAATACAAATAATTTCAAATGTTTCTGAAGACCGTAATGACACTTGAAATTTTTTCCTTCTGTCCCTTGAATTAAGTAGATTTCCTCTGAAGTCCCTCTTTCTCTTTGGTGCTCATTGGTTATGTATTTGTATTTTTGAATGATAACAGGTTGGTTAACAAAGGTAATTGGTGAGGATTTCCTGTATTAGTAAATTGATCTCTTTTTCTAACACAAATCTCCTGTGTAGGGAAGAGCTGATTAAAACTCTTTATAAGTGGACAGAGTGTGTAAACCAGGAGACTTCATTTAGGGTTCAGAAGCAAGGGCTCAAAACAAGCTGAGGGAAGGCGGACACAAGGGGAATTGTGGGGTCTGAGATGGTTCTATTTCTTGCTCTGAGTTCTGGCTCTATGACTCTTAGTAACTGTGAAATTTATAGAGGTGTACTCATAATTTGCATACTTTTTTGTACGTATATTATATATCAATAAAATGTTTATTTAAAAAAAATACAAGCTGGGAGCCCTGACCCTCTGACACCCCTCCGCCCAAAAAATAGGAAGCACTTTACTCTGGGTGTGTAGCATTTTTATTTCCTTCTTGAAACAAGTTATCTCTCTTCTACTACTCGTATATCTGTTTTTAAGGACTGGTATTATCTCAGAATATTGTGCTTCTCTCTTAGGTATCAGCTCCCAAGTAGGACTTCTAGTCAACTGTTCACGTTCTTAGCAAGCATTCCGTTTTTTAGTGTTCTTTTTTGGGTGGGGGCATGGGACTGGAGGGAGAGGAAAACCAGACTGAAAGCTCTGTATGCGAACCAGCTAGGATGGGGATGGAGGGACCGTAGGTGGAAGAACAGCCCAGGTGCCCCATCGCTGCCTGCACTTCTCTGTGGGGTGGAGTGGAAATCTGAAGTCTCTCTTGGAGCTAGTTCCTGTTTGTTTCATTATTTTCTTTTTCAGGGTCATGACCGCCCCTGCTAAGGATTATTTAATAGGAGGTCCTATGTACTCTCTGTTTTCCAGAAACTCAGTTGAATTTCTGGTTTGTTGATACATTCCTTTCTGTTCTCTGTTCTGTTATAGATTTACTTCTATTATCATAGCTTTATGGTTATTTAAATGGGGATTCTGAAGGGAGGAGAAGAAATGCTTATGCTCAGTCTGCTACTTGAACAGGATATTCTTAAAACTTTAACAAAAATGTAGACACACATCACCTATTTTAATATTTAAGTTTCTCAATGCTTAGTAAGCTTCCATTTTATAACATTAAACTAAAGTAGCCAGTGATTCAGCAAACTGACTAAAGTATCTTTTAAAAGATTTGGATGAAAAATAATTTTCTGTTTCATTTATACTTTTTTATATACTCATTTATATACTCATTTATACTTTTCTTTTAGTATCTCTATAACATAGCTCTCTAATTTCAAAAAGGAAAAACAGCACTGACCTAAAGCAGTGAAAACTAGTTAAAGAATCCACACTACACATTTGGTGTTTGGTTTCTCTGGAGTCCCGTTTTCTTCTATTTCCTACATATTTACTAGAGTCATGATTCCAAAAATTGCAATGATTCCAAACCCCATACAAGAAACAGCACAGGAAATGCTGGTGGGACCAGCTCTCCTAAAGTTTCAAAAGTGCTCTAATCTACAGAATGCTTGGATTTTTAAATAATATATTACCTTTACATAGGTATGCTTGGCTTTTGGGAAAAGATCTATTTAAAAAAGGAAGCAAAACCCCAAAACATAAAAAACTAAAAACAAACCAAAAAAAACCCCATAGCCCCAGAAAAGAGAAAGACAATCACAGATTTCCTTAGGCGATGAAATGCCAGAGGGCTTTATACCACAAGGGTGCCACCTCACATTCCACAGAAGATGGGTCTGCTTTTTACATAATCCAAATTGCAGTTTAAGCATGTGAATGTTATGGCATACTACAAAAGTATGCCGGGTACATACAAAAATCACAGAATATAGTTCTTGGACAAGAATTCAATCTCACACTGAGGTGACAGAAGCAACTTTCTAGGGGTCAAGGTAATGGGATGGAAAGTCTGTTTTCTTTGGGCAGTAATCCCCGAATTCCAATCCTAGCTGTCATTTTTTTTTTAGCCATGTGACCTTAGGCTACTTATTAATCTCAGAATCTCATTTTCATCGTGTGCAAAATAGGGATGATAATGTCTACCTTATACAGCCATTATTGGAATTAAGAGAAATAACATACACCAAGGTGCTGGCACCCGGAAGAGACTCAACAGCGATTTCCTTTGTTCTTTATGTCAAAAAACTCCAAGCTGAGAGAAGGTACACTTATTCACCTATTATAATCTCCCTTTACTCTGAGCTGTTTCAATTACAATGGAAAGGAACAGTGAGGAAAGTAAGAGCAATTTTTCAGTATGCTCTAGTCTTTACATATGAGGCTGATGCCGCACATCTCATGACTTAACCATGCATTTCTGCATACTGCTGAATTTATTATTTTCTTTAGATTTCAAGTCCCTTGGTATTTCTCCTCTTTGCTGGTGCCTGTGCTCACAGCAAATTCCAACAGAGAGTGAGATGATTAAGTGATATTGCCTATACATCATTACGCCATCATCCCCCCACCCTGACCTTTCTTTAGCTCTGCAGGAAAAGTCGGGGGCTTCCTCACACATTTGTCTGGATGTCTTTTCTCCTCAACCCTTCTGCCCTCACAGATGCTCAGTGGGTGAACCTCAGTTCTGAAGACATACCGACTAGCTCAGAGTGATTTTCATGTTCAAACATAGCTTTGTAATTGGCAAAGGGTGCTCTCAGCTGACGAGCTGGTCACAGGCTAACAAAGCCAGTCTTTGTGGATGTCTTTCATGACACGAATGGGGTAGCTTATGCATTTTTAATGCTCAAGAAACATTAATACCAATTAGCAGTGCCAAAGAAGAGAATTAAAACACTATGTCATGGAATGATAACATCCTCTCTTTGACGATGAAGCCGGCATATTTTATTAGACACTGGATTCAATAAAGAATCCCTTCCTAGACACTTCAGTCTGTCTGTCTCTGGAAGAGGGCATGGTATCTTCATGGATTCTAAGGCCATTAATCTTGAGGTCTTCTGATTGGTTCTCTTTACTCACTCATTTTTCTTTCGATTTAGATACTGTGTTTCCCCAAAATTAAGACCTAGGCGGACCATCAGCTCTAATGCGTTTTTTGGAGCAAAAATTAATATGACTCGGTATTATATTATATTATACCCAGTCTTATATCATATTAAAATAAGACTGGGTATATTATAAGAACTGGTCTTATATTATATTAAAATAATACTGGGTCTTATATTAATTTTTGCTCCAAGAGACACATTAGAGCTGATGGTCTGGTTAGGTTTTATTTTCGGGGAAACACGGTAACTCATTAGTTGCCTTTAAAAAGCTTTTCCCTTCTACATATACCAGAGACAGCTATGGTGAAGTATGATGTCCCTTCCTCCTGGGCTTGCTTTGAAATTCACCATTTCATATTTAGGCCCTGCTTCCCTTGAATGAAGATGAGGAACACTCAAGGTCACCATGAATCTCATTCATGGGCAGTAATTGAACAAATGGCCCTCTTTCCTGCCACTTGATTATGTTTTTCAGTGAAATTCTTTTAAACCAACTACCTATTGCATGCACCTCCCCTCCTCGTCCATGTTACCCCACACATCGAAAGCTGTAGAGAGAAGTTTTTCTTACTTGGATTATTGTGTCCGGAGGAAACGAGCTGAGAGTCCTAAAAGAACAAGAAATATCAATTAATTTTCTTACTCTGACTTTCAAAATCTAAGTTGAATGTGAGATACATTACTGCTCACTCATAACCTCATCACTGATCAGGTAATGTAATGAGAAACTTTCACACGAATGTACTCATCCAACATTTCTGGTAATACAGCTTACAACCACTTCCCTTTTGTTTTATGGACTTTTTGTTTTGTTTATTGAGTGAAATTCACGTAACATATGATTAGCCACTTTAAAGTGAACGATTCAGTGGCATTTTAGTACATTCACAATGTTGTACAACCATCACTTCTATGTAGTTGCAAAATATTTCCACCATTCCAAAGTAAAGGTCCTTACCCATGAAGCAGTGGCCCTGCGTTGGCCCCTCCCTTTGGTCCCTGGCAACCACTGAGCTGCCTCCTATCTCTATGAATTTATCCATTCTGGACATTTCATAGCAGCAGAATCATATAATATGTGGCCTTCTTTCACTTAGCATGTTTTAGAGGCTCATCCATGTTGTACCATGTATCAAAACTTCATTCATTCTTACGACCGAATACTATTCCACTGTGTGTATACACTACAGTTTGTGTATCCATCCATCTGTTACTAGACATGTGGGCTGCTTCCACCGGTCGGCGACTATGAACCGTGCTACCCTGAATGCATATGCACGTGTACTTGTTTGAGTCCTTGTTTTTAGTGCTTTTGGGTAGGAGTGAAATTGTGAAGTCACATGGTAATTTTATGTTAAACTTTTGGAGGAACTGCCAAACTGTTTTCCATGATGGCTGAATCATTTTGCACTCCTACTAGCAATGTATGAGGGTTCCAATTACTCCACATCCTCACTAATATTTGTTATGTTCTGTCTTGATTTTAAATTTTTATGATAGCCATCCTAGTGGATGTGAAGTGGTTTCTGATTGTGGTTTTGATTTGTATTTCCCTAATGACTAAGGACACAGGATGTTTTCTGTTTTCAACTATGACTCTTGAGAAAAAAAAAAGCAGAACAAAGCATCTTTATTGAGGTATAAATGATATAACATAAACTGTACATATTTAAAGTATACAATTTGATAATAAGCATCTTTAAAAGAATGCTACTATGATTGTCTTGACTCAAGGATGGCTCCATCTTACTAAGCAGCACTTACCATTCAAACAAAAGTGGTATATATTCATTAAAGAAAATTCAGAGAAATAGGAGAGTATAAAAAAGTTACCTGTAATCCCATTTCTAAGGTTAATGTGTGGCTTTTGGTCTCCCACTGTCATTTATGTCATTTATGTGTTTCATACTGCAGTCATGAGAACCAATGGGAGAATCACCACTTCTGGTTACTTAGAAGATATTTACAAATAAGGGTTTATTCTTCTCCATCTTTAAATCCTGAATTCCCCAAGACTGAACTCTTGTTTGGTAGATGGGAATCCTTAAACTTCTTAATATGTGGTCTATTTAGCTGAGAATTAAAGTTTGTCCAAATCATTTTGCTGAAGACAGAAATAACTAAGCTCACTGGTATCCGAGAAAGCCCTTCAGTGAAGCACCATAGTAAATACTGTATTTCATCAAATGGAACACACCATCAAAATTGTATGAGGCTTCATTATCTCATGTACTACTAGGAAGGATAACTGCTACCAACTGATTGTAAGATGCCACCAACTGTAAAATAAATCCTGATTTTAGGGAACTTAAAATGTGAAAAAATATGCACCTTAGGTCAATAAAATACAGTCATTCTTAAGCCATGGTGTTGACAGTGGATAGCACTTATATTGTGAGGGTGTTACTTAAAAATGGCTTTTTGGAACCATTTGAGAACTGGACCATTCATACTTCTCCTTGTTTATCTACCCATCCATCTTTAGAAACATAAAAGGCAAGAAATAGAAATATATCTTCTCTTATTTTCAGACCCCATAGCCAAACAATTACTATAGGAAAAAGAACCCCATTTGGTATGGTCCCTTCACTTCCACAATCACTTTCTTCTCAATCTTTTTCTGTAAAGCTCAAAACTGCTGAAATAATATAATTTACAATGAATTTCAATGCTTATTTTGAGGCAATGCTCAACATGAAGGTTTAGTCCAGACATTTGGTGGTACTTTTTGAGCATGCTAGTAAACCAAAGAAGGAGGTAAACTTTCCAACACAAAGTACTTCCCTTCACACCTGCTGGCTTTCATGCTCCTTCTGGGGCACAAAGAGAAAGGCAAGAGGATTCTTTCCCATAATGATGCTAGAATTCTTCTGTATAATGCTTTAAAATGAATCAGCAAGAATAGTTTCAGACCAGGTCTAACCCCACCAGATTCAGAGTCCATTGCCATGTGAAATGTTTGTAAGATGCCATTCAGTTTGCCTATATGCCTTCTGAGGATGGCAACAGTTCTACCATTTTGAGTTCATTTGCATTTCAAAACTCATGAGATCGCTACAGAAATGAAAAAGGCAAAGCAAATTTTTTTCCCTTCATTGGAATACCTGATAATGGCAGCCAATTTAAAGGAGTTATGCCTTCTTTTCTTTACCAAATTCAATTACTTTTGAGATTTGAAGAATGAGGAAGTCATGTCTGGTAGTATCTGTCTAGCGAACAGTGACTCCAAATTAAGTCTTCAGAGAATAGAATAAAATATCCAAGTTCAGTAACAATTGACTTTACTATATATTATGTCCTTCAATACCCAGACAAATTGGGGAACTTCTCGGAAGTATTTAGCTAATTAATTTAGTGGTACTGGCAACTAAGATTGCACAGTTAAATCGACTTTCCTTGTGAGGTCAAATTACCCCTTTAATCTTAATAAGGGCTTAATTTCATTATTTATTGGTCATCTAGGAGATTTTGCCCCTCCGATTCCATAAACAATTCTAGCTCCTGCACAATAACAATAGAGTGATAATCTCAAACGTTAATAATCTAATTAAGGAACGGTGAGTTTCCAGCTGTCAGAATACTAATTAGCTGAGATTCAGGTTGAAAGAAGTACCCTGTGTGTCAAAATTAATGACAGTCTTTGTAGTAGGCAGAATAAGGGCCCCCAAAGACGTCCCTATCCTCATTTCTGGACCCTGTGAATATTAACTCTCATGGCAAAAAGGGGTTTGCAGGTGTGATTAAGTTAATGCTTTTGAGAAGGGAGATTATCCTGGTTTATTTAGGTAGGCGCAATATAATCACAAAGGTCCATGTAAGGAAAAGGAGGCAGGGGAGTCAGGGAAGATGTGATAAGGAAGGGAGAAGTCAAAGTGAGAGGTAACAAGGGCAGCCTCTAGATGCTGAGAAAGGGAAGAAAAGTTCTCCCCTGGAGCCTTCAGAGGGAACACCGCTCTGCCAACACCTTCATATCAGCCCAGTGAAAATGATTTTAGACCTCTGACGTCCAGAGTTGTAAAATAATAAATTTGTGTTGTCTTCACTCTTTAAATTTGTGGTAATCTGTTATAGCAAAAGACATTAGTGCAGCCTTGTTTCATTTGTACAAATTACTTATGGGGAGCTTTTTGAAAGAAAAGCATTAAAATCATGCAATTGTTCCTGCATTTTGTAAAATTATTTATTCTTTCTTTCTTGGGCAAGGCAAAAAGATCTAGAGGTGGAATAGCTTCGTACAAATGATAGCTCCGTACAAATCATATAGAAGTCCTAAAGAAGACACATTTTCCATTTAAATTTAAAATTTTATGCCCTATATGATAGTTAATAATGTAACTTTTGGGGTGGAAAGTAACATACTTGTAACTTTCTGCCTTGAGAAAATGAACTTTCCCATTAATGTCTTGAGGATATGAATATCACCTGAGGAGTTGGTGCTTAAACTTAACTATTTACATTCAACAAAACAAATTTGCACAATCCTTTTGGAAAAGTCACAATCAAATACGTCTTGGGATATATACTCAATTATATTAGGAAACGTACTTATATCACAGATATGTTTACAGAACAAAAATGCTTATCTGATTGTACTTTGGGTTAAGCCATTATTTTGGCCAGATTATATACAAAAATTGTAAAGATTATTGCATTGTATTTTAAGTGTGGGATGCCATCGAAAAGCTTCGAATACAAAAGTGACAAGAGATGATTTACGTTTTAAAACGATTTAAAAACTATTGTGTGGAGAACAGGTTGTGTATTAGGGGCTAAGGTGAATGGCTATAGAACTGTTACAGTCCAGGCTAGAGGTGATGATGGTTGGAATAGAATGGTACATGGAGCAAGTGAGGAAACAGGGGGACCAGTTAGGAGCTATTGCAACAATTTATGCCAGAGATGATGGTGGTTTAGACCAAGGTGGTAGCATGACGGTGGAGGGGAGCATTTAGACTCAGAATATATTATGAAAGCAGTGTAGACATGGGTTCATGATGGGTGGGATGTGTAGTATGAAGAAAGAGTCAAGGAAGATATACTGGGTTAAATAATGTTCCGCAAAAGCTCATGTCCACTCAGAATTTGTGAATTTGACCTTATATGGATATAGGGTCTTTGCAGGCCACACTAGATTACAGTAGGTCCTCCATCCAACGACTGCTGTCCCAACGACTGCAAGAGAAGAGAGATTTGGACACAGAGACACACAGAAGGAAGACAGTGATGTGTACGTAGTGGCAGAAATCGGAATGATGCAGCTACAGGCCATGGAATGCGATAATCACCAGAAGCTGGAAGAGGCCAGGAAGGATTCTACCCTAGAGCTTTCAGAGGGCGTGGCCCTGCTGATACCCTGACCTCAGACTTCTGGCTTCCAGAACTGTAAGAGAATACATTTATTTTTAAGCTACTGGTTTGTGTACGTTGTCACAGGTGCCCTACAAAACTAATACAGATGGCTCCAAGGCTGGTGGCCTGAGCCAATGGCAAAGATGGAGGAGTTACTTACTGAGAACACTGGGATAGGTCTGTGTGGGGCTTAAAAGCTCAGCTTTTGATATATCCAGCTGGAGATGTTTGTGAGATATGCAAGAGGAGAGGCTGAATAGGTAACTAGAAATACAAGTATGGAGTTGGGGGATGCAGAAGGGGCTAGAGATACGAATTTTGAAGTCATCAGCTTGGCATACAGAGTAGTTAAGGCCTAGATGAGATAACCAAGGAGAGAACAAACACAGAGAAGAGTGGGAGGACTCAAGACAAGTACAGAAAAAGTCTATTAGAAACTTTAGATCAAGAATGGACTAAAAACCTGCTAGAAAACAAACCCTAGCAAAACAATAAATACACTTTAAAAAGAGGAAGACTTGAGACACAGAAACAATTAATGAATCAAAAAAACTAACAAATAATTGTTGAGGCCTCACACTAAAAAAGAGTCATAACAACAATAATTTGAAATTTAAAATATTGTAGATAATGTCAAACTGAGAGATGGTGGTGGTGGAGACAAAAGTAAAACTGATTGTTTCATATTTGGGGATAGGAGGTAGGTACTGATTTAATTATAGGCATTGGTAAGAATAAGTTTCAATAGGTTAGTATATTAAAATTTTAAAAGAAATTACCATATTGCCTTTAAAATTATTATGAGAATTATATTTATATTATATATACATTTGAAAACATACTATTATATGTATTTTTGCAAAAGGAAGAAGGAAAGATGAATTAAGCTAAGAAGAGGTAGAAAATCTGAATATGCCAGTAAGCATAGCAGAAAATGAGTAAGATAGTTAAAGATCTATTCTTAAAAGAAAACTCTACTTACAATAAGTTATATGAATCAACTATACCTGATGCCTTTCAGGAGGGAAAAATTGCCATGTTATATAAACTGTCCCAGAATACAGAAAATGGTAGAAAGCTAATGAATTTATGACAAGAGGCTATTTCATTCCTAATATTGAAACTGAATAAGCATACACAGAAAGATAACTAGTTTCAAGTTCATTTATGAAGATAGGAGTAGAATTCCTAAATTAAACATAGGCATATTAAGTCCAAAAGTGTATTAAATGAACAATATGCCATATGTAAGGAAATTAATCATAGAACTTTACAGGTGATTAAAAAAACTCAGACAATGAAATTATTGATGCCATTTTCTGCATTAACAGATTAAAAAAAAACTATGCACATCTCAACATAAGCTGAATAAACAATTGAACTAAACTCAAACGTGTTCCATTTATACATATTTGGAAAACAGATCAATGATTGCCAGTGATTGGGGCGTGGAAGGGGCTGACTACAGAGTGTCCAAGATAATCTGGGTGATGATGGAATGCTTCTGTATATTGACTATTAAAGTCTCAGGAGCATAGGTGTCTGTCAAAACCTGCAGGATACTAAAAAGGGTGAATTTTACTGTTTGTAAATTATACCTTAATTTTAAAAAATGAAATGGAAATTCAATCCTTTAAAATGTTCAGAAAGCTAGGAAGAGAAGGAAGCTACCTCTGCTGGACATAGAGTAACACCCTGGAATCATCTTCCTTAATATCATGGATAAGGCAAAGACGCAGAGGTTCTAGCAGACCCAGTAAGAGGAATAAAATAGAACAAGCTGGTTATTTGCAGAATTCTTTACGACTTCTCAACTCACTCAGAGCAGAGCAGCAGAGTGAAGCCCCAAGTCCTTTCAGTGGCCTTACAGTCCCTGTAGGTGATGCTGCATTCATTTCTGTGTTATTTCTGTTCCTTGCTCGGTTTGCTGTACCCTGGCCCCACTGGCCTTGCTGTTCCTCACACATCCTGGCATGCTCCTGCCTCAGGGAGCTTTCTTTCACTTTCTCTTCCATCTACCTGGAACTCTCCTCCTCCAGGTGTCTGCATGACTTGCTTCCTCCCTTCCTTCACCTCCCTTCCTTCAGGGAGATGCTCAAATGCTGTCTCCGCAGAAAGTCCTTCTTAAGCTCTCTATTGAAAATTCATCCATTCCCAGTCCCCATCAGCATTCATTATCTTCTTTTCTTGATTTCCTTTTCTTCAGTACACATCATCATCTACCATGTTATATGTTTTACTGCTATTCATTCTATTTTTCCCCTATTTGAAAAATATAAGGTCACCAAAAAACCTACTAGAACCAAAAGTTCAGTAAGGAGGTATATGAAACCCAGTAACTTTCTTTCACACCATTGGGGACTAATTAGAAAACATAAAAAGTGAAAAAAAGCTCACTAAAAGAGAAAAGTAAACAAATGTTTTTAAATATCTGAGGATGAGCTAAGAACCAATGTGAAAGACCTACATGAAAAAGAAATATGTTTACTAAAGGTCATGAAAGAAGACATGAAAAAAAAAAAAAAAGGAGATATTCCCAATTCCTGGACAGGAAGATGACCCTGTTCTATGGATACACTTTCTTAAAGTTGGAAACCAAATAAATTCCAAAAAAAATTCCAAGGAGCAACAGGTCATCAAGATGACTCTTAAACTGATCTGGAAGAGGAAAATGTAAAATAGGCAGGACTTTTGGAAAATAAAGAGGGAGCTTGGACTGACCACATGTATATATAGGCCCCAAATTATCCAAAATTTAAACTAGGAGTCATCCAACCATGGCCCAGAGGCCGAATATAGCCCACCCTTTGTTTTGTTTTAAGCAATTTAATGGCTTTTAGCATACTCAGAGTTTATCACCATAATGAATATTAGAATATTTTCATCACCTGAAGAAGAAATCCGTTACCTTTTAGCTATCACTCAACCCCACCTCCCCACTCCTGAGCCGTAAGCAACCACTAATCTATTCTCTGTCTCTCTATTTTTGCCTATTCTGGACATTTCAAACATATGAAATCATGTAATGTGTGGTTATTTGTGACTGGTTTATTTCACTTGCACTTAGCATAACGTTTTCAAGGCTAGTCCATGTTCTATCAGGTATGAGCACTTCATTCTTCTTTATGCCGGAAAAATATTCCATTGTAAGGATGTATCACTTTTGTTTATCCATTCATCAGCTGATGGACATCTGTGTTATTTCCACTCACTGGCTATTATAAATACTGCTGTGAACATGGGTGTATAGTTTTTGTGTAGACATGTGTTCTCATCTCTTGGATATATACTTAGGAGTGGAATTGCTGGGTCGTAGGTTAATGCAATGTTTGAGGAACTGCCTAAATGTCTTTCACTGAGGCTGCACCATTTTAGGATCCCACCAGCACGTGCTATCAGGGTTCCAATTTTTCCACACCCTGGCTAACACTGGTTATTATCTGTCTTTGATTTTAGCCATTTAAGTAGGTGTGAAACACTATCTCATGGTGGGTTTGTTTTGCATTTCACTAACGACTGATAGTGATAGTATCTTTTCATATACTTACTGGCTATTTGTAGATCTTCTTTGGAGAAATGTTTGGAGAATGTTTGCCCATTCTTAAAATGGGTATTCCTTTTGTTGTTGAATTATGAGTTCTTTAAATATGCTACCGTCTGTTTCTATAAATAAAATTTTATTTGAACTTGGCCACATTCCTTCATTTACGTATTGTCTACAGAGCCTAAACTATTTACTATTTGATCCTTTATAGAAAAAGTTTGTCTACCTTTGATTTAAACAATGAGTTACTGGGAAAGAAGTGGATAAATATACTGAAAAAACAGCATAGACAGTCTGAAAACAAATCTGTATTTATAAGAAATTCACTTGTTGATACAGGTAGTATTTCAAAACAGTGAGGGGGAAATATGGGCTAATTTGTTAATAGTGTTATAATAATTTACTAACCATTGAGAAGAATAAAACTAGAATCTTATGTTACATCATCCACAAAAAATTTTTTTAAAACCTAAACCCCAAAACTATAAAAGACTTAGAATAGAGAGAACATTATTAGAATGTTAGGGTAGGGAAGGTGTTCTTTTTTCTGACGTGAAAATCAAACACTTTGCTAGCATAAAAGGTATATAAATCAAGTTACAAGAAAATAGTTGTATCACATATATTAGATACATGAATAAGATATAAGGAGTTCCTACAAATTATTTTTTAAAAAGTGGCAATGGACAGGAACAGGCAAGTTGCAAAGGAAAAATGGTTAATACTCAAACTCAGAAGAAATTAGACAAATGAAAATGAAAACAATGATATACCCGATTTTCATACAGAAACAAGGATAAAAAAACAGATACTGTCAAACACTGGCAAAGATGCATCAAAAGGACTCTTGAAACACAGTCAAGGGTAAATATGGCCTCCAGCACCACAGTTCCTGTTCAGGGCATCAGGACTACAGACATTCAATAACAGGCATACAAAGGCATCTATAAAACATGTTCGTTGGAACAGTGTTTGTGATAGCAATCAACCGGAAGCAATCTGAATGCCCATCAAACGGAACCTGATTTAATACATTACGGCAAACTCATACCATGAAATATTTTGCTGCTGTTAAGAAGAATGAAGAAAATACATATTCACTTGGAAAGCTCTCCAAATATACTTCATTGAGGGAAATAAAAATGAACTCTTAGAATGGAAGTTATTCATTGCGATAATTATAATAACTATTTCAATAATTCACTGTAGAGAGTGGTGATATTAATATTTTGCAATGATATTTATGAATTGTGGGTATCTGGAAGAAAAGTAACTCTTAGAAAAATGCTTTTAGAACTATAATTTATGAATTCAAAAAACTGCATATGCACATACATGTATATAATGCATAGAGAAATGGCTGAAATGGTACACACCAAACTCTTGATAGTAATCTCTGAGCAGGGAAATAAAATCTGGATGAGAGTGCTGGGGATTTTCATATTTTGCTCCTTTATTTGCATAACTTTGTCTTTATAATGAGAATGTAGTTATGTTAGTTGGTTAAAAAAATTAAAACTATGACTCATTTATAATTTAAATATATTTTGTGGCTGACTTTTGTTATGTGCTTGTCCTTAGAACATATAGGAAATCTTTTCTTTTAAAGTCTTAGGAAATATTTTAAGCGTTATAAAAGATATCCAAGAGGAATTAAATCTTCCATGTCCCTAATTCTAACACATTGATTTTAAGACATACCATTAATTTACTAAAAGCTTTTCAGGATAAAACGAGACATACAATCACAGTGAATGTATAAAATGATTGTGTAAGTTGCATTTCAGCCTCTAAAATGTTTTTAGACAAAATGACAATTATAATATGCATCACATTTTGCAGAAAGTATGGAAGCGTAGGTAAGTAAGACTGAAAGCCTGATTTCCCATTTGATGAATAAATATATGCTTGCAAATTATTGAAAATCAGATCCCTATGTCTCTGGCAGTAACACTGATAGAAGAAAAGAAAATCAGGGAAAACCCAATGTTCAGGAAAAATCTGTGTGTGAGTAAAGCTTATTGTTTATGAATGATGCAAGATCTCACCTTATTTGGAAATGAAAATTTGCTTGGTTCGACTTTGCTGGGAGCTTGAATAGCAGAAAGTGGTGGAAGCCAGGTCATCTCCTAAAGGGGGGAGAAACCAAACAACATTGTAATACAGACAGTATTTAAAGTAGGTAGCATTAAAGCAGCTACACCAGCCTGCATTAAGAAGGCATGGAAGGGGCAAGGAATGAACCAGAAATGAATAAGGAATGAGAGGGATTTTTTCTTTTAAACTTGAAACCCATTTTTATGATGGTTTTTCCTAATTTTACCAATTCTTGGTTTCATGGCTATACTCATGCCCCCTTTATACCTTAAAAGATCTACAGTTAATGTTCAATTAAGTTTCTGAGTACAGGGACACTCCAATACTAAAAGTTCTATGGAAGATGACCTACAAAGGGGGCTGCTTCCCTGGGATGTGATCCCACAACATTTGCAGGGTTGCAGGGTTTCTGAAGGCTTGTATAAAGCACTTGTCACTTTAGGGATAATTATTAGAAGAGCTGTTTATTTTTCAGGAAATCTTATTAGTATGAGTTTCCAATAAGACCCACACATCACTTTGGTCTTCATAAAAATGTCATTCATAGAGAAGTGTAAAAACAAATCACAGGTATAAAATAAGGAGAGTGTGTGTTGCGATTTTTATAACAGTATTAAGAAGGCAACTTTAGCTTAACATGTAATAATCTGTCATATGCTTTTTGACATACACTTTCACTACTGTGAGACAGAGAGGCAGGGCTTGTTTTAGTCACTTCCAGCTCCTAGAAGATATGTGCATTCAGTAAATGATAGTGCAATTAAATTAAATCGATTTCTGATTACCAGAAAATTGACTTAAGAGTTTCCGAGGGTCTGGAATAGGTTCTGAGTCCTATTCTTTGATTCCCTTCCACTTCTTACCCTCAGCAAGCACAGAAGCAGTAGTTGATCCATTTTAAGAAAAGTGAGAAATTCTCTTTAGGTGAAGACAATTTCTCACCCCTTTGGTTGGGGGTGGTGTTATTGAAAGAGATTCTGCCAGGCTGTTGATGTGAAAGGCTTTCTTGAGAATGGTCTTGTGCCTTCTTTCCTTGGGCAACTCACTCTGCCCCTAGCACCCTGACGGTGCAGACCCACCCAGGGAGCAGAGGGAGAGCGATCTTGTTCAAACCCTCCTTACAAGGATTTACTGACCCTCCACCATCTCTTGCCCACCATGACACATGTGCCATAGGGGGGTTAAGCTCAATGCATCTGAGGTGTCCCTTCTCCATTCTGCTGGTACCAAGGGTTCCCCAATGGAAAGTAAAGGAAGACCCAGTGACCCTTTACATCCCTCTCTCCTCTCACCTTGCTCCTCAAGTACCTGCCCCGCTAACCTGTCTCTATCCCTCTTATCTCTTTTGAGGCGAGTTTGCCCCGGAACAGAGTGGGTGCTCAGCCCCTTTCTGAATGAATGCCAGATTGCACAGTATCGCTGCCATGTCTCTACCTTTCTTTCTGGTCACCTGAACCATTATCCTAATCATACCTTCAGTATTTTTAACCTGAATTACCTTAATAGCTTCCTGGTTGATTCTCTTTCTCCTGTTACTATTAAGCCATCTTCCACACTCCTGCCGACTTAATTTTCCTAAAGTACAGGTCCCAACGAAAAGCTCCACTGCTATAAAATCTTCCTACACCATCACATACGTAACAATGGCCACGATACTGACGGCAATGATACCTTCCGTTGTGCTTGACAGTTTCCGAATACACCCCACAAAGGTGGGGTGTAAAAGTTACCTCATTCACACCCCACCTTTAAAGTAATTATCATTATTATCTCCACATGGCAGGTGAGGGAGTCAAAGCTCAAAAAGACGAAGTGATTTGCCCAAGTTCACTCAGTTCACTGACATGCGCACAGTGTACACATATCTCCTTCCTCCCAGCCCAGTGATTGTTTTCACTTTACTGCATTTGCCCCAAAGACAAATAGTATTCAAGACCTTCTACACCAAAATCCCAGTTGTCAACCTTGTACTTTTTTATTAATCTACACACCTACCACGTATAAGAAACACTGCAGTCTCTACTTTTACTTACACCGCACCCTCTGTGTGTGCATGCCCTGCCCTCATCTGCGTTCTGGATTCCTACCCATCATTAAGGCTCTCCGTGAATATCGCCTATGTTTTGGGGCCTTTGTAGTTTCTCCTTTTACTTCAATATGACATGATAGTTCCCTTCTCATGCTCCCCCAAAGCACTTGTCTTTTCTCTCTCGCATTGGAACTCTTAGATTGCAGAAAACAATCTAGGTTTAGTTTTGTAAGTATTCACCTCAATGTGCACTCAACCATTTCTCCATCTTCTGATACCCATCCCCCAATGTAGAATAAAACTCATACTAAGGAATCCTGATAATCTCTTTCAAGAGTATTCACTTTTACTAAACATAATCCCCAAGTAGGAATCCTAATAATTTCTTTCAAGAATATGCAGATTTAATAAACATAATCCTTTAAAGAAGAACTGGAAATTTCTTCAGAGGAGTAATGTCTACTCACTTGTGTAGACGAAGCACCTTACAGCTGAAAGTGCTCAAAGTTAACTTGTTGAATTGAACTGAATGCCCATATTTGAATGCAAAATTGCTTACTAACCTGACTTTAATTCTAGCTAAGTATTTCCATGGGATTTGTCCTCTAATGTTCCTGCTATAGATATGAAGGAGTAATAAAGATAGTAGGGTTGCTTAAAACATCGAAATCTATTAGAATTTCCAAAAAACGTAAGAGTTATATGAATTAAATATATGTTTTTAATAAATAAACATGCAATCCCTTTTGAAGATTGATTATCCGTTATATTAAAATTCTCCATTAGGATTGCATGGGAAACTTAAGGGCAAACAGACTATTTCTATTTCCTCTTCTGTCACTTACTAGTTCAGTGAGTTTAGTTAAATCACATCTCAGTGACTTCAAAACAAAAGCTTGAGAATCAATCAGATCTCAGTTTGTGGTGTCTGAGAACCAGAGGGACTAGAGATGTGCACTAGCTCATGACTTAATCATGAGCATTAAATGAGATAATAAACACAGAGTATAGCATGGCTCCTAGGTTTAAACATTCAATAAAAGACAGCACTGGTGAGCATCAAACTGACTTTCAGAATTCTTGTCTCTAAAGTGAGAAAATGGAACTTCTCTTTGAGTTTTAGATGTTGGGAGTCTAGTGATAAAAGAATACATGGGAAAGTGTTTTTATAGAAGAATGACGTACCGTGAAAATGTAATCTATAATTAAGCTAGCAATTATTAATACAAACTATATATTACTAAAACTGAAAGTCATTTAAAGAGATTATTACGATTGCTAAGTGTGATTGCTACTTCACACTGGAGAAAATGTCCCTAAGTTTTCCCATGGGAACAGATCGCTGATGCAATTAATAGCAGTTGGTGAGATAAGATTTGATAAAAAGGTGTTTAATTTGTACCTTATTCTGGATAGTGATTTAATATGTACGCAAAGGTAAAATTTTTCATAATGGCTAAAATTTCACGTTGCTCACCTCACTTCACAGGGAAAGAATGCTATTTTGTGGCAAGGCCACCAATCCCATGCCTGTGTGTGTGCTGTTCCCACAGCCCATGTCCCGACCTGTCTTTACCATTCCATCCGTCATTACTGCTTTGCTCCTATATCCCCCACCTGGCTGTCCTTTAACCACCTCCTGGACCACAGGTAAGACAGGAAGAGAAATACAACGTTTAAAGCCAATTACTCCAAAGTCTAGGTAGCTACACTCTGATCTTAAAAAGTCCTCCGTCACTTCTTTGATCTGCTTTCCTTCCTTCCTTTTGATTTTCTTGTCACCTAGAAATGAGGCCACACGCCCTCCTCAGCACTGAGGGGTCCTCAGTTTTGAGCTTCGCTTCCTTAGCCAACTGATGGGATTAAGAATCAACATATCTGCCTTAACACAGCCTCACCCTTCCCATCTCCCTCAGTAGATGCCTTGTTACCCAAGAGACATATTTTAGGGTGTCTTCTTATTTCTTAGACAGGCGTAAAATGCCAAGTCTCTTTATAGCAAATGCACTCACTTTTCTCCTAAATGAAAGAACAGATGGTGAAATGATAAAAGCATATAGAATTCCGCATTTCATTAACAGTTCAACTTTTCTTCCATCCCCCAGACACATGTGTTCAGAGGTCTATGGGGCACCTGTGCAGTTTCCATTTTCATGTCTGCTGCACAGCGAGACTGACCAGGAGTCCCAAGAACCCACAGCTTTGGGCGCATTTGGCACAACCTCTTCCCTCCATGTAGCTTCCCCCTTCCTCTGATGTCACCTAAATCAGCCTGTCTTGGGATAATGGTTGGAGGCCTAGGGCATTGCAGCTCTTTGTAATTTGAGAAGAAACAAAAATGGAATGTTAGCCTGAAGTCGAATCTTGGATTCAAAATGTAGTGTTATGAGGATCTGCAAAGTATGATTAGTTTGCAAATTGATTGCACTAGAAAAATTTTAAACAATAATATTGTAATTTTCCTATTAAAAATCAAGGACCAGAAAAGCCCTTTCCTTGGTCTCCCTCCCTAGCCACTGTTTCCCTACGCAATGCCTTGGTGGTGGCCATGGAAGTGTTTTATCTAACATCGTCACAATGCTGCACTCGCTGAAATGCTTCCAGTGACCCTGCTTCAAACGTTCAAGATGCACTGTCATGTGGTGCCATCAAGGAATGCTGCAGTGTCACTCCCTGTTCCTTTTTTATGCAGTCCTCCCCCAAGCCAGATGGGTTAACACCCCTATTTCCTCTTGCCCGGCCCTAGGTTTTCCTGTCTTGACATTTTTTGACTTTCCATTCATGCTATTCCAACTTCTCCATTCTTTCTCATCCCGGCCTCTTTTGGAAGGTCGTTGATTGGTGCGACCCTCAGCCCGGGCTACACACTCCTCTGTCCATCACACACAATTTGTGTCACTCATTTAATATTTACACGCTGCCCGGGGCTGTGTTTTTTCCTTTTCTGTGCTGCCACTAAACGATTCTAAACTTTTTAACCCCTACTAGATTATAACCTCTTTGAGACAAGGGATCATGTCTTATAGCGCTCTTGTAAGTCCCCAAAGGCCCTAGCACAAATGGGTATGACAATAAGAATTCATTTACTCTCGCTGGGTTCCCTTTTTTCGCTTGTAAAATGAGGACAACAGTAAAGCCTACTTGTCCTACCAAACACATAGGACAGTTGCCAGGACCGAGAGGGATCAAATTACTTCCTTCTCTTTCAGCAATGTCTCAACAAGGGGCGGCCAATTCAGAGGGCTGCTGGAGAGACCTATCTCCCCAGGCCTGGCAAATGACCACAGTTGACTCCAGAGTTCTTTGTGCTTGGAAATGTATTCTTTTCTAAATAAAATGCTGGATTAATTCTGTCACTTGGGAATCAAAATGGAAAGTGTCAGAGTCGATTTTTCTGTGTGGCAGTGGCTGCTGAATATCAGAGCATTATTTTGTTTTCAGTTTCCATATCAGAACCATCATTCAGCTTTTCAGTTCTTTCACACATGTTATCCATGCTATGACACTCTGATCAGATAAGTGCCACCCACAAGAGAAAGTGGTAATTTTTATTACACTGCACATTCTTTAAATGCTGGCAGCACACATGGGCACCGATGTGGTAAACGGGAAAATGCTCCTGCAGGCCTGTACTTGGGAGACAGAGCACCGGCTCTAGAATGGATGAAGTGGGAGAAACACTAGTGGGACCAGCCCATACGTTCTAATTGTCAAGCCATCCTTGACCTTTAGCCACGAACTCCAAGGTCAGACTTGAAGGCTCGGCAGATTTGGGCTCAGAAGAAGATCACAGCCAAAATCTCTATGTTTGTGCCTAAACCAACAAAAATCTGAGAACAGTCTCATTCTGCTATTACAGCAGAGAGACCTATGGTTTGAAGAGTAATGGTAGTTAATATAGCACCGTCAGGTCCATTGATGGAAACGACAGTCATTATTTTGGTGGAAACACTACTCATGGAAAGCTTTTGGAAAAACAGTAGCTGCTGAAAAAGAAAGTCCGTTCCCATACTAAGATTTTTAAAAATCTGTTTTTCATAGTATAACTTAGGCTGCTAAAATTACAATTAAGGAAATAATGAATAAGAACCTGTAATGATACCATTACCAAAAATCACAGCGAAATCTCATTTCTTTAAACCGAAAAGCCAGGAAATCTGATTTGAATCAAAATCAACCTGAGAACGGGATTGCCAGGCGCTGTGTGTGTATTTTGTGGTCTCGTGCTGGACTGGAGAATCTCAGATTGAGACACCAACTAATCTAACTCACTGTAACTCCAGAATCCTTATTGATAATCCCCTGATTCAATGAGGTTAATCCCCAAAGGAGAGAATGGAGCGTGCACCATAATCTTTATTAACGGAATTGGCTCTCGAAGCAGTTTTCTTTGCATTTCACAGCCTGAGAAATACAAGTGTTCACACGCACAGATAACAGCATGGCCCCATGGGCTTACGGCTGTTAGGCAAGTGCTGGGCACTGGGGAATACGAAAGGAAGCCTTCAAACTGGCTCCAAGGGCACCTCACACCTAAGTATCACACGCATTCCTTGGTCCATAAGATTTCTGGTTCTCAAAAAACTGAGGCCCAATGGTGACTGGCTTTTCACTATTTCTTTCATACTATAAAGAGTGTTATGCATTGTAAGGAAATCAGTCTTGGGTAGCCCCCTCTCACCTCCCTGATTTCATTGGTCCCTGTAAATTCTAGACTCTCGAGGGAAAGGATAAGAGTACTAACTGAAGTTGATACAACTGCCCCTCTTAAGAAAACTATCTCATGTCGGATCCCTTCATTTTGGACTTTACTGAATATTTCTTGCTTGAGATGCAGTTCTGTTGTCTTTTGGGGCAGGAAGATGGATGTGACCTGTCTGATTTCTTGTCCCTGTGTCCCTGTTCCATCTATTTACTTGGGACCTTTTGGAACAATAAAAACCATACATTTCTCAAATTCCTTTTTAGATTCACCTGGCTTTCAAGGTTCATTTTATTTCTGTGTTTCAAACACACTCTCATTCCCATTCTTTAATTTGGGGGAATTGTTCCCAGTACTGAACACTGTTTTAGAACATTAAAAGTAGTACAGTCTATACTGGGTTCTCAGAGTTTAAAGAAGAGGGTTTTGATGTTGAGTGTACAGCTGTGGGAACTTAGTGACCCTTGGTAAGCCCAGGTGACAGCTGCACCTCTGGGTTCTTGCTGCAACATACAGACACCTATTTATTTCCTGCACTCTTACACACCTTGTGACCCTGATAACAAGCACTAATTGGCCTAATTTTAAAAGATGCTTTTAAAAAAAGGAATGAAGCATTTGAGGGGTGCTAAGATTTCCCAAATTGTGAATCTGGGACTGGAACTGATCTCTTTTGAGAATAAATCATATTAAGTCTAGGTGGTTAAGAAGTGAGCCAAATTTCTGACCAGCTTGTAAGGAAGGTCATGTTATGAATGAGGCCACTGTCACCTCATTTCTGTTCTGTGTTAATACCTTTTAGTGGTAGTGCGAACATCCAGAAATAATCCCCTTTAGCAGACATACAGATTATACCTAGTCTTGGAACGAGCTTTGGTTTGCAATCACCAAAGGGCTTTTTCATCTGCATCTAAGGATAAAGATGGTTTATTAGGGCACAGAGGAAGACTGGAGGCCAGAAGGGGAGGAGGGTGATAATGACCTTCTTGGTCACGTTCACTACTTAACATTGCCCCCAGCCCTTTCCACAGAAGACAATGTGGAAATGTACATTTGACAAAACCTGAGTCTCAATTACAGAGAAGCAGAATGGCAGGACAGAAAGGGCTTCGAGTTGGCATCTGAGAAACCTTGTTTAATTTTGGCCCTGCCATGGACCAGTAGAATGACCCCGGGCAACTATACTTTTCTGGCTATTGGTGTCCTCATCTGTAAATTGGTGTTAATGACCTTATCTGGCAGGATTAACGGCAAATGCACAAAGGATCTAGTGTGGCGTCTGGCACAAAATGCGTGCTCCACAGAATATAATTATTGCTGTATTACTACCTATGTAATTAGTGTCGGCAGCTTTTGGCGTGGACCTTGTGAAAGGAGGAGATGCATAGAGGAGAAGGCATTTATGAGTTTGTTTTTAATCTACTTCGCTCAGTTAATTATTTAATATTGAACTGGTAAATTATTCATAGTGAAATAGGAGGCATAATGGAAGTCTGCTTATTTACTAAACAACAATTTCCTTCCCTAACTATCTTTGCCACTAGAGCACCAAGCACACAAAGGGAAAGGGTGCCATCTCAGTGGCTGGTATTTTTCTTGCCGGGGATACTTACCAGTAAGCAGGATGCAATCTCTTTCCAAAAGCTGATTTGAGGTCCTAAAGAGTTTAGAAGCTTCGCCTTTATGCCTATAGACTGCCCCAGGGACAACAGTTAGGGCAGTTGATCTGGTATCCTGGCCCGAGAGCTGTCCTCAGGTGACTTGAAGGAGGTGATGGGAACACTTTAATGTACAGGAGGAAAGCTACTGTGCTGTGGTAACAGGACTTAGCGTCTGGGCAGGACACAGAGAAAGGCAGGCCAGGCTGGACGAGAACAGACCCTGAAAGCCACTGGGGCCAACATACAAGTCCCTGGTATGGCGGCACTTCCGGTCAGCAGAGGGGCGGCAACTCTCAGCGGCTGTGTTGCTGTGAGCACTGTCCTGTTGAAGACATGTGTCGTCCTCCCTCTCAAGCCCTTTCCCAGATAAGTTCTGGCCGAAAACACAGACTTGCGTCTACTAGCTTTGCCCAAATGTTTCCTCTCAGTGTGAGAGGCGATTTATAAATCACTGACGGCACTGTCCTAGTCCAGCAGGGATGGCTCCTGATCTTAAGAATGAATGTGAAAGGCAGGATGACTTTATAGGAGACAGGAAATGCCTACTGAGGTACTCCAGATAGGGAAAGCCAAGCCCAAAGGCTGGAGCCCAAAGGCTGGAGGAAAGCTGTCAGGCTTGGAGACACCATGGGTTTTCTTTTTTTGTTTTGTTTTGTTTTTTCTTTTTTAAACCATGAGGTTAAAATATCCTTGAAAAGTATAAGAAGAAGATGAAAATGCTTTTCCCTCAAAAGTTCACAGGTCTGCAAGAAAAGAGAAGTTACAGCCCAAATAACAGGATGACCACTGCTTTTATTAGAAGAAAAGGCATTAAAAACGACTGAGTTACTATAACCTGATAAAGAGCTCCACTCTTGGGAAAATATGTTCTGTGAGAACAAATAAGTAAAGATAAAAGAGGAAGGCACCAAATTAATGATGTCTAAAAAAGATAAGATCCTGAACTCAGCTTCCCAATGTGTCTTTAAGTGGGGAAAGGAAGAAAAGACCTTTAGGAAATTAGGAAGCAAAGAAGATCTTCCAGAAGTCTCCAGGGGGAGAACGGGAGAAGGAAGGGTCAGAATACACAAGGGCAAATGGACCATCTACAAATTTCAGACAGATGTCTCCATTCTGGGATCCTCTCCCATAGCACAGACGTAGCTCTCGGTCTTGAGAAGGCGTCTGATATCACGCGGCACAGTTGATGACTTATAAAGCCAATCATTTCGGTTTCTGTTAGAGCCTTCCACTGAACACATGTCTGAGCAGCCATTAGGTGCCAGGTGGCTTCAACACAGAATATAGCCGACATGACCCTGTTCTCAGGAAGCATGACAGACAGGCATTAAACAACAAACAGAAAACTGTAAACACAACGGGTCCATATTCCTCATGGTTGCTGCGTTTTTTTTCTTCTCTTTTTGGTGTGTGTGTGTGTGTGTGTGTAATGGAGCTGCTCCGGCCACCAACACCCATCCTGGCCTTAATGGGCGATGGTGGAGGAACCATATTCCTCATGGTTGATGCACTGGTCTGTTGAGTCTAATTAGTGTTTTGGCAGAAAAGAAGCACGAGAGGGGTGCAGTTGCTGTATCAGATATCTGAGGAACAAACGTGATGTGTGGCTTATGGAGACAAGAAGCACATGAAGAGTCGACACGTTCAAGCTACAGGGAAGAGTTTGTTTTTTATAAACTTTCTAACAGCTCCAGTCACTAAATATTCCATAGGTGCTTTGTGCTAAGCACTGTTTTAGGAGATGGGGACATAGCTGTAAATAAGGTCCCTGTCCTCATGGAGGCTACATCTGACAAAAACAAGATAGACAGTAAACATGCACGTAATATTATGGAACATATAATACAATGCAGTATAACTGGGCATAATGTATTATGATATAACACAATAACTATTAAAACTACCCAACAGTGAACTGGCCAGCTCTTAAAATGGTGAGCTGCTTATCTTGGAAGCATTTGGGATCATAAGCAGCGTGAGAGGTCTCTGGGAGCCCCAAGTCTGGAGTACCTGCTTCCTCTGACTTTGGTGGGGCCACATAAGGGGCTCGGGACAACCCCTGTCCTCTGTTTGTCTCTAATTGCTGACTCAATAAAGTTCTTAACTACACTTGTGATATCTGGTAGCCTGGGGACACAGGATTTCATTTTACTTTTTAATTAAATTGAGAAAGTGTCTTCACTGTCCCTTTCTGCTTACATAAATAATATATGCTTCTTGTTAAAAACTTAAACATTGCAAAAATACAAAACTCAGAGAAGAGAGAGTCATCCAGGACCTTAACACCTACAGTGAACAGGTTTAAGCACTGGGTACTTATCCAATTTTTATATACTAACATAGGGATTATACATATATTTCTAATGAGGTCATGTTATTTGGTGATGGAATAGTTTTCATTTCTTCTTTTCCAGTAAAACACACAGATGTATCTTCTTTTAAAAGGCTACATAGATCATCCCACTGACTTCAAGTAATATAGTTTATTTAATCAAGAAATGATGACCTGAGAAGTTGTTTGTTAATCACTATAAACCATGCTTTGGCAAAAATCCTTGTACCTGATCTTCTCTTGATTCTGTAGTTCTTCCACAGGGTTAATTTGTGGTATAGAATTTCTAAATCAAATGGCATGAATATTGTAAATTTTAATACATTGTCAAATTGTTTTCTAAAAACGGTTTACCAATTTACATCTCCAAGGGTATATCAGAGTCCCTCTTTCTACACACTAATACTCTTCTTAATAATCATATTTGAAGTAGCTTCTGGACCAAGATGGTGATACAGGAGGCTCCTGAATCTCCCTCCTCCCACTCACTGAATATATACCTACACATAGAGCAATTTTCTCTGAGAGAAATTCAGAAATTAGATGAGTGACTCCTACACAATGAATAACAGAGAAAATGGCAATATCAAAACAGGTAGGAAAGGTTGAGACAAACTCTTGCCATAAACCCCACTCCCAGCCCAGCAAGGTATAATTGGGAAGAAACCCTGTAACTCCTAGCTTCTCTCTGAGTAGTGAACCATTTGGACTACACATCTAGTGCTTCACAGAGCTATAGCAAAGAAAGAAGCAGTTGTTAAGGGGTGCAGAAGAACTCCCGTGGCTATACCCCCAGCTTAGTGCAGAGAGAGCAGGCAAAAATACCCATCTCCCAGTATCTCCCTGAAATGGGTTTGACTGTGTACTTTCCCAGCTGCTGCCAGCGGGTCTTTCTGATTAGCCTACATCTAGGTGATGACTACAATCCTCCCTTTGGGACAATGACAGGTGTTAGCATGCTCTCAACTACTGGGAGCCACTGAGAACAAAGATCACAGCTTGGACAATCACAAAAGTTTGAAAGGTAACCAGGAGCTCAGACTGGGCTGATGGATGAGGTTCATCTTCTTTTTGAGGCCAGACTGTCAAGACTGGGAGAGGTGGCTGTTTTACCTAATGCATAGAAACCAACAGAATGTCTCAGAAAAATGAAGAAACAAGGGAATATGTTCCAAACAAAAGAACCAGATAAAGTTTCAGAAACCGATCTTAATGAAAAATAGATAAATGATTTACTCAATACACACTCATAAAAATGCTCACCAAAATTAGGAGGTAATGTAAGCCTCATGGTAACCACAAAGCTAAAACCTATAGTAGATATACAAAAGATAAAAAAATCAAAACATATCATTACAGAAAATCACCAAATCACAAAGGAAGAGAGAAAGAGGGGAAGAAAGGAAAAAGGAATTATAATACAGCTAGAAAACAATGGACAAAATCACAATAGTAAATCCATACTTATCAAGAATTACTTTAAATGTAAATGGACTAAATTCTCAACTCAAAAGACACAGAATCACATAGGATTAAAAAAAAAAAAGACCCAACTATATGCTGCCTACAAGAAAATCACTTCAGCTTTGACGTACATAGATTGAAAGTGAAGAGATGGAAAAAGATATTCTATGCAAATGGAAACCAGAAGAAATCAGGAGTAGCTATACTTATGTCAGATAAAACAAATATTAACCAAAAATGGTAACAAGATAAAAAGAAGGTCATCATATAATGATGGAGTCAATTCATCAAGAAAATATAACAAGTATAAATATTTATGTACCCAGCATCAGAGCACTGAATTATAGGTAAACATAATCAACAAACCTATAGCTAGATTAAGACAAAAAGAGAGGAGATTCAAATAAATATCAGAGTTGAAAAAGGAAGCATTGAACTGATGCCACAGAAATTCAAAGGATTATAAAAGACTACTGTGAACAATTATACATCAACAAATTGGATAACCTAAAAGATAGATGAATTCCTAAAAATATACATACCTCCCTTCAAGACTGAATCATGAGTAAAAAGAAAATATGAGTGGACCAATTATTAGTAAGGAGCTTGAATCTGTAATTAAAAACCTCCCAACAACAAATAGTCAAGGACAAGATGGCTTCACTGGTGAATTCTACTAATTGTCAAAGAAGAATTAATATCAATTCTTTTCAAACTGTTTCAAAACATTGAGTAAGAAGGCACACTTCCATACTGGTTTTACAAGGCCAGCTTTACACTGATATGAAAGCCAGACAAGAAAACAAAAACAAAAAAACAAAACAAAAACTACAGACCAATACCTCTGATAAACATAGATGCAAAAATCTTCAACAAAATATTAGCCAACTGAATTCAACAGCACATTAAAAGGACCATATACCTTAATCAAGTGGAATTTATTCCAGGGTTGCAAGGATGGTTCAACATAAATCAATAATGGTGTTATACCACATTAACAAAATGAAGGATAACACCATATTATCATTTCAACAGATGCAGGAAAAAAACATTGTACAAAAGTCAACATCCCCTCATGATAAAAACTCTCAACAAATTGGGTATACAAGGAACTACCTCCACGCAATAAAAGGCCATGTATGACAAACCCACAGCTAACGTCATACTCAATGGTGAAAAGCTGAAAGCTTTTTCTCTAAGATCAGGAACAAGACAAAGATGCCCAGTCTCACCACCCTTATTCAACATGGTATTGGAAGTCCTAGCACAGCAATTAGGCTAGGAAAGGAAATAAAGCATCTAAATCAGAAATGATAACACTCTATTTGCAGGTGACGTGATATTATACATAGAGAACTCTAAAGATCCCACCAAAAATCTGTTAGAACTAATCAACCATCTATCGTTAAATGGAGTTGAACGCAAGGACGTTCGGGTGACTGCAGCTACAGGGACGGTCTTTAGCTCCGATGCCAGATGAATCCTCCCTGAACACCTTGTCTATTATGTCACCTGCTTCCCTCAGTCTACTCGATCTGAGAGGGTCCCTGGTCACACATTACACTAGATCCAAGTTCTGGGCCTTGTTTCAGGCCCTGCCTGACTTGATGTGTCCAGTACGTTCCTCCCAGAAGTCTCCATTCAGGCCAGCTGGGTTACCCCTGCCGCTCACAGGAAGGGGGCTCTGTGCACCCCATCTGCAAGCTTTGCTCAGGTGTTTGCCCATCTGCCTTCCCTTTCCTGCCATACCCTACCCTTCCATCACATCTTAACTCACACCCATAATGTTCAGGAAACATCTGCTCATGTTCTCCTTTTCCTAACCTTTCCTTTCTCTGAACGTCTGGAGCACTAATAGTTTATAGCACTCAGTCAACTCCCGACACCATGGTTACACCATCTGAGGGCAGAGACCCCTCTTTTGTTAACTGCCCCATCCCGTGTCTAGTGTGGTACAGGGCCCATGGCAGGTACATGTTAAAGAATTATATGATGAATGAGGAGTTACTGAACGTATGAAGCATGATGGGTAATGGGGCTGCTGTAGCACACAGTCATGTAATTTTTTTGTCTCTGTCAGGCAGGTGAGTCTTTCAGTCCAACAGTGTTGTGACAGCTCAAAATGTTCCTGAACTTCCTCTCTGGGAATTGTTGTACATCACAGTCCTTTGAATTCCTGGGGTGTGGAGGGGATGAGGTGAGGTAGGGCATCTCAGCACTAAGAGTGAATATGCATTCAGAGAGAAAACTCACTCGGAGTCAGACCTCAATAGAGTGGCTGCTCGAGTGAAGGACAACTGCTTTCGGACCGGAACCCAAGGAGGGATACTTGTTCTTTACTGTTCACCCTGCTTGTCTCCAGAAGAAAGGAGTTCTAGCAGAAATGTTTGAGAGATGTCATCATGAGAACGACTAACTTCTCAAGATGCCTTTCTGAAGGACAATGCGTGATCCCTACGAATGTGTTAAAAAATACCCCAAACACAAATATTTCTTTAGAAAAATGAAACTAGCAACTAAGCACACAGTAGGAACTAATTCGACACCCGCTGACCTAATCGTACTTACAGTTGTGGTAGAACACTAGTTTGGTTCTGTGTATATATGAACTTTAAAATGATTGTGATGCTTTCTAAATACCATGCTTCTGGAGTAGAACAATAAGAAAATGCCACAGTAGGAGACATATGGAAATGCATGAGTACTTCTCAGGAGGAAGGGAAAAGTGGGGAACTTTTAAATTACAATTCTCAGAGGGGTTTCAAATAACACTGGGACAAAAAGGAACACACTAGATGTTTCTGGAATTTCTTACAATTGTGCCTTTTTGGTTCCCAACAAAGAATCAGCAGCAGAGACAGGATTATTTTGGGCAAATTTCAAGAAATTAAAACAAAGGTTAAAAAAAAAAAAGGAAGAGAGGTCAGTCTGTTTACCTCGTATAGACAGATGGTTGTATTTATGTAGTTAGAGGAGTAACACAGAAAGATTTCCAAAGTTCCATGAGGCACATTTGCCAAGAAAATGCTTCAGGTTGGCAGAAGGTAGAAACCCTGTATTGGGTAAATATTTAGCAACAGTGACGAATTTTTAACACTAATATCTCATTTGCAGTGGAATATACTTTATAGTCTGAAATCTCTTTCCTCATTCTGTTTTATAAGTGATGATAAAAATCAAAACATAGTCACCTGTCAAGGAAGAATCCTGCATCTGTGAAACTATATGTCAAACAAACCAGCTTCTGAATTATAAGGGCGAGGGCACTGGCGTGAGAAAGCGTGCTCTTGTCACATTCCTGCAGTGTCTCTAGGCTCTCAGACCAAGAGCTGTTGGTACAATTGCGACAAACTGCTAAAATCATCTTTTATTATTCCTGTCTGCACAACTAGCTCTGTCTGGGGCTCAAAGTAGACTCCAGTCAAACTTTAAGAGGGCTCAGCTCTGAGGCATCTGAGAGCAGCCCTGCCGAAGGTGGAAGCCAGACCACTGTGAGAGCCATGATGACAGGGCTACAGAAGACAATGGAGAGCTGGCTTGTGCATGGTGCTGGGTGAGCGTGTCAGGGGCATGGAAAATTGGAATCATGGACTCTGCTGAAGGGGACTTACAGTGCAGTTGGGGAGATAGGAGTCTACAAATACATGTGTGCAGAAGCAAAACAGTTTCTCGGGCATGTGTGGCAAACTCCAAAGACAGGGACGGGCAGTGATGCCTGGAACTGGGTGAGAGGCAGTATTCACTGTGACTGGCTTGCTTGGGGCTGCCTGGAGGGCTGCCTGGAGAAGGTGGAGGGTGCGCAAGCCAGTATCAGAAGTGAGATTTGGGTGATCCCAGGTACAGGCTGGCAGGATATCTGAGCAGGGCTGAAGGATGAGTGGAAGTCAGCTGGGCTCGAGTGGAGGGCTGAGGAGAGCAGTGAGCATGGCCTACAAAGGGTTTTGAATGCCAGCTTGCGCCATGGAGGGAGTGAGGTGGTAGCTGGAGGTCAGTGAGGGCTTGAACATAGAGTATCACACGTGTCAGGAGCTGCGTCAGGCAGAGCCACTTGGCAGCGGCCTGCCAGACAGCTTGGACAGGGGACAGCGGGAAAAGGAAGACAAGCTTCTGGGAAGTAACGCTTCTTTAAAGGTTGAGAAATATAATTACAATAGGCTAGGAATGAGGAGGTGGCAGGCTCCAGGAAAAATCAGATGCTTTCACCTCAGAGTGAGGAATTGCTTTCAGAGGACAGAGAGTGTGGGGCCAACTTCTGATCTCAGAACCGGTTTCTTCGAAGGCAGTTTTGAGAGCACACTGTGCTCTGGGCTCAGAAGATGACTGTGATGGAACACTCAGCCCCCCAGGAACTGCCAGGAACTGCCAAAGCTCCCCTTTGCTCTCTTGGGTTCTCCTTTTCTTTACTGCAGATAAGATTGGACCTGGAAAGTTTGCACTTGAGTTATCAAACAAATAAAAAATGCACACCAATTTGCCTGATATATTCGATTGCATTTACAGGCTTAATGTGGTCTTTGCCTGGCTTCTGGCCACCCAGGAGAAACTTGAAATTTAGAATATGGAGACCTGATGAACATGCATTAGTTAGTAAGCATCCCCAATGGCATGTAATTTAGGGCAACGTTACGTATTTTGGATCATAGGGGCTACAGGAATTGAAAAACATTCAGAGTCAATGACCAAACAATGTAAAAAGCACAAAGAGAGCCTGAATATGAGCAGGGCAGCCTTGACTGAAGGACCTTTGCCCTCCCATTAATGAAGATAATGCTTTCAAACAGAGGAACTGATGGGCTTTGAGGAAGAGAGAAATGTCCAAATTGACGTGAAGAGCAGACAGAATAATGGAACGGCCAGTGCAATCACGGAGTCCCCTTTAGCTGGAAGTTTCACATCTAAAATTACAATTCAAGTGTGAGCCTGGCACGTTCAGCTCCCAGGCTTCTGCTGACCAGGCGTGAACACCGAAGCCACCATGTCCAAAGCCACCACGTCCCGAACGTCACTATGCCAAGAGCCACAGCGAACACTTCCTCTATCATCTCATGCAATCCTCGGAATAGCTGTGAGGGAAGCACTACTGGCCCATTTTAAAGATGAGGGAACTGAGGATTTGAGAGGTTCAAGTGATTGCCCGAGGTCACACAGCCAGAGGTGAAGGAGTGATACCTCCATCCACACCTGAGCCACCCGGTCTCTATGCCCACCTCCAGTGGGGACAGGATTGCCTGGGTTCCATCCAGGGACAACAGTTGTTGAAACTGCTCCCGCTGCACTCGATGGACACCTCCTGCCACTGACCAAGCCCTGGATGCAGCTGCCGAGCAGGGCAGTTGGGGGGGTGTTCTCTGAGGTTCCACAATAAATGCTTCCTGAGGGGACATCTGCTTTCCAGTAGTACAATTTTATAAGAACAGCTAGTGGCAGAGACGAGGTAGTTGAAGACAGAGACTGTTGGTAAGGGGTTGTTCTGGGCATGAACCCACCTTTAGCCCAGAGCAAGGGGCCTATAATTTTCTGAATCAACAGCCTGGCTTGCTAGTAAGTTGTAGCCGAGGTGCTTCTGTTTTTAAAGTAACATTTATTGAGAGCCTCCGGCACGTGGGGCTCTGTGCTCCATCCTGCACAGATCTTGGGAAAGTGCCGGGAGCCCCCAGCTCTCTCTGCACAGAGCAAGCCTTCCATTCCTCCAAAAGCTCTGACTTGGTCCTCCCTGGCTCCTGGCCAACGCCGGTGTCCTCCCTGAGGGCCGTCCACCAGCTGACCGCAGACAGGGGCTGCTGCAGCCCTGAGGGCAGGCTGCTCAGAGCAGTGAGCCCCTGGGTCGTGGGTGTCTGCACACTGGCCATGCTGGGTCCCGGCCAGTGGTCTTCCAGTTGCCCTCAAGGAGGGGAGACACTGCACTGGACACCCAGGCCTTCGCTTCGCCATGGTTGGGTCAGATATTCCCAATGCCCAGCATTATGAGCGTCTCTCCCAGATTTAACTACCGGGTTCCTCATTCCTAACTCTCTTAAATTATGTTAGGTAAGGATTGCTAGCTCAAGACCTTCAGCATCTGGCAGGTTTTCTACTTTGTTCCTTTCCTTTCTGCAGCCATGAGAACGCCCCAAGGAACAGGTCTCTGCCAGGCAACCTCTCTGCAGCCCCACTTCTAGGCACACAGATGTGTCAGCCAGTGGCACCAGCGCCCCTGGCTGCACAGAGGAGATGCCCTGCCCTCAGAGCACTGCAAAGCAGACCCAGGGTTACTTTACAAAAGCAAAAACAGAAAACCTGGGAACAGTCATTCCCACACTGCCAGTTTAAATGGGCAGCCTGCATGTCCATATGGCCGGGCCCCTACAGGTCGGACTGTGTAATAAAGACAGGTTTCGGGGGTTTGTTCCAGGCCTGACAGCCCAAGCCAGGGTGATGACTGCGCCTGCACAGAGGGCACTGCCTTTGCTTGGCTCACACTTCCCTGAGGTCCTCCTCCTCGGCTCTCACCTCCTACAGGCCCGCGGCAGTTCCCCGCACCTTACACAGTACCCAGGCAAATATTTGTTCAATAAATGAATGTATCATTGATCCAAGAAAGGGATGGAGCAGGGGTGTCTCAGCTAGGCAATCACTGGGATGGAAGGTGAAGGACACAGAGGGGATTAACGCAGTTGTAAAAGATGACAGAAGTATTTGTGAACATGTATTACAACACGATTCCGCCAATTCTCAACAACAATGGCTGGGATAGGACTGGCAGCCTGTCTCTCTCCGACTCCTATCTCCATCTTCTCTTTTACACAAATAGCAGTGCCATCCATATGGACTCCCATCTGTCTGTCTGTCTATGTGTCTATCTATGGATCTATGTATCCATCGATCGAGTGTTTTGGGAGGACATCTCTGAGTGTACCATATATGTGTGTGTCACACACACACACACACACACACACACAGAAGCTTAGAAAGGCCATCTTCAAACATTCCAGTACAAGGATACCTTCCTGAAGCCAGAATTTTGTGGACTTGCAGTTTTTAAAATTTATTGACAAAGAAATGATTTAAAAATTATATTAAAATAAATATTTAAATGAACACACTACATTTAATAATCAGAAAAATAATGACATTTTAAAAAGCATAGTTTCTCCTTAGGGGTCATCTTGAATTCAGTGATGAGAAAAAGAGGCACTGAGAAAAATTCTCATTGGACTCTCACTGACGAAATGGGAAGATGAATAACTCTACTGGTGGCTAACTTTGGATGTCCAGCAGTGTTGTTAAGAATCTTAAGTCGTTTTCAATTCTAATTGCTATAGAAAAGCACGTTGACTCCCAGAAACCAAAATTGAGACAGGCTTTGGGGAAAGCTGATCACATATGGTTAGGCACTTACCACAGAACTTCATTTCTTACGTGAAAGCTTTTTGTTATTTTTCTCTCTAAACTGTCTACCTTCACAGTTCAAAGAAAGTAAATAGTAGGAAAGCAAAAAAGTTGGGGGTTTGTGTATATGAGTGTGTATGTGTTTAGCAGAGGCCCACCCTGGTGAACTTGGCCACTTCCCAATAAAGCATACACTACAGTGGTATTTTTCTGGCATCTCAGAGCCTGAAATCCCTATTGTGTTGTTTTTACTAAAAACCACAAAACAATTTTTAAAATACTGAGATATTCACATAATATCAAATTCACTATTTTAACCATTTTAAAATGCACAATCCAGTGGGTTTTCGTTACTTATAATGTTGTACAACCATCACTCATTTCTAATTCTAGACCCTGTCCATCATTCCAAAAAGAAATCTTGACCCTTCCAATTCTACTCTCCTCTGGCAACCACTATCTATTTTCTGTCTTTATGGATGGCTTGTTCTGGACATTTCATATCAATGGAATCATACAATATGTGGCCTTGTATGTCTAGCTTCTTTCACTTAGCATAATGTTTTCAAGGTTCATCCATGTTGTAGCAGATACGAGGTCTGTCAATTAAGTTCGCGAACTCATCCTAGAAAAAGTGCTACATACCTCATTGCAGAATATCACTACAGTCACCTTCGAAGTCCTCCCCTTGGGAAGCTATGCACCGACACCAGCACCTAGTCTACCCTTCAGAGCAATTTGGGAACTCTTTTTCTGGAACGGCCATCAGAACTGTCTTTGGATTACCCTTGATGTCCTGAATGTCATCAAAATGTCTTCCTTTCAGTATGTCCTTTATCTTCAGGTAAAGAAAGTCATTGGGGGCCAGATCAGGTGAGTAGGGAGGGTGTTCCAATACAGTTATTTGATTATTGTCTAAAAATTCCCTCCCAGACAGTGCCGTGTAAGCTGGTGCATTGTCGTGATGCAAGAGCCACGAATTGTTGGCAAAAAGTTCAGGTCGCCTAACTTTTTCATGCAGCCTTTTCAGCACTTTCACATAGTAAACTTGGTTAACTGTTTGTCCAGGTGGTACAAATTCATAATGAATAATCCCTCTGATATCAAAATAGGTTAGCAATATCATTTGCAACAAATTCTCGAACTTAATTTTCTGACCCTGTATAAGCATTTCATTCCTATTTATGGGCCAAATAATATTTAACTGTACCATAATTTGTTTATCAACTTACCAATTGATAAACATTTGGGTTGCTTCAATTTTTTGACTATTATGGATAACGCTGCTATGAACAAGTGTTTGTGTAGACATAGGTTTTTTAATTCTCTTGGGTATATATCCTGGAGTGGAACTGCTGAGTCATATGGTAACTGTGTTTAACTTTTTGAGGAACTGTCAACTGTTTTCCATAGTCCCTGCACCATTTTATATCCCTACTAGCAATGTATGAGGGTTCCAATTTCTACATATCGTCAACACTTGTTTTGTTTAATTTGGTGTGAAGTGGTATGTCATTATAGTTTTCATCTGTATTTTCTTAATGACTAATGACAAGTATC
The DNA here is from genome assembly GCF_964194185.1 of Rhinolophus hipposideros. Taxonomy (NCBI): domain Eukaryota; kingdom Metazoa; phylum Chordata; class Mammalia; order Chiroptera; family Rhinolophidae; genus Rhinolophus; species Rhinolophus hipposideros. The sequence goes on along the minus strand of NC_138058.1, from coordinate 10,750,642 downwards.
TTTTCATGTGCTAATTGACTATTTATATATCTTCTCTGGAGAAATGTCTATTCAAACTGTTGCCTCTTTTGTAGTCAACTTGTTTTTTGTTTATTGTTGAGTTGTAAGAGTTCTTTATATATAAGAGTTCTTTATATATAAAAGTTCTTTATATATAATACATAGATCCTTGTCAGATACATGATTTGCTAATGTTTTCTTCCCTTCTGTGGGTTGTCTCTTTATTAGTAGTGTCTTTTGAAGCACTGAAGGTTTAAATTTTGATGAGGTCTTACGTAGCTATTTTTGCTTTCTTTGTTTGTGCTTGTCATCTCATATTTAAGAAACAATCACCTAATCCAAGGTCACAAAGATTTATACCTGCTTTCGTTTAAAATTTTTTATAGTTTTGCCTCTAAAATTTAGGTCTTTAATCCATCTTGAATTAATTTTTGTGTATGGTGTGAGGTAAGGGTCTGACTTCATTCTTTTACATGTGGATATCCAGTTGTCCCAGCACCGTTTGTTGAAAAGACTGTTCTTTTCCCATTGAATGGACTTGGTATCCTTGTCTAAGATCAAATGACCATAAAAGCAAGGGTTTAATTTGGACTCTCAATTCTATTCTGTTGATCTATATGTCTACTCTTATACAAGTACCATATTGTCTGATTACTGTTGCTTTGCAGTTAATTTTAAAACTAGGAAGTATGAGTGCTTTTTTATTTTTGCATTGGATGTTGAAGGAGCGTTCTGTCTTCTTCTTTTTTTTTATATAGTTTTATTTTATTTTATTTTTACATCCCTCACACCGTGAACCCCCCTCCCCCCATCCACCACCACCCCGACCTCACACCGAGCCATCACATTATACACATAAAATTATAGTTGGCATTCATTAATGTCCAGTCTCTGGTGTACAATGCCATGACCAGGCATCCACAGCATCCCTGAGGTGGTCTCCCAAACAGGACACATGCCCATCGGACACCCAACAAAATCCCCAAACACTATTGAATAAGTTCCTCAAAGTAATTCTCAAAAAACCCTGAGGCCATCCTATGGTCACCAGCCGCCCCCCAATCCCTTCACCCTTTCCCCCATCCCCTACCCCCTCCCCCCCCGCCCATCTAACAACTCTCGGTTTTTTGTGTCCCCAAAACTGTTTCTGATTAGTTCATACACATATTCTTTTCTTTAGATTCCGCATATAAGTGAGATCATATGGTACTTGTCTTTCTCTTTCTGACTTATTTCACTTAACATAATGTTCTCTAGATCCATCCATGTTGTTGCAAATGATAAGATTTCTTTTTTCTTTATGGCTGCGTAGTACTCCATTGTATAAATGTACCACAACTTCTTAATCCAGTCATCGACCGATGGGCATTTCAGTTGTTTCCATATCTTAGCTATTGTGTAAAGTGCTGCAATAAACATAGGAGTGCATACAGATTTTTGAATTGGAGTTTTGGATTTCTCCGGGTAGATGCCTAGGAGTGGAATTACTGGATCATAGGGTAGTTCTATCTTCAGATTCCTGAGATACCTCCATACTGTTTTCCATAGTGGCTGCACTAATCTGCAATCCCACCAACAGTGCACTAGCGTTCCCTTTTCTCCACATCCCCGCCAGCATTTGTTGTTTGTTGATTTATTGATGATAGCCATTTTGACTGGGGTGAGGTGGTATCTCATTGTGGTTTTTATTTGCATTTCTCTGATGGTTAGTGAGGTTGAGCATTTCTTCATATGTCTTCTTGCCTTCTGTATGTCCTTTTTAGAAAAATGTCTCCTATGAGTGCTTTAACTTGGTTGTTCTTTTCAAGATTTTTTTTTTTCATCTTTGATGGTCTCTTGCATTTTCATATGAATTTTAAGATCAGCACGTCCATTTTTGCAACAAGGACAGTTAAAATTTTGATAAGGATTGAACTAAATCTGTAGATCAATTTGGGGAGTACTGACATGTTAAGATTAACTCTAATCCATGAACACAGGATATCTTTACATTTATTTAGGTCTTAAATTTCCTTCAACACTGTTTTGTAGTTTTCAGTGTACAGGTATAGCACTTCCTTGGTTAACTTTATTCCTAAGTATTTTACTGTTTTGATGCTATTGCAAATGAAATTTTTTTTCTTAATTATATTATCAGATTGTTCATTATTAGTGTATATAAATACGTATTTCTGTATACTGATCTTATATCCAACAACTTTGCTAATTCCTTTATTAGTTACAACAGTTTCATGTGTGTCTGTGGTGGGGGATGTTCTATGGGCTTTCTATATAGAAGATAATGTTATCATTGAATAAAGATAGTTGTATTTCTTTGTTTCCAATCTGGGTGCCTTTTATTTTCATTTTCTTGCCTAAGTGTCCTACATAGTACTTCCAGTACATGTTGAATGGAAGCAGTGAGGGCACACATCTTTGTCTAATTCCTTATTTTAGGAGGAAAGCTTTCAGTCTCACCATTAAATATAATGTTAGCTTTGGGTTTTCCACAGATATCCTTTAACAGGTTGAGGACCTTTACCTATATTCCTCGTTTGTGTTTTTTTTTATCATGAAAGGGTGTTGGATTTTTGTAAAACGCTTTTTCTATACTTATTGAGATGATGATATCATTTTTGTTATTTATTCTATAGTGAGGGTGTATTATATTACTTGATTTTCATATGTTGAACCAACTTTTAATTTTGGGGATAAATCCCTAAAAAGTAATTCTTAAAACAGAAGACAATCAATATGCTTGCAGTATCACATACCAGTGCGGTAACTCACATTTTTCATGGAAATTTCACAAACAAAGAATCCCCAGGAAAGTGACCCCAGTGTTATTATTGTTAATCTTCATTTTACAAGTGAAGAAACTGACGCTCAGAAACTCGCCCAAAGATACAACATTGGCAAATGTAAAACTGGGTCCAGGATTCAAATCTTCTCATTTCCAGTCTACATACTCTCGGTCCCACACACATGAAAGTCTCTTTTAATTACACTGAAAAGACAGCCACAGCATAATTGTTATGAAACACATCTCATTTAAAACCGGAATCCCGACATTGGAAACACCACTGAAGTTTTTCATGGCCATTTGTTCATAATCCCTTTCTGTGGGTTATTTCTACTACTCCAGAAACAGCAGAAGTCATCTCCCATCTCCAAACACTACTCTCCCTCGACCTCACAGCACACTTCAGCAACTGTCCCATTTTTCTGCTCCATTTTATAACAATACTCCTTGGGCTACCTATACTCTGTGTCTCAACCTCCTCTCCCCAGTCTCCCGATTACCATCACGCTGAGATGACACTGCTTTGGCTTTCCAGGGCCGATACTCAGTCTCCGTCTTACTGGACCTCTCAGGACTCTGTTTCAATGGCTAATTCTCTCCTTCGTGACTCACTCTGCACCTAGCCACTGAATCATTCTCTTAGTTCTTCTTCTTCAGCAGCTACTCCTTCCCAGTTTCCTTTGTAAGAGAATTGTGCAACCCAGGGCTCAGCCCCATGGCTACTTCTCTTTTCCCAACTGACTTATGTTCTTTCGAGGTGATTGTCTCCCAGTCGAATTTACTTTGCTAACCTATATTTTCCCTTGTTTTCCAAACTGGTGTATGTAACTGCTTCCTATTTACCTCCATTGTGATAGCTGCATAGCACCCAAAATTTAATACATATAAAACTGGGCTCTGGATTTCCACCAGGGAACTTCTTTTTTCATAGGCTTCACAACCTTAGCGGATTGCAACTTCATTCTTCCAGTTGCTCAGATCACAACCTTGGTGTCACCTTGACTCTTCTTTCTCTCACACTGAATGATTCGGCCTACTAGCAAATCCTGTCCGCTCAACCTTAACAATGTACCCTGCTCCAATCACTTCTAACCTCCATTGCTACTATGCTGGTACAAGCCACTGTCATTTTGCATTTCACTTTCATTAAGGTCTCTTGCGTCCACCCCTGACAAGTCTCTTCTCCATACATCAGCCAGAGTGATCTTTTAGGTGAATAGGATAACCACTACACTACGGAAATAGATCAGAGTGATCTTTTAAAAACACAAAACTGATCATGTCACTCACTCCTCTGAGGAAAAGTTTCCAATGGTGCCCTATGTTGTGGAGAATAAACCCCCAGGTCCTTACAATGGCCTTTAAGGTCCTATGTGACCTGGTCTCTGGTTCCCTCTATGACTGAGTTCCCATTATTTGCCCTTTACTCTAGTTACAATGGCCTCTTTGCTGGTTCTCCAAGCAAGCTCCTGCCTCAGGACCTTTGTACTTGCTGTTCCCATAGCCTGCCCAGTTTATTCCATGATAATAACACCGCTTGCCCCCTCATTTGTCACTTCAACAGAGAGGCCATCCAGCCTGCCCTGTCGTAACGAACACTCGCCTAGTCTCCCTCTGTCCTCTCACCTGCTTTATTCTCCTTAGCACTGTGACCACCTGACATTTATGTATTTGTTGTTTATTTGTTTCTTGTCTCCCTCCACTAATGTGTAAACTTAAGGAGAACAGAGAACTTGCCCCATTTAGTTCACTGCTCTATCACAGAGCAGGATCAGTGAATAATGGTCTCCAGACCAAAGTGGCCTGTCACCTGTCCTTGTAAATAAAGTTTTATTGGGTCAAAGCTCTATATCCATCCATTCACTACAGTTGTTTGTGGCTGCTTTTGTGCCACAAAGGCATCACTGCAGAGTTGCAACAGAGGCTGTACGACCTTCGAAGCCTAAAATGTTTACCACTTGGCCCTGACAGAAAAAGTCTGCTGATTCCTTTTTTGAGACCTAGAAGTCCATGCTGGCACAGGGTCAAGGTGCTGAACACACTTGTTCAATGAATAAATGAATGGAAAGGAAAAAGAAAGAAACAAAGAAGTGGGGGTAAGAAATATCACCTCAAACAGACACTTTCATTTGTTGTTATACTCGATTAACCAAGTATAGCAAAGTATAAATGCTGATTTGAACATAATAAAATCCAAATATACATAAAAGATATTTTATAATTCTGGTTTTTTTTTTTGTAAATTGAGACTACAATGTATTTTCTTTGATGTGATATGAGAGAAATGCTCAGATGAATACTGTTAGCCTATGTGACATAAAAATTCAAATAGATCTTTGTTATCTGGAAGACTTCACTCCAAATAAACAAATGCACACACACCAAAAACTATTCCTTCGGAAGCCTGAAAAGAAAGGTGTTGTTTTTTTCTTTTTCTTCTTTAAATTATTCTGGTCAGTGTTTCGATTTTCCATTTCCCATTGGGTATGAAGACAGGCTTTTGGATTTAGGGTCCTTACAGTGTAGTAATTGTAAACAGAGTACACTTGAAAGGCTTAATCTAGAAGTTACCAAAAGCTTTGTAGCCCAAACATCTGTAAATATTGGAGAACATTACAAAATAAAGTAACAGGATTCCAGGTTTATGATTTTTTTTTTTTAAAGGCACCAATTCTGCCAACATGAGAAAGAGAAATGAAGGAACAGAAGCCAAAAAGGAAAAGGTCAGTGTTAGAATTTTAAAAGTCCCCACAAAACACTTAAGGAACATGCTGCTTGAGCTGTGACCTCTGCTGTTTCTGTAGTATGAGGGGCCTACACTTACCCTGCAAACATTTTTCATGGTAATCCACTTGAAAGTGGCCCTGAAACTTTCAACCTTGACCCACAATACTGATTCTTAAGAGATCTGGATCGAGAAGCATCTACTCAATTCCTTCTGTGCTTTAGTTTTAGTGTAACATCAAACTGGTTGTTTCATTTGTGGACAAATACTCCCGGCCCACTCTCTCTCTCCCTCTCCCTCTCCCTTCTCCCCCCTCTCTCCTTCCTTCCCTCCCCCCCCTTCCTCCTCTTCCTCCTCCTCCTCCTCCTCTCTCTCTCTCCTCCTCTCTCTCTCTCCCTCTCTCTCTCTCTCCCTCTCTCTCTCTCTCTCTCTCTCTCTCTCTCTCTCGTTCCCTCTCTCTCATGGTTAATTCTGAGACAAGACTTCTGAAGGTGAAATTAGTGTTCCAAAGCCCCATTAACAAGACTCAAAATATTTTAAACTAATGATATTTCGATATCCAGAAGCAAAAAAGACACAAATGCTTATTTTGGACTGCAAGTGTATAGAGGATCTGTTTGCTTAAGTGTGAATATTTTCCAGACGATCATTTTCAATATCCAAAAAGTCTGTTTTGCCTTGCTCTTTTAGACAAGTCCTGGAGTTTTAGAGAGGTGAATGGGTACAGAGCCAGTGGTTGTTCAAACCTGAGCCCTGGCGGACTCCTTGTCTCTTGGTGTCTCTTCTGCAGAAGACAATGGTGGATAAAATCAACCACTCACAGAAGGAAAATAAACAATGGGCAGAAACTTACGTGACAGTACTTCACTATTTGCCCAACTTCAAACTGGCAATAAAATTTGAGGAGTGCCATGCATTACCAGCCTCCCTCCTCCGAATATGCCTTAATATCTCCCTCTAAACTTGAGGGATCGGAATTCCCTCCATCATTAGCCCCAACCATAGAGATTCTGAAAAGCTGTCACATACCACTCCCTTCTCTGGAGTCCCTGTGTTATGAGGGGAGTGGCTATCAGTGCCCAGGGGCTCTGCACAGACAGTGTGAAAGGGGTGGCGGGTCATACATGTAAACTGCGGTTTTTGTGCCACAGCCACATTGTTCTGAAATGTGAGAGAACTCATCCTGCCTCAGGGTGTCTATAACTCAGACCTCTCTCCTGAGGGCACTTAATGGCTACTGACTGAAGACACCTTGTGACACCAAAGCGTTAAACACCAGAACAGGATTCACTTCAACCTTACACTGTCCTAAGGACTAAGTCAAGCTTGGTCACAACAAAGGATGAGTTCTTTTCCCAACACAATCACCTCTTTGTTCAAAATGTGTGTAGAAAATCATTTAGGCTGTCTTTCTAGAATCCAGGCACACTTGGTGATGTGGAAATTTGCAGAAACTTCTATAAAAGGAAAGAATGGTCAAGAGACTAGCCTGAAGATATGAAACTAGACAATTTTCTAACCTAGTCTCTTCTTCCTCCGATAGTATAAGATAGGCTTTCATGGAAAGGCAAAGGGATTCAAGAGTCTTCCCTGTTGGATTAGAGTAGTAAATCAAGTCTCTGTGGAGTACCTACTGTCTGCTAAGCACGGAGACTGTACTTCATCAACCATATGTCATTCACTCAAGTACCCTGTAAGATGCATGAACTCTGATCAAAAACCAAGGTGACCTCCACAGATGCCCTGTCGAAAAGGGTGGATTTACCTTATCAGCTGCTTTGGCCTGAATGATTCACAAGGGGTAGATGTAAGCCCCAGGCCCCTCGGGGAATCTGGGCTAGTCCAGAAAATCTGGAGGCGGTATGAGAACAGGCCCACACTGCCCGGAGTTCCCAGGGCTTTGTCATCTTGGACACTTCCCTTCTTGGAAACAAGACTTTGGGGAGCTGCCACAGGTCTGCCATCGCCAGCACCCTCGTGGGCGGTCCAGGGTCATTCTTTAGGTTCTCAGCCTGTGTGTGTGTGTATCTCAGTGCCGTCATCCCCTGTGGAGCCTCTGCAGCATCCAGATCTGAGTGAATGCCAGGAGTCCCACAAAGGGCCCATGGTGTACCCCCCAAAACAGAGATGACAGCCTGGGACTTACATGCTTATAGGGGCTTGGAACAGACTTGGAGCAAAGGATGGACTGAAGGCCACTGGGCTGGCAAACAAAACTGCACATACTAAGAAATTACATCAGTCCACAGCAAATAGGAGGTCTGACAATTAAGTTTGCAACCTTGTTGCAACGATGTTGCTAACCTTTTTTGATATCAGAGGGATTATTCATTATGAATTTGTACCAACTGGACAAACAGTTAACCAAATTTACTATTTGGAAGTGCTGAAAAAGCTGCATGAAAAAGTTAGGCGACCTGAACTTTTCGCCAACAATTCATGGCTCTTGCATCACGACACTGCACCAGCTCACACGACACTGTCTGGGAGGGAGTTTTTAGCCAGTAAACAAATAGCTGTATTGGAACACCCTCCCTACTCACCTGATCTGGCTCCCAATGACTTCTTCCTTTACCTGAAGATAAAGGAAATATTGAAAGGAAGACATTTTGATGACATTCAGGACACCAAGGGTAATACGACGACAGCTCTGATGGCCATTCCAGAAAAAGAGTTCCAAAATTGCTTTAAAGGGTGGATTAGGCACTGGCATCAGTGCATAGCTTCCCAAGGGGAGCACTTCAAAGGTGACCACAGTGATATTCAGCAATGAGGTATGTAGCACTTTTTCTAGGATGAGTTCGCGAACTTAATTGTCTGACCTCGTACAGTATGATATCAGAGTAGTATAAAGCTTTACACAGTATTAAGATCTTGTTAGCTTTAAAATGTTAAGCTGTCAGTATGTGGGGAACAATCTCTATGTGGCATTAAACACAGAGCCATTTATATTGAATAATGTGGACTCAGTGCTTTTAGCCACTTTTTATTTCAGGCTCCGAAGTAAGAATATGCCAAATGCAATTGCACTGCCTTAAAATTTAGTCCATGCCCTTTCAATTACCTTTAGAGGCTGTTTCTGTCATGAGTACATCCCAAGTTATTAGAGTTTAAAAATTAATAATGAGCTGATAAGGAGCTTGTATTAATTTTCCTCTTTGCAAATCTGTTCTCGATTCTTTCTTTTGCATGTTCCTTCATTCCTTAACTTTAGCTCTGAAACTGTCTATTGAGGGAATGTGACTGCAATTTCTCACACTGTTTGCATCTCGTTTAGTGTCTATGCACAGAGCTGATATTGGGACCTTGGAGGTTTTATTGTCTTTATCCTCGTTTACATCCCTGCTTGTGCTCTGGAGACCAAGAAGGCACCCAGGTGGAAAGAAGTAGAAGAATGAGTTGGAGTTATTGCAGGTCAGCCTGAACTGGTCTGTTTCTAATCAAGCTCTGGCTAAGCCACTCCAGGTTCTAATCTATGTGGACCTCTATAATAGGAAGAGAGTCAAACAGAGAATTACAGTAATGGAGTCTATGAGGAACGAAGTTATAGACCGTGACCTTCATGCCAAGATCCCACTAAGTGGCCATTTCTAAATCTAAAATAATGGCACTAAAGTGGATTCTATCTGCCTTTAAAAGGATAGTACTCATTCAAAAATTATATCCAAATCTCTAACAATTACCTGTTAAGGTTATAACTACCAAAGAGAGGAAGACTAGCTACAAAGAAGAAAATTTCACTCTCTTCTTATTCCTTTTCTCTCTTTACAATGGACGGAATCTTATCAGAAGTCCTACAAGGGCAATGAAAGGGGACATTTTATTTCGCTTCAGGTTTCTAGAAGATACTTACAACACATTCTAAAAAAATATTATAGCTGAAAGGTTTCTCTGTTGTATCTTAAATTGAACACAGGGAAGAGTTTAGAACTCTTCAGAAAACTTCCGACTATTTCTGTCACTCAAGAAATCCTGGGAGTTGGAGTCAGCGTAAACTTTCAAGTTATTTCCGGAGTTATTTAAGAACTAGTTCACCTAGTGCAATACACCCACGTATTCCCTGTACTCTACTCCACACCGAGCATTCACCGAGCATCTGCTCTGTGCCTACTCTGAAACTGCGCCCTCCCCCAGCACAGTGCCCAGTGGGTTACACAGAAACACAGGAGGAGGTGAAGAGTTTGGGCTCCACAATCTGACTGGCGGGGTATGAATCCTAGCTCCGCCACTTTGCTCTGTATCCTCTGGAAAGTTATTTAGCCTCTTGGTCCAGTTTCCTTATCTGCAAATGGGGGATGGATAACAGCATTTGATTCACGGGCCAATGGAGGGCTAAATGAGATATCAGCATTAAAGCACTGTCAACATGCTAGCTGCTTGTATATTAAATATCACAGAAATATTATCCTGAAATGTTAGTCCTTAAATATTCATAGTGGCTACTGAACTTATTACTACAAATTGAAGTGGTCATAAAGTAAAGGATATACTATTGGCTATTCAGATAGTGCTTCGTCTTCACAATGACAAATGTTTAGGAAATAAAAGCAAGATTTCCCACATTCTGTTTCCTATTCCAGTGCGATAAAGACGTTGAGTGTGACTCAGCAATGCAGTAAGCACTCGGGCACGGACGTGAGTAGCAGTCAGGGCTGTGGGAGCCAGTCAATAGAACCAATACTGGAAAGCACTGTGGTTTGATGCCACAGTGCTATAAAGTAAGAGAGTAAAAATATAAACAACTTCAAATTAATCCTCTTATGCCAACTTGATGTAAACTATTTAAAGGATTCAGGTTGGGTTTAGCGACAGATTCAGTGCACCACGGCGCTTTGTCCTATACCATACTTTAGCTCCTATGGCTGGATTCCCATCACACCATCTGTTCCTGACACTTGGTCTCATTAGCACGACTATTTTTATTGATACACGCAGCCATGCTCCTCATAGCGCCTTAGCTAAGCATTATTTATTGCATCTATATATACAACAATATTAACACAGTTGAGCACCAGCATTGGACTTGAGGGCATCATTAAAATCAGCCGGTTTTCAGCGAGAGATTTAATGATGGATTTAATAGTATTAAATGGGAAAAAATGCCCTTGGCCTTTACATTCTCATTTAAAAACATATAAAAGAGCAGTAATTCAGGCAGTTATACTTCTCGCAAAGATTTCGCTCTAAATCACAGATGGCAAGGGGAGGCCACGGCTGTGTGCTGGCTCCCACCCACTCACTCTGACCGAAGCCAGAAGAGCCTCCTGCGGTCACAATTAGCCAACTGCCTGCGAACTCACCTCTTTAAATCAGAGGCCTGTGAGTGCCAGGCAGAAGCACAGAGGGTGGAACACAAGCAAAAAACGATGATCTAGGTGTCTCTGGAGGCGGCCTTCTCTGTAGCCCCACGTTCCAACCTCATTCCTGGGTACCACAGCTGCATGGGTGCAGGGTGAGGTGGGTTCTTCGGTTTCTAAGAGAGCCTCATGGTTCAGCTCTTTGGTTCACAGGGCTTCGAGCAGCGTGCAACCCTGGACCAGCTCCTGCTCGCCCCTCGCTCCTTGCCACAAAACGGTCATCCATTTCTGTTTCGGAAACTCATAATTTCGCCAACTAATTATAAATTCCCCATGATGTACATACACATCCTGGAGAGCTCTGATTGGGGGCTGCTGGTCTGCAAGTCTAAACATTTCTGATTAGAGACCATTAGGCTGGGTTTCAAATTTAGATAGAGACAATTTTGGCAGAGCAGGAAAAAAAAATCTTGGATTTTACTCAAGAAGCCTGGCTTTGCGTTGGATCAGTCATGCAGCAGCTTTGCGATCCGGGTCTGGCTAACCTCTGAGTGCGTTCTCTCATCTGTAAAATGCCTCCCAGAGTCATCTGAAACTTCCCCTAAGTGCTGAGGACTCAGGCCACTGGTACTTGCCTTTCTAGAGGCCCCAGAAATCATGGAAATGTGACCAGAATGACAATATAGGTGCCCTTCCTTGGCACTTCTGGCAAGCATCTCTGGATACCAGCTGGGATGAACAAGCAGTGGGGGCGGCCATGACTCTTCTTGCCTCCATCATTAGGAGACACTTCCATTTTTGGAATACCAACAGTCAGCGCTAAGAATGGGGCATGAAGGAGAAACTGGTAGAGCTACCACGCCAGGACTCAGGCTGCCTCCATGGGGACATTACTTCCCACACTTCTTAAAGGCTTGTCAGGAAACATAGACATCAGTGGCAGAAGCACAAGCGCTGCAATTTAACATATAGCTACAAAATGATCTTCTTTGCATTTTAAAGCAAATTACAGAATCACTCAACTAATTTCAACAATGAGAGGAATGTAGATCCAGTCAAAATCACACAAGCACGGACGTTGGTGATGACATCTAAAATTAGATTCTTGGTGGCAGCTTCTGCAAAAATCGTGATTGCTCATCAGAAAATACATACGTTCTGATGTGAAACGCTCTTGCTTGAGATAAATTCTTCCAAAAAAGTGACGACTCAAGCATTTGCCAACCTGCTTTAGAAAATAGTGCAAGCTCATGTTTCTTGTCCAAAAATATGTATACACCACAGATAGGGGAAGTAATGTGACAGCAATATTAGAGTGTTGAACTGTCTAAAAAGCAAATGAAGTGCCAGTAGAAACATAGTAGAAAACCAGATAAATATGGTACCTATAGTATCTAACAGTAGCACCCAAAACAAAAAACTAAACTTTTATTAATAAAACTGCCACATTCTTTTCAACATCTAGACACAATGGGCCTAATACTTTGGAAAGTTTGAATGAAATGTACTAAATAGAACCTTCTGTGGATGAATGAGAGATCTAAGATTTACTTCTCCCTGTTAAAGGAACTCAAGAAACATTCACACAGTGAAGATAAAATATGAGGTGTGATCAAAACTTATGGTGACTGTTTAAATAAAAAAAAAATTTATTACAGCGAAAGATACAATGCCATTAATCCCCTTCAATCCCCCCCCCCCCACACTTCGAACACACTTATCCCATCGTTCTTGTCACTTTCTGAGGTAGTTCTAGAAGTCCTCTTTCCTGAGTGTCTTTAGTTGCGCTGTTGTGGCTGCCTCTATGTCCTGAATCGATTCAAAACCTTTACCTTTCATGGTCATTTTGACTTTAGGGAAGAGCCAGAAGTCGCACGGTGCCAGATCCAGTGAATAAGGTGGAGGAGGACACACCGTAATGTTTTTATTTGACAGAAATTGCTGTACCAGAAGTGATGTGTGACATGGAGACTTTCTGTCGTGGTCACAAAATATAGTAAATGCTGCTGCCGAGTGCCATCCAACAGAAAGGTAGGGATCTTCAATATGGGAAGTTGTGCTTTAAGCCTTAGTAACAGTGTGGGACAAGTTTCAACTTGTTTGGTGCAGTTTGTCGGGTGTGAGCTCTGGTTGAGAGAAGGTGTGTTTTAAAGAATGCCATAAATCATCCTCCATCACGACAATGCTCCATTTCCAATGCAGCCATTTCATGAGCCATGACTCACGAAAGAGGACTTCCAGAACTGCTTCAGAAAGCGGCAAGAATGATGGGATACGTGTGTCTGAAGTGAGAGGGAGTATTTTGAGGCTTAATGGCAATGTCTTTTACTGTAATATATGTTTTAAAATTTAAACTTTCACCATATTTTGTGATCACACCTTGTATTTCCTTTATTGAGCACTGTTTGCTTTTACAATTTTATTAACAATTAATAACAATTAATTAACAATTTTATTAACACTGAGTGGCTACTAAATCCTACAGTGGTTTTCAACCAGGGGTAATAGCTAAAGACATTTTTGGTTGTCACAACTGAGAGAGTACTACTGGCGTCTTGTAGGTAGAAGCCAGGGGCACCGCTAAACACGCTACAACACACAGGACAGTCCCCACAACCAAGAATCATCTGGCCCAAAACATCAATAGTATGAAGCCTGAGAAACCCTGATCAACATACAACCCAACAATTGTACTCCTAGGTATTTACCCAACAGAAATGAAGACTATGTCCATGAATGAATAGCCACAAATGAATGGAAGTGAATGAACAGCCAGATAAAGAGACACAGGGTGAGGTCCGGAAGGAGCACAGGAGCTTCCGTCTCCAGCATATGGATGAGTTCCTATTCAGCAACCTAGAAGCGCTCTGAACATGGCGCATCCTTTTGGGTTTTTATGAAAGCCTCATTACCTAGGCATGCCTGATTAAATCACTGGTCACTGGTGATCAATTCAGCCTTTAATCCCTTTCTTCTCTGGGGGGTCAGGAGGTAGGGCTGAAAGTTCCAGCGCTCTAATCCTGTGGTTGGTTCTCTAAAAAAATCACCTCATTAACGTAAACTCATGTATGGTTGTAAGTTTGCTATAAATAACAAAAGAAACTTTTATTTTTCTTATCACTTAGGCAATTCCAAAGGTTTTAGGAGCTTTGTGCAAGGAACAGGGAAGAAGATCAAATATATACTCGTATTTCTTATTATAAATCAAAATATCGTAGTGGTCATTCGCGAACTTGCCCAGAACAACGAACAATTGAATTGCTCAATGTGCATGTTCCCAGCTAAGGTCCAGCAAAGTGACGCTCTGCCTTCTTTCAGCTCTCTTACGATAAACAAGTGTTCTTTGTGAAGTATATTCAGTGCCATGTGTTTTTGCATTTTTGTGCTTTTTGTTGGTGGTTTCACTGTTCAAAATAGCCTCCAGTGTAGTGCTTAAGTGCTGTGTAGTGTTCTTAACCGCAAGAAAGCCATAATGTGCCTTTCAAAAAAAAACTGTGTTAGATAAGGTTCATTCAGGTCTGAGTTAGTGTTGGCCATGAGTACAATGTTGATGAACCAACAATACATATTAAATAAGGTGTCTTAAAACCAAAAGACACATAAAACTAGGTTATGTATTGATGGGTTGATAAAAACTTGCAGAAACCTAACATTGTATTTCCCCTAGGTTCAGTGTTTGTGAATTCAGTATTTACGGTAACTTTATAGAACAAAACTACTATAAATAAGAACTAACTGTACATGTGGGTCTTTTACTAGACTTTATTACACTTGTATCTCTATCTCTGTGTCAGTGTCTGCTTTTCTATCAATGTCTCTATTTATTCAGGTTTTCTTTAATTTCCCCTTAATAATTTTCTTTAGCTTTCAAAGTATAATTCTTACATGTAGTTTGCAAACTTTATCAAAATGTCCTTTACAAATTTTGATGCTATTTGAATGGACCATTTTATTTGATTTTTGTATTGTTCATAATTCATACATAAAAATTGACAAGAGTGTACATACATTACCTTTATTCATTACCTTAGGAGGAAAGCATTTTTTCCCTTATCATTAAGTACAATGTTACTACAGGCTTTTTGAGGTTTTCCTTTTATCAAGCTGAAGTTCTCTTTATGTTCCTAGTTTGCTGACAGTTAGTATTTATTCAATTTTGTCCAACGTTTTTTTTGCATCTATTGAAGTGATATGATTTTCTCCTTTGTATGGAAAATTACATTGATTGATTTTTGTACGTTAAACCTTTCTTGCATTTCTGAATAATTTACTTGGTCATGGTATGACCTTTCTTATATATTTCTGGATTTGTTTTGATAAAATTTTATGGAGGATTTTTGAGTGTATGTAAATGAAGGGTGCTAGTCTACAGCTTTCTCTGGTTCTGACATCAGGCTAATGCTGGCCTCATATAAATATTTGGTAAGTATTTATTCCTGCTTTGTTTTCTGAATAATTTTGTAAATGATTAATATTACTTTTTCCTTAACTGATTGGTAAAATTTGTAAGTGAAGCCCAGAGTAATTCTTTGGGGAATTACAAGTCCAACTTCTTTAATACAGTTAGAATTATGCAAATATCTGTTATTTTTCTGGTGTCTGGTTTGGAAATTTTTATTTTTAAATAAATGTGTACATCTCATTTGAGTTGTTGAATCTATCAACATAAAATGGCTCATAACACCCCCTTATTATTTTTTCAATGTCTATTAGATCTGTGATGATGTCCCCTCTTTCATTGCTGATATTGATAGTGTTTTCTCTTTTTCTTATTAGGTCACTTAGAACTCTATTAATTTTATTGATATTTTCAAATAATCAGCTTTAGATTTCATAAAATTTTATTTATTCTTTGTTCATTTTGTACTTAAATGAGCTCTGTTCTTTATTAATTTGTTCTACTTCCATAGGGTTTCATTTGCTCTTTGTACTCTAAATTCTTGTGGAAACTTAGTTGATTTCCAACCTTTTTTCTTTTGTAATACAAACAATGACAGCTATAACATTTCCTCTAACAATACTCTAGCTGCATCTGACAGATTTTTATGTTACAGCTTCATTAGATTCAACATACATTCTAATTTCTCTTGTGATTTTTTTTTTCTCTGATCCATGGGTTATTTAGAAATGTGTTGCTTAACATTCTAACATTGAGGAATTTTCCAGATATCTTTTTGTTTTTTATTTCTAAATGTATTTTGTCTTAGCCAGAGAATATACTCTATTATTCAACACTTCAAAATTTATCGACCTTCATTTTACAGACCGCCATGTGGTCTATTTTACCAAATCCTCCATTTGCATTGACAAAGAACATTGGGCGTAGAACTATTGGGTGTAGTGTTCTGTAAGGTTCAGCAATAAAACTATTGAGTGTAGTACTATTGGGCACACTGCCAAGTAGGTTAAACTGGCCCTTACTGTTTTAAGGTCTTCTATAATAGTACTAATTTTCTGTCTAGTTGTTCTATCAAATAATGAGAAAAAAAGTTGAAATTTCCAACTAAAATTGTGAACTTGTCAATTTCTCCTGGCAAGTCTACCAGTTTTTGCTTCATGTAATGCAAAGCTATTTTGTTAAATGTATACATACATAAAGTTGTTATGACTTGCTGCACAATTTTTATCACTTTAAAACATACCACTATATCCTACTACTTTAAAACATACCACTATATCCAGAATTCTACTTTGGCTGATAAAACATAGCCCCTCAATCTTTCTTTAGATTAATATTTGCATATCTTTTTCATCCTTTTACTTTGTCTATTAGAGCATGTAGACAGCAAATAGTTGACTTCTGCTTTTATCATGTTCATGCTAACAATCTTGATCTTTTAATCATAGTGTTTAGACCGTTTCATTTAATGTAATTCTGAAATTACATTAATTTAATGTTAAGTGTACATTATATAAGGCTTTGGTTTAAATCTATCATCTTGATAGCTATTTTTCACGTGCCCTGTCTATTCCTTGTTCCTTTTCTTTTTTCCTGCCTTCTTTTGTAGTATTGAAGTCTAGTAAATATGTATCACCATGATTACAGAATTTTTTTTGTGATGAGAACTTTTAAAGATTTATTCTCTTAGCAACTTTCAAATATGCAATATAATATTAACTATAGTCACCATGCTGTACATTACATCCATATCATTTACTTATTTTACAACCTAAGTATTATTTTTTTACTCTCTCTACCCCATTTTGCCTGAGCTTTTTTTTTTTTTTTTAACATTTTATTTCTTTTACATTTAGATTCCACATGTAAGTGAGGTCATATGGTACTTGACTTTCTCTGTCTGGCTTATTTCACTTAGCCTAATGCCCTCAAGGTCCATCCATGTTGTCACAAAGGTCAAGATTTCATTCTTTTTTATGGCCGAATAATATTCCATTTATATGTATGTATGTATCACATTTTCTTTATCTGTTCATCCATTGATGGATATTTAGGTTGTTTCCACATCGTGGCTAATGTAAATAATACTGCAATCAACACAGAAGTGCATATACATTTTTTAATTCATGCGTTTGTTTTCTTCTGATAAATACCTAAAAGTGGGACCGCTGGATCATATAGTAGTCGTAGTTTTAATTTTTTCGAGGAACCTCCAAACTGTTTTCCACAGTGGCTGCATCAATTTGCAATTGCACCAACAGTGCACGAGGGTTCCCTTTTCTCCACATCCTCACCAACACTTGTTATTATTTTCTCTTAACAGCCATTCTAACAAGTGTGCATTGGTAATAGTTTCAATGTTTTTCTTTCTTCAAAGATTGATGGAGTTTGTTATTTGTGAATCAGATTTATCCTTACAAGGCTGAATTTCAAAAGTTTGTTAAGATGGGTCCAAAGTAGCCGTTACTCTGGGGATATTTTAGCCTTTAGTACTAAGGCATGACTGCTCTGGTGTCTCCACTTCATGTTCTGATTATTAAATGAGATTTCTCCACTATGGCGTGTGAGAATTCAAATGCACCTCTGCCCAATGTGAGCTCTGGGAACTGTTCAGTTTATAGCTCCATGGACATTTTTATTTGCCTTGTGGAGTTTCACATTATGTATGCGAGGACTGGTATTCAGGGAAAGGCTCAAGGGGCTCCCATGAAGATTTCTAGAACTCTTTCTCTGAATGTCTCCACTTTCGTACTCTGCCTTGCAAATGACAGCTCGCTAGGCCCCTCCAGACACTGTCCTCTTTCACCCGTCTCATTGCGACTCAGGTTCTGCGTGAAGCTGCCTGGAAAGCATCTCTGAGCATAAACCTAAAGTGACTGCAGTCGTCGCTTAATTTCTTTTCCTTCTTATAGAATCACAATTCTGTACTGACTGTTTTCCAATGTCTGAAAATAGTTATTTCACAAATTTTGTGCAATTTTCTATTTTTTTATGGCAGAAGACAAATTCTAAGCCATTTATTACTTCATCAGAGGAATCGAGTAATCATTCAAAAATACAAACGTAATGATGTCATTTTCTAGCTTAACATCTTTCAATGATGACTATATAATTTAGTGTCTATGCTGGGATTTTTTAAGTGGTAAAATGCTAATCAGAAAGGGTACTGTGATGATAGGCATAAAGTAGTATGATCACAGGAAAACTGTCATATATCTTGGCTTAGCTTCTAAGCTCGCATTACATTCCCCCACTCTTTGTTTTCCAACTTTTATTCCTTAAGCTCTGATATCTCTACAGTGCTCTTTCCTTTGCTTGTGGCATTTATCTTCTCTTGTCCATCTAGTAAATTCCTCTTCTTCTCTTCAAGTGGTTGAAACATTATCTTCCTCTATGTCTCCTTGTACCTCACTTGCATGTACTTCATGGTACTGTATTAATTTGCTTACATACTACCTCCTCTTATAAACTAGGTTTCTGAGGAAGTGAGTGTAAAACTCAAGAAATATGGTTTAGAAAACAATTAATGCAGAAGCAGTATTTGTGCATAACTGGATAAAGGATGAGTGATAGAGGCAATTTAGGAAGATTGTTCGATATGTATAGTCTCATTCAATATCAACTTTCAAAGTGAAAGAAACCAAAAGTCCTCTCAACATTGAATCATCTCACTTCTTCTGCTTAGACTCACAACCACAGTTGAAACCTATTCAAAAATTCAGAATTTTAAAATGTGAAATTCTCAGTATAGAGATTTTACTATCTGTGTTTTATTCTCTATGTTTTATGATTGAAGCAAACCTGCCAAAGTTTGGTGAGTTTCAATGTTGGAAAAGTATCTGCAATTCTCTCATTGAACTATATTTAATTTCCTACTATAGTGTCCATTGCAACTGACAGATACAACATACTGTGCTAACAATCACATTATTTGATGCAAAACCCTACAGTTTAACATGGTGTCATGATTTTTTTCCTTTTAGAAAACATATTTCAATTCAAAAAGTTTCCCATTTGGGAAAAATACATAAAGCAAAGGTTTTCAAGATACTGGATATTAGCCAACCAACCACACTGAATCCCAGGAGATAAGAAACAAATGAGGGCAGCTGTACTACTTTCTCCGCTTACTTCATTAAGATAGTTTCCAGGCTATGGGACACACAGAAGAACCCAGGTAGAGCCCAGTGGACACCCTGAGCTGAGAGCCTGGGTGAACAAGTTGGTTAGAGTTTGCAGGACAGAGTATCAGAGAGAAGATTGCTGCTCAGAGAGAGCCCTGGACATCTGCAGAAGGTCTCCCGTGAGTATTCAACAGAATCCTGAATAGCACAAGTGTATGAAGAAACAACCAGAGGCTGGGGAAAGAGTCATCTGAAAAGATTTGAGAGAAAACACCAGGTGCTCACACAGGTCAGAAACAATAATTGTTTTCACTAGCTAGAGTGAAATAATTAATGAGGCATTAGATACAGCACTGAAAAGAATCTTGCCTCAGTAGTGGGCGGTAATTAACCATAGATAAATGCTGCTCTGTTTTCACCTAACAAATTATAAAAACAAGAGCCAAAATAATCAATATTTTTTTCCAAGCAACTTAACTGCACTCCGGGACAGAGCTCAAGAAATTTGTAGAAAAACCAAAAGGCAGAATTCTCACTGTCTAACCAAAGATTACCAGACCTGCAAAGAAGAAAATACACTGTAAAGTGAGGAGAACAATCAATCAAAACCAACTCAGAACTGCCACAGATGTTAAAATTAGCATAGAAGGATGTTAAACAGTCATGAATTGTAATCTATATGTCCAAAAAGTTAAGTAGAGACATAGAAGATATTTAGAAGACCCAAATCAAACTTCTGGAGATGGAAACTACATATTTGAGATGAAAATATACATTGACTGCAATTAATGGCAGAACAGAGATTGTAGAAGAAAAGAGTAGTGAACTTCAAGACATAGCAATAGAAACTACACAAAATGAAACACACAGAGAAAAAACAGTAAAAACAAAATCAAAAGCCTATCAGTGAACTGTAGGAAAACTTCATGTGTGTTCTAATGTACATTAAATTGGATTCCCTAAAGGAGAAAAGAAAAAAAAAACACCAAAAAACAAAACGTGGGAGGGCGGAGATAATATGTTTGAAGAAATAAAACATATTCAAATGTGATGAAAATTATAAATCCATAGATTCAAGGAACTCAATGATCTCTAAGCACAGGAAACATAAAGAAAGGAAAGCTATGCGAGGAAACAGTCTAGCCAAATTGCTCAAAATCAGTGATAAAGTATTAAAAGCAGAAGAGTGAAATGAAGATAAAGATTACGGCAGATTTCTTGTTTGAAATAATGCAAGTAAGAAGACGGTGGAGCAACATCTTTAAAACATGGAAATAAAATAAATACCAACACAATGATACATAACCAGCAAAAATATCTGAAAAACTAAGGTAAAATAAAGACAGTTTCAGGTACTCAAATGCTGAAAGAATTCATAACCAGTAGATGTGTCCTGTAAGAAATGATAAGTTCTTTAGAGAACAGCAATAAGATAGACGTAATCATAACCATATGAACAATCACATTTAATGTAAACGTTCTCAAATCCCAATTAAAAAAACAGAAATGGTAAGACTGCATAAAAAATCAAGACCCAATTATATTCTGCTTATAAAAAACACACTTTAAATTACAGATCAAAACAAAATGATAGAAATAGGTATTACAAACTAACATTAATCAAAAGAAAGCAAGAGTGGCTGTATTAAAATCAAAGTATATCTCAGTGCAAGCAGGGATAAAAAGGCTTATATCCTAACATTCAAGGAGTCAATCCAGCAATAGGACATAACAACCTAAATGTTTACACACCTAATAACAGAGCTTCAAAACGCAGGAAGTCAAAACAACCTGATACAACCTCAAGGAGAAATAGACAAGCCCATAATTATAGTCAGATTTCAATATCCCTCCCTTAGTCATTGACAGAATAAATAGGAAGAAAATCAGCCAGAATGCAGCGTTGAACAAATACTGTGACAATACCAGGATGGTCTATGTAAAAAAGACAGTGAAATCTCCAAAAAAAGCTACTAAAATTAATGTTAGTTCCACAATGTTACAGGACATAAGATCAATAAACAAAGCTCAATAGTATACCTATATGTTAGCAACTAAAACATAGAAATGAAAATTAAAGAATAAATTCCATGTACCATAGTATCAAAAATATGAAATAGGGATAAACCTGACAAAAGACGCTCAAGTCCTGTACACTAAAAACTGCAAAACGTTGCAGGGAGAAATTAAATGAGATTTAAATAAATGGACACTCACACACACACAGTTTTCATGGTTTAGAAGAATCAATATTGTTAAGCTGTCAATTCTCTCCAAATTAATCTGTAGGTTCACTATAATCCCAATAAAAATCCCAGCATGAACTTTTTTCTTTTGAAATTGACAAGCTGATTCTAAAATTACATGGAAATGCAAAGGTGTTAAAATAACAAAATCAACTTTGAAAAACAAGAACGAAATTGGAGAACTAACACCACCTCATAGAAAATCTTATTATAGAGCTACAGCAACCAAGAGAGTGTGATATTGGTATAAAGATTGATAGATAGGAACAGAATAGAGAATCCAGAAACAGACCACACATATATGGACAACTGACTTTCAGTAAAAACACAAAGGCAATTCAAATGAGAAAGCACAGTATTTTCAACAATTAGCGCTGGAACAATTGGATATCCATGTGCAAAAATTGAATTTGCATTCATACTTTAATGTGTATCTTAAAGCCAAATGTAAAACCTAAAACTGCCAAACTTAACAAAAGATGTAGGAAATAGATCTTTGTGACCTTGGATTAGGGTAATATTTCATATTTGGCTCTGACACCAAAAACATAATCCATAAAGAAAACAATATTAAATTGGACTTAATTAGAATTAATGTTAAAAACCCATCATCGTCAAAAGACACTGTTAAAGAGAATATAAAGAGAAGCCCCATACTGACAGAAAATATTTGCAAAGTGTGTATCTGCAAAGTACAAAGACTTGTTTATAGGGTATATACAAAGAACTATTCAAAAATCAGTAAGAAAAAAAAAGCCAACCCAATAAAAAAAGGGCAAAAGTTTTGGACATCCCACCAAAGAAGATATATGGATGGAAAATAAGTGCAGGAAAAGATGCTCAACATAATTAGTCATTAAGGCAACATAAACTAGAACCACAATGATGTCATTACACACATTAGAATGTTTAGGATTTAAAGGGCCAAGTGTGAGCATGGACGCAGAGGAACCGAAACGCTCATATAATGCTGCGGGGAATGCAGAAGAGTACAAACACTTTGGAGAACAGTTTGGCAGGTTTTTGGAAAAGCTAAACATACTACTTCTACCATTTGCTCCAAACATTCCACTCCTGGAGGTTTACTCCAGAGAAAAGAAAACGTAACTCCACTCAAAGATGTTTTGTATGTTACAAACATGTGCACAAATGTTTGTGACAGATTTGTTTGTAATAGCCAACAAGTGGAAACAAGTCAAATTCCTTCAAAAATGAATGGGTAAACAAATTTTGGTATATCTATACAATGGAATACAGCTCAATAATAAAAGGAATGAAGCAAAACCACGGATGGGTCTCAGAATAATTATGCAGCGTGAAAGAAGCCAAACAAAACAGCACATACTGTATCATTCCATTTACCTAAAACTCTACAAAAATGCAATCTCAGCTATAATGACAGAAAGCAGATCACTTGTGGCTGGGGATCAGTGGAGCATGTGGAGAAGAGTAAGAGGGATGAGTGACAAGGGGTCTCAGAGAAATTTGGGGAGTGATGGATATGTTCATTATCTTGATCGTGATGATGTGGTCACAGGTGATAACACACATGGAAACTTAAGTTGTCCTTCTAATTATGTGCAGTTTACTGTATGTCAAGAATACCTCAGTGAATAAATGTAAAACTAATA
This sequence comes from Rhinolophus hipposideros, assembly GCF_964194185.1. Classification (NCBI taxonomy): domain Eukaryota; kingdom Metazoa; phylum Chordata; class Mammalia; order Chiroptera; family Rhinolophidae; genus Rhinolophus; species Rhinolophus hipposideros. The sequence continues at coordinate 10,727,438 of NC_138058.1, read as the reverse complement.
TTTCCTATTTCCTTCCACTTCTATGCAATTTAGATTTGATACATGTAATCCTTTCTGTAAGCTCCCAGCAGTGTCTCTTTCATCAAAACTAGCTAAATAATTTTGAGGAATTTTCCAGAAATTTCTAGGTATGTTAACTTCGATTACTTCTCATAATTTAATAGGTTAATTTTCTTCTCTAACCTTCATGCTAATGTGCTACCAGGCATTTTCTCATGTTTTCATTAACCTGAGCTTCTCTGTCACAGACTTCAGTGACTGTGGTTCTTTACAGTCACAAAAGTGAACCAATGGCCTCGCTAATTGGAAAGGTGGACCCCGGAGTCAGGCAGCCACTGACTCAGCAGCAGATTCCTGTACAAGGAGTAGCAAGGAGTGTCACCGAAGCACAGGACATATACTTCTTCCTGTCAGGAGAATCGGGAAGGAGGCGAGTGCTCTGTCACAAAGTGTTCACCAGCTATGCCCCTATGGTGACATCTAGTTACAGGATCTCTCATTCTGACTCATCCCCCGAGTTCCAGCACTTTAGGGCATACATTCACCTCTCACCAGCAAAGCAGAAATCATGAACACAGCTGTTGTGGCATGAGTACTAATATAGTATAATCAATCGTATGAGGGGTTTCTATGTTACTTCGAGTCATTAATTAGCCAAATTCCTTTATTTTCTGCAAGTCAATCCTCTTGCGACTCTTCCCATAACTACCTCCCTCGAACTATTTCCTTTGTTAAATACATGCTTACACAGGCTTTTACATGTATATTATGTATCAATTATCATATAATCACATAATTACTGTAATCGAATTTAACTGCATAATTAGAATGTATAATCACATAATTAAAACATGTAATTACTAAGTTTAAAAAGTAATGGAAATTATTTTCTTTCATGAATAATGCATGGATGAGTCGGCATCTATGGAAGTTCACGACTCAGGCCTTCTAAAAACCATTTTAACTGAAAACACAATTTGAAAACCAGAACCTAGTTATTTCACTTGATGTCTTGAATACTTCCAACATTTTAATGGACTTTTTTATTTCATGAAAATATTATAAATCTTCCAGACCTCAGCATGTGGATAAGGAGAAAGGGACAAAAAGGCAGCGGTGGTCATGAAGTGTAGATGAGGTTTGAGCATATTATTAACTACTCTCTCAGATGTATTAAAAGTTTCCTTAATGCAATTGATTGCAAATAATTAGTGATCACTAGTAGGAAAGTCATGACCCAGCTGGCATTTTTGTGAATCCAGGAAAGAGTGTATCCGATTGCCCCCCAAAAGTCTATGCTTGGTCTCAAAGGCATGATGTTACTTTAAAAAATAAATGTTGATTATATAGTTGCTTCATAATAAGAAAAGTCCACCTCTGTTCATGTAATTTCAACTTGAAGAATAAGAAGTTTGTAAAAGTTAGAAGTGTCTTTTCTCAGTGTAATTATGACAGTAAGTCAACGACGTATGCGAGACGCTGGAGATACACACAGGAATCGAACGTGTTTCATGGCCTCTGTTGCTCAGACAGACACATAAGCCAGGAAGTAAGACACGGAGAGAATATTGGGCAGTAACAGCTTTTGAAAACTTTTAATCTAATAAGTCATAATTTGGTGTCTGAGGAAATAGTTCTGATCCAAATCAGCACACCAGTTGATTACTTTCTGTGCAGGAAAATCCTTACTACTCTGCAGACCCAGGACACTTTGTACATACTTAATAATATAGCACCTATCCCGTAATTGTGTACCTGTCTGCTGCTTCTTTAGAATGTCAGTTCCAGGAAACATTTTCTCACAGGTGTTGAATATCTGTAGGACGGACACACACACACACACACACACAAAATGAAGGACCACTTGCCTGTCCTCATGGGAACAGAATATGTGTCTCTTGACAACACACGCAAGCAGTATATCTTTCAAAACCTAGCAGTTTAGCTTGCGAGCATCTATAAAAATCATTCTCACATGGTACCTTATTCTCGGACATAAAAAGGAAACACATGCACAAAATAAAAGATGAGCTCACAGAGATGGCAGAAAAAAGTGAGCAGAGTGGCCAATCACAGGCTACATCTTTATATGACGTAGCACACCGGTCATGAGAAGTAAGGTCTGCGCGTGTGAGAACCGACCAGCCTGGGTTCAAGAGTAGCCCAGTTTCAGCAGACTGCACCATCACTGACCATCACATGACAGCATCTGCAGCAGGTTCACGTTCAATTCATTCATTAATTCCTCCCACAGCATTTACTGAGCTTCTGTGTACTACCATGTTGCCCAGAAAATAAGACCTAGCCAATCAGCTCTAATGCATCTTTTGGAGCAAAAATTAATAGTAATATAAGACCGAGTCTTATATAATTAATATAACATAATATAATATAACATAATACTGGGTCTTATATTAAATTTTACTCCAAAAGACACATTAAAGCTAATTGTCCGGCTTGGTCTTATTTTCGGGGAAACACGGTATATTTGAAGCACTGCGCCAGGCACAGGCGTTATTCTTAATGTGCTTTTGTTGGGAAATAATCTGCTGGGCTGGGGTTCAGCACGTTGCCTGGCAAAGAGTAAGCATGCCATGTTGAATGCTGAATCCTTACATGGGTGTCACTTACCATCCAGGGCATAATACGTTTGATTGACTTTTTTTCAATAATTTTTTATTTCTGAAGAGAGAGACATACTAATGGAATGTGGTAGTACTTGGAAGCCTCCTGGTTTATCATATATCATGGAGTTGGTCATGACCTCAGGAGTTTATTGAAGCTATGTTTAAGGGCTCAAAGCTCAGCGGAAGCTTTCAGGCTGAGAAGGGTGGCATAAATCTTAGTCTAACCCCCAAACATTCATTGCTTTTTTTGTGGGGTGTTACTGGCACCACCAGGGCTATTACTTGCATCCATCAACAAATACTGATAGAAGGCCACTGTTTACATGTGCGTGAATTGAAACTTGTCACACCCAGGAATGCCAATATGGTTCCTCAGATTAGCTACTGTCACCTCAGAAATGAGGAATAGGGTCCCAGGTGAAAGGGGAGAGCATGGGACAGGTGAGAGAAAATGACCCGGTGTATGGGGTGCTGCCTGGTCTATTGGTTCTTGAAGTCCTGCAAGACGACAGGCTCCAAGGACTCGGAAGGACACCGGACTAACCATGAAACGAATACATGAATCCGTACCAACACACCCAGTTTCTGTTCTTCGTAGGATGGGGAGCGTGTTACACCCCCAGAGAGGCCCTTCAGTCTTCCACATCTCAGCTGGTAGGAAAGTTTTCTTGATAAACACCAAACTGCAAATTCTATTCCTTGGTTCCCTTTTTATTTTTGCCCCGAAGTCAGAAGAACCAATCCAATCACCCGCTGCTCTGGTGTGAGACCTAAAGTTAAGATTCAGTCTGATGTGCTGCCTTGATGTCTGGTGAAATCAGGAGGGCTTCAAATGACCTAACCTCAAGTCCACCACCCACTCTGCCCCGTGGATGAGATGTCCTACCCTCCTTTCAAGGGGACCGAGTGTGGTACCTGCTTGTGTCTGAGTAGAGGATTTAGTCCCCTGACAGTCCACAGAATTATTCAAACAAGTCTATCTCACCTCTGTGGGGACCTCACCCTCTTGTTACCACACAGCCTGCCTCTCACAGGCCCTGCTGGGTGACTGTTCCAGAGTACAGCCCCATGTGACCCTGCGTCCTCCTCCCCAGGCTCTGACTGTACGTGACTAATAAACAGCTGTCGATCTCATCCGTCCAGTGTTGGGTGTCATACGTTCAGCCATCCCCATTACCGTGGGGAAGGAACCCCTCTCTCACTAGTAGACTGAAGAGGACACAATAAAAGCAGCTGCCTGTTGGCGGGAGGCCTTTGGAACCCGGGAAGTGGAGGTGAGTGAGAGGCCAGAACTCGACTTCGTGGGAATTCAGAAATCACGTATCCTCACACTTCCCACCTCCTGGAATCCCACTCTGAGTTTTCTAAGGTGACTGTGGGTATGGCTGCTGATGTAGTGCGGCAGCAAGAACACATAGACAGAAACAGAAGAGTCATACTTCCAGAGAAAGAAAATAGAAACATTCTGGGGCCTCAGAACCATCGGCGACAGAACACTCACTCCAGAACATATGCATAATGATGCATTTAATTCACCAGCACATTCTGTGCACATCTTATGCTATTTCTTTGAACATTGCACCCCTGGGTACGGAACACGACTTGTGTCTGTATGAAAACAAAGAGTGATGAGCAAGAGAACTAATGATTAGTACTAAGTGTGTGTTCTTGTGACAAACGCCAACCTGTCTCCCCCTCCTCCCTCCCGCCCAAGCTAATGGATGAAGTTCAATCAATACACCCAGGACAGACCACAGAATCAATAATGGGGCTAATTTCACAGAATTAAGAACTGCTTTTTTTTTTAAAAAAAAAAAAAGAAAGACACATTTGCAATAACCACATTCTTATGTCGCCTAGCAACAAGATATAAAAATAATGCATAATGTCAGTAACTTATTTTCACAAACAAAACCATCCCCTGCCTTGGCAATGCCATAATGTACTTTCCCTACCTAGAACTCCGCGGAGACTGTTAATGCTGCCATTTTTCATAATATACTCCGTTAAACAATCATGTGTTTTCGTTAGTGTATTAAACCAGTGAGTTTACTTAATGTCGAGCCAGTGAAGCAGTAGATACAGAACAGGGAGGAGTCTGTCTGTTACTATTTTAGGCTCACAGGTTCATTCCCTGGGCAGAGAATTCAGGAGCTAGCAAAGGTAATGGATCAAAACACAGGAATTCACATATAAAAGGTGAGAGAACTGGCCAAGGAGAGGTCATAGTGTGTGTGTGTGTGTGTGTGTGTGTGTGTGTAAAGGGAGAGTAGACAATGAAGTTCAAGAGCAGTATTAGCGTTTCTTGATGATTTTTTGAAATGTTTCTTTGGAATATGAAAGAAGTTTCTGGAAGGCAGAAAGCCTTTGTGGCTCCCAGGTATGTCTTGGATATAGGAGTGAAGGTGCGATGTTAGCTGAGGGGCTGGGAGAGAAGGGGCAGCTGGTGTGGTGCCGAGCGCTTAGTGGCCACATGAGCAGGCTCCCAACACGGGACCGTCACTCCTCACGCAGCTGCTGCCCTGGCAGGTGGGGAGGCGAGCAGGCCCAGCCCGAGCTGCGCTTCCCACATATTATCGCTTGTCATCCTCCTGTGATGTTAAGTCCATTTAACAGAAGCAGAAACTGGGCTCCACGAGGTAAGTGACTTTCCCAGCATCACTCAGCTAGTAAGTAGGAAAACAGGAATTCAAAACGGGGCCTGTCAGCGCCACCCACCACCCATCTTTGCTTCCATTGGTTATTACTGATTTCCAGCTGTGGGGAATGTTCTGGGATCCAACGAGCTAAGGAGGGAACCTATTTCCTCAAAAGAAGCGAACAAACAACAAAAAATCGAACTTTCCTGATGAGCCGCACGTCACACTGCCCTACCGTAACTTGCACTCTTCCATGATTTTTTTGCAAGTTTCTTATTCTCTGTTATGTGGGATCATCAACTCCTTGGTTTAGGGCCATGTATTATATTTAAAGAATCTGTTTTCTGCTGAATAGAGCATTTTGTTCAGGACACCTCCAGTAACTGGTCAAAGGACACCGAGTTTTATAAAATCTTTGGGAGCATGGATCTACCTTATTCAGAGTGTCACCTGTAACCCTTCTGCTGGAAGACAGTACGTGCTCATGAAGTAGGTGTAAAATCACCTTCATGTACTCATGAATTTCAAGGTTTCCCTACCAAGCGGACTGACCGGTGATTGTCACTCAGGATCCTTTGGGACTTCAATCAATACTGGCACCGGTGACACAGCCTCAGATGAGCAAAAACCGGATCCGTTACACTGGATGATGATGTGAAGTGCTGCTTAGTAGGGAGGGCAGGTGATTACAGGTGAAGGTGACTGGACGGCAGTGAGCACCCTCCTGGTTGCTATGACACCCCAGACAAGTCCCTGTCTTAACCTGGCCTCTCTGACCTCACCTGTTTCTTTATCTAGGAAATGATTACAACACTTACACAGTCAGGGAGTCAACAAATATTTATGGAATACCCACAGGGCACAAAGCGATCGACTTAGAGCTTAGTTAAGCCAGGAAATAAAGCTAAAGCAAAGCCCAGAATCCTGGGCAAACCAGGCACAAGTAGAAGCATGAGGCTCTGAAACCCTCCAGGGGATCGTGGCCATATACAGTCTTGGTATTATTGGGTTATTTTAAAATCAGTATCTGAAAAATCTTGGCTACCTGTTCTAGTCAACGTGTGTGTGTGCACACGTGCGCACGCGTTGGTTTCTATTGCTGCTGTAACCAATCATCTCAAACGTAGTGGCTTAAAAGAACACACACTTATGATCTTACAGTGTGGTACCTCAGACATCCAGAATGGGCTAAAGTCAAGTGTCACACGGCAGGGCTGTGCTCTGTTCTGGAAGCTCTAGCGCAAGACTGTTCCTCGCCCCTTCCAGCTTCTAGAGGCCACTCACATTCCCGGGCTCCTGGTCCTCTTTTCCATCTTCAAAGCTAGCAGGGCAGGGAACTCTCTGTCATAGTCCCACCTCTCTGTCCTCTCCCTTCCACTGATAAGGATGCTGTGATTACCTTGGATCCACCCAATGTTATCAGATGGGGATAATCTCCCCTTGTCATGTAACAATTCACGTGTTCTGGGGCTGAGGCCGTGGATGTCTTTTTTGGGGGGTCGGGGTGGCGGGGGGCATTATTCTGCCTACCACAATGCATGTGTGCATGTGAGTCGTTATTTGTCTATCGAGACCAATGATGGGTTAATGGAGTCTATGGGCACAGCGCAGTGACCTGTGTTAGACTGTCTACTGCCTTGAGAGCTTTATGTCCTAAGAAAGGTAATACACACATAAAATATTAACTACAATTTAAAAAACCCTGACATTTGTAATATGATCTGTAGTTTCCAAAGAACTTATGACATACATGGTTTGAACTGTGTGGGTCTGCTTATAAGTGGATTTCTTTTTCAATAAATGCTATAAATGTAGTTTTTCTTCCTTATGATTTTCTTAATACCCTTTTCTTTTCTCTAGCTTACTTTATTGTAAGAACACAGTATATAATACATATAACAGAAAAAAACGTATTAATCAATTATTTACATTATCCATAAGGCTTCTGGTCAACTAGTTAAGTTTGGGGAGATTGAAAGTTATACACAAATTTTTGACCGTGCAGGGGGTTGGCACCCCTAACTCCTATGTCATTCAAGGGTCAACTATGTATTTCTTATTAGACCCTCATAAATACTTTACAAGACAGGCAAGGAAATTATTATTATCTCTGATTTATAGGTGAGTAAACTGAGGCATAGAAGGTATTTTTTTTTCTTAAGGCCACAAAAACAGCAGATTCAAACCCAGAGTTGTGGTCCAGAGCTCTTTCTACTGTCCACACTGCGAAACCCTTACTGCATGTGTCCCATCAACATATGCTGCCCAAAGAAGCAATGAGAGACCTGGTTTCTGTTCTATGACAGGAAAAACATATGAGATTGCTCAGAAACTTTAATAAAGATCCATCCATGTGAAATGAGTGAGACAGAAAAAGTTGAGAACCATATGATTATGTGGAATATAAAACTCAAAGCAACAAAGGAACAAGATAAACAAATAAACAAAAACTCATAGACACAGACAATAGTTTAGTGGTTACCAGAGGATAAGGGGGGTTGGGAGAGGGAGATAAGGGTAAAAGGGATCAAATATATGGTGATGGAAGAAGAACTGACCCTGGGTGGTTCTAGTGATATATAGATGATGTATTACAGAATTGTACATTTGAACCTATGTAACTTTACTAACCATTGTCACCCTAATAAACTTTAATTAAAAAACAGAAGAAAAAAAAGAAACTTAATAAAGAACACAAAGGAAGTCTCTCACAGAGTGGAGGGGATTCTCTCTCTATTAATTTGGTGCTTATCCTCCATCTGTGCTGTGGTCAGTGACACAATCGTGGAGCGAGAGGTCAGGAAGCTCTCGGTATTAGTGACTGAACAGCACTATAGGGCGGCTTTAGCCTGTGGGCACAGTGGCAACAGTGAATGTAAGCATAAGGTACCAGAGAGGTTGGAAGTGGTGTTAAAATCTTGCATTCCTGTTCGCACTGCGTGTTATTTTACTCTCCAAAAAGGTACGTATAGTAACGGAGAATCCGAGATCGTTCTAACCACGATCTCACATATTTGTTCTGATGTTTTACCTTAGAAAAGGGGGAGGGGATGATTCCTGTGTCCCACCAAAGAGATGTGCTGATGATTAATGAAATGTGGCCACTCCTGACGGCTGGGTTAGATATCTAGGGCAAGTCTGCAGCGACTGAGTTCTGCCACTCTCTCCAACTCTCTCCATTTAGGGCCGCCCACAGTGGCCTCTGGAAGAAAGATATCCCCATTTTCCTTCCAGTAACCTCTGAAGACACCTTGGAAAGTGAAACACTAACAGAAGCTGAGAAGTCACCACCACCTGCTGGTAATGTCTAACAAAGGCACAGGGGACACGCTGGCCAAGCCGTAGCCTGACGCAGCATCCTGAAGGGAAGACCTTCCAAACTTCACGGCTCACTACTTCATGACGTGACTCTGACGGATAAGTTGGTGAAAGATAAGAAAGGAGATAGTCGCTGGTATAATGCAGTAAAATACACAAATGTAACCGCATAAAGGGAAGTTGAGTGTGACTCCCTTTCTTAATTGCCTCACACAATTCCCATTAGATGCATAAATTACAGTTCCTATTAACAGCACCATGAATAATAATCAGTTTACTTTCTGACTTGTATCTAAATATACTTGCTATATGATTTCATCTTTTATTCAGCTGTTTAAAAGCAGAACATCTAATTACAGTTCCTATTAGTCAACATTAATTTTTTTTCTTTTTGCCATAGAGCATGTGTGATGACTGATTTTCTAAAAACAGAATTCTTTAGCATATGGAACAAATCATGTTGTTATTAATGCAGTCCCAAATGACTCTGCATTTCAATTTCCTAAATTATTTAGTCATTGCTGATTATGTCTTTTTACAATTCATTATCTCACTTCTTGCAGCATGGGCATTTTATTCATTAAGTGTCAAAATGAAGGTTTTGACCTCATAAAAAAAGATAATCAGGAAATACCGACATATTTTTAAAAGTCTGTGCTTTCCATCTTTAACATTTTCCTGCTATGTGATAACACGCTCCCAACAACAAGGTTTTCAAGGACATCGCTAGGTACTGCTGCGAATCGGTGTGTGGTGACAGACGCTGTTGGCAGAGGTTGCAGAGCAGTCGAGGAGGGGAGGCTGGGGACTTGCTCACCCAACACATCTCTCGGGAGGAGCCCACACTTGTTCTAACTACAGCTCAGTCACACTGTGATGGTCTGATTTTAAACAAATATACTATTTGCGTAAGTAGACTATTGTACTAGTTTTATTCAAGAGCTCGAAGGATCTTTTAAAAATAGCTCTTTAAGTAGTACTGGGAAACACAGAAAGAGAAACACTTACTAAATTAAGAGAGAACTAGCTCTTAATAAGAATGAATTTTGTCCTCTGGCTGATCCTACTGAACTTACAGAACCAGAGTCTGACTTGGACCAGTTAGTAGGACCTGGGCACCACGACCTACATGCAGAAGGCGGCTCATGATTTCAGTGAGGTCTGTGCACCTTTTCTGAGACCAAGTTCATTGCAAAAAAAAAAAAAGGCAAAGTAAAAGCTGAAAGGATTAAGAAGGCTGAGTACAGGAAGAAATTAAAGAACACACATACTTATTTCTACCCAGCAAAGCCTTGTCTCTGTCCGAGATGTCAGCTGGAACTACGGGAGACCTAGGAAGAACTTCCCCGGGCTTCCTCAACAACGATTTGTAACCTGGATGGTAGCTAGAACAGTAGAAAGAACAAAATGGTAAACCTTTTAAGTGTACCTTCTAGCTAAATGTGCATCTCCGATCATGCTCCAGTTGAGCGTTGCTGAACAGGCTGTGCCAAGGGAACTCGCTCTGTCTCTGTGTTTTTGATTTTGAACAAACAATAGATAACCAAATAATCAAAAGGACTTGCACCTAGGCAACGCAAAGCTTATAAGAGAGGGGCTCAAAAGGAGCGTAGGACCGTCTGCTCAACAGTCATCTGAGGTCGAGAAAGAGGATGTCTTTGGGGAAAGTTGCTGTGATACTGGGATATTTTCCCTCCACCATCTGAAGTGGATGAGGGGAGAGGAGATGGTTTCTTCTCACCTCAAGCCTAAGAAAAAGGGCTTTTAAACACACACACACACACACACACACACACACACACACACACACACACGACTTTATATTTGTTCGGGGAGCTTGGGGGATGCCTCACTTAAGCCTAAAAAAACCAACAGGGAGCGGCTGACTGAATGGCCATAGATGGCAGCCCAGAGGCGATGCCAGATGTGGACACTTCCTCCCACAGAGACACCAAAGATACCACTGGTTGGGGCAAGAACAAGGCCCTGTGGGAGACTGGAAGAGAGGTGTTGCCCTTGTCAAAGGAGCTATAGGTGGTGTTCACAGTGGGCGACACAGTGGGGAAAATTGTTTTGGAGCCTTTAAAGAATCTCATGAGTGAAAGAGAATCCTTCCTTTCCCAAGAGAGACACCTGCCAACCAACAAGAGTGCCAGTGCCTGTGCACGTGGACTTGCCGAGCACAACCTCTCTGGCCCCTCAGCACCCTTTGCCACCTTAGCTCTTGCTCTGGAGGAGCCAGAAACGCCAGCTGAAAAAAAGAAACGAGCAGGCCTGTGAAATGGAGAAGGAACTACCATGTCCCTCCTTTCCTGGTAGGATTCCAGCCTGAAGGAAGCTCACATTGGGGGAAGAAAACCTTTAAATGACGTTCAGAGCTCTGACGATGGCCTATGACTGGGCATTTTCATTATGAAATGAGAATTTCTTTTGTCATGAAGAGTGATTGAACTTTTAAATCATCTAATAGTGTCTGGGAGCTACTGAGATTTGATGCAGGGGCAAGGAGAGAAGCAGCCATGAGAAGGGTTTCAAGAGACTTTATGATCCTGAGTGCTCCTCAGATAAGAGCAGTTGCGTTTTTCTACTGTGGTAAAAGATACATAAAGTTTACCATTTTAACCAGTTTTAACTGTACAGTTCAGTGGCATTAGGTACATTTGCACTGTTGTGTAACCATTGCTGTCATCCATCCACACAACTTTCTCATCTTTCTCAAGTGAAACTCCATCTCCATTAAATAATGTGTAATAAGGAGAAAAAGGAAGAACTCAGCATAAAGACTGGCTCCCGGCTTCTGCATTTACTTGCTGTTTGGCTGTTTCACTGTTATTTATTCCACTTCTAACACTATTATTTCTGCATATATAGATCTGAGTTTCTGACTACATCACATTCCTTCTGCCTCAAGAACTTCCTCTAATGTTTCTCGGGAAGTAGGCCTGTGAGTACTGAATTCCCTCCGTTTTTGTTTGTCTGAAACGTTTATGTCTCTTGAACTTTTGAAGAATATTTTTGCTAAGAATTCTGGGTTGACTTTTTTTTTTCCTTTTAGCACTTTAAAGATGTCCCTTCATTGTCATACTGCTTGCCCGGTTACTGAAGAGAAGTCTGCTGCCATCCTTATTCAGGTTCCTCTGTTGGTAATGTCTTGTTTTTTCTGGCTGACTTCAAGATTTTCTGTCTTTGGTTTTCAGTTTGATTTTTGCATACATTTGGGGGTATATGTGGGTGCTTGTGTATGTGTCTGTGTATTTAGCTTGCTGGGTATGCGCTGAGCTTGAGCTTCTAGGACATGTGGTTTGGTGTCTGTCACTAATTTTGGAAAATACTTGGGCATTATTTCTTCTGCCCATTCTTTTTTTTTTTTCTCCTTTGGGGATTCCAGTTACACAAATATTTGACCACCTCATATTGTCCTACATGTCTTGGATGCTCTATTCGCTTTTCCACCCCTCACCCCTTTTTAGTTTGAGTAACTTCTGTTGACTTATCTTCAGGCTCATGGATTCTTTCCTCAGCTGTGTGCAGTCTACTGCTAAACCCATTATAGGCATTCTTCATCTCTTTGTTTTTCATTTCTCAAAGTTTTTCACTTGGCTCTCTCTTCTAGTTTTTATCTCCCTAGTAAAATTACCTATATGATTTTATGTGCTGCCTGCCTTTATCTTTCAGAGCCATCAATATATTAATTATAGCAATTTAAGCTTCCTGACTGATAGTTCTAATATCCGTGTCATATCTGATTCCAATGATTGCTCTGTCCCTTTAGACTGTGTTTCTTGCTTGCTTTCTTTATATGTCTCAAAAGTTTTTGTTGAAAGCCAAATATGCTGTATAGAACAATAGATTCTGAAGTATGTTCTATGCTTGGAGATGAGAACACCTTCCCTTCTTTACAGTGGAGGTTTGCGTTTATCTAAGTCAGGAGTTGGGCTGGTTGTGATGTTTGCTCTCTGTTTGGCTATGGGTCTCCCCACTTGGCTTTGGGTCTTCTCTTGGTACAGCTCCCCTAGTTGTATCCCACTGTTGTATTTAGTCAGTGCTCATTCGTGTGGTGGTTGGAGTGTTGGGGAGGTAAGCCGGTCTGTGCATTTCTGATGAAGCCTTGGTTTTAGGTAGGCACGAGTGAACACAAGTGTTGGCGTGACCTTCCTCCAGGTGTAATAGGGAGCACACATTCCTGCCCCTTTCCCAAGGATAGAGCTTTATCTTTTCTTCTGTTCTCCTCCCGCAGGTACAACGGGTTTCCCACGGATGTCAGGATGCATTTTGGTTGCCCTTCCCACCAAGAATTAAGGCTTTTGTTTCTTAGAAATGACAGGGGAGATGGGTTTGAGTTGAGTTTGGGCGGTGGGTGCCCCTCCCCTCCCCCCACCAGTAGGGGATCCAGTAGGGTGCGTCCAGGATGCAGTTCTGTGCCCGCGTCCTGCAGATGAAGACTTTGTATCAGTAGCACAGAGAGAAGAGACGGCTCTGGGCAAGGTTCAGCATAGGCTGCTATTCCCTTCCCAAGCCAGCACCAAAGTGGAGGCCTGTCAGCACACTTGCTCCCAGGCCTTCCCCGTGAGCACCTGGTGGAGGAAAAGCCTGAAACACAGTGTGAACCTCCCTGTATGCTGTGCCCTCCTGTGAGCCCACATTCGCCTTTAGCAATTCATTGAAAGTTTCTTGCGGAATCTTCTCACTGGCTCATGTGGCAGTGGGTGGTGTCCCATATAAGCAAATGCTCAGGTCTTGTTTCTTCCAGAAGGTGCCTGTCTCTCTTCATATTTCAGGTTAATTGGTTGCCCTGTGACTTCGTGGGTTTAATAGACGTAGTCAATTTGCTGTTTCTCCAGCTTTTTCCCTGCTGTAAGCGTGTAAGCAATGCTCTTTCCAGCTGTCTACCTTCTGTAGCTCTGAGCTGGAACACTGCTGTGAACAGCACTTTACCAAGTTGTGTGCCATCCCTAATCTCCTTTGAGCTACACAACCAGCCTGGGTGAAGCACGTGATAGGTGTCCAGGCAGAGAAGAAAGTCATTTAGAAAACTCACTATTTACTATGCTGAAGAAGCATGCCAATTCTTCATTTTCAAGTAATCATAGATATCATTATAAACTGCCAATTCAGTCATGAGTAGATTACTACCAGAGGCAAAAACAAAGTTTATAATTTTAAGTGTCTTTGAGTTCCTAGGAAGACATGAATTTTCCATATGTAAAATTACAGCTCTCACTCATTTCTGGACCTTAGAAATCACCGGCTTTTAAAAAAAATAGTAATACCTTCAGGCACTGAATACAATTTAACAAGTACTATGTCCCATATTTGAAAGTATATAAGATATCTTTAAATATGGAATGAATAAGTTTTCTCAAGAAGTTAGATTTTCAATAAATCTTTCGAGTACTTATTGACATTATTTCTGGGTGCTATAAAATCATACAGAAATGAAGGCAATCTCATTCGAATTGAAATTAAATCTGTACATCAACGAAAAATACAATATTGAAAAGAAATAGACAATCCTTCATACATGGTCTAGGAATGTCTTTCCACTTCCCTTCCTGTGTCTTTTTTTAAGGGTCCCCGTGAAGGCTGAGCGTTTTGGTTTGTGAAGACTTCCACTATTTTAATTCATTGTCCTTTCAAGTAGACTTCTGAGTTTTACATTGCTCTCTTCAGTTGCACAAGTCTTCGTGGAGAAAGGATTTATATTGTAGTAAGAGAGTTCCATGTCATTTGCCAATAAGCAAGAGGCCTATTTCAAGCAATCCACCAAGTTTGTTTCAATGTGAAAATACTGCTGTAAGTTAGAAGTTATGCATGAATTTTAATCCTTCGTGAGCTCTCAAGAGGAGCCTTTAGAAACACTGTAGACTACGACGTGTATCATAAAAATTACTTTGCCTGGGTAATGTGATTCATAATTAGGCATATTAAGTACAACCACATACTTATAAAGGCAACTTATAGGCATCAGCTGACATAAATGAACATAGTTTTACAATCAACTAAGAAGGCAAAGAAACTAAATAAGCACTTTATTCTTAAAGAGATAAAAAGCTATCAACAACCTATCAAACAAATGTTCCACCAGGGGGTGTAGTCTGCATTTATTCCCCTTGCAGCCACTTAGTACCAGAACAGTTGTACAAAAGACTATATTTTGGTAAAGTGATTTACAATGTCCTGGTGGCTTTCATTTTTATTCTAAGGAAGCTTTGTCTTTATATTTTATTACTGTTTGTCAATCAAACTCAAAGTGATATCTATTTTGGTTTTTCTATTAATGCTAAGCTTTTGGTTTTTCTTTTAATGTTAAGTTTTGTTTTTTCTATTAATGCTACATTTTAAAGAAACTGTAAGCAGATATCGAGAGTCTTTAGGGGAGTCTGCTATTAATCCTAGGTTAATCCTTTCCTGCATATAGCTAGGAAACCTTTAGCAAAGCAATTGTTTCTTAGCAATAAAGATAATCTTACACATATCCTACCACTAGATTTTATAGACTGAGATTTCTTTAAGTGAACCTCATCTCTAAGGAATTTGAAAACACTCGATTATCCTAACAAGAATAATAGCAGCGAATATAGTCACCAGTTCCAAAATAAAATGTTTATTTCGATCGCAGACTTAGAAAATTGGTTTAACTCCAGAACCCCATTTGATGAATGAAAACATTTTGTTAGACATGTTGACTCACCACGATGTGTGTATTCACAAATTTATCCAGCAATAGATGTTACATCCATATCAAATAATGGGTGAGAACAATTGCTGTTTCCTTGGCAAAATGTGCACTGTATTGAAGTCTCTACTGGCTCAGAGTCACCCAGCCAGTCAATGCAGAAGTGGTGCTGAACATTGGCGTGTCGGACACAAAAGCTCAAGTTCCCGTGGAAACTCACACCCATGCCCTCAGGGGTGCTGTGGCTTCTGCTCCCAGAACTAACTCTTGGTGTCTCTGAACTCTCCATCTTGACCTGCAACTCTCCTGGGGATGAGGACAGCGTTGACTTGTTGCTTTTTACTAGGGCTAATACTAGCAGGAGGCCTCCACCAGGAGGGGTAGTAATCCAGAGCTCCATGGAAAGCAGCACAGCACACGCTGATACAAAAACACCCCGCGTTCCCATATGTCGTCCTCAGCAACTAGGTTACACATGAGTGCCACTCGAGATCAATTTGTAAGGAACTGTCAAAGGTATTTCTGTGCTCACTGGGCACCCCTCGTGGCACACCGCAGACATCAATCCTCAGTCTAACTCTTCACAAACCCTTTGCAGCTTCCTCCTACGGAAGCAGCAAACACAGCCACGAATGCATCCCCTCATTTCCTCAGGGCTGTGAGAAAGACGTGGTACAAAGACAAGGGTCTTGATGCATCCCCACAAGAAGAATTTGCTCAATCTTCCGTTTTCAATAGATTCAGATTTAAAAAAAAAAAAAAATCACACTGTATTGTGTTTCTAACGTGGGCTCTGGAGTCTGGGAGACCTGAGTTTAAACCATAACCATGTCTCTTAATTGCGGGGTTCACCGCTTTACATGTCAAGTTCATTTTCTGTGAGGTGGGGATGATACCACACAGGGTTAGTGTGAGGGCGAAAAGGCGTGAAGAGCACAGTAGGCCATGAATACCTGCCGTGTGATGCCATCATGGTGTCTGTCGCCTTAAGTCATGGAGTTTGCTCTAGTTCAAGGAGGCTGTTCAGATCCTCTGACCTCAAAAAAAGGGAAGCCATTCTGCACTGTTGACTTGATTGGCTCTTGATCGTTTTTAGTGATAAAAGGTCCAACGCACATTCTGTGGGGAACTCAGAGTTTTCCCCGTGCTGCTAAGACACTGGGGGGTGGAGGGTAGGGTGGGGTGAAGGAACACATTTTTTAAAGGCTCAAACCAAAATTATTGCTGATCTGATTTCCTAAACATTTGTTCTAATTCACCAAACATTTTGCTCACTGTCTTTTCATTTTCCTCCATTTGCATGTGCTTTGCTTTTGATGTGGCGTACACTTTAGAAATACATTATTAAGCAGACAAGCATGTCCCCCCTGGAGCAGGCGCTCTGTCCCGTGCTTATTCTTAACAAATCTCCTTTTGTGTTCCTTTGTGCTGAAGTGATTAATCATTTCAACTATCCGAGGGTTGCTGATGATTTTCCAGTTTTCATGACCCCTTCCTCCCCCACCATTGACACTGTTTTAAACATGTTAGGAAATTTGCTTTTGGGTTTTTATTCATAGCACAGTTGGGCTCCTCATTGCATATAATAACTAGCGAAACTCACAAAGAACTCGATGTTCATTTCTTGCCTTTTTCCAGTTTGAGGTTAGGGTATGTGTGGAGCGGGTAGTAACAGACTTCAGTGAAAAAGTCAGAATGATAAATTTTTATGATACAGACGAGGAGAGGTTTTTATCTCAGTCTGGAGAGAACCTGTTCTCTCTCTCTCTCTCTCTCTCTCTCTCTCTCTCTCTCTCTCTCTCTCTCTCTCCCTCCCTCGCGCGCTCGCGCACGCGCGCGCAGTATCATCCTCATTGTATTGTGGCAGGGTTTTCTTTCTCCATGCCCCATAGATTTGGGATCACTGAATTTTCATTTTCATTTGTCTCAAGGTATATTTTCATTCCTTCCTTGATCTCATTAACTCATTCATTGTTTAATAGCATGTTATTTAGCCTCCAAGTGTTTGTGTGTTTTTCAGTGTTTTTTCCTTCTAATTGATTTCTGGTCAGAAAAGACACTTGATAAGATTTCAATCTTCTTAAATTTATTAAGCCTTGATTTGTGGTCAAACATGTGGTCTATCTTGAAAAATGTTCTATGTGTACTTGTAAAGAATGTATATTCTGCTGCTTTGGGGTGAAATGCTCTAAAAATTCAATTAAATCCATTTGGTCTAATGTATATTTAATCAACTCTTTCCTTGTTGATTTTGCCTGGAAGATCTATTCATTGATGCCAATGGGGTGTTAAAGCCCCCTACTATGACTGTATTACTGTCGATCTTTTCCTTCAAGTCCATCAATAAATTTAAGAAGACTGAAATCATATCAGGTGTCTTCTCCAAGCACAGTGGTATGAAATTAGAAATCAATTACTGGATGACTTCACAGGTGAATTTATCAAACATTCAAAGAAAAATTAACACCTATCTTTCTGAAACTATTCTCCAAAAAAAATTCATGAGGAGGAAAGGCTCCCAAACTAATTTATTTAATGAGACCAGCATTACCCTGATTCCAAACAAGATAGACATTACAAAAAAAAATTATAGGCCAATAACCCTGATAAACATAGATGCAACAATCCTCAACAAATTATTAGCAAAATGAACTTAGCAATAATTAGAAAGATCATACACCATGAGCAAGGATTTATTCCTGCGACACAAAGTTGGTTCAATATCTACAAATCAATCAATGTGATACACCACATAAACAAAATGAAGGATAAAAATCATATGATCATATCAATAGATGCAGAAAAAGCATTTGATAATATTCAGCATCCATTTATGATAAAAATTCTCAGCAAAGTCGTTATATAGGGAATAAAGTTCAACATAATAAAGGCCATATGTGACAAACTCACAGCTAAAATCATATTCAATGAGGAAAAGTTAAAAGTATTTTCATTAATATCTGGAACAAGACAAGGATGTCCACTTTCATCTCTTTTATTCAACATAGTATTGGAAGTCCTAGCCACAGCAATCAGACAAGAAAAATAAATAAAAGGCATCCAAATTGAAAGCAAGAAGTAAAACTGTCACTATTTGCAGAAGACATGATACAATATAGATAGAATCCTAAAGATTCAACCAAAAAACGATTAGAACTGATAATTGTATTCAGTAAAGTAGCAGGGTACAAAATTAATATTCAGAAATCAATTGCATTTTTATACACCAATAATGAACTATCAGAAAGAGAAATTAAGAAAACAATCCCATTTTTATAATTGCACCAAAAAATACTTAGGAATACATTTAAACAAGGAGGTGAAAAAACCTGTTGTTGAAAAATTATAAAACACTGAAGAAAGAAATTGAAGAAGATACAAATAAATGGAAGCATATTCTATGCTCATGGATAAGAATAATTAACATCATTAAAATGTCCATGCTACCCAAAGCAATGTATAGATTCAATGTAAGCCCTATCAAAATACCAATGGCAGTTTTCAGAGAACTAGAACAAATCATCTTAAAATGTCTATGTAACTACAAAAGGCCCCCAAATAGCCAAAGCAATCTTGATAAAGAAGAACAAAGTTGGAGGTATCATACTTCCTGATATCAAACTATACTACAAGGCTGTAGTAATCAAAACAGCATGGTACTTGCATAAAAGCAGGCACATAGATCGATGGAACAGAATAAAGCTCAGAAATAAACCCACGCCTATATGGTCATTTAATCTATGAAAATGGAGGCAAGAATATACAATGGGTTAAGTCTCTCCAATAAATGACATTGGGAAAACTGGACAGACACATGCAAAAAATGAAACCCAATCACTTCTTATATCACATCAAAGAACAAATTCAAAATGAATTAAAGACTTAAATGTAAAACCCAAAACCATAAAACTCCTGGAAAAAACAAGCATAAACTCTGACATTGCTCTGAGTAATATTTTTTTCTGACATATCTCCTTGGGAAAGGGAAACAAAAGAAAACATAAACAAATGGGACTACATCAAACTAAAAAGTTTTAGCACAGTGAAGAAAAACATCAACAAAATCAAAAAACAATCTACTTAAAGGAGAAAATATTTGCCAATGATATATCCAATAAAAGGTTAATATCCAAAATTTAAAAGAATGCATACAACTCAACATCAGAAAAACAAACAATCCAATTAAAAAATTGGCAGAGGATGTGAATAGACATTTCTCCAAAGAGGACACACAGATGGCCAATAGAGACATAAAAAGATGCTCAACATCACTCATCATCAGAGAAATGCAAATAAAAACCACAATGAGATAAAAACCTCACTCCTGTCACAATAGCTATCATCAATAAATCAACAAAGAACAATTGTTTGTGAGGATGTGGAGAAAAGGGAACCTTCATGCACTGTTGGTGGGATTGCAGATTGGTGCAGCTACCATGGAAAACAGAATGGAGGTTCCTCAAAAAATTAAGAATAGAACTACTTTATGACTCAGTAATTCCACTTTTGGGTATTTATCTGAAGAAATCCAAAACACTAATTTGAAAAGATATATGCACCCCTATGTTCACTGCAGCGTTATTTACAATAGTCAAGATATGGAAGCAACCTAAGTTCCCAGAAATAAATCACTGAATAAAGAAGAGGTGGTACGTACATACCAGGGAATATTACTGAGCCGTAAAAATGAATGAAATCGTACCATTTGCGACAACATTGATGGACCTAGAGTGTAATATGCTAAGTGAAATAAGTCCGACAGAGAAAGACAAATACCATATGATCTCACTTATATGTGGAATGTAAAGAATGGAATAAAGGAACAAAGAAAACAGAATAGACTCATAGATACAGAAAACAAACTGATGGTTGCCAGATGGGAAAGTTGGGGGGGACTGGGTGAAAAAGGTGAAGGGTTTAAGTAGACATTGGCAGTTAGAAAATAGTCAGGGGGATGTAAATACATCATAGGGAATACAGTCAGTAACGTTGTTCTAAGAACTGCTTTACACAGAACCTATGAGCAGTGGAAATAGCTTTGACTTCCAGCCCTTAATTCTACTAGTAGCAGCAACATGGTAATTAACCAAATTATGTCTACAAATTTATTATCTTGATTTCTTCAACTTGTGCATTACTCTCAGTATCTAGCAAAATGAAAAACTAAGGCTCATGAAACATAATCAGAATACAAGTGGCAGACACAAAGGCTCTGAGTTTCCCGATGTGTCCACTAGCAGTGGCTGCCGGACTCCTTTTCACTTCCAACCCTCAGGAGTTGGGAGGTGGAATTGATCTTTCTGGCACTTGTGCTAACTGCTAATGTGTTCTCATGCTCCCGGGTAATACCCCAGCCTTGGCAGTCCTTAGAGGCTGATATTTCAAGCGGACAACACCTGAAACATTTTTTGTTGGAGGATTAGAAGGACAATAGACTGGAGAGGAGAAACAGATATTGAGCAAAAGGTCAAAGTCATTCATTCGTTATTATTCATCCACTTATTCAGTATTTGTAAAACATCTATTATGTGCCAGTCGTTTTGCTAGCTCCTGGAAATAGACGGTAACAGCTTAATGTGGGTCAGAAAGACCACTACGACTCAATGTAAGAAATGAGATGAGAATAAAGGGTGCCTGGGAAACAGAGAATAGAAGCATGTAAGTCAGACTTTGGAAACCAGAATGACTTCCTGGAGGGAAGGTGTGACATTTCAAGTGAGGCTTGGCAGATAAGCAGGAAACAGCTGAATGTGGGGGTTGGGGTAGGCAGAGCCTGTTTGTGGCTCTGTGGGGGTAAGGAGAACGTGAGTTAAGACCAGAGGTAAGGGAGGGAGCAGTGGCACCATGCTTCTAGAAGTGAGGTATGAAGCATGAAGTGGGCAGTGGCGAAAGACGAGGCTGGAACAACAGGCAGGGCTGGCGCATGTGTGGCCTCTGCAGACACATCCAGGAATGTGACTCTACCCTGAGCCCAGGCGAGTCATTGAAATGTTTTAAGTAACCATGCTTTGGAAAGCTGATACAGCTTGCATGGTAGAGAGCTTGCTGGAGGCAGAGAGTAGGCTGGAAGCCAGAGAGGAGGTGCCCGAAATAATCTATGTGGGCAAGGATGGTGAGCTGAACAAGGAGAGTGGCACAAGGAGGGAGAGAAGTGGGTGCATCGAGGGAGGCTTGGGAGACAGAACTGACGGACCTGGTAAGGAACTGAATGTGGTGAGGGTGAGGAGAAAACGAGTCTCAGGCTTGAGCAGCAGTGTGATGAGGACAATCCATGCTGTTGGGAGGGTCGGGGAGGAGCGAGGTGACCTTAGGGAGGAGGTGTCTATGACACACTAAGTGGAGCAGTGGGGGTACAGCTGGATACTGGAGTGTGAAAGTCAGGAAACAGAGCTGGGCTAGTGACACATCCTTGAGACCCCTCACGACACAGTTGTTAACAGTCACCGGGAAACTAGCCTATGAGAGGAGAAGAGAGCCAAGCCCAAAATCTCAGGGAGAATTATGGGGAGAGGGACACGCAATGAAGTGCCCCCCAAGTGGGGACAGCCCCAGGAAGTGTAGTGTCAAATGCCGAGGTATGAGCCTGTGGTTAGCAGCATCGAGTGCCCACCAAGAGATCATATAGCATTTTTCACAGAAATAGAACAAGAAATTCTAAAATATATATGGAACCACAAAAAATTCTGAATAACCAAAGCAATCTCAAGAAACAAGAACAAAGGTGGAGGAATCACAAGAGCTGATATTAAATTATTCTACAAGGTTATAGTAATCAAAACAGCAAGGTACTGGCATGAAAACAGACACAGAGATCAGTGGAACAGAATAGAGAGCCCAGAAATAAGCACATGTTTATATGGTCAATTAATCTATGACAAAGGAGACAGGAATATACAATGGGTTAAGGACAGACTCTTCAATAAATGGTGCTGGGAAAACTGGACAGATAACGGGGGAAAAATGAAACTAGACCATTTTCTTATACCATCAACTTAAATGTAAGACCTGAAACCATAAACTCCTAGAAGAAAACATAGGCAGTAAACGCTCTGACATTGTTGTTAGTAATATATATATATATGTATATTTTTGATATGTCTCCTTGGGAAAGGGAAACAAAAGAAAAAAATAAACAAATGGGACTACTGGAAACTAAAACGTTTTTGCACAGCAAAGGAAACCATCAACCAAAGGAAAAGACAAGATACTAAGTGGAAGAAGATATTTGCCAATGATACATCTGATAAGGGGTTAATATTCAAAAAATACAAAGAACAACAAAAAGAAATACAAAGAACTCATACACCTTCATACTAAAAAAACAAACCATCTGATTAAAAAATGGGCAGAGGACCTGAATAGACAGACATTCCTCCAAAGAGAACATACAGATGGCCAATAGATATATGAAAAAAGGTCAACATCACTAATCATCAGAGAAATGCAAATTAAAACCACAATGACGTATCACTTCACACCTGTAAGAATAGCTATCATCAATAAATCAACAAACAAGTTTTGGAGAGGATGTGGAGAAAAGGGAACCCTGTGCACTGTTGGTAGGATTGCAAATTGTTGTGGCCACTATAGAAAACAGTATGGAGGTTCCCCCCCAAATTGTAAATAGAATTTCTATATAATCTAGCCATTCCACTTCTGGGTATTTATGCAAAGAAAATGAAAACTAATTCAAAAAGATATATGCACCCTCATGTTCACTGCAGCATTATTTACAATAGCGAAGATATGGAAGCAATATAAGTGTCCACTGATAGATGAATAGACAAAGAAGAGGTGGTACATATATACAAAAATATATTAGTCTGCCATAAAAAAGAATAAATCTTGCCAATTGCCACAACCTGAATGGACCTAGAGGGTATTATGCTAAGTGAAATAATTTAGACAGAAAAAGACAAATCATATGATTTCACTTATACGTGGAATCTAAAAATCAAATGAACAAAAAACAGAATCAAAGTCATTACAGAGAACCAATGGATGGGTGGAAAAGGGGAAAAGATTAAGACATAGAAACTGGCAGTTACAAAATAGTACCGAGGATATAAAGCACAGCACAGGGAATGCAGTCAATAATACTGTAATAGCTGTGTATGGTGTCAGGTGGGTACTAGACTTACGGGGGGGGGGGGGGGAGGATCACTTTGCAAATTATATCAATGTCTAATCACTATGTTGTACACCTGAAACTAATACAACATTGGATGTTAATTGTAATTGAAAAATAAATTTGAAGAAAAAAGTTAAAAATGAATTATATCTTTGGGGAACTCATACATTTGAAAGTATTACCAGATATTCTCGTTTTACATGTATGAATCTTTTCAGCTCTCTATACTAAAATAGAAACATTACTGCAAATGGTAAGCCTCATTTATTGATAAAGAATTTGCATTTTTTTCTTCTACATGATCCAAGTTTAAGCACTTATTTTTCTGCAAATGAAGACCACCTGAAATATAGACAAGCAAACTACCACAATGTTGCCGTGGACACCTGTGTAGAATAAACAGATGACACTGTGTTGTCCAATGGACCACGTGTGCTCTGTGCCAGTAAGGTACCATCTGTCCATTTCTGTCCCGCCCTTCTGCACTTTCGTGTTGCTGGGCTGGGCTCTGCAAACCACCTTTCTAAGGAGGACTGGCGTTGAGGAGTGCGTCTACATTGTTTTGCCTCCGACGTTCTCTCTCTGACTCACTCGTCCACCGTAAGCACAGGCTGAGTCCCTCCTGTGTGTCTGGCGGGTGTTCGAAGGCACTGAGTAAGTCTACTCTTTTTAAGTTACAATCAATCTTACTACTTCTCTGCCCTGTTGATGTACCTTCCGAGGCCAGAGCAACAGAAAACAGAAAACGTAACACAGCAAGTGAGTGGAATGCCTCGGTCCTTGAATGTAGTGCTGAAGTTCTCCCAGTATCTTCTCGCGAACCTGAGAAGCTGGATCGTGGACGTCACGCCACCTGTCTAGCCAACACACTTGCCTCGCGTCTCTCCTCATTTTCGCCAGCCTGGGTGTAGCAGGAGGCCGGAGGCACACGGCACCGTTGGCTTTTGCCAACATTCTTTTTGCGAACCTCTTCCTTTCTTCCAGTTTAAAATATTGACTCTCATTACAAGCTATTGAGACCTTCGGGCACTCAGGCTGCTGACATTCCCTTGGTCTCTATCCCCGTGGCTGTGTAAACGCCTTTGTGATTTCGAATGTACACGTTACAATGAGAGAAATATTGAAAGGCAAAGCCATTAACTCCAACAGAGGCTTCCAGACCTCTGGGGTTCCTTTGGCCATCTCCCCAGAACCTCTCGCCTCAGACCAGACAATGCATGACAGTCACCTTCTGTGCCAGAGCTGTGAGAAAGTGAACACCTCAGAGTCCTTAGAAAGTCTGCAGAGTGCGGCCAAACACCCAGCAACATCAGTGCTGGCCGTTGGACACGCTCACAGGCCCCAGGACGCCTTTGGCAGGCAGAAGTGGAGCCATTTAAGTGAGGCTTTTGGTTTCAGCCAAAAGGACAAGGATAGTAACATCTATTAAAAATAAAAAAAAGGAAAAATCAAAAGAAAACACTACCAAGCGAAGCTAATTTATCTTGGATAAGATGCATCGGTTTTGCTCAGTGAATTTCTCTAGGCTGACATCCTGTTGACTTTTGCTTTGATTTTACTTTACTACAACAGGTAATGGGATGTATTAACAGGGTTCCTCTACAGTTACACCGGATTGATTTTGCCACTTACGGGCTTGGTTTTGCCACTAGGAAAATGTACAGTTTGAAGCAAATGACATACCATATTTTGCCGTGTATAATGCACACCCACATTTTTGGCCCAAACTTTCAGGGGAAAAATCTTTTGTTTTAATTTAATTCAAATCTTTGTTTACATTTAGGCACTTGTCTTTTTTGTATTATAAAAGGATTTCAGCATTTGTTTTTTAACATATTATGGTACAAGAAATTTTATGTAACAAATAATTACAAAACATAAGAACAGATACAAGGTACATGAAATTTTATGTACCGGTAACAAATTTACGATATTTACACATCATAGAAGGCCAAGAACTCTTCATCATTGCAAGTTTGTCGTAAATTCCACAAAATTGATTACCATATTCCAGATATTGTTACTGATTTCTAGAGTTCCACTTTGAACTCACGAGCATAAATAAAAGAATTAAAAACATTTATATAGACACAGAATTAGTACTACCCATGTACAATGCACATCCTTATTTTCCCCTCACAAATTTAGGCCAAAAAGTGTGCATTATACATGGCAAAATATGGTAATTTATAAAGACATGAGGAGGAGCTAGAAGAAGCCTATCTGGTTTGAAGCAGGGGAGATTTGACCTAGGTCCAGCTCTGCAAATGTCCCAAATAGGTCACTTAAAACAAGTGCACTCTTTGTTCTCTCGTTTCTCTAGAGTGGCTAACGTATTTTCACTTGGGTTAAGGAGCAGACATTTAAGCACATGGTTCCCCTTGGCTCACCATCCAGGGTCTGAACACATGGCGGGGGCACAGTGATGTGCATTTTACGTGACAGGCTCTCAATTCTCTCCTCACTCCCAGGTCTCCCACGATCACACTGGACTCTTGCCCAGGAGGCTCCTTAGTTTCTAGAAAACCAAGGAAAAGGAGTTCCCTTTATCTGCTGGAAGTCCGTTCAATTACAGTGCCAGGAACCTGGTTTGGGTCGCTAGGATTTAAACAAGTACCAGTTACCCCCTTCACATAAACAGAAACGCAAGTCTATATAGATACGGATTCACTATGAATATTTCACAGGACATTGGCATTAACTTAGTAAGTAAAGATGAAAGCCAAGAAGGTAATTTGCTCAGATGTTGCACAGAAATTGTCTCTAAATTTGTCCCTTAAATCCAAACCAGAATCTCAAGCCCTGGTCTCTTATCACAAAGCCTCCCTCTGGCATGCGTGCTGCCCCTCAACAAAACTGCCATTGAAAGCTGTCTTGCATAAAATGTGCGCATCCTGGATTCCAGCCCTGCACAACCCCATTAAATTGTAAATGGATTTTATTTGCTGAACAAATGTTAATGCTGTTCTACGTTAATGGATAATGCTACGAAAAGCACCTAAGTACTACAGTGCTGGAACTTTAAGGATGAAATATTGTGTAACTTAGAAAGCTGTCTGTTATAAACATATGTCAGCTGTGAGGGCTTCCAGCCCTAATCGCCCATCTTCACAGAACTCAGTTATAATTTCTCCCTCGGTTAAGTGAATTTTGCAATAATACACAGATTTATTAGGTCCCAGGATCAAAATTCTCCAAGTAAGAATAAAAAATAATTACACTTGAGAACATAATGTAATATTCAAATGACTTGAAAACAGTCACCTCAGCAAAAATAAGAGACGGGAGAGAAAAAGAAGTTTCAGGTGAGGTTGGTAACGCTAGCCATAAAAACTGTCTGAGTTCAAATTCACGACCAGGCGCTTCCAAATCATAAACACATGGAAACGGGAAATCTCCTATTCACAGCAGAATGCCTCAGTGGATCCATTAATGAGTGGGGGTGGGGGAGAAGGACTCCTAATTTAATGAAACAGCATAGTCGTTAGAGACAAAGGGTGCTACTCCCAGATGGTGTTTGTTAAAATCCCAGCTCTACCTCTTACCAACTCTGTGACCTTGGACAAGTTGTGTTTAACCTCTTGCCTCAGTGTCTTCCTCTATGAAATGGGGATGTTAAGAGTGCCTGCCCCCCGGGGCGGCTGTGATGGCTCAATGCCTTAACACACGCAAGGAACTTAAGTGTCTCATGCATCATAAATGTTAGCTCTTTATCATTTGGTAGTTGTTATTGTATGTAGGATTTACTGCAAACGAAAAGGGACCTAAATGGGACCCATGACCTTTCCTCACACCCCTCGAGGTCTCTGAACTCAGTGACTCCATTTTCTCAAGTCTGGCTTCCGCCCAGTCTCCTCCACAGAACTAGCACTCAAGTAAGTCACCAATGACCTCTCTGTGGTCCAATCCACTGGGTGGTTTTCAATCCCCGTCTCTCTTGTTCTCTTAGAAATTCTCTTTCCATGGATTCTATGACTTTTCATTGTCATAATTTTCCCTTTCCATGGATTCTATGAC
The DNA here is from genome assembly GCF_964194185.1 of Rhinolophus hipposideros. Classification (NCBI taxonomy): domain Eukaryota; kingdom Metazoa; phylum Chordata; class Mammalia; order Chiroptera; family Rhinolophidae; genus Rhinolophus; species Rhinolophus hipposideros. The sequence goes on along the minus strand of NC_138058.1, from coordinate 10,700,030 downwards.
TTTTCATTGTCATAATTTTCCCTCAGCTTCTCTAGTCACTCCCTCTCACGTCCAGTGGATTTTCCTTTCACTGGCCTTTAAGTGATGAAATTAAGTCTTCCCCTGCTCTCAGTCTCTAATCTTTTTCTAGGCAAACTTACTCATTTCTATGGTTTTATTACCAACATGTTAATTAATCCAAAATGTTGGCTTGCAGCTCAAAACTCTGTTCTGAGCTCCAGACCCACGTATGGATGTTCATTCACATTCTCCAAGTTACTGGAATGTCTCAAAGGTACTTCAAACTCAACGTCTAAAAACAAATTTATGATCTCTTCCCTCCCACCCTCCAAAGCAGTATTCCCCTCAATGTTCCCCTGTCTGTAAACATCCCATAAAGCATCTCTCATCTGGACGTAGGCAACAGCCTCCCGCTCCTCATTCTTCTTCCCTCTTCCACTCTCCACAGCAGCCAGAGCAGTGCATTGAAATTGCCAATCTGACCACACTCCTCACTGGTCAAATCCTTCATGGGCTCCCTGTGCTTACGGGATCTGGAACATGGCCGAGAAGGCACAGCATATTCGGCTTCTCCTGCCTAGCTTTATCCACCTATTCTCTAGCCACTCTGGCTTTCTCTGTCCTTTCTGGGTCCCTAACAAGCCAAACTCTTCTATTTCCCCTGCTTGGAACCCTCACCAGTCTTCTCCCTAGGTTGATTTCCTATTCATCCTCCAAATATAGTTCAAATGTCCCTTCCTCAGGGAAACTGTTCTTGACCCCAAACTAGGTCATGAACCCTACAGTAAGCTCTCATAAAACCCTGAGATTACAAACAAAATTATACATTTGTTTATATGATTTTTAAAATGTTAGTGTCTATCTCTTCCAGCACATTGTCAGCTCCAAGAGGGCAAGGGGTCACGTCCGTCTGGCCCACTACTGTTCTCCCAGTATCTCCCACGTGGAAAGGGCATGCTAGTACTTGCTAAATGAGTATCTCAATTCTTATCATTTTCAGGCATTTTTCGTGATGCTGCTCTTCCTCGGCAACAACAGAAAGCCACTTAAATGCAGTGGCTACAACGTAAGGAGAACCTCTGACGACCTTGGCCACTCAGCCGATCACAGGGGAGAAACTGGTAAGGAAAGTCGGGCTCCACAAAGACTATCCATGGGAACCCAGTGCTCAAAAGACCGGTACATCATGTCCACAATTTACAGCAAATGAAATGTTTGTCAGCTATCAGAATGATACTCATCCTTCTGCTTTAGAGGGTTCTTTCAATCACTCACCCGTTTATTCTCTTAATAAAACTGTGAACTCTAAATAACAGACCCAGGAGCCACAGTGTGGAAGGAATACTGATGTGTGACAGATCAGTCACACAACACAAACAATAGGCTGTAGCTGAGAAGGGGCCCTGTGCTTGTGTTTGGAGGACAGGACATGCTTAGGAAAAGAGAGGAAGATGATCTTGGAGAATGATGGGTGTGAGTGAGGCAGGGTCAGCCAGAAAAAAGTCCAGGCAAACCTGGGAACCCTGACATGATCCTCTACGAAGTCCCTAAATACCAACGACTACTACTAGCATCTTGGGACAGGTGACGACAGAGAGGAAAGGCTCATCTGGACAAGACCAGCACCCCCATCACCTCTGTGCCTCCAAGTCTATAGTACCTCCCATCCTCGGTCACTCCTCATGGGCTCCACGAACAGTGGAGCTTAGAGAGAGCTCAGTGATCTTCTAATGAAGCTGTCATCTCCACTACCCTTAACCTCACTTATGCACATAAGTCGGTTATCTGGTTGGTCCAGGCTTTCCCTTCGGTTCCACACCTAATTCAAGGTGCACTGTGGCAATGGCAGACCAGTGGTGTGATGTACTAGGGCTCAGCCTCACGGGAAGATAGGAGGGGGCCGGGGTGTGTGAGGTTCCCATCAGCTCTCTTAAGAAAAAAGAAATAATGCTTTAAAGTGCTGGCAGCAGCATTCAGTTTTATTCTAATTAGGTGAATTTTATATTATAAAATTGATATAATTTTGGTATATGAGTTACTCAAGCTCTTATTCAAACTTCAAGCTCTGCTTGGAATATGGAGAAGAAAGGTCAAATGACAGATTCTTCTACAGCCTCAGGAAAGATAAGAAAGGATAAGGAGCGTTAGGGTTTTTTAAATAGCAACACTAAAGAAGGGATTGGTGTGCTCTGGTATTATCGTTCTGTAGACCTAAACACCATTATCAGTCAAAGGACGATGGCCTAAACATTGAATATTTGGAACCCAACACGAAAGTATGTTGAAAGAGAAAAATAGGAAAAACATACAAGTATCAGCATTTTACACTGTCTGTTGTTTAATCTGAAACAAAGCCCCAGGATAGAGATAATATAGACATAAAATACAATACCCTGTTTCCCTGAAAATAAGACCCAGCTGGACAATCAGCTCTAATGCGTCTTTTGGAGCAAAAATTCATATAAGACCCAGTCTTATATTATATAATCTTATAGTAAAATAAAACCAGGTATTATATTATACTATAATTATATTATATTACATTACATTACATGATATTGTATTATATTATGTTATTCTATAAGACCTGGTCTTATATTATAGTAAAATACGACCGGGTCTTACATTACCATAGCAGAACAGCTTGACCTAAGTGAATCTGGGTGTGAAACGGTTCACGGGGTGGATCCACTAGAGATGATGATGATGATGATGAAAAGGACGAGCTTACAAGAGGAACAGGCAAAATAATAACATGCAAAACAATAGAGAAATACATTTTCAGATGGCGAGACACCTCGTTGTCCGAGTGCTTCTGAGTTGAATTAAGTTCAGGAGAAAAAATAACAAGGCCACCCTGCCTGACTGAAAAGCAGACTATTGAAGGACGCTTCCCAGTAACAGAGTGATTAATGGAGGCATTCCACTGGTCCCTTTAACACGGTGTCACCTCCTCAGCCCATGCAAAGGCACCAGGCTGAGGCGTAGACTGCTTAAAAGAAGCGTTGTTTTATAAAGTGTCATCTAGGCACGGGCTTACCCTCAGGAAAGGTAAACGTTGGACAACAAACAAACACCGGGCTCCCTTTGACAACGCAGCCACATGACTCCTTTCTATTTGGATCTATGTCCAACCAGTTGCTAAAATTTGTAAAAGTATTCTTACCCGGATTATTTCTTCCACACAGCTGTTGGTTTCTCCAGATCTATTCTCCTGAAAGCAAAGGAAAAACAAATTAAGCCTGATAGACCTCCTTTACGAATTCAAAGAAAACATGACACACTAAATTGACTTTGGATTGGGGAGTGCCTAAACTGGGACTTATCGATATGCTCCTTTCCTTAATGGGACAGCTCCCAGCATGGCTGACTGCTCCCCTCCCCTCACTGTGCACCGTGGACAGCTCAGCCAGGAGCACCGCACATGCCCCAGAGATCAGTTCTGGGTCCTTTAACCACATCGATGCTAAGCGGCGCAGGCACCTACGAGTATGGGTATGGCAAGCAGGTCTGAGTTCTGTTCACCTTGGGCTCCAGCAAAGTGTAGAAATGGATCCAGTTCACCCACCAAATGCACACAATGGCTTGCCATATACAAGGGTTGCTATGGCTTAAGGAAAAGTCTGCTAGTTCCACTGTCCTCAAAGCCTAGAATTACTGGTTTGGTGGGCCCAAACCCGAAAGACCAAAGGAGAAACATCCTCTCGATGTTCACATGGTATGCTGGGTGCCATACTCCAGGGTCATCTGCTTTGTAACCACGCTGCCCTGTGCTGTGGAGATGTCAAGGGCTCTGAGGAATGGTGGCTTCTGAGGTCACAGCTGACTCTGGGGAACCACGTGAGTTCCAGAGACGCTGTGTGGTTACTGCGGGTTACACAGCCTGGAGTCCAGGAGGTGGCTTTGTGGGGACACGAAATCAACTTTGGCTGGTAGAAGCGTCTACTGGGGTTTCAGGGAGACAGTCCTTTTGGCCTTTTTAATTCAATGACATTGACCACAATTCAGCATGACATCCTAGGCTTTCATCACCCTGAGACACCATGTCCATTAAGCAAGAAATCCCCCTTCTCCCCGGTCCCTGGTAACCGCTAATCTACTTTCTGTCTCTATTCTGGACATTTCATATAAATGGAATTGCACAACATGTGGCCTTTTATGTCTGGCTGGTTTCACTTAGGATAATGTTTCAAGGCTCATCCATGTAGGCAGCGTGTACCAGTACTTCACTCCTTGTCGTGGCTGAATAATTTTCCAACGTATGGACATACCACCTTTTGCATACCCATTCATCGGTGGGTGGGCATTTTGGTTGTTTCCACTTTGGCTACAGTGGTAGCACTTCTGTGAACATCTGTGTACAGTTTTTGTTTGAACACCTTTCAAATTCTTTTGTAGTTCTTTTGAGTATATAACTAGGAGTTGAACTGGTGGCTCATATGACAATTCTATGCTTAGGTTTTTGAGGAATTGCCAAACTGTTTTCCACTCTGCCTATACCATTTTACCTTCCCACCAGCAATGTATGAAGGATCTAATTTCTCCACACCCTCACCAACACATTAGTTTCTGTTTCTGTTTTTGATAGTAACCATCCTAGTGGGTATGAAATGGCATCTGGCTCACTGTGGTTTTGATACGTATTTCCTTAATGCAAGAGATGTTGAGCATCTTTTCATGTGCTTATTGACCATCTTTATATCTTCTTTGGAGAACTGTTTATTCAGTGCCTTTGGCCATTTTTAATTGGGTTATGTCTCTTTTTATTATTGAGCTGCCAGAGTCCTTTATATATTTTGGATACTAGAGCCTTATCAGATATGTGATTTGTACGTATTTTCTTCCATTCTGTGGGTTGTATCTTCACTCTCTTGATAGTGTTCATGGATCTACAAAATTTTTAATTTTGAGCAAGTCCAACTTATGTGTATGTTTTCTTTATTGCTTTGCTTTTGGTGTCACATCTAAAAAAAAAAACCATTGCCAAATCCCAGGTTACAATGATTTACCCATGTTTTAAGAGTTTTACAGTTTGAGTTTTTATACTTAGATCTTTAGTCCAATAGTTTGAGAACTTTTAGGTGAAGTTTATTTCCTAATGGATTATTTGGTAGGTTTTAGTTAAAGGAGAAACATTATCTTTGTATAGATTACTTCATCCTAGACTCATTATTAAAAGATCAATAAGGAAATGTTATAAGGCACAGCTACTGCTGCTAACAGTTCACGAACACAACATACATATCTATCCTTATAAATCAAAGAGAACACTGTTAGGCGTTATGATGAAATTAAGAGGCCCAAACGTTTTTACTAATATTTCATCACCCTTTCCTACAGCCATCCCTCCATTTGTTTTCCTAAAAGTTCCAGTTTGGCGACACACATCTAAGTAAGTCCCCAGTCCCATCCCCAATGACTAATCCCAGGACTGCTCTGGAAATGTCACTATTCTGATACTTGAATCCAATAGCATCAGAGAGCTCTTTTGGGAACCCACCCCTAACCTGCGTCCTTTCCAGGGCAGCCTGAGGCAACTATCCCCAAGGCTGTTGGTAAATTCTCAGTCAGGTGAGGGTTTGATGGTCCCCTAGAATAATCTCCTTTGGAATTCAGTGGTGGGAATGAGTAAAAAATTTTTCCTCAAGCCCATACCATTTCTTTTACCCTACTTCCAAGTCCCAACCCTTATCTTCCCATGTAACATACTGGCAGAGCAAATGCTAAATTCTCAATGTACTTCCTATTTTCCATCTTAAAACAGTTAATGAATGAAAACTTGACTTCATGTTCTTCTGATGGAATCACTCAGGTACACAACACACTAAAAACACTCTTCAAATTAAAGGTTGGGTTTGATTCCTTAAAGCAAAGCTTCCCCTGAATACCACACTTGAATTTTGTTTGAAGCGATTTATGTAAATGACAGATTGCTCTTATGAGTATCTCCCCTTATAATCCTACAAATTTCCACAACTCTACTCTGAACAGGGAATGCACTGAGAGAGCAATGCAGTACAGGTGCCCTGTTAAATACTTCCCACGTCACCGTAGCTGGAGTACGTAGGATACTATATTGGGTCATCTCAGTGGTAGCTCCAACCATGAGCTCTGATGGTCTGGGATGACATCAGCTCATTCCCTATTGGGAGGGCCCTTGTAAAGCTGAGGAGAGATGAGAAGTGAGGCCAGGACACAGGACTTCCAACAACAGTCTCGGGAAGTTCTGTCTTTAAATTATAGCACGGACATAGTCCTTGGCAGAGGAAAATCTTGTGCCTTCTCTGGAACATTTCTGACTCCTTGGGACTCCTGAGGATCTCAGAAGGGTGCCACATTGAGTTTGAATCTCCAGGGCCCCATCTGGATTGGAGTGGATGCAAGAGGCACAGTATGTAGAAAGTTTGAATTACAAGGAAACTTAGAGCTCATTTCGGGCCAACACAATGACTTTAACAGATGGAGAAACTGTGGCCCAGCAAAATAGAGGGCTTTGTCCAAAATCATCCTGGCAGCAAGAGGCAGCAGTCAAGATAGAATCCCCCCACACTTCTGCAACAACATTTCAGTGACTTTTCTACTATCTCAGGCTCTCTCTCCAAGTTCAGCCCTTAGAACCAGCTCAACTTGAGGTCGCTGACACACTTAAAGTATGGAAATAAGAGAATCTGGAGAGTAAATTTCCACCTTCCTTTTCATACTGGGAATCCTCTGACACTTAAGTCACTCTGTATCTTACTACACTCCAATATCACATGCTCAGACCACAGGGGGAAGTGATAGGAGAGGAAGTGGAAAGAAAGGGTTAAAAATATAGTCTCTTTGGTGACATCAACAAATGAGAGACAAGCATTTGTGTGCTCAGAAACTGGAGGACAGAATACCACCTCTTTTCCAAATCCACAAAAGGGGGTACGTGGGAAGGGCTGGATGGGCCGGGTGTGTTTCGGGGGGAAGGCCTTTCAGCTTCCTGAGGTCCTTCTCCAGTCTGGTTTCAGCTGCAGTGGTGTACTTTGGTTATATTTACATTTTAAAACTCTCAGTGTTTATGAACAAGATTAAAACGTGCATGTAATTTCCATCTCCAAATTTGTGTTTATATTTCCCACAATGAAGTTACTGCTTTCCTTGGAAAGGTACCCACTGAGAAGGAGGGATGCACAATGCAAACTTTAATTATTCTGTATTTTTTGAAGGTTTGTAGCTGTTGCTTCACGCTGAGTTGCTGAGCCGTTGCTCTGTATTTACTCCAACTTCGATGAACCCACTCCATTTTGCTATCATTATATTTTGAAATATGTCATAACAGTCTCACCTCATTGAACCTCCAACTAAACTTCAATTAAAAGCTAGCAACCCCAGCTGATTCTCCTTCTCTACAGCCTTGTCTATCACGTTCCCTTGTCACGGAACTGCTTTCCCCAAATCCTACCACTTAAGAATGCACAACACACTCTCTGCCAGGAAAATATAAGGAGCTAAGTACAGCGGGTCCTTGAATAATGTCATTTCGTTCCGCATCGTTTCGTTATAATGTTGATGGGATGCCATAGGGACTTAACTCTTGTTTGTATCAATTAGCCTATGGTAAAACTTTGTTATAGATCATTTTGCTTAAAGTCACAGAACCTATTCACGACTAAGTGAGGACTTAATGTATAGCTCAAGAAATAGTAGCCAGGAGCATCCTATCACTGAGAACTGAAGCCCCTAATTACCATGCCAAGCACAGAGCCTTAGAAGAACCAAGCAAGGCGTAAGGAGAGAAGGTTGATCAAATCAGCGGGAAATGGCATTTCACTGCGGGGGAGATGACGCCGCACAGGTCCTATTTTCAAAAATAGTTTAACTCTTCATCAGGCGCACTTATCCCAGAACTTTCATTCTAAGATAATACTCTTTTAAAGTCACGCTTTATCGGCAAGCACTCAAAAGGCCCTCAAGCATTCAGTGACTGTTTATCACATGCACATTCTTAAACACTTCCGCAGAAGTATTCTAAAACAAGTCTAACTATTCCTGATTTATAAGAAAACTGGGATACAAAGAAATTAGGCGTGCCATCAATGCCACCAAAGCAGTGAGTGAGATTCTGAGCTCAAATTCAGGGGTTATCATAATTCTGTGCGAAGCCCCATTCAATGACTGTGTCCCCAGCCTCAACTGAAGGTAGAGTCGCCTGTGGACAAGAAGGCAGCCAGCCAGTCATCTTCCAAATTCAACCTGTCTTACACCCAACCTAACACATCCGTTTCCAAGGGCTTCACTCTGCTCCCAATCACCCACGCTGGATGCCTGGCTTCATCCCTCATCAGTCCCCGACCTTATTTTCCAAATCAGCCTGGCCCATGAGGTCACCTTCTGCCCTGCCACTCACATCCATCTCTTCCTCTCTGATCCTACTGTCGCTACCACCATCTTGACATTTATACAGAGAGAAAAAAATGAGCCAAAAAATAGTATCATGAAAGAAAGATGTATGAAGGGATGACAGCAGGGGTATGTATAAAGGTATAAAGGGATGTATAAAAGAATGACAGCAGATGATGGCAATATTAATATTAACTAAAGGACATTTCATAGCGAAAAAAATTGGAGAGCACAATACAGAATGAGTAAAAATAGGGCATTAATGGAGCATCAGAATAAGGCATGCTACGAAAACGGAAGAGAAATAGAATTATTATAGCTGGAAGTCTTTAATCCACCCCTATTTTTCCTAATAGACAAAAGATCACACCCCCCAAAAAAAACCCCACCAAAACAAAACTATAGAAGATAGAAAATTTGAAAAACGAAATTAAATAGGGCTAAGTTGATAGATATAATGAATTTAGAATGCTATGAAGAAACTTCAACTTTTCAAGCACACATGATATTTACTGAAGTGGTCACATACTCAGCTACAAAAGAGCTTCAAAAAAATTCCAAAAAGTAACTGTTTTATACCATAGACTCTTTAATCACAAGTTATCAAAACAATAAGCTATGATTTAAACACTGTATAGACATAAAAATCTCCCAGAATTATTAGAATAAAACAAATACCACACACTTATAAATAACTCTCTATATTTACAGAAAAAATAAAAGTAAAATACTGTAGAACAAAATCATGGGATGCCCCCAAAGATATTCTTAGAGGCAAATTAATACACTAAAATCTTTCATTATATTTTGAAATGAAATTCATGTGCTAAGAAATTTAAAATCAAAAATGACGTACAAAATGAAGAAAATCTATAGGGAAAACTAATGAAATATTTTTAAGTAGAATTTATAAAGCCAAAATATAATTTCTTAAAAACCAAAACAGAATATACTACCCAAAACAGTAGAAAGTTACTTAAAAATCTGTTCACCAAAAAGCTCAAATAAACATATCTGATATAAGGAGAAAAATAAATGGAAATGATAATTATAAGAGCACACTGATATTAATATTAAAATAGAACTACTAATAAATGAGAAATTTTGATGAAGTTGGCAAGTTTCTGAAAAAAAATTACATACAAAATAAAGAAAAATGAGATTAACCTGATAATTAAACCTGAGAATGCAGATTAAATTAAATGAAAAATATCTTTAAATAAGGCTTCAAGCCAGATAATTTTAGCATGAAGTATTTCAAACAATAAAGGAAGAACTAATTCCCATATATTTTCTCTTCCAGAGTAGAAAGTAATGGAAACCTATGTGATTTATTTTATTAAATTACTATAAAAACCTAACATAAGAGAATAAATCAATATCTGTCATGCAGGGTCTCCGGTCCTGCTCCCCGCACAAGAACACAGGATATGGTGAGGCCAAAAAGGAACACCCACGGAGCCATAGATAGAGGAGTCATACCACTATATTCTCACTGGCTGCTGGGTTGGAGCCACAGGAAGCAGGAGCCACAAGATCCGCAATCTGCCATCCGCTTCTCTGCCAACCAACCAACCAACCCCTTGCTAACTGCAATCCGTGCTTGCTAGCTCAGCCACGGCAGTCATATCAGTGGCTAATTGGCTAACTGGTTACAGCTGATGGCCAACTAGCCACAGCTGACATCCATCTACTACCCAAGCTAGCACCTTTCCACATGAGGCCGAGAGCCTGGAAACTGCTCTCTGGGACTCAATCCCCACAATATCCCTTATGAAGATAAATGTAAAATCCTCAATAGATTATTAGTAAATATAATTCAATAGAATATTATAAGAATTAGTAGGAATTTACTGAAATTTGTCTTAGGAATGGAAAAATGGTTTAATACTTAATATTAAGATCCTTTTAAAAGATTGTGCCACTAGGGAAAACGTAAAACTGTGATCATCTCAGTTTGCAAATTTTTGAACATATACCTAGAAAAATCCAAAAGGCTCCACTGTTACTCTTATTAAAAAGGGAGGTTAAAAAAGTGGTTGGATATAAACCAAACAGTCCAAGCTCAACAGCTCTTCTGTATAGTAGCAAAAAACAATTTAAAAATATGAAAAAAAAATCCCACCTACAATATCAAGAAAAATAAATGAGGAATAACTTTAAAAAGAAACAAATGTTCAACAAAAACTTCAAATTCTACTGAAAAATACAAAAAATACCTGAAAGGAACTGACCTAGACTTCTCAAACACCTTCCAACTCTTACATATAATACAAAGCCAAATAAATATATCAAGAGAAACCAACCACAAACTACATTAACTTAAAAAAAATTTGAGATGAAAGCTACAGAACAGAAATCTTTTAAAGTGTACAATTCAGTTGCATTTAATATATTCACAATGCTGTGAATTACAATCATCTCTAGTTCCAAAACATTTCTCCTGTACCAAAGCAAACCTCTGTGCCCCTTAAGTACTTTCTCCCAATTCCCCTTTACATTAACTTTTCAAATATGATTTTATATTAACAAATACTACATGGAACTAAAAGAACAAAATGAGAAAAATGATGAGTGTCACTTATTTGTATTAGATTTTACAGTGGATATGATACCTCTCATTTATGTATTTATGACCAGTTCTTAGACGACTACTTGGTATCATATAGTAGGCATTTGATGGTGTTTGTTGAATGAATAAATAACTAGTCAATATACTAAAAAAAAAAAAAAAAAAAAGAAAGGAAAAACAAAGACTATTTAAAAAGTAATATGGCTGGTCATCTACATGACACAGGGAGGCCTGCTTTATCAAAAAAATAAAAAATAAAACAATCATCAGTTATCTTAAAGACCAATTCTTAGAACATCAACATTTATTTACTTCATAAAAATTAAGCTTATACCCATGATTACGGAAACCATTAGGAAGTTATATGACTTCCCTAATCTCCACATTGGTATCTGTCAATTAGAGAATAAGTATTAGCCTTCTAGCAACAGGCAATGTTGTTAAAGAGTTAATGATCGATTTTCTATCAGATTCTTAGCCATAGGACAAGGTCTTTCAATTATGTTATTAGTTTTATAATGAAAATCAGTGATCTCAATCAGAGCTTGTAGTTAAAAGTGTATTTGGTTTTCAGAAAGTTAAGTGGTATGTCAGTGCGCTGACCTTGTCAAAAAGCCATTGATGGCATAAAAGGATTAGAACCAGAGACAGTCGCTTCATATCCTGATCACTAATTGATATTGAGTGCTTTTCCGCAGGGTCATGTCTCAATAAAGTGCCCGAGCACTGTGTACTGGGGCCATCTTCCACGCTGTCCTGTCAATGCTGGGGAAAGAAACCACAGAACAGTAATAATGAACACATGCTTCCCACTTGTAATCTGACATTGACAAGAACACGTCAAGACCTCTTCCTGTTCCTTCATCTAAAACTGCGCATTACTTTTAGCAAGAAGAAGACCACGCAGGCTCAGGCAAGAGAGACGATGCTGATCTGACATTATCTAAGCCTCACTTGACAGGCGGACATCAGTGAGGTGGCTAAAACGGACCATTTCCTGTTTAACATTTTCCTGAATCCCATCCTGCACCCCATCTCTGTAATCTCATAAATAATGTTATGTGTAGGAAGCAGAAGGCTTGCCCATAGGCCGACCACATATCCGTTTCTTTTCTTAAATGATGGAGAAAGGATGTTCAGGAAAAACACATCTGATTATCATTTAGAATTGGGAACATGGTTTGCTTTTCTGATCGTGAAATTCTCAACACAAAAGCTTGCGCGATGGAGAGACTAACTCAGTGGGGCTTTAAAAATTAACTAATTAAAGATACTGAGGCCTGCTCTAATTTGTGTCCCATGGTAAGACAGATAATCAATTCTCTTTCAGCCATAAGCTGCAGTGACTACTGAAAATGGTAAAACTGGTGCTACATATTTGACAATATTCTCTTTGGCACATTCTATCAATTTTACTTTAGCATTTTGCTAAAAGAAATGAAGGACAGACTCACAAATAACCCTTAACACTATGTGAAGCTCTTATGAGTCTTTCCCTCCATTATCATCTCACCTTTCCAAAAAGATTTCAGGTCGGTCTGATTCTCAGAATAGAGTTCATTCTGTGTGTGGCCGACATTACCTGTTTTTCTGTAGGCTCTCTGAGGAGACAGGCTATAAATAAATGCTATAAATAAATGCTGAATAAAGAAATCCAGCTGAAATCAGCTGGGGTGCAGGGGAGAGCGCTTACCTGAGAGGTGGGAGTGTGTAGCACTGGGAACACGAGTGAGAAAGTGGTTATTTTTATTGGCTGGTGAGAATTTTTTAACACTCCAAGTTTTCTATTTTTAAATAAATCAGTCTACAATGCTACACTTAAAGATTTTCTTTTTATTATTTTTCTGTGTACATTTATAGAATTTTCATTCTTGACTCTGCTGGTGTAGCTTTACTGTTAAGTCTTGGGACGTATTTGCAGGCTGTTGGAAGGAGAACTGTCATAGTGGGAATGGATCTTACCCTTTCCCTTCCACTCCCATAAAATGCTCAGTTCCTTCAATACCTGTAAATGTCCCCAGTGTAAGGCAGAGTGAGTTTGTTCACCTGTGGAACTTGGGGTACCTGGGGCTGAACCTGGGTATTGGTCCACACACTTGCCCTTTCCTCTAACAGGCCAGGCCTCAGAGGCCCCTGGATGGACCGGCTGACCCTTGAATTTTCACATAAAACACCAACAGAAAAAGCAATGCTCTGGTGGTTGATATCCAGGGACAGGAAAGATACATCAGCTCCCAGGCCTCTATCATAAAGGGGGCGGACTGTCTTTTATCCCTACTCCAAAGCCTCTGCCTGAGGCCCACGGCAAGACCCCCTTTCTTATCTTCATATCCTCACTATTATCACAAAATCCCTTAGACTGCAATCCACAGCCAGAAAAACCAAAGTTTTACCAAACCAAAAGTTTGATAAGAAATCAATGCCACATTGTAACTGTGCTGAGGTGCTTATGGCGAATTCCCACGCTGATAGCTTGCAGATACTCCCTCTTCGATGTTACCTATCTCCTTGTGCAAGACCCTCCATGTATCCGGAAGAGTGGGGTCATCTTTTGATTCCACAACCTTTGGCTTCTTTGGCTTTTCTCAGTAGATTGTTACAGTGTGGAATTGGTCATAAGACAAATTTCTGTACCAAGAATGCCTCTTTGCAATGGAGGAAATTTTTAACTATGTTTATTAAAACAAGACTGGAAGTCTAATTAAAACACAGCCAAGATTATGCTGGAATGATTTAATGAAAAAATGATCATTTTGTGATAAACACCAACAAGAGCAGTCAAATTAAGTCAGAAAGTGTGAATAAAAATTAGTCAAGGTTATTTCCTCTCTAACATTATGGATTAAAGGTCTACAGAAAAGGCAAAAAAAAAAAAATCACTCAGTTATCTATTAAGCCTCTTCTCTGACACGATGACTAATGACCAATGACTAATGTGCAATGTTTGTTTATGGACTCGATTTCTAGTACTGGGAATGCAGGTGATGTTTAGAAACTCCTTCCTTTAGGCTAAAGCAAAAGGATACCCATAAACTTACCAATCGTAAAGAAATAAATGATACAGATGATTTATTTAACATGCAACCAGAGAGGGGACTTGAAAAATTTGTAAGGTAGTGTAAAGAGTAAGACAAGGCCACTGCTTAGGTGGATGGAGTATTGTGAAATGACACAAAATCAAGAGATGACAGAAAAAAGCATGATTCAATTTTTATTATGCTTCTGCCTTCACACCAATAACCATCTTCAAAGTTATAAAGAACAGAATAAAGAGAGAATTTACACCCCAGTTAGGTGACAATACTAAGAGAGTGCTTTTAACCACTTTACATGGCAGCCCCAGAAAAAAATGCGCTAATGGCAACAAAGGAACTTGCTGATGGGGTCACAGACCCGCCATCTTAAAGAAACCATGGCCATATCAGGAAAAGGCAAATGCTCTAGCTCTTTCTGAGGGAGGATCCCCACACTATAAAGTATGTTCTAAGGTCCCCAAATCACAGCAGTGGTGTATGGTGCAGTAGCCAGGAGCATAGGTTTTCACAAATCCAGTCCTGCCATTTGTCACACATGTCCCCTCAGGGGAAGTTACCTAAGTCTCTAGATAGATATCCATTTATTAAAAAAGGATACTAACAGTCCCTACCAAATGTGAGGACTAAATGAAGGGAATACATTTATAAACCCATGAGGCATTTGGCAGGGTGCCTTCCACATAACAGCTGATCGCTAAACATGAACAATTATTGTATTTTAGAATTATAATAGAGTATTTTAGTACTTAGAAAAGCAATGATTACTAGTAGTGAACATGAGTTCACAGAGACCAGATGATGTTCTTGCTACAATTTCCCATGGTCTTAAACATAATGCATCTGCATTTCTGCAAGGCATCTGTCAAGGTCTTGTAAGATCTCCCAGTGGGTGAGATGGAAACGTATGAATTGGTTGTTCGTACAGAGAGATGGACTGGGAGGTAACTGAATAGCTATACCTGAAGTATTGTTCAACAAGTATTTACTGAGGGCTTACTCTGTGACCAGCATGCGCGAAATACTAGGTACTGGATATAACGGACAAAAAAAATCTTGTTCTCGTGGGATTCAGATTCAAGTGAAAGGAGACAGTAAAATAATAAACAAATTGTACCATACACTAGACGATGCAATGTTCCGGGAGAAAACTAGACCAGGGTAAGAGGGTTGGGAATGTGGGATGGGGCACTATGCCTGTATTCTTCATCTGAGGAGCATATTACAGACCTGGGCTACGTTAGCCCCCTCCCCTACCTCCGTCCCTACCTATAAACCTGCAGTATTTTTTCTAAGTATTTTTTCTAAGAGTATTATTACTCTTAGTAGTATAATTACACGTATGTATTTAATGTTTACCTTTATTGCTGAGTTAAAAGCTCCACGAGTCTAGAAAAGGGCGGTAAGGCCGAGGCACTTGAGGAGTAGTTGAAGAAAATAGGGATCATTTATCATGTGAAGGAGAAGAGTTAGAATGGCCACACTAGATGTCTTACATACTTCAAGGGCACTGTTACGGAAACAGATTTAAACTTATTCTGGGTCATTCCAGACATGGGAGTTTGCACTAATGGGGGAAAGTACTGGGAAATTCTTTTTCATACTTAGAATCATCCAAATAGAGAAATGGGTAGGACTGATTACGTACCCAACCAGAAGTGAAATGACTGTTTGAGTGGAAGTGAGTTAACTCTCACATCTGAGTGTGAGATTTGTTCTAACTTTAAGACTATAATTCTGGTCATTTCCAGCCAATTTTTGATTAATACAACGTTGAATGGTCAATTGCTATATCTTCTGGTTTAGTATAGTACTGTATGCGTTATTTAGGAAGAAAATCCTTAAAGAGAATAAAAAGAACATTCTCAAAGTACCAATCTGTAAGTATGGAGTAAGAGTTATTACAATATCCAATAAATTAAGTGGATTAATTAGGTAGAGATTTGAGAAATTTTAATTAACAATTAATAAAAGTATTCAACGTCAAAATCTATTACAACCCTGTTTACGTTATTTAACTTCAAGCACTTCAGTTCTGTGTGCTTATAATTAGCAAGCTATAAAAGATGCCATCCATGGGAACATAATGAGAAGAATTGTTTATAATTATAATTAGTATTCATTTTCACAAAGAGGAAGGTTACATGGCAGCAGGTTGCAGCGAACAAAGGGTTAAACTCATTATTGAGGAAAATACTACGTAGGCAGTATTTATTATATGCTTAATCTTATCATGCAAAGCCTTGTCTTAGGAAATACATCATAAATGAAGCCTCATGCTGGGACAGGTAAGATTTCCCAAGGTGAAACGAACTTCCATACCGTCACTGGACTTAATTAATCCTACCATATTGATCCTGATTAAACTCCAGCTGCTGACTTTTACGTTCTCTTCCTGGTTCCTCAAATCTTACCTGTTTCACAAAAAAATATTTTCTGTATTGTGAAGGCCAGGAACAAAATGAAAAGAAAAAAAACAAAACAAGTTTCATTCCTGTCATTTGGGCTGGAATTCATTCATTCCCCCTCTGAGCATTGTGGGAGGCTTCTCATGGGCGTGGCAGTAGGGAAATCTAGGCTCAGAAGTGGGAAACATAAACCCAGAATACAAAGACCCTCTGTTTTCAAACCCTTCTGTAATTCTGGCTTTACAAAAATCAAAGTTTTCATTCTGCAAAGATGCAGCTCTGCCCCTTTTCACAGAAGCTCCAATATCTACAAAGACCTACTCGGTGAAGCTGAAAATGCTTTCTAGAAACATGACTGTAGCAATAAAAGTGTTTCTTCACCTCTGACTATACCTCTGAGCTGCAGGACAGAATTTGTTGCTCTCCTGGTAAATAAGCTGCAATAATTAGAGCACACGGTCCTTTTCTCAGCATAGAGTAACCTGAAATGTGTCAATATGAAATGTGTCCTCTACTTGTTCTATGAGCAAGGCTAGGGCTGAACAAATCGTAGCCTGGTTCCTGGCCTGAAGTCACGGAGACATTTACACGGCTGGGCCCAGCCACGACCCAGGACAAGCCCAGGTAAATGTGAGCCAGGAAGCCAGCAGTCAGACACAGTGTGGTGGCTGCACCACCACCCTCTGAGTCAAGTAGGCACCTGAGCAGTCCCCACTTACAAAGAGAAAATCAAAGAATCCTAATAGAGATACTGGTGGGCTTACCTTCCATCCCATGCCTTTAAAAGGAAAGGCCTAGAGTCCACTCTGATCAATACAGCCTCTCCCACTTCCTGTATCTTTTCAATCTATTAAGCAAGACAATGCCTTCATGTTGGCACTGTGCCCTCAAAGGGAAAATATCCTCCTGAGGGACTGTTTATTTATAAACACACAGTCTTTTTTTTTTTTTTTTGTAAGCAATATTGAAAACAAGGAAGTGAAGACTATGAAGAAAACGTTCCTGGAAAAACCCTCTGGAAAACATATGTGAGTCAAGGAAAACTTAAAAGATTCGAGAAAGCCATCATGTTCAGGAACCCCCTATTATGCTTGTGAAAGAACTCCAGTCCCTAGAAGGTCACTTATTATTTCTTTGCTCATTCCTTCATTCACAGATGGTAAGTGGGCCTGAAATTAAACCAACGCTCTGTCAGGACAAGACAGACAGGGTCCCAGCTCCATGGAGCTGATCACATTTTATGGTGGAGCTGGACAACAGATAAACAGGACAATTTTGCATAGTGACAAGTGATTACGGAGGAGTAAGCAGGGTGATGTGAAAGCTCTGGGATAGTCATCAAGATTGTCATCAGCACTAATAATATTACCTTATCTTTACCCATTTCACAAAGGTATGAGGATTTTCAGTCCTTTGGATGAAAGGGGCCTGTTTAAGATGAGCGAGTGTACTAATAACCGTAGGTGTAAAACCCGAAAACATGTCAACATAAAATTGAAAAGCAGCAGCAATACATGATCCCAATTTCTACCACATCCCCAAGACTCTGGGAAAAACCTATTTACAGTTTCATCTCAGCCATTCTGAAAAGGTAGAGAAAGAAGCACAGGTTTTTGATAAGGAATTTTGCAAATAACATGGCGGTATTGCAAAATGCAAATGTAAATGCCACTGAGCCATCTGTTCAATATTACGGCAACAGTGGGAAAAGGCTCTGAAAGAAATGTTTGAAATCATTAAAAAAATAACATGTCAAGTTTAAAATACTCAAGAATCTTAAAACCCGCATCAACACATTCAGCGACCATATGGCCCTACAGCAGGTTAAAAAAAAATTCGCCCTGCTTGCATTTTCTACTTCAGCCCAATGGTTTCTAAAACATGTTTCTTTTTCTCATTTGAGTACCTTTTTTTTTTCTTCTGTTGATTTCCTTGGTGTTTCAAGCTCCATGAATTCTACCTAGATTCATAATGTTCATTGCACCCTTTCTGAAGCAGGAGATAATATAGTGAGGAAGAGTCAAGTCAACTGTTCCAGAAAAAACAGGACAGGTAGGTGAGTATACTAGAACATGCTGAACACATCTTGTTGGAGGGCTGTTGACTTACCCAGAGTAATCTCCCCCAGTAATAACAGCCAACTTCCCCAAGTGTCATGATTCCCCAAGCACTCTGCTAAGCGCCTCACATTCGTCATATCATTCCATTATCACAATTTTACCAAGTACATACTGTTACTAGCCACACTTCATAGAAGAAAACCTTCCTCAAGGTCACACAGCTGGCTCGTGGCAGGGCCATGGTCGAAACCCAACCCTAGGGGCCAAATCTGTGTTCGCAATTGCGACTGCATGCAACACATGAGTGTTTAGATGTTTGCGTGGACAAACCCAAGTTGACTTTTCAAGTTTAAGAAATAAGCAATATACATTTAGGATAGAACTGCCTCCCTTGTCTCATCAAGAAGGGATTCTTGGAGAAACGCCTGAAATTAAACTCTAAAGAACAGAGTTTGTAGTCTCCAGGAAAATTCTTCTAGAGGCAGAAGACAGAATGACAGTCATCGAGTTGGGAGAACCAGGAGCAAATGGAGGAAACTGAGCTAGTTAATGCTGCCAGTGTGGTTTTTGAGAAAGGAGTCAAAAGAAGATAAAGATTAGCAAAACTTACCCTGCTTCCCGCCCCCATCCCCGAATAGGACAGAGACCTAAAATGTCAATCTAACTTGCAAAATGACATTTCCAAAGCCATTGTTCCCATTGTTGGTAACAGATGGTGTCCCCTACTGTGTAACTCTGAGAAGCGACTTTACCTCAATGAGAGAAGTGGACTTTATGTGAAAGTACACTTCCTAGCATCATCCAAGGACAGGCCAATGGCACCTGCCACACTGGCTGACCTGCACTGCAGAGATGTGCGTCTGTCAAATCAAGCAAAGAGTCCGTGATAAATATTTCAACCTGTGAGATGGAGAAGCAACCTGAAGCCCTTAGGTTGTGTTAGAATTCATAACTCATCTCATAAGCCAATTCCAGTGTTTGGTAAAACTTACAAAATTTATAACGGAAATCCTTGGAGTTTCGAATGAATTAAAAAACTAGTCTCATTCAACTTAACATCCTTACAGAGTGTCTTGTGGATACAGCGGGAACCGATACATAATTACATGGGGTAGCAGCATTAACTTGCGTGTAAAAATCAGTATTACCTTAAATGATCAGGGTCTGCTACAGACATTTTAGTGCTAAAGTTGTGTTTGTATCTGGACCATAAAAGACTTTTTCTAAAATAATAAAGCATATTTAAACAACTTGATGAATAGTTTAGAAGAACCCAAAGGAAGTCAGGCAAGAAGAACGTCTGCCTGATACTATAATTCTCTAAACGTCATGATATAAATGACATTAGAATTGTAACCTCACCAAATGCAAAAATGTACAATAAATACATGTGCACGTATTTCCCAAAATTCTGCAATGTACATTGCTCTTTAGCTGTGTCTACAAATCATCCAGGGAAGGGGTCACTAATATATGACCGTGAGAATTAATGTCAGGGCCGAAAGTAACATGGTTTCAAAAGATGCTTCTGAAAACTTGTACTTTACATTCACCTGTCTTTTGCTTTGGACCAGGGGTGTCCAAACTGCGGCCCGTGGGCCAACTGCAGCCCGCAAACCATTTTTTATTGGCCTTCAGCAAATTCCAAAAATATATTTAGTTTACTTAAATAAACCAGGTGAGGCAATACATACTTCACCTCGAGTGAGTGGCCCGGCTGTTTGTGTATTTTACCGCATATGGCCCTTGGTAAAAAACGTTGAAAAAAGTTTGGACACCCCTGCTTTGGACTAATGATTTTTGTCTCCTGACTGATTAGCAATCTTGACTGTCTTAAGTGATCCTAAATCCCATGTAGTCAAAGAATAAATCAAATAAAAAATAAATAACCACAACAACAGCTTGGGCAAAAATGACTCAGCATGATAAGCAAATGTGGAGTCTCAAACTTATTACAGAAAAATCCATACAACCAAATCCACATAAAAATAGACACATTAGTTACAGCTCACCACCTCCCACCACTTTTGCCTTTTGTTCCCTAATTCAGGACAGTTGGTAAAAATCTCTGGCCTAGAGTGGCATTTTATTTGCAAAAGATGAAGATTTATGAGCAGAATATAGTTGCCTGTACACAGAGCTTGGCCCCTTTCTCCTCCACTCACCAGGGCATCCTTACACAAAAGATAAGGTTTCAGGTGCCAGAATTGGAAATATGTTCCTTTTTCTTGCCTACAGGCTCTGCCTAGGACTTCTAGTACTATGCTGAATACACGTGGCTAGAATGGGCACTCTTGTCTTGTTTCCTGATCTTAGAGGAAAAGCTTTTAGCTTTTGATCATTGAGTATGATGTTAGCTGTGGGCTTGTTTTACGTATATGGCCTTTATTATGTTGAGGGACATTCCTTCGATACATAATTTATTGAGAGTTTTTATCATGAAGGGTGTCGAATTTCGTCAAATGGTTTTTCTGCATCTATCAAGATAATGCTATTTTTCTTTCATTTTGTTAATGTGGTGTATCACATTTATTGATCTGTGTATGTTGAAACGTCCTTGCCTCCCAGGGATAAATGCTACTTGATTTTGGTATATGATCCTCTGAATGTGCTGTTGAATTAGTTTTGCTAATATTTTGTTGAGGATTTTAGCATTTATGTTCATCAGGGATACTGGCCTATAATTTTTTCTTGTAGTGTCCTTGTCTGGCTTTGGTATCAAAGCCAGGTAATGCAGGATAAGATGAGTCTGAAAGTGTGCACTCCTCTTCAATTTTTTGGAAGAGTTGGAGAAGGATTGTTATTAATTCTTTCTTAAATGTTTGGTAGAATTCACTGTTGAAGCCATCTTTTGCTGGCTGGGAGGTTTTTGATGACTGATTCAATCTCCTTACTTCTTATTGGTGTGTTCAAATTTTCTGTTTCTTTATGATTCAGTCTTGGTAGGCTGTACGTTTCTAGGCATTTTACAATATTAACAAAAAGTTTTAAATGAAGTTTAAGAAATAGACTTGAATATAAATGGTCAATCTATTTTTGAGGCAAGTAATTTGTTAAAAGGTAATTCAATGAAGAAAAGATAATCTTTTCAAAAATGGTGCTAGAACAATTGGATATCCATATACAAACAAATGAACCTTGAATCTTGCCTCATACTACATAAACTGTCTCAAAATGGATCTCAGACTTAAATATAAGTTCTAAAATACAAAATTTATAGAAGGGAACATAGGTAAAAATCTTAATGACCTTGGGTTAGACAAATTTTTCTTAAGACACAAAAAGCACAAATTATAAGAGAAAAAATACATTTGACTTTGTTAACATTAAAACCTTTTCTTCTTCAAAAGACATTGTAAAAAATGAAGTGATAAAGGGTGCAGGGTTTCTTTTTTGGATGATGAAAATAGTCAGAAATGAGCTGTGATAATGGTGGCATAGCTGTCAATATAACTACAACGCACTGAACTGTACACGTCTAATGAGTGAATTATATGGTATATATTTATCTCAATAAAGTTGTTACCAAAAAAAGAATACAGTCTAGGAGAAAATATTTGCAAAACATATATCTGATAGAAAACTTGTAACCAGAATAAAGAACTCTTACAATTCAATAAGAAGATAAATAACTCAATAAAACATGGGCAAAAACATAATGATGGGGGTATAACAAAGGGACACAGGAGACCACCTGAAAGAGCTCCTAAGGACCAAATCCAGAACAGCAAAAATAAAATAGAATTGGATTATAAATCAAACTATAAAATAAATATTCATGAGTCCATACTGATATAAACAAATGATTGAAAAACGAAATGGGGAAGACCAGGTAAATCTGTGCACAAGAATTAAAATAATTTACGTAGCTAATCTGCCCCCAAGGAGATGGAGTATAACTCCCCACTTTGGCATATGGGCTGTGCATAGTGACTTCTTTCTAACACGTATAGCATGAAAAGGGAGAAGAGGAATAACTTTGCAGTGAAGAAACCTGGCAAACACGCCAATTCAATGATCAAGGTCAACATCAACAGTGACAAGTCATGTTGACAGAATGTGTCCTTGATATGATGTGATGAGACGGGCACTTTACCTCTGTGGCCTTGTTCTCCAAAATCCAAAGCTCACTCTAATCATGAGAAAAAGATCAGATAAACCGAAACTGAGGGGTTTTCTACAAATGCCAGACCCATATTCCTCAAAACTGTCAAAAACAAAAGAAGTCTGAAAAACTCGCAGTGTAGAGAAAACTAAGGAGACATGACAACTAAATGTGTGATATCCTAGATGGGCTCCTAAAATAGAAGAAGGACATTAGGTAAAAAGTAAGTAAATCTGAATAAAGCATTGATCTTAGTTAATAATAATGTATCAATATTGGTTACTAAGTGTGATGAAGGCACTATATTAATGTAAGATGGTAACAATAGGGGAACCTGGGTGTAGGGCACAGGGAACTGTCAGTACTATTTGTAATGTTTTTGTAAACATAAAACTATACTGAAAGCAAACGTTTATTTTCTTTAAAAAATGGGCAAAGATTTTTGAAACACACTTTGTCAAAGAAGACAATAGGGTGGCAAATAAGCACGTGAAAAGATAACCAACATGACTGGCTAAAAGGAAATGCAAATTAAAGCCACAATGAAATAGCATTATGTATCTATTAGAAAGACTAAAATTAAACAGACTCACTTCTAGTTGCAGGGAAGATGGAGTAAACTGACTTTATCGTCTCTCACAGTGCAGCTAAAGAACCTAGACAAAATGCATGGATGAGAAAATTAAACAGCAGCAGGCTGACTGGCAAAGACCGGGAACCAAATTGCCAGTCAACCATTTTCTTTTCCTCTGGTATCTCTTGGTCTGGCCTGCAGAAAGCTTGAAACCCACAGTGGGCACTGTGTGGTGAGAAGGAGAAAGAATACCAAAAGGCAGAAAGGGAGGGAAAGGATTCTTCTGACACTCAGAAAGTGTGTAGAAATTCCCCCATTTCTTTCCTTTTCTCCATTTCTCACATGTCAGTCACCCGAAATATCCCTTGTTGGTGATGGCATTGGCAGTGGCAGCAATGGGAGCCAGCAAGAACCTAGGATTGTGATAAAGAAGAACTTTCCTCTCTGATCAGAGGAATGTCCAACTGACATAAGCCATATGAACGTAATAATGGAACATATATACACACAAAGCCCAGCTTGGATCAGATCAACCTTCCGAAAAACGTGAGGCAAACCCCTGGGTAGAGTTACAGGAAATGTGTGACAGGGTGATAGAAAGTCCCAGATTTCTGGCAGAATGTCTAAAAAGAGGAGCCCCGGGGAACCAGGAGATTCTGGGGGGACCAGAGAGGGAAAAGATTGGAAAATTAACCTTATGAAGTTTCTTACGATCTCCTGGGCTCACCTCTGAGCTAAATACACTTGGATCTAACTCTGAATGGCACACCCCAGACTCTGAGATCTGAACTCTGGGACCTTCTATCCCAGACCAGACAGTGGATGGCACTCACACAGGACGGGTCTGAATAGCATGCAAATGACTTGAAAACAGAACTCACATTGAAACTAAAACCCACAGAAGGCACTTCAGAACTTACAGCCTGAATCCAACCAGGTTGATTGCCTGCTGAAAATAGAAGTATTAACATTCTCCATACGATTTAAACAAGAACCAGAGTCTATTTGCATAATATTCAAAATGTCCCAAAAGCAATCCAAAATTACCAAGCATGTGAAGAACCAGGGACTCTCAACTCACATGGGAAAAAGACAACAGATGCCAATAATGAGATGACACAGATGTTGAAATTATAAAAATTTGTTCAAATGTCCATTTAAAATTGGTGGATTTTATTATGCATAAATTATGCCTCAAAAATAAACAAAATAATAAATTTTAAAAGGAGGATGGATGTACTTGAAATACGGTAGTATTGGCTTGGATATAATGTGAGACAAGTTGATTCTTATGGACTATTCTGGAACTATTTGTAATATTATTTCTTTGAGAAATTATGTTTTAAGTTTCAAACAGTCAAAAAAAAATCTTTTGGCACCTAGTCCTTTCTTAAGTTGATGACCAAACATTTTAGAAAACGTGGTACCTCACAGATCCCATCTTAAACCCAGGAACATGAAACTTCTGATTACTTGGGGATCAAATTATATGTAAACATGTCTTAATGCTATTAACATCTCTCAAGAGATTCTGGAGACAGTCTATTTGGAGGAAGGGAGGCTTTTAGAAAACCTCCAATGATGACTCAGCTGTTGTGCTGACATGGGACATGTAGGAGAGACTATTAAACTCCCTCCCTTCCTCTGGCATTGAAATTCTGTTAGAAATTAATGAGTTCTTGCTTTTATAAAGTATCTTTCATCAACTTCTTCAGTCTTTCCCTAGAAAGAGCCATGGAGACAAATTGTACTCTAATTTTTATTTTTTACTGACTACTAAATTATTTGGAGAGGGATATATATATGTTTCAAGAAGATTGTCCAAATGAATATTTATTTTCACTCTAAATAAATAATTATAATTGGTATCTACGTTTGGGAGCTCGTTAGCAAACTGGTCCCATAGTTGTGCCCAGTTGAGTGAATTGGAACACAATACTGAACTCTGCTATTGGCAGTCATTGTGATAAGTTGTCGCAGTTTGTTTGTAAGACTAAGTAACTTTTAACCATAAAATAATTATGCTGATTATCAAATGATTCTGTATTATTTAGATTTTTTAACATTTAGAAAATGTTTAACATAATCACTGCATTCATAGATCCTGAACTACAGAGCTTTTTATTTCATTGTGTTTGCTTTAGCTTCAAGAAGTCAGAGGTATTTTTCCAAGTCATTCTGTCAATAGTTCATTAGAAAAATAAACTAAGGGGACCATATGCTGTGATTTTTTAGGCGCAATAAAAGTTAGGATATAAAAATGTTGCACTGGAATCCAGGTACACATAAATCTAGGCTTGGGTCAGAAACTTACTGTTTGCTATCTACCCTAAGAATCCTACTCAATTCAACCTTCCTGGAGGGTGCTAACAATCATCAATCATTCCCTTTTATGTTCTCCCAAAGTACTTTGCCTATGTCTCCATTGTCACATTTCTCCCAGCCTACCTTTAATTGGGTAAATCTTTCTTCCCAACTTGACCTTGAACCCTTCGGGATCTCATTAGCAGCTTTTTTTCCCCTGATATAAACTAAAGGAAAATCTCTCTACTGTGCTATTTTGGGTTACTGTTCAGAAAATATTCACTCCCCTTTCCCTCCTACTGTGAGTGGAGTCTTCTCCCTCACCCCTTGATTTTGGTTGGCTAACTGACTTACTTTGGCCAATGGGATATAGTGGACATAATACAGGCCGAGGCTTAAAATGTGCTTGTTAGCAGAACTTGCCCTTCTGAACTCCTGCTATCACCATGAAAAGGGCATGTCCCAGGAAATACGTGGTTGAAGGAGGATTAACTCTTAGAACAGATCTGAACTCAACCTTCAACATGGAGCTGGATCCCATCTAGACTGGCAGGCCCTTGAGATAACAGGAGCAAGAATAAATGAGTGTTGTTTTAAGGCACGAAGATCTGGGGTGCAATGTTCCTCAGTAATGGCTTATTAATGTGGGTGTTCATCCTCTATGAGTTTGTCTAGGTTAACTTAGATTTTGGAATAACCCCCAAAATAAAATATCTCAGCTTTTCCTATGCCCTAAGTACAGTGCTTCATCGAGTCTGGATTGCTTTCCACTGACGGCATTATCTTACACTTGCCTATATTAAGGCTAATATTTCTCTTTTCTGTTTAGTCTCTCCAGATTTTCCTGTGACTTATCCTTACCGCTCTGGTACACCATTCTTCAGAAGAGCTGGAGTTATCCGCAAACTTGTCACTCTGAACCTGTTTTCTAGAATCATGTAATTTTTAGTGTGTATGAATTTTTTTCTTTTTTTACTTTTTTGGAATGATCTGGGACCATCTGCAGCACAGTTGCCAAAACCCTTGTTAAAATTATCAATTACTGGGCCTGCTCCAGACCTACTGAGTCAGAATCTCTGGGGTGGTATCCAGGAATTTATATCTTTAACAAGCTCCCTAGGAAATTCTTATGTTACAATAAAGTTTGTGAAACACTTGAATACTATGAATGTTAACTAACGAGATCCTAAGCCAATACTGAGTCCTAGAGGATTTAAATGATTATCTAGCACCATCCAGAAATGACTGTCTATCCTTCATTTTTGTGTTTATATGTTCATTTTCTATCTATTTTAAAACATTACTTTTTCTTCCCTTTACTTTTTTTTTAAAATTAAAGTTTATTGGGGTGACAGTTATTAGTAAAGTTACATAGATTTCAGGTATATAATTCTGCAATACGTTACCTATATTTCACATTGTGTGTTCACCACCCAGGGTCAGTTCTTTCTAGCACCATATATGAGACACCATTTACCTTTCTCTAGAGCCCCCTTACTCTCTGTTAACCCCTAAACTATTGTCTATGAGTTTTTGTTGCTTCATTTGTTTGTCTTATTCTTTTGTTGTTTTGTTTTATATACCACATATCAGTGAAATCACATGGTTCGCTCCTTTTTCTGTCTGACTTATTTCGCTTAGCATTATAATCTCAAGATCCTTCCATGTTGTCACAAATGGTACTATTTCATCTTTTCTTACTGCTGAATAGTATTCCATTGTGAATACATACCACAACTTCATCCATTCAACTATCGAAGGACATTTTGGTTGTTTCTTCTCTTTACTTTTAATCACGAAGTACATTTTTTTCAGTAACCTTGGTACAGAATATTTTTAAAGGCCTTTTGAAAATCTAAATAAGTTATTTCAATGCTTTCTCTCTATTAACAAATTGATATCTCCTCTCAAAAAGTTAGTCAGATATTTTCCCTATGGAAACCACATACGCCCCAGCCCTAAAAAAACTGCCCTCACACTTTGCATTCAGTGACCTTCCTTGTTAACTGGTTGGTCTTACATGGAAGTGACTCACAAATCTTAATTCATTGAGTTTCTTATGGAAAGTAGTCGAATTGGTAGCTGACCAGGCTTTTAGCAATTTGCCAGTTAAATAATGGGTTTTGGTCAATAGTCCGCAAATCGTGTTGCCATTGATTGTTTCATCTGTGGCTTCCACCCTCTCAGATTCAAAAGACAATAGGATCTTTTCTATGTAAGAACCAATGAGACATGTTATTTAGTCTTTTTATTGCTATGTGGCTGGTATAGAAAGGGGCCTCGAGCAAGGGCTTTGGAGCCAAAGTGGCTGGCCATGCCCTGGGTCTCAGTTTCCCCCACTGTGTAAATGGGGATGACAATGATGTTACCACACAAGCCTGTACATTACATGAGTTGTGACATTTAAAAGTGCTTGAATAGTACTTGGTTCATGAGAAGTCAAGATATGCAAGTTATTATTATTATATTATATTATATAATATGTATATTATATAATATATTATTATATAATATATAATGTTATATAATATTTTGAAATCCTTGAGTATATTCTTGGCACTATTATAAATCTTTAGTTGGGTTCCTTTGTATTTTACCACTTCCCCTGTTTTCTTAAATGTTTTATTTCAAAATATACCATACATACAATAGAGTGTCCATAATGCATATGAACATTTTAAAGATAAACAGTAAAATATCTATTTGTGTCTGCAAACAGCTGAGTAGGCAGATTTATAACAAGACATTTTTGGAACCATTGACCTCCTTACTTATTTCATCACCTTCCCTTCACTATCCCAAATGGTATGCTTGTCATTCTCACACTTTTCTTTATAGTTTCACTACCTATTTGTTTACTACGATTTTTAAATAAACTTTGCAAGTTGCTCATAAATTCTTTTACAACCTATTTTCTTGTTAACACTCCCCATCTGCCATGTTTTTTTAGGCTCTCCTTTCGTCTTAAATGGAGGACTGTCATAGGTTTTGAAAGATGTTCTGTTCCCCATAGTGGTCAAGTTTTTTCTTCACTGCTTAGTTTTGGAAGGCTTCCTCCCCAAGACGCCCTCATCTAATTTTTCAGTGTCTACAGTCATGGTTGCGAGTAACGCCCAGCATAGTTAGTTGGCCCCAATACCCCCCAGTGTGTCCTGACACTGGCCTGAATTACTTCAGCAGGGAATACCCACCCACAGTCTCATCTCATTCCTTATGCTCTTTACCCTGTGTAAGGGCCGAATAAAAAAAAATAATAATATTTTACAAACATAAAAGGGATCTTTGAAACCTACTTGATGTGTTAGTGTGCTAAAGGCTAAGGCTTTGCAAAAGACACCGAATGAGTTGTGATTAAACGTATTGAGTTTTCTCCTCTAAATTAAAATCTAGTGCCAGATACCAAAAGGTTTCCTTTTTCTGTCCTTCTCCTTTTAAGTAGTTATGATGGCAATTAAAAAGACCCCTTTGGCCTGGAGAAACACACTGTGCCCCAATACTCCCTAATACAATTTATTAAAAAATTAGAAAAAATAAAAGACCCCTTTGGTCACTCCACTATTCTGTACTTGCTATCATCTAGCGGTGCTGTTTTGGCAAACTAACATTACAAGGATTTTTTTTATTAAAATAAATATAGTTTTAAATGAAGCCACTCAATAAAATATCTCAACAGATGTTTTTCCTGCAAAGGAAATGGAACCACAGAAATTCAAAGCTAATCCATCCACCTTGCTCAATAAAGACTCCACTGTTCATGTGCTATTGCCATTGATTTTTGCAGGTTATAACAGAGGTGGAGAAGAAGTGAGCTTTTTAAAATGTGGGTGTTTTTGTCATTCACCAAGAAGCTTCTTCTGCATGACCTATTTCAGACTCAAAAAGTGAAAATTTATCTTGTGCTAAAAGGGTAACTATCTCAAAGTAAAAGTAACACTTTGGTGCTATGAAGATAACTATTTCAGTGTAAATATACTACTTTTCTCATGGTCTATGGAGTCATGTGACGACTGATTTAAACTATACAAACATCATAGTCAGACTGTTCTATTTATTTTGTCTCCTCTTTTAAAAGAAATTCAGAAAAGAGTTCACATAACCCCAACCCTAATCCTTTAGCCACCAAATAAAGCATCTTAAATAAATGTAAGTATGACTAAGGGACTTTGGAAAATATTTGGATTCCCCTACTGATTTATGTTTTTTACATGCAATATTATACAGAATCATTTTAAAATGGACTGTTAATATATATGTTATGCTTTGAAATCAAGGTTCAAAAATATTTTTGAATGGAGACTAATTCACCCAACATAGCAGACCCTTTTTCTTTTTTTTGTAAATCAAGGTTATACGCAGAAGTTACTGGGATGAGTGTGGTGAGAGTGCATGAGCCAGATGACAGCATCCTAACTGAACCCTCCCCCCCGCCCCCACCAAGGTAGATAAACATCAAATAAAAGAACATGACAGGCTCATGATCAATTTTCATTTGAAATCCACATGCCACAAAGATGCTGCTTCTTTCACAGTGGTGGAGCAAACTCTCCATGTTGGAAATGACAAAATGTTGGAAGGGAAGAAAGAGAAATAGTCCGAGGACCTTCTAAGCCATCAGAGTAACAGGAACGTGCAGTAGACAATCAACTACCTATGTGCAGCTTCAATTCCACAGAATCACCTTCCCGAGGGAAGCCCAGGAAGCCAGTTGTCACTGCGGTCCTGACAGACAGTTTACTACAACTGCCAACATCTGACTAGATGATCTACTTCCTAATGTCACCCACCATGGCCTTGGAGAATTATGGTTTATATAGTTTTTCAATACAAGGAAGTGGATGATGGCTGCCTAACAAGACAGAGGATAAAATCAACGATGTGTGCTATCACTGCTTGGATTCCCGGGTCTTCATAATAAGTTTGTCTGATGATAAAAGTCCACATGTGTCTCTAAAAGTCTACCCTAGTCTTTTTCATGACCATCAGGCTAGGAGGGGCAAAAATGTCTCAACAAGTATTGTCCCCATCTTGCCTGGTAAAGCAAGAGTTCCATGATGGCTTCCGCTTTGTCTAATCTGTTCTATACAGTTATTTTAAAAAGCACAAACACAGATGTTCAGACTGGTATAACTGTGCATCTGGTCCTTTAGAAGAATCCTTCAAGTTAATAGGCTACAAATGTCATGAAAAGTCCTTACGACCATTCAACCATCCATATGACCAGCTATTCAAAGGCTGCCTGCCCACAACTGCTGTGAATGAAACCCACTCTCTAGACGATACAACCACTTTTCTGTGAAGGCAACTACAATTAGCAACGAGAAGCCTGAGGTTAACACGTGAGGCAATGCCAGGGTAGCCTGTGAGCAACCAAAGAGTTCGTCAGGGAAAGAGAGTAGGTGCCTTGCCTGAATTCTGCTTCACAACCCAGTGTGTTCACTGAACATGAAATATTACGAAAGAGCTGACAGGGTCCTTGGGTTCACCACCATCAAGGCCCCACAAAACTCCAAATCAAGCAAAAGGGCAAAGAGTCATGCCTTCTTTGCAGCTGGACACTTAGATGGGACATGGATGTCACTTGTTACTTCTCCGGCATTTTAATTAGCACCCTCTACAAACTGTCTTTAGCATGAGATAGAAAGAAAAGAGATTCTTTTTTTTTTTTTTTTGAAAAGAGATTCTTAAACAGAGTCAATCTGACAGCACTGCAATGATATTTGCTGAGCCCACACTGCTGAGAACACATGGAGGCTGGGTGGAAACCAGACAGTTAAGCAAGAGCTACAAGAGATGCCAAATGGAAGTGAACCGAAGCTGGTGGATAAATGCTCTAAGGGCACGATGGCAAAGCGTCAGTCACTGTGGCCCAGCCACCATGTGCTGGGGGAGACACAACACGGGACCATCCTAACCGTTGGAAAGTGGAGGGCTTCTTGGAGCACACTACTTGGAAGCTTCAAGGAAAAAAAGTGGGCAGCTTTCGCCCATGCGCAATGGACTAGGGGGATAGAGAGTGGTTAGAGTAAAGCAAAGAATTATTTACATGAGCATGGAAGGGACTGGCTGTCACACTGCTTATTTAGCCACACATAGTTCATATGCTTGATGACAGAATTAGATTCAGAAAGATCTCATTACGCTGGATGGACCGTACCAACAAAACGGAACTTAATAGAGATATATGAGAATTGTATTGAGGCTCCAAGATACAACTCTAACAACATATAACTTATCGCTTAGGAGCCCCATGTACGTAAGACTTAGGAATTACATCTGGGAGTCAACCATGAAGCAAATTTGACCAACAAATTGATTAATTATGCAGAAGAACAGGACAACACTATTTATGGGCCAGATGTGCTGGGTTCTAGATGCACATGAAGTCACAGAAAATGCTCACTCAGGGGACCTGAGAATGCAAAGAAGGGTTTTGCTGTAGACAAGAGACTGGAGTATTCTCTGAGGCTATTATGGGCAAAATCAGAGGCACTGACGGATGCTTCCATTCAATCATTCATTCAACAAACGTTTGTGAAGCTCCTACTATGTGTCAGACATTGTGCTAGGCAGTAGAATGGCAAGACGAGGGAAATATTCCCAATACTCAAAGGTTTTCCAGAAACAAACCAGTTGCCTTATGAAGACAGTGAGTACATGGTCGCTGAAGATACTAAGGCAAAAGCTGGAAGCTACGTTTCAGTCTGAGAGTGGTTGGAAATGGTAATAGATGCATTTTAAGCTCCCTACGTCAGAGTGATTTATGCTCATCCACGAGTCCCACCAAGCATCTTTTTCAGTTCTTCCATATTCTAAGAAAGAGGCTAACTCAACACGGTTTTCAGTAGAAAACAACAGAAACCAACATTGGTGAATTTAAATAGCAATGGCATTTATTAAAGAAAATAATGGGTTTCTCACAGAGTGTGCAGGAAACCTGTAAAAAGCCAGGCTTGAAGACCTCATAGTCAGGCAAGGTCCCCAGTGTGCACGGCCGAGCTGGGGTGGAGAAGACACCTCCACTGTGAATGAGGGGCTCACATCACTGCCCGTGGGTAGATGGTGCTGTAAGAAAGCAGCAGCCAGGACCACAGGAAACTGTCGCCACTGTGCCCCTCCCTACAGGAATGGACTCCATGCGTCCCTGCGTCCTTGTATCATCCGCCTCCAATTCAACGTCTGGAGGATATGAGATGAAATGGCCGAGCCTGCGTGGTGGGCCTAAGTCCTAGCTCTGAGGAAGGAGGGAGGATCAAGTGTCTGGCATGGTCAGCTTTACCAGGTGGGCCCTGCCTCACCACAGTGAACACCAGTGTTCAGAGGCTGAGAGCCCTAAGAAACTCATGTCATAAAAACGCTTAATGGAAGCCACAGCGATTCTTCTCCCAATGACACTTTAACAGAGCCAAATGACTGCAACAGAAGACCAAAAGGTAAAATAAATTACAGTGGCAAAATAACTTCACTCACAACACTTTCATCACAGAAGTGTTTGCTTCTCCGAATCCCTTTTTAGGGAGAATTCTGATAGTCGTGGTCGCGCACAAACATGGTTGATGCTGACTGGCAACGGTCACAGTGAGTTTGAATAGAACTGATAAGAGAAGAAAAACCGAAGAGAAACTGAAGAATTTCAGGTTGTATTATGGCAGAGGGGTGTTTACATCAGCCTGAGGGAAAATTAATTACCACTGCAGTGACCAAGAATAACTTACTACATCACAGAACTGGAAGAACCCTCCAGCAGTCAGGAAATCCATCACACAGTGTCCACAGGGCCTGCACTTCCAGAAAAATGGCTGGCAGCCCCCTGTCTCTGAAAGCTTCCAGAGAAGGTCATTGGATAACCTCCCTAGATAAGCAAGACTTGCAGATGTCTTAGAGCTCAGGGTCAGAATGCTCTCTGACAATGCCTGGCTCTTTCCATCCACACCCCCACCCCCAGTAGTGACGACAGAGAGAAGGGGCTCACCATCTCTTCTATGAGTTTCACTGAGGTTTCCACAGAACAGTGCTGGGGGTCAGAGGCTGAGCGACCTCACACGCTACAAACACCAGCACGCATCCACTGGGGCTTTGCGGACGCTGGGTGACACTTCAGAACGCCAGATTTCCTCCAGGAAGTGTGAGCGTGCTAATCGTGCCCCTGGGACAGGTGGGCACGTGCAGAACGAGATTGGCTTTCCCCACAGCTGTCAAGCTGGGGCCCTCTCATTAACACCCACGTTTCTCTTTCTTTCTTCCTTTTTTTTTTTTTTTTTAGGTCCTTTGATGGCAGCTCGTGTACTTGAAGTATGTCATTGAAAAATGCACAGATGGGATCTACCAGATCACGGGAACACTTTCGCAGCTTTGGAAAGTGTGCTGGGTTTCTAGCCTTAAGGAGGAAAAAAAAAAAGCCTGTATTCTCATTTCTACCCATTTCCACTTTCGTTCTGCTTTAGAAATAGACGGTTACAGAAGCCCATGTTCCAGGTAGTAATAACCAATAGGGCCATAACTAAAATGCAGTTTTTTTGTTTTGTTGTTTTTTAATCCTAAAGCAGCTAATTGTCTCTGCTAATCTTGTCTTCATAGTTCACAGAGAGGGCACAGCATCTAAAATGTATTCAACATTTTCAGCTGCAACCTACTGAAATTCAATGTCGGGCAGAAGGGGAGACAGCAGGGCAGGCAAGAGGGGCGGCTGACAGGTGGTGCCCTCAGGGGAGATGTGGCCTGAAGCAGGAGGGCCGTGGGGAGGGGTTTTAGCTTGTCATGAAAGTTCTAGAGAAGGGGTGGGCGTTTTGTATAGAAACGGCCAGATAATGAGGAACGGAGGAAGAGTGCTGAGGCCATGAGTCTGTCTTGGATGAGCCTGTGGCTCCTTGAGCATTTTAATCAGTTTCATCTATGGTCCCCTGAACAACAGCAAAGTGGCAACAACGATAAAGTTACTATTCTCTGGGTGGACGCTGTGTTCTCTTTCCAGGAAGCTGTCTCTTTGTGTAGGGAGCTATGCCAAGATTCAACAGTCCTATTTTTAATATAAGTTCCCAATTCTGGACTTGTAGGAAGCCCCTGCCACCTCCACCTGGTCCCAGCCCACACAGGGGTCTCACCAAACAGATCCCAAGCAGAGTGGGCCCCCCAGTAGTCTGTCCAGGGAAGACTGTAATCTATACATTTAACGCATGTCCAGGGTTTGGGACAGGTGAGATTAGCAATCTTCCCAGCATATACCTAAGAAAATTCGTAATGACTTGGCTGATAAAATTATAGGACATGTTAAATCTCAACAAGGGCCTTCCATACAAAGAAGGCCCTCATTCAATAAACATTTACTCAGTACCTACTCTGTCCACGTGTCAGACGTCGGGTTAGAGGGTGGAGGTGGGCGGAGGGGAGGGAATTAAATATGATTAGGAAGGAGTTCCCACTGCACAGAATTCCACAACATAAAGGGTCACTAATGTAATCTTGGAAATTATTACCATCTCAGCTGAGGAAGTGTTGGGACTGACAAAGGACTTTATTGACTCATAAGAAATGATGAACAATAAGTATTCAAATATGTTAGTTTCTCTCCAGCCCAGTGGGGCCACCACTGAGCACCCTTTCAAGGGACATCACAGTAACACAGCTTACCCTGGGTCACCCCAGGTAGCACCCAGTGTGTGCAGTGATGTATCAGACGGCAATCGAAGTCAAAGCACAGGGACAGAACTTTGACCTAGAGGGTCACTTTTATAGGACGATCCAGGGGCAAAAGTTATATCTTCTGAAGGGATGAAGAAGTACCAATTGGTAGTTACAAAACAGTCACAGGGGTATAAAGTACAGTATGGGGAATATAGTCAATAATATTGTAATAACTATGTGTGGTGTCAGATGGGTACTAGATTTATTAGGGTGATCACCTCCTAAGTTATATAAATGTCTAACCACTATTCTGTATCCCTGAAACTAACATAATATTGTGTGTCAACTGTAACTGACAAATTAAAAAAAAAAGAAAAAAATGTTGTCACCAGTGAATACAAAATTCCACTTTTCTCTGTGAGCTACTTTCATGCTGCTCCTGCAAACTGAGATAGAGTAGGAACCTCTATGTTCAATGAGAGGCTGGCTGGATAACAGGGGGCTGCCCCATGGAGTTTTCACCAGGCACAAAGCAGCTGCGAGGGGGCTGTGCACATATGATTCCTCAGTACATCTGCTACCATGTTTTCAGAAAATGCACTATACTGTGAGCCTGGTGGTCCTGTGGGTCAATGCCAGTATTGAGCCAACTAGCCTCTGAAACAACCCCTCCCCCCCAAACTTCCTCCCAGCCTCATCCTCTGAACCATCTTCTTGGCCATCCTCTGCCTCAGGGATCTCTCTGTGGCATCTTGTCACTGTCCAGCCATGAGCTCCCAGATCCAACAGTATAACCCCTCGCAGGGTGAGACCACTGCCAGCTGCCTGCTCAGCCTGCCTGGGCCTCCTACGCCTACTTTGCCTGGGCCTAGACTTCCACCTCGAGGGTGTGGCCTGGGGGCGCATGGGCCTCTTCCCCCTGTTGATGGAGGAGAGCAGGAGGACACGCTTGCCCTCTCCCACCATGCAGGAAGCTGGCCAAGATGAATGGAGGTGCACCCTGGGCATCCTAGCCCTGCAAAGCGCTGCAGCCCTGGGGTTCTGCCCACATAGACAGCATCCCCAGCACTTCCTGGACCATCATTCCTAGATGAGGAGATGCGCGGCCACCTGCCTAGCCTCCAAAGGCTGGCAGGCCCCCCACGGGCTGGGCGAGGACCCCTGAGGAAGGCTGGTCCTCAGGGACTAGGAGCCCAGTCCTCTCAGGGAGCTCTTGAGCCACAGTGGAGCCCTCCCTCCCAAGCTGTGGGATAAGCGAAACTATACAGATTTTGCAGGAAAAAAGGGAATTAGCGACCCTAAGTAGCAGTGTTTGAAAAATGATCAGTTACACAAAGAAACCACTTGGTCCCTTAAAATGCTTTAAATTCCATAAAGTGGAATTAAATTTTGGACTCTGGAAGTACACTGCCTAAATTTAAATGCTGGGTGTGTCACATAATACGTATTAAACTTCTTTTCATGTCAGTTTCTTCACCTCTACAGTCAAGAATATAAGACTACCTGTTTTAGGTAGTCTTATCGCGAAGTCCTGGGCACATAGTAGGCACTCAACCTCGATACATATTAGCTATTATTATATTATTAAGTGTTTATTTACATCACGACACTATGCTTTGTTCCATTTCTCATCTCAATGAATACTCTACAACCCATCCTGAAAACAGATTAAAAACCTGGATAAGTTGAATAAAATTAATGTTTACCTTAATGTTAAGGAAACGCTCACAAGACTGACTTATTTTACAGATGTTTCTTCAAGACTGACTGTCCATCAACAATTAATTAAAGGCGGTATTGTAAATATTTTCAGGATACATGGCAAAAATATGTTGAGAAAGAAATAATAAATGTAAACAATAAAAATAATAAATAAAAACATGAACTCTGCAACCATAGCAACAAATTTTCCAAACTGTTACATTAAAATCCACAGGCCTAACTGAACTTTGAGTGAATCTTTTACACATGAACAATTTTGTAACGTTATGCAGTGGTCACTTGGAAAATATTGGTTCAATTGAGTTATAAATATCTTGCATGCTAACAAATTTCATTATGGAACATCGAAAACATCCTATTTGTTTATATGACCACCAGTCCCATCAGAAAAGTCTTTAAGTGCTTAAGCTGAAGTGTCAAGCTCCGGGTGGCAGATACAAGGTTTTCTAAAATTCTAAGTTCTGTTTGACAGCTCAGATTTTATCATTAGCATCAAACATTGTCAGCTGTTTATCTTGAGGTAACACTTTCACTTCGTTCATTTTTGAGAATCATAGCTCATCTCTCAGCCATTTTTTTTTTTTTTTTAAGTAAACTGTGTCCCATTCTACCTCAGGGCCACTAAGTGGCTTTTCTCAAGACAGCCATCGTCCTTGGGTCGGCAGTCGAGTGCTTTACACACATTCCCACTTACTGAGTATTAGAAAGACATGTGCTCAGCTGTTGAGAGCTAATAAAATGAATAATTTTTGCTTCTTCAAGGACATTCTTAAGTGAAACTGGGAGTTTTTTGTTTGTTTTTAAAAACTGAGCGCATGGGACTAAATACAATGATGACTAATAAATACTTTGGTGGCACTGCTGCCATTCATGCTAAGGCACCTGCAGTCTTACCCACCATTGTTTTTACATCTAGTGTAATGTTGACGCAGTGCCACAAATAACTTTTCTGTATTATTGTGAAGATAGCTTTGATGATGTACCCATTGTAAAGGTCTTGGGGCCTTCAGAGAACACACTTGGAGATCTACAGCTTTCGGTAGATTGCTTTGCCTCTCTTGCCCTCGGTTTTCCTATCTGTAAAATGGAGATAATTCATAGGACATATCCCCTAGAGTTGTCAGGAGGACTAAATGGAATAAACCACATAAAGACCAAGGAATAAAGTTGGTCTATGGTAAGTGCCATGTAAAGATTGGCTAAAAGGGGACGATGGATCACTCGAAACCCTTGGTTCATTCAGGTGTGATAAGAATAACCATCTCAGTGGTTGAATAAAAAGGAGAACATTATCATCATTTCCACTGAAAAAATTCTTGGTTATTTCCCTGAGGTCATATTGACTGGTCAATATGCCTTTCAATATGCCTTCAAATGCCTTTCTTAAAGCAGCTCTCACTGCTGAAATTTCCTGTGATGTGGCCTGAGTACATTACCCATCCCACCTTTACATAGGGTTCTGAGCATCTCTTCCTGGGGGCTACCTGGAAATCACTCAAGGCACTGGAGAAAAAAGCTGACACTTTTATTCATGTCTTCATATGTGTGTGGGTTCTCAAAATACCGTGACACCGAGAGAAACGAGAAATTGCTTGAACCCTGAACCTGCTATGCCATATTGGCTCTCTGCAGTTCAGCATGGTTTCCAAAAATGACTCGGGGCACAAACATCTGTCCCTATAGCCCACAAGAGAGGAAACTGACTTTGGAACTTGTTTTTTCCTGACGGCATTAACGTGATTTTTTTAAAAAAAATTAAGGCAGACACAGATGTGCAGTGAAACAAAATACAAACTTGCATGAATTTTTTTAGACAATACATCGTTTTGCTTTGGTGGTGAGCTTTTTGATGCTGCTGATCTCTTCGACCTCGTCCTGAACCAGCCCCATCTCTCTCAGAGCACTACAGCCAGAGCTCCTGCTTTGCGACCTTCAAACGGGCCTAGATCCATGCTGCCTGAGGCGCGCTGCCCTGGCTGCTCTGTAGGCCTGACACACCCCCCAGGCCATGCTCTTCCCAAGGCCGCTCCTGCTCAGAGGCCTGATCTGACTACCCCGTTTAAAGGAGCTCCCTCACTCCCCCCCCCAAGTCATTCTCTGTATCCATTCCCCAGTTGTTGTTGTTGTTTTAAATAAAATGATCAGTATCTGAAATTATTTTATTTATTTGCAGTTATCTATCTTCCTACAATACCACTATTCTCCATTGAGAGATCTTGTATTTTTGGTCACTACTGCCTTCCTGGTAAGTAGTGCCAGAAACATCATTGGCACAGACTAAATATTTGTCAGCTGAGTGGTGTACAGATGTCCTGAAGGCCTCCTGACCCTAGGTGTTCAAATCTCTCCACCTTTAGGGCTACAGGCACATGGAGTACTCAACATATATTCGTCGATAGTATGTGAACGAATGAATAAATGAGAATTTCTGACTCTGAAAAGGACTAGGTTTGGGATGGCTAGTGACCTCACTAATTATACACAGAAGCTCATACGCAGCTTGGCTACATAGAGTCTGCCAGGCACACGCTTTGACATTTACTCTTCAAACAACAACCGCAGTCTGGTTTTTGCCCTATCATTCCACAAAAGTTACTCACGCTAAAGTCACTCGTGATCTCCACGCTGCCAAATCAAACAGGCTTTTCCAATCTTTAGCTTTCTTGTCATTCTAAGCAGCGTGGCAGAGTGGGCCCCTCCTCCTTCATTGACCCCATTCTCATGACTCCCAGGGCAATGGGGATTTCTGGTCTCTCCCTGACTCTCACTTCCCTTTGTTAGCTCCTCCCCAATCACTTAATGTTCCTGGTCATTCTGAGAGACTCAGTTCTTCACTTCTCAGGCCACACTCATTCGCTACGCCATATCATGCAGTCCTGTGGCTTCAAATATCGTTTGTATGTTAGGTCCCAAATGTGTATCTCCACCCAGATCTATCATTGAATTCCAGGCTCATTATCCAACTGCCTAGTTGGCAATCCACTTGAACATCTCACAGAAATCCCAAAATGTCTATAACTGCAGACTTGATCTGCTAACCTTCTTCCATCCTTCTCACCTCGAGAAATGGCCACCCCATAAACCCACTTGCTGTCTGACCATCACACCCACTTCATCAACAGTCACGTCAATTTGACCTCCAAGAGCTATTTTATGTCCACATAGTCTGATCCACCTCCAATGCAGTCACCTCATCCTAAGGTATCATCACTTCTCACCTCTTTTAACCTGTTTCTTAGCTTCCCTTCTCGCTATTTCTCAGCCTGAAACACTTTTTCTCAAACTTTTCTGCTCTCTGAGTCTTCTATGAGAACCTTGGTTATAATGGGCACTTACTGAAAAACTTGAAGCAGGAAAAGTGCTTAAAACTAAATCTGTACTTTATAGTGGTGAAAGAATGGAAGATGAATTGGAGTGATGAGGATATAACAGTGATTGTTGAGATGGGGTGTGTAGGATGAGACATAATTGGTACACAGGGTGGGAGGAAGATAATGATCTCTGTTTGGGGCATGCATTCGGGACATCAGTGGGGCATCAGAAAGAAATGTCCATCACCTGCCATGATGGGGGCTATGGAAGATGCTCACAGGTTGGAACTTCCTCTTTGAGAAATCAGAAAGGGAGCTGACTGGAAACATGAAGAAAGAGACCCTGAGAGCCCATGGGTGGTAGAAGCCACTGCAATTGGTGGCACCCAGATGAGGGAACCTCCTTTATATTGAGATTGTCACTAGTTGTTTATTAAAGACCATTATTCTGTAGCCATACGTTCATGGCATGTTCACAAAACACATGAAGCCAGCATGACTATTTTTGGAACACAATAAAAAGTAAGTGAAATATAAAACTATTTTACAAGCATAATGTAGCACTTTGTTTAATAGCAAACTAACATTTGCTTGCCACTAGCCTAAATGTCACTAAACAGAGACTAGACACCATTATATTGATAGATATTAATTTCCTTCCATTCCAAAACAATGCAATTCACAAAAGAGTGCACTCTTTGTTCAACAAATATTCACTGAGTCCCACTGTGTGTCAGGCACTATTCTAGATGCTGGAGATAAAGTGGTAAGGAAGACAGACAAAAGGCACAAAAGGCATGTGGAATGAGTG
Source organism: Rhinolophus hipposideros (assembly GCF_964194185.1). NCBI lineage: Eukaryota > Metazoa > Chordata > Mammalia > Chiroptera > Rhinolophidae > Rhinolophus > Rhinolophus hipposideros. The sequence continues at coordinate 10,659,143 of NC_138058.1, read as the reverse complement.
CGTCCAATCAAATCACACTATTATTATATCACACTGTCAACACTGCTTCCCAGTTTTACAGAGATGATACTGTAAGTCAGAGAGCCTTGATTAGTTAGCAAAGGTACTTATCAGGTAAATTCTACGTTAAAACAGACATCCAATAAAATGCATTTTGTAGTAATATGTAGGGGAAAACAGAAAGCAAGAAGAGGAAATTGGCCATATTCTCTAGGTCAACAGCGAGCACTAATTGAGTTGACGAGAAAAATCGTAGCTGAGCAATTTGACCTTGGAACAAAATTCTTTCGGGTGAATTTTAAGTGGCTAAATTACAAGTTTTGGGAGAATAGTTCTTGCTATGGAACGTTCTTCTCTGTGTGATTCAACTTAATCTCAACTTTTTGTTGTTTTTTTGTTTTGTTTTGTTTTTTTTGGTCAGGGGAAAAGTCCATATTATAATCAATCACCTATTTACTGCAACACACTGAGTGTTTTCACCCATTCATGATAGATTTTTAAATGCTCAGAGTCTTCTACATCTCATGATTTCTCCTTCTAATCTGGTACTTTACAATAAGTAGACTTAGCGAAAACAAAGAAAAAAACTTGTGTCAGAAGGCACTTCTAATTCTTTCAATTCTCATGCTCTCTGGAGCTATACTTTTTATATACAACCTAAAAATAATTGATGATACAGTGTAAATTTAAGAACTTGTTAGACATTTCAATCAACTATTTCAGAAAGCTATAACTCAACTCTTTTTTGAAAACTTTTTTTATAACTCAACTCTTGATTTGGAAATACAAAGTCTCTCAAATAGAGAGCAGGCGGATGGGTGATTCCTGACGCTTGCCAGCAAGTCTGGCTTTTTTCGCTTTGATTTAACTGTATCTTGATCAATCTACCATGTTTCCCCGAAAATAAGACCCACCTGCAAAATAAGCCCCAGTTAAGATTGTCAGCCAGACGGATACAGTTAGTACGTTATGACAATGTTCCAGAAAATGACATGACTGTGAGTACGTGACAAAAAATTAGACATCCCCTGAAAAGAAGCCCTAATGTGTCTTTTGGAGCAAAAATTAATATAAGACCCGGTCTTATTTTGGGGAAATATGGTATAAGACCTGGTCTTATTTTCGGGGAAATATGGTAGTTCATCTAGATTTAAGCAGTAATTCCTTTTACACACTTTGGTTCTTTAAGGCTATGGAGTATCTTTCAAATATCTGAGTTAAATGTGGGCAGAGATAAAGAAAACTAGCCAACCCTAGGGCCGCAGACTTCAGAGAAGATATCAGGTTTTCCTGTGCACATGAAGTCTACACCCATGGGCAGCCCAGGAATTTGCTGGATAAAAGCAATCAGTAATCACATAGGGCCGAAAAAAAATGGTAGAGATGGTCATGGTGATGGAAACGCAGAGCATGCAGCTCAGAAACTGTTCTCCAGACTGTACTCTTTTAACAAAGACACCTACTATTTATGCTTTTGGAAAAAAAAATCAGTGACTTCCCTACACAGTCCATAATGAGTTCTGCAGATTCATGGAATTCCTTTCTTGAAATCATTTCCTTTAGCTGAATTTTTCTGTTTATACTATCCATCTCCAAGCTTATTTAAATTCAGGCTGTGAACAGGGACCATGTTTATATCTTCTGAGCTGTGCTCATCAACTTCCCAGTAGCTCCATAAATGTCTATGTAACAAAAATATTAATAATATTAATGAAGCATTTCATAAAAACTACAGAGTGTGGATCAGTTTTTCTTCCATTTCCTTGAGGTATAACGTGCCACCTTTGGAAAATTTCTCCATTGGGAGAACAGTCAGAGGTTCCCTATGAAGGTAATTCGGACCCTTTGGATAGCTTACCCAGAGTCAACTGGGTATAAACAACTGGTCCTCTATAATTTCTTGTATTTTGCAAAAGGCAGCCAAAGCAATTGGACATCATTTCACATATGATCAGGTTCACAAGCCATCGGGTCTTGCCAATTGTGCCTAAGGGCCACATCTGTGCTATTGCCCTTAGTATGGAAACTCTGGCTTTACTATTGTTGTTTCCCCGAAAATGAGACCTAACCGGAAAATAAGCCCCAGCATGATTTTTCAGGAAGACATCCCCTGAGCATAAGCCCTAATGCGTCTTTTGGAGCAAACCGTAATATAAGACCCGGTCTTATTTTGGGGGAAACACGGTATCTTTACCTCTTCTGTAGTTTTTATGTCCTTTTCGATTATGATTAATGTCCATGGGAACAGATAAAGTAGCTACTCTTTCAATAGGCATGAGCTATCATCAATTATCACTGTGACTTTCATTAAAATATTAAAGTAGTTAAGGACCAAATAGAAATAGTTTCCTTTATTAATTTCACTTAAAATAACAATGAAAGTGGAAAGATGGTTATATGTTCATTAACTTGCTAATGAAGCCAGGCCAATAATTCAAAGCTGGATTGCCTGCATGATATCGATCTGAAGTATCTATCACCAGCAGAGATCACTTGGTAACAGGAACTTAAAATAAGTACCAGGATTTTTCCTTTCCAAGAATTCATCTTTGGATTTTTGTGCCTGGTTGTTTTCTTTCCAGCCTGCTGGAAATGGAAGATTCCCCTGAAGAAAGCAGGCGTAAGTGTAGCCTGGGGAGTGAAATCCTGATGAAACCTTTGGACATCATATTAAAGTGGACAGAAGCACGCCACACGCCCTCTGGTTCTGTCACGCGCCCGGATACAGCCCGACAGGGTTCTGGGGAGGATCTCTGGGGACACGACTCTCTCTGAGGCTCTGACTCACAGCACCAGGGCTGTTTTTCTTCTGGGGAAAGACCAGACACTTGCCCTTTATAAAAACCTCTAGGATGAGTCACAAGGAAAATCAGCTGCCATTCGGGGGTGGTGGGTGGAAATCCAGGCTTGAAAATGAGGCCACGGGATGGGCCGAATGGCCCTGCGGCTGCAGCCTGGGTAGTGTGAGCTGGTTTTCATGACTGTGCCACAGGGAGAATCCCGTGTGGCCCTCATCATCCATATCAGACTCCTACTCGATTTCAAAAGGGTGCTACCCACCCTGGGGAAAAAACAACAACAAAAAACCTAGCCCACTGAGATGTGAAATAACACAGCCAGGGAAACAGATGGCTCAGGAAGAAGCAACGTGGAATAACAGTGAGGGTGTGGGAGTCAGAGTGTAGGCTGGGCGAGGCGACCCGGGAGGGGAGAACGGGCATCAGTATGTGGCGACAGATGACAGAGTGTTGTTTGGGAGGAGCAGTTGGAGGAGGCAAGGGAAATGGAAGTGATGTATTGATGCATAAGGGCTGTAGCATAATTAGGAAAAATCCCCCTTCTGTCGACTCCATAAGTCCTGCCTGGTTCAGGAGAGAGCGCTGGCTTCGCTGAGGAAACAGAGGTCACACGCAAGTCCAACAGGCCTTCTCACTCGAAGTGAGCTCATTTGTGTACAGCTGTAGGCAACATAAACATGGCTGCTTAGAATTCTTTATAGAGTACCGGCCTTTGTACTCCATACTTCACCGAAGTTAATAAGTAGGTGTCAAACTCTGAATTAAAATTCCCAGAAGAGGACACAGCACAAAGGACAATAAAAATGATTTTTAAATAATCATAGGGATAAATAGCATCCACTTCTGACAAATGTAAGTGCTGGCATAAAATGTTATTAGGCTACAGACATCGTCTTTTGTTCAGGAAGTATGCCTTATTCTCCAGCCATGTCATTCATCATCCTAATGAGCCCTCAAAATGTAAATTAAATAGCAAAGACGGATTCGTTCGAGAAGCATCTTTGTGCTAGGTGTTAAACCATTTTTCTACTTTTATTCTTATATGCTGGTTCATTTTTTCCATTGGGGAAAAAAAAGCCCTGGATACTTGAACACTTTATGGGGCAAGTTCATGTAATTTGTATTTTCAGTAAACAGTTCATTCATTCTTTAGTACTTTGGGATCTGCAATTTCAAAGAAACAAAATCTCATTTTAAAATGCTGCGCCCTGTAAATTATGTTTGATCTGGAAAATCTTAGGAACCTGGGTATGCATTTGCTTTCTTGTTTTATTCAGAAGTGATTTGGTCTAGGGAAGCCCTCAATGCGAAAGGATTAGTGAAAATTTCAAACAGCTTTAGTTTACTGAGCTGAATGCATTAATGGCTAGGCAAACACCATTTCAGCCATTAATGATAAAAGAATAAGGTCATGAGCCAAATTAGTTGCGATTTCTTGTTATGTATTGATAAGAACATTACCCGTTCCTCTGATGAATAGAGAAATCAGGGTTTTGTACTTGACCTGAATTTATGCATGAGCACACACAACAGGAGTGACTGAGCAGCACCGCGAGGAGGCATCCAGGAAAAACACACTGAGAAAGGAAAATAGCAACAAATCATGCCTCATTTTGGCCTGATTGGTCCTCATTTGCCTCTCTGTCTCTCTCAGTGTTTCTCCCCCCCACCCCCCAACACACACACAGACCCCTATCCTCTCTTATTGCAACATACAAATCATTCTTTGCACTCTCTGGCTGTCCCTGTATATGTGAGAGCTCAGCTCATGCTTGTGTTTCTCCAGCTCTTAGCTCATTCATTGTGTGTGAGTGAATGTATACAAAATGAAGATACAAATAATTGCCCTGTTGAGGTTTACCTCCTGTCCAGGGAACAGCCATTTATCTGCCCAAGGGGGTTTCTGCAGCCCCAATCTGCAGAATAAATTATCATTAACCAGTCTAGGTATTCTAGAGACATTATATTTTATGAGGTCAAAATGTTGGAGGAATACCCAGAGGGCGAGCTGAAACCATCCAGCTGGGAAAGGAGTAGGCTGGTGAACAGCATTATATGAAAGCCCGAGGTCTTACAGGGGCTGTGGATCAACTGCTGGCCCCGCCTGAGGTCAACCCTAAAAGCCTGGCTGGCTCACTGGGACAGCTGACTTTGGGAAGCAGCCATACCCTTGGGGCAATACCTAGGGATGGCGCACCTCTAGGTGAGGGGCCTCTCTCTTTGAGGGTCTGGCTGATGAAAGCATATCAAGATAAATGGGAGCTCACAGGAAAGCCTGCATATTCCGTTCTGATCTATCTTATTTCATTGGTTATTTTTAATGGGGACTTTTCTTTATAACAGGACCAAGTTGAATGCAATGCGAGGTTCAAAACTGTCAACAAGACAGTTGGCTAAGCCCAAGCCACGGACATTTCATTTCTGCCTCTCAATTTCCTACTAATGCACATTTTGATCAGGTTATGACCTAACAACAGTACTAATTAGTGGGGGAGAAGCTAACGCCTCGTGTCCATGGGCCTTGAGAAGTTTTGGGGTCGGGGGGCCAAGAAACAGGGAAAGAAGCAGTTTGAGTGATAAAGTGAATGTTAATCCTGACAAAGCAAAACAAGGTATTACTGTATACAGATAGCTGGGAAAGTATTATACCCCGAGAGACATATTTTAAAGCACAATGTAAGCCTCATCCAGAGTCTGGAAAGATTAACTGGTTAGGATATCGATAAATTTTTTTTATTTTCGACCCCAGGCAGGAAAAACAATGTATAGTCTAGGAACTGCAAGGTGCCCTACTATGGAGAATGTGCTTTTTAACCTTTGCAATATGTTAATATAAATTCACAACAATAATATACTTGTACATGCTCACACATAAAACCTTTCAAGTATAAAAGAAATCAGCTACTCCCTGTTTTCTGAGAAAATTCCCAGTGAAGAAGGATCTCAGTTGGAATGCACAGAACCTCAAATTCCTGCAAATGGGTCCCATGTTAAATGACTGACAGTACAGGTAGGAACTCCATAGAATAAAATCCATGCTTCATTAGTCCCCCAGCTGAACTCAGAATCCCCTGGCTCAGAATATATCACAGCCTTTAAAAATAAATTCTCTCCTGAATTAACATCTCAGAATCATTCATCTTTGAAGTGACCCTTCAATTTCCTTTGGAAGAAAACTACTGCATTTCACCAAGGTCTTTTTTTCTTTTGGCAAATCATGATTTCATGGAGAGAAGACAAATAACATGCTCCTTCTTTTATCATTTCCCCATTCTCACCCACAAGGTGGCTTCTTTTTCCTTCTCAACTGAAACATCCTAAATCTAAAATCAAGAGACAGCCATCTACTGAGTCAGGAAGGGGCGAAAATTTAATTTTAGGTATAATGTAAAAACAAAAACAAGGCTAGACAGATTATGAATTTCAGCAAGAAAGAAGCATTGTAGTTAATAAAATTTCGCTACATTAAAAATGGTTGGGATCTTATTCTTCATTGCAGAGGCCTGGTTTATTAAGTAGACACCAAACTCAGCTTGATTATTTCACGCAGTCACCACCAAATATTAATAATGTTGACTTATTTATTAGGCCAATGAAGGGATGAAGTCTGTGTGCAGTCAAGATATGCTGCCTCATTTTACCCGATGCATGTGACACTCAAGGTACAGATACCATGTTTAAACACATTAGGATACCTTGGTCTAAAAGTATCTCTACTATAAAGCCTTCTTAAGCAGAGAACCATTTAGAAAGAAAATAATTATTCCTTTATTTGTTTATTTATTAGTTGAGATTTTCAAAGTGAGGTGTTTACTTAAAGCAGAATATGTCTATCCTATCCCCAGTTTTCACTGTGAAGACCGCATAAGCCAAATCCCAGAGGAGACCTATTCTGGTTTAGGGATGGCTGGGTTTACTGTATTTGCTTCTCCCACCATCTTCCAACTCCAGTTCTTCCTTCTATCAAGGGTGTTCATTGGAATAATCCATGTGGAGTTCACATTTTCAGTGTACTTTGGCCAGAAGTGGCTTCCTCAAAGCTACCCACCTCTTCTAAATAGCTCTATTATTAGGTTAATCTTACAAGAGAGCTCTCACCATTTAGTTCTCCATGTTCACCCACCTTTAATGGCTCCCCATCACCTAGAGGATAAATCTATAGTCCACAGAGCCAAGCTCAGCCCCATATGAAGCCTTCCTGTCAGGCTGATTCTGGACAGTGTGCATTCCTGCTGAGAGGTCCTCCTTTCTCTCCCCTTTCAAATTCTTCCTCTGAAGATGTGCTGGAACCCTACCTCACATATGAAGGCTGTCTATCATCTTCCTCAAAACCCAGTGTCTGCACTCCTCCTGCTTGATACTCACTCTCTCCCATCTCACTGAGCTCCTTCACGTTCCACTTGCCTAAGTTTTACCAACATCTCTGAAGGTCGGCCACTGTCATGGGTGTAGCCTACACCGAAGAGACTGCCTTATCCATGGTCAAGACCAAATAAAATGAATCACCTTACAACTGTTTTCCCATTTCCATTTTCAGCTGGAAGAAACGTGAATCCCAGGGAGATACTGCAGTCCCTTAAAGGTGTGGTTGCGTTCAGTAGTTGCTGGTTTCAGGAATGAAAGTGCAGGGACCTTTTCAGTTCTGAAAATTCCATCCTTTGACCCCTCTTAAGTTTTAGAGGTAGTAAGAGATATGGAGCCCTTCTGGGTCCTTTTCAATGATCACCCACGTGTCTGCAGTAGATGTGTTCATTCATTACGTCTTCCTCCGATTTGGGAGACAAACTCCACCACTTGCTTGAGCCACTTGAATAAGCTCATTTCGGGGGAAGACCTCACTTTGGGGGCTGATCTAATCTACAGGGCCAGCTTTGGAATCAACCATGTGACTGGTCTCCTTCTCCTCCCCTCTCCTGTTACAATACTGGCAAGGGGTGCTTACCCGTTAACCAACTCGTTTTATTTCATCTCCTACTGTCTGGAGATCTGCCAGGAGACACGGGAACAGGGGACATATAGATAGTAAAAGTTTATTGATCCACTTTACTCTTAGTGATTGATCTGGAGAAGGGGGTATGAGGCCTGAACCAGGAGTGCAGTTCTGTCTTAAATCCTCAAAATACATTGACAAATCTCCTTTAAACACGCCTCTTATGCACTGTCTGCCTGACATCCTGCCCTGTTCACTTTTTGTTCAGTTATGTTTTAGCTTTCAGATTGACTATCTCTTCGTACTTCAGAAGGGTTTACAAGACCCTATGATGGATGTTCAGCCTCCTGTTAGCCATGTCTTTTCATTACTTTCCACCCACACATTCCAAAATTGGGAGAACACCCATCGTATCCCTGTTGCTGGGGAACCCTTTCTGCAGGTTGGCCTTAGCCTACCCCAATCCATGGATGCCGCAAGATGCCTGTGGCTATATTAAAGCTAATACACTGGAGTCATTAAATAAAAACCTTTCTCAGGAACAAAGGAGGGATGTGCAAGGTCAGATGGCCCCCTTAACACAGGATGGACTCATTTTCATGAGAGGCTTGGGGAAGTCCCCTGCTGCCTCCCTCTCTGCTAGAAAATGCAAAGGCTGCAAGTTTGCCATCAGGAAAATCTCTAATTGCTTTTGGACTAGTTTAACTTCAAATCCACTGGGTTAAGGTCCTTTAAAAAGGGTCTGTACACCATGCTCCCTGGAAGAAATTCTATTAGCCAAATTGAAAAAAATAACGACAATAAGGCAGACACATATTACCTCAAAATGATAGCTGTGGAAGAAATTCCATTATAATATTTGACTTGTAGATTTCTTGAGTGGCAAAAAGAACAACAGTACTCATGCAAGAATTTAATTATATGAATTTGAGATATTTTCTTAAGTTTGAGTTTTCAAAATACTTCAATAACCATCTTTAAAATAGATTGACTTCCACTTGTACCTAATACTATAGGAAATAGCAAATTTATCTTAATTAAATTTCTGGTGACTCCTAATTGCAAAAATTTCATCACTTAATCATCTCTCAACTTCCCTTCATGGGATGGCTGAACTAGCTCACGTACGCAAATGCGAATCACCAGTCAGTGTTAGAAACAGACATGCTGGGAACACTGGTGTGCCCTCACAGGTGGCAGCCCCCCCCCCCCCGGCAGGCAGGGCACCTAAAAGCAACACAGGTGCACGGACAGAAGCCCGCTGAGCAAATCTGTTCACCTGTGTGTCCCCATCATGTTCAAGCTGGCCTTGATCTCTAGAATGTAAGAGGTTTACGGCAAAGAGCAACTAGCAAATTCAGCCCTAAGTCACACAACCTGTCTCAGAATCCAGAAGAGGCAAAAACACACCATTTCCTGACAATTTGCTAGAAACACAAAATTAGAGGAAGAAAAACTCCACCATTATTGCCAGAATCATCTTTAGGTAAGAAAGACAATGAATACTCCATGGATTCTGGGCCTTTTTTATAACTGATATTCAGGGTAGTGTTAGCACCGTGCTCATTAATTCTGCATCTGCTTGGTTTGTGAAGTTGATTCTTTTTTTTAAGCAATGCGCTATCCCTGCTCACCACATATCAGAGTGCAGTCACAGTAATAATGTAGTTATCGTATTATGTGGTAATGATTGCTTAAATACATGGACTCTTATCAGAAAATATAAGCTAATGTCAGGATTTATTCTGGCTTTTTAAAAAATCCTAGTTGATAATATAGTATCTGGAACATGGTTAGCATTCAGTAAATACATGTTTTTATTACTGTTGTAGTTATTGAGCTATTATAAGTTATCGAGTACTGAGTGCTTATTGCAAAAGGCACTGTGCTTAAAGTCTTTCCGTACTTTATCTGACAATCCTTCATCGCATCCCTATGAGAGGGGAATTACTTCCTTCTGTTCACAGATGAGTCAATGGGACGTGGTAAATATGCGACTTGCTCCAATTCACCCAGATGTAAAGGGTGGAGACTGGCTTCCATCTGGGTCGGCCCAAATCCCAACAGGTAGGTTACTGAGGGCTGCACCAACATCCATGCCCTTTCAGTATTCTAAGAGCTAGCTCTCTGCACTTATTATTTGTAACCACATTCAGCAAGTGCTATATTAAGAACATCACGAACACTGTCATACACAGTGCGAACTCTGCATCGTACGTCTTCGTAATGAACCTCATATGAAAACGTTAGATAATTCCAAAGCAAGGAATGACAAAGTACATTCCCAAAAAAATACTGGGATGGAAGTCGTAACTCTAAAAATGAAATAGAGTAAACCTTCCCTGAAACTTAAGGACAAATGAAGAGAGTAAATGATGGAAGCATTGGTATAAGTTAAGGGAATTTCACTGATAAAATTCAGCGTAGACATTGATATGTAATTTCAAGTGAATGAAAACTGTCAGTTAAATAGAAGCTTTAGCCTATGTATAATGTTTGAATTTTGCCTCTTAAAAAAAGCATTTCATTTTTTGTACCACATTAAAAACTACATTCAGGATTTCACAGCTAGGAGACTGTGTCTATTTAAATTAAATGTTATAATTACCTTAGTACCTGTAGATAAGTACATTATCTTTCCCTGTATTTCTTCCTATTTTGTCAATTTCTTTTTAAAAATTGTATGAGTGGAGTAGGGTTTGAAAGTCACCATCTGACAATGACTTTTAGTCGTAAGCATTTCAGATGGACATTTAACCCAACGTAACTTTAAGAAGTCTTTCTCTTTTATGTATTGTAATCAATCACCCCTACTTCTGAAAAGACTTAAAGCATGTACATCAAAACTGTATCTTTTTTAAAGCACGCAGCTGTCTTTGTCAAAGCAGTGCATCTTTTCAAGGAAATGTCAGCAATGTTATTCTTGGGCCTCCCTCTGCCCGAGAGGCCAATGAGGGCTGAACAATGAAGCCAACAAGACAGTTAATCAATAGGAGTCACAGCACCATTTTTTATCCTCTAGAATCTTCATTTTCAATGAGGTTTACATCATTAAAGTAAGAAAGCAGGACCGTCAATCTCCATTGGTTTCAAGTGGTAGATGAAAGAATTAATTTGACTGTCATAAAAGTAATGATGCAACTGTGTGCTTTATGTCTTTAAACATTCGTTCATAGGTTTAAAACTTAGGACAGACAGATTGCTGGGAAATAAAATCACTGATGTATCAGTTTGTTTCCTTACAGTCTAACTAGATTTCTAACAGATCTGAATCTTGGAAAGAAAAGCAAAAGGTTTCAATACAAATCCTTTAAGGTGCTATGAATAATATATTTGAAGTACATGTATCAGCAGTGGTACTCCTGCCATTGTTTCTGAACAATGTTGCCACGTGTCGTCTCAACACATCACTTAACACCCACGTGACCCCTTCCTAGGTTTTGTGGGTCCAAAAGCCTATCAAGCTCTCTTGGGGAAAAAAAAAATGTAAAATTAGGTCCAGGGGCTTGTAGGAGGACCACACAAGCCAGCAGCCCTGAAACTGAATCTTGATTAACTTAATGGTAAATAAGCCCCAGCCTCATCCACTGAAAAACACGAGCGTCGTTTTGCTAGTACACGGCAAGTTCGGAATGAGCTGGGATTTTCCTTTGGTCTTCTTTTTCCCACAGCGGCCTCCTCTGACCTCCCGAGATATTATGTGCTACTGTGGCAGAAGGTGGGTTGAGAAAGAAGCAGGGAGACCCCAGCCCAGCCCACGGGGTTCTGTGAACATCCTGGAAAACTGCAGGCAGCCACCCTCACTCAGGGCAGGAGTAGCGGCGAGGGACTGCTTTCTGAGTTTTACACAATTTAGGGACTGATGGGATTGTCATTAGGTGTTTGTATGTTCAGGGCTTTCAGAACTAGTTTTACACATTTACATGTTATGCTTCTAATCATTTGTTTTTGGTACGAATTTTCAATGGAAAATCCATCAGAAATGCAATAAGGAATGGAGAGGAAGGAAAAGTCAGAAGGGATCATGGACTTTTAACTCTTGATGAAGGTCCATGTGTTGGCACCTCGTTTTTCACTGAAACACAAGCAAAGCAAGCACTGTCTAGGACATCACGATGCCTGACCGGGCATACGAATGTGCATGTGTCTGAGCAGACAGAAGACCTGGGGTGGGAGGAGGCATGTTACTTGTATGAATTCGGCACTTTCTCACAACCACGGGTTCTCACGCGCTGCACACCAGCCACCCTTCCCCCACCCGTCCTTCAAACAGCAGGGGTGTCGGAGACAGGCTTTGGTGTTCCCGTTCTGTCTGGGCAGAAGTGACCTCTGTGTGCCCCTGGCCTACCAGGTGCAGGATCAAGGGCCTGTCGCTGGATCTCCCCCACCTCCATCAAGGGCTGAGAGTCAGTCTCCCGGCTCACTGGGTCCTGCCTTGGGGCTGGTGTCTTGTACATGTAGGTTTTATTGTTATTCAAGTATGGTGATAGGAGACAACAGGTCTGGAGACTGTTGAAAAGATAGTTTGTTAGTCACAGATCCCAAAAGAAGGGGGTGCTCTACACAGGGGGGCCACATGGGACGTGGGGAGGTATCAGGGTCAGTCAGGAGGCAGAGGGCGTCGGGGAAAGTGTGCAACAACCTTGATTGTGGTTTCTGAAGGAAGGAACAGGAGAGGCAGAGTAAGCCGGTGTAGCTCTGGCTAGTCTGACTGACTTGAGCGGGCTCTGGGGCATAGGAGCGGCCCCCAGTTGCCTAGTACCAGGCCCTGGGGTGACTCAGGCAGGGAGATAGTGGCCTGATACAGGAGGTGGCTGTGGGGTGGACTCCAGGTTACCCGGTTTGCATCTGAAAGGTGTGCTCCCAGCAGGGGAGTCCACTCACTATCTCTAGGAATCAACTAGCTTTGGGGGGCGGGGGGCAGGCCCTTCAACGTCAGCTAGGCTCCAAACTGTCAAAGCATCAAACATATAGCGCAAAAAGACATGATTCATACAAGACAAAAGAGAAGTGGGCAAGTAAGAATGTCCCAGCCACAGTCCGAATCTAGCTTCCTAGATTCTGAGGCCAGAGAAGACAGACTTCCCTCACCATGCTTCACGTTCCGGCTGGAAGGGCTCCTGAACCGTCCACCCTCGTCCCTGTGACCTATGGAGGACAGCTACAGGTGGGTGCCTCACCCAACACCAAGAAACTAGACATGATATTAACCCCCATTTTACAGATGAAGACACTGAGGCTCAGAGAGTTTGAAAGCGCCTTTCCCAATATCACCTAGCTAGTCAGGGTTTGTATCCAGGCCTAGGAACATTCTGTCTCTTAGACACCGGGCTTAAAGTCTACCAGCATTCTCAGGTGCCACACAAATACTTGAGGGCTGAAGAAGAAAAATATAATACATGGGCTTCTGAATAAAAAGAGAAAGCTAAAATGTCAAAATTAATAAAGGTTTATAATTAAATGTCAAAAAAACCATATTCAGTCATTTTTGTTGTTACGTTTAGCATTCATTTAAAAGCCCTCTAACACTTGACAATAATGTGTATGTAGCTTAGATTTTTTTCACTTTCCAAGAATTCCTGAGTTTGCCTGATGATTACAGAGAAACCAATTACAAATTAAATGAATTAGCTATAGTCATATAACTTCAAAAGCAAAGTTATAAAAGCCTTTCAACAATTTTATGCCATTATAATAAAACAACAACAAAATGTATTTCATGTGGGATATGGGTATACTTTAATGTGTTCCACAGGACAGGGGTGAGGCCACCAAAAGGAAGCAGGTCTTTATAAAGGCTTGGAGGTCTTTAAAGGGTCAAGCCTGAGTCAGCCTGCTCCCAAATCCCGGCTCTGGCTCGGTCCACTCCCATGCCCGCCCCTCCCACACAGGGCATGTGAGGTGGCTCAGTGGCCCCTGTGGGAATGGGCCTATTACAGACAATAGCTCAAGAGCTCTGCAGCATTTGATAGCTTCAATGCTGTGGGATATAATACCAAGTATTACAAAGGTAGTGAGAGAACATTCGAATACACAGAGATATGCATTGGAGTTTCTGGAATGTCTGTTAAGAGTACCAACAAGGTATGGGAGTGAGAAGACGCAAATCTTCTTTTAGTGCCACCATTCCCTGGCTACCTGGGTGAGTCCTTATTTTCCTTATTTATGAATTTCAGGATTTGAAATATATCAGACCGCAGGGTCCCTGAACTTTAAAGTCTTTTATTCTATTCTAAAAACATACACAACGCTTTGCAAAAGGGCAAACTTCTTGGAACGGAATGGCACACTCTAATAAGCTGATAATAATAGTATTTATAGGCTTAATTTAAATAGAGGCCACACAGGGCAGCCATGGAGACCAGGCTGCCAGACTCCAGAGCCAGACTGTCAGATTTGAATCTTAGTAACTAAGACGTTTGGGTAATTTCCTTAACCTCAGCTTCCTCATATATAAAATGAGGATAACACCACACAGGGTTGCTGCTGCTATAATTAAATTTAAACATTTACAATAATGCCTGGAATACAGTAAACTCTCAGTAAATATTGATGTTGTTCTTAACTTTTAAAATCTGTTTTTAACTTTTATAAGGTAAACTCCCCAACAATAAAGACTGTATGTAAAAGTCACTGGAAAAAAATAAATGAAACAGTTTAAACCTAAGACCCTTGGAATACGCAGGTTTTGCATTTTTATTGGTTTCTTGATTTTAAATGACTATAAATTCAAAACTCCCTGGTCAGTTTTCACCCTAAATCAGTGCCTCCAAAATGCATTCATATTCTTGTAAGTTTTACAACAATGGCACTCCATCTATCAGGAGTCAGAAAAATATACAGCTATGGAACCGATCTCACTGTAGTGTACATATTATGATGTCTATCATAGTTATGAGACTATCAAATTAAAAATATACAAGGAAAAGGATGTGAAATTAATATTTAGAAATCAGTTGCATTTTTATACACCAATAATGAACAATCAGAAGAAGAAATTAAGAAAACAATCCCATTTACAATAGCATCAAAAAAGAATAAAATGTTTAATAAGTATATTTAACCAATTTGGTAAAAAACTTGTACTTGGAAAACTATAAAACACCGAAGAAAGAATATGAAGAAGAAAAAAGTAAGTGGAAACATATACTGTGCTCATGGATAGGAAAAATTAACATCGTTAAAATGTGTATATTACCTAAAACAATCTACAGATTCAGTGCAATCCCTATCAAAATTTCAATGTCATTTTTCACAGACATAGAACAAATAATCCTGAAATTTATATGGAACCACAAAAGACCCCAAATAGCCAAAGCAATCAAGTTGGAGATATCTTACTTCCTGACTTCAAACTTATCTACAAGGCTACAGTAATCAAAACAGTATGGCCCTGCTAGGCATAAAAACAGGCACACAGATCAATGGAACAGAATAGAGAGTCCAGAAATTAACACACGTCTATATGGTCAATTAATCTATGACAAAGGAGGCAAGAATATACAATGGGGTAAGAACTCTTCGATAAATGGTGTTGGGAAAACTGAACAGACACATGCAAAAAAAATGATACTAGACCACCTTCTTATACCATATACAAAGTAAACTCAAATTAGATTAAAGACTTAAATGGAAGACCCCAAATCATAAAGCTCCTGAAAAAACATAGACAGTAAACTAACTCTCTGATATTGCTCTTACTAATTTTGTTTTGATCTGTCTCCTCGGGAAAGGGAAACAAAAGGAAAAATAAACAAATGGTACTATCGGATCAAACTAACAAGTTTTTGCACAGCAAAGGAAACCATCAACAAACAAAAACATGACATACTGAATGGGAGAAGACATTTGCCAATGATACATCTGATAAGAGGTTAATATCCAAAATTTATGAGGAAGCCATACAACTTAACACCAACAAAACAATCTGATTAAAAAGTGGGCAGTGGACCTGAATAGACATTTCTCCAAAGAGGACATACAGATGGCCATATGTAAAGATACTCAACATCACTAATCATCAGAAATGTAAATAAAAACCACAATGAGATATCACCTCACTCCTGTCAGAATGGCCATCACCAATAAATCAACAAACAAGTGTTGGTGAGGATGTGGAGAAAAGGGAACCGTGGTGCACTGTTGGTGGGGTTGTAAATTGGTGCAGTCACTACAGAAAACAGTATGGAGGTTCCTCAAAAAGTTAAAAATGGGGGCTGGCCTGGTGGCTCAGGTGGTTAGAGCTCCATGCTCCTAACTCCGAAGGCTGCCAGTTCGATTCCCACACGGGCCAGGGGGCTCTCAACCACAATGTTGCCAGTTGGATTCCTCGAGTCCCGCAAGTGATGGTGGGCAGCGCCCCCTGCAACTAAGATTGAACACGGCACCTGATCTGAGCTGCCGCTGAGCTCCCGGATGGCTCAGTTGGTTGGAGCGCGTCCTCTCAACCACAAGGTTGCCGGTTCGACTCCCACAAAGGATTGTGGGCTGCGCCCCCTGCAACTAGCAAAACGGGCAACTGGACCTGGAGCTGAGTTGTGCCCTTCGCGACTAAGACTTCAAGGACAACAACTTGAAGCTTAATGGCACCCTCCACAACTAAGATTGAAAGCACAACAACTTGACTTGGAAAAAAGGCCTGGGAGTACACATTTTTCCCCAATAGAGTCCTGTTCCCCTTCCCCAATAAAAAAAAAAAGAAGAAAAACACAGGTGTAAAAAATATAGGTTTAAAAAAAAAAGTTAAAAATGGAGCAATTCCACTTCTGGGTATTTATCTGAAGAAATCCAAACCACTAATTCAAAATGACATATGTGCCCCTATGTTCATTCCAGCATCATTTACAATAGCCAAGATAGGGGAGCAACCTAAGTGTCCACTGACAAACGAATACATAAAGAAGATGCAGTACATTTATACAGTGGAATATTTCTCAATCATAAAAAAAGAATGAATTCTTACAATTTGTGACAACATGGATGGACCTACAGGGTATCATATTAAAAGTTAAATAAGTCAGAGAGAGAAAGACAAACACCATATGATTTCACTCAAATGTAGAATCTAAAAATTAAAATAAATGAAGTAACAAAACAAACTCATAGATACAGAGAACAAACTGATGGTTGACAAATGGAGGGGGACTGAGTGAAAAAGGTGAAGAGATTAAGAAGTACAAATTTCCAGTTACAAAACAGTTATGGTGATGTAAAATACAGCATAGAGAATCAAGTCAATAATATTGTAACAACTATGTATGGTGTCAGATGGATACTAGACTTTTTGGAGGGATCACTTCGTTAGTTACAATAACGTATAACCACTATGTTGTGCACCTGAAACGAATACAATAGTATTCCATGTCATTTGTAATTGAAAAATTAAAAAAAAAATATTGGGAGGGAGGGAGGGAAAGAGGGAGGAAGAGGAAGAAAGGGGAGAGAGAGATGGAGAGAGAGAGAGAGAGAGAGAGAGAGAGAGAGCTGCTCTTACCACCTGTAAAGACATAATAGGGTGAACCAGCTTTGCCCCCCAAATTATTTTAAAAATCCAACTATACCATCTTTGTTACCTATGGCTGGCCCTGCCTGGCCCCTGGTACTGGTTAAGCTTTCTGCTCAGGATGATGATGGTCACACCGTCTCGAAACCTCCCACACAGGAGTAACTCCTCTTATGACTATGTCTAAAGCACTTCATAGTGTGCTACACAAGTGTTTAATAAATGTTACTGATGGGAAGTTCGACAATCTCTACAGAGATGGTGCTATGGACTCAATATTTGTGCCCCTCCCCAAGGTTCATATGTTGAAGCCCTAACCCCCAGTGTGATGCTATTCGGAGGTGGGGCCTTTGGGAGGTGATGAAGGTTAGAGGAGGACTTGAAGGTGGGGCCCTCATCACGGGATTAGT
The DNA here is from genome assembly GCF_964194185.1 of Rhinolophus hipposideros. NCBI lineage: Eukaryota > Metazoa > Chordata > Mammalia > Chiroptera > Rhinolophidae > Rhinolophus > Rhinolophus hipposideros. Next base: position 10,641,503 of record NC_138058.1, on the reverse strand, counting down.
GCCCTTAGAAGAGAAGAGACGCCAGTGAACTCGCTTACCTCTCTCCACCATGTGAGGACACAGTGAAGGGGCATCAGTCTGCAAGGCAGCAAGAGGGCTGTCAACGATACCCACCTGTGCAAGCACACTGATCTCGGCCTTCCAGCCTCCAGAAATTTGAGAATATAAATTTCTGTTGCTTAAGCCACCCAGTCTTTTGTCATGGCAGCCCAAGCAGACTAATGCAGATAGTTTATAGATATGCCATTTGATTTTATTAATTCACACAGAGGGACTAGGCAGAAAGACCTAGAAATTGCTAAAGACCTTTATCATTATCCTCACCTTTTGACTTGAGATTTTTATCTATCAGCATTTAAGGGATTCGGTTTATATCCTGTTTTGCCACTTTTCTCATTTTTAAGGCTCCACCTCTCTGAACTATGAAGGGTCCTCATCTATAAAATGGGGTTAATAACAGGATTAAATGTTTCATATATAATGTGCTTAAAAACACTGTGACTTTCCCATACAATGAAATACTATGCAGCTGCATAAAACAATGAGGAAGCTTCTAGAGAGAGATGTCCAAGATAATTGGTGAATGAAAATAGTTTTAAAAAGAAGAGAATAATACTCATAGATATGTGACTTTTGTAAGAAAAGAAAAAGAAAAGAGGAGGAAAAATATGAATATTCACTTCTATGTGATTATATCTGCTTAAACAAAACTCTAGAAGGATACACAATAATAAATACAGATATCTGTGGTAGGTTGAGTGTTAGGGGAGGTAGAATGGGGCAAAACAGGATAGATGGGACAAGGGGTGTGAAATTTCATTGTATAGATTTTTTATATGACATATTTGAAAAAATTACTTATTCAAGAAGGGAGAAAGGGAGGGATGAAAGAAAGGAAGGAGGGAGGGAGGGAGGGTAGGTGTGTACTACTCAGTAAGCATTTCAATTGACTTTTTTTCTAATGAATATCAGAAAAATATTTTTTAAAAACTTAATCACATAATACATAAGTATACGCCTTTAAAAAAACTTGACACAGTGCAAAAAGACACAGATTTAAAAACGTAAGTTCCCCCTTTACTTCTGAACCAGTTTGTATCTCTCTCTAAAAACAACCAAGTACTAATAGTTTTGGGTGTCACTATTTAAAAATGAAAGTCGCATCATACTATATATATTGGTTTTGCAATTCCTTTTCATTTGACATTTCTCAATGTTCTTTCAATGAGAGCATGTACAGATTTGCTTCATTTCATGTAACTGACGTACAATAATCCCCAATATTTTAACACCACAATGTATCTTCTTCCCTAGGAAGGCATTCGGGCTGCTGACACTTGTTCTCTATGACAAATTCTCTGTGCGCGTCGTTGTGGGCACTTCTGCCAAAAACAGTCCCAGAAATGGACCTGCCCGCCTAAAGGCCTCACGCTTTCAAAAGTTCGCAGGTGTTGCCACATTGCACTCTGAAAAGATGATGGCAGTTTACGGCCTCACCCCCAGAGCATTTGCCCATACTTCGGAAGAAAACCAATATAAACACCCATTTTAACAATGTAAACATGTTTTTGAAGTTGAACTGCAGTTCAGTAACACACTGAGAAACATACCTTTGGTTTTAATAAGATGACAAGTGGAAATTCAGATATGCTGAAGAGCAGAGATCTTGTGGGATAAGGATCAGAACCTTCACTTATATATTATGCAATTGCACCTATACACAAACGTTTCAAAGTCAGGTTTTCTACAGAGGCCCCCCACGCTCACAGCAGAGGGGATCCTTGCCCATGGCAAAGCCTGACCTCTGACACTGGCATACAGAACCCGCTCGCCACGGTGCCAGCTGCAGTGAAGGTTTGGGCTGCGCACTCTACAGATGGTCATGAAATAGGAAGGGACTTGGGGGAAGTGACTTAAGGTGAATTTGATTAAAGTACGAAACTGTATTTGTGCACTGCTAGCTTTTCCTCCAGTATCATTGGGCTGCCTCTTTTCTTTCTCTTTCTTCTCTTCCACTTACCCTTCCCTCTCCCTCTTTGGATCCCCTCCCCTTTTCTTAAACTAAATCTCAATTGAGAAATCGTCTGGCCACAGAAAACTCAAGAAAACTCTGAACACCTTAATTTTCTGAATAAACAATGAGGGAACACTAAGTCAGTTGTATAATAACTAAGGCCTTTATCTGAGATTTTAAGTTTGTACTAAACTGTACTTTGGACATCAAGGAATTTCCTGTCAACACCATTTAAAGTACTCTCCTATGATCTCCAAATGCCAGAAATGCAGAAAAGCCCATCCCGGCCTGCTGCCATGCGGTAGCCTCTTACCGGCAATGCCACTCGTGCTGCGTCTGCAGGCATCTCTGGTTCTGGAAGTATGTTCCCCGTCAATACCTGATGCTTTTGGCATAAATCTTTACCCAAGAAGCTGTCAGATGTTTCCATCTGAAGTGAGCAGAGTTAAGAACTTTAAGTTGCTAGTCAAGACGTTTCCTGTCATTATCCTTTTCCCTGTCAAAAACACGTTCTCACTCAGTAGTTCTCTATCCTATGTAAATAAACGGTTTTGCAAACACACCTACACATTTTAAAGAACTGATGTACTTTTAGTTTTTTGTTATTTATTATTATTTAATATTTTATTTTTTTCAATTGTATTATGAAGATCTATTCAAAAACGGAAGAATGGTTGGTTACTTTATCTGCCAAAGTTAAATGAAACAGATATTTCTTATAACATCAACAGAAAGGTGAATTCAAGTAATTTATCATAGGTATGATCGCAAGTTAGGACAACAGAGAAGACCAATACTTAAACGGCATTTCAGAATTTTGTACCTCAGCTACAAATACAAGACAAACTGCACTGTACACATATATATTCAATTTAATTTTTAGTCATATGCAATTAATTGATTCTGTTTTAAAAAGCAACCCCCATTCACTGCTCCTCCCCAGAAAAACCATTCCAACAGATTCTCTTGAAAAACAAGAATGAAAGGGATTCCCCACAGCCCGTGGAAATGAGTCCCTTGCACTGATCCAAAGGAGCTCTCTGGCAGGTGGGTCTGCCCAGCCTTCCCGAAGCCTCGGCCCAACCTTTTTCCTCCCCCATATCCTCACCTCTCTTCACAGGCTGCCCACTGTGGCACTGCCCAGCGGGGTGAAGGGGAGGTCCCTTGACGAAAACTTTTCTGATCATTTCAACACACAGTTTCAACTTCTTTCACTCTCTGGAGTGCTTACCATCTGTATACCACTCTTCTTAGTCCTTACTCATTTACTGTTTCATATCATTTTAGTCTTGTCTTTCTGATAAGATACGCTTTAGGAGTAAAATACACATCTTATACAATTTTACTTGTCCAGAATAGGGAAAACCATATTGTTGGCAAATTCAGTAAATATTGGATTGAAATGTTTAGTTGGGACTAAATGATACAGGCACAGCAAGTGAATATTAAACATGTAAGAGCCAGACGCACAAAGCTGAATTACAACCTGCCAGGTTAATAAAAACACATGAATTGTAAATTAATAAGAAAGAAACAAAGTCTCAAATGATTAACTTTTGAAAAACACCGGAGAACGTATCTGATAAGTTGGATCAACAAGCCGTAAGAATTTTCTATTTCCAACTCTCTCTGCCATTTCCACTGAGCATATTATAAAATTATAGACAGAACCCAGACAGAAGTGGATTCTTTCCCTTCCTGTTAACTCAGAAATGTGTTTGCAGAATGAGAGAGACCTAACTTCTCATCGACTTAGCTTTTGTTGCAGCTTTCCTGAGAGTTAACACTGTCCTCTATGCACTCTTCAAAATAATAACTTCTCACAGGATTTGAGCAACTACCCCGCGCCCACCATGGTGTCAAATGCGTCTACTGTGTGATCTCATGTAATTGTCACGTCAGCCCTAAAGGACACAACTTGCATGAGGAAGCCGAGGCACAGAGAGGGCGGCCCCTGGCCAGCATTCTCACCTCACCTTGGGATTCCAACGCTTTAGCCCAGACACTGACCATCGCACTCTATGACCCCTATGTCTCCAATCCCAAGAACAAGCTCACAATCAGGAAGAGCACTCCATAAGCAACCCCATCTTGGACACCTTCTCTTCTATCATCTCCTTTTCTCCCCCGGGCATCGTATCACTTGTGTCATCCTCAGTTCTGTGCTTGTTTGTACCAACACTTTGGTCCACCACGTGTGGCCTCCAGTCTGCATGGCTGCACCCAGGTGCTGAAGCCTCTCCCAGCCATCTACTCTGCACACCTCCTACTACCAGGCCTAGTTTTCAATGACACATTTCCATCTCAGCTTAAAATTCTGAAAGAGCTCCCACTGCCTCGAGGCCCTGCTGATTGGGACCCTCGTGTTGTCAGCCAAGTTCATTTCCCATTACTGCTCCTGCCCCTACAGGGATGCACTCCTCCCCGCTGCTCCCTCTCCCCTCCTTCCACACCAGCCTCCTTCCTGCTCTCAGCTCCTTCTCTTCTCTCAGGCCGCTGCTTATGCTGACCACATCTTCAAAACCAAGACTGGTCCTAACGCCTCCGAAAGGACCCTGAAAAGGTTTCAAAGGCACAGGATGTCTTTAATTAAAGCACTGTCTGGCAACACAAAAAAGAATGCAAAATGTGGAATATTTAAGAAAACAAAAAAGTCCACTTCTGGATGCAAAACAACAACAACAACAACAACAAAAACCACAGCTTCTTGTTTTCTTTTCTTTCATCTCACATTCACAAATAGACACAAGTCTTTCCAACTCCCCTCATCTTAGCAAGTTTACACTGCAGTTCTGTGAAACAAAGGTCACTTGCTCAGCTACAGATAAATAAAAATTCACAAGCATCTCCAGGAAAATCAATACAGGTACTAAAAAATCTAAGTTGATAATAAATTTTAGTTCCCCTTGCACATAGCTCAGGAATGTCACTATTTACTGGAATCACTGTAATATCAGATATTTCAGAGGGGTATTGATTTTGCCACTGAAGTGTGACTAAAGGGATAAATAAACTGCTCCTGGGGTCAATCGATCCATTTATCTTGACTGGTATTTTATAAAAAGTCAAAGTAGCATAAACTTTGATAAATAAATGTTATCATAGAAGAAATATTGCTGACATAAGGATTTGAAGAAAAAAAGAACTGACACGTCTACTAGCTGAAGAACCACAATTGGCTTAAGATGTTAGCAGTTTTAATGAAAGCGACTCGCATGGAAGCAATCCTTCGTCACCGTTTCTCCAGAATCCATGTGGGCCCCAATAAAGTTCTGAACTCCAATGGCCAAGAAAAATAGGGGCCACGAGTCAGGCTCCCCGTGAAACAGAAAGGTAAGGGAAACAAAGTTTTGTTTTCCTTCTGTTTAATCACAAAGTAAGCACTAACAGTCCCCTACAGACGACAAATGTCTTTGGATCTTTGAAAGTACGTTTGGAAATAGCAGAGCTATTTAGACTTGAAAAAATCCGAATGAGGCACGCTCTGAAGTGGCTTTTCAGGGCTTTATTGTTAAACGACGTGGCACCAATAACCATTTAACTGCACCACGATGACCCCATAACGATTTCAACGCGAGGCTGTGGAGAATATACAACATCGTGGCTGGAACAGATATCAAGGCTCCAAGAGAATTTTAATGCAAGTGTCGGAAGAGTGGGAACCCTGTGAGGAGGCTATAACTTACCAGGAGAAATTATACTAGCACGATTTGACTGCAGGAGTGCCGTCTTGTGATGCAACAAAATGATGATGATGAAAGGACATGAGCTGATACTGTAATTCCAGCGCAGTGATGACTGCGGTTCAAGGCCCATTCCCCAGGGAGACGCACAGCTTTCAGGATGCAGAGACTGCTAACCGATTATCAACCTCGTTTAGGTGACCTCAGAAAGGGATCTCGAACTTGAAAATTTTTCCAATCCAAATATGCAGCTTTGAGAGGTCAGCCCACCCCTGGTTCTCTCCTCATTAACGACCCAGAGCCTATTCAGGAGCTCCTTGTTTTTCCTCTTTCCTGCACACAAACCACTGCTGCCTTGAAAGACCCCTGCCCAGAGGGGCGCTTTTCAGGGTTCAGTTGGAGGAAAGCCTGCTGAGCATTTGGTGAGGCCACGAAAAGGAATGCATCTCCTGGGGGCTGGGGCATTGCCCAACAGGACACAGTGGGCCTGGATACAATAGCATTTACTGACTCAAAGCATCTGGGTGGCCAGACCAAGCCTGGGATTCTCTGACGGTCACAGGATGTTGGCAATGAGGTTCTAACAGCTGCTAAAGCTACCCTGGGCAGGAATAGCATGGTAGCCATGGGGACAGTCAAGGGGGGCAATGCCCATGACGAAAGGCTGCCTGGCAGTCGTGGACAATCTCCACGAAATAGGTCTGCATGCTCCCCTCATGGCAGGTCAGGAGAGACCACAGGAGACACAATGCGACTCATTTTCCTCCTCTCGCAGAGCCAGAGGTGCAGGATCAGCTACAGACGTGTAGAAATGCATGCCTCCTCCAAAGACAACGTCCCGTCTTGTTATGTGAGGGAACAGAATGTGTGTGTACACACACGTGTGTGCATGCATGCACGTGTGTGTGCACACATGCCCTCCCGCCATGAATGTATCGCAATAAGCCACCCTGATATCATGGCACTCAAGAAACAAGCAAGGTTTTGTTTGATGGGAATTTCCTTTTCTTTTCTTTTCCCCCAATCCTTCTGAGGTATCCTGGACTTGCCTTCCCAGTGCAGATTATATGAGGGTTCTATTCCTCTACCCGGATGTCGTCCACATGTGGGTTACATAGCACAGCTGGAAAAAATCTCAACATAACCGGGCAGACTGGGGCCTCATCTGGGGGCTTGGGCTGTGCAGCAACCTGACTTTTTCCATCCAGCTTTCTCACAGGTTCCAAAGGGTTCTGCCAAATCCTGATGGCTCTACTAAACCCTTGCTCTCCCCCTTCTCTCTCCATGGCCAGTGGGACATCTCCACTTGGACTGAACACATTCTCTTGAGCCCCCTGCCCCCAGACTGCTTTTCATCATATGGTCATTATTTCTGAGAATGGCAGCACAGTTCTTCCATCTGCCCAAGCTGGGAACCTGGGACTTAGCCTCAGCTCAGGCCGCGTTTCATCCAGTGCGCACTGCTCTCTGTTCCTATCGTATCTCGTCCAGCTCACGCCTCCATTCTTTCTTTAACTACTGCAGTCAGCTCCCGCCACATTTCCCCATAGTCAGCCCAGTGCCAGTGGGTTCTCTCTACAGCCCCAGGGACCTGTCTAAAGCACTGGTCTCATCACCTCACTCCCTGCTTGCAACACTCTCACGGCTGTGCCCTTAGAAAGAAAGGCCAGCTGCTTGTCACAGCTGAGAAGGCATTTCAGGAGCTGGCCCAGAGGTACCTCTTAATTCCCTGCACAACTCCAGTCCCAGCCTTTTCCAGGTCTCATCTACCTTCTAGGTTTTGCTAAGGTTTCTCCCTTCTGCCCTGTGCATCATTTCCGTTTCTGCTAGGATGTAATTTTCTCCTCGAATCTGAAAGCGAGGTCCCTTTAGGTTCTCCTACAGAACTCTCTGTGCAGTGGGCACTAATACCGCTCATGAAATACAGGGTTTACATCTATCTGGAAGTATATTTGCCCATGATGTTGAAACTGTAAGCTCACCCATTAAAAAAAAGTATACACTTCGATAAACAATATAAATGATTTATAGCCCTATAAATTCTTAAAAACTGGTAGTCACATGCTACAATTAGTACTGACTTGTTATAAATACACAAAGAGGAAATATTTCTCTTTTACGTTCAGAGAAACTGAACATTTATTTAAAATCAATGAGTGATAAATTCTAATTCCCAGTGGGCGACTCTTCTGAATAATGTTTAAGTAAATACGTGCAGCGTACTATGTGTTTTTGAGTACATTCAGCTGAATTCAATTGTTGACTCAGTGCAACAATGCGAGTGTATGTACCTCATTTTAATGACAGCCAGGCTTTTAAAACTGCATGCAAACTGAATTTCTGTGCCTCAGAGTCGATTATAAATGTGCCATTTGAACTAATTCCGTTCAAAGGGAAGAATCAGCTCCTAATTTAACTTTCTTGAATAATCCAGACTCTCATAATTGGATTTACTTATAGCAATATTATAATGTAACTAAATTGATTTCAGTCACAGACTAAAACACAAAGAAAACATAGTAATACAAGATATGTACGTACACGCTGCCAACATCCTACGTAATACAAAAACTGAGATGATTAAGCTGTCATTTAAACCTCTCATGCATAATGGGGGAAGTAATATAGGAAAGTTTAGTATTTATATTCCTCTGTAACCCATTTTATCTATTAATGAAAAGAACTTTTTTACTTTCAATTTACAACTATACAGGCCACACAGAGCTTTCTGTATTGGAGCCATTTTTTTCTCCCAGAGGCACAGAAATTAGTTTCTTGGAAGAATGATCTCAGTTCTCTTAATAAATAAGTATGAAATAGTTGCTGAGATACACGACATACATATGTGTAATTATAATTGTATCATTACACTCTGTTTCAACAATTATAAGATGCTATCAGTTGTGATATGCACCATGATATTGTGTGCCATTTAGAAAGAAAAACTTATGTCAAATAAATTATGACACATAATAGATTGTAAGACACATTCCAATTCAGAGATGTTAAAATGTAAGAAAATATGCATCTTGAAACCAAAAACATATAGTAATAGATTTTTTTCTGCTTTATTTGGAACAGGTTTGGCAATAATAAACACTTTGTAAGTATTTATTGAGTGAATAAAAAAATAGTGAATATTTAAAGTATAGTGAAACAAATATCTTGCACATAAGAAAATTATGATAATTGTGGGCACTGATCAAAAGTTTCGAATAGTGGTTGTTTAATATACCAAACAGTTACTTCATTTAATCTACAGCTCAGGAATTAGAACATAAATAATAATCTCTTTATAAACTACAAATGGATACCTGTCAGGTTTAAGATATGCAAATAAAATCATACAGAAATTTGATGAGTTTTTTTACTAGATTTTTAAATGATTGCCTGCTATGCCGTTCTGGCAAAATTTGCAATAGATTTTCCCCTACGTTTTACTTTAAGCTCATTACTTGTATCATACTTATCTCAAAGGTCTGGGGTATCTTAATGTGACTGAACAAATACCCCTCAGGCTTATACTTTGAATCATGTCAATATAAATGGAAAAATGCCCTATTTTACATTTGCTGACAACCCGCTGATGCCACCAATTACAAACCTTCCTAAATATATTTCATGAACAGTTCTTCCTCTATTATACTTATCTTCCTCTAGCTGACATCATTTTAAGATATTCCCAGCAGACAGCACTTTTATAAATGAAGAAAGACTTCAATCACTTATTTGTTACTTAAATTCGCTAGATTTTAGTTAATCGCTTTGCACATCTTCTTTACGAATTCTATCCTTCGTCTGAAAACTTCCCTTTTCTTCCTCATTTGTTCTGCTTTCATGGGCTCATCAGTGTGACACCAGAAATTGGTTATGTCACTTCTGGTAGTTTTGTCATCTGGCACTGTACTGGGATTGGAAGCAGCTCGGCTTCCCCAAGTCTTGATTGTCATGTACAAATGCTGGGGCTGTCAACTCTGAGATAAACCCATGTGTCCTCTGGGCCGATGCACAGTTTCACACAGGGTCGGAACCCCTGAACAATAACTAAGCAAAGACACTGCATTTGTTGTATCGTTAACAATAAACTGTGTATCTACCATTAAATGGCATCCCTTCATTTCTAAAGGTTGAGTAGGACAGTGCTTATAAATGAATTCCACTTGGTTAAATTAAGAACGTAGAAAATAAGTCGTATCCCAAAATACACTATGGCTTGGAGCCCTTGTCATTTGATTTTTGAATTAATTTATTTTACACACTTTCCTCGTAGTATCTTGTGAGGCAAACACCAGTTGACAGAACAATAGGAAGCCCTGAAATCTCAAATCCAGACAGACCTTTTATGGTGCTTTGCTTTATTGCACTTCTCAGACATTGCATTTTTTACAAATTGAAGGCAAGGCCCTTCACCAACAAAAAGATACAACTTGCTTTCCTGCGACCCTGGCTCTACTGCGACACTCGCTTTTTTGCGACACTCGCTCTACTGCGACACCCGCTTTACTGCAGTGGTCTGGAACCAAACCTGCAGTATCTCCGAGGTGTGCCTGCACCTGAATGCTCTGATTTAGCTGCCTTGTAGAGTTTTTAATTAAAAAGGGGGCTTTCTTTTTATTGATACATTTTTGATGCAAGCAATATTGGTAACAACCTTTCCCTGTCTTGTTCACTGTTCCGTTTCTTCAATAATTGACTTTGCAGCTGCCTCTTTCCCTAGACTCCCCGGGCGTCCCTCTTGCTTTAGAGATGGAAAGAAGGTCCCAAATGAGTATGGCCAGTTCTAAAGGCCTGTCTCTCTTAAGACGGTCTGGACCACTAACAATTTGTTTGGACCTCTTTCCCACGTTCCTTTTAGGGTCTAGACTCACAGCCATCTTCATATCTCTAGAGCAGGCATCCCCCCTGCAGCCATGCTGCCAGCTGCTCCAGAATGATGCCGGGTGCTTGGTGCTCACCATCCTGTCTTTCTGTTCCCCCCACACCCCCTGCCCTCCTCCTCTGGGCTTTTTCTGCATTTCCTCCTCCCACTCTCTCTACCACACTACACTATGGCCAGCTGCCTACAGGTTTGTGGGCCCTCTGATGATGACGCACCATCCAGGAGGCGCGGCTGCCCCTTCTCCCTGGTGGTGACTAGGGCTTCAAGGAGTAGCCCTGAAAACGCGTGCTCAAGTTCCGGCCAGGCTAACTCTGCCAGCTGGGGAAAAGCTTCCGGTGGGAACTGACATAAGAGCCCTCTTGGTCTTGGTGACCCTTCCCCACCTAAGGGCAAGAACTTCTGAGCACATGTCTCCTAGTCTCGGTCCAAATACTCCTTGCCTGCCCCTCTGCCCGCCCGCCCTCTCTCTCAGAAATTAAGATCACATCATCAGTTACACTTTTCTCTCTTTTCATCTTAGATGCTAATTACTATAAAATGCCAAGGAGGTAACACCCTGGTTAATCGTTTCTTTTGCTCGCCTCTATTTGTTCCTTGCTTCAGCTCCACAAAGAGAGGTACTTCATGCATTGGTAGGAACAGTAACATAAGGCTTTTGCTTCAATTTTTATATTTAAAAAACTATAACCGATATTCATGAGTTTAATTTAACTGTCTACTTACTAGCAGCCATGCTTGTTAAGGGCTGCAATAAACCAACTGAAAAATTAAGCGCTCCACTTCCTCGCACCCTCGGTAATACATAATTTTAAGAGTCCCGTCATTACGAATTCAGTTGGTACTCATACCAGCAGCCTTGATCCTAATGACTCCATTTGGTATTCACACAGATGTTCGCATGTATCATCCCCTCCACTGCCATCAGAGAATCATTCCCAGTCACTGTGGTTTTTTTTATTCTCTGTGTTTGACAAATAAGCTGATAATCTTTGCTCTGCACAATAAAAGAATATTAAAACCAGGCCTGACTAATATGTGACTAGAGACCGAAGAAGAAAGAAACTTTTATAAGCCCCAACACCAAAATACTCCAACTTTTTTCCTGCTACTCTGTTCAGCTAATTTTCAAAAATTCCTACATTTCTGAATTCCAAATAATGTGAAGATCAAACTCTCTAAATTGCATTAAACCTTAAAACATACCAAACTATGATAGCTACCTTTAACTGTATTTTTATCATGCCAGGTATTCACTTGATCATCCTAAGAAGCCCAAAGTGTGAAGTGAGAAGCCCATTTTATGTATGAGGAAATGGAAGCAGAGAGGTTACGTGCTCGACAGTCACAGAACTCAGACGTGGTGGAGCTGAGCTCCAGATCTACACTCCCCAACTCCCAAGGGGTGCTTTAGGACCCACATGTCAGCCCCAAACATAATCCTACCCCTACCCATCTGGGAGGGTCAGTTATGTGTCAACAGTGGCTATGAAAGAGCCCCCAGTAATTGGCTCAAACACTCACCCAGGTGTTGCCTGAAGTTATTTGGAAGATGTGGTTCACATTCACAACCAGTTGGCTTTATCTAAAGGAAATGATCCTGAGTAATGTAGGTAGGCCTGATCCAATCAGTCGAAAAGCCTTAATTGCAGAACAGAGGATTCCCAGAAGAAGAAGAAATTCCACTAACTCCACTGGTAGACTATAGCATTAGCTCCTACTCAAGAGTTTCTAGCCTGCTCTTCCTGATGGGCTGCCCTGTGGATTTTGCACTTGCCTGTCAGTTCCTCACAAACATATAAGCCAACTCACTGCTATCTACCTATCTATCTATCTACCTACCTATCTTATATATACACATATTATATATATATATATGCATACATATATATGCATACACACACACACACCTCAGGGGTGCCAAAAAAGTGTATACACATTTTGACACATGTTATCTATGTATCACTTTTCAAAGTTGAATTGAATTATGGTAGCGATGTGTAGTATGACATTCACTCAAAAGATGGCGTTCATCAAATGAATGCTAGCGTCACCATGCGACAGGCAAGACAGTCAAAGAAAATGGTGGAAGCACGGTGTCATTCGAGAAGCACAAGACCACCGAGACGTAAGACCTTACCTCAGTGAGAATTTGCCAGGACAATGGATAGGACGAAGAGGTGTGGTTGAGTTTCCCCCATAGTCTCTTGACTTCTACCTATGGGGGACCTTAAAAGATGTGGTGTACTGTAGAAAACTGGCTACAGTAGCGGTCCTTCAGAAGGAATTTGAAATGACATGCGCAGCAATACGAGCAGCAGTTTGCAGTAATCAGAAGTGTCTGGACGGTGATGGTGACCACTTTGAGCACCTCTAGTAATTGCAGAAGTCAAACATGACTTGTAGTCATCTTTTGCTAGCGGTATATATTGAGCATTACAATTGTAATACAGTTTTTTCCTTTCTTAAAATGTGTATACATTTTTTTGGCACCCTCTGTACATATATATCCATATATCTCTACTGTTTCTGGAACCCTGACTGCTACACCATCTAAGAACTGTATTGAGGATTAAGGAGGTATCATGAGCCAATACCGTGTTAGGTACTCTCACCGATTAATGCATAGCAAGTCTACACATATAAAACATGCCAGGCAAATACTGGACGCACCATGTCCTCGACAGTCAACCTCCCCCAACCCCTTTATGGCAATCAATTTAATTCTAACAATACATACAACTATTTCTCCTTTTGAATTTAGGGTTTCTTTTATCCTTTATAGAGGTGGAAAATAGCCTTTTCCTCCTCATATAGTTGAAGTTACTCATGTATTTATGTCATAAACAAAGATGTTAAAATTCTATGAAATCTGTGGAAGCTGCCTAACACTAGCCCAATTCTATTGCATTGTATACAATTTTACCACTTTGCATAATTAACAAGTTCATGCAAAAACTCAGTCCTTCTATGTGCAAGTCTGAGGTGAAGGATTTCCAGTATTACCAAAATATTATTCCTCAGACTAGTTTGGAAACTCCTATTCTTCTCTTCAGCTTAAATAACGTGCACTCCTTTCATGCTTCACTGCGAAGCATGAAGCCAGCCTTGCAGGTACTTCACTGGCTTGCCTGTGGAGAAAGGACTATTTTCTTCTTCCTCACCCTAAGTAGTTAACATTGGATTCAGTCTTCTAATAAGAGATTCTGAACATCGAGGAACACTGCTCTTAACATGAAGCAAATGTCTCTGGACCACGTGCAATCGTGGGGTCACTACACTAACCTTACACCTCCGCAGTCCACCCTCACATACCCATCCAAGCGGAGGGGATCTTGACTCTTTGCTCTCCATCTTGAGTCAAATAAATACTGGCCTTAAGCCCATATAATGCTGACAGCTTATCTTAGGTCTTCAACAAAACTGTCTACCTGATACTGTTTCTATTCAGGGGGCTTATAGTTGACCGTTACTCCCATTTCCCATAATAATCTTGAATCTGTGTTGGCTCTTTTGCCGCCTCCTGCCTATTCATCTCAAACCAATGATCAGTGGTCTATAAGCCACTGGGCATAATTTTCAACCCTTCAATTCCTGTCACTGATCAAAAGACGCTTAAGAATTCCCTTTTCATGTACAGCAGCAATATGTTCCATCCGAGATGAGCTTTGCAATACAAAATGTGCTGATCTGGATTGAAAGGAGCGTGGCCGGTGTTCTGCACTGCCAGAGAGACTAATCACTAGATACTAACTGCACAAAAATGGCCACTGAGGAGAAAAGCACTCTTAACGCTTGGTTTGGGAATATCAACACAGTTCTGTTCAAGCAATGATAGAAAACTGCCCTTCCATTTCACTAAGTATTGTTCCTTAACCTTTTCATTGTTCACTTGTTTTTATTCCCAAGCATCTTTTCAAAAATTAGACTTGACTGATAATTTAAAGTACTGTATCATGTAGTAGCATTTGGATATTGTATTGAAGTGGTAAAGAAAGATCTAGATAGGGGAGAAGTGAAATAGCAACATAATTCATCCTCCACCAAGTACTACCGTGTTTCCCCGAAAATAAGACCTAGCCAGGCAATCGGCTCTAATGTGTCTTTTGGAGCAAAAATTAATATAAGACCCGGTATTGTATTTATATTATGTTATGTATTATATTATATTGTATTGTATTGTATTGTGTTGTATTATATTATATTATATTATATTATACTATACCTAGTATTATATTATGTTACATTATGTTATATTATATTATACCTGGTCTTATATTATAGTAAAATAAGACCAGATCTCATATTAATTTTTGCTCCAAAGACGCATTAGAGCTGATCGTCTGGCTACATCTTATTTTCGGGGGAAAGGGTATATTTTAACATTTGGTCACTATATGAACAAAGGGATGCAACAAAAGCATCTAGATTAAAATGTCTAGGTATTGCAACAATGTTATAGACATCTTGTCTTCTATATCACTGCTTGAGGACATAAAAAAGTAACATCTCTTGGACCACGGCATGAGGAAAATCTCTGCATCTCCCAAGTGGCTAAGTTTGTATTTAAGAGAACCTTCAAGTTTCTCTTTTCACTTTGGCTGCTGGGAAACTCAGAGTCAATTTACAGGCTACTTTTATTTACTACGCAATAATTGTGTGGATTTTAGTCAGCTACCTTACATCTTTTTCTGAATAAGAGAACTTGTGCTTTGGTAGACTAAGTCCAATGTGACCATTACAGGCTCTGACTGGCTTTGCTGGGTGGCTGGGCAAATCACTTGATTAGAGTGAACATCACATATCCCTCCAAATACTGAATTAATCCAAGGCTACTCTGATGGTTGGTGAAGTTTAACTGAAGAATCTTAAAAAGAACACTTTTACATAAATGTTACGGCATAAAAAATGCTTTTGAGTTGTGTGCACAGTATAATAACGCAGCGCGGTGCCTGAGTCAGAGCTGCCGGGGTGTAGGCTCCCCGGGGTGGGGCATATTGGTCCATTTATTCTGCCAGCTGTCTAATGCTTCGTCTTGGACGGTGGATTGGCCTGTATTGCACGAAGCGTGGCATCGATGGTGTGTGGTTTTGTGTGTGTCTATCACATCCCCATCTTTCAATCATTGCTGGATCTATTATTTCCATGTTTTCTTTTTTGTAGGACTGAGAACATACCCAGATTTAGTACAAAAAGATTTTATATACATACTGTATATAAGAAAAGGATTCCTCTCAAAATCTCAGTAGAAACTGGAAATTACAGACTAGCTGCCTCGATAGATCAAAACTGGTTTTGTTGAACGTTTGTGCCCATTTAGAGAGTTTCACTTTTTATGTTCACTCAGCCAGGCAGTGCAAAGGAGGTGGGTCTGGCTGCTCTGGCAAGTACTGACCCCTCTGATATGGCAAAATTCCAAGCAGGAATGTTGGTTAGTCATTAGAGGGCTCCCATGCCCCAGGATTCATAGGGAATTTTGCTGATCAACACTTGAACTGCATAAAAAATAGACCAGAAACGGGGGTGTTATGTTTCGCTGCAGGATGTTCCTTTAAAAGAATAAGCTGCTCTACCCAGGAGCAGCTGCCATCATGCACCTGAAAGGATGCGGAGTGGCAACTGAATGGGGTGCACTGAGTTCTGGCAGCCACGGGGCTAGAAGGGAAGACATACAGACCTGGGAAATACCTGTGCTAGGCAGTGCAGAACCCCATGCAGCTACAGCTGGATGAGAAATTCCAAGCAGAACCGGGTCTTTGAAAGCAATTTAACATTTTAAAAGCTCTAGATGGTAGAGGTTAACTTTTCTGATGATTCATCAGGACTGTCTTATTGAACCGGGCAGAATTTATGAGCACAAAATCACAGCTGGCAGGGGAAAGTGCCCAAATGAAAGAGGACCAGAATCCATCTACACCCAGGACACCAAGCCTGAGACACAGCATTCCTTGGCATATGGAAGTAATTCAGACATCAGTGGGAGTAACAGATTGCTCTGTAGCCCAGAGGAGAATGAGGCCATCTTCACTTTACTGAGGAATGGTGAATCCTGATTTCTTCAAGTGATTAGCCTATAAAAGGAAGACCACTCTATTTATTAGCTTAAGAACCTAGCATTATTGGAGGCTTAGGACAAAAATCCACTGTGACCCATGGAAAAATATTTGCTCAGGAAACTCACAATCAATAGTTCTACATTAAGCTCAAGCTTTATACTTGATGACAAACACAGTCCATAAATGTTACTTGATAATTTGCACTAGTAAAAATTATCAGCCGAAAGTCATACTTGGGGCATCCATGCTTCCAAATACCACATAACTTCTTACAACATGTCCTCATATTTATAACTATGTTGTATGTCCCCATTAAAACCCGATAAATGACTTCTCTGCACCACTGATTATGAAGAGTTTTCTTCATTAGGGTATCTTCCAATCATACAGGGCTTTCAGAAGAACATATTTTAACCTGAATAAATGTAGCTGTATTTCCCACCAAATGATCCCTCAAGATCAGGAATCACTAGTGTATGAAAAAAACATGGGGTTACATATTCAATCAGGAAACTATGAATTAAATGAGGGGCAAAATCGCACTGGGTCTCACATCCCCAAATGATAATACAGGGAAACAAATTCGCAGCTTACACTTTCTATTTCGGGGATTTCGTTTTTGCTCTGCCAAAATTGCATATCCAGGAGCAAAACAAATTATTATGGTTAGTTTTCTCGGGTAAGGAAACTACGAAGATCTACCTGAGAGGCTGTCTCCTTTGCAGAAACAATTGCTACGTAGTATCAAAACAGGGAAGAGAAAGGACAACCTCCA
The DNA here is from genome assembly GCF_964194185.1 of Rhinolophus hipposideros. Taxonomy (NCBI): domain Eukaryota; kingdom Metazoa; phylum Chordata; class Mammalia; order Chiroptera; family Rhinolophidae; genus Rhinolophus; species Rhinolophus hipposideros. Next base: position 10,624,099 of record NC_138058.1, on the reverse strand, counting down.
TGTGCATTCCCAACACCTTATTCCCCACTAACCCCACATCGCATCCTAGCCTGAACTCTAATCCTTTGTAGGATCTGAAACCACTGGGGCAAAACCAAAGCTCACTCCATCCATTCACACAGGAGGAGGAAGAGTTCAAGCAATTTAATGATAAGAACAATGTCTGATTCAGCTACACCTATTATTGTGCCTAATACAGTAGGAACCTTATGTAAATAATTATTTTAAACACATACTGAATTCTTGATAGCATGTTTTTCTGAGTTGCTTGTGCTAGCAATTTTGAAACTATTTTTTGTGCCTTCTAATATTGAAAAAAATAAGTAAATATATTGTGGATAAAAGGAACCAGGTTTCTCACTGTCAGAAAAGGGTGTTATAAATACAGAAAGAGAGAAGACTAGGATGAATCCTGTGGAATTGGATTGGAATTAGAGGTATCGGAATAAAGCCCAATTTTTGTTGGATACAAAAGTAGATAAATAGATATGTGGATGGATAGACAGAGTGATGGTAGGTGTGAGATAATAGGAACTGAAATAGATACAAATGTGTATATGTATATGAATGTGTGTATATGTATATTACATATATAGTCTAGATATTTATATATTACTATATTATAATATTTATATATTAATATATTATATTGTCTAGTAGCTCTGTCCAATGAAAGGGCTTATAATAGAAGCAAGGACACACAGGTATCAATGAGCACACACAATATCCAAGTCTTGGTTTCTAAAAACCATTTCTGCAAAGAAAGGAATCAGGGCTCCCTGTAGAATGGCTGATTCCAGGTCTGGGGTTGGGGAGTTAGAAAATGATTCTAGAACATCTTGTTGTACCAGAAGAAAGGAACAATGAGGAATCCTGGGAATATGTCAAATGGAAGGAACCCAGCTTGAAGGGACTCCCACTGACCAAACCTAGGAAAACTTGGGTATTAAAATAATGGGAATAACCAATTATAAAACCACTGAATAAAATAGAAATCCATGAGTGCATACAGACTAAGTAAACAAGGTAGAAGAGAAAGTTCCCCCTTACATGGGAACGCCAACTAATAAATGTAGAAGCAATGGCACAATTAGAAAAGCACTATTTTTCTGGCATCACTGTAATAACGGATTCAGGCAGGAAACGTCAAGGATGGATGCTGAGACTAGTGAGCGGAAGCATGGTGAGAAATAAGATGTCCCCATAGTTTCAAAGATACTTATTGATAATACTTATTAATAACTTCAGAGCAGAAACCTGGCAAATACCACGTTAACCAGGTGATGATGTTCCCATCCCCAGTAATGGGGCAAAGTGCTCTCGCGGGCCTCTGGACGTGATGTTTTGAGAAGGATCAGCACCTCTCCAGTGGCATTCCTGTCAAAAATGCAAACTTTGCATCTAATCACTAGAAAACACTAACCAAACCCAAACTGAGGACCAGTCTATAAAATACGGGCCTCTGTCCTTCAAAAATGTTAAGTACGAAAGACACACAAAAAAAGACCGAGGAACGGATGTATTTAAAGAGACCTGACAACAAAATGCAGTGAAAGCTCCTGACGTGATGCTGGACTGGGAAAAGCCAAGAGACATCATTAGAACCATCTGAGAAATGAAAATAAGGACTGTGGATTATAGCAGTGTATTAACATTAATTTCTCAATTTTGGTCACAGGGAATGTTTTTGCTTTTTGGGGGAAATAAACATAGACGTATTTAGGAACAAATGAGCATTATGTCTGCAACTTGTTCTCAAATGGGTCAGAAAAAATTATGTGCACATATGCTGATACACATTTTCTATTGTACACACACACAGAAAACAAAAACAAGAGAAAAGAAAAAGGGGAAAATAAAGCAGTGTGGTAAAGTGTGAACATTTGGGGAATCCGAATGAAAGGTACAAGGGAATTTTGACTCTTCTTATATGAAATTATTTTAAAATAAATGTTTTAAAATTACGTAGGCGTGGAAATAGTCAACATTCACTCGATAATGGAACAGATTAATTAAAATATCATATATTAACTCCTAAGAGCAGTTAACATGAAAAATTACAGAGCCACATGTGTTAATAGGGACAGATGGTAAAAATATGTTAAGTGACAAAGGCTAGTGACACTATGTCATGGGCAGCACAGCACCATCTATGTAATTTTTTTTTTTTAATTTACTGGGGTGACAATTGTTAGTAATCTACGTAATTTAAAACATATACGTGAAATATTACTACAGCTCTTTAGTAAAAGTCTTAATTTTTTAACATGGGGTCCCACATTTTCATTTTTTGCACTGGGCCTCATACATTACGTAGCCCCCATAAATTACTGTAACATTTTACTTCTTCCATAAAAAAATAACGAAAATGAAATCATTTATTCTGGATAGAATATGCTCCAGTGTTTACTGTATTAGTCTATGTACTTTCCAGTGGTTTTTTTTCCCCAAGTTAAAAAGGATCTTTTCTAACAAAAACAATATTCAGCATTTCAAGGTTGAGTTCAGTTTGAAAGAAGAGTTCGGATGTTCCTGCTTTGTCCAAATCCCGGGCAGTAACTTCTCTGCTCAAACATTGCCTCTTCCAAAGGTTTCTTCAGCCACGCCACGTGCAATCCCTCTCTTCCTTGTTAGCCCATCAGTGCATCGCCTCATTTATGTTACCTTTCTGGCAACACTCACTGAAATGCTATCATTTATTTATGCAGTTATGCATACTATATTCTCTTCACTAGAATACAAGCCCAGGGAGGTACGGGGCTCTGTATTCCTGTCCCCTGATACATTCCTGGCACCTAAAACAGGACCTGGCACACAGCCTGCATCTAATGTCCATTAAAAAAAATGAACTGAGAACGAGAGGCAGAGAAAAGCGACAAAGATCTGCAGAGATGGAGAGAGGCCTGAAAGCGTCTGTGCTCTTGGGAACAAGCTCAGAGCAAGATTTCTCAAGAGCCTGTGGGATCCTAGGAGGGTGCAAGCGCAGACCTGGAGGTGGCCGGGGACACCTGGCCCTTGAGAATCACATTCTCCAATCACGCTCTCAGTAAATAATCCAGGCTATACCCCTGAGCAGAATTCTGAGCCGCCTCGAAGGGGCAGCAACCTCCTTCCCTCATCAGCTGCGGTCACCTCCTCATTTTGTGGAGACCCAGAGAGAATTGCATCCTCGTGAGGCGAAAAGGCAAAGATACCTGCAAAGGTGAGGGCCTGACACTAAAGCCAGGATTTCCCTGGGGTCCCCTTGGTAAGACTAGAATCACCAGAGACCTCGAGAAGATTTGCACCTGTGTGTGTCTGCTCTTGTTCATGTTGCTCCCCGTTTCTAAAACCCCCAACCTCCAGGCCTGACATGAGCTTCCCTTTGTAAAACCTGTCCAATGCATTGGAGCCCACTGGCTAGCCAGGGTCCTGGCAGACGAGGTAAGCTAGGACCTGGCAGGTCAGAGTTTAACAGAGGGCCTGTTTGCCTACCCCACTGCAGGTGAGAGCAGCACCCTGCCCCAGGTTAGGAACAGCTGGGGTCATGACTGCCCTTGGCCTGAAGGGCCAGAGCCCAGAGTCTGTTAACAGAGACTGGTAAGGGGAGGAGATGAGACCTCACGTTCCTCCCTCCCTCTGATCTCCTCATCTGCTGAGCTCAACCAGAGCCAGAGGGCAGGAGAGCCTAATGGGTTCTAACCAGTGGGCTCCCCTGGCACTAAGCAAGGGGAGAAGAGGGGAGAGTGGAGCTGAGAGGCAACAGGAAGAAATTCTGAATGGCCTCACAATGGCCTCTTCTGCTCCAAACACTGATGACAAGGAAGTGCCCAATTCTATCCTGGTTTCCTGTGCAGCTGGCCTTGTTTCTCAGCTAGACTCTCAGCCGCTCAGGAAAAGGGACCATATACGTGTATTCTTTTCCCTGTGTCTTCTGAAGACCTTATCATAAAATCATATCATATCATATAGTCACAGTAATTCAGTGATCATATGATAGGTTACTAAACAGGCCGTCAGATTTTCTGATATTAAAAAATGGCCTACAAGTATCAGAATTTACAATCTTCTAGTTATATGTGATAGCAATGGGTATCTGTCTCATTAATAGTAGCCATAAGTCTATACCAACTAACATACATTTCTACAAAAGATACATTACCCAGTAAGAAAAGTAAATGATGAAAGTAGTTTGCTATTTGACAAGGAAGCTGCATTATGTGCTCCACAAAAAGCCTGAAAAAATTTCTGTGGGGTATTACTTGGCCATTATATGAAAATATTACAGAAATAAAAATCCTAGGAAGAGAAAAAAATCCTAACAAATTCTTATAGGACTGAATAGTAATATGCTAGCGTACAATCAATTCTGATACAATGGGGGGGGGGGAGAAAAAAGCTTTTCTCTTTCAGTGTGGTTTCTTAAAGGGAATAAATAATTTACCATTCCTTCAACCAAGCAACCTCTCCTATTATTTGAAAAATATATTCTGGTTGCAGTTGCAAAACAAAATATACAGTGGTTTTTTTTTGTTTTGTTTTTCTTTCTGGCTTTCCCTTTACTTGGTTGTATGTCTTTCAAGTATGAGCATGATAACTCAGAAGTCAGTAAGAAAAGTTTTCAAAACACCATCATCTTTCTTTGGAGACAATGAGGAAAAGGCAATCAATCAAAGTTTGCAATATCCTGGGAATATCTGAGGCCACTTAAAATGATCTAAATTAGATGACTTGTACCTTACATTTATGTTCTTAAATATCTACTAATGAACACCCCATTTCCCGATTCCTAGTTTCCTGGTCACTGTGGAGATCAGAATTACTGAGCACATCACCACTCCCGCCTTCCACAAAGACAATGCCACAATCAGAAAGCATCTATCCTAGCGTCAGTGTTTATAATATTAATTGCTCCAATCTTTAATACATTAACAACTGGGTCATTGCATTCATTTATTCTGACAACAACTATTTATGAGGTGAGACGGACAGACATAACACAAAACCACATCAAACGACCACCCTCAGAAGTGCTAACCTGAAGGCTACCTTACAAAAGTGGTACTTATGAAAGTGCAGTATGAAGGATAATTCTTTCTTGAAACCAAAACCTAACAGAAGCAGCCTCCAATGGCAAACTTTATGGATGTTGCTTCCAAAGGTTGTTATGAAAAAGAATAGCAGCAAAAAATACTAAATTCCGTAGAAAAAATATTTAGTCTGAAGACTACACTTGGATATCTTAACTCCTTCTTTGTCATTCAAAACCACTTGTGCACAAAACCACTATATCCTCCTGTGGCCCCACAGAAAAGGTGGTTTTCATCTGGGGCATGAAAATGCCTGCTCATTATGCTTTGAAAAGCAGGAGGTGTTATTACTCCTCCAATAATCATTACTGTTATTGCTTTATGGTACACCTTAGGTTACTGTCTGGTTTTTATGAATATAGACAATAATCATTAATTCCCAGTAGTAGCATAGAATCCATTCCCCCCACTGTAATGTTCTCCCTCATTAAGGATGTGGATGAAAAACATTTGGGGCACCTAATTCTTTTGTAGATGATCCATGAGCATAAAACTATTAATGTTTATCTCTTAAGTGTAATTACCATATTTCTCACGTCAATGCCCACGGTTGAACATATCAATTAAAACGAGATGTGTAAATTTCATGTTGTGAATGAATCTAATTGTGTGAAGAAGATCTGTTTGTATGCCCTCTTGTATGTATCTTTCAGGAGACATTACTTTGCCAGTTCTGCAAAGGGTTGTGTAATATGGGATGGTTCCTTCTATGAAATAATGCAGTACTTTGGGCAGCTGCCATCAAGATCAGAGCAGTCAAGCCTGTCCAAATTATTTTAGATCTAATCAGTGAAATTTGCTCATATTTTGAAAACTGATATCAAGTTCAGTTTACCTACAATATTTTTATAAGAAATTATTCTTTATTTTAAAAATGTCATACAAATTAATCTTTTCCCTTACTAACTAGTAATTCCTTTAAGACTAAAGATCGTTCTCCAAATTAAACCCATAGTAAATTGAACAGAAAAAATGATAAAAATAGGAAATGAAATAAAAAATTGACAAACAAAAAAACTCAACAGAGTCAGAAGTTGGTTCTTAAAAAGATTTGTAAAATCGATAACTGTCTAGCAATGCTGATCAAGATTAAAACACACACACACAAACCAACAGAAATTAACAGTAAGAATAAAACAGTGGACATGACTATAGATTGTACAAAACTTAAAAGCAGAATGAGGGGATATTATAAACAACTTTATGTCAATAAATTTGACAACTTGGATGAAAAAGATGAATTTGTTTAAAGATACAACTACTAAAACTGACACAAAAAGAAACAGAAAATCTAAATAACACTGTATCTGTTAATGAAATTGAATTTGTAATTAAGTTCCCAAAAGAAAACTCTCGGACTAAATTTTGCCACTGTTAAATTCTTCCATAAGTTAATAAAAGCAAGAATACCAATCATACACAATCTTTTAAAAAATAAAGGAGAGAATACTTCCCAACTCATCCTGTAAAGTCATTATAATTCTGGTATCAACACCAAAGATGTAATAAGAAAATGATAGACCAAAATCTCTCATGAACATCAACGTAAAAAAATGTTAACAAAATATTATCAAATCACTTACAAATATATAAAGAGGATAATACACTATAATCAAGTAGGGCTTATGCCAGGAATTAAAGGCTGAAAATAAATTAATGCAGTTCACTATATTAACAGATTAAGGGGGGAAATTCATGTGATCATTTCAGTAGATGCAGAATAAGCATCTGACACATCCATTTATGTTAAATAACAACCCATTTATTTGTGTTGCAACACCCATTTATGAGAAAGACTTTCAGCAAACTAAGGACAGAACTTCCTAGACTATAATGGACATAAAAAAAAATCTACAACTAAAAACACTTAACAGTGAAATAGTAAATGTTTTCCCTTAAGGTTGGGAATGAGACAAAAATGTCTGCTCTTACCACCACTACTGTGTTCGCCTGAAAATAAAGCCTAGCCGGACCATCAGCTCTAATGCATCTTTTGGAACAAAAATTAATATAAGATCCGGTCTTATGTTATATTATTTGAGACCCAGTCTTATGTTATAGTAAAATAAGACCAAGTCATATCAATTTTTGCTCCAAAAGACGCATTAGAGCTGATGGTCTGGCTTGGTCTTATTTTGGGGGAAATGGTATTTAACATTTTACTGGAGGTCTTAGCCAGTGCAATCAGACAAGCAAGAGAAATGAAAGACATGCAGATTAGAAAGGAAGAAGTAAAATTCTCCTTAGTCGATGATGACATGTTGCGTATATAAAAAGTCCAAATAAAACTATTTGACCTGATAAGTGAATTTGACAATGTTGTCAATACAATGAAAGTCAATACATTAGCAATAAAAACTGCCTAAAATATTATTTTCAAAAATAGCAAATACTTGGAGATAAATTAAACAAAAGACACATAAGATCTTTATAGTAAAAACTCTAAAACATTTCTGGGAGAAGGTGAAAAAGACCTAAATAAAGAGAAAAATATGCCATGAATGCACACATTGAAAAACTCGATATTGTGAAGATATCGATTCTAACCAAACTGATCTACAGATCTAATACAATTCCAGTCAAAATCCCAGCAGGCTTTTTTCAAAAGAAAACACACAAAAATAAAATCTGAGATAATCAACAGACCTAAATATAAAAGCTGAAACAAAAAGCTATTAGAAACAATGAGAAGAATACATCACCTCTGTAGTATTCACTCTTCCCAGTAATCCATAACCTCAGAATAATCATGAGAAAATTTTCAGATAAACCCAAAGTGAGGATTATTCTACAAAACTCTTGGTGTAGGTATCAAAAGTATCAAGGTCAGAAAAGACAAGGAAAGACAGGAACTATCACATTTGGAGAAAACTGAGGGCTCACGACAACTAAATGTAATGTGGAATGTAGTATCGTGGATTAGACCCTGGAACACAACAAGGACTTTAAGGGAAAAACTGGTGAAATCTCAACAAAGACTGCAGTTTATTTAATACAATGCACTGCTGTCAATTTCTTAGTTTTGATAATTGCATCATGGTCATGCAAGATGTTAACAAAGGAAGCTGGGGGAAGGGTACGTATGCACTCAATGTACTATCTTTGCAACTCTTCTGTAAATCTGTAATTACTTCAAAATAAAAAGGTTTTTAAAAGCTGTTAGGAGCAAGTATAGAATAATACATTCATGAAGCTGAAGTAGGCAAAGATATCTTAGAGAGAATACAGAAAGGCATAAACATAAAGAAAAAAGTAATTTGGATTCTATCACCATTAAAAAAAGTCGGTTCATCAAAAAATACTATCTAGAGAATAAACAGGTCAGCCACAGAACGGGAGAAAATATTCGCAGTGCAGATATCTGAAAAATGACTTGTATGTAGTATATATAAAGTACTCTCGTACCCAATAAACAACAATGACAATACAATAAAAGACAGGCAAAAGACGTGAAGCGACACTTCACAAATGAAGATAAGCAAGTGGTCAATAAGCACATTAAAAAGGGTTCAACGTCATTTCCATTTGGAAAATGCAAATTACAACCACAATGAGATACCGATATTCACCCACGAGATTATTAAATGAGAAAGACGAACGCTACCAAATGTTGGAGAGGATGTGGAATAAGCCAGACTCTTCAATATCGCCGGTCAGGCATAAGATGATACATCATCCTGTAAATCTCTTTGGCAGTTTCTTAAAAAGCTAAACACACATCAACTCTACAAGCCACCAATTCTACTCCTGGGTATTTATATAAAAGACATCCGACCATATGTCTGCAAGAAGCCCTGTACTGCTATGTCCACAGCTGTTTTATTCAATAGTAACCACACCTAGAAATAGCGCAGATTTCCATTAAAGCAGGGGTGTCCAAACTGCGGCCCGCGGGCCAACTGCAGCCTGCAATCCATTGTTAATTGGCCCGCAGCAAATTCCAAAAATATATTTAGATTACTTAAATAAACCAGGTGAGGCAATACGTACTTCACCTCGAGTGAGTGGCCCGGCTGTTTGTGTATTTTACCGCATATGGCCCTTGGTGAAAACTGTTGAAAAAAGTTTGGACACCCCTGCATAAAGGATCAGCCTACTGTGGGACCTTCATACAGTGGATCACTACTCAGTAATGAAGGAAGGAAGGAAGGAAGGAAGGAAGGAAGGAAGGAAGGAAGGAAGGAAGGAAGGAAGGAAGGAAGGAAGGAAGGAAGGAAGGAAGGAAGGAAGGAAGGAAGGAAGGAAGGAAGGGGAAAAGGAAAAGGAAAAGAAATAAAGATTACTGATGCAGGCCACAATATAGATATATTATGCTGCATAAAAAGAATCCAGAAAGAAAAGAGTACATATGTATGATCACATTTCTAAAAACTTCTAGAGTAGGTGAAGTGAACCCATGGTGACAGAAATCTAATGAAGATTTGCTTCTGGCAGAGGGGGAAATGACTGGAAGAAGCATAGGGATGGTGCCTTCAAACTTTGCATTTATCCTAAGCGACTGAAAGGTACACTTAATAACTGAGCATTTCACTGTGTGCAAATTATACCTCAACTTAAAAAGTGGTACCACTGTTCCTAAAACTTAAGAACCACTTAATGTTCTCAAGTGAACATGGTTTTTTCCTTTATGCCTAGACTCTTTCCTTCCTCTGGGGATGACGTAAACCTTTTTCACAGTTCCAGTCCCTTGGCCACTTCTCATGGAATGGTGGTGAATATTTTTTTGCCCACCTCTTCGGAGCGCTCACCTAGGAAAGGCTACTGCTCTACCAGGTGGCCCAAAATACTTCTCAACTGTTGCAAACTACATCCATGCATATGCCAGTCATTTCCAACAAACTCATCCAGACCATCAACCTTATAAATGTTTCACATTTTATAAACTTTTAAAAACACAGAGATGTCCACTACCCCCTCACCATTAGAAGAATTTTAAGCCACCATGATCAATACAGTATATTTTAAACAAACTCTTTTCCTCACCCCACAGGAAGCATGGCAGTAACCTAACTCCATTCTAGATATGATGACATGGGGGAAATCTGAACACAAGACAGACGGGTCCTGTTTGACCTTGATCCATCAGTATCTTCTCACAGTTGCTATCTCTTCAGACCAAACGCTAAGTTGCTCAAAGTTAAATGGCTCTTACGGAGTTACCGGAGAAAGTGTTGGTAAGGGCTTGGGTCTGAACCACATTTGTGAAGCTCACCAGAGTACAGGTTGCCAATTTCTAGATCTACGCACTCAATGCTGAAAAGCATATGTAATAGCCAGAAAGAAATAATACGTTGGGCTCAAGAATCAGCAAAAACTTTATTTCACATTCTAGCCAAGAATTCTCAAGGGCCGCAATCACATGTTCTGTAACCTAACAAAGTAATCTGTATTTCTGCAAAAGGAACAATTAGAGATGACTAAGATCTTCGGAATTCTAGCTGGGTACACACTAAGGTCCAATGAATTCATTCAAAAGACCTAAAGCACAAAGTGACATTAGTTGTTCACTGGCACATAAGAATAGCTATCATGCTGACAGTGTTCAGTCATTTGAATCAGATATTTTAAAAGGACTTGTTCCACTGTTCTTTTGCAAAAACAAAAACTCAATTTTGCTTTGGGAAAAACATATTCCTAAAATAGAAAAATTTTGCATCCTTGGTTTCTGACATTAATATAGCTAAAAAAAAGGAAAGAGAAAACACTGAGACCTATCGACCCCAGTATGCACAGACTGGACATACTGAATGTGTGTGTAGCCTCTGTATAGAATTTATTTTTAACGTTGCAATTCTTACCATTACAATTAAACCAAGGTACAGGATAAAATCAGTAATAGCTATAGGTAAAGGGCACATCCACTTGAAGAACCATCTCTGCTTCTGACCCATCTCCATTTGAGACTCAGAGCAGATGGCTTTTGTGCAGGTGACTTCGTGGGAGGTGAGCCTGCCTGTGACTCTGCCTGCTTGAGAGGACTCACAGAAGAAGGACATCAGACACTTACCCAATTCAAGCTACTCTCCATCAGTTTGTTGCAACATGTCCCCTTGAGCTACCCTGACCCATCCTTCCTCCAACAAGCACCACTGAGCAAATGTTTGTGCTCTACAATGGACTGGGGATGGAGGCAATTTCTTTTTCCCTGCCTCAAAGGTTTAAGTTCTTTTGGAAAGAAACACACACACACACACACATGCACACACACACAATATGCAATTCCTCCCACTTAAATCTTACATACCCTTCAAGGTTCTACTTGTATGTCACCTGCTTCCTTTGAGGTGCTTTCTTAGAGTCCCCAGAGAAACTGACCTTCCTACTCACATCATAATTTGCATCTCTATTGTAGGTCTTATTCGATCCTGCTATGAGCTCTAGTTTATGTCTAAGCTGCGTGCAGGGCACTCTGAAAGTCTCTCTCTTCCTCTTTGAATTCTGCCCACAGAGCTTAGAACAGCATCTTGTGTGCAGTTAGTGATCTCTAAATAACAGCTGAATTCCTGACCTTTTCATTTAAGTCTGAGAGCTGGAAGGGGACTTGCACTATCAGGAAGATGAAGGAGTGAAAATTCTGCTTCTAATTACTGTCACCATTCTCCGTTCTGGCACACTCTGTATAAGCTGAAACTTTACTTGACCTCAGCCTACTGCTACCAACTCAACATTGATCTGGCAAAAATAGCAACATGGCGAGGTCACTCTATCATATGATATAGTTCAGATTTAAAGACTATGAGAATGACACATAAACCCCAAATGTTACTTCATCAACTTATTTTTCCCATGTCCACACACTCCAACAGGGAATTTCTATTTGAGAACCACAGAGTCAAATGCAAATGACTACGGTTGTTTTACGATTATGATGATGATGATGATTACAGAATTTTTCCTTTTGCACATACCGGTGTGGATAATCAATCTCTATTTTTTTTACAAGCTCAATAATGATATTTTCCTACAAAATATGTTTATTATTATAGATGAATTCAAGCCCTTCCAAGGAATGATTCTTATTGATCTAGGAATTTATGTCTATTGCTTTTGATCTCCTGGAAGTCAAGGTCTACGTATTAATGTCTTATGTTCTCAGCAGACAGCACAAGACTTGGCACATAGTAGGTGCTCAAAGTTTGCAGTGGAGGCCCTGCAACCTGTCTTTGGCAGATAAACGGATGACTCAACATGAACAAAGGCAGCAGGTCAAAATCTCAGCCTTCCCCTGCCTTTTAGTGCTTTTCTATGCTTCCCCAAGGGTCCAGTCCCTGCCATCTCTGAGGCTGTCCAGGAGGAGGACACAGGCAGGACAGGGCAGCAGACCCGGCAGAAGGACACAGAAGACACTCAGCACACGTCTGTTCAGTTGGATGGCTTCCATTGTTCTAAGGCTCACGAGCTGAGCTTCCTTTCCCAGGGAGTTTCTTTATTATCAGGGACTAACTGAACCCAGATCTCACAACTACAGATCAGGAACCAGTAACGTTGGGAAGTAAGCTGATGTCCCTTTCATGCTACAGGAAACTGTGCAGTCCTTGCTGACTTTTTCAAATGAAGTCATCACTCATACATTTAGTAAATATTTACTGAGCCCCATCAAACTCAACTATGCGAGTCAAGAATACACAAACAATTTGTCCTTACTCCTTGTGAAGCCCCCAGCCATAGGGTCACAGTCATGATGTAAACTAATTAGTACAATACCAGAATCCCAATGTATATGCCTGGAAAAGAAACAGAGTGAGCTGGTGAGAATGAGAAAACATGTGGGGGCAAGAGCATAAAAACATAGGCACACCTCAGGGATATCGCGGGTTTGGCTCTAGACGACACAGTGAAACGAAGAGTACCATAACCTTTTCACTGCTGGAGGGTCTTGCCTTCAATTCATTAAAAAAAAAAAAAAAAAAAAAGTCATAAAAATGGCAGCGTGAGGTCAGCCTCTTGAAATCTCCCCTGGATTTTACAAACAATTGAACTATAATTCCACAAAGGACTCCCTGCACAGCAGACAGGCAAGACAAAGAGGCCCACTACTGAATTCACCTAAAGGTGGGAGAATCACACGAGCGGGGGAGGAGGGAAGGGAGAAGTGCAGATACGGAGCCCGGCGGGCACAGGACACAGACCTAGCTCAGTGCTCGGAGCCCGCTGCATCCCGGAACTACCGCAGCTGCGGGAGAGGGAAGGACTCCGACTGCTAGGGCTCCGCTTACGGCCCACAGGGCTGAGGGGACAGCATATAACACGGCTGAACCCAACGCTCACGGCAGAGACCTTGGAGAAAAGACTGAGGGAAGAAGGCTGCAAACGGTGGTTTAAGCCCTCACTGCCGAGCAGAGAACGGAAGCCTTAGGCACTGAGACTAGCCGCCCCCTCCCTACCCTCCCAGAGCTCGCCCCGCCCCAACCTGCCCGGTGCTAGAAGCGGAACAGTAGCAGTGTCAGATCAAAAAAACAGAATATTTGCTGTTCTGAGAACTGTGGACCGCAGGCACAGATTCGCAGCCCAACTAGTTCCGGCAAGAGAGGGAGCTGTGGAAGCAGGACCGGCTGTGGTGGTGGTCGCCTCCATTGCTCTGGGCCACCTCTCACAACTCACCCCGCCCCTGTCCCCACCTATATGGGTAGATCCCTGAAGGAGTAAATATAGCTGCTGAAGCACATGGGCTCTGAATCTGGTGCAGGAAGAGCTATGGAACTTCAGAAGCTCTCCACAACCCCCCACGAAGGCGGTGCCCTATTACCCAGGTGAACTGTTAACAGAGGAGAAGCCTACCATCCAGGGAATCGCTCCATTGTGTGAGAAGCTGGAATAGTGCAGAGAAAACATAACACTACAGTGTGAGAGAGAAAAAAAGGCTGCAGTCGGAGAGAAAATAAAACATTTTACAAACACGTACTGGAAAACAAAAGAAAAGACCTCTTCCTATCAACCTGTTGTAGAACCCTAGATACCTGGATTAGATATCTAGATACCTAGATACCTAGGTATCCTGTAGATACCTAGGAAGAGAAATAATAATTCACTAATTGTCATGAATAATCAAGGTAACAAAGCGGCTCAGAAAGAAAGTGAAAAGTCTCCAGAAAAGGAACTTAAAGACATGGGAATATGTGACTTAAATGACAGAGAATTCAAGATTGCAGTTCATAAAAAACTCAACAAGATGCAAGAAAACACAGACAGGTGGTTTAATGAACTCAGAAATGCAATCAAAGAACAAAATAAACATTTTACCAAAGAGATTGAAATTTTAAAAGGGAACCAAATAGAACTTATGGAGATTAAGAACTCAATAAAAGAAATGAAGAATGAAACAGCCAGCGTAGGTAATAGAGCTACCAGATGGAGGAAAGAATCAGTGACATTGAAGATAGAAATCTGGAAATGACACAGATGGAAGAAGAGAGAGACTTGAGAGTTAAAAGAAATGAAAGAACTCTACAAGAACTTTCTGACTCCATCAGAAAGAGCACTATAAGAATAATGGGCATACAAAAGGAGAAGAAAGGGAGAAGGGAACAGACACTATATTCAAACAAATAGTTGACGAGAACTTCCCAAATTTGTGGAAAGAAGAATTTGTGGATCCTCGAATCCAAGAAGCAAATAGAACCTAATTACCTCAACCCCAACAGGCCTTCTCCAAGACAAATTGTATTGAAGCTGTCAAAATCAACAACAAAGAAAGACTCCTCAAGGCAGCAGGCAAAGGAAGACGATAACCTACAAAGGAAAGCCCATTAGATTATCATCAGATTTTTCAGCAGAAACTCTACAAGCCAGGTGGGACTAGAATCAAATATTCAAACTAGTGAAAGAGAGAAATTATGAGCCAAGAATAATATATCCAGCAAAGATATCCTTTAGATATGAAGGAGGAATAAAGACCTTTCCAGACATACAGAAACTGCAGGAATTTTCTAACACGAACTGCACTACAAAAAATATTGTAGGAGGCTATTCAACCTGAAACAAAAAGCAAAAGAATACAAAACCATGAGTAGTATTACAAACAGACAGAAGCAGGAAATGGCAACCCCTGCCCCAAATAGGACACTATACACTTAAACATAAAATACAGGGTAAAGAAGGGGAAAAAAACCACTTAAAAAAAAGGAAAAAGACAACTCGCTACTGCAATGCAGAAATCAACTCACAATGTAAATAGCAATAATTTATGACAACAAATACATAAAAGGGGAGAGAGTCAAGGTCTAAACTGACACAAGGGAATGGAGAAAGGAAGCGTGCTGAAGGAACTGGAATGCTCTAAATATCAAACTTTCTTTTATATAAACTTAATGGTAACCACTAAAAAAAAAAAATCTAGAACTGACATAACATAAATGAAGAAATAGAGGGAAAAATCATAGAATACCACCACACTGAAATAAAAGACAGCACCAAAAAGACAAAGAAACAATGGAGAAACCATCCTACCAGAAAACCAAAGATAGAATGACAGGAAATCCTCACATGTCAATAATCACCCTAAATGCAAATGGACTGAACTCACCAATAAAAAGGCACAGAGTAGCAGACTGAATAAAAAAAACTAAACCCAACCATATGCTGCCTCCAAGACACACATCTCAGCTACAGGGACAAATATAGACTCAAAGTGAATCTAAGTCAAGCGAGGGCAATGCAATGTGATGTCAGGAAAATGCTTTGTTCGAAGATGGCATTTTTCTATAAGATGTGCCTTGAGTAATGTGGTTTTGTGAGACGATTAATATGAGAAGTCCTGGGGAACAAGGAACCAGATTCGTTTTTTAAAAAGTAACCGAGTATAACATAAAATCGCACCGAAGAAGGCAGGCAGTCAGACTTAATGATAAAACGAAGGAATGTGCCGTCTCTTCTTGAACTGAGTTGATCGAGAGACTTAATTTTGATTATTGGTGATGAGTTTTCTCATACTTACTTCCGTCACTCATGCCATTTTTTAAATCATAGCCTGAAATGTATTGAACTGGTCTAAAACGTTTTGTATGTCTTTCAAAGGGGGCTTTAATGTGTAACATTGAACCCGAGTCATGAAAGTGAGATGTCTGCGGTATTTATGTGATTTGTGCACATATCACACTGCCACGCAGGGTATTTTGTGATCAGAGCTCTTAAGGGCAGAGGCTCTTGCTGCCCCAGAAAGTTGGTGTGAACTTCCTCTGGACTAATCCGACAGGTCCCTGAACGTTGGGATGATAAAATTCTTTGTCCAAGTGAACTGAAGTAATCACAAGCCACAGCAAAATAAGTCAGACAGAAAAAGTCGAGAACCATATGATTCCACTGATATGTGGTATATAAAACTGAAAACAACAAAAGAACAAGACAAACAAATGAAGAAACAAAAACTCATAACACAGACAATAGTTTAGTGGTTACCAGAGGGTAAGGGGGTGGAGGGTGGGAGATGAGGGTAAGGGGGTTCAAATATATGGTGATGGAAGGAGAACTGACTCTGGGTGGTGAACACACAATGGGATTTATAGATGATGTAATTCAGAATTGTACATCTGAAATCTATGTAACTTTACTACAATTGTCACCCCAATAAACTTAAAAAAATGCAACATCTGTGAAGCGCAATCAAATGAAGTACAATAAAACGAGGTGTACCCGTATTAAAACCAAGCTCCTGGTATCACCTGCCATCCCACCGCAGTAAGTGTGGATGTCCAGAGTGGGAGCCGGACCTGCTATTCTCCACCAGTCGGGCACACGTTCTTCATGCTCCTCAGCTTCCCACACTGAGCTGTGCTCTACTGCATGAAGATGTACTTTTCATACAACAAAGCCCCTACGCCCACAGCACCTTCTTCACACATTGTTAATTTATACATACACAGTATACATCCGGGCATACACAGTATATATTCCTGCATCCATGCATACATAGTATACATTCATACGTTCATAGTATACACTTATACATACACATTACACATTCATACTTAGAGGACGGGATACACGAGAAAAGGCATGAGCTATTTATAGTGAGAAATGCCGGGCCTCTCAAGAGCAGTTTGGATGAAGTGCAATTTTCATCTCATACACTGGCTTTGACTGTTGGCACCACTGGATAGGCAAAGTACTTCAGACACCTAGGACCTGGGCGCAGAGGGCAAGACCGATGTCACTGCAGGGCTGTAGAGAATCACAAATGATCTGTACTTTTACTATCCAACAATGTGCTTCAAGCACACCATATACATTTAATGCTTCCCTCCACGTCCTAGAAACCTGATTTCTTTCCTCTGCTCCTGTTAAGTGACTAAACAATTTAAAAAATAAAGTAACATTTCTGAAGTCAAACACAATCAGGCTTTTGCCCACAAATGTAAATCTCCAAAAAGTCTAAACAAAAACATCGTTGCCCAGAGGTGCCAATCCCAGTGCATTTCTCCTGAGTCTGCCACCAGCCCCTGAGGTCTCACAGGCTCAGGCGTGAGCTGCTGTGCAAGGTGGTCCCAGGGCTCTTAAGAGAGCAGCCTCCTGCCTCCTTGTACGAAAAGATGTGACAACAGTCCCTTTCACACCTCCCTACTTCTCAGCATGTCTCTGCTCATGCAAGAACATGCTTGCTTAGAAGTCAAAAGCTAGAAGGAGATGAGCAATCAGACAATTTTCCAAAGGTTTCCAAATGAGTCTGAAGCAATTCAGCCCCAGAGCCTCTCCAAGGTGCTAAACCTTAAAAATACTGACACCTCGAGAGAGAACCATGAATGCACTGAGAAGCCACAAAGCACGTGGGAGGCAAGTTCATGCTTCAGCGTCTATAAAGCTCTCGTGGGACAAATGTCCTAACATGGAAAAGGAAATCAAAGTTTAAAGAATTCAAGAATTTCACAAAAATTTCAAAATGGTAGTTAAATAGCATGATGTCTTTTGACTCTGCATGGCCTGAAGCCAGGGGTCCGTCCTGGAAGGCTAGTTTCCTGAAGCTCTTTGTCCTCACGGCCGTGTGCAGGTGGAGGCTGCTATGTCCAGGTCATGTTCACGGAACACCCTCACCTAATTATATTTATGGAACCAGAAGAAGCTGGACTTTGTCTGCCAGGGGTATCAGGTGGACCGTGAAAGCTACTCCTGATAAACGGCTCTTCCTTCAAAAGCTCAGTAACTCGATCTGCATAAACGAAGTGAGGTTGCCCTTTTTAGCATCTCGCTTGGGGTATACGAGGTCAGTGCCACTCATTCCTCAACAGGAAGCCCAGAAAGAAGGCAGAAGGAGAGATACAGTTCCTCAGGCAGGCCTTGGCCATCTGTGGGGGGAAAGTCATACCGCTGTGGCTTGGGATGACCTAAATCCACTTGCACGAAGAATTTTATCATCCCAACGTTCAGGGACCTGTCGGATTAGTCCAGAGGAAGTTCACACCAACTTTCTGGGGCAGCAAGAGCCTCTGCCCTTAAGAGCTCTGATCACAAAACACCCTGCGTGGCAGTGTGATATGTGCACGAATCACATAAATACCGCAGACATCACACTTTCATGACTCGGGTTCAATGTTACACATTAAAGCCCCCTTTGAAAGACATACAAAATATATTTTATACCAGTTCAATACATTTCAGGCTATGATTTTAAAAAATGGCATGCGTGAACGGAAGTAAGTATGAAAAAACTCATCACCAACTGTTACATAATCAAAATTAAGTCTCTCGATCAACTCAGTTCAAGAAGAGATGGCACATTCCTTCGTTTTATCATTAAGTCTGACTGCCTGCCTTCTTCGGTGCGATTTTATGTTGTACTCGGTTACTTTTTAAAAAATGAATCTGGTTCCTTGTTCCCTAGGACTTCTCATATTAATCATCTCAAAAAACCACATTACTCAAGGCACATCTTCTTACAGAAAAATGCCATCTTCGAACAAAGCATTTTCCTGACATCACATTGCATTGCCCTCGCTTGACTTAGATTCAAGTTCATAGTGTAATAAAACAAAAAGCAATTCAGAAATTTTAAAATAAATATGTGTTGCGTATAACATTTTACAACCCTGAAAGCTTTAAAATACCTTCGAAAACAACTAAAGAGGCTGGAATGCGGACAAATGTCTGAGCATGAGTATCATTTTACATATAGTTTGACATATTCAGTGCAGGAAAACCAGGGCTAGGTACGGGTAAATGTACTACCACGCATTTAGAATTTTATTTTTTCAAATGAGCATCTGACTTCATGATATGTTTCAAACTCAGGAAAGCAGAAAATCCTGGGATATTAAAATAGATAAACTGTTTTCAGGATTATGCAGAGATTGCCACAGACCTGCACATTGGCCTCTCTCTAAACTTAAAGAAAACGCTGATTCTGGGTTCCAGGAGTGTTCAATGCCCCTGTGAGGTCTAAAGGGCGAGCTCACTTTATCCAACCCCTGTGCTTGCCGCCAAGAAATGATAAAAGAATGCTTCATGTCTGAAGAATGAAACAAGTGACATACTTCCAAGGATTGCAATCTGTTAACAAGAGAGACAAGCAGAGCTGAACCAACAGCTGGTCCGCACGAAGGGCCCCATGGTGCTCACAGCTGTGTGGGTGCAAAGTTCTCAGTGGTCCTGAGCCCGCAGTGTCAGCTGTGTCCTCAACGTGGCCCCCGCAGGCAGGGCTCCTTAGTCTTAAGAGTCCAGACTGAGCCTTGACCCCAGCCACGGCTGCCATGTGGTCATGTGAATAAGCCAGAACTTGTTCTGGAAGGAAGAGAATTCCCTGGGAGGCTGTGATAGGCTCCTCTCCCTCCCTCACTCCCTCTACCCTTCCCTTCCCTTCCCTTCCCTTCCCTTCCCTTCCCTTCCCTTCCCTTCCCTTCCCTTCCCTTCCCTTCTCTTCTCTTCTCTTTTCTCTCTCTCTCTCTCTCTCTCTCTCTCTCTCTCTCTCTCTCTCGTTCTCGCTCACTTGCGTGACTCGTACATTTCTGTACTCTGGGACAAAGCAGGCTTCTGAATGAAGTGATCTGTGACTGGGGTTCAAATGTGTTGATTGATACCTGTACCTGCTATGCTGATCTACTAAGAGGCCGGCAGGCTAGCCGAAGGGCTTTTACAGTTTTTCAAAGCATCAGTCATTAATGGGCTAAATTTACCACCAGGACCCAGGAAGTTAGCCTCAAAACATTAGCTCAAATTAACTGATTTTCCAATCTATGGTTATCAATGGCATGTTCCATTTCTATGAGGTTTCAATGAGACCGGAGAGATGTGTATTTTTTTAAAAAATTAGTTCTATGGGAGTGACATTGGTTAATAAAATTATATAGATTTCAAGAGTACAATTCTATAATTCATCTGTATATTGCATCATGTGTTCACCAACCAAAGTAAAATCTTCCATCACCATATGTTTGACCCCCTTTACCCCCATCTACCTCCCCCATCCCCTTTTTCCTCTGATAACCACAAATGTGTCTGTTAAAGCACACATTTATAATGGCTCTAACACCCGGGTGTGATCTAGTAACCTGCTTAAGCCTTTACATGCTAGAGTTCCAACAACCACTAGTGTAAGATTTAGAACTGAAATTCATATGGAAGAGGGCTTAAAGTCACGAGATGAGTCTTTACTTTTTTAAACTTCACAATCCTATAGATGGTTCGTAGTTTTAAGACATGGAATAACCATGGATTGTCATGATCCTAGGGCCCATTTATTTTGTAACAAAATGGACAAAATGGTGAAATAAAATATAACGGTGTCTTCCCTACCACACTATTTTTCATTGGCTTGTGCCTGGGGTATGATGGGTCAGGACCTAAGAGTCATCATTTGCTGAGTAGCTGTTGGGCTCAGGCCACTTACTAGGATTTAAGAAGAGCAAGCCACACACTCTGCGCTCATGAAGCAATTAGTGTCTGGCCATCAAGGGAAGCCAAAGTATTGAGTTCTTTGTTTAGGGAGAGAAAAGGTATTGACCTACATGGCCAAGAGTAGAGTGGACCTGGGTACAAACCCAGAAAGAGCCCAGCTCGGAGGGTGGGGTGTCTGAGGGACACTCATGGATTCTTTTGTGTTGTTGTTGTTCATTTCACTGAGTACAAAACCAGAGTTAGTTATGGGACACTGTGTAGGGATCACCGTGAAGCTTTCATATACAAACATGCTATAAGTATAAATAATTTGCATCGTAAGGTTTGCTATGTATCCTCTTCAGTCCACAACACCCCCAAGAACAAGATGTTAATCAGCACAGTCTTTGTAACTATGAAGGATACATGCATTTATCTTCCCTAATTCAGCAGACTCAGCTCATTTTTCTCTTTGAAGAAGAGCATTTCAGAAGATTTCCTCTTTCCAGATTTTACAATGACTACAGAAACACGATTTGGGAACAGAGCTTCCTTTAGTTATCTGGAGTAAGTCACAGCCACCAAGAGAATGGTCTACTCCATGGGTGTCCCCTGTGATAACGGCCTTGCCTGTACAGTGACCACCATGGCACCACCAGCGAACTGTGCCAGGGACCAGTCAGATGGTGCTGACCTTCCTAGCTTGGGGACAGTATCATACATGGAAAACTACGTCACCTTACAAACTCCATGGCAGTTCTACTGATCTCTGTGCAGGTAAACTGCGAGAACTTGGAGGGTAAGGACTGCATCTTGTATATTTATCTGTGTTAGGCATGTACCAAATGCTATGCAGTGTCAGTTCCATCCTCTCAGAATCAGTGAATGCACTCTCTAGAGTTTATAAAGGCTACACAGAGAGGCAGCGAGGTAAATGGTTTTCATGGGACCCCCATGGACTGCTCAGTTAATCCTATTTTCCAATTAACTTTTCCACCACGCCACACAGACCTTGCTCTACTCCCGATCATAATGTATAGTCTCAACAAGTGAGCTTTCTACTGACATTAAATGTGCTCCTAGAAGTTACACTGCAATGAAGTAATTTCACAGAAAGACAACTAGATTTGGCTAATCTTGGATCCAAGACGGGCAGACACACAGACAGACAGATATCCATGGAAAGCTAGAGAGAGAGAACTTTCCCAGATGCTTGGAAGGAAAAGTAAATACAACCCAACATGCTTGAGTTTTTCATTTTTTATCCCCCCACCCCCCGCTTCTTCCTTTCTATCCTTCAGAGACTACAGCTTTTGGGGAAACGGATTTGGGTATTAGCTGCGTATTAATTAGAGGATCTAAGTGTGCTGGTAGGAAGGATTAGCAAGAGCGAGCCCCGCGAAGCTGGCTAATCTCTCACCTGGGGCATCAGGAGCAGCCATGGCCCGGCGGTGCTGGTGGTGCTGTGTGGGCACGAATTTCCAGGAAGTCTAGGCGATCATTTCCTGACAGCTTCATGTGCTGGGAGTTAGCACCTGGCCTGTTTTCATGATGGGTTTTACCCTAATCAGACCACCCAGGCACTAGAAGCCAGCTGAGAATAAAGGCATTCCTCTTATCTGTCAAATCCACATACATTCCTACATAGATGGGAGGACATCCATCTGGGGCCGTGTGCTCATGCAGTTTACAGCCTGGAACTTCATGTTCAAAGTTTTTAGAACACCAGAGAGAAGTTACACAATACTAAAGGAACAGAGTCCAGCTTTAAACTCAGGCATCCCTAGGAAGGAAAAAATAATTAAGGTGCATTAATTTTGTTTGGAGATGCTGGCTCATTGGGAGAAATTACTGGACTTATGACGTGTAAGCACACTTGTTAGAAAGGCAAACACTCTTTAAAGTACTAATACTAAGCTTCATCATGAAAAGGTTTTTTCCTTCGATAGTTATTGGCACATATTTTCTGCCATCGGTCCAGACACCAGAGTTGGGTTACCTGGCACTGTCCATAATTGTCGTAGGTGCCACCCCAGCATGTGTGGTCCTCAGAGACTCAGGTAGAATCCAAGGACACCTAGGACTATTTAATGGGTCCAAAAACTCAAAGACGATGTTCTGACATGATTGTTTATATTCGGGAAGAAAACAGGAGAAAAATACAGTGTATTTCATGGAAGACAAGCACAGGAACCAGTGAGGTCCTGATGTGAAAGGCTGGAAGAGAAAGGAAAAAGGAAATTCAGGAAGACACACAGGAGCATAAAGAGGAAACACAGGTGTGAAAGCCACATAATTTAAGCGCTTTGAAGGGCTTTTTGTAGAACAGATTTGAGAACAGTAACAGACTTTATTTAAAGAGTGAAAGCCGAGTGATATGAGGTATACCAAACATGAGAGTCTTCATGACAGGGTGGTCGTAAGTGGGGAGACTCTCCTAGAATATTCAGAATAGATGGTCCCTGGATTACATGGAAAAGGTAACAAAAAGAAAGTAGGCAGTCATGTATTTGTAGAAAGAAAGTAGGCAGTATGTATTTCCAGCATCATCTACCCTTTAATACTATAGTATTATTCTTTTAATACCTAGTAAATTTCAACAGCTGTCTCAGCATCACAAGACTTGGCTGTGGAGCCTGGCTCTGTCATGTAGAACGCCATGATTCTGTTCAGGTTATTGACTTCTCAGGGCCTCAGTTTCCCCGTTACTTAAAATACCTACCCCCCTTATATTAAAGATCAGAGTACTTAACCCAGTCCTGATACGCAGTACCTGTTCCACAAATAGTAACCATTTCCATTCACCCAGTTAACAACTACAGAGCACCTGCAAAAGGAGAACAATACCAGCTATGCCTTCAAGGAAAATCTACAGGCCAGACAGACATGTGCACAACCGAGTTAGACTGGCTACAGCAGGCATGTTATTTGAACCCGCAGACTGCAATTCTGTCATCTGTCAAATGGCGAAAGTAAGAGTATGTATCACACGGTTGTGATGAGGGCCCAGTGAGTTAATACACACAAAGTGCTTAAAATAGCACTGGGCACACAGTAAACGATGATGACGGTGGTGATGATGATGGTGATGCAATAATCAATGTATGTATCAACTTGGCTAGGTCACGGTACCCAGATATTTGGTCCCATACTAGCGTAGATGTTGCTGTGAAAGTGTTTTTGGATAAAAATAATACTTAACTCAAGAGACATCCATAAAGCAGATTACCTTCCATAGTGTGGGTGGGCCTCATCTGATCAAGTAGAAGGTCTTACGGAAAAAAGATCGAAGTCTCTGAGGAGGGAATCTTGCCTCCAGATTGCCTCTACAGTCAGCCAGACTGCACCATCCACCCTTCCCTGGGTCTCCAGCCTGCTGGCCGGCCCTGCAGATTTTGATCTTGTCAGCCCCCACCATCACAGAGCCAATTCCTGAATATAAATCTCAATCAATCATATATGTATGTATATATATTTACACACACACACACGTCCTACTGGTTCTGTTTCTCTGGAGGACCCAAATACAAACACTATTATTTTATGGGCAAGAAAGATGAGAAATGCAAGAGATCAATGTCACAAACAAGATTTCATCATGATGAACTTCTTCCGCAAGGACCATCCTGTTTGATTCCTTTCTGTTAGAAAATAAACACAAATGTTTACTAAGATAAACTGAAGTAACATTCCTGATGACACCAGGGGGCAAAGATCTTTACATTGAACTCACCTAATCACAGAAACAGAACGACTAAGTTCTCCTAGGGATCAGAGAAAAAGGCCTCTCTCTGTCAGTCCCTTTCTCTGTTAAAGAACACGTAAGCTCCTTTCCTACAGAACAGTTCCTTTCAATTTAGATTGACACGGTAGCTAAGGAACATTTAAATATTTGCAAGAAATTGAAATGAATTACCCAAGATAAAAAATTCCAGGTCTACAAGCAGCTTTAGAAAGGCTATGATGTATTAAATTAGAAACTAACAATTTACTTTAATATGTCCTAACTCCAGACAGCGATAAATACAGCTATTTGTTAAGCTAAGCTTCCTGAAACATTTGATATTCTGACTACTTCTGCTGGATTCATGAAACCCTTGAAATGGAAAAAGGGAAATCTGTATTTCTTTCATCATCTGTTTATAGCATTAGTTTGCTAATTAGTCTATTGTCAGTTTTCTATTGGGATAAGTCTTTAGGTGTTAAAGCACATAAAAGCTTTATATTTAAGTCTTCTTCTAGATGACGACTATTGTTCCGATGGGGTTTAAATCATTGAGATTAGAGTTAGATGTGTCGTTCTGTATTGAGCTAACAGCTAAATTGGGGGTGGGGGGAATACCCTTCTACAAACACAAATCTTAGATTTCTCATTAAAGACTCCCCCAAAATGTATATGTCTGATGTGGCAAATGACTCGTGCTATCAGGTTCCCGAATGCTCCATGGCTTCTGTGTATGTTTACATGTGAGCGCACACGGAGGGGGTGTGTGTGCTGTTATATGGGCTTTCCTCTGTGATTATAAAATATTTTACATGAATTAAGCAATTAGAAAAATATCCCTCTGAAGGGGATAGAATTTGTCCAGTTTTCCAGGTTATCTTCCCAGATAATTTGCCTTCAGAAACCAAAAGGAAAACCAGGAGGCAATTCCAATTGGCTGTGTTTTCTGTCTGTGGTACTTCACGATCGCCATCAGCACCCCCCACTCCCTGTCACTAATGTTCCCGATTTCTTGGCCCACTGCAAAGGGAGTCAGAGAAGGTCCGCAGAGGCTGGCGCGCCTGTGGAGAAGCAGCACCCCCGGGACGTGCCTCTGGGGCCCTTGGCAGGTACATGAGCTGCTGCCGCTGCTGAAGCAAAGCTGCATCAAGCAGGCCCTGCCGAGAAGGACGGGCCTGAGGGCTGGTCATCAGGGCGTGGGCAGTGACCGCGAGAGTTTCTTCAGCAGTCGGAGAAAAAGGAACTGCCTCAGCCCTGCTCTAAATGCACAGGGACTGTCAGAGATTCCTTAGAAGACTCTGCAGCCATTCCTGCCATGAGAAGCTCTGCCTAGAAACTTTTCTGGGGTAACAAGTTCCTGCTGTTAGATGCTATGCGTAGAGCAGCCGAGCGCGCTGTGTGCTGCAAACCTGCTGGGTTGACATAACCTCAATTATACACGGTGGCAGAGACTGCTGCTGCCGATCTCCATCATTTCCCCTTCCCTCTTTACTACCAGCACCGGATATTGTAGACGAAGCAATGCACCCACTTTACAAACCACATTTGCCAATTTCTGCTGTGACGACTCATGTAACGAAATTCCGTTCAGTGAGATGTATGAAGTTATCTGTTGAGGCTTCTGAGAAAGTTCCTTAAGCGGGGTCTTACTGAGCTAGCAGCGTCCTTTTGTCCATCCTCCTCCTCCCTCCTCCCTATCAGGAATAGAGACGTGATGGCTGGAGCTACAGTAACTACTTTGTGACAGTGAAGCAACTTTGAGGATAGAAGCTACACACGAAGGATGGTAACAAAAAGAATGAGCCTGTGGCACGGATGACATCATGGCTAAGCAGCGTGTTGGTATCAACCAATCTTTTAGAGATCCACAGTTTCCCTGCCAGATAGGTGCAGTCAGCCCTTTCTCCAGTCAGTGACTCAGCACTTACTAAATGCGTAATGAACCAAGTACTGAAGGTACAAAGATGAGCGAGCCAGGGAGCATGCCCTCAAGGGGCTGCTAGTATCCTGGGGAAAAGTCAGGTAAGCTGTGGAGGACATGTCATATTACAGTAAGATACAGGTTACCCATTTATTCAAAAGATGTCTAGTAGGCACCCATGACTACTCTTCTAGGACACACTTCTGGACACGCTTCTAGGGATACGATAATGAGTTTATATTCTATATGGCCTGGGGAAGAGCCCATGGAGGGAGGGAAGCAAATGAGCCAGTGGAGGAAGCAAAGAAAAGAATGTAATGATCAGGACAATGTCAGAAAACAAGGGTGATGTGATAGTGAGTGACTGCTGGGAGCTCTTTTAGATATGGTGGCCAGAGAAAGCCTCTCCAGATAGGCAATGTTTAAACTGAGATCCTCAATTAAGAGAAAAACTGAAGAGCTAGGAAAGAAACATTCTTGGCAAAAGGCAGAGCAAGCGCAAAGGTCCTGGGGCAGGACCGAGCTGAACATGTTGGGGGATGGTGCTGACCCACAGAGAGGAGCACTTAGCTTTAACTGTGGGGAAGGGAAAAGTCAAGGAAAGTTTCCCAAGTTGGCCTCTGCAGCCAAAGTCCTTCTCCTGTCTAGACCACAGGGATTCCCACCAGAGAAAGAGTGCAGTGACGAAATCCTCTCTCCACCCATCCCACCTCACACCTGGCTCAGTGACACCACTCTCTGTGCCTCACTGCCAACATATTTTCCTTCCCTGAGACATAATTATGGGGGACTTGGAGAAAAAAAAAACCAGAAGAAACCCCTCCTTCTCCTTCTGTATGAAAGGAAACGACATTTCAGCAGTGCTGCCACTTAAAAAGCCATTGTCATGAATAAGACCCAGCCTGTTCCAGGATCAAAAGCTCACTGACACCACCTCCCTGTCAAAGTTTGCCAGGCACCTCAGTTCAAAAGGTCAACTGCATCGTAACCAGCGACAGGCCAAGCCCGTGTGGAAGAGAAACAGTCCCCAGAACCTGGAAGCCACAGAGAGCACCAAGGCAAGAACACCTGATGCATCTTCGGGTTCCTCCGAACCCTAAGTTAGTCCTAGGGACACATGGGACACTCATGAGCAGCTAGACAGTGTCTTTGGTCCCACTACCCTTCAGTGGCTTCGTGACAAATACCAAGAAGACAATGACATCGCTAATCTTTTGGCTTAGTGACCATTATTCAAATGCTGGGAAACGTAGCAACACACTAGTCCACTGACTAGAGGTATAGACCTAATTTTCAACGGATAATGATATTATTATATGGACGAGTCTTTGATCATTAAAAAAAAATGCGACACGGTCCTCTTCTTAAACTAAAAAGAGCTCTTTTCCTCTGGGAAAAAAAAGAAAAGAGTTTATCAAGTGAACGTAATTTTCTTCATTTTAATGACGATCCTGTCTTATATTTCATAGATTTACTGCGCTCCATAATTTTCAAATTATTACTTGGTGATCTGTTTCTAACGTGTTCTACTTGGTTAAAAAAGAAGTCGAATGTGGAATAATAATTTCTCATTGGTTTTCTACTACTCCTCTGCTGGCTGTCACAGTCTCCCATCTAATATTGGAGCAATGACAGTTTTGTGGCATTTTCTGCTGATTTCCCACTGGTCTGTTTCTCTCAGTTAGGTATTCAGTAGTCCCAGTAGCTCAGCCTGGGACAATCGGAACATTTTGCCCACTGAAGTCTCTACAGTTTTCGTCTCGATGTTCATCTCGATTAGACTGAAGATGGGTTTTCAGCCTAATCCATTTCTATCATCCCTGAGTTCTCTGTGTTTAAAATAAGCCTCCTTGTGTTGACTTCTTGTGCTAATGGCCACAACTGGGATTGGAGATGATTATATTGGCCCAGAGTTGGTAATATTCTCTCTGTGTTGTCATGGTGTGATATTTCTCACTGTAAAATTAAAGCTACTTCAATGCATTACCTGTTCCCCTATCAGTAATAACATCTGTACTTAGGAAAGTTCCTAAGAAAAAGGCTGATTAGACAAAAACTCAACTTTAGGCAAAGCAGATGTGAACGCTGGGTGGTAGAGAACCTGAATTCTCACTTCTTCAGAAATGCAGAGGTTGGGCAAAGCTTCTCACGTCCATCAAATGACCACTGGGGCTGGCCAGCTCTGAACAGCGCATAGCAAGAGCCAGCCCTTCTTTCACTGCGGGTGAAGAAGTTTACATTCTAAGAAGAGTCAACACGTTCTACTGCTTTTTGCTTTTTAAATTTGTCACACTTATGGGCTATGAACCACGCTTGGCCCTGGAGTTTCAAAGAAGGGTGAGACAAGGCAGTGAGTGACAGAACCACCAAGGAGCCCATCTCTAGCTGGGGTGACATAGAGTCAATGGCCCACGGGACCCATGTCCACAAAGAGCTTTCTTTTCCAAGCTAAAATGTAATAATGTAAAACTATATTATACAATTAAGGAATGGACCTTAAGAAGTTATCTGTTGGATTGTTTAAAATAGACGTAGAGAAAATGGAGTTGTGGGGGTTTATGTGAATCTCTGACAAAAGCTCACGAATGTGAGCGTTCCACAGGTATTAGACGCCGACTGCAAGCAGGCAATGTGTCAGTGCTGGAGCGGCAAAGGTGAGCCATGCTCCCTGCTCTCGAGGAGACTTTGTCCTCAGAGACGAGTGGATGCACAGCCTAAACCACAAGGCAGGATGGTAAGCGCCGCTGGACAGAGACAAACCAAGCGTGGAAGAACCAGCGATCAAAGAATGGCCTTCAGCTGGTTCTCGGAAGACAAAGGTGATCCCTAAGAACTGGAGTGCCATTAGGGCACCTGACCTTGGCACAGACATTTTTCCAAAACAATGGTCCTCATTCTGCCTTTGTTAGACATGCTCAGGGTCACATCTACCTTGTGTGTTTGCAGAAGACACAAGTAAGTCTCTGTGTGTCTAGTGTAAGCAAAACAGGCAGCAAGAACCCAGCTTTTTGACCAGGTAAAACCATGAGGCTAAGGGAACTCTGAAGGGAGCTTTTGTGCTTTCCTTGAAGACTCATGGCAAATAGGACTGCTATGCCGTTCCCCCACATGGGGTGTCAGAGTCTCACTGAGTCTTCTCTGTTCTCATCACACCTTCTCAGCTAGGAAGTCAGCCTGCTAGTTAGGCATCTTCTGGTCCCCACCCAGGGCAGTCGGCTCGGTCCTTCCTCTCCCCTCTTCATGAAGGTAGTGCACGTGAAGGCAGCTGGAAACGATTTCTGCCTTTTCACTTGCTCAATTCTGTCCCCTGCTGTGTATCTGGGAAAGATGAGGACCTTGCCGTCTGTATCACCCTCACTGGACAACTACATGTGATCTGGGTTCTGCAAACAACGATTCCTTCAAACAGCTTCTTGCTGACCTAGAACCTAATGTGCAGGTACTTTTTAGAGATGGCTCAGCTCTAAACTGCAGGATAAAGAATCGGGACAGGAGCCATGCCCCTGAAAACGAGCCATGCACATGGAAAACACTTGGGGTTAGAACACAAAGGCCGTCGACAGAAGTCTTACCAACCACTCAGCACCTCTCAGGAAAACTGTGGGGGACGTGACAGAGGGCTCTGCCACACCTCAGCAGAAGTCTGGATGGTACCCAAAATATACTTGCTGGATGATGGATATAAATGACTATGCATGTACAAAGCCAGTTGACCAAATTTTGATTAATGTTAATTTTTCAGGGACCTGTATAATGATTTTCTAAGTGTTTCACAGAAAATGACATTCAAGAAACACATGCCCCTCCCACAGTCCTTGCCCTCCAGGCTCTGAGATGCAGGCCTATTGGGAGGAGATGGAGCTGGTCTAGGGGACAATGCAGGCCCCCGATGGGGAAGGGCCCAAGAGGGGCCGCAACACCCTTCAGGGGCCCAGACGCACCACTTCTCCAGAATTTCTCCACAACACACCCCGAGCTCAGAAGTGAAGTTGCCTTGCAGACTGACAGTTCTGAAGAATGGTGGAAAACAAATTCATATGGACCACCCCAATCAGATATCAATAAGAGATGAAGAGGAATTAGGCCCAAACTGACATTTTTTGATATTTGCGTAAAATGGTTTGTGTAAGGAAATACAGTACCCTGCTTGGTGTGTAGGTGTGTCACTGTGGCGTACTTAGGAGAATGGAGTACAGGTTTCCCCTGCTTTTCAAAAATTCCCTTTACCCCACTTCACTGATGGAAGACCTACATCAGTACCTGTTTTCACAAACCGAAAGAAATCCAAAAGGACTTTCACTTTTACGAAAAAAGGTAAAAAGTGAAAATGGTGACCAGCAATTGCTTTGCACCAGCTGTTAACAGAGGCAGTGGCACCCAGGGCAGTGAGAGTGGCCCCCCTGAGCTCCCTCCTGGAACCTCACTCAGTGTCTCAGCATCCAGCCACAGAACCCTGACTGTGTCTGGGATCATTGGGCCTTCACCGCCACTGATTCTGTGCGTCCATTAGCAAGATTTGTCCTTGGGGATCAAAACAGTCTGAAAGCTCGTGAAGGTGTGACGTTCAGCACAAAACTGGACATAAGCATGTTCGGTATGATTTGGTAGGTTATTTTTTGGGTCTGGGAATGCTCAAAACCTTTTCCATATAAATGCATGGTAACTGCCTCTTCTCTATACAGCACTGTGGCTTACAAGAGGTTTCGTAGGAATGCTCTACTTTTGGATAACAGGGTAGCTTTTAATCCCCCATTATGTACAAATAACTAACAAACCAAATCACAAACCATTAAGGCAGTGACGACGTCTTTTCATTTGTGTATGGATGGGGCCTTGCACTGCATTCCAGATAAAACGATCTGTATGAAAACGTACCACGTATGGCTTCTTGTTGGCACCATTTCGTTCACCTCATACAAAAGAACGTGTTCTTTGACATAGTCTTTCATTACGTAAACATTTAGTCAATACCTGTGTGTGCAAAGCACTGTAGTAGATATTGCGATAGAACGTTAGGATGAGCAACATGTCCAAGCAAGTACACGGCCCCTAAAGTCAAAAAGTGAATATATGTAGACAAACTGTGTGAGGCTTCCAGCGGAAGTGGCGGTCGCATCTGACCAGCCTGGCATTTAGGACCAGCTTGGGGAACACCTATGACCGGGACAGGGCATGTGGGAAAGGGAGGGCTGCAAACCAGTTCAGGCAAGGTGGAAAGCATGGCACTGGGGGCACAGCAGCACTGAGATAGGTGTTCACTTCTTTCAGTGCATGGAATCCACGAAGCAGTTGGTTCAGGATACACCTAGGAGGGCAGAACAGGGGCTTAGCACGGGCGTCCTGCAGCCAAGACCAGACTTCTGGATTCTGGCCGTCAGCGTGAGCAGCTGAACTCTTTTAAGCAAGGGAGTCACAATGCTTGTCTTTAAGAGCACTAACACCAAATTCGTTTTCTGTAACTTAGGGGACTCTCATTCAGGTTGGCAGACTTCTGCCCCCAACACTGCTCTGCATGAATGAGACTGAACTGTAGGGTCACCGGTCCCGGGGTTACTCAGAGGACCCTGACCCCTGGTTGAGTTAGATGCTGATCGTGACTGCCTGTGCCCACCGCCGTCCCTGGGCAAGCCCTGACTGTCCGCTGCCACACAGCTGACCCCTTTATGAAACCGCAGGCCTTGAAGGATCTTAACAAGTCCTGCGACAACTCCCCACGTCGCCCCAGGTTCCATCCATCCGCCCCATTATACATTTCAGCTTCCGCAGCAGTCTGAGGACATTGCGTGGCCTTCCTTATATACAAACAGAATTCTGCTTTCTTTACTGCTCTATTCTATCATTTCATTTGGAACAGAAAAACTCAGAGGAAGGAGGAAGGAGGATGAACGTGAACAGACAGGAGAGACAGCGAGTGCCTTGTTGAAAGGATACCTCCTCCCCCTTGCCCCAAACTGCCTTCTCTGAGATGCTCCTGCTATCCCCACAGGGACGGAGCTCCCCACCTACTCCTGAGAAAGAACAGAAGTCCCAGGGACTCTGCCTGGGAAGTCCAGGGCACAGCTACCAGTACGTGCGCCTCCTCTCATCCAAACCAGCAGTCCGTGTAGGGAAACACTGGACAATTAAAACCACTGTGTCAACACACACACACACCCCAAACACAAAACAAAAACCTTGTTTTCCTTACTATTAGCTCATGACAACATCCAAAGCCCAACCACAGCAACGTGAATACCGGGAAAGAAACAGGTGGAGAACCTCTGCTCATAGCCTCAATTTACACTTGACCCTTGAATGCGGGTTTGAACTCCACAGGTCCACTTATATGCAGGATTTTTTCATTAAATATGCTGGCAATTTTTCTGGAGATTTCCTTACTACCATGAAGCAATCGTGTTGATTACACTAGGCTACCATGAATCGTTAGACCTGTAAATAAATGTGAATTTCTTTTTTCCATCAGCTTTCACTTCTGTTGTCTAGTGTTAGTAATATGTTTAGCACCTATAGTGTTTTGTGTCACGTAAGACAATACTGATGTCGTACTGATAGGTAATTCATCTTGTAAACAGATGACATAAACTTACGATATGGATAAGTACAGTACAATATTGTAAATGTATTTTCTCTTCCTCATGATTTTCTAAAATTTTCTTTCCTCTAGCTTACTGTACTATAAGAATACAGGATATAATACATATAACATACAAAATATGTGTTAACCAATCATGTATGTTATTGGTAAGGCTTCTGCTCAACAGTAGGCTATTAGTAGTTAAGCTTTGGGGGAATCAAAATTTACATGCAGTTTTCTACTGCGCAGGGGTCAGTGCCCCTAAACCCTGTGTTGACTGGGTCCAACTGTAATTCCTCCAAAATAAAATTGTGTTGGAAAAATGAAAGTACAGACGTAACAGAGGTCCTCTGTTTAAGTTACCAATAACATTTTCAAATAAGCTTCTATTTGTTGAAGTTTCAGGAAACAGGTTTGGTATCTAGCAGAGTTTTATTTCACGTAGGAGCCCATGGACTGGCAGCACACTGGGGTCCAGTCCACGGACCTGGGGGTCAGAACAACGCTGAATTTCAGTCCTGACTCTGCCACTTTCAAGGTGACCCTGAGCAAGTTACTCGGGCTTCAGATTCCTCACCAGTAAAATGGGAAAATAATAGTACCAACCTAACGGGACTGTCAAGAATTAAATAATGCATATAAAAGCACCCATCCACTGATCTTATTGCTGCTAACATTCAGTTATCTCAACTGTTTTATTTACTTAACCATTTCCATCTTCTTAAGTAAAATATGTGCTTCCTTTTAGTTCCTCTAAAGGCAGGAAAAAAGATAAATCCTTGGGGAAGCATGTGAACTCCATTTAGTGGATGAATGCTCTAAAATACTTATGGGCATCTATGTCTTCTACAGCTCTTCAAGTAATGTTTCAAACATCAAATAATGGAATAAACTGTCTTTGCACACAATAGCCATGAAATGATATTTTTCACTCTTCCCAAGTACTTTAAAAAAACACTGTTTCTTATATTTTCCCTAGCCATGACAAAGAAATTTTAAAAATCAAATTTCTAAGAGCAATTCGCTTCCTAAGAGACAGACAACAAAGCATTACTAACAAAATGATTATATAGCTGAATCTTAATTGCATGTGCAACTGTATCAATTCAGTTTGGACAAATAATTACATGATAAATCGTGCAGCAACATGAAATGTAACATCCCAGTAACATTAAACGTATTATCTCTATTCTCCTTCCGCAGCCAAGTATTCCTGCATTTGTGGTTGGGTTTCTAGGGTTTGTTTTTGTTTTTTAACTTGTCAAAAATAAGAGGGAAAGAAGTTAAAGGAGAATGGGTGTGTGGATGAACGAGTGACAAAGATTCCAGGAGAGAAAGAATGGAAGTATGTGATAGATCTGAATACTCGGTTCCATAAAAGAGCTACAAAGTCACTACATTCTGTACCCAGTGCCTGGGGCACGGGAGGCAAATAAATGTTTGTTCCTTGAATGAATGACCATAGTAATTCATTACTACTAATAGTGATAAAAATAATATGGTCAAATAAAAATTTAGTGGGTGTTTTTTTGTGAGTGTTTTCAATGAATTGCGATATCCATGAAATCAATTTATTTTATAACCTTATGATTAGAAGAGTGGGTTTAACTGCCCCAAATTCATAGATGGAGAATGTATCTGTGCCTTTAGCAAGTACTTCTTAAACACCTACTGTGTGTAATTACAACAGGAAAATTAGACTCACATACAAATCTGTTAACTTAAAACTGTGTATTTATGTTTCTTGCCCTACCAGTGCTGTGGTGAACTCTTGACAATTTTGTGACATATTTCCCATCAGAATAGTAAATAAAATGTAATTTGTAGATAGAAAACTAATGTTCAAGAAATTAGATAATAATTAGAATATTTATGCCTACATCCAAAGACACATGCCTGTGTGCACAGATGTCCCTTATTATCTGATTTGGTGCCAAAGAGGGGCTAGGTAAAATGAAACTACAGACAAAAGAGGCTGAAGTTCTACATTAAATAGTGAAATAAGCTTTCATGTAGTCTCAAAACTAAGAAAGAGAATTCATTTTATAACACTTTTTATCTTCTAATTGTAAGCACACACTCAGTCTTAAACAAAGTATGAATCAAGTCATAATTATTCTTCAAAATAATTTTTCTGACAAAAATTGTATGATTGCCCTCGAGAACATCGTTCTGAGTTTTGATCCATACAGAGGATTATTTTTGCAAAAATAACTGCCAAGTATCTGTGATTCTTCCGAGGATTTCTGTTCTTTTCTAAAACACCTACCATGCCATCATCCCAATGATTTTCCCTCTGATTACGAACTCATCTGACTCTGCCAAATGCACATTTGCCAGCGGCTCTGCCTATGATTCCAGCAGTTCTCCGACACCACTTTCCTGGACATCATGAAATCCCTCACTTCGACAATATTTGCACGTCGCATTTCTAAACTGCATTGTATTTGCAATTTAGTGTCACGTTTACAACTACCTCTTAGTGACAGGCAAACAGACAGATGCCAGGTTAGGTCAGGAGAGATGTGTAAGTGGGGGCTAATTTAACAAATGGTCAGTTCATTAGGAACTACTGTTATATGGAAACGACTTGATTTTCCCCACAGCCCTGGCACTGGCTGAACTGTCTGTCGAGAGTGACCAGAGGATGTAAAGGGAGGCGCCCACTTGCTTTGTTTAGAAAACAAGAGGTAACAGTTGAGTTCAGTTTCTCTTCCTCTGTTTCAGAAAAGCCCTTTGTTTTCCAAGCACCCAAGCCCTCACTTGGTTCTTTCTGTCCCATGGCCCCACCCTACAAATGCTCACCTTGACCTGCCCTCCAGGGTCTGCTCTTCCGCCTTCCATTATTTTCCAATCCTGTGTATTATTATTTCTAAGCTTTACTATGAAAATAGCTCCTTATTATTAAAAAAAAAAAATTACCTGAACTCCTACTTAGGATTGGAAAGGGGGTGTGGGTGCTTCTAGAAGCCCTTTCACAGGACACTTTTCCCTTACCAGAGCCCTTTCACTCTTAATTCAAAGGACTAACCCATGCAGGGCAGACATGCCCTCGGGGTTAGGAATGCATGTGTTGAGAGCAGGTGCCAAACCTGGTTCCCTAACGTACTACTTGACCTCGGGAGAGCTCTCTGCTGTCTTTGCGCTTCGGTTTCCTTATCTATAAAATGGGGGTCATCACAGTGCTGTACTCCAGAGACTCAGTCAGAGGACTGATGGAGTGAGATAATATGTAGAAAGTGCTTCAAACAATGTCTGGGACCCAGGAAGCATGTAGTGTTCGTCCTTACTGAGGACTTCAGGCCCCATCAAGTACTCAGTTAACACCAGGCTCTCTGTATCTCTGGGATACAGAGATACTACACATGTCCTGGGCCTAGAATCCGAAAGGGTTCCCTGTGGCAAGGATGTCAAAGGCCCCTCACATTCACAGGCTCAGAGATTTGGGGGGTGGGGAAGTGGGACAGACAGACATCCAACGCTGCCTGTGCCTCTTGGCAGCTGTATGACTTCAGACTGGGTGCTTAATGTCTTCAGACTCGTTTCCTCCACTGTAAAAAATGGAGACAAGACTTCCCAACTCACTAGGTTTTTCCAATGAATGCATGTAAGACACATTCGAGCAAGCATCTAAAACAGGTTCACACAGACACTCACAAATATTCATGTCTCTTCCCTTCTTTTATAAAAATGACCATAAATTCAATTTGCGAATACCTAGAAGAGAATGGGCCATTTAAATAAGTCACTATAGTTCATTTTAAATCTTTGTCCAAACTACAGGCCTTTGAAGACAGAGGATCAGTAATAGTTCTAATTTCTCATATTCATCAAAATTTATTATTTTGTCATAGCTAACCAGTGAACAGAGAAAGTTATATATTATGGTACCTTTTCTGGGGCTGTGTTTTACATACCGCAGGAGGGAAAATGCCAGTTGTTAAAAATAGGCAGGAAAATTATGTAAAATGAGAGACCAAGGGATGGGTGGCAACAACTGTAGAACTAACACAGTTGACCTGCAATCATGGGAGAAGGACAGAATGGTGTGAAAGGACCCAGGTGAGGAGAGGGGCTTCCTCCTCCCAGGATCTTCCACTTCCTTGGACAGACCAGGGGGAGAGACCAGCTCTCGCCCACACAGCTGAGTGAGTCCCTGGGGAGACATAACAAATGTTTCGTGAGAACAGAGAGTCTACCTTGTAGGTTTGACCGCCTGGCCACGGTCACGACTTAACTTGCCTTGTATACTATTTCTGGGGACTTTTCATGAATGTGTGTGGAGTGGTGGAGTGATTCAGATTCTTTCCCATACTGCACACAAACAACCCCAAATCCTCAAAGAATAAGTCCTGCTGATGGGGTCAGTGATGTCTTTCCATATACACTTAGCATTATACAAATGCAGGGAAATTAAAATGCTGTGGTACGAAAAGTACCCACTTAATTAACAATTTGCCATTCTGATAATTACACACAGAAGGCATTGCTTTGGTATTTTTGTATCTTCAGTCACATGTTAGGGCTATTCTGGCTTCTAAGCATAGAGAAGATAGATGTCACATATTTTTCTAATACACAATGATATTCATATATATGTATATATATATATATAAATCCTGACACTTTGTGGAAACGCTAACAAGATAATAGTATGTACATACAAAACACTCTGTGGAAGTACAGTGTTTAGAAATGCTTTCATTATCACCTAGCTGCTGTAGTAAAATGAGGATAATAAAATATAATTAAACATTAATTACAGAAATGATCAAAAGTAATTGAGTTGTACAAAGCGCAGTACTCCTATTAAAAAAGAAACTGATGGATAATAAAATATATACAGTATTCTGTCCTTTAGACATAATTACTTCAAGGCAGCAATTAAATTTACAGAAAACTGTTAAGTTTCTTCTGTGACGCTTTACTACTGTGAACTCAAGACATTCTGACTGAGAATTGCCTTCAAAAAAATTCTTATGATTGTTTACCATCTTAATAGGAAACACTGCCATAAACCCAAAGATGTGTGTTATAAACCAACAGAAATGAATTTTAACACAGTTAGGACTCCGCTGCGCTTGCTGTATTTTGGGTGTCCACAGAACAGACCTTTTTTCTCCCATTAGAAATGTCTAATGCTCATCTAGCCATGGCCGAACATAGTTTCATATGAAGAAAAAAATTTATTTTATGCAAAAATAATATTCTGTATCAAGACTGGCAGAAGAACATGTTTTCACTAATAATTATCATGCCAAATTTTTTACACCGGTCAGCTTCCCCATTTGA
Source organism: Rhinolophus hipposideros (assembly GCF_964194185.1). Taxonomy (NCBI): domain Eukaryota; kingdom Metazoa; phylum Chordata; class Mammalia; order Chiroptera; family Rhinolophidae; genus Rhinolophus; species Rhinolophus hipposideros. Next base: position 10,585,721 of record NC_138058.1, on the reverse strand, counting down.
GGAAGTAGGACACCATTCCGTAAAGCCACTCAATGTCCTTAGGGGAAGCATTACGTTTTTAAAAGGGCATAAAAATCTCTCCTTTTGGCCTTTTTACAGCATATCCAGAGAGTCCAGAGAATTCTCTACATGTAGGCAGCTGTAAACACAAACTTCTCTACCCTGTTGTGGGGTTGAGGGTGGGGGAAACTATTAGGATTGCAAATTTTTTACATAGATACATTTCTTTACCCACTTGAAAATGGTTTTAGTTGAAATAGGTGAGTTTAGGTGCAGCAATAGGCAAATAAAAGCAAAAAATATGAGAATTCTATATGTGTGTGTATATGTAGAACAGTTTTCAAAAAACCCAATTGTATTTAATGTTTCCTTCTCATGTACTCTTCTTTTCATCCACAGAAGATGCTTTTAATCCAAAAGATGTTTTAGTCCAAAGCCACCTTCAGCCCAAGTGAAGATAACACGACAGGGACATTAAATTAAAGGAATAATTGACTGATGTGTGCCTATGGGGAGAAGAGCTGAGAGGGAGAGACCGGGAACAAAGGGGAAGACTCTGCTGGCAAGCATGGGGCCTCCTTTATTGATGTGAGAAATAAGCCTGAGTCCCAGAAATGACTCTTTCCTGAAGCAGAAGTGAAATGGAACCACGATAGACGTGTCACGTAAACCACTCTATTGAAAGCCACTAAATCAGGGGTTATTTGTTACTGCAGCATAACTTAGCTTAAGCTGACTGACACAAAGGCTGACATCTAGTTTTTACAAGCAAGGTATGGTTAGAGAACCTGATTTCAAATGAATACAAGAGTTATCTCTCTCCTGCAAAGCCCTAACTTTTACATTAAAAGAAACTGAAACAATTTGGCAACAATCCTTAAGTTCACCTGATTTGGACCACTCAGAACTATGTCACTAAAAAAATTTCAGAGGCACATGTGCTCATCATCCATCTCTATTCATGGCAGGACATTTCAGCGTCACTGAACAATAGGAAATAGGTTCTACCCAGTGCTGGGCAGTTTGGGCCAGGAGTTTCTGAGAAAGGAAGGGGAAATGGAATAGGAAAGAGGGAACTCATTATATGATAATTCACCAGTTTTGTCTTTGACTGAGGAGGAAACACGGGCTCCACACCATAAGAATCACAATGTACAAGCTGGTTAAGTATCAAACAAAATAATATAAGCACCTACCCACAAAAATCACAATGGGAGGTTCAGCAGACAGTTGAGAGTGCTATTTAATAAATACCAGGCCCCAGGCCAGAGTTTTGGGATAAAGAGACAATATGCGTTCTCCTGCCCATGAAATCTGAAAAGGAGTCTAAAATGCATGCTGTTCACAGACCCCTATGTTCACAGGCCGTGTGTGTGTGTGTGTGTGTGTGTGTCCCTGCACCATTAGCTAGGTGCCTATCTTAATTACAGGTGAGGTACCTTTACTTAATTCAAATGTTTACCCCTAAAGATGTGGGAGGGCATTTCAGAGTTGTTTTAAAAACATATCACTCCTTTATAGGAAAGAGAGTAATGCTTAACACCTTAGGAGTGCATGCAAAAACAGACTAAGATCAAAGGACAATAACTCAGCGTGATACTTCAACTTCAATTTACCTCCACTGCCTGTCAAATCAGAAAATTCATTCACATATGTGTGTGAAATGTGGAAGGAGGGAGAGAGGAGGAAACAGAAGGGAGTCGGTGTATTTCTTTACAGAGTGAAAACGATACAGCACCCAGAACCGAGTCACAAAACACCCGCTTTCTGGTTGTCGGCCTCAACAGAGAGGGTGTTCAAAGGGCAGTGCTGTCCCAGAGGTGGCGGGAAATGTGAACAGGGCCATCCAGGTTAGACACCTTGCAGATAGTTTTATGCGGCAGGCAGAAAGGAAGCCAGCTCTCAGGACTGGTGGCCCCTCAGGTGTGCACAGGAACTCCTCCTCAGAGGAAAGTCCCGTGCTGTGTTTCCACAAAGGGCTGTATCTGTTCTGTCTGATGGATTCTCAGTATCTAAAGCAAAGGAGGCAGGTGAGTCTTCCAAAGGTAGATCAGTAGGCTGTGAGCAGCAGCTCGGCCACCAGGCCTGGCAGTGTGACTCAGGCTCACTGGGAGCCCAGAGAATCCGTGGCTGACTTGACTCTCCCATGAAAATTAAAACAAGATGACGCTCAGGTTGGTGGGTAGTTTTTCCTCCTGGAAGGAGGAAGTGGGTCTCTGTGCTGTAGAACGGTGCCTATAAAAACACAGTTTTCAGTTCTGGACACACTGTAAAGAGGGACAATGTCCAAACAAAGGTAAGAAGGCGGCATTGGACATGCTGAGTTTTAAGGGGAACTGCAATGGATAGCCTGGAAAAACTGAGCAATGGCATACTTATCCTCAAAACACGTGCCGGTGTGTTATAAAATATCATTCATTAAGTATTCAGCGAGCAATTTCCCTGGAGGAACACAGAGCTGGGTAGGACAGTTCTGTCCTTGTGGTGTGCGATCTAATGCAGGCAGGGTGTCTGAGAGTGAACAGCTCACACAAGGCAGGCTCCCCAAAGCAGAGCGGTGGGGACTGATGGGGGAAATGCTCCTCACGAAAGGACATTTGGCGGATGGATAAAGTTCTGACAGCCAAGAGATTTTTTTGAGGAGAAAGGAAGAAATAAGGACATTATCAGAAAAAGGATGCACAAAGGGCTGGAAGTAGAAAATCCAATGTGTGAGTTTGGAAGAAAGAGACTAGTTTTGCCGGGAAAACAATTGTGTGATGAGGGAAGTAATGGAAGATGGATATGCCGAATTCGTATTTCCAAGGCATATGTGTACATAAAGAGAAACGTTATCACATTACTGTAACATTCTCATTTTAGAGTTCGGAAAATGAAGCACAAAAATTCTTCCTCACCATCCCTCAGTTCCAAGCCATACTTTTCAGTCTGGCGCCTGGTAAACACCCAATAATGTGGTGTTGAATTGAACAGAGAAATGAATTGGTGTTTTTTAAAATAATGTGTGGAATGAAATACCGATGAGATTATGAGCATATTTCTTCCTAAAACCATATCAAGTCATATACTTCTCCCCTTTCTATCCGGGTGTAAACACAGTCCACTCTTGTTCAATGGACACTTACGATACTCGTATGTGCCCCAATTGAAACTCCATACTGGCTTCCTCTTGACGCTCAGCATAGTTTTTGGCTTCTCTCCACCACACCCCATCACATCCACCCCCAAGCAGAAGACCACAGATACTTGAATAGTGGCCTAGACAGAATAAACAAGGACAGGGTTTTTTGCGTGTTTTGTTCATTTTTCCATTCCCAGTGCCTAGAATAGAACCTGGCACATAGCTTGTGATCAATAAATATGTTGTTGTTGAATAAAGTAAACAGATTTTTAACTTATGCAGAATAAGCCAAAATAAAATTGTGTTTTCATCTGTTTGCTTGCTTAAGATTATCCATGATTTTAATGCAGTGGCACAATTAAAAAGGTTAAACTCTTTTTCTTTCTGGGATGGGAAGTAGAGTTAGTAACATCTAAGCAACTACTCTCCCAGCACTCATCTTTACATTTTCACCTGTCCTTAAATAATAATAACAACCACAACAATAATTACACAGGTTTCTCTACTGTGATTTTTAAACACAGCTAGAAATTTCAGGTCATATAACGTCACACTTTCTTAACTATTAAAAAGAAAGTAGTCTTTGTGATGTTCCACTTAATATCACTATTTACAATTCTTTTTATGTTTACTGAAAAAAATCCACTAGCACCGTATGGACTAACTCGGAGATATCCTGCTGTGATGTCACATTTTATTATCAATAACGCGAAATGCTATTATCCTTATAATAACCGAAACACTTTCACTTCTATCAAGTGCTGTGCTTCATATTACAAAGCTTTTATTGAAACATCAACCTTGCCACTTACATTGCATTATCTTTTATCCCTGCCTTCCCTCCTCTCCCCTGCCCTGTTTGGCACCATATACCACCTACGACAGGGACCCTCCACATAGGACTGGGTGCTTGGAGCAGCTGGGAAAGAGACAATTGCAGGTTCCAAAGGGGACCCGTTCGGCAGCAGCACACATCAAAGAGGTGGGCCTCGCACTCTGATAGGCTACTTCAGGTCTGGCCCCCACCCTTTGGCCAGTCATCATCACGCTGTGCTGTTTCCTTCTCAGCTGTCTTGCTAGAGCTGCCAAGCCTGTGACCTACTTCTACACAGCCCTGGGCTTCTGGCTTTCCCTACTGTCACATGTCCTTCCACATGGTGGGCTTGCTACCTGTTTTCTCAAAACTAGACATCACACTGAGCCAGCCACTTTCTGCAGCATATTAATCACTGCCTTCAGGGTTTTAGTCATTCTGAAAACCATTATGCCAAGTTTTCCCCATCTCTCGTCTCCCCTGATATCTCACCACCTGCTTTTGACCTCTCCCTTCCCCCAGTACAAGGGGAAGCAGAGCATAGCTAACTTGGGGGAAGGTGACTTGTTTTAAGAAGTTACTTTCTATAATAGCTGTCAGTTCCATATCACCAGCTAGAAGCTTCTTTAATCTGAAGAGCATATCCTATGGGCATCACAACCATTGAAAAACTGTGGTGATTAATTGCTCAGGTCAGATTAGGGGACGCATTGATCTTTCCTCCCTGTGAGTCCCCAGTGTTTCTGGCCCATGCCATTCACTTGGCAATTAATCACGTTTTGCCTGGAGACATCTGCGGTTTCACTTTTGCCATTTTCTATAGCTCTTTGTTCCCAACTGGCCATTCCTCTTGACACACAAAGGTTCTGTAGATTATGGGTCTCTGTTTTCCACAGACTATACTGGGTCTCAAAATATCTGTGGACTCACCTGTGGATGTCAGGTCTGGACAAGATGATGTAGACTCATTTCTCCCTGTTTCTCTCTCCAACCACAACAATGAACCCTGGTAATAATACCAAGAGCAACCAAAGGAAAAGTCTGAAAGGTGACAAGAGTGAGGTGAACTGACTAGGGACCCTGGGTCCAGAGGTGCTCAGAGTGAAAGGTATCTGAGGACCACCCCACCCAACAGAAGAAGGTGTCCCAGTGCTGGCATTTCCCAATCCACACCTCACAGCAACAGAAGGCAGCCCAGGGGTGCTCATTCGTTCTGTGACCTGATTCAGAGTCCTGCCAACAATGCCAGGTAAGGCAGAACTCGTAAGGGGAATGAATCAGACTCTCCATTAACAAAATCTGGCCAGGAGAGATGTCTTCCTACCCAGCCAGGCCTGAGACTGCCCTCTCCAATCCAGACACACCATGCAAGGGGGATCCTGCCACAAAGCACCTGACCCAGAAAGCACTCTTCTCCCACGTCCTTCCCATGGGCCAGACACTCCCTTCCCTGACCTAGGGGCATCAGAGAACCCAGACTGTGGAAAATCCTTCCTTCTCCTCAAGCAGCACCAGGACACAAGATAAACCAAGCAGATCAAAATAGCATTATAATGGCTCTAAATATTAAATGTCATTGTAACCACAGCCCACAAAAGAAGCCTACATGCTAAAGCTAGAAAAAGAGGTTCTTAATAGCCAGAATGTCTAAGATAAAATTTAAAAATAATCCATCATACTAAGAACCAGGAAAGCCACAGTTGAGTGAAAAAAGATAGTCAACTGAAGCCTACACTGAGATGATCAGATACTAGAATTATCTAACAAGGACTTTAAAGCAGTTATCAAGAAAATGTTTCAACAATCTTACAAGCAATCAATAAAATCTCAAAACAAATTAAAAACAGAAAATCTCAGCAAAATACTGAAAGTTATACAAATTTTTAAAAAATTGAAATTGCAGAATAAAAAACAAAATGGATATAAACTCACTGAACAGGCTCAACAATAAAGTGGGAGTGACACTGGATAGAAATCAGTGAACTTGAAGACATATGAATAGAATTTACTCAATCTGAAAACCAGAGAGGAAATGGACTGAAAAATAAACAAACAGAGCCTCTAAGACCTTTGAGACAATAATAAAAAAATTTAATATATTTTATAATCAGAGTGCTAGAAGGGGAGAAAAAAGTATGAGTGAAAGAGTATTAAAAAAAAATGTCTGAACACTTCTTAAATTTGGTGAAAGCCAAATGTACAGATTCAAGAAACTGAGTGAATGTCAAATGATACAGTTGAAGAAATCCACACCAAGACACATCATAATTAAACTTCCGAAAACTAAAGACAAAGAAAAATATTGCCAGTAACCAGAGGGGAAAAGAGGGAATAATGAGTTATATGAAAGTAGATTTCTCATCTGAAACCATGGTGGCCATGAGGAAACAGCACAACACTTTTCAAATACTGAGAGAACAAAACTGTCATCTATGAATTCTCTACCTGGCGACAATATCCTTCAGAAATGAAGGGAGGAATAAAAACCTTCTGAGACAAAGGAAAACCAAGAGGTTCTGTGCTGGCAAACCTATCTATAAAGAGTGGCTGAAGGAAGATCTCTAAACAGAGAAGAAAGCAACAGAGAACAGCTTGAACTTCAGGAACAACAACATCAGGGCAGGTGAAGTGGTTGGTCTCATGCATAGTGTATAGGAGAACACTTGAGACAATTGTTTAAAGCAAGGGAAGGGTAAAAAGACACCCAAATGGCACTGAGGTGTCTACATTCTACTTAGAGTAGTACAGCATTGATACCATTGGAATATGGTGAGTTTCACATGTGTAGTCCCAGAGGTATACCTAGAGTTACCACCCAGAAAACTATATAAAGAGATACACTTAAAAAAAAAAAACTATAAATAAATCAACACAGATCACTTATAAAATGCTCACATGATCCACAGAAAAGTAAGAATAGAGAAACAGGAATAAGAAACAGTGAAAGCAAATCAGAAAACAAATAATAAGATGAAAGATTTAGGTCCAAGCCATGTCAATAATTAGCTTAAATGTAAATCATCCATGTAAACCAATTAAAAGACAGAGATTGTCAGAGTGGATAAAATAACAAGATCCAACAATAGGCTGTCTACAAAAAACTCCATAGGTATACTGAAATAAAAGGATGGGAAAAGACACACCATGCAAATATTTATCAAAAAAGGCAGAGGTGGTTATATACTAATGGCAGATAATGTGGACTTCAGACAAAACTACGAGAGACAAAGAGGAATATTACATAATTATAAAACAATCAATCCACTGAGGGAGCATAACAATCTGCAAAATGCCTCAAAACGCATGAAAGAAAAACTGATAGAGGTGAAATGAGAAACAGATGAATCCATAATTATAGCTGGGGACTTAAACACCCCACTTCCAGCAATAGGCAGAAAATCAAAAAAGATGCAGAAGAACTGGACAACACATTTAACAAAGATCTAATTGGCATATATGGAAAACTCTACTCACTAACAGCAGAATACACATTTTTTTTCAAGTGTCCATGAAATATTCATCAAGACAGAGCATATCCTCTGCCGTAAGGCAAACTTCAACAAATTGAAAAGAACTGAAGTCATACACAGCGCATAATGGAATCATACTGGAAATCAATAACAGAAAGGCAATAGGACAATCTCCAAAACCATGCAAATTAAACAACACACTTTGAAACACTCCATGGTTCAAAGAAGAAATCCCAAAGGAAATTAAAAATCTATAGAATGGAATAAATATGACAACACAACACATCAAAAAATGTGGCATGTAGTAACAAAACAGGGCTGAGAGGGAAATTTATGGCACTAAAAGCCTGTATTAGAAAAGAGGAAAGGCCTCAACTCAAATATTAGATGCAAAAATCCTCAATAAAATATTCGCAAATCAAATCTAGCAACATATAAAAAGAATTATGCGCCATGGCCAAGTGTAATGTATTTCTGGGATGCAAGCGATACCAGAGGGGTCTTGGTGGTGATGGGGCTTTCTGTATCTAGATTGTACCAATGTCAATATCTTCGTTGACACATTGTATCACAGCATTGCAAAATGTTACCATTGGAGGGGGATGGGTAAAGGATACGCGGGATCTCTCTGCATTACTTCCAATTGCACATGAATCTACAATGATCTCAAAATAAGGCATGTAATTAACACATCTGTGGGTGAGGAATGCAATTCAGCTCAACAATTAATCTTTACAGTCTTATGTTATGGAAGACTGAGCGTGTCGTGGCTGTTGGTGCGTAGGGTTTAGTTAGACTCACCCAAAATGAGGGCTGAGACTGTTCTCTGAGATTTCAACTTTATGAGTGACACAAAATGAATGAAAGATGAAACAGAAAATTCAAAAAAATTAGTATGGCTGCTAGACCTGTGAGACTAGACTGTAATCTGATAGAAGCTACCTAACTAAAGAAAGGCCATATGCAGAGAGAGAGAGAGAGAGAGAGAGAGAGAGAGAGAGAGAGAGAGAGAGAGAGAGAGAGAGAGAGAGAGAGAGAGAGAGAGAGAGAGATCCATCCGTCCCAGCCCTTTTCAGGGAAGCAGTCTTAAACAAATCTGTTCCTTACACCCTGTTTGTAAGGCATTTGCACCATTGAGACAGAAGCACAGAATTGTACTTCATGGACTTCAAAAACTGTCCTGCTCCCCGTCCCGGGGTACGTGGTAGATAAATCAAGGTATTTAGCAACACAAGATAAAAACCTGGATCTCATGTAACTAGCTGAAAGCGACTGTTGCATACATGTTTACCCTTTTGCTTTTTTTCCCCTCTAAATTAGTCAGATCTCAATCCTGTATTCTTTCCTAAATGAACACATGGACATTCTAGTTTCACGTATCAGGCTTGCTACTTTAGATTATGTGAGTTCAGTCTTAAGAGTTTGGTGGCAAATTCACTACTGTAATACCACCAACCACAAGTGGCCTCTTAGAAGCTGGGCTGATGCTCATCACGATGGACATGCCTTCCGCTTGTCTTGGGGCACAATGTGGTTTTTGAATCTACTAGTCAGTCTTTCGTCAGTACTACCCAATTAGATACACTGTGTTCAGATTCTTTGACTATATTAACACAATTGCCGCAGGACAAATAGAAATATGCATGAGATTTTTTTTATTATTTTGACTAACGTGTTTTCCCGAAAATAAGACCTAGCCGGACCATTAGCTCTAATGCATCTTTTGGAGCCAAAATTAATATAAGACCTGGTCTTATATTAAAATAAGACCCGGTATTACATTATGTTATGATATTATATTATGTTATATTATGTTATATTACATTACATTATATATTATACCCAGTCATATTAAAATAATGGGTCTTATATTAATTTTTGCTCTAAAAGATGCATTAGAACTCATGATCTGGCTAAGTCTTATTTTTGGGGAAACATGGTAGCAAATGAAGTAGTTTGGTGTTTTTCCTTACTTTAAAGCACTATGACAATTCAAGATTTTTAAATTCTTATTATAATAGAGGAAATGAAATTACTTTTTCCCAATAACAGACTTTAAGGCTTCTATTAACTAACTCTGTTGAGTTTAGGATACAGAAGACTAGAGAAAGACCTTTCCAAACCACTTCATCTTCCCCGATGAGGGTTTTCATCTCGTCTCTAAAAGCCCTGTGCTCAGGTGAGCTGTCAGGAAAAAAGAACTAATTTACAGAGGCTTAATGGTTTGTATTTAAAGACAAATAAAACTTATGTGGCTATAATGACGACAGACTAAAGTTTATACAGATGAAATACTGTCTGAAGGATCATCTGCTGTTAATGGTTTAAAATATATGGAGATATATATATATATATATATCTCCAGGGAAACTGGACCCAGAAATGATGGCCTCCAAAGAAAATAAATAGCAGAGGATATAATCAGTATCAATATAATCAGTAACAATAGATTTTTTAAAAGTTATTGATAAATCCAATCTTTATCATGATATTTATGAAGAAAATAACTGATCCTGATTTAAATAACTTCATTAAGATAAATATGAAAACGGGAAAAATTGGAAACAGATTAACAGCACTCTATGGAAAATTGATTACGGGAAGGAATTAAATTGGCTTAATGATGTTCCCTCAGGAACTTCATGAAAATTAATTCATGCTGGGCCAATTCTGATTAAAATGTTATGTTCATAAATTGGGAGCCAAGACATCCTAGATTCCTGATGACATCATTCTGTTGCTGGAACTCTCTGCTGTCTTAGATCCTGCTCTCCTGCCTGCTCCCTGTTCTCACACCCTCCTCCCCCTTTCTACTGCTTTCTCTTCCCCAGTCCTTCACTTTGTTTTTATTTGCCACAGCCCACCCCTTCTACATAGGTATGCCCAGGGGTCCACTCTAAGCCCACTTCTGTACATTCTATCTCCCTGCCTCTTCCCCTCTCCAGTCATTTTCCTGGGCCTTCTCACTCCCCATTTTCATGCCGATGACTTCAATCTCCGTAACACTGCCTTGCCCTCTCTTGAGTGCCAGATAGAAATAAGTTCCCGATGCCTGCTAGACTCTTTCCACATGGTGGTTCCACTGATATATTAAATCAAGCCGTTCAAAACCGGACACAGCATCTTTCGACATGGTGGTGTGCTGCAGCTGGCTGGACCCAGCTTGTGCACAGCTCTGCATGTCTTTTCTCAGCTCCACACTCAGGGCCCCTGCCGGAGATGCTGCAAGTGGGAGTACCCACACTGCGGAAATTGGCAAACAGGATTTCTGCGCTTCATTCCTTCATCCCACTCAATAACACAGTTTTATTCAAGCCACCATCAGCGTGTGCCTCGACTACTGCCATAGTGTCCTAGCGGGACCCCCGACTTCTGTCTGATCACATGACCTATCCCTCAGCCAGCCACAGGATTCTAGCCCTCAAAATACAGCCTGGTACATTCAGTTCTGCTTCAATACCTCACCATTTTCTAAGGGATAAACTCCAAAACACAGTGGATCTCAGTAATATGTGCCTACTCATTTCCGCATGTGATTTTCCCTTGTATTCCCTTAACCTCAAATGTCCCGACCCTCGTCCTCCTCTCAAGGCCCAGTCAGCTGAGAAGCCCTTTTCCTGATCTCCCCAGTAAGAATCACCTATTTCTTCCTTGATACCTAGACAACCTTTGTTTGAATCACTATTTGTTCTTCTAGCCCTATGCTTCCGTGTCTCCCATTTGCCAAACTGGGCAAGCAAGCGATCGACTTGGTTTCCATCTGTTTTTAAAACCTCCTTTTGCCCTTAACGGATGGAGATTCTATTTTCTTTTCAACCCTGTATTTCCTTCATGTTGCTTCCCTAACCCAATTTAATTATCTCCAAACCATAAGCATTTACAGAGTTAAGAATGCCTACTCCGTCTGTCACAATCATGCAAGATGAAAGGATATTTAACCCCGGGCTGGGTGTTCCAAGTGCCTGCAATTAAAGCAAATCTTTTTTTCCCTTTGGTTGGCTCTATGATTAAAAAAGAAAATGATTTCATTAAAGATAATTTAGTTGACATTTCTGGTTTGCTACAACGTGGAGTTGAGACGGCTTCCATTCCCTGGAATAATTCAGCACGCAGTAACATCAAGGAACTCGGAGGGGGAATGCCCTCAACATCTATGAGTAATGGGTAAACAGGAAGTGAGATAAGTGGCCTAGAGGAGGTTTGGTTTGTCATCAAATACCTACCTACGGGAAGCCATGATCGCTTGCTTCTGGCGAGATGGCGACTGTACAATTTTTCCGCTGCCCTTCCTTTTTCAGCCTTTCCTGCCCTCTACCTCTTTTGGCTCTCCCCCTTCCTAAGGCAGCCGAAGCTATATCCTCTCAATTGTGTACCAGCGTTTAGTAATGTGCCATTGCAACAGAAGAGAATCACAGACCTAGGGTCAGAGCTGAGATGAGATGAAAATGAAGCCCAAGGGTGGTGACAGTAGAAAGAGCACAGGCTCTGGAGAGAGCGGGATTCGAGTGCTTTCTGCCCTACGCCACGGCTGTCTTCCTAAGACCCAAAGAGGAGTGGAGGGCAGAGCAGCGTCCCGGTGTCTGTTCTCCCCTTTGCCAGGGCACAAAGGTGAGGAGAGAACCGAGATGCCCTGCTCAGCTCTGCCGTCAGCATCTCCTCCTGTTCCAGACTCCCCGGGGACGGCAGGCCACAGGCTCCTCTAGTCCCTTCAAACTCTTCAGAGGTAACGCTGACATTCACTTTCTTTTGGTGACTGGTGACCTCACGACTTTGAACAAAAGGTACTCACGGGTGGAAAGATCCCTGTTGGGGCAACCCCACCCACATATGCAGGGAACTTCAACTCCCATGTCTATGAAAACAGGTTATGTTTTAACAGAAAGCTATTAACCTGAAAATCCATACCTTTTCTATCAGACCATATAGGTCCACATTTAAAAATTAAGAAATACTTACCAAATCAAATCATTTCACTATTTCTAAGCCTATCTATTTATCATCTTTTATAATTAGGACCTTGGGGATCTAACACAGAATTATCACCCTAGCAGCATACATTTATATAACATTTTCCTCCAAGGAAACAAAAAAACGTTTACACGTATCATTTACCTCAGTCTCAGTTTCTGCACCACCCTTTGGACTGAAAAGAAACATAAGATCAAATAATAGCGGACAAATGGTACCTATTCTGTGAGAGGTGAAGACGTTCTCTGGTAAGGAATAAAAAGAAAAAAACGGCAAAAGGTGAGACATGAAAAGATATGCTCCATAGCTTTTCTTCAGGGCATCCTCTATACAAGTATAGGTGACAACAAAACACAGCCCTCCTCTCACAGTCCTAAAGGAAGAATTGTCCCTTCTTGTCCAGGGTAAGCCTGGGACCCAAAGCACACCCACCTGGACCCCGAACACATCGCTTCTCTTTCCTGTCTGTCATCTTGACTGTCTCCTGCCGACCCTTCCTTCTCTCTCCCTTTCAAACAAACACAGATCTTCCACAGCTTGAGAAACCCACTGATTGATCCTGTTGCTTTTCTTGAAACCATCTCCCCCTTCCCTTCTCCTTCTCTCCTTATCTCTCTCTCTCTCTCTCTCTCACCCTCCCTCCCTCCATCATTCTTCATTACTAAACTTGGTTTAGAATCAAAATCTCTATTTCATCATCACCCACCCACTCAATTTGAAATCTTTTACTGCCTGCCTTAGGTTGTTATCAAACTGTTTTTCTATTTGTTTGAGAACAATATAGAGCATGGACCTTCTTTTTACCACAAGAATGAGCCTCCCCCATAACCGCTTAAGGCATCTGACACTGTTGAGCCCTGGCCCTCTCCATAATGACACGTTCCCCTTTCTTCACTTCCAAGGCACGACACACCCTTTTTCCCTTCCTCCTGCAGCCATTCCCTCCCTGTTGGGGTCTTCTGTTGCATGCAATGACACAAGCTCTCCAAGGCAGAGTTCTCAGCTTCCTATTCTTCTTGCTCTAATTCTCCTTCCCAGAGATTTAATTTCATTGGTTTAATTATGTCCAGGACTTCTGTCCCAAGCACCTACCTTTCTCGCATCAAATGCTTCCTCAGCATTCCACTTAAGATTTTCTACCCTCAACTCAAATGTGGCATATTCAGATGAGAATTTATCACCTTCTAGGCCAGGTCCCAGAGAACGTATGCTGCACGCCAGCTTCTCTACTTTTGCTAGCCACACACCTTGCATTTTCTAAGCTTTCTGTGTGTCAACATCTATGAGAGTCAAGTATCTTTCCTACCTGGTCCAGAGGGTTACTGCAATGATCAAATGGTTTTAACATCTATAGAATGCTATAAATACCTGAGGTATTGTCCTATCAATTCTGCCACCACCCTCATGACTCAAAACAGCCCTTTCTATCATTAACTCACAGGATCAACGTCTTCTCTAATTTGTTCTCCATTTCATCTCAGCAGACGGTGCATCTCCAGGTTCTAGAACTTTCCTTTGAGATGTTCTCAGGTTCATTCTTTCATTCTCGTCCACTCTTGCAGCCCAGGCCTTCTTCACCCACTACAGTTTGCTTCCCGCAACAGCTACAGACATTTCCCGTCTCCCTCCTCAATCCATCCTGTTACCCCCAGAATGATCTTCCTAAGATTTAACTTCCACAACATCTCTTCCTATTTCCTAAACTGATTATGGTTCCCACTATACCCAGGAAAACATCCAAACTCTTCTGGCTGACTTCCAATCCCTCCACAATCTAACCTCTTCTCTCCAGTCAAATTTATCTCCAACTAACTCCAAACCACAACCCACTCCTCCTAAATGTAAATGTTATGTCTCCCCTCCAGGCTGAAAGCTCCTTAAACACACATATATTTAAAAACCATGCCTTTGCTTTGTTTTGTGTAATTCACACTGTGCAGTCCACTGTTGACTGAGCAGGTAGTGTTTGATGCATCTTGTACTGAAAACTATAAGCAGGGTAATATGATCATAAAATATAATTTGAAGTCCACTGTGGTTTATATAATAACTCATCATCTAGCCCATTGAGGAGTCAGGCCCATGGCCAAACAGAAAAATGAGCAACGAAAGTCAATGTATTAGTTGGAAGTTTCAGCTCAGTATGATTGATCTGGAAACATATCTGGAGGCACAGTTAACAAAACTTTATGGTGGATAAAACAAATTGACATCCACTGTCTAAGTCATGAGCAAGAAACCAAAAGCATTTGACATGTCTGTGCATTGTAAAGACAGAGCAAGCCTAAATCCATTAACAGGTGAAGAAACTCAAATCAGATCCAAATCAAGCCAGTGTCCTTCCCGGTGGCTCAGAAATCTCCCAGCTTAGGGTTGGCTGACCAGAGGCCAGTGGTTCTTCTAATAAGACCACTGGGCACTGAGAGCATGGGACTGTAATATTGGGTGTCACCCAGTATATACCCCAAACCTTGGAGCTGGGGTCACTAAGGGTCTAGTGTGGACGCCAGGAGTGTGTCAGGCTTGGGAGACACAGGCTGGTCTCACAGCCACCCACGTGTCTATCCTTAAATTCCAGAGGCCATAGGGAGGCCACAAGATCTGGACAGGAGCAAGTCCAAAAAAAAAATTATTTAAATCCAGAGTTGCAATCACTGGTTAACTCTTAATTCAGGTAAGTCTCAGGCCATGTCCTTTCCTGTAATGCTATAGGAATCATGAGGAAAGGGTATCAGATAAAGACAAACAGTGACTCCATGCAGTTTCATGGGATAGCCGGAGTCCCTTGCTTCTCATTATGGATGCTATTTTCATTCACTCAACAAACAGTTATTAGCCCTTTATCGCATGCTCGGCACTGCTGTAGGTGCCCAGGATAAAGCAGTAAACAAGTCCTTAATATATTGAGGAGGAAGGCAATAAACCAGAAAATGAATAAGGTAATTGAAGAGGAATTTATAAGTGATAGGAGGAATTTATAACAGGCTAGAGAGGGTGGAGAATGGCTGTACAGTGGTCAGGGATTCCAAGCACAGTCAGTGTAAAAACCAGAAGAGGACAAGAATATGTCCCAACCTCCTTCTCACCACCCCTCACCCAACTCTGGAGTGGAAGCCACCTGGTCTCGATATCTCTGTCACCACTTCTGCTCAGCAGAAATATCACATTGCTTCTTTATTCCTGTTAAACCTGGCACCACCGTAACAAAGTAATGCCTCGACACCTCTAACTGGGTAAGTATATATGAACACGCAAACTCTTCTCCTCTGGCGACTTTATTTAGGGAAATGGGACGCTTTTGGACATACCTGATCTGATCAGAAACGGACCCTAAAACAACACATGATACCTTTAATTTTTTTCCTAATATACTTTGTACAATTTCCAGACTCTTGGGTTCACATGACCCTTAGCTGCTCTATGCTGTGTTCACTGTAGATAAAGCTGTTCTCAGCATTCACTAGAAGCACTTACCTCTCACTAACTCAGCTCCTTTGTTTCATTATTACTGCACAGATGCAGCTAAAAAGCAGTCCACACACTCACTAGAAAAACACTTCTTTGTTAAGATTTGATATGAAGAGGGAAAGCACAGGTCCTCAGGAGCTCTGGTGAAAGTGTTTTAAGCAAGGAGGAAAATGGGAGTAGATAAGCAAGAGATGGTTCCACTTTCCCACCACCACCACCGATTCAGAATGCTTCCTGTAGTATTTTTTTACCCATAGATTCAGACTGACACTTAAGACAGATGGTTATATTTTATTCTGTTTTATGCACAGAGGAAGAAAAAAAATAACTTAAAAATGGACCCAAATGTCTCCTAAGTTTGGTGCCCCAACTCTGTGCTGCATCGAATTATAATCATACATCCAGCTGCACTGAAATAATTCTCAACATTTTGACCTGGATATACGAAATGGTACTGCATAAACCCTGACGGCCTAATTCTAATCCTCCATGTTTTCCTCTTTCTAGGTAGCATCTTCTGTTTTTTAAAAAATGAGACCGTTAAAGGAAAATTATTGCTATAGGTACAGGTCTTCTATTCCCTTTGTGTCTCTTCAGCCATTATTTTAATTGGTTTGCCCGCTCGTCAGTGGGCCGGCTGCTGTGGCCGGCTCTGTCTGGGCCAGGGGTGCCCACAGAGGGTCTTCTGCTGGAGCGCAGGCGATAATGAGCCATTTCAGTAATCAGAGCCCTGTCCTCAGCCAAGAACCAGAGCACCCGAGATGCCCCAAGGAGCAGAACTCATGAATTTCGGAGGCTGCCTTTCTCATTTGCATTTAAACATAACTCCTGAAGAACAATTTCACCTGTGATTTTCTGAGCTGGGGAGTAAGGGCGTTTAGATGTCAAATATGAGCAAATTATGTTAATACAGTAGGGGTAAATGAAAGTCAAATGTGTTATTAGGTACAATGTATACGTCCTGCCTAAATGTTTAATTTTTACCCTATAGGTGAAATGTGATAGAAATTTCTTTGAATGAAGTGAAACTTGGTAATTCCTATTTGATTGAAATGATCTGATTGCCTCTCATTTTCCTGTGACCGAGACCAGAAACCTGCACAAAAGGAGCATGAGTTGGTGCAGGGCGACTTCATACAAGGGGTGGAAACCAATCTAATTTAACACCTGTGTGCTCATCAATAAGTGTACTCAAGCACAAAAGTGAGCGCCGTGTTGAATGACAGTGACATGACTGCATGACAACCACAGACACTGTATCCCAACACTGGCAGAAAAGAAGCTAATTGCAGTGATGAAAGGCACACCGCCAAAAGCACGAGTAACCGTTGCCGCGATCCACACAGAACCTGCTGTCCTACCACAGGGCCTTCGGCAGTTTATCCAAACCTGTCCTGCCCAATCTGACTTTTTTGTCCCTCTGACCAATGAAACAGGAAAATGATTTTTCATTGCCACTCCTGCAAGTGAAAGGTCTCTTCCACGTGGGCAGATTCAGTTCAGCAGTGAGTATAACATAGATGTGAAAGCTGACATTTGTCATCCCACTGCAGACATGCAAGGCTAATTAAGGAGACGTGTGTGTGTGTGTGTGTGTGTGTGTGTGTGTGTGTGTGTGTGTGTGTGTGAAGCCCTCCTCCCCAGTCCACCCCGTGGTCCCAGTGGAGACTACTGACACGTGGTCTTTCCAAGTTGTGACACACGTACCAGGGCCCAGGGTGGCGTGGGAGACGTGTCGCCGTGTATCCTGGCAGTGGTATGATGACACGAAGGAAGTATGCCATCGGGCTGCAGCCCCAGCTCGTGGTCATTAATAATGTACCTCCTGAAATACACAGCTTCAACCACTCAAGGAATGTGAAGATTTCCCACTCGATATGGAACTTAAAATGACAGAGGAAATGAGCCAACCAAGAAACCTGCTGAACTGGAAGGCGTCCTTACCCTGGAATCACAGTCACCTACTCTTATTCCGAGGGAAACTTGATTTTAAGTGTCACCAAGCTGTTTGGGTCTTTTCTCTCGGCACCCATCAGGATAAGAAGCAACGCACACCTGACCAGAAGTTGGAATCTACCCAAACCCACCAAATCACTGACCTCCCATTTTAACCTCAATGAACTGGGGTAGAATTGGGCATTCTGAAGTATCACACAAAGCAGAAAAACTCAACAATCATTCTAAACTACCCAACTGTCTGGCCTGAACAATTTCATTTGGACAAGATATAACTGCTTATGAAATACTAACAGTGGCAGCAGGAAAGTCTGTCGATTTCAAATGTATAGGCACCAACATCTATCATGGAAGCATGTATATAAATTAGTATCTGTAAATCAGGTCATTTACTATGGCATTTTGCTAACACAGTGGGACTGAAATGGAGAAAACCATTTAGGAAATCTGGATTCTCACACCTGCTGTATCCTTAAAGTGTGCACGTGGGCTGGGAGAGAGGAGCCATCTGAGTTTCCATTTTACTGTCCAGTGTTTGGGACCCAGTTGGCTGAGATGGGATGAGTGACACGTGTGCTTTGATGAGCAATTGTGGCCACTGCCCTGTGTGCCGACATCTCATTACACTCCTTCCTCCACAACTCATTTTGTGCCAAGCCGCCCTACCAGATGATACAAGTGCTGCACAAACAATCTCAGCAAATTCTGGAAAAGCACAGCTATGGGGATGGAGAATGAAAACACAGAAAAACAAAGCTAAGAAACAGAGGCTGAAAGCAGCATTGTACAGAGAAGAGGGCCCAAGAGGGTGCCAGATGTACCCAGGCAGAGTCAGGAGGACAGCCCACGGTCCTGGCGCCTGCCAAAGGTTTCCTTACATGACTCACTGCATCGTGAGCAGGTTAACACCGGCTCTTATTCAAAAATAACTTCTGTTCGATATTATGGATTTCTGGTGGGAATACTTCAGAAATGAAAAAGCATTTTCAATTTAAATTAAATTAAATATCCAATTATGTTACAGAGAACTATATACCTCAATAGGAACCTGTTTTACTTTACCCTTCTACAAAGAGGGGAAAAAATCTTTTTTTTTTTCCTCTGGTCATAATTTAAGCGTTTTATGAAGAATCACTCATTTGCACTTCTGATTAAAATGCAGTCTGTTTTAGGTTTAGGGATTAGAATCTGAGGTCCAGAGACTCAATGAAATTGTATGGAATAGTTCCTATTTCTAGGAAAGGGATCTTAGTTTTTATCAGATTTTCAAATGGATCCATGTCTCTCCCCAAAGATTAATAACTTCTGTTCCAGAGAAAGCACAGGTTTTGGCAAAAGTAAGGAATCCTTACTCCATGATCTTGTTTCTCTCAATAGTTCCAAATCAATTCAATTCACAAATTTGCTTTTAAATTCACAAAGAAAACCCATAAGACCTGCAAAGAAAAGTAAATTCTGGCTCTCACTGGAGGGGGGATGGACAGCAATTGATTAATTCTGCATTGATGATAATTTAAAATAAAACTTTTTACTTTATTGCAGCTAGCCATAACCTCAAACAGGACATCGTCAGCAGAGAAACTTCTCTCTCTCTCCCTCTCCCTCTTCCTCTCTCTCTCCGATTTTTTCCCCTTAAAAGGGGGCTTATACTTACTTGATTTGAATTTCCCTAGCAAGTTTTTTCTTCTAAATTCAAGTGACTGGAAGTGAAATTATCCCACCCGGGGAGAAGAGAAAGGTGAAAGAAAGCCAATTTAATATTGGTTTTCAAACACATGAAGGGAACTCAGAGAGGAAGATAGCCAAAGGAAGTGGTCTTTGAACTAAACTATGAGGAACGTGAGCTAAATTTCCTGACATGAAGAGTTCATAACATCAAATAGAGAAATTGAGAGATTATTTTGGGAGACTTTACAAATAGGAGAGACTTTTAATGTCTGAGACGGTTTGGATGTGGACCTGCCTGAAGTGAGAGGATGGATTTTCCCACCAGTGTTCCCTTCCCGGAATACAGATCAAAGGGTGTGACCCACAGATCAGTTAGGACACTAGTCCGGGATATCCAGAGTCAGCTCTCTAACGGGGGGTGGGAGGTGGGCACAGCCAACCAATAAACCTTGCAAGCTCACCATCTCGCTACCAGCCACCCCTGCCACCCACAGGGTAACTTGAGGCCTGCTTTTGCCTGAAGAGGGATGGGGATTCCCAGGGAGGACAGCTCTGCTCCCTAAGTCTCCCTCAACCCCCACTAATCCCATGGAGCTCCTAAATTTTCAAGAAGAACAGAGGTAGATCTCAGGTGTGGTGGTAGAAATTACATGAATGCTGCCAGTTTTTTTAAATCCATGTTTAACTTTGCAGCACATGTTTTTTCTTCTCTGCTTCCAAAACAACCACCTGTAAGACTGGGCTGGTCTTTGCCTTTCTTTTCCCTTTTTGCTGGACAGTCCTGCTCCAGTTTAGAACGGAGGGGATGTCTACAGCCTTGGACCTGCACACTGACCTCAGAAGGAGAACCTCAAGGAGCTGGAAGCTCAGCTTCGCCCACCTCCCCGCACCTCCCCCCACCTCCCATCTGCCCTGTCATCACTGACTCAGAGATGCTGAGCTGTTCAGGTCCTGGAAAACATCTGGGCAACCCTTCCGTGCAACGCATGCCCCTCTGCGACAGCGCCCGAGAGATCTCCCAGCTCAGCACCTCCAAGCTGCCCATCCCAAAGCTGTCCTGCTCAAAACAAGAGAAAGAGCTCAGCCTCTTCCTCTTCTCCAGACGTGTCCATGTCCACTTCACACAAGTCTATGAAACCTCACTCGGAGACCTAAATGCAGGGTATTCACCTGGGCTGTAAAGTTCAAAGCCAGCTGCAATGCACAGTCCCTCTGAGGCTCCGGCGCAGAATTCCTATAAGGTCACGGCCATCTCTCTCCTTTTTGAGAAACAAAATAATCTGGAAAATATGACTGACTATACTTCACGAGTGAAGAGTGCTCAGAGAACTCTGATCTATAGGAAAACGAAACAGGGTAAAACGTGTATATCTATGTGGATGCCCATTATAAAGGTCAAAACCAGCAGAAACCAGAAAGAGGCTAATAAGCTCAATATGAAAAAATATTTAGAGAATATTTTTTGGGGGGTTTTATGGATATTGCCAAGATCAAAATTACTTATTGGTTAATAAAAAACTCAAAACATCAACGAGAATAACAAAAGCCTTTACTGGCTTTTCCCTGAGAGCACAGGCTCCGCAGCCGACCCTACCAGGAGAAACGCTGGACATTATTCCAAGGATGAGGACGCCACCCTCCTCCTGGACAAAGCCCTGTGTGTGCCTCACACCCAGGGAAGAGATGGACAACTCACAAAGTCAAGGGCTCTGCAACTAGAAGAGATGAGGACGGGAGGGAGTGACTATGATTTAAGTCTCTCCCAAATCTGAGAGGGTGTAAATAGGGAGTATTTCATTAATAAACACATTCATTCTCCCCACTAGTCTCCTCAAAGACAAGGACGGGGACTACGTCCATCTTTGGATTACCCAGAATCCCTGCAGGCCTTGTACATAGCAGGTGTTCAACACACATTTATACTGAACTGGGCTGCATCTGAACAAAGGAAAAGTCAGTCAATGTCTGGCAACCAGCTCATTTCAGGACGAGGTTTTCTGTGACTCACAGTCTTTGTAGAAAAGGATGGCTGATCACAAGCTCAGAGAAGC
Source organism: Rhinolophus hipposideros (assembly GCF_964194185.1). Lineage (NCBI taxonomy): Eukaryota > Metazoa > Chordata > Mammalia > Chiroptera > Rhinolophidae > Rhinolophus > Rhinolophus hipposideros. Next base: position 10,564,205 of record NC_138058.1, on the reverse strand, counting down.
TAGGCATCTAAGGCTGTGTGAGAATATCTAGATTCAGGGAGAAGTCTCATACGCCATGAAAGGGGACTATTCAGAGTCCATAGAGAGAACAAAAATCCTTTTTTTTAAGGTGTCGTTTTTCTTCATTCTATTCTTTACCATTAACATAAAAATAATTCCCTAATTCTACTACCTGTACATTAAACATTTTCTTTTCCGCTGCCAATCCACTCTGCACTCTGAGAATCACTAAGATCTTGAATTTCATAAAGTACAAGCAATGTAGATAAGCAAACACTGCTCTGAGTATCTTACTGTGTCTACTGCTCGGCATCTGTGGTTTTCAGCCACACTTCTTACGACAATCGTGTGTCCCTAATTAAATAGAACTATCTGTCCAATTTTTTTTTAATGTATAAACTCACGACAATGGCCTTGGGTTTACAGCCCCATTATCGTTACAGCAGGCTATCCAACCTCAGCTATTGTTTGACTGACTTAAGTTAATAGAGGGTTTTGAGTTTCATATTCATAGCAGTAATACCACTTGTGGAAATAAAGAACGTGCTGTTTGCCTTTCCCACCGGTTCTTCATCTCACCGCAGCCTTGAGGGCTGCGTGGGGTACTGGACCCTTGTACCAGGACAGAAGACATGAGATAAGCCCTACCAGACACAACGTCCGTGTTTTCTTCCCTCTAACTACGGATGCAATGACACTCTGGCACGTGTGTGCAGGAGGTGGCAATTACAGACAGGGTGCGTCTCAGAAACGACGGCACAGGAAGGACATGAAGAAAGACAAGGGTTTCTCTTTCCCAATACGTGGCAATTTTTAGACTTCAAAGGAATAACAGACAGACAGACTCTCTGAAAGGATTTGATTTGTGGCGATTGCTTTTCTCTCCCAGATTCCATGAATGCCAGGTTTGTTGACCTAAAGCAGGGGCCAGGTATTTGGTATTTTCCTCGTGTCCTCCTCTAGGCAGCTGTTATTGGTATCAATTTTCTCTTATCCAGATCAAGTCTATGAAAAAAGGTGCCTTTTAGTCTCTATTTTATTTAACCAAAATATCTGTTGGCATAACATGTTTCTACAGTCAATCTAAGGGAAGTTGAAGTCACAGGTTATTTTTCAATTACATGAGCTGTTTCTGATTATAAAATTCATGTTCATTGTAAGTACAAATTCAAAAAGAGTAAAAAAAAATTTAATAATCCATCATGCCACCAATCAAAATAATCTCTGATAACAGACTGTGCATTTATAAAATTGAGACCATCCTTTATATACTGGTTTATATTCTTATTTTTCAGGTAACATCATGAACATTTTCTCATGACAGTAAGTCCTCTTGAAAATCGTTATGTTAATATCACATAGGGGAGAGCAATTTTTTCCCCAATTCCTTGATGTATTAAATGAAACTATGATACACATTCCTGCAGGTAATATTTTAAATTTCTTCATCCATAGTCCAAATTGCTCTTCAGAAAGTTAAGAATGTAAAGAATCCTACAATTCTATAAGGCTCTTACAGGAATGTCTGCTCTCCAGTCTTCACAGTTTTTAAATTTTTGTCAATTTGATAGGGAACCCGTTATGACACCAATATTTTCATTTGTATGTCTTTACATTTATGTTTCTTTTGGGGCGGGTAGCTGGATATCTTCTCTTGCGAAATGTCAGTTCAAGACCTTTACCCACTATTTGTTTAGAGGACTGTGTGTGTGTTTTTTCCTGATTGACATTTAACAGTCCTTTATGTCTTAAGGATATTAAAAGACTGCAATTTCCCCCCCGTTTGTCATTTGCCTTTAAATCTGGGATCACGCTTTAAAAACTCAAATGAAGAGGAACTGGTATCTGCGTCATTTCTCAGATGAACTTGAAGCTGTCATTGGAAATCGCTCCATTGACAAGAATCAGATGTATTTTATGTTCTGAACTTGTCTATTGACTGTTGACCACCTACTACATACAACCACTAGAACCATTGCAAAAAGAGAACCTTTGGCTAACAACTAGCAGAAGACAAAAAACAACCGTACTTTCCATTGCTTTTGGTATTAATGATATCAGGGTTCAGCCATGACCCAAGGATATTATCCCTGCACACGGCTCTTCCCCAAGCCGCAGGAGCCACACACAAGTGAGCAAAGGCAGTGCGGGGACCACAGCACCCCGGGGTTCAGTTTGGAGTTCGAGGTGACAGAACTGGAGGGGCATAAACAGAACAGAAAAATGCAAGCACGCTCGCAGCGTCGCTTAAATTTCAGAGTCTCATTCTGGCATGTTACCTACTGGAAATATTCCAAATGAGTCTCCAGGGCTGGTGATCCAACTCTCCTCACGCTGTGGACCCAGGATGTTACATTTACTGGAAATTTGCAGAAAGTGTTAAACATGGAGCATTTAACTCAAAATGAAACTGAAAACCAAGGAATCAAGAACAGAGCTAAGACCGAAAATACAGAAAATCAGAAAGGCCAGAAAAAAGCAAAAATTTCCTAAGACAGCGGAGTATTCAACAGTGGGCGAAACTGGAAACATTTATGGGGTGATAAGTTCTGTTCAGTCACCTACAGTTACTCGGGTAATTGTCACATACAGGCAATGTCCCTGAGGGATAGAAACGAATCTTTGTCACAATGTGCAAGTACTAATTCATACTTCAATTACCTAACCAGGCATACGTGGGATAATCCACAAATCATTTATTAATAAAGACAAAAGTCTCAGCCCCTTAAAGACTCACTCATGTCTGGGCTGATGAGAACTCAACTATGAGATGTTAGAAACGTGCAGAGGATGCCAAAAAGATGTAAACAGATATAAAAACAGATGTAAACAGATGTAAACTGTAAAAAAATGGAGAGAGAGAGAGAGAGAGAGAGAGAGAGAGAGAGAGAGGAAGGAAGGAAGGAAGGAAGGAAGGAAGGAAGGAAGGAAGGAAGGAAGGAAGGAAGGAAGGAAGGACGGAAGAAAGAAAGAACGGAAGAAAGAAAGAACGGAAGAAAGAAAGAGGAAATTTTAAGTTCTGCCTCATCAGACGGGCGTAGTACCAGAGTGAGATTCACTCTGTTATCCTTAGTCACCATTTATCCCAACAGCAGAGGGAAGCCTATGTTTCACCTGGCCCATTTCCTCCATCCTGCTTCCAATGGTTTACAACTTCTCAGTAATTCATAGACAATACAATTCATTTTTTGTGGGTCACTTGTGAATTGTTTTTAACCATCTTTGTTATTGCTATTACTGTTAATGTTGTTAATATATCCTGAAACGATGTCAAACACTTGCAAAATTTCTGTTACGCAGGCGGACTAGACCAGCAAGCGTCTGGAGTGGTTTGCCATCTGAGGGGAGGGTGGGAGAGCAGTGACACCAGTGCCTTTTTATCTTCTCACTTCACAGGGGCCAGAAGGCACAAACATCATTATCTGGATGGTTCAGGTGAGCAAAATTCACTTTTCTCTTAGTTCTGTGTGTAAAAGAGGCTCTAATGAACTGAATTACTCATATAATTGTTCTGGTTGGTCTGCTTTTAATTAAAATAAGAAAAGGGACACTGCGCCCAGGCAAGCGAGCAGTTTTTAGTAGGTTCAGAGACGGAGTACCCCAAAGGTTTTGCAATAGTACGACAGGGCTCCAGAAAGTGCCAGCAGAGCAGAAAAACTAAATAACATTAGTTTTAATTTCACTAATTCCCAAAGAAATCCACTTCACAAAGCTTGTAAAACCCTGGTTTTCAAGCATGAGAAAGAGAAGTTATTTCCTCTTCTGCATAACATGAAATACTGTTGAAGTGTTTTCCTCCCCGTTTCAGAATAAGCTTTGTTTTTGCACTTTTGTTTCTTTTATTTTTAAATTTTACAACGCCCTGTAAATTGTCTTTAATATTTAAAATGTCAAGCTTCGAGCACAGTAGCCACAAGGCGACTGTGGCTAGAGCTGAAATGATACAGAGAGTGAACAAATGCATGCTAGATCCAATGTGATATATGGAAAATCAATTGCTTCCAACTAAAATCATTGACTTCTGTAAACGGAAGGAGCCTATGAAGATTTTAAATTCAGTCCTCGTTTGAAATTTTAATAATGAAGGATCCTCTTCCCTCAGCTTCCGTATCAGTTTCATCCAAAGTCCTTATTTGGTATGCCATGAAATACCTGGAGAAATTAAGTAGCAGCCCCTCCATGAAGGCCCAGGCCCAGCACTAGGGCTGCGTGAGGAAGAATGTAACAGACGATCTCACCCTGTTTTTGCTGTGTGTTGGTACTCTGCAGGATCAAGCCCCATGGATGTGAAAGTAGCCGTTCGGAGTGGAAAGAGGTGTGCTAACAAATCCACAAAGCTGAAAACAGCATAGCGCATTTATATCATCTGTTCCCGTTCTGTACGTCCCCACTCTGCCACCCATCAGAAGGACCTAGTTAATTCGCATGAACTGCCTCCTGCCTGAGAGTCTTGCCAGAACACTTAACAGCCCCTCATTTGTTGGGTGGTTTTATAGGCCTCTGGTGCCGAGCAGAGGTAGGGCAGCTTGCAGTGTGGGAGGAGGACAGACAACGACATCCTGCTGTGCAGATTTAGTCCATTTGCACTGGCTCTGGCACAGAAAACAAATTGCAGCCTCTCACAAAGGGACCCTTTTTTTGCACTAGCAACCCTGAAAAATGCCAACAAAAAATAAGTGAAGCAGGCAACTTCACGTGAGGAGGGGGAAAAATGGCTACCACTCCAACAGCTGCTCTCATAATTAAGAACAGATTTCATCACTAAACTCGTGCTGGTTATGTCTGCAGCAAAACAAATACACAGATGTGAGGCATTTACATGCTGGAAATTTTGTACTGCGTAACCAAACCAAAGTTACCTTTTTTGCTCTAAAATATTCTCTTAAAAATGTCACCCAGTCAATGATAAACTATAAGGTAACGTCCAAACCTTAAGTACAACTGTATTTCTGTCATCGTCTTGCAAAATTTATTTTGGCATTCTACCAGATTCGCTTGCTTTTTACGCGTTCAGAATTGCAGTGGACCGCCAATGATGAAAAGGTGCTACCAGCTTCTTTGACTCATAAAACTTGCTTAATTTATTGCTGCCTCATTTATCTATGTTTTAAAAGATTGCATGCCACATGCAGTAAAAGGAATAGCATTTGACCTTTTTAAAGGCAAATTTGTGTGCAGTTAAATCAGAGAAATAAAATTAATGAAATGATAAAAGTATAATACAAACGAATAGGTAAGGATAAATTAACGGAATGCCACCCCACAGCAATGAGAAAGTGCAATCTACAATTCACACAACATGGATGAATCGCACAAACACAACGCTGAACAAGAAGCCAATAAGAGAAACTACAGAAACGGGCAAAAGTAATTTTGCTGTTACAAGTCAGGCTGGTGGTCATCCTGGGGGAGGTGGGGTAGTTACCGGGCGGGGGCGCACCAGGGCTTCTTGGGGTCTGGTAATGGTCTGTTTTTTAATCTGGGTGACGGTTACACAGATGTGTTCAAATTGTAAATACCCTTCAAGGATCACTTTTCTATATATAAATTGTACTTCCACAAAAAGTAAAAAATAAAGTCAAATTACAAAGACGGGCGACGCATGCACTGAACTTCATGATTTTCAATATCAAGCATAAGCACCCACCCACCAATTTCAGCCACAAGCTCTTCACATGCCCCAACCCATCCAGTGTTCACAAACTTCCTGACACTATACGTCACCATCCTTATGAACAACCTTTAGCAAGGCATAAGCTTTGCTTTTTGAATGAGTCAACCGGACAATGTTTCAGCTCACATCAGAAGATGACAGTCTCTTGTCTAATGTATGAAACTGATCATCCTTCACAAAGGTGTGAATGTTAAATACATTTTTATTGTGGTTTTCATGATCACTACTATAAAGCAAAGAAGCGGTTCTAAACATGTACTTTTCAGAAAAATGTGGTTCTAAGTGCAATTTAAAAATGATATTAGGGAAGTGGGTGGCAGATGAGGGTAAAGGGGGATCAACTATATGGTGATGGAAGGAGAACTGACTCTGGGTGGCAAACACACAATGGGATTTATAGATGACGTAATGCAGAATTGCACACCTGAAATCTATGTAACTTTACTAACAATTGTCACCCCAATAAACTTTAATTAAAAAATAAATAAATAAAATAAGAATGACATTATTACACTGTTTCACCTAACGAACAACAATCCTTATAAAAATCTACAGATGTAAATAAGCTAATGCAAAGGTAAAAAATACAAGATAATGTCTATTCAAGTTGACCTTGTATGTTCTAAGAGTCTGAATACTAAAACTGGATTAAAAACACTACCACTATATATACACATGGAATACTATTCGGCGTTAAGAAAAGATGAAATAGGACCATTTGTCACAACATGAATGGATCTTGAGATTATAATGCTAAGCGAAATAAGTCAGATAGAAAAAGCAGAGAACCCTATGATTTCATTGATATGTGGTATGTAAACCAAAAACAACAAAAGAACAAGACAAACAAGTGAGAAAAAAAAACTCATAGACACAGACAATAGTTTAGTGATTACCAGAGGGTAAGGGGGAGAGGAAGGTGGTAGATTAGGACAAGGGGGATCAAATATATGGTGATGGAAGGAGAACTGACTCTGGTTGGTGAACACACAATAGGATTTATAGATGATGTAATACAGAGTTGTACATCTGAAATCTATGTAACTTTACTAATAACTGTCACCCAAATAAACTTTAATTAAAACACACACACACACACACAAAACACTACGACTACCAAAATACCCAGTATGGAATTCAGTGATGTTTGACTGGAAGGTTAAACAGTGGTGGAGTTTTTCATTTAGAATCATAATTTCAGAAGTTGAAATTATGCTATAAATAATCATTAAACCATTAGAGTACTTGGAGAAGTAAACTTACTAATGATGACAAGGGTGGTGTTTTCCACACTCTTTCATTCCAGTTAATTCTTTGGGAAACAAAAAGGCTGATCATTACAAACATGATCACATACGCTTTAAGTGGCTTCACAGCTGCACTTCTCAAATGGTGACCATCAGTGCATGAGCTGGGGTCAAACACATAAAGAGACTTTCTTTACCCTAAGAGGAGATTCTCTCTGACCTCTCCCTTTATGACTGTTCGTCTGTTTCAACACTGTTGCAAAGGCTGACTTCTCTTCTGATAGCTTGATCCTACACCGTAATTAATGTTAAACATTACACCAAAAAGAAAGAGGTATGGAAACCTTTACCCACAGTCTTTGCATTGAGCTATGTGGTGTCCACATGTATAAGTGAGAGCCCTGAGAACTCATACCAACCGCTCTGGAAGTCTCCACAAATTGGCATCTGTTGGAGTGAACTGAAATAGCTCAACATCGGGTTTCACTTTCACGTGCAAATTCCACACACAGAAAGGAATCCTCGAAGCTAATGTTAGTTTACTTCCATCTAGAGACGCTTCCATTAATGTCATTCTGAGACTGAGCTGGCAACCCAGGACAGTGCAGAGCTCATTTAATCTTCATTTACTCTCAACTTTAGCTGGAATAAGCAACGTTACTTGGACTTGTGCTTATATCAGACTATGGGTATTTGTTTTCAGGAACTCTTTTGTAGCCAGAATTTAAGGAAACTAGATCTGTATCCTTAATGAAATTATATGATTTCAAGTTCTTATTCAGACTGTGGACACTCCTCTACTGACCATCTGCTACTCCAAATGAAGGTTCTATCCAGGAGTTTACTCTTGCACTACCAATATCTTTTAAAAATGTATCCTCTGATATTTAAGAACTTAATGTCCAGCCAGAATTCTGACAGGGTGCAAGATATAAAGCATATTACTTTCTCAATCTCCAGCCTGGGATAACACTTGCTTCTCAAACACTATGAATCCTTTGTGAAAAGAACTGTTATAAGATTTTTAAAGCTTTTTTATTTAATTTGACATTAATTTGCAAAGCACCTGCATGGCAAGCACTGTACTCAGTGCCAATGACATGAAGGTGAAAAAGACAGGGTGCCAGACTGGTACACGAGACAACTATGTGAACCTAATGGAAATAAAAAGACAGATGGAGGGAGGATGGAGGATGGATGGAGGATGGGAGGATGGGAGGATGGAGGGATGGAGGGATGGATGGATGGATAATAGATGGGGGGACAAGAGTGCTCTCAAGGAACATAGAAAGCAACTCATTCCATTAGTAGAGGTTTCACAGAGATCATAAAGAAGGTTTTGTGCTGACTGGAGTAAGTCAGACAGAGAACGACAAATGACACGTTTTCACTTATTTGTGGTATCTAAACAACAAAATAAATGAACGAATAAAACAGAAACAAACCCATCAATACAGAGAACACTGTGATGGTTGCCTGATGGGAGGGTGATTGTGGGGGCTGGAAGAAAAAGGGGAAGGGATTAGAAAGTACAGACTGGTAGTTACAAAACAGTCATGGGGATGTAGGGTGTAGCATAAGGAATACAGTCAATAATGTGGCAATAACGATGTATGGTGTCAGAAGGGTACTAGATTTATTGGGGTGATCACTTCATAAGTTATATAAATGTCTAATCACTATGTTGTACACCTGAAATTAATATAATATTGTATGTCAACTGCAACTGAAAAATAAATTATTAAAATTTAAAAAATAATAAAATAGCTCAGATTTGTAACAGATTTGTATCTATTAGGATATAAATAAATGTGATTGTGAGATAGAAAATTACAGTCGGTAGACTGTAATAAAATGGAAGAGATATTTCAAGATTTAAAGAGTAATTATAGCAAATGCTTGTAACATCCAACTGAAAAAATAAAATTCCCTGGTTATGTGACCATCAGGAAAAAAAAAAGAAAGAAGGTTTAGTGACAGTGGTCTTGATGGGACAAGGGTGACTGGATACAGAAAATTTCTGGTGTGGAGCAATGGACCGTAAAAGCACAGAGGTGTGAAAGTACATGGTATGTTGCGGGGACAGCAGGCCAATTCTGAGCAGCTAAAGTGTGGTGTGTTTGGCTCAGTGTTGGGAGATTAAAGTCAGAGGGGCAAGCTGGTGAGGGTCTGTATGCTGGGTCCAGGTATCTAGATTTTTTACCTCTTAGGTTAGTATTTTCCCGTGTATGTATCTCAGAATACTAATTCCATAAGTTGCTTTGCAAAAAAAACAAAAACGTTTTGTTATTGGTATGTATTGAGTATTACAAATTTAATCCAGTTTTTTCCTTTCTTTTTTTTAAAGTTTATAGGAATATTTTGTGATCAAGTAAGTTTGGAAAATGCTGCATCCCATCGTCTCCTTTCAGAGATTCATTACACACAGGCAAAACCAGTTTACCTTGAACACCACGTAACAGAACGACCGTCATCCCTCAAAACTGCTGTTCTGCACAACACACACGGGGGATACTGAAAGCTGTTCTAGGGACGTAGGGGGACAAAGGCAGCTGTTGGAACAAGAATGTGACTTGATCAGGTTTAGTTGTTCCTTTTCATTTCTTCTTCTTAGAAAAAATATATACATACCCATTTTAGCAGTGCATGTCTGGTAGTGATGCACTTGTTGAACTAAGTTTGGAAGAGATCAACGGCAAGAAGCCGAGAGGTGAGGAAATACAGGGATGAGGCATCCCATTCGAGTGACTTTCTTAGATAAAACTGAAAGCAACAGAGGAACAATGCAAACAAATAAAGAAACAAAAACTCCTAGACACAGACAACAGTTTAGTGGTTACCAAAGGGTAATGGGGGAGAGAGGGGATGGTAGAAGAGGGTAAAGGAGGTCAAATATATGGTGACGGAAGAACCAACTTTGGGTGGTGAACACAGAAGGCAATATATAGATGATGTATTATAGAATTGTACACTTGAAACCTATGCAATTTTACTAACCACTGTCACCCCAATAAATTTAATTTTTTAAAAAAAGAACTAATGGTGGCGTAGAGGTGGAATGCTGGGAGCACAGCAAATGAGAATGACTCCAAGGTTCTAGCTTAGAGCCTCAGTGGAAGGCTCTCCTTAACCACTATACAGAATTTCAGAGGAGCTCTGTCTGCTGCTCACTTTCAGTATGGGGTGTCTACATAACTTCCATGTGGGCACATCAAGAAAGCAGTTAGAAATAAGAAGGAAGGTCAGGACTGGACATGCATACTGTAATCACATAGATGGTATATGAAGTCATCGGAATGGATAAAGCTCCCTCCCCAGGAAAACAGGAGGGCAAAAAGAGCACAGAATCCAGAATGCCTTTTTTTCAATGTATAAAATACAAAATTAATCAATCAGCCTTATGGACATGGGACATTTTTTGATATTGTAATGTTAAGGGTTTTTTTTTAATAGCAATGTTAAGGTTTTATTATAATGTAAAAGATTCACTTTTACATTATATCCAGAAAATAATATATTGTGCTAAGCCTGATAATGTTCCATATTATATTTTTACTTTGGTCATTGGTACATCATGTAAAGTAATCAAAATATGTTTGGAACAGAACAGGGTCTAATTAAATACATCTGAAAGCTAGACACGGTTGAAATTAGAAGGCTGAAAATTAGTTCAAAATACGGTGTTCTCCTCTCTCAAATGCTTGTTTCTGAAGCATTTGAGAATGCAAATAAAATCAAGTAACTCACCTGAATAAGGTCATTAATAGATGTTAGAAACCATTTTGCTGCTTTCATATGTTCTCTTTTTAATTTTAATTGCTCTGTTATGAGAGTGTTAACAATATTAGCTAATTTTTTTTCTTGATGTAGTTGAATTGTGTTTCATTGGAACATCATGCAATTAGCCTGTATACTTGGAAGGGTGGTCGGGAAAAGCAATATCCTGTTTCAACAATGGCCTTATCATCCATCACAGCCAGTCAATAGTACCAAGTGTCTAACAAGAGTGAGGCACCATCCTTCCTCGTGTCAGAGACACAGGGAAAAGAAGACAGAGCAGCACAATTACAACTGAGCACAAGGAAGATTCCAGTAGCTGCCACTTAACTGCATATAATGCTTCAATTGACCTGTATGAAATTCTTCAGTATAAAATACTTAAAAACCTGTGTTAGATGTGAGAGGATTTACAACTCTCTTCAATGTGGAGGGAATAAAACTTGCAAGAATTACAAAATATTGTTGCACAATGTGAATATACTTAACACTACTGAACTGTACCCTTCAAAATGGTTAAGACGGTCGCTTTTATACTATGTGTTTTTTACCATGATTAAAAAAGTGTTTAAAGGTTATTATATATTTCCCAAACTGTCTTTCGTATCCCCGCGGCAATCTTGTAGTCACAGAATGTGGAGTACAGCATAGGGAATAGAGTCAATGGAATTGTAACAGCTGTATACGATGTCTGAGGGGTAGTAGATTGGGGGAGGGGGTTAGATTGTGAGGGGTGTAAATATCTAACCATTACATTGTGTTGTACACCTGAAACTAATAAGAAAATGTGTTTAAAGGAATTGTGAAATTAAATTATCTTTAAACAACTTATATTTGTCCATAAAATGTTCTATGTCCAGCATGGAATAGGGAACTTGACAATATCTTTAGCTGGTGAAGAAACTGATGAAATTGGATCCTTAGGGTGATTAATCAGATAATGCTGCTGGTGGTTAAAGAGAAATTGACAATATGAACATTCAAAAGCCAGAAAAGCTAGCATGAAAGTGAAATAGTTAAACAAGAAGGTAGCACTGAGATTTGGAAGAATATGAAAGACTTTTGGAAAAATCAATTAACAAGACATGTTTTGAATATAGAAGAAGCAGCCAAGATGATTGATTGCAGGCCGTCAGGCTCCAGTGAGAACGTGGTTACATGTTCTTATGTCAACCTGAATCTAAACCATTAAAATGAAACTACCCAGAAAGCAGTTGGAGAAAGGAGACTTCAGCTTGGATGCTGTTTAACCACTAAGGCCCCAGAGATACCAGTTGTGACCCTTGCCAGAAACAGGAAGCAGACTCTTCAGATGGCTTTACATAACCAGTTGAGTCATTACTTTTCCTCTCAGAGAGGTTACCCGACTCACCTATTTCTACCTATACTTCACTTGAAGTCTACCTGGGGAGGAGACAGGATTAAGAGAGTAAAGTAAACTCGAGACAAACGAAAATGAAAACACAACGACCCAAAATCTATGGGATGCAGTGAATGCAGTCCTAAGAGGGAAATTCACAGCAATGCAGGCCTACCTAAAGAAACAAGAAAAATCTCAAATCAACAGTCTATCTTTACACCGAAGGGAACTGGAAGGAGAATTTCAAAATAAGCCCAAAGGAGTACAAGGAAGGAAATAAAAAAGATCAGAGCGGAAATCAACGAAATAAAAGACCAAAAAACAATACAGAAGATCAATGAAACTAAGAGGTAGTTTTTTGAGAAGATAAACAAAATCAACAAACCTTTAGCCAGACTCATGGAAAAAAAGAGAGAGAGGACCCAAAATAATAAAATCAGAAATGAAAGAGGAGAAGTGACAACAGACACCACAGAAATACAAAAAACAATTTAAGAAAATACCATGCCAACAAATTAGACAATCTGGAAGAAATGGATAATTTTCTAAAAGCATACAACCTTCCAAGACTAACTCAAGAAGAAACGGAAAATCTTGAATAGACTGATTACTACCAAAGAAACTGAATCAGTAATAAACCAGCTCCCAACAAACAAAACCCCTGGACCAGATGGCTTCACAGGTGAATTTTACCAAACATTCTAAAAAGAATTATCACCTATTCTACTCAAACTATTCCAAAAAATCCAGAAGGAGGGAAGGCTCCCAAACTCTTTTTACGAGGCAACTATCACCCTGATCCCAAAATCAGACAATGACATTACAAAAAAAGAAAACTACAGGCCAATATCACTAATGAACATAGATGCAAAAATCCTCAACAAAACATTAGCAAACAGAATTCAGCAATACATTAAGATCATAGTGAATCTCACTATGATCAAGTGCAATTCCTGGTATGCAAGGTTGGTTCAATATCCACAAATCAATTAATGTGATACACAACATTAACAAAATGAACCATAAAAATCATATCAATACATGCAGGAGAAGCATTGACAAAATCCAGCAGTCATTTACGATAAAAACTGTTAGCAAAGCGGGAACAGAGGGTTTATATCTCAACATAATAAAGGCTATATATGATAAACCCTCAGCCAAAATCATACTCAATAGGAAAAAACTAAAACCATTCCCCTTAAGGTCAGGAACAAGACAAGGTTGCCCACTTTCTCCATTTTTATTCAACATAGTTTTGGAAGTTCTAGCCACGGCAATCAGACAAGAAAAAGAAATAAAAGGCATCCAAATTGGAAAGGAAGAAGTAAAATTGTCATTATATGCAGATGACATGACTATATAGAGAGAACCACAAAGACTCCACCAAAAAACTATTAAAACTGATAAATGAATTCAGTAAAGTAGCAGGATACAAAATTAATATTCAGAAATCAGTTGCATTTGTATACACCAATAATAAACTACCAGAAGGAGAAATTAAGAAAACAGTTCCATTTATAATTGCTTCAAAAATCATAAAATACTTAGGAATACATTTAACCAAAGAAGTAAAAGACCTGTACTCAGAAAATTATAAGACACTGAAGAGAGAAATTTAAAAAGATACAAATAAATGGAAACACATACCATGGATATGATAGGAAGGATTAATATAGTTAAAATGTCCATACTGGCTAAGGCAATATATATATTCAACGCAATTCCTATCAAACCACCAAGGGTATTTTTCACAGAAATAGGAAACATAATCCTAAGATTTATATGGAACCATGAAAGACTCCAAAAAGCCATGGCAATCTTGAGAAATAAGAACAAAGTGGGAGGTATTATGATACCTGACATCAAATCATATTACAAGACTACATTAATCAAAACAGCATGGTACTGGCTGTTTTGGAACACATAGATCAATGGAACAGAATAGAAAGCACAGAAATAAATCCATACCTATATGGTCATTTAATCTACGACAATGGAAGCAAGAATTTACGGTGGGGTAAAGACAGTCTATTCAATAAAATGGTGCTGGGAAATCTGGACAGACACATACAAAAAAAATGAAGTTGAACCACCTCCTTACGCCATATAGAAGAATAAGTTCAAAATGGATTAAAGACTTAAATGTAAGATCTGAAACCATAAAACTCCTACAATAAAATATAGGAAGTAAATTTGCAGATATTACCCTAAGCAATATTTTGATATTGCTATTCTCTTGGGCAAGGGAAGTAAGAGAAAAATAAACATGTGGGATTACATCAAACTAAAAAGTTTTTTCACAGCAAAGGAAACCATCAATAACACAAAAAGGCATCTTACTAAATGGGAGAAGATATTTGTCAATGATACATTTGATAAGGGGTTAATATCCTAAATTTATTAAAAAAACTCATTCAAATCAACACCAAAAAAACAAACAACTCAATTAAAAAATGGGCAGAGGACATGAAGAGACACTTTTCTAAAGAGGACATATAGATGGCCAACAGACATATGAAAAAATACTCAACCTCACTAATCATTAGAGAAATGTAAATGAAAATCACACTGAGATACCACCTCACTCTGGTCAGAATGGCTAGCATGAATAAATCAACAAACAACAAGTGCTGACAAGAGTGTGGAGGAAAGGGATCCTCGTGCACTGCTGGTGGGATTGCAGATTGGAGCAGCCACTATCGAAATCAGTACAGAGGTACCTAAAAAAACTGGAAATGGAACTACCTTATGACCCAGCAATTCCACTCTTAGGTACCTATCCAGAGAAATTCAAGACGCTAATTCGAAAAAATTTATTCACAATAGCCAAGACGTGGAAACAACTGAAATGCCCATCGGTAGACAACTGGATTAAGTAATTGTGGTACATTTATACGATGGAGTATTACTTGGCCATAAAGAAGAATGAAATCTTACCATTTGCAATGGTATGGATGGGCCTAGAGAACATTAACGCTAAGTGAAATAAGTCAGACAGAGAAAGACAAACACCGTATGATCTCACTTATATGTGGAATCTAAAGAATAGAATAAATGAACGAACTAATCAGAAACAGTCTCAGAGATACAGAGGAAAAACTGAGGGTTGCTAGAGGGGATGGGGGTGGGGATGAGGGAGAAGGTGAGGGTTGCCACGGGGATACAAAAGTTAGTTTGGGGAATATAATCAATAATGTTGCAAAGATTTTGTAGGGTGTCAGATGGGCACTTGTCTTACTAGGGAGACCACTTCAGGGATGGTGTAGATGCCTGACCACTGCACTGTACACCTGAGGCTGAAGCTGAATAATAACAAATGTCAATTATAATTTAATATATATATGGTCACAGGATGTGGAGTACAGCATAGGGAATAGAGTCAGTGGAACTGTAACAGCTATATACGATGTCAGAGGGGAAGTAGATTGGGGCAGTATCACTTTGTGAGGGATGTAAATGTCTAACTATTATTGTTTTGTACACCTGAAACTAATTTAAAAAGAGAGAGAGGGGAAGGTAAAAATGATTTCACTTCCAATTTGACGGAACTAAGGAAACTTGTAGATGGTAAAAGACGCTCTTCTAAAATTTTGCTGCACTGTAGGGAAACCAAATAGAATAGAAAAATTAAACTCTACAAACTTGATGCCTTTAGGCAATCTGACAATTGTTGCTGTTCCTTCCATAGTGGATCTTAGCACTGAAGGCAGAAAACTCTTGCTTTGGTCTGTACAAAAGGTCATCTGGGGTTTCCAGATCAATCTCTGTGGTTTCCATGCACTAAAAGAGCAGATTAAATTAATCTTTGGTGTTTGACATGTGCAGGGCCTGCGTGTATCTCCTCTCCATTCCAACACTTGGGGGTGGGGGGGCTGAGTCAGGATGTCATTACACTGAAGTTGGAGACTCTTACTGTGATGCATCGTATTAAAAACAAACAAAAAAGAAAACTCAAGTTTTTAATTAAAACCTTCAGAACCTTATCACAAAATGCTTCAGCTTTTGCAGATCAAATGGAATTTTTCCACTTAAAAGAAGCATAGCCAGTTTCTAGAGGGGAAAACAGTACTCAGAAAAGCAAATGCATTTATTTTCACTGGAATCCATATTTATTTATACTATCTCACCTATCTCTGCCCTTTACATTTAAGCTTATTTATTTTCCATTTAAAAAGTGGGCAAGTTTTTAATTTATAATCTAAGGATATTATGGTTTTCTAAACAATTTATTTCTTTTACTTCTGCTAGCAACTTAATCTGTGAAATACAGCTCAGGAAAAAAAATGCAGTCATAAAACCTGTTGGTATAAAGATAAGCAGTTTATTTAGCATCTA
Organism: Rhinolophus hipposideros; assembly: GCF_964194185.1. Lineage (NCBI taxonomy): Eukaryota > Metazoa > Chordata > Mammalia > Chiroptera > Rhinolophidae > Rhinolophus > Rhinolophus hipposideros. The sequence continues at coordinate 10,547,812 of NC_138058.1, read as the reverse complement.
ATTAAATGTGGTCACCAGAGAAATCGTAGCTTAAGAAACTTTATCAGAAAAAGATTAATCCATTTCAGGCTTAACCCAAATGTCAGAAGAGAACTCATGAATTTAGATAGGAATCCACTTATTATCCTAAGTCATTTTCAAATTCAGTAAAAAGAGCCTATAGTAATCACTATATTTATACTTACTGCCATCAAATTCATGTACTTTGTAACTATCATTTATTTCAGGGATAATTATCAAACTAGAAAAACATAATAGAGAGGCTTTTTTGTCAAAAATTTATAGAACGCTTTAAAACACTTTATGAATTTATATGTCCCATTTCTCCAGAAACACAAAAATTTACACAGACTGTCATTTTAATTCAAAACAACAATTTACCAAAAAGATTATTAACATGTGTTGGACTCAGGCACTGGGAAAGTGAGGATGGGAAAGGTGATTCCTTCCTTTGAAAGGCTCACAAAAAGCATGAGAGATAAACCCTTATATATACAACCACCGATATAAAGTAAGAACTACTGTAGGGCAAAGGCTGCTTGTTTTTCACAATATCTACTCGTGCCTTTTCCCAAAATAATAAAAAATTGTATCTGGACACATGTTGACCCAGCATAACAGCTGGACACATTTCTCACTCTTCCCTGAAGCTAAGATTGTCAGGTGACTAATCCTGATGCATGGGATATGAGAGAAAGCGGTTTGTGCTCCTTCCAGGTTGAATCTTTAAAGGGTAGGATATGCCCTCACTTTTCCCTTCCCTCTTCCAGAAGCCTGGAAAGGAACAAAGCCCGTCTTGGATCATGGAGATAAGCATAAATCTTCTCTGGGTGGTAGAACAATAGGAAAAAAAAAGGAGCCTAGGTCCAATACAGGCTGTCACAGGACAAAAGCAGCATACCATCTCAGACTAATAATGAAAGAAAAATAAACCTTTGCCTTGTTTTCAAGCCACTCATTTTAGAATCCATTACATGAAGCAACACCAAGCTCTAATTAATATCTAATAGAGATGCTTCTTTTGCTGAGTGTTTTGGTACTGGAAAATGCCCGTTTAAAAAAAAAGAACCAAAATTTAATAGTGTAAGTAGAGGAAAGTTTGATTTCTAACTTTTTCAGGAAAAATAAAACACTGAATTATGACAATACATTAATAAATACATTAATAAAAATGAGAATTAAAATGTTGTAAATTCTTAGAAAAGAGTGACTTAAGTAATCATTGGGTGTGGCATAATTTTTTAAACAAAACTTTGATCATGGGATAGAACTAGTGAAAAAAAATTAGAGGCAGTAAGAAACAGAAGAGACAGCAAAAACTGAATTACTGACATACAGGAAAAGCTTAGGAAAATGGTGAGTGCACGTGAAAAAAACATAGATTAAAGCAATCAGAAAAGAACTAATAGATATGAAAGAAAGATAAAGATGATTCAACATGAGGGTAAATTCTTTAAGAGGCAAATCAAAAACAGGATGTGTAAACGTTTGCAAACAATATTTAAAAAATCCCCTGAACTAGAAGAATGAACTAATCTTGAAAGATTGAAAGAGCACTCCATGTTTTAGGAAACATTCAAAACTGAGATAAATTTTTGTTAAAGTACAGAAAGTTAAAGAAATAATTCTTTAGGTATTCTAACAGAAAAAGAAAACCATCTATAAGAAGGAACAAGATGCACATTTTAGAAGAATAGCTCAAGAGAGGTTCTAAATTTGATGAAACCAAAGAAATATAAAGAAAAAGAAGTGAAGAAGAGAGAGAGAGTGTAATCTGGGATAAAGTTCATTTTATGTTTGAGGTTTTTTTTCTGGATAGTGGGAATTGTTGATTTTTAAATTTCATTTTTCTTCTTTATTATTTAAATGAGCATGGAAACTGTTAATAAAAACAATGGGTAATTAAACAGAAAAATATCAAGAATAAAACAAAGCAAATATGCCAATATATTAACAATGATCAATTCTCAGTGGTGACTTCCTAACTTCTAAGTATTTTTTTTAATATATAAGAGGAAGTGGCCTTGAAAGACGACTTCGGCAGGCAAGCTAGAAAAGGATGATATTCCAGGCATAAGAAAAAGAGAAAAGTATGGAAGAAAATGCCATGCGTAAGAAACAGCAAGAGGTCCTGGATGGAGATTAAGGCAGGGTCAGATTAAATGCTATGCTTGCACTTCACTCTGGTTGTTATTTTTTGTTTTTGTCATTGATTTACCTAATATCGTTTAAACCAGTTAAAGTACAGTTGTCTCTATTTTTCAGGTGCAGAAATTCAATGTCCAGACCTCAGGGAGAAGAAAATAATTCAGTACTGATCTAATTGGACCATCTTCTAGAAGAAGACGGTGCAAAGAGGACTGGGAAGAGGTCCCTGACCTCAAGGTGCTGACAATATACTTGTAAGATCAGACAGACACAAAGAAAAGTAAATAATAATACAGGTAATACAACAATCGTTGACACAATAGGAATACATTAGAAACGGGACGCTCTTCAATGGTTGGAACAGACTATAGAAATGGCAGAACTTACACTTGGTCTTGAAGAGAGGATGGAGCATTTTGATTTAGGATTTCTCGTTTCACAAGAAATTGTATAGGATCCTTACCTATAGCTACATCCAACTGCATAAAGATGGAATACTTGTCTTCTTTCTTACTGAAATTATAAAGACAGACTAATTAATCAGCTATGAAGGAATCTGACTATTTGAAAAAGTAAACAAATAAGACTTAGCTTACATCAAAATAAATTCCAGATACAAAACTTTCCATCTAGTTCCCCAATGGTTTCATATTACGAACTTAACTTTTTACTATATCTATGGAAACAGCCTTTTAAACCATAATTACAAAGAAACAGATCAAAAGAGAGAAGATACAAAATGTAATTTCTCCATTATAAACAAAGGTTAATCAACAAACAGAGAGAATGACTTATATTTAAGAAAGGTCAATTTTCTTAATATTTAAGAAACTCGTAACTCAGTAAGAAAAAGTACTAACACTTCAACAGAACAACGGGTAAAGAACGTGAACTAAATTCACAAAAGAGTATATATGAAAACCTTTTGTTCATTTTAGAATAAATGAAATGCCTAAGAATTTTTCCTTGGAACATATCATATCGACACAAAATTTACTTATTAAGTTCACTCATTGCAGAATAATTCATAATAGTGAAAAAACTGAAAACAGCTTACATGCCCAACAAAAAATTCTGTAAAGAAATTATGGTGTCACTGTAGGATAAAACCAGTTGGTTTCACAACTGAATGTGATACAAAGGCAGGCCATAGCCTGGATGTTGCCAAAGATTGTAGAATGGCACGGTGAAGTGGTTTCGGTAGGTAAGGAAAATAAAGGGAAAACAGCCACATGTAACAGCTTCATCCCAATTCAATAAAGAAAGTCTAATATAAAAAAAGAACAACAGGATATATACCAAAACCTTCACTGTGATTATTTCCAGATTGCAGAATTAGAGGTGATTTTTTTTCTCTTTTTAAATTTTATTCAAATTTTTACAATGAAGACATTACTTTCAAAGTCTTTGCTGCCCTTTGCAGCAAAACTTCTGGAAAGGGTTGTCATTATGTAATGTCTCTAATTTCTCTTCTTGATTCTCTCTTAAACCTACATAGGTTTTGGCCCCCAAAACTCTCCTCAAGGTACCTGCTGACTTTGACGTTGCTAAACCCAACATCAGTGTCATATGATGTCACTAAGCCCTTATGACACTGGTGATAATTCCCTTCCCTTCTTGACACCCCTTTCCTGGAAGCTTCTAGGTACTAACTATGCTCTGTTCTCTCCTACCTATGATCACATCTTCTCTTGGCTGATTCCTTCTCTTCCCACTAGCCCCTTGCTGTAGGAAGGCCCAGGGCTCAGCCGTCTTCCTGAGCCCCACTCACTCCCTGGGTGACCTCACCCAGCACACATATGCTGACAACTCTCAAATCTTCATCTCCAGCTCAGATACAGATTTCTTCCCCCATCAAACTCCAGACTTCTGGCTCCAATGTGCGTTCCTACTTACCATATCCACCTGGATGTCTAACTGACACCTCAAACTCAAGAAGCCCAAACGAACTCCTGTTCTTCACCCAAAAATTTGCTTCACATGTAGCTATTTCCGCCTCAGGTGAGATCAAGTTCTTCCTTTCAGTTGCTCAGGTCAAAGACCTTTCCTCAGTTCCTCTCTTTCTGTCATCCCAGCTGCCAGCAAACCTCACTGGCTCTCCTTCAAAATACATCCAGAATCCAGGCTTCTCATCATCTTTGCTACCACCTGGGGCCTCACCACTCGTGCTCCCGGAGGTCAGGGTAGTAATTGCCAGCTGATCTTGCTCCTACCCCTGCCTCGTTCCAGTTTATTCTCAGCATGACGGCCAGGCTGACGCTTTTATTACCTACGTCAGATCATGACTCTGCTCAAACCCCATCAATGGCCCCCCATTCTCACCCACAGTAAAGCCAAGTCCTTCCTGTGGCCTGAAGGCCCTCTCTCCCATTTCCTTCCTCCTTGCACGCCCCACTGCAACACTCGGGTTTCTTGCTCTTCCAGGGCAAGGAGGCATGTCCCTACTTAGTCTCTGCTCCAGAAGTCCCTTCTACCTGGCGCTTTCCTTCGCCAGATGCATCCCTGGCTAAGCCCTTCACGTCCCAGCCTCACACTCTTCTTGTTCAATCCTCAGTTTCTCCGTGAGAATGAGAAGTACACTAACTTCCCTTTTCAATACTGCACTGGCTCGCTACCCTCCACCCTCCTGTGCCTCCCCCAGGCCCCTTTCCTCTGCACTGCTTTGTCCTTTTTCCGTAATACTTATCACAAATTGTAAAAGTCAAATGGTAAAGGAATGATTCAGATAGGCTACGATGAAGCAGGCGAGGCTACCCTGAATTTCGCATGCTGAAATGGACTTGAATGTCTGTCCATCTGGAAAGCGGGGGCATGGCCCTGCAGGAAGAACTGTCTGAGGGGCACGATGGGGACCTAATCTACAGGAATTAATGAATAACAAAGAAAACTGAAATAGCCCACAATTTAAAATCCCAGTGGGCACAACTAGAGCTAAGAAGCGTAAGTTACAGAAAGTTTGATTTGCAGGGTGGCATAAGGAAGGGTGAGAGCAGTCCAAAGATGGGAAGGTGATCCGGGATGTTGTAAGTTCCCTTCCAGCCACAGGGCTGGAGCACAGACAGGATGAGGCTTTATGGGGACGTCACAGAGAAAGGTTCAACAGCCCATCACGGATGCTCTCTGTGAGATTTTCAAGGCATCTAAGCATGGGGGGAGGGGGGTGCTGATCTTTATTGGTTTTCAGGGCTTGTAAAAATAGCTGAGTGCATATATTTTTCTATTTTCCACTGTTTATCTTTCTGTCATACAGATAAGGGGTCAACCATTTCCTGCCTGTTAAAGGCACACCAAGGGCTTTGTGGACCCCAATGCCACGTAACCAGGATTATTTTTGAAGGATATGTCTGCAAGACAACAAATACACAGAGCTCCAGATAAGTATGTGGATTATGTTTGCGTAAATTATGAAACAATGCACTCCCATGAATAAGAGAAATAGATATTGTGACAGAAAGAGGATCAATGAAGTATACAATGACACACAGAGAAAAAGGGCCATGGGACATTGGGGGGGGGGATCGGTACCCACTGGAATCAAGGATTGCCTCTAAGAACTCCAGGTATTCTAGGCCATTTTAAGTCCAACGAAATGCAATTCATGTGGCAGAAAGTTTAAAAATTGGGGCCCTCTCCTAGAGTCCCCTGTCCCCCTCACCCCCCTCTCCTTGCTCACACCTCCTTTTGCTACAGCTCATGTCATGTGACCAGAGAACACAAGCGTCTGCCTGCAGCACAGACACAGCTCAGGACACCCACTGCCCCAAAGCCAGGGCTTCTGCTCAGGAAAACCAAACAAGAGAGAGGAAAATGAGGCAGAGAACACACTGCTGGCACAGCCCCTAGGTCAGCACACAGCAGCACGGTTTATTTTACACAGGCTGTGTTTACATACAGCAGTAAATATGGTTCCCATTTCTCTCCATAACAGCAGCTATAAATTATATGATGGAAGGGTTTGGCTCCTCTCTTCCCATAAAAAGTTTGGCGGGAATTACTGAAGCCCCAGAGAGGAGATCAACGATTGGAGAGTGACTTCTTTCACTCATACCCTTGAATGAATGAACTAATTCAACAAATCTCTATTGAGCACCAACTATGTGCCAGGCACGGCTGGAGATGCTTCCATAAACTAAGTAGTAAAAACAAAACAAAAATCCTTGCTCTTAAGGCACTCATATGTTAGTGAAATTCATCTATCTCATCTCGATTTCCAGATGCTGAGCTCTCAGACCATCTAGGTTTGAGCACATAAGGTAAGTGTGAAGCAAACAGAGCTACTATAAATAATTATAATAATTATGATGAGTTATTATTGTGGATTTCATTGAGTGCTCACTATGTGCCAGTCACTACTGTGAGTGCTGTACAAATATTAGTTTATTAAGCGGTCATAAAAATGCTACTGACAGGTACTATTACATCGAATTGTGTCCCTTGCAACTTTAAATTTTAAATGGAGATGGGGTCTTTATAGGGGTAATCAAGTTAAAATGAGGTCATTAGGGTGGGTCCTAATCCAATATAACTGAAGACCTTTCAGAAAGGGGAAATTTGGACTGAGACACACATAGAGGGAAGACGATGTAAAGACCCAGGAGAAGACAGCTCTACAAGCCAAAGAAAGAGGCCAGGAGCAGAGCCTTCCCTCACAGCCCTCAGAAGAAACCAACCCTGCCGACACCTTGATTTTGGACATCTGGCCTCCAGAACTGGGATTAATTTCTGTTGTTCTAAGCCAACCGATTTGGGGTACTTTGTTATTGCAGCACAGCAAACGAATAAAGGTACAACCATGAGGCTCTGTCACAAACAAAGCCGTTGAGACACTAGGTCATCTGCCTAGCAAGTGGAGTGAGAGGCAAACTCAGACAGTCTAGCTCCAGCAACCACACTCCTCATTCTGCTCTAACGTCAGCCCATTTGTGCCAGAGCGATGGATCCTGAGCAGCAGGAAGAGTCCGCTTTCCTCCACGAGAAAGGTATTACTGATGCCAGCTAATCATGTGGGTAAGTGACTCCACAGCTCAGCCAATTAAATGTGGCATTTAAAACTCTGTGGCTTCAAAGAGCTCTCTTTCAATGAGTCACTCTCATACTTACTGCCTGAAATTTTTAACATTTTTCCTCAGACCAAATCTTGTTGATTCTGTATTTCACTGAACTGAAAATAAAGCTCAAGAGTGATATGGTCCATATAGACAATAAGAGCTGGAAAAAGCCAAGTACACAGAATAAGAGAGAGAGAATTCTATCCCAGCCTTGGCAATAAAACTCAGGGGGAAGAGGAGGGAAGCATTAAATAAGGGAGAATTATGCCATTCAGGCTATTAACCCAAGACTATCTTCATCTTCAAGATTTCAGTAATTTCTAACATACAAAAAAAAAGAACTTTCAGAATTTCAGTTTTCTTTTTCCTTCCACCTCATCTCTCTCTCTCCTTCACACACAAACAAACACACACACACACACACACACACACTCTCTTCCAATAATGTCCCCATTTTTCTATTTTGTTTGCTGTTGTTTCAGAACTGTCCCCAGTATTTCCCAAATGCTTACTGCATTACCACTGTGCTTAGCACATTACATACTGTATCTCATCTGCCAAGCAGATATTATCAATCTCTCTCCTTCACATAGGAGGAAACAGAGGCCCAGTGACTTGCTCCTGCCAGAAGGCTCACAAGTGGCAGAGCCAGGTGTGAACCCCGTCCTTGCTGGTCTGCAGACCCCGGACCCTCCCACTGTGCTCTGCGCCTCCCTGCACACCTGGAAGCTTGCACACGATTTCCAACCCAAGACGGATGAACTACAAAAGAAGCAGCTTTTCTCACTGGGCTGTAGAGTGACACTGTTCCAGGGTAGGAACGATGCTGGATCACACATGTTTTCAAGTAGCTCCAAACACAGAGGGGTCTTGATTAGCTCCAGGATTGGAGTCAACACAGAAGATTACAGTTTAAGGAAAAGCAGCCCGTAATCTGTCCAGATGCTTTCTGAGAGAGGAAGCTTTGTGAGAACTGTGAAAATATACAAGGAAATTCAAGTGGGGTCTGCTAACAGCCTCCCCCAGAGCTCCGGGCCCTGCCCTCAATGCCTCTAGCTCTGGGAGTCCTCTCCCACCTTACAACTAGAAAAACCAGCTTTATAAATGACTCTAAAGGAGCAGTGAGAAAAAGGGGGTGGAACAGGGCACCAGCCCCTTCACACAACAGGACACATTTTAATATGCGTTCTTCAAATGTTTCAATAAATGGGTTATAGAAACTGAAGTTATTATTTTTTTAAGTGATGAAGTGCTTTACCATTTAGGGCCCTGCTGGCTGAACATAAAAGTACCAAAAAATATGGAATCACTTCCACTTGCCCGCTTTCACCACGACCTTCAGAATCTGAGATCAACGTTTTGAGTTGTCCCTCTTCTCAGTCTACCCAGGACTGAGGAAGTTCTCCACGTCCTCACGAAGAGAGTGGAGGACATGTATTCTGTAGACAGGAGGAAGCGCAGGGCGTGACCACCTGGCTGTGACAAAGCCACACTGCCCTGCACATGTGTCCTCTGTGTGCAATGGCTCCAGGAGGATGGAGGTGAGGGTTATGGAGAGCAGGGGGCCACAGCAGATGGGACACCTGTGTCTCCAGCCTGGCCACTCACCCTCACTTCCTCAATGAGCAACCAGACAGCATGCTTGGACTTGAAAACATTCTACATCTCAAATGTAATTAAAAACCTGAGACTGGCATGAATATGTAATGTACACATTGCTTTTCAGATGCCTTTTTCGTCCGACAGGCTGGTGCTGACTTTAATTTGGAAGAAATCCATTTTCATACAAAGGTAACCAAGAGTGACAGGAAATAGGAAGCCTACACCATTTATCTTCTGTGAACTTTAAAAAAAAAAATCAGTTAATTGCTTTTCTAGGAAGCTATTTTGTAGAATCACGGTACTTTATCTTCCTGTTGTTATTCGTGGTATAAATGGTGATTTTAAAATGCCCGTTATGACAGTGCAATGGTTAATCAATACGTCTTATACTATTTAATTACTTATTTTAACAAATAAACTTCTGATCAACCAAAAATGGTGACTCTGTTCTTGCTGATGAATTTTCAAGCACGACCAAAACGCCTTCTATTCAGTGACGTTCACATTTAAGTGTTTCTTGCCTCACCACTGACGAAGCTAAGGGCAGCAGCCACTGGCTTCCTCCCTTCCCTGGCTTTTCAAATGCATTCTATTTTCAGCCATCAGAGCCCTCTGCGTGAGCAGTTTCAAACCACGGCTATTTACTAAATGAACAGCAAACAGAAACTAAACTGCGTATGCTTTGGAATACAACTGCTGAAGCTGTAACTTGCCAAACAAACGAGTTCATTGCTTGTGAGACCCATATTTTGTCCCAGGGGCACTGTATATTAGGCTTTTTCATAGCATTGTCTGATTTTTGCCTTGCCTACATCACCTAGAATTAGATATTATTTTTAAATTCTACCAAGTTTGAGGCTAATATAAAGCACTCTCTTCAGATCTAAAATAATCATTTTAATAATAATGTATCATTAGTCCATAGTCAAAGACAGAGATATACTTTGAAGCTAATGACACATAAGCCTCAGAGCCTCCTGAGCAGACGTTTCTCATAGGCTCCAGGAGGGGCCTTAGCAACGAGTTACTATTTGTGTTTATAAAAATTTCAAGTATAAGATATTTTCTGTTCTTTTGCTCCTAAAGAAGACCCCATCCCACCCCCAACATGGTATAAATTTTAGATCCCACAAAACCTGCATCTGGCCCTCGAAGTAAGCAGTTCCTAACATCTGGATCTTGAATTACATCTTAATGGCAAAACATTGTTTGTGTGTGTGTGTGTGTGTGTGTGTGTGTGTAACAAAAATAATTCACTTCATCTGGAAATAAGATTTAGTGTGCCCTACCCTAGAATGTTCTAGAACGCATGCTTCAGTCATTCATTAAGTCCCTTGTCTCTCATCTAACAGTAGTCACCCTTCCGAGTTACACTCCAGGGAAGGTTCACTTAATGAGGGGTGGCGCCAAGAATAAGAGACTCAGCTATAACAACAAAAATATGTTTTTCATTAAACACAAAACTGAGCTGGAAAAAACAGTCAAGAGGCAGGTGTACCAGTTCAGGAATTCCCTTGAGGTCTTTAACTTCCACATCAAATTGCACTGAATTTTTCTATACTAATTACTTATTACTGAAAACCAAAGAATTACAACAAATAATTTGCCATGGCAGCAGAGAGAATGCAGATGTTGTAAGGGAAAGAATGAAGAATTTAGAAAGTGTAAAATCAGGCAAAAGACATTCACGAATTCTCAATTTTTAAAAACGACAATATTTTTCTACCACAAGGATTATGAAGGTAAGGGAACTTTCCTAGGGCTAGAAGGACATTTTTAGATTTAATTTGGACTATAAGTGACAGGAATTGCAAAGTAAAAGCTATGTGCTGGCATCTAATTTATTCAATTCATTGTAAATTTCTCGGAGGTACGGATCACATCTCAGATTTTTTTTCAATTTCTCACATCACATGACACTAGTCCCTGGTTTGATTTTCTCATGTGGAATGACCTACACAATGCCTACACAGCTATATTTGCACCTTCCTTGTCTGATGTCATTGTTACCTAACACTGCCTTTTAGGCCCCCAATTCTTCATATTGTCATAATGAGTCTTGCTCTATAGCCAACATCCTGAAAAGGTATAGTCAAGAAATAAAAATATTAAAAAAAAAAAAGAAAGAAATGCAAGTTCCCTTCAGGTCATTCCCTCTGTCAATTTCCCTAAAAAACACATTCCCTACCTCACTGGAAGTCAGTCAATACTATTGAGACGACCTGTTCTCACTGGTGGTATCTGTGTAAACAAATACAGCCACGAACATTTTTCAAATTGTTTGCCACATTGAATTGTTTTATTCTCGCCAAAAAATAAAGCAAATACTCCCTCAAAAGTAAAATCTGATTAATTGGTAATGTTCTTCAGTTTCTATGTTGTGATTGTGGATTTTATAAACTTGCCCTATAAACACTGAATGATATACCCGCCAAATTTCTTAATCTCTTGGAGGAATGTAAAAAATCCAAAAACAAAAAAACCCTTTGAGTTTGAAGGATAGGAAATGTAACTTGCAGATACCACCCTGCTAACTGGAACACAGCCATTTTGACAGTGGACTAATTAAACACAGCAGTGTTACAAAATTCAAATTACCATATGTTCCATACTATGCAAAGCTTTTTGATAAAACAAGAACTGTATATCTCTACCCCCAAAAAAATTCACCAATTACAACTTTGTCCTGTGAACAACACTTCTTTTTACCTCTTCTCTGTCGATGCACGATTGCTCTCTTTGAAGTACTCAGTATAGAATGTTAGGAAGGGAGCAGACTGCCTGGTTCAATGTCATTACACGTGGGGGAAGTGAAATACTTCCTCTATAAAAGCTCTAATGTCTGTCTAATGCCTGACTCTCTAGCTCAGGCGTTTCCCTCATTCCAGACCTGGGAGTCCTGGAAGAGCATTCTGAAAGTATCCACGTTATTAGTGACATACCCAAACACCGAATGAAAACTGTGTAGTTATCTGTACAAGGCTAGCCCGAAAACTGTGTAGTTATCTGTACAAGGCTAGCCCGGCGATCAAAAACTGGCTTTTAACCAGAGCTTTATCAACTCACTGGGCTCCAAAGTAATTAAATTATTAAGGAATAAATTTGAAATTTCTTTTGTACATAATAATCATCTTAACAAGGAATCAATTAGGATTAAAATTATAAAAGGATTCCTGATGGTTGCAGGCCCTGCTGTTGAAGGATAAGTCATGCTTTATTTGCCATTACAGGTCATTTGATACTGATGACAAAAATCAAAGAGCTTGATGAATTTTGTAAGGTGGTACCTATACATGTCCCACAAACTTTAAAAAACATGAATGCTTGCAGAAGTTAGAGTTTTACTTATATTAATTCCTAGTGAACACTTTCTGCGGTCCATCATTAAAGAATAATCAAAAGAAGTTACTGGTATACATGCCATTAATTTCCTCAATAGAACCTGTGTAAACATCTGCATAATATATTGTTCTCCCAATTGGTGCATGGTGCTTTCTCACATGGTGCTCAGAAATGGTCAGGCTGTCTTATGAGACATGTAAAAAGAAATACCCAATCATTTGTTTCATTTGGTTATTCAATCAAATTAAGATACAAAGAATATTCCATGTTTGTTACTCTATCTTTAAAAAAGTATCCAAAAAAACCCCAAAACAGAATAGTTCCCAAGTACAGTGTTCTAGAATTCACCTTTTTATTTCAGTAAGTATACCACGTCATCGCAAAGCAAAAGACATGTGCAGTCATATTTCTTCGTCATGTACTCGTGACAACTGTCATCAATTTGGAACACACTGTAAGATGTACTTCTCTACCACAAACCTTCATTTTCAATCCAGATTTCTGTTCAAGAGACTAGTCATGGCCTCTTTGCTATCTCTGTGATTATGTGACTGGCTTGTTTTCAGTTCTAATATTCCATACATCTGATCTACATATTTGAATAAACACTTTAGAATAAAATCAAAATGCAAATCAGGAGAATCTGAACTACAATCTTTCACTAGATTCACACAGCCTCAGATTTTTTTTTTCTTTTACAGGGCAAAGGGAGTCCTTACTTGACTGACATCAATGGACCTGCGTCTTAAATACTATAATATGGATGGGACAAGTGATACATCTGAATATTCACCATAATCGGCATTGAATTGTGTAACAATTAAAAAGTCATTCTGAGGTTAACTTTGTGAAGTTTGTCCTGGAACAATTCAAAACTGACCACAATGTTAAATTTCTGAACTCTTTTACCTGAAAGTTAACCTCTTTACATACGAAAAGTACAGCTTTTGAAGTCCTTTTATTTCTAGTGTCTCCTATTTCTGTTAACACTGGCTTGCACAATATCCCCTGAACTGTATTAAAGAAGACGCTTCTTTCTTAACTAAGAGACACACACACGACTGCATTTGTTGGTCCTTATAAAATGCTGATTCGAATCTATTTGAGATTTTTCAGACAGCATTATTTATGTGTACATCTCCCTTACTGACTGCTACGAACCCCACCACACGCAGTCAGTCAAACACTGAAATAAAGAAACGTGGGAACTGAATCCACAGCTGAATCCACTCAGAACCCCTCAGATGCGTGTTAGCAGGAAGAGGACAAGACTCACCTCCGTCTGTTTGGGGGTGCTGAACTTAGCAAGCTTGGCCTTGGCTCTGGCCGACTCCGACTTGGTGGCAGGGACACCCCTGTAGGAGGTGCAGTGCACGCTGCTTTCCGTGGACGACTTCAGCTTCGGAGACTCATCAGGGGCCTGATCTTGGCCGTCCATGGGCCGCACGTATGCGGTCGGTTTCTGCTGAACCAGGCTGGGTTTTGAAGCCAGGGACGGAGGAAAGTTCTGAACACAGTGTCCACTGCCGCTATGCTTGGCTGCCATAGCAGGTGGCCTTTCCTGGGTCTGAAGACCCACCTCTACGTTGCAGACTTGTTTGGCCCGTGGTTGCTGTCTGCCAACGCTATCTCCAAGGAGGGTCCTGAGAGAACCCTGTTGTGCTGAGTTGGAAGAAGAAGAAGAGGGAGGTGAGGATAAGGAGCTCGACACACAGTGATTAGGCTTTTTATCATGGTTCTCTGGCTTAGCGGGTCTGTTCAAATCAACCACCCTGTGTCCGTACTTACTTGCTCTCTGTTGGCCCTCGGAGGGCGGGTGCCCAACCTTCTGCCAGCCCACGGTGGTCCTCTTACTCTGCTGCACGGGGACAGCTGCTGGTGTGGAGGATGCAGTGCTGCAGACTGACGAGGGCTGAGGCTGGGCTCTTGATTCGGGGACAAAATGTTCATCCATCTTGTTCACAGGAGCCTGAGCAAGCCCAGGCTTGGGAACGCCAACTAGGTGACTCTGATTGGATCTATCAGTTAAAAAGTCTTTCATTTCATCGTAATTGCCGAGCGTATTCTGGATCCGGTTGGAGAGCTCGTCCCCCTTGTTCGTCTGAGAAAGAAAAACATACCCTCTTGTTAGAGACAAAGGAAACATAGGAAACCGTGGAGAGGGGCCTGGATGGACCACAGAGCCAAGGTCGCCGCATGCAGAATGAGGGCTGAGACATGAAATCAAAATCACTGTCTCTGAGGCCATCTGTCCGCACTCTGTGCCTCACCAGACCCAGAAACCATTAAGGGCCTCACAGGACACCAAGGCCCCAATCCTTGGCCTGTGCGCGGCTGCTGAAGATATCAGCATGTGCCCTATTGCAACTTCACAAAACCATCCAGATAAGAATCTCCAGGATTGGGTTTCCTTTTCTGTTTTTCCGGTCCCAGCAGAAGCTTTTCTTGAAAATTCAGATTTGGCTCAAATTGTTCTGCTTGCAATTTGTACATACATAATTATTCTTGTCAGAAACCCCAAGTAACAGGCAAGAGAAGTCAGAATGAAGGGTAAAACGGGCATGGGGCTAAGTGTGCAAGAAGCCAGGAGCCTGAACTACCTACAGCTCCATGCAGCCAAAGACACCAGTGACATCTGGGAAGATACCGCATTTGGGAAGAGAGGTTATATTTCTGGCCTTTGGGTAAATGAAAGAAAATCCCACAGTTTCTTTCTCATCAGCCCTAGCAGGTATCCTAATACTAGCACGGTCCATGTGTAAAAGATATGGAACCCAACCTCTTTTAAGAGTGTTTGTTTCCTAACACTTTAGAACACAGAGCAGATGTCACTGACTTTAAAATCAATGCAGAGATGAAGTCTACATTATTCATAAAAATCACAGCAAGTTACACTTCACTGAACAGAGTGGCCAGTAAAGACATGTGAACTAGACACCAAGTTTTGTGTGGGAAGACCCCGTTCTTAGTGGCTGAGCCATCTTCCTCGAGCTAACTAAAGTTTGGTCAACTCTTCAAGTCAAGACCATCATCCGGGGATTAGAGGTACAAACGAGTGAGGGGTGGAGACAAACAATGGAAAACCATCTACCTTATAGGGTTCACTGAAGAGGGAGTAACTTGAATTAAATGTGCCATCATCCTGTTGAGTTTCCTGATTTCTTCTTTCTCGTTCTTTCCTCCGTAACACATTTCTATCTGGTTCATAGACACTGCATCAGAGAAAGAAAAGAGAACAACCCCATACAAAAAAAATTAAAGGCTAAAGCCCAATCTCACATTCACCCGAGTGCAGAAATCTGGTTCATGGACAAATGGTGACGATGACAAGAACATGGATCAGACTAAAGCCATTCTAATCAAGCAGGATGGGCTCATGTGTCTGATAATTACATTCTCCAGGAAGAAAAAAATCCTTAGGACAAGTTCCAACCAGTACTAGACCTCTCTGCCTGACATGGGAAAGAGGAACTATCTAAGCTACCTTGACAGGGAGAGACTAAAAGTAATCTTCAGGCAGACGGTAATTATTGCGACGTGTAAATAGAAATTATGAGCATAGTTCCTCTTATGACATAGTCTCTGAGTGTTATATGGGAATGCTCTTGTTCTTTTCTCTCTTTATTTTTCTTTTTTCACATGGCTGTGTTTCTGTAGTGATTCTTTCATTAGCTAACTCCCTAAAGAGCTGTTAGAACTCCATGTTGCAGTGGCTTTCACAGCTGTGAGCCTTCTTCTGATCTCTGCAAATCAGTCAAGTCGTCAAACTAGGACAGAATCAACTCTTCCTTCTGATATATTTGACACTATCACTCCTCCTAACCGTGAAAAATGTGCCAGGAGGAAGGGGTGTGGGCAATGGAGGGAGAGCACGGAAATTGAATTATAGTGTGTCATCAAGGAACTCAGCCTTTTTGTTGAAGAAAATGAATATCTATTCTCCTAAAACACAATTATGAAGTGACCAGACACCAGATAACGGGGAGGACTGAGGAAGAAACAGTGTTCTTTCCCCTAATAAGGAGAAAGGAAAGGGCCTAATTCAGCTAATAATGAGGAAGTGACCCATGTAGTGAAGGAAGGAAATACACTGGTGTTTTGTTCTTTTGTTCTTTTTCAGCCCAGTAGATAAAGAAATCTGGCCTTGGTGTAAACACAGAACTAACACTACCAATTGTAAAGACCTGACACGTCCCTCAGAATGAGCACTGTCTTCATTTCCTGGCAGAAGCATTCGTTTAAGGGGCTTTATCATCACCTTGCTTAGAGCTCCCACTTGGTCCAGTGGGCAGATGCCCGAGCTGGAATCCAGGGCAACCACCTACTGACTGTGGTTCGCCCCCAGCCACCGACATGATGATGGGAAAAGCACATGCTCTCTCTGCACCCCAGTGCCTTCATTACAGCGCAGCGTGTTTCACGGTGGTGATGGAAGGTTTAACCGTGAAAACAGTCCATAAAAAGGGCTCCAGAATGGCTTTCAGTGTCAAAATCCAATGTACTACTATTAAATGTTATTAATAACGAAAGGATCTGTGGGTGTTTGAAGGAACTTGTAGAAATAGGAAGGTTTTATTTTGGTTTGGTTTGTTTTTTCAGCTAAATTGCTACACTGAGTAAAAGAGAGACTATCTGTATCACGTAGCTGTAGAGGACACAAATAAAATAATCATAACATAAATATCGCGTATCCTCTAGCTCTGCCCATGTGGCCAGAATATACTTGAAACTTGCTGTTTAAGGGGTGACGGTAGGCTGTGTTTCCAGCAAGGCTGTGAGACACTGCATTTCAATTGAAGAGTAAGGAATGTTAAAATACCCAGAGTATGCAGACTGTTATCATTTTAATTCATCCTTAGTACATTAGCCGAAGTTATTAGATTTGGGAGTCCAACCAGTGACCTTTATAGAAAGGGCAGCTGAGCCACAGCGTCACCAATGGAGAGGCTCACAGCTCCAACATGGCCCATGGTCACTAAGAACTCTCTGGGGTGGCTGTGGCAACCCTGACTAGCATAAGGGAGGCACGAGATGGAAACGACACTCTTAGTCTCGGAACCAGGCTGGTGGTTCAAAGGAGAGGGTGTGACTGTCCCTCCCTGGTTGTGGACATTCATAATATGAAACCTCCCGCTTTCATGAAGACTCCATGGATTTCAAATGGAGGTCTGTAAGGACACACGACTCATGCTGTGGATGGACATGAAGTGGGATTCTGCTTTCACCACTGACGTGCTCACTTTCGGACCAATTCCAGCTTTTGCATCAGAAAACAAAATAAAACCTTGCACTGCCAGCATTACACTTCTTTCCTCTCCAGTCTGCACAGCCACCTGTGAGGCGCCTACTGTGCGCAACTCATGCACAAAGACGCCCACAAACATGCTTGCTGCCCGCAGCCGACAGGTCAAGCCAACCAAACACACAAGACTGGTATGATGTACGAAGTGACCTCATGTAACACGGAGCGGCCAGGGGGCATTCAGGATGACTGCGGGCTTCAGAGACGGCCCCATGCCCGAAATAATACCTCCTGCACCGGCTGGCTGACGACTGAAATTCCACCACTAGCGAGTCGTTCCTCTGGTTTAAGATGTCTTCACCCCTGTAAGAAACGCAGACACCACAAGAGGGAAAACACTTTAAACCTGTGTCTTCATGTGCCTGGGCTTGTCTGCTTTCTTCCCCAGGGCCAGGAGGAAAGGATACAAGGACAGCAGCGTGCAAACTGGAGGCATGACAAAAAAGGAAGGGATGATGTGGAAGGCAGGAACATAACAAATTTATCAACCCCACCTATGCTGCAACATGGCTAAGATGTGTAAGACAAAGCCATCAGGGTAAAAGCCATCTGAGGTAGGCAGATATCGAACTCACTGCGGTTCCAGGATCAGGCGTAAGGATCACTTTCTAATATGGAGAAATCGGAGGTGAGGAAGAAGCTACTCTTCCTTAATTAAACCTGCCTCATTTCCCAACCCCTTTAAGCTTGAAGGTAACCAAAAGCACCCCACAGGCAGCCCACTGCTAGCTAAAGTCCTCTAAGGAGGTCCTATGGTTTCTAATACTAAGAAGGACTCAACACCCTCAGGAACTGCACATCACCTCCTAATAGAAAGGAACTGGCCATCTTTTATGAGACCACCACAAGGCTCGGGCCGTGCAGCAGCCTCCACACCATGAGATGAAACCATGATGGCGAAAAAGGACAATCACCCCTCCCACCCCCCGCTTTCTCCAGAGAGGACAGGAAACCCATGTCCTCTCTGGAGTGGGGTGACACTTGTTCCATGTCTTCCTTCCCAGCTGTTTCTCTTCCCCTTCCGTGGTCGGCAGCCCCGTCGTTTCCACCGAGCATTCAGCTCTTCCTAATGGCAGCCCACCCACTCCTCATCCTTAACTAGAACCACAAGCCCACTTGTCACCTTAGGCCTAGGAAGACAAAATGTTAACTGAGTAAAGCAAATGTCATTGTAAGAGAAAGTCTGGACTTGCCATCCCCCATCTCTCCCTAAGCATCTGAACTTTGATCTCTTCTACCAACACTTAATGTTTTCACTCATAAAGAGAGTATCTCCTCGACAGCGAGTCCACCATTCCACTAATTGCGTGTGAAATCTATGCAGGTCTTCCCAATCCTGCAGAGTGCCTTTCTCTTGATCTGTCACCATTGAACTCAGCCTTCTTCCCTCCTCTGCCATTCCAACCATGGGAAGCCCATGCCATTGGCGTTAGAAGCAAAGGAACCTTTCCCACGACATGCTGCTAGTCAGGTCAGCTTCCCTGGGGGCGGGGACTGAAGCGGTAGAGAATTCCAAATCCTGGCCTGCCAATATATATACGTCAGACTCAGTAAAAGCTTTGTGTTACGAGCTATGCTTCTTTGTTACTAGCAGATGGTAAAATTACTATCATCTGTAAAGTTGTTCCTGATTTCTGTGAGAATTATAAGAATCATACTCCTCAACTGTATGTCACCAAATGTATTTATTTATTTTGCAGCGAAGTGGAGGCAGCCAACTGCTACAATATTATTTAATCTTTGTTGCAGATGTATAACATTTCAGAAAATGGAGCTTTTTAATCAACTCTTTTTAAAAGACATTGAATTTTAGAATTTAAAAAATAGTCTATGAAAAATGTAAAAACTTTCTGATCATTCCCCATTTATTTATTTTTAATCTATAAATTGACATATCGTGTAGGGCTCAGGTAAAAGCCAATTATGGGGTTAAGTTGGAATAGATGTCCAAACATGATATTATCGTCCTTTCCAAAATGAGGTTATTCTGGGTCATATGGTATCAGTAGAGAACTAAATAACGATAATACCTTTGAACCTGATGGCTTCTCCCTTCTACTGAGCTCAAAACATTTCACATATATGTCCCTTAATTATAGTTACAATGTCATATGGCGAAAGACAGGATGGTAGATATTATTAGGTTCACTTTTTTAAAGATCACGGAACTCAGCGTAAGAGTTTGACCATTCAGACAATGCCATAAAGAAGACATTATGTAGAAGGAAAAGCAATGTCCAAAGTACTAAAGTACTTTCTTCATGTCTATCTGGGGAAGAGGTACTGTCCATGAGTCACACGGCGGCCACACTGGCTATACCCTGATGTCCATCATCTTATGGTTAATGAAGAGTGAACATGAGCCCCAGAGCAGCAAAACAGGACAAGGAAAACAAAGGGAAGCTATTTCTCATTCAGAAAAATCTAAAAGGAGAATTCTGGAACAAAGACTGTGCTGTTGGAATTTTTATATTCCCAGAACAAAAGACAAAAGTCAGTCTCTCTCCACAGTACACACATAAATAGGATAACCACGTAACATATTATAGAATACTGGAATAGAGGACAGACGAATGAATAAAGAAATTATAGATTCTAACAGAAGCCAGCTAGGACTGATGGTATCACCTTGGCCAGCAAATCCCGCCCATTCATCAGCCTGCTCTGATCCCAGCCCAGGGAAAGATGCTGGGGCTCGTGCAGCCTGTCCCTGTAGCTGAGCCCCAGGTTTGACCCAGAGACCCCCACTGGACAGGAGAGACGGCTGTCCTCCTTCCTGCACTGATCTATATGCAGCCGGTTTCAACCTGAACATCTGCTCCAAGCAAATTGCATTTGCCATGGAGGAGGCTCTCAGCCAAGGGTATACACAGCTAATTGCTCCCCTTGCCTAGAATCATCATAATGTTTTATTCTTAAAAACAAAACAAAAGCCCACCATTTTCCTACCTACTTGTGTATCTCCAAGGTTGGGGTCTTGAACAAGTCAATTCGATGAGAAGAAAATGAATAACCTCTCACCTATTTCTGAAGAAAGTTATGTTCTCCATGTTTAAAAAATACTGTCCTCTTCAAATAGCAAATCGAAATACAATTCACTTTAGTCCAAAAGCATTTCCTGAATGCCACGGTGTTAGATGCTGGCTAGATGCTGGCGACACAATTAGGGCTGTGACAGGCCTTTCCTGCTGCTGAGAAGCTGACAGCCTAAGGGACAGGGGGAGAAGTGCGGAAGGGGAAAGGAGCCCATTCTAAGCTGAGAATGCCGATGTCATGAGGTCACGACACTGCAGAAGGGAGAACAGGGCATCAGGGTTGCTTTCTGCAAGAGGTCACTTTTGAGCTGGGTCTTAGAAAAAGGCAGGTGGAGGAGAGGGAAGGGAAAAAGAAGGGCTTAAAAATACAAGATAGATAAATTACTATCAAGTGGCCGTCTAGAGTATACAGAGGATGTGACCCTTGCCCTCCCCATAGCATCTTACATCTTTAACCAGCTAGAATTTCACATTTAAGGTTCCATTTCTTTGGTTTGCTTCACTTCTAACCCTTCATTGCTACAGTACCTCACAAATTTACCTGATCCCTTCCTGAAAGCAGTTTGGTTTGGAGTAAATAAGTGAATAAACTTGCTTTACAGTTTGTATGAGGCCTGGCCGTGAATGGCTTGGTGCACAGAGGAGACAGTCTTTTCCGTCATGGAACATTTACAGTCCTGGGACAACATGCCAACCTTCCCCTGGGGTGCAGACTGGTAGCCACAGGGCAAACAAGAAGAAAAAAAGGCACTAAGTGGGGAAGAGAAGAATGTTTCCCAGGAACTCTCCTCCTTTTAGGAGCAGCAATAGCAACAACTATATATAATTAAAAAAACTTAAACACTACAAAACTTTAACAATTGCTTTAAATTTAATGAGACAAACTAACATCCTTTGTTATTTATAAAGCAAATGATAAAAGATCAGTAATCCTTTCTTAAGTCAGAGAAGAGCAAGGCTGCTGAATTGCACTTACAAATCATCCCCTCCTTAGTCTACAGGCAGAGCTAGTGGACTAAAAGAGAGGTGGTCAGAGAGTGAGAAGGTGAGAAAAGCAAGTCAAGCAGAGAAAAGATGGGGCTGGAATCAGAGCTTGATAAAGAGGATTCTCCCAACTGGAGTCCTTCAGGGACCTGAGTTGTTGTAGCATGGTGCCAGTGCTGGTGATGGTGAGGCGGTGGTGGTAGAGATGGTGAGGGTGAAGGTGGTGGTGGTGGTTGTGGTGGTGGTGATGGCAGTGGTGGTGATGGTGGTGGTGGTGATGGTGGCGATGGTGACGGTGGTGGTGGTGGTGGTGATGAGGGTGGTGATGGTGGTGGTGGTGGTGGGTGTAGTGGTAAAGTTATTAATGTTTAAAGACTTACTGAGGAGTGAGAACCAGTTAACAGTGCATAAAACCAAGCCTTAAATTTTGAAGTACATTACTATCCCCCTGCTTACTTATACTAGGCTTTTCTTTTTGAGTCAAGGAATTCTAGTACCCATGCCTATTCACTATTTTTCTGCAACAGCATTACACCATCAGCTTTGTAAGTGTGACCCCCAATATTATTTTACCATGGATACTCTGAAAAGGTCAGTCCAACCTTATTTGTCTCTGACCACAAAAGTTATCTCAATCTTAATTCAATCTTGAAACCCTGAGAGCAGTTACAAATCTCTGCCTTAGGGTTGTTGATCTGTTCTACAAGAATGGGAATAGAATTGAGGGTGGTTTGTGCCATAATCACGTCTCCTGTACCACAGCCTTCGTGACACTAGGAAATAGAAGGGAGTCACAAAGTAACAAATGCCCATAGACGACTTTAACCCACAAATATTCCACAGAAAACAGCCTTTGGGATGATCTATGCCATCTTCCAAGACCCATCAGGCCCATATTAAATTTTGCTAATAACAATAACTCCCCTTATTACTACATGCAGCCACTGCACAAAGCACTTTACATGTCTTATTTCATTTACTAGTCTTTAAAACCCCAAGAGACCCTATCCTCATGTACCAGTGAAGAAGCCACAGGCTCAAGGTTAACTTGTCCAAGTGTCACAGCCAGTGAGCGACAATGCTGGGGTGTGAAGTCGGGAAGTCCAGCACCAGAGACCAAACTCTTAAGACTGCTCTGCTGGCTCCCCAGGGAACTTGCTCACTGACAGGCTCTGACAAATGGGACCCCCATCCTTTGTTAGTAAATGCCAGCCAGAAGGGTGTTAATTTTCAGATCATGACACTTTCAATTTGTTCTTCTGAGATCTCCTAAGCCTCCTTGGTTGATATACATTAAGAATTCTTCTAAAACCTATGAAATATAACTGGCATAAGCAATTCAAATGAATCAGCAGTGGCAATTAACTAACACTCCAGTCCTTGAGTTCTGTACAGTGAATTCCTTAAGGATTATGGAGTGCAGCTTATAACAGAATTAGCATAGACGAGTCACTGTTACAATATGGTACTGGGTACTTTTCAGTCCTTTACTGGTCATTTACTGAATCCCATTTCTATGGAGCTAGAAACTCCATTTCTGACTCAGTGGAAATGAGGGTTGCTTCAAATCTCTCTCATAAATACACTCCAGTGAGTTTTTCAAGAAATGACAGATAAATAACAGCTTTGTACATCCAAGAGTTAAACGCTTTTCCTGAGGGACCCTTAGTCTTGGTGCCATGAGAACAGGCATTGGGTTCTAATGGAATTGTTCCATGACAATAAACTGCCAGGTTGTATGACAAGCAGCTTTTAAAGAGGCTTTCTATACAGTATAAACAGCAGAAGTTCGTTTGAGTTTCTTAACAGGACCTTTTCCCTTTACAATATGAAATGCCTTGGGATGAAGCAATTACTCTGATTTACCATCTTCTCCTTGGTAGAATATCAAGATGCAGCAGAGTCTCACAAAAGCAGTCTCGTAACCCAACGAAACCCACCTGCAAAGTCCCTACTATGCTGTTTCCAAGAGCACACTGCCAGACAGCTACGCAGCTGGCCGCCATCGATCACAGGGTCCACGATGAGAAGAAGGCTCACTCCCAGAGCTTTTCATGTTAGAGCCAATAAATTACTTTTCCTGCACCCAACACTCAGTTACATTTCATTTTCACTTTACAGCATCAGTTTCTAAACTTCAGGTCCTAGGAATTTTCAAGCCATATACAGGAAGGGTCTTATTTTAGTGCATGCTCTGTTTTCACCATGATGCCCTTCCACACAACCTGGTGGCCACTCGGGGACACAGATGTGGTGGCTGAAGTCAGAGGGCACAAGGGAGGCCATGTCCCCTCACACAATTTCCTGATGTCACCTGGGTCTGACAGAAACCCGGGACCCCAAATGTTAGCCAAAAAAGAATAGCTCTGCTTTTCCTGCATCCAACTCCTTAACTTTTTTCCCTCCCAGAACTACTAGTGAGAAATGCACTATTTAGTTAAGAAGGGTTTCTGAGAGAAGTTAGAGTCCAATTGGGCTACTGCCATCTGTTGAACTGAATTAATTTACCTGTGAGATAAAGAACTAGCCCAAGGCTAGAAAGAAAACAGAGCTAACTTTGCAAGAAGGTAGAATTCAAGGGGTATGCATGTCTTCGAATGCCTTCTGGTGTCTATAATAAGACAGGCCAACCGTTAGAGTCTTCCATGTAGACAACACAGATGGAAACTACTATAATAGAAATTAACATATCGAGAGGGAAAGAGACCCTCTCTGAAGATGAGAATACGTGTTTTAGTACAGGGAAGTTGAACAGCTTAAATGTGAGTCTCAGTGGGGAAGGAGAGCAGGGAAGAGGAAAATAAGACACTGAAAATCCCCATTATCTGAAAGAGAACACAGAACCCCCCTGCAAGGATGGAGGCAGGATTGGGGTGTGACAGCAGGAGCTCAGTTCCTGGGTCACAGAGAAACAGAAGCCAATGGGCAGATGTTCCTCAGCTTCTCGTCCTCCAACATTTCCCACTCACCTGCCACTTCAGGCCTTCACACCCTCTCCTCCTCCCCAGGCTCTGAAGCCTATGTCCCCCAACCCCCACTTTCCCATAGATGCCACTTTTTCCTATTTGATCATCATCGTGGGTCTCCTTTTTTCTGATCAGGAAATAAACCCATTCAAACAGATGGCCAATAGACACATGAAAAGATGCTTGACATCACTAATCATCAAAGAAATGCAAATTAAAATCAAATGAGATACAACCTCACGTCTGGAAGAATAGCTATCATCAATAAATCAACAAAAAACAAGTGTTGCCGAGGATGTGGAGAGAAGCGAGCCCTTGTGCACTATTGGTGGGATTGCAAATTGGTGCAGTCACTATGGAAAACAGTATGGAGTGTCTGCAAAAAAATTTAAAAAAGAACTACTGTATGACCCAGCAATTCCACTTCAGGGTACTTATCCCAAGAAACCCAAAACACTAATTCGAAAAGTAATATGCACCCCTATGCTCACTGTAGCATTATTTACAGTAGTCAAAATATGGAAGCAACCTAAGTGTCCATCAATAGAGGACTGAATAAAGAAGAGGTGGTACATATATACAATGGAATGTTACTCAGCCATAAAAGAGAATGAAATCTTATCATTTGTGACAACATGGATGGACCTGGAGGTTATTGTGCTCAGTAAGATAAGCCAGACAGAGAAAGACCACATACCATATGATTTCATTTATATGTGGAATCTGAAAAGTACAAATGAACAAATAAAAACAGAAACAAACTAATACGGAGAACATTTTTTTAAGAAGCATTATATAATAGTTTAATTAGAAATACTTTTTTGTGGTGACACAAAAAAATAATGGTACATCTTATAATTTATTTTTCCTAGGGTCAGTTAAATGTGATTTTCTCCTCCCTTCGTTCCTTCTACCCTCTTTACCTCCCTCCCTCCTTCCCTCCTTTCCATTCTTCCTTCCTTTGTTCTTTTGGTCCTTCCAGCCACTTTTTTTTTCCATTAGTTTCAGGTGCACAAGACAAAGTGATACTTAGACGTTTATCTTTTATATCCCTCACACTGTGTGAACCCCCCTAACCCCATCCACTATCCCTCTGACATCGCACAGAGCCATTACATTTCCATTGTCCATACGGAGAACATTTTGATGGCTGCCAAATGGGAAGGGGATTGGGGGACTGGGTGAAAAAGGTAAGGGGATTAAGAAGTACAAATTGGCAGTTACGAAATAGTCATGGGGATGTAGGGTAAAAGAAACATAGTCAATAATATGAGATGTGATCAAAACATACAGTGAATGTTTAAATTAGACAAAATTGATTATAGTAAAAGACAGATTGCCATTAATCCCCCTCAAAATACTCCCCCTCTCTTCGAACACATTTATCCCATTGTTCTTGCCACTTTCTGAAGCAGTTCTGGAAGTCCTCTTAACATGAGTGTCTTTAGTTGCACTGTCGTGGCTGCCACGATGTCCTGAATTGATTCAAAACGTTTTCCTTTCGTGGTCATTTTGACTTTGGGGAAGAGCCAGAAGTTGCACGGTGCCAGATTCAGGGAATGAGGTGTAAGGACACACCATAATGTTTTTATTTGACAGAAATTTCCATATCAGAAGCGATGTGTGACATGGAGCATTGTCATGATAGAGGATGAAATAAAGATACGAAAGAGGACTTCCAGAAATGTTTCAGAAAATGACAAGAACTATATGATAAGTGTGTTCGAAGTGAGGGGGGCTATTTTGAGGGGGATTAATAGCAAAGTGTCTTTTACTGTAATAATTTTTTAAAAACATTCACTGTATTTTAAAATCATACCTCGTATTATAATAACTATGTGTGGTTTAAGGTGGGTACTAGACTTATCGAGGTGATCACTTTGTAAGTTATATAAATCCCTAATCATTATGTTGTACACCTCTTCAGAGACTCTTGACAACGTTTCTCTAACTTCTCATGGTAAGAACGCTGCAGTAAATTAAGCTTGACTTAGAGAAAGATGTTAAGAATTATGAATCATTTGAACTCTATAGTTCTATAATTCATTCTGTGCTAGTGATACTAAAGATGATTAATTCTAAATATCCATATAATACAGTGTCAGAACACCAACAGGTCTTCCTATGGCTGACGTGTCACTCACAAGTTCCAATTTTAATTACACATGTAATCTATCATAAAAATATTTTACTTGATCCCTAGAACATTAGGAATACTATATATTATGGGGTTGCCTACAAAAGACCATTACCACAATTCTTTAAGAAATGTTGCAAAGAGGATACCACTAAGTTTACTCTGACAACATATTTGCTTCATGTTACCTTGAGATGTCTTTATCCCTTCCTCCCCTTTTCCTTTCCTTTCTTCCCCCCATCTTTACTCTTTCCGTCTCTTTTTATGTTCCCCAAATACACGCATACACAACAGAGTAAATCCAATGTCACAAGATATTAAGATAAATTTATTTATGTGAAGGAAGCCTATGAAGAAGGCTCTTCTTTCTCAAAAAGCTGTGCATGGAACAGAATTAGGTAATCTAGGCTAGGTAGGGTTGGGCTGTTGGTGTCATCACAGGGAGAGATGGGAGGCAACATCTCACTTCTCTCCTCATCTTTGATCTCTGCCAACTCAAAATCAAGCAGCCTTCTGCTGAGTGAGCAGGAGGAAGATGCCATTCTGTGGACTTCCATCTTGATTTCCCAGCTCTGGGCCCTCAGGGGTCTCCCCCCCACTGTATTTTAGAGTCCACGCCTCTCAAAATTAGCTGAGAACATGCCTGGATCACACTGGGCACTCAGTTACCATTTTTGAATGAATAGATGGGTGGACAGGTGCACACATGAGTCACCAACCTCCCCTGTCACTGAATAGCTGGCCAGTAAGGATAAGAAATACTGTGAGTAGATTTGTCTGGTTTTCTTAGGACAGTAAAGCACATGCTATGATACATAAAGGCCTTTCATGTACATTCTGAAAGAAGCAGTCTCAAGGAATTGATAAAGCTAGGCTTCACCAGATAATTCTTTAATGATTTGCACCAAGAGACATGGAGGTGTCACGTTGTGCTTTTGCAATTAAAAGTCTATGTGCATTAACAGAAGATATTGTCCTATCTCTATGGGAAACACACTGGAAAATTACTGAACTTCAAGCTTTCATGAATAAGAAACAAAGAAATCGGGGCCAACTTGGAATTACAAAAGTGCGAAGGCATAGCAAATCTTCCCATTGAACAAAAGGAATATTTTCTACCACTGAGCCCATAACTTCCAAGGACCTTCAAAGATACTAACACTGGGCCTGGAATGGGGAGACCCAGGTAAGGTCCAGCCACAGACAAGTTAGGAGCCACTCCGTGTCTCAGACCCTCATCTCAAGCAGCATTATAAAACCAATCCATACATTGATCAGTGGTTGGTAAGAAGCAAATGAGGTCATAAACGCAGAAGTCTTTGAAAACGTTAAAGTGTTCTGCCAAAGTGAATTATCATTAATAACGCGGATGGAGGGTGACTGAATACCCACAATGCAGAAAGAAATGCCACTCCTTACCCATCTGATAGGTGGCCTGAGCAGGCTACTCTTAAAAACGGACTTTGACCCAGGGATTTCGTATAGGAACATGCCACTCATATTTAGGGTTTCACTGCAGCATTGTTTAAATTGCAAAACAAAAACAAATGTCAAACCAATTAAATATCATACTTAGAACTGGCTAACAAATCACAGCACTTCATTCATGGAGGCCACGTAGCCTTGGATGGAGGGGAGCGATGTGTACAGACATGGAGAATATGCAACACATATACCAGAGGTGAGGAGAGTGAGCTATAGAAGAGCATGGGTGATATACGCTTTTCTACATACAACAACGTGTATGTTTATAGATCCATGCAAATTTAAAACTAGTGGTCTCTGAGGTAAATGATGGATGGCGCGGATGGGAAGACTTCATATTCTCCTGTCTTGCTTGGATGTTTTACAAGGCCATATTACTTTTTCAATACAAAGCACTTATTTTCAAAATACTGACAGTGTAAAGTTTTAATGTGTTCTTCCCCTTCTAAACTACCTGTAAACATGCAAAACATAAAGCAATGATCAGCAAGTATTTCTCAGGATTATGAGCTATGCTGTACCAGGATCCGGGCTCTCCCACCAAGCCAAGCCTTTCCACACCCCTTCTCTCCCACACCCCTCACTCCCACTCCCTAAGGATGAACTAAACCAATCTTTCCACAAACCTAACCCACAGGCTTTAATCCAACCAAACGCAACGCTGAGCAAGGACTTCCTGAATCTCTCTGTAATTCCCCTGCATTGAGGCACAAACAACAATAATAATCACCATCACATTCATCCTGACACCATCTAATTGCATCCACTCTGGCACAATCCGGGTCTCAGACAAATACCCTTCGTGATTCCCAAGGATAACTCCAAAGACACCAGGTCATGTGATACCAGGTTGGGATCGTCTCATGAGCTCAGCTTGTCTGCTTCTTCCAAGAGATACAGAACAACGAGACTGTGACGCTGGGTGCAGAGGCACCTGGCCCTTCCCACTGCAACCGGGCTAACAGCTGACCTCAGGAAGGGTTTACTGAACTGCCAAGGCCTCCAGGAACTCTGAACATCTCCTGGCTACAGAGTTATTAAGTGTCCCTTCCCCACCCTTGCCCAGGCTTCCCCCTGCACCCCCCAGGCCCATCTTTCCTACCTTCTAATTTCATCAGTACTCTTTGGGGTTTTTGTGTGAAACTGTCTCCTTTTTTCTCATCGAGTCAAACTTTGCTTGCTGTTTGAGAAATACTATTTATTATATTTATTATTTCTTTTCAAGTAAGTAAATAATAAAATTGGAATTTTAGATAAAAAAGAATTGTTCTTCAGACTATAATGTGCATTTCCTCAGTTTCAAATACTTATATTTTAAGCAGTTGTTTCTGACTAGTATTTACAAGTCTTATAGAGCAAGGAAATTATCATTAATAACAGCAAAATCACCTCTTAATATTAATACTAAGCATTGTACATTTTCTTAATCATTAAAGGCTGTGACTAATAGCACCTCCTTATACTTCGAAAATGCTGGTAATTCTACAACTTCTATGTGCCATTTCCTATCCACATCAATTATTTTATCACGCATATTAAATTCACCAAAGAAAGAATGATAAATGTGTAAAAACTGCACATCCTCACCAATAATTAAAGAAAGGCAAACCAAATCAAAGTGAAACCATTTTTACCTACCCAATTGGAAAGGTTTGTTGTTTTTTTAATGAGTTGGAAAATTACTATTCGGTCCTGATAAGAGTTGGTTGACAGTGGTGTCTCCCACATGGTGGGAGGGGGCGCAGATCAAGACAAAAATTCCTGAGAAGAATTTTGCATTTTGCTAATACATATTCAGAGCCTTTAAAAATGAATCTTTCACCTTGTTAATTTCATGCTAGGAATCTGCCCAAAGCACAATACCAATACCACAATGATGGGTATCTATGAAAGGGAGACAGGGGCCAACTGAAAAAGCTTCCAATGGCAAAAGCTGGTATAATTTGAGCAAAATAAATAAAGTAGTATTGGATTATAAACCAGATTATAAAAGAAATATCCAGAAGCCCATACTGATATAGAGAAATGACTAAATAAATAAATGGGAGAGAATAGATAAATCTCCCATGCAGAACAACTCCAAATAATTTATGTGATACTCCACGTTTAGGGAGGTGAAGCATAACTCTACACTCCTTAAAACTACAGCTACAGGCAACACATAAATAAATCTTACAAACATAATATTGAGTGAAAGAAGCAATACAGAGAAAAGTACTATATAATTCTATCTGTATGATATACAAAAAGAAGTAAACATAAACCATAGTGTTGGAATTCAGGATAATGGTTCTCTCTGGAGAGAAGAGAGGGGGTCAACGATTGTTAGGATACCCAACAGAGCTTTCTGAGATTCTGGCCGTATTCCAGTAAACTTCATTGAAGACCTATGTTCCGTCAATGACCTAATCAACTCAGTGAATTAAACCTGACCACTACCTCACACTATGTACGAAACCAGTTTCAGTTCAGAAAAAATAAAAATAAAAACCATGAAACTGATTTTGCTGTAATGTAGGGATCAGTTTCATTTTTTCCACATGGTGAGCCAAATGACCCAGCACTATTTGAAAAGACCATTATTTTCCCAAGTGTGGTTCTGTTCCTTGACTCTCTTTTCAAATCCATCTGTCCATCTGCCTAGCCCTATGCTAAGGGTATATGTCTTAATTACTACAGCTTTATAATAAAGTCTTGCTATCCAGTAGAATAAGTCCCACAATCTTACTCTTTTTCAAGATTGTCTTGGTATTCTTGACCCTTGGTATTTTTCACACATATTTTGGAATCAGCTTGCCAATTTTCACACAATTCCACGCACAACTGTTGGGAGCTACTTTGAGGACAAGTATGCACGTCCTTGCATATGTCATATCCATATTTCCTCCCTTGTCAAATGGGGACGCATAAAGACGGGGCTTCCCTTCACCTGGGTCCATGAGTCAATGTCACAAAGAGCCCCCACACCCATGCACACATTATGAACATGTAGCACAAGAAATAAACCTTGATTATTAAAAATTCTTTGGCCTTGGGATAGGAGGAGGGGCTAGAAGAAAAAGATTAAAGAATAACTCTGGATTTATTTTAAATAGCTAAGCTACAACAAGCTTATTGCATGCATACTCACACACACAAACAGGGGATATATGAATCGTGAATTTTGGATGGAACATCTGAGTTACTTGCAACTCTCTGAAATTAACTCATGCCATTTACCAGATGGCAAATTCTGGAAATAAAAGTAAAATATGCAAAAAAATATACTGTCTGACTTTTATATGAAACACAGAATACCTAATTATAACTTCATATTTTAATTTTGAGAAGAGGAAACAATATAGAATTTTTATTTCTAATATCAGCTTTGAATGATCATCAATTCCGGTTTGCAAAAAGGGCTATGCTTTCTAAGCCAGTCAGCATTTCCCATTTGCGATTTTTATTGAACAATAAAAGCCATATGGGCTAAGAATTCATCAGGATTAATAAAAAAAAGATGCAAATTCTTATAATACAATGTGCCCGTAAACTTTCTGAGAACCTCTGCAACAGCTTTTTGTGTATATCAAATTAAGATTTACTATATAATAAAATTATGTAGTGATAACATACAATCTTTATCTAAAGTCATATGATTCTACAACATTTATCCTTGCTACACTACAGCACATAAATCATGCAAGGGAATTCTCATGATACCTATTATATAGGGCACAGAATTATTTTGATTTAATTCCCTGTAAGAAGTGAGGCATTAACTTGTTACTTCAGAGGGGCAAATCAGAATCAAAGGCTCGTTCTAAGACTGGGTATCACTCTAGTCATGAAAGTAGCTTCAAAAACTGAAATAACAATGACAGAGAGATTGCTCTATTTGCTTTCCAAAGGCTTTCCTGTGTGACTCTATACTTAGTTTTATGCCAAAGAAAATCAATGTCTTTACTCAACTTGTCAATCAGAAAACACATATAGAAATAGTGATTTCATTGGAACACATAAAAGTACACTGATAATAATGAAATGTGAAATGGAAACATAAAATGGCATTACAAAGAAAATAAACACGTAACAATATTATTAACAGGCACATGTGACAATTAACATACATATGAAAATATACTTAAATGCAAAAAATATATAGAAATTTAAACTGACAAAAATCAGTTGATCACATTTCTTCCCATATTTAGTGTTCGAATGCACCAATCTCTTTTTAATTTGGGACGATGGATGGATCTTGAGAGTATCACGCTAAGAGAAGTAAGTCAGGCAGAAAAAGTCGAGAACCATATATGACTTCACTCATATGTGGGATATAAAACTGAGAGCAACAAATGAACAAGACAAACAAACAAACAGAAACTCATAAACACAGACAATAGTTTAAAGGTTACCAGAAAGTAAGGGGGGAAGTAGAGTGATAAAAGTGGGTAAAGGGGGTCAAATATACGGTGATGGAAGGAGAACTGACTCTGGGTGGTGAACACACAAAGCAGTACAGAGATGATGTAATATAGAAATGTACATTTGAACCATATATATATATATATATATATATATATATATATATATATATATATATATAAGTTTTTTAAATTTTTTTTCTTTTTTTAGACTGAGTTAGTTTCTTTTTTTTTTTTTTCTTTTTTTCTTTTGGGGGGCGCAGCCCACCATCCCTTGCAGGAGTCGACCCAGCAACCTTGTGGTTGAGAGCCCCCTGGCCCATGTGGGAATCGAACCGGCAGCCTTCGGAGTTAGGAGCACGGAGCTCTAACCACCTGAGCCACCGGGCTGGCCCCTATGTATATAATTTTAATAACCAATGTCACCCCAATAAATTTAATGAAAAAAATCATTTTAGAATAACTAGCTTTTCCCATTACAACAAAAGTCCACAGAAACCTAATTTTCCTTTTTGTTTTTTTACCCACAAACACTAAACTTTTTACCGGGATGATAATGCTGGCACATTTACATCAGAAAACCAGTGAAAAAGCATTTCTCTTTAAAATGAAGAGACCAAGTGACCCCAAATTACACTTTACGTAACACCCAAGAAATATAGATGTCTGGCTTTTGATCTAGAGCCAATAAAAAGAATCCCAGAAAGGTATACATTGGAAACCAAGGTAGAAAGCACATAATACATTGGTCTAATTTTTATCCAAGTTCCCTCATTTCATCAAGGTCACTCAAGTTCTCCAGGCACGAGGAATTAAATGCCATCCACATCAACTGCCTCATGTGAGTTTTCTTCTGTTTTAATGGAGGAGTATTTTCAAGAACTAGCTTTTCAAGTCCTGGCTCTTAAAGGTGAAGTCTGGTTAAGAAAAGGAGTCGGATTCTTCCTTGTCCCACTGTCCATCACCTGGTGATCATGTCCCCAACCTGAGCATCCTCCAGGCCACCCACAAAGCAGTGCACTGCTCCATACAGGCCTGTGCGCCAGCGATGGCTTTCTTCACTATGGCTTATGGCCAACTTCCTCCATTCCAATTTTAGTCTTCAGGTACCTGGGGAAGCACGTGTGTGGAAGCACACACGTGTGCACAAAGTTGAACATGTTTTGAGGATGCTCAGGTCAAGAGCCAACCTTCCTTTACACCGACTCGGTCAAAACAAGGATGTTTAGGAAGCGTTATTTCACCCAAGGATCAGCCCTCGGCATCACGCTGTGCTAACACAACCCTCACTGCAGAGTCAACCTTTCGCTATCCAGGAATCCTGTTGGTGTGCAAGGAGCCCCCAAGTGTGAATGAACCATATTTACTCAACAGGGGTAACCAGACATACCAGTTAGGAATGACAATGACTGCTGCACAGTATGACAACTCCCCAGTGAACCCAAGATGATCAAGTTCCTATAAATGGAGCGACCTCGTCACTGCTGACCAGTCTCAGCTGAGAAGCTTATGGGCACATATACCAGAAAGTATCGCATAGCGGCAAGAGGACAGCTTGGAGTCAGAGAGTCTGGGTTTTACTTCCAGCTCTGCCTTTTACTTTACTTAGTGCTTGAAATGTGGGAACTTTCCTTTCCATCGGTGCACCCTCAGTACCTAACAGAGCCCGGCACGTTATGGGCCTTGGGGGAGTATTCCTTCAGTGAAACAAATACTCCTAATGCCTTTTAATATATGTTTCTAGATCTTTAAAACCAAGAACATAACAATGCACGCATGCCTTCCACAGTGGGGTGCTATGAGAACCAAGTGAACTAATAGGTATTAGTTATATCTATTGAAATAGCTCTGCGTTAACCACCAAGTATGTTACAAAGGTAAGTTCTAAGTTAAAAGGCATTATTGGACTTGGGGTGTTAGTAGTAAGAGGGGGTTCTTCAAGGAACAGGGCCTTCAAAAGCCCAGATTTCTCATCTGTCTCTTGAACCACGCTGCCCACCTCTTGGCTTGCAAACATGTTCAATCCACTCAGAGAGATCATTGCTACGGCTCTAATCAAAACTGAAGTGTGTACCAGGCTCTGAAAAAAATAAAAGTGCTAAAGAAAATTGTTCAAGCTCTTCCCTGACAACGGTCTCCCCTCATGAATTCCCCACTAACAAGCACAGCACCACCATCCTTGTAGGGCCCTGGGTTGGAAGTGTTTGCTGTTGCCCTGTCACATCCAATTCCTTCTATGAAATAACCCTGGGATTGCCCCACATATTGCCCTAGGCCATTACTATGTTACCAACTTTTTAAAACTTAGCTTCATATCATTACAAATCCACTTTGGGGTTTGGGGATAATAGGGAAAGTATTTGGAGGAAAAATGGTTTATCATACCTCATGACTATTCAAAATAAATTCCAACCGATAAATAATTGTTTGAAAATGAAGCAACAATAAAACAAGAAAATGTAAGTATATGTTTATGTGATCTTGAAAGGAGCTGACATTCCTAACCATTAAAGTAATGAAAGTGAAGGCAAAACAATTTGATTTGACCATGCAAAAATTATGTACTTCTACACATTATAAAAGTCCCACGAAGTTAAAAGATTAAAGATAAAATGGGGTAAGGATATAAAACACATAAGAAAAAATTATACACATAGAGTTCTTTATATACACAGAGTTCTTAGAAATAAAGAAAATTGTTTTTTAATAATCAGATAAAAGTGACTTAGGAAGTCAGGCCAAGACACACAAATACCGTATGGTTTCACTTAGAGGTGGAATCTGAAAAAATAAACAAACAAACAAAAACAGACTCACAGAAACAGAAACCAAAGGGATGATTACCAGGAGGGAGAGGATGAGGGATAGGTGAAAAGGGGAATGGGAACATAACCAATAATATTGTGATAAGGTGGCATGCTGACAGATGAGTACTAGAATTAGTGAGGAGATCACATTGTTAAGTATAAAAATGTCAAACTACTCTATTGTACATCTAAAACAAATATAATATTGTATACCAGCAGTACTTAAATTTAAAAAATTAAGTTACGAAATCAACAACAGGTCACATAAAAATAAAGGGGGGTGGATGAGAAATAAAAATAACCAAACAGGGGAACAAAACTCAGATCACCAGTAATTAAAAACATGAAAAAAACACACAATAAAGAAATACTATTTTTCCTACCAAATAGGCAAAGAATGAAAAAGTGTTCTCTTTAATCCCGACAACTGTATAGGGAAGCAGGAGGTCTCATATGCTCCTGCTGGTAGTAAAACAGGTCAAATCTTTCTGAAGGGAAATTTGGCACCACATCAAAAACTACATAAGGGTTTACATCCTCCAATCAGGAATTCCAGTTTTAAGTATTTTTGCTAAAGGAATTATCAGTGAATCTGTGCTATGAATTCTATACAAGAATGTTCATCATAGCACACATTCATGTAACAGCTAAAATACTAAGAGGGAAAAAACCTTAAAATGTCCAATAAAAGGATGGTTAAATAAGTACTTCTCACTGTTTTGAATCAAGGTTAGTGAAAATTCAAGACTCAAAAATCTATACAGTGTATGGTCCAAATATGGGGGGAGGGAAAATAGGGAAAATATGAAACCACACATTTTATACATATAGCTCACTGAGAAAGTGAATGATGGTACTCTCAACTCAACCTTCAATGTGTTTGTGGTTTTCGTTTTGTTTTGCAATTGTTTGATTTGGGTCTCTGCAGATTCCGAAATAGCAGGGGTAAAAGAAAGACTGTCAAAGTCAGTCTTTCAAATTATGACACTCTTGGCTTTATTTCTTCTCACCCAAAAAAATCCTTATCAAGTCATTATGGAAAGAGAAAATTTTTTTTAAAGGAGGAGAAGGGAAAGACAATATAGGAATCATTCTTGTGCAATGAAGTGCAAGACACAGGACAGAAGGATCACCAGTCCCCCGTGGGGTCCTCCAGAGAATACTGGACACAGCAGAGGACCCATGGACACCTGGTTGAGCAAGAGTATCTATGCCCTGCCTGCTTTCTCACCATGCTAATGGCATCATATGGTCTTACTCTCACAGATTTCAGCCAAACAGATCACCTGGCCCCTTATCTCATTCTCTCCCGAATTCCAGCCTTCCAGCATCAGTCAGGTTTCCTGAAATTGAAAACCAATCTGCAGGGGTCAATAACCACCCCCAAATCACGTCCAAGTATGTACACAGCAAAAAGAGAAGAGCTGCACAGAGCAAAAGTGTTCTTACAGGAAGACCCAGAAGAGTAAACAATCTCAACCATTTTGTGGACTAATAATACAAAGAGAGCTTAGATTTTATTTCTCATATATTTTATAAACACTGGAGAGAGCAAGTGAAAGACATCACGCAGCTTGCAGTTGGGGGAAAAGAGACTGGGCTCCAGTCCAAAATCTTCCCATAATTTCACCCATGATACATGCACACACAGAAAAGACTGAAATGTAACAAAGCATTCAGAGGATTTCATTTCTGTGGGTCATGGGACTATGTAGCATGTTTATTTTCTTCACAGTTTTTCTACTTCTGAATTTTTCTGCAATTAATCTATTTTGCTTTTATGAGAAAAAAAACTGCTATAACAGAGCTTAGATTTTTTAATTAGGGAAACGAAATACCACCTTCATTATGTCACTGTCCTGAGCAAAAATGTATAATGGCTTCCCAGTAGCTCGAAGCTAACTCCCCAACCAAATTCACACTCCTCTTTCACAGGAAGCTCACCCTCCTTGACCAGTCTGCCGGCCCCGCCGCCCATACACACCTCTGTCCTTACTTTCTCTGCTGGACTGTTCTAAGTCTGCAGTCATTTGGACCCTGTTTGCCCAACATCATTAAGTACTATGATAATTATTGCTTAAGAAAACGTGACAAATGACTTGAATTCCATTTCCCCTGCGTCCTGACACAGTCCTCCACACACAGAGGGAGCTCCCCGCCCAGTAACTACAGCATTCCTTCGCTCCAAGAAAGAGTCCAATCCAGCTGAGAGGCCATCATTTTACGAGTTCAGCCATATACGTCACTGAGTTTCAAAAGCTCCAAATGGTCCTGGGGACTCCCTCTTGTCAGGAAGGGGCATAGGGAGAACCATAAAATGGACGGGCCCCTTTCCTAGTCGTCAGCAGAAGATGTCCTTGTCCTTCATCCTTCTCACTTGCATCATAGGACCCTCACGCACCCCTGATGACAGCAGGATGTTCAGTCTGTGGCTAAGACTGGTGTCAGCATTGCCAGGTCTGTGGCACCTGCCTGGCGAGAGCAATGCAGACCTGGCATTCTGAAGCACCTGCTTATTCACTTGATACTCATGGGCCAGCCTTTTCTTTAAAGCGTTGTCTCATGAAGCATCACAAGTGAAAGCAGTCCTAGAAAACACAGTTTCAGGGCTTTGGGGAAGCCTTGAAGTGTTGTTTTGTGGGACTGCCTGAAAAGTCAGCCTGAGCAGTGATGACACAGATGTCCTGAGAGGAGAGGACCCACTGAGCTGCACAGCTGGAGAACAAGGGGGCGGGACTAAAGGGCGGAACTTCAGTCAGCTGGGGAATGTGCTTTGTGACAGGTCCGACAAACCTGTTTTCTAACTACAGTCTGTCACGTACTGTGGCAAGCGTCTTAACCTCGTCACGTTTGCCCCTTTATTAACATTTATAAAGTAAAAAAAAAAAAAAAAAGTAAGCAAGTGCTCATTAAATGTAAGAAATACAGATGTATAAAAAATTTCTTCTTCACCTTTTCCCTCTATTCTTTCTGTGTGTCCTCCATTCAACAGAATAGGGCAATAATTAAGTCCTATCAAATTCTAATCTAAGAATTCTAAAAAACACACTTCTATCTCAACATAAATAGTCCCTAATCCTGAGGAAGACTGTATCCCTCTTGACCACCTTGAGCTTCCTAATAAACCATTGCTAAAGAAATCATGAAACACTCTAGATTAATATTTACTATCCCATGGCTCCCTTCTAAACTGGAAAGACTTCAACTTTATTGACTTTGGCACTTAGCAATTTCTTCCTGCAAACTGAAAGGCAGTGTGGAATGGTGGAAGAAGCACAATGTTTAACGTCTGCACATCCGCAATGGGACCCAACTACACAGCTTACTACATACCTACCTCAGAAAAACTATCAATGTCTTATCTGTCAAGTGGGCATAAAAATGCTGATCCTACACACTACTTTCTGTACTTTTGAACAAAGTAAGAAATTGCTCCTGCACTGTGAAACATTATCCAAGTTAAAAAAAAAAAAAAAGCTGTATAATACAGTTATGCAATGACAAAAAAAAATGGTACAAGTAAAAAAACATTAAAATCTCTAAGAAAAGTTCTGTCGGGGGCTGTGTGTGTTTGGCTCAACTACTACTAAGTTTTATTACTAAGATTATTAAAAAGTAATCAACTTTAAGAATTTAAAAACACATACCGTATTTCCCCGAAAATAAGACCTAGCCAGACAATCAGTTCTAATGCATCTTTTGGAGCAAAAATTAATATAAGACCTGGTCTTATTTTATTATAATATAAGACCAGGTCTTACATAATGTAATGTAATGTAATAAACATAATATAACATAACATAATATACCAGGTCTTATATTAATTTTTGCTCCAAAAGACACATTAGAGCTGATTATCTGACTAGGTCTTATTTTCGAGGAAACATGGTATGAATTACATTGCAATGTCTTAGGCGTGTTTGAGTGGCAGATCCTCCTAATGGTGCTAAAAGGGTCTAGACTACCAGCTGTGACCATCTCAGCGTCTTTATTCCTCTTACTCCCTGGAGGTGAGGAGTAGACAGACTGAACACCACCTCTCAAGCCAAGGGGCCTACCCCGTTGGGTCAAGGTGGCTCTAGGCTCACAGTTCACCCAGTCAAATCCTCATCAGGGTTACAGCTTCCTTCTTCATCACTTTGCACGTTAATCCAACCCAGGTCTCTGGTCCTCAGAAACAGAGCCAATCAGAGCTAAAACCACGTGTGAAGGCATCATCTCATGAGGACGAAAGTCCTGTGTGACTTATGGCTCTACCAATGGCGTGTCCGCCCGAAGTACAGCAAGAGACTCCTGAGCACACAGTATTCTCCAGTTCCATAAAAATAGCAGATAGGTTCATATGGAAACTACAAAATGGGCCTCACTGCAAAGGCATGGCTTCCACTGCACCTGAACTTCAGGGAGCAAAGTGCTTTTGAAATACACCTTGGAAAGTACCTCACTCATAAGGAAGGATCATATATGCTGAGCACTGTCAGTGTTTATTTAAAAGCCAGTGGAATGTGAAACAAAATATTCTGTTAACAGTAAAAAAAAGTACCATGATTTTAATTCTGGAATGCTAAGTCAACTCATCTCCAATGTTTTGTGTTCAGATGACAGGCAGGCCGGCAAAGCTAGAGTTTATGCTGGTCCAATTAATCAAATAACCTCCATGCCACTTATTCTTGGAATTGGCATTAGAAAAGCCCCCGTGTGCCTCCAAATCATGAATTCCATGGTTTCCTATTCATTAAATCCAGGATGGCCTATGCTGATATGTCATATTTTGACATGTGGTCACAGGGATATACAACTAAAATTAAGAGGCAACCTCAGCTCAAATTGGCATGTCCCACTCCAACGAACAATTTATGCCCACATATGGATGAAAATATATAGAGATCATCTCCAGAGGATGAATATTACCATAAATTGTTAGAAACACAGAGATGTGTAATTCATTTGTTCATTTTGCATAAAATACTTCTTTTAGCTTTCAACTAAACATATGGAAGGAATGCTCACATCACAGCAAGTACACAGGCGATTATTACATGTAATTACATACAGATTTTCAATACTACTATCATCATGCTATTTATTGAATAAACCTGCAGTGCTGTTAAAATCTGATTTGTTCTCTTGCTTTAAACCCTCCTATGGCATCCCTCTACATTTGGAATAAAGGCCAAAGCCTTCACCATTGCCTCCAAAGTTCCAGCCTCGCCCACTGTCTGAGCCCATCTCGTAGCACCCCCTCCCCATGCTACCACTTCTCCACCGCCTGGCTCTGCCCCCACATAGCTTATTCTGCCCCTGGCACAATGGCCTTCTTTCTTTGTCCCATTTATGAGCTGAGAGAAAGGCCTTTGTCCCTGCTGTTTCCTTTGTTTGAAAAGTGTTTCCCTAGACCTTTGTATGGCTAACTTCTCAGTTCCCAGGTCAAATGCCACCTCATCAGTGGGGCTTCCCCAGCCACTGCAGTCACTCTCTATCATGTTCCCTATCACTCATTTTACTTTCTCTGTAGCACAAATATATTTCAATCTGAAATTGGTTCATTATCTGGCCCACAAAAACGTAATCCCCAATAGGAAAGCTGTTTTCTTTCACTGTAGTGTCCAGAACTGTGCCTGACACACAGTAAGCGTTTGTTCCACAAATGAATGCTGGGCTAGAAGATGGGGAGAGCAAGTTACAGACACGGCGATCCAAACTCCTGAAGCTATGTAATGACTGAAAAATAAATGGACAAACAGCAGTCAAGGAACAGAAAAAATACTCAAGAGTTGCACACTAAATTATGATTAATTAATCCAAGTTAGCTGAACGAACCCAACATGAATAAATTATTTAATAAAACAAAGGAGGGTCCCATGGAAATGTAAGTGGCCTAAGCTGGGAAGGCTTTCTGAGGTTTGAATCATGAAGAATTTGATGAACTTTCTGACATGGTGTTATGGGTTGAATATTTGTGTCTCCCCCAATTTCCTGCTCAAGTCCCAACCCCCAGGTGCCATGGTTTTGGAGGTGGGGCCTTTGGGAATGGTGCCCCTATGATGGATTAGTGTCCTTATAAGAAGACGAGACTTCAAACTTCTTTCTTCCATCGAGAGGACGCAACCTTCTGCAAGCCAGGAAGAAGGATAGCATAGGAAATCGAATATGTCAACACTTTGACCTTGGACTTCCAGCCTCCAGAACTTGGAGAATTAAATTAAGTGACCCGGACAATGGTGAATTTGTTACACAGCCCGAGCTGACTAATACACAGTGTCTGGTATGGACCTACCTGGAATATCACAGTTGCTCAATAAGTATCAGTGAATTTTGAAGTATATAAACTAAGAAAAACTTGAAATGTTATTTTAGTTTTCTCAGTGAATATTTTTCAAGGCCACATCTCTATAATCCCCAGTGATGTTTCTCTCTGGCATAAACAGCAGATATGTGGATATTAAAATTAGGCAGTTGAAAAATCATGCAAGAATGCAGGTATGACACAAGTCGGAAGAATTGTTTTCTAAGTAGGGAAAAAAATTATTTTCAGCCTTACAAATTTCAAAGAGGCTTTGCAAGTGCAAACAGACTTCAGCTTTTTCACATTCCTCATGCCC
This sequence comes from Rhinolophus hipposideros, assembly GCF_964194185.1. Lineage (NCBI taxonomy): Eukaryota > Metazoa > Chordata > Mammalia > Chiroptera > Rhinolophidae > Rhinolophus > Rhinolophus hipposideros. The sequence goes on along the minus strand of NC_138058.1, from coordinate 10,505,948 downwards.
AGAAACTGGGACATTAAAATGCCAGGAACCGTTTCAGTATCAAAACCATGTGATAAATGCAGGAGAAACTCTCAAACGACCAAGATAACTTCTGTGGAGTTGCCAATGAGCCAGATGCTTCTTTCAAAAGGATAGCAATTTGGCTTTGAAAAATACCTGGGGCCTCAGCCCCAAAAGCAAAGGGCAGGTGCTTTTACCTTGTGTAATGTGTGTCCCCAGTCCCCTCAGCAAGCACCTTCTTCTGACAGCAACGCTGTGTGACTACCAGGGTTGGTGGCATGTGCAAAACGCAAGCTCTGCTGTATATGAGGACAGGAATTGGAAGGATTTGGTCTGGGGCCATGCACAACAAATTCAATGCAATTACATGGGGAAAATGTGAGATTGAAAAAAATGCAAAATAGCTTCATCGCACCTGAGATTTTCATTTTCAGAGAAATTGAACACAGATGAAAGGGGGGTAATAGCTGTATTCAAAAGAAGTTTCATGATGCAGGATACTACAAAACTTCTTTTAACCATTACATACAACAAAGAGCAATTGTTTTACTATTGCCATCTACCAAACTATCAACTGTGTGATCTTTTGCCTTAACTATGAGTTTTTAAAAGGCCCTATTCATGCACATTGATTTTCACACACTCCTGTGAAACTCGCATGATGATTCGGCTTGAAACATTGAATTCAAAGGTTTTTGTAGTTGTGGTGGAGATCTGTTTGTGTTTTATTTTTTAAAAAAAGCCTAGACTGCGGTTCGTACATTTGTAGCCCCTCATGGAGTTCATCAAGTTCAAATTTGCTGCCGAAATGATTTTTTTTAGTATCTTTAACGCTGGTCGGGCTCCTGAGAGCGTGTGTGCCCTGGGCTTTCATAATTAGGCAGCTTGCACCTGAGCATCTCGGCTCTGGTAATTAGATCTCCCAGCGCCAGTTTCCTTCCTATCAGGCCACGGTGCCAGGATGGAACACATTTGGGAGCTGTGACTGCGGGCAGCGTCCCCAGCGTGCCCTTCCTGGCCACCTTACCAATGACAGAGCCAGTGCCTGCAGGGCAAGGACACCTCCTCCATGCGTGCTCTCCTTCCACACCTGGCAGAATCCTCTCGTGGGAGACAGCTCGTAAACAGTCATTTTCCAGCAGTAATGACGTCTCCATACTCATAGACAATTCCATGTTTTGAGTGAAACAGCTCTGTTTTCACTTGCTTCTGCCCTCTAAGACACAAATACTGGGGATGGCACAAAGAAACAAGCTCCAGATAAAAACACGGAATTTGTTCAGAATTACCCTTTGTCTGTTCTCCATATCAGTCTACGTGAGTTATGGAGTGCAATGAACTTCAAGGCCTTTTGTCAAGATATTTTTCATTCTCCACACCCAACCTAAGTTTCACTTTCCTGACCCGACGTAGCAGCCAGCAGCTCACAGAGCAACATTCCCTGAGCAATAAATAGAAACATGGACTATCTTCTTTTTTCCTCTCTGGGTTGGCAGGCTGTTTGCTGGTTCACTGGCCGGTGGCTGTCTGACAGGGCATTTGGTTTTGGTTGATCTCTGAGGTTGAGTGTGGGGAAAGTTGATATGTTTATAATCCTTCAAAAGGAATCTGCAGGTGTGCCAAAGAGGAAAAAAAAAAACAGTGCTGACCAAGCAAAGGCCCATCGCCCCTTTCTGTCCCACTGCTGTGTCACTGCCTGGCGGGTCAGACCACCACATTAAGCAGCGAAGCCCATGTGAAGAGACTAAAGGTGGGTGGGGGCGACAAGTGCAAGATAACAATCTGCTCTGGGTGACAGCGCCCCAGACCAGAGGCTCCCGGGCACGTCCCCGGCCTAACCAGCCATCTTCATGAAACTCAGGGCTGTCCCAGCGCTGGTTTGAAAGGAGAGGAAGGGGAAGGAACAAAGCACGGCAATGCAGGGGGAGAGGGGGGGATTGGGGGAAGGGTGAGGATTTGGCTCTTTTCTTTAATCAAGTGGCCAGTGGTGGCCAGAGAAGACTGAAATCACCTCAGAATCACAGGCCGTCCATGAGCTAGGGAGCCACTGACTGTCACCAGTTACTACCCATAACCAGCAGTCCTATTTTCACCAGTGTTCTTCTGCTGCTAAGAAGCACAAAACACAGCCAGGCAACTATAGACAAATTTACTTCTCAATAATAAGAACAGCTATCATTACTGAGTCAGGCACTCTGCAAAGAACTGCCTTAAATCTTCCCGTTAAGGGTACCAATAAATATTTACTTTTCTGCGAAATATAAATATATAAATATTATTTCTAACCTACTCTACAATTCTGCTATGTTGGTGTATGAGTCAGCCTTCTCCAGAGAAACAAAACCAACTGTGTGTGTGTGTGTGTATATGTGTGTGCGCTGCGCGCGCACGCGAACGCATGTGTGTGTTTAAAGAGATTTATGATAAGGAATTCGCTCATGCAATTCTGGAGGCTGACAAGTCCCAGAACTGCAGGGAGAGCCGGCAGGCTGGAGGCCCAGGAGAGCCCACGATGCAAAGCATTCGATGTTGTAGCTGTCCATCTCCCCAACAAGACTGCACAGCTGAGTGGATGCTGAGTCTTAGAATTTTCCAAACATTACTGGGTACCTTCAATGTAACAGGCCTAACAAGAGCAGAGCACAGACTCTGTCCTGATAAGCCTTTCTAGGATAAACTCCAAAACATCCTGAATAAAACAAACTGAAAATTGAAAAACAAAAAACCAAAAAGATAATCCATTGCACATGTCCCTGACAATCTTTTGTAATTCAGTCAGATGATTAAAATCTTGAGTTAAAAGTCAACTGCAAACTCTAAGCCAATGCTTATCAATGCAACAGCGTTTGACTTCTTCATTCAATCATTAGCGTCCTGATGAAACACTCTGTAAGGAGTAAAGCATCATGTCCTTTGTGACAAATTAAGCTGCAGGGCTGTTTCCTCTGTTCTCTGGTTTCTCGCTTCTATTAACGAGCGCCATAAAAGAAAGCCTTTAAGATAATATTTATTTGCAGAAACAAACATCGATTCAAAGCACTTAGAAGCACATACGTGCATCAAGGGGAGACTCTCAAGGGAATGCTAGCATTTTATCACGTTGTGGATATTATTACTGTGGTACCTGTATATCTCCACACTCAATGCACTCTCAGTATTTCATGCCGTCGGCGTCCTCCAACCAAAGCCGTCCTAGTGGCACCCCTGCACGGCACCCACAGTAATGACAGCAGTAAGCAGCACATTTCACCCCTTGTCAGAACTGCCTAACATTCCACAAACAAGGCGTATTTTAAGAAGAAATGCATCTCTGTTGTTTACAACTTAACAGCGATAGCGACATGACAAATATTAGAAGCTATAAATAAAGACGTCTAGCATTGTACTACACTTTATTATTCATCTCCAGGTTGAACAAATGTTAATTATACAGAATTCAAAAATGAGACTTGTTAATGTCATCTTTAATTTAGCATGTTACAGTGTAAATGTTTTCCATTGTGTTAATTTACACCTGTTATCACAAGCTTCATTATTAGGTTTATAGTGGAGCAGCTCCCTGTGACTCTGAAATTTGCTTAAAATGGCAGAAACAATTATTAATTAGAGGGGCATGTTTACTTTAATTACGTTTATTTCCTAGTCTAGTTTTATATGTAATGTACTATGAAAGTGTATGATTTAATTAGTGAAACCCATTTATCACAAGCAATTTCTCAAATGAGTACTGCTTAAAACATACAAGAGATTCGTTGAGAGTTTCATAAATTCCTTGGTTGATACAGAGCGATACATCTACATGGAGATCTTTCACAAACCGAACATTTTCCGACTTGTGTTCCAAATACTGCAACAACTACCAATCACAAGAACTCAACTCTGAAATTGTTCATGTGAATTTTAAAATATAATGTACAAAATTTAGAAACCTATAAGCTCAATATTTCAAACTCTGCACTCAAAATCAACAAGTTTTTACTTACTGATATCCACACTCACAAATTTCACTTAAAACCCTATTTTCAATATACAAAAAGCAAATTCCTTTGTTTTTTTTTTAATAAATAGGACATGCTTTTCTTTCTCCCCAGTTCAGTCTCTCGCACCCAAAGTACTGCTGACTTTTCTTTCCCACACATCGGAGCCGAGTACCACCAACGCAAGGCAAGCACACCTGAGATATTGCAGACCACGGTCTTGAAGCAAGGCTCACGAAACCACAGGGGTCACAAAGCTGCAAATATCACAGACCTGCGAGTCCTCATCTTTTTGCTAGGGGAGTGGCTTGCTTCCAGTTTGTAAAAAACTCACCACCAGTGAAGCGCAGTAAAGCTAGGAGCAATAAAACAAGGTATGCCTATAATTAGGGTTTCCAGGCGGGAATTCCTGCCCATTCTCAGGAATTTTTTTCGCTTTCCCGTTCCTAAATCCCAAGATATAAACTGTTTTCTGTTCTCCATGATAAATCAATTCCACAAAGAGACAGCCGATACTACCAACCACCTGGGTTCAAGGAGTTGATTTTCCCAATTTCCCGACCAACTTTTCTCAGAATTTGGGCACGGGAAAGCGAAAAAAATCCTGAGAACAGGCGGGAATTCCCACCTGGAAACCCTACCTGTGATTGATGCAGGCAAAGACTACCAATAGATGTTAAAACTCACAGGAAAGACTGCTGAAGAATGGCATATTCACCTGGTCTCAAAAGATTACCCCATGGGCCAGTTAACCACAAAAAGAGAAAAGTGCCTTTGGAGTGGAAAAATCCAGTTCACACCACCCTAACAGAATGACCAAATCCAACACCACCACTAAGGGGACAGACTGACTGCACATGTTCCCTGAGGTACTGCTTTGGGAAAGCAACTCTCCCTAGGTGGCATTCTTGAATCTTATAAAACAATTGGCCACATACAGACTGCAGGATATTCCATAATAACTAGCCTAGGCTTTTCAAAATATTCAATGTCACAAAAGACTGAAAAAGCTAAAAGACTAGCCTAGATTGAAGATGCTCAAGATATGTGACAACCACGTACAATATGTGATCTTAATTAGATTCTAGATTTTTTAAAAAGCTACAAGTAAAATTCCTGAGATAATTGGGGAAATTTGAGTAAGGTCTGTATACTAGATAATATTACACTAAGGTTAAATTTTCCTGGTGTTTTAATGGTAACAGATCAAAACATCTCTAGAGGCAAACATGACAAAACTCAAGCTGTCCTACTTTGGGGCACATCATGAGAATATAGGGTTCTCTGGAAAAGGCAAGAATGCTGGGAAAAATATAAGGCAGCAGGAAAAAAGGAAGACCAAATATGAGATGGATGGATGCCAGAAGAGAAGCCATTGGTTAAGTCTCCAGGAGCTGAGCAGGGCTTTTGGGGACAGAACAGTGTGGATGTCACTCATTCACAGGGTCGCCAGGAGTCGCACCCGAAGGCAACACAAGAGAGCAACACAAAAGAATAAACTAATTCTTAGGAGATACACCTGAAATACAGGATGAATTCTTATGATTTACAACATTCTTTCAAATATTCAGAAAAAGTGAGGGCTATGAAGCAAGTGTAGCAAAATGGCTGATAAACCAGGTAAACAATATTTTTCAAGTTCATTACATACACCCTTGTTTCAACTTTTCTGTAAGCAGGAAATCAAATGTTCATAACATGTAAGTGGTCCAATGGGCAGAGTGGGAAGCCAAGTCCAGAATACTCTTCATACTGCTCACATACAGACTTTCAAGAGATTCACTGCGCCCGTGTGAACTGAAGCTTTTTAGCATGACTATTAATATTAAACCCATTAAAAGGGCGGAGTTACACTTCGTAATGGCTTCCGTTTCTCAACCTATTGCCTAACAACATTTCTGTGAAGCACACATTCTAGACACCTTACATTTTTAGACCCCAGAAAGAATCCACCCACACAGCAGCCAAGACTTTTCTCATACAGACTCATGCACCCCCCCACCAGCCTGCTGACAGTTCCAGTACTTGGTTTTGTTAGAAAAGATGAATCTACAGTGTTTTGTTTAATTTTAAGATACCACTTTCTATTAAGTTCCTTGACACTACACTTTTATAAACACACTTTGTTAATAGCCATTGGTACATATAGGATTTTGCCTGACCAAGAGAAATCCCCAAGAACCCTAAAGGGCAAGACGTCCCCCACTGGTTCCCAAGCAGTCCCCATGCCGTTCCTACAGACGCAGATGGGCTGGACCACACTCACCAATTCCCATAAAGCAGGTGAGCTGACAGAGGAAAGTCTGCTGCACTTTGATTAATGTGGATCAACAGCCAGTGAGGGGACAGTCCCACCAAAGAAAGAGCATTCCAGGGTCCCTTTCTCAATTCTCCCTTATCCAGACAGAAGAACGACAGAGTACGCTCCCTGCTACTCCTTGAGCCTTCCACCAGGCTTCCCAGTCACTATGGCATTTTTAGGAATGATGGGTTGTTATCTGTTAATTCAATTTCTGATTTCTGCTCATGGCAGGGTCTTTTCCTTCCAACTCCAACAGTCACTTTAGCAGTCTTCTTTAAATACGGTGACCCTCCCGTATTTAGCATCCGCCTACTCCCCCTGCAAGCCCTGGATTTTAACCTAACGAGTAGACCACTTCTAAGTAAGGAAGTAAAAAGAGTTTCCAGAACAAGCTGGAAGACCCAAGCTGAGCCAGTGTAACGTCCCTCGGGAAGGTGCAGAGAGCTGCTAGTAAGGCTAGTTAAGAGCTAGTTACGACTGGGTTAAGCCGATCCATGGACAGCTGGACAGCTCAGCAGCTCTTAACGATAGTCTTCATACATACTGCACTTGCGTGTTTTGAAACTGAAAATAGATCTCCTATCTCCAGAAGAGGGAAGAATTAGGATGAGGCAAAGCTTGTTGGGAGAAACAAGAGAGGCTAGCAGTGAGCCGGATTATGTAGTAATGTCTTCCTACCACCCTTCGCAAAGCTGTGACAGGATTACACACTAACATGGCTCACACTTCTTAGCTACCCTTTAAAAAGAGAGTAGAAATTAAAACCCAGGGAGTTTTACAGGCATAGATGATTTGTGTGTGTCCGCCTCCAAGTTTATGTATGTACAACACACAGCGTACCTGTGTTTCAAGAAGGGACAACCAGATAAGGAAAGGTTGCTGAAGCAGGGTAAGTTTTCAGCAAAATGTAACCTTCTCCTTAGAAACCAGGAACCCGAGTAATGAGATTACAATCTTTCCAACACTGTGGGAGAGATTTGATCAATTAGGGCCACGATCAGTTACATTATTTGGTTTACCTAAGTAATGGACCCTTAAATGCAATCAATACTTCTCCAGGCTGTAAGTCGTCAAGACCTGAGATGCATTCAACAAAAAACACAAATGGATTTTCAAAGCACCCTAGGATATTCAATCACAGAAAGGGACTGAGGGGGGACTGGGGAGAAAACAGACTTTTGAGCCTGCTGTATGCAGTCTTCCCTTCCTTCCCTCTTGTGAAGGCTACTGTCCTGTTTGCTTGGTCATTCACGTGGGAATCACATTTGTTTTACCAAAGAGCCTTATGTTTCCATGGGTGAGCAGCCGCACCACTCAATTTCTTTTTACAATTTCAGTATTAAAACTAATTTGATAGCGGGGGGAAAATAAGATTAAGATTTCTATTTACATTTTAAGAAGTCAGGAAAACATAAGTAAATTGTAAAGCTGTGAAGAAAAATGGCAGAAGTGGCTGGAGATGAGCTATCTCTACCTTCCCTCCTTATTAGCCCTCCATGAGTGAATTTAGAGAAGGGCAATGGGGGTGTCCTGCCTAGTGTGTGGGGAGCTACCTAGAGCTTCCTTCTAGGACTACTCTCACTTAGAATGGATCCAAAGGGCCGCATGTTAGCACCAAACGCTCCGACTGCCGACACACCCTGTCTAGGTGCAGGAGCTGTATTCAGAGACTGTCATTCGCCTCGGTGGGTCCATTTCCCAATTCATATGGTTTAGAGCCTCTGGATAATGTATTTGTACATCGAGACAGACATCCTCAGCATTCTTTCCAAGTCCATTCACTCTTACCCTAACTTAAGTCTCCTGCAGGGGCGGCGCGAGCCGGTGCCTGGCGCTCCGGGTACATTTCCTCCAGCAGCCTTCCCCTGGACTTGCTCGTGCATGGGAACCTGCAACACGCGCGTCTCTCACCAGCGAGTTGTTGAACACACTTGTATTAATAATTAGAAAGTTAATCAACTAATTCCTGACTTCCCCAAGAGCAGGGATTCTGTTAAAGGGTATGCGGGAATGTGACAAGAAAAGTGGGAAGGGGGAAATTTATACTGAGAGGCTCTTACGCATAGCTTTTACAGCTCTGGATAATGGGGCAGAGGAGCAGAGGTCACCGAACACAATGGAGGCATTTATATTTACCTTTTACCGTTAATTATCTTCCCCTAGGCAGCAGCTGAAAAATTATGTTTCACTCAAAAGTCGGCCCGTTGACTTTATTTCCACAACACCTGAAGTGTGCTGGGTGTCAGCATGTTAGCCCCTATGGAATTTCAAATTTACTGTTTGACAGTAACTGAGAGTTGACTCTGAAAGCAATACATTGGAAACTGTATCATTTTTAAACCATTTTCTTCCACAATGAGGAAATGCATCTGGAGCTCAGTCTCCTCATCTGGGGAGTGGGGATAACGTGTAACCCGTACAGGCGTCTTTGGACTGGGAAAAATAAGGTATGTGGATCATCTAAAACAGCCTTGGACACAGGAAAGGTGTCCCACTTAGTTTACTGGGATGGTTGGCAGGAGCGTATCCTAGAGGAAGAGCTTCCCTTTGAGCACCTTGCGACTTTATGGTCGAGTCATCTTCTGATTCAGCCAGAGGAAGCCATATGCTGAGAACATGGGGGACGCCCCCTGTGGGACTTCTGACGGTGAGTGACCTTCACACACCTGATTATGCATGCCAGTGTGGATCCTGTCTGAAGATCCCTCTTCCTCATCCTCTTGACAGATTAACTAGCATCGGGGTGCTCCCTGAAGAGGCTGAAGGGTGTTTATGTAGAGTATCTAAGTACCTAAGCCTATGGCTGTCACCTGGATGACCACTGACCCCCTCCAAACTGCACCCTACACTTCCAGGAGCTACCATTTCGTCCTGGTGAAGGCTTCTCATTCCTAGCCATTACTTCTTCCCTTTCTGGCAGCAGAGCCAATCTAATCCTAGGAAATGGAGAGGGCCCTCCAGGTCATCTACTCCACAGGCTGTGGGAAAAGCAAGCCTGTGGGTTTGGAAGACCTGAATCCCAGAGCTACCCGAGCCACTAGGTCACCTTGGGTAAGTCGTGCCCTCTGAAACTGTTCTCCTCCACAAAATGAGGATGTTGCACTAGCCAGTCCTGGTGATGGTTAATTTTATGTCAACCAGACTGGGTCACAGGGTGCCCGGACATTTGGTCAAACATTATTCTGAGTGTTTCTATGAGGGTACTTCTGGAGGCCTGAATAGAACAAAAAGGCTGACCTTCCCCAGGAAGAGAGAACTCTTTCTGCCCAACTGCCTTCAAACTGGGACATGTACTGGGACATTCAAGTGCCTTCAGACTTGAGCTGAAACACGGACTGTCCCTGAGTTGAGTCTGAGGGCCTTCAGACTGGAACTTACGCCACCGGTTCTCCTTGCTCACAGGCCTTAGAATTCAGGCTAGAACTCCCATCACTGGCTCTTCTGCGTCTCCAGTTTGCCCAACGACCTTTCAATTCTTGAGACTTGCTGGTCTCCATATCAGATGAGCCTATTCCTTACAATAAATCTCTTGGTTACACACACACACGCGGGCACACACCCTACTGGTTCTATTTTCCCATAAAACCTGATAATACAATCACAAAGGATGTTTTCAACTCTAATCCCTGCCAAATGGTCATCCAATCTCTGCTTGAACACTTCCCAGAGACGAAACCTCCTGTCCCCCCTGGCAGCTCATCCTGCTTTGTGGAGGGTGGTACTTGAAAGGTCCCACCCCTGGGAGATTCCAAGGCTGAATCAGCTGTTTTCTCAGCAGTCAGGAGCTTGTATCAAACATGTGATCTGACCTGAGCAGAGCACAGTACAACCTTTAGCCTTGCTTTTTGTTATAATTATGATAATGTAGTCTGAGACTACCTTGGTAGTTACTGCTAGTTGTGTTTCATTTTGGTTTTCTTGGTTATGTCATAATGTTGACTAATCTTGAGTGTGCAGGTGATCCTTAGCTCATTTTCACATGAATTACCATGAAGTAAATTATCACCCAACAATGCTGCAGGGGACCTTTAGTACATAATTGTAGGACCTAGCATTTATTATCAAAACCAACATCATTTTGTTACCTTGGGGGCAGAAATTTTACAATTCTTATCCTGCCACCTAGAGGACCATCTCTTCCTCTCACCTGTGTCATCCCGAGATTAATATGTCATTAGCTCTAATCGAAAACATGGGATGGCTCTTACCCCCCCACACAAGACCCCCCCATTTGCCTCCTCCTTCTAGGCCAGCAGTCTCCAGCCCAGACTGCACAGTAAATCACCTGGGAATCTAAAAAGAAAAAAAAAGCCAGGCTCAACTTCAAAGATTTGTATTCATCTGAAGAGGGTGGGGGGAAGACAAGCCAGTGCATTAATAAGAATTTCTTAGGTGATTCTAGTATGTAGCTGGTCTGAAAACCCATGTTCTCTCTAGACTAGGAGTCAGCAAACTTTTCCTGCAAAGAGCCAAAGAGCTAATATTACAGGCTAGGCAAGCCATATGGATTCATATGGACTCTGACACAACTGCTCAGTTCTTCCACTATAACATAAAAGTAGCCACAGATAATATGCAAATGCATGGCTTTGACTGTGTTCCAATAAAACTTTATTTACAAAAAAAAAGTGGCAGGCCATATTTAGATCATAGGCCATAGTTTGTCAATTAATCCATTCATCACCCAGTTTTACAATGGTTATTGCACCAAATATAATGGCATCCAACTATGTTATCACCCAGCTCACACTTCTCCATCTTTTCATTCATGAGAGACTCTCAAATGTTTTGCTGAAATCAATATGCACTCTCTGACATTCCCTTCCTGTGTCACACTAATGATCCCATCCAAACAGGAACAAACCCGTTTTTAGAGAATCCTTTCTGTCTCCCAGTAGTCACTGCTGCCTTTTATATGTTCACAAACATCTGTTTAATATTGCTTCTAGAATTTCATCCAAAACTGACTTAAGCTTGAGAGTATAATGCTAAGCGAAATAAGTCAGACAGGAAAAGCAGAGAACCATATGATTTCACTGATATGTGGTATATAAACCAAAAACAACAAAACTGACTTAAGCTCACCCATCTGTAGTTTCTAAACCATGCTTTACCCCCCTGGAAAAGTGGTCATGTTCACTGAAATCATTCACAATCTTCTGGCATCCTATTCTCCTTGACTCACGAAGTATTACCTAAGGTGGTTCCACAGTCAAACATCCAAGTTCCCTTGGTGCCCAGGGGACCTAAATGCACTTTTAGCAGCTCTCATTATCTCTGCTAGGTTTTAATTTCTCCTAACCATGTTTATTCTACCCTTCCCAAATTGAAGATCATTTTTCCTGATAAATACAATAAAATCAAAATAGGACTCAAGCAGTTCTGCTTTTCTCCATGTCATCGGTTGACACTACGCCATCTGTTCTCAATAAGGCTATGTCTTTTGGGGGAGGGGAGGGTCCAAATACAATTGCTTCAAAATTCCTGTACATAGGTGACCACAGTTTGGGTTAGCCTTGGACAGTCTGGTATATATCTTTTGCCCTGAAGTAAGTGTTAATAGAGCCCTCTTCACTCTGAAAAGTATCTGGTTTGAACAGCTGGTCCCAGAGGAAAAGCTGAGGAAATGGAAATAGACAGCATTTCATAGACTCGATGGGTTCTCACATCTGTCATACACTCAAGAAAAAGAGAACCCCGTCTCTGTTGAAGTCTCTAGCCACACTGGATTCATTTCCTAGATCTGCCATTTATTACCTGTGCGACCTTAGGATAAGTTATTTAACTACCGACTAGATCCTATGGACTCTCCATACCTATTCAATGACTAAATATATGATTAAAGCACTTAGCACAGTGCTCACGTCACATAGTAAGTGCTCAGTAAACACTACTTATTATTACTGCTCATATTATTATTAGTGTTGTTGATTCCCTCAACCCCCGCCATGGCGTCTCAGTATTTGTTACTCTCTATTCTGTTGGTGCGGTTGTCCTTCCTTTTTCTCCCCAATCTCTTGCTAGTAGTTTGAACTCAACTCTACAGCCCCACAATCTTGTAGAGTCTCTCCCGTGTTGTTGAAGAAATCTTCGTCTTCACTGGAATGCTGATGACTCACAGGCGGTTTCTCCTCTCACCAAGAAGCCACCTGCGTTTGTAACCTACATAATTTGTGAGCTGCTCTGGCAGGAATGCAAACATAATATTCCATGAATCCCTAGGCATCTCTGTTTCCTGGAATCAAGATAAACTATCTATCATGGATCCTTTGGGAGCACACCCTGAAACTTGGGAAGGTTTCAACTCTCAAATAGCTACAGTAAATCACACTAGCTAGAAAATGTAATAACTACATTAACTTTCTGAGAATAAGACTGACCTACGGCATATTCACATGAGGGCATTAGGAAAAGGATGACACAGAAAAAAAATGAGTGATAGCTGAAGTTCCAGTATCATCTACAGAAATAGTAACCGTTTATTGAGTGACTACTATGTGCCAAGAAATGATATACTGGGCATATTATAAATGGGATCTCATCTATTCCGCTCAACAGTTCCACTGGAAATTGAGGCTCAGAGGCCTCAGTCACGCCAGGCACAAGAGAGGTAAGCCGCAGGAGCAGCATTCACCCAGGGCTTGTGCACCCACAGTTCTTGCTCCTTCAGATACACCATACTACTTTTTATGAAGACAATCCCAACTTTTAGACACAGTTAAAAAAAAGTCTCCATGAAAAAAGCATGATAAGCTTTACATACATTTTTAGAGAAATGTATATACCTTGTTGAAGTGGATAGCTAACCTTCTAATCCACAATTTTGGGTGATGAAAGCCAGATATCCAAGGCTGCTTTTTCCGAGTACACAAGACGTACATCATATACACACAGCGCGGGCAGCTTGAAGTAGGTGACTATAATGAAGTACACAACCAGCAAATTTAAGGGAGATACCACTTTGATATATCCCGTCCAGAGAGAGTGAGTAGAACCATGAAGTGGCCTAGAGTTGGTCCTAAATTTAGAATACGGGGTTCTCTTACTGAGGGAATGTCTGTGCCCCCCAAATTCATATGTTGAAACCCTAATCCTCAGTGTGGCAGTATTTAGAGGTGGGCTCTTTGGGAGGTCAGCAGAGTTAGATGAGATCATAAGGGTGGGGTTCCTGTGATATAGCATTACTGCCCTTAGAAGAAGAGGAAGGAGAGAGCCCCCTCTCTCTGCACTATGCGAGGATGCAGCAAGAAGGCATTCATCCACAAACGAGGAAGAGGAATCAGTGGGCACCTGATCTTGAAATTCTCGTTCTTCAGAATCGTGGGGAATAAATGCCTCTTGTTTAAGCCAGCCAGTCTGTGGTATTTTTGTTACAGTAGCCTGCACGATGACAGGTTCCTGTGCTAGTCCACACACTTGCTACCTGTATAAGACTTTTGGTGCCCCTGAGCTTTCAGGAGTTACATTTCTCTTTGAAACTACATTTCTCTTTCAACAAATGATGCTAGGACAACTGGATATCCACATGCTAAGGATGAAACTGGACCCTGTGGCGGGCAGCCCTAAGACCACCACTGTGTTCAGATATTTGATGAAAGGACACGGACTCAGCAAACAGTGGTACCTTGGTTTTCGAATGTAATCCGTTCTGGAAGACAGTTTGAGTTCTGAAACATTCAAAAACAGCCAACAGCTAGGCCTTGGGATCTTGCACTCAGCAGAAGCCGCGTGACACGTTCAACTTCCAAGGCATGTTCGAAAACCCAAGCACTTACTTCTGGGTTTACGGCCTTTGTAAACCAAAATGTTCGTCAATGGAGACGTTCGAAAACTGAGGTACTATTGTAGTTATATTAATAACTGAGATTTATTACGGCCATGCAGTGAGGATACAAAGCTGGGTCATAAGGAAACAGGCACAAGGGCAGTCTGGAAGAACCTACCTGCAGACTTCCTCTGCTCTCTCCCCATCCTGAGGGGTCACACAGAGCACACTTTTCTACCAGCAACAAAAAGGCAATGATATGTGGACAGGCTTCTGCTCGGGAAAGTCCAACAGAGACTTGGAACCCACGGTTTGCATTGGAAACAGGTCCTGGAGGCACTCCCTTCCTACTGCACACCAAAGTTACAGACATCCCCCCAGAAGAAGGAAAGCACAGCATCAAAAATATTAACGCAAAATAGATCACAGATCTACATGTAAGAGCTAAAACTATAAAAATAGAAACATAGGAGTAAATCTTCATGACCTTGATTGGAAAAGCTTTCTTAGACATGACACCAAAAGTATAAGTAACAACAAAAAATAAAGCAGATTTCATCAACATTAAAACCTTTTGTGTTTCACATCATATCAAAAAAGAACAAAGACACACACAATGGGAGAAAATATTAGCAAGCCATATATCTCATAAGGGAGTAATATCTAGAATTATAAAGAATTTTTACAATTCAATAATGAAAAGAAAAACAACCTATTTAAAAATGGGAAAACTATCTGAATACACATTTCTCCAAAGAGGATACATAAATGGTCAATAAGCACACAGAAAAGGTACTCAGCATCATCAATCATTAGAGAAATGACAAAACAATAAAATGCTTTAAAAAAATAGTTTAAATACACTTCTTAGCTTCTCGTGTTTTCAATTCAGAGAATTACTGTGTTTGACATGTTCTCGTGAAACAGTGGTGCACATGTATTTTAAAATTACTTTCAGATTACTAAAAAGTTCTTTGCTAGAAATCTCTGTGAATGGATTTTTAAAAAATAAAATAATGGGAGCTTCAAAAGAAAGGGGGAAAAAACCACAATGAGACACCACTTCACAAGTACTAGGATGCCTACAGTCAAAAAGACAGATAATACCAAGTGCAGAAAAATTAGAACCCTTCTACGTTAGGAATCGAAAATGATGCAGCCACTTTGAAAACCAGTCTGGCAGTGCCTTAATCAGTTAAACACATAGAGTTACACCATATGAACCAGCAATTCCATTCCTCAGGTATATACCCAAGAAAATTAAAAAGACATACCCACACAAAAACCTGAATAGAAACGTTCAAAGCAGCTTAACTGTAATAGCCAGGAAGTGTAAATCAACCGATGAACAGATAAATAAAATGTAGTCTACACATTCAACAAAATACTATTCACCAATAAAAAAGAATGGCATGCTGATATATGCCATGACATAGATAAACACTAAATATGTTATGCTAAGAAAAAGAAGGCAGACACAAAAGGCCACATATGATATGATTCCATGTATACGAAAGGTCCAGAACAGGCAAATCTATAGGGACGGGGAAGTAGATTCGTGGTTTTCTAGGGCTGGAGGTGGGGGAAGTTGGGGGTGCTAAAGGGAACAGACTTTCTTTGGACCTGAAGATGTTCCAAAATTGATTGTGGAGAGGCTGCACAAGTCTGTGAATATCCCACACTTTACAGGGATGAGTTGTATGGTGTGTGAATTATATCTCAATACAGCTTTTTTTTTTTTTTTAAGAAAACTGTATGTCCTTCTTTCTTCTAATCCAAGGTAAGCTAACAAAAGGGCAATGAGAAAAAGAGCGCTAATTCTGATCCAGCAGTCACATAAATGCCCCCATGTGGCTGAGGGGTCAGCCAAGAAGCCAGACATCAGGGCTTGAAGACGATGACCCAGACTGAGGCCTCGCAAGTGCCTTTGAAAGAGGACAATGACATCTCATCTGGCATGAAACACAGGAGCATCCATAGAACAAGCTTTATGATGTCAGCCGCATGATGTGTTGAAGAGCATTAAGAAACTATGTTCTGCAAAACCAGAAACCCAAACACATGACTAAATGTAGTAATCTGATCCATTGATTAACACTTAGAGAGCACTGAGAGGGTCCAAGATACACAAGTGACCATGTCATTACTGAACACTGCGGGGTGGGGAACACACTCTCCATCCTTGCTGATTTCAACGTTGGCCTCTGAGAACAGATCATTTCCTATTAACCTGCCTGGCACAGAGTTGCCCTCCAACTTGTCACTCTTACAGTCATTTGTACAGGTGGGAAAAACGTTGGGAAAATAGAGTGAATGTCGGGGTGCTACAACCGGGATTTGGGATATGCCAGGTGAGCTTCATGTGTGTCACCTCATTAGTCCTCACACTCACCCAGTGTGGGATAGCAATTCTGCAGATGGGGATACTGAGGCACCGGGCTATAAACTCGCCTAAGGTCTCCCAGCTCGGAGGCATAAAATTGGGCTTCAGACCCAGTGAGTCTGGCTCCAAAGGCTATGCCCTTAACCACCATGCTACATGCTGTCTACTTACCTGTGTTACTTACCTATCCACTGCAATTTCTCACCTCTTCCTGTCACAACCAAGGAACCAACCCTGGCACACTACTTATTAAGTAAACGCCACACTTAAGCCACACTTACACCTTTCTTCCTAATGTCCTTTTTCTGTTCCAGGGTTCCCTCCCACTACACTTCATAGTCGTGGCTCCTTCACCTCCTCTCACCTGTGAGTTTCTCAGACTTTCCTTGTTGTTGAGGACCTTGACAGTTTTGAGGAGGACTGGTCAGGCATTTTGTAGAACGTTCGTCAGTTTCAATTCTACTGCTGTTTTTTCTCATGAGACTGAGATTACGGGATTTTAGGAGAAGAGCAGAGGAGTGCCAGCACCACTGTCACCACACCTCATGGAGGCCACATGCAGTCGGCGTGACTTACCACTATCGGTGTGAACCTGACCGGTCTGACCCAGAGGTACTTTCTCCCCTCGCCACACACTACTCTTTGGAAAGAAGTCATAAAGGGCAGCCCTCAGTCTACTGATGGGGAGTTAAGCTCCACTTCGGGACGGGAGTGGTAGCAATATCCACATAATCTGATTTTTAATGGAGTTAGTCTGGCATGACATTTTTAAAAATACACCATGCCAAAGGACAGTGTATGGCCTGGCCCTGTACACGTGACCCTGTGGTTGGTTCTGAGGCCTCACTGCTCATCGTTCTTATGTCTCAATCACAGTGGGGAAGATGTATTTTCTGCAAGGTAACAAAAGAGTAAACCAACTGGCTACAGAGAAATTAGGAAATCCATTCCATTCTAGAACATGTTTAACACACAACAGTGGGTCAGAAGAATGAGAAAAGTGATCCTGTGAGAGGAGGTGACGCTTGCTGTACATGTTTGCACGGACAGGAAGTAAACTGGAAGTTTCGAATGAGCTACCAATCCACAACAGATACAAACTTCCAAAGTGAGGTGTCAGGCTCCGTAAAGGAACTTTGCAAAGCTAACGAGTCATAACTGATTTCATGACTTTTTACACCCTTCGCCTTCTCTAGGTGAAAAGGGAGGTCAGGAGAGAATTTTGTCTTTGACAGGAAAGAGCTGAGTTGTGATCTGCACCACCAATGGGCCAGCGTAGCATGGTGGGACCTCAAGTCTCGTGACACAGGCTCCAAAGCAGGAAAGCACAGCGCTTGCTACAGTTTCCCTAGAATTTAGGAGGCATCCCAGACTGGCAGCTGTCACACACCCTCAGGACCACAGGCTAGCTGAAATTGCACCGGGAGGTACCTGCACCCCATTACCCACTCCAAAGTGGAACAAAGGTGACTCAGTCTAGGGAGCCAGATGTAGAATTTCAGGGGGACTGCTGGTCAGAGATCTTCCTGTCCAAGAGATTTCTTCCAGGGGATGAGGTGACTCCAAAAGGGGGTAGAGAGAGCAGATCTCTGTAAAATCAGGAGCCTGGGCACAGCTCCAAGGAAGGGAGCTGCAGCTGGAGGGCCCAGTACAGGACCCACACACATGTCCATGTGAAAGCTGCTTTAAACTCAGCCGAGGCTTCCAGAAGTATGATAGACCCCTCCCCCCACAAATAGGAAGGGTCCTACAAGGGACAGTGATGCTTTCAATGTGGCCTTAGGTCGGTGGCTTGGTGGGAGAAATAAACCAACCCCCGATTACACTGGGGCACCTGAAAGGGGGTGAACTGCTGTCAGGACAGCAGCACCCCATGACTACTTGCAGAAAACAAAGCAAATACTCTCCTAGAAAAGGCATCCTTTTTCTACAGATTTCGATCAATCAAATATGAGCTAGCAATCAAGGCTTACTCAATACACATGGAAACAAAACACCATGTGTGAGCATCAGAAGAAATAACAAACAACAGATTTAGATTACCATGGACTTCAGCTGTTTCAACTAGCAGATACGGACTATAAAATAACTACATACATACGACGTTATTAAAGAAGCAAAAGACAGCATCGCAAAAATAAGCAACAAGTGACTGTCAAAAATGACCAAGCAGTTTCAGTTCTGCAAGATGAAAAAGGTCGTGGCACAACCAAGAGAGTGTACTCAGCACTACTGACCTGTACACTTACCAATGGTGAGGATGGTTAGTTTCGTGTTACGTGGTGTCAGGCAGGGTCTCAGCTCCCGCTCCCCACATAAGAACGCAGGCATATGGTGAGGCCAAAAAGGGACACCCGTGGAGCCACAGACAGGGAAGTCATACCACTATAGTCTCGCTGGCGGCTGGGTTGGAGACACAGGAAGCAGGAGCCATATACGCAATCCGCCATCTGCTTCTCTGCCAACCAACAATCCCCTACATAGCCACGGCAGTTATATTAGTGGCTAATGACTAACCAGTAACAGCTGATGGCCACCCAGCCACAGCGGATGGCCATCTGATCACAGCTGACGGCCATCTAATAACCGAGCCAGCACCTTTCCACGTGAGGCCAAGAGCCTGGAAACTGCTCTTTGGGACTGTCCCCACATGTGGTTTTACCAAAATTTTTAAAAAGACCAGCCGATTTATGAAGAACCAAATAAAACATTAAAAAAAAAAACTATAGTTACTGAAATAAAAAAATTCACTATCAAGATTATATAGCATATTAGTCAAAGCTGAAAAGAAAATGAATAAACTGGAAGGAAGAGCTTAAGAAATCGCCTAAAAGGCAACACAGAGAGACAAGGAGATGGAAAACATACTAGAAGAGAGGTGAACCTGTATGGAGAATAGTGAGAAGGTCTAAAATAAATCTAATTAGAGTCCTAGAAGCAAAGAATAGAAAGGATAGAGGAAAGGAAATATTTAAGGAGATAATAACCTGAGACTTTCCCAGAGATGGTAAGGCCCGAATCCATGGATATACTAATCAGGATAAACAAAAAGAAATCCAATCTCGACATATTGTAGTAAAACTGAAAAGCACCAAAGATAGAGAGATGTTATAGAGCAGCTAAACCCAGGAAACACAAAGCCAGCCTATGACCAGACCGGTCAAGTAAGAAATCCTTTCTATTTCTTACAATTACCTTTCTTTCCTCGACTTCTTTTCTTCCCCAACACAAACGCAATGAGAAAGAGCAGTCAGAATGCAGGGGGCAAATGAAATAGACACCAAACCCCGTTCTCCCCCACAATCAGGGTGGAGGCCTACAGAGCCTCAGATGGGCAGGGAATGTCTCACCTTTGAAATGAGTCAAGTTTCTGAGGTTTTCATGAATGTGATAATATACTTGATTGAAACTTCCCATTGCTACTAAATTGAGACAGTGTGTTTTCCACTTAACACAAGTGCCCAGTGTAAAAGTGGTAAAAAGAGTGTAAACACAGACCTGTGAGTGAGCCTTCCTCAACAAAAAGTGTGTAGTATGTTCCTGTCACTTCTGTATTGCAAGCTGCCGAAGAAACCAAGAATGTCTCCCACCATTTGCTGTCCCAGGGCCAGAAATCACAGTTGGCTTGAAAACCACGGCCTGGTAAATACCCAAATATGCCATTATGCGGGGTCATTTCCATGCCTACGCTCACCTTCACTCTCATTTCTAATGTGCAGAGTACTAATCTGCCGACTGGTTGTGAAAAGCATCTATGTTGTGCTGCTTCTAAATCCTGTAGATGTATTAAGATTAGACGCTCTCCTCATCCAGCAGCCAGCCAGAAAAGAGGATGAGATAATGAATAATACCCCAGGGAAGGAAAATCCCTTTTTCAGCTGGTTTAAGACTTGCCGATAATGTGCACGCAGCATTTTGCATTTACCATAAAACCCTTCAATTAGTTCACAGACAAGTTAACCTTCTAACTCCCAGAAAATATAATTCATGCACATTTTATACCGTGCTGCATCCTGCTAGCTATTATCCATCATTTACAAGTGTTATTTGTCTATAAAAATGACACTACATTTTTGAGAAATGACACTGCTCTGCCTGCTTCTGGCTGTGTTTTAACAAATGGTACCACTGCAAAAGGCTTTAAGTCGTATAAGAAGCAATTAGTCAAAGAAGCAATAAATATTTTTTAAAAGGATATAAATGATCGCTTGTCCAGATAGCCAAATGTCTAAAGGCTGATACACAATAAAAGAAGGGTTAACATAAAAGAGTACACTTCATTATTTATGGTTAATAAAGTTAATCAAATTCAGTGCTTCTTACTCCTGCGCTCATTTCAACAGAAACACGAATATGATATGCATATTTATAACAGCCCGAAAGATTATTATCTCTAAAAGAAAATCCAGCTAAGAAAGATGCATAAAATGTTGCTGTTATCCTATTACAACATAAACTGTTTTGCTTAAAACACAAACATTTATTTTTATTAAAAGTATTAAGCTAAGTAGTATTTTCCACAAATGATAAGCATGACTAAAACATGAATTCTAAGATTAATATTAAAATAATTTATTGGAAAAAGAGAAACACATAGTCAGAGCCCTTCAATTTTTCTTTTTCGAGTACCTCATCCACCTATCCTATTTTCGTTCTTCTAGTCGAAAATCTATTCTCAAAAGACATATTGGGATCTTTTTAAAACAAAATTAGATAAGCATAAGCACATCAATCAGCAATTTCTAAATGCATTATCTTCTAGTGGCTTGGACTGTTATGTCACTTATCTGCTTAAAATTAAGTGTAAAGGGGTTTCCAAGAAAAGAAAATAGAAAATTAACTTCATTTCCTAACAAGTTCTCCAATCACGCCAGCAGAGAGCTGACATTATTACAGCTCACACTTATAAATCAGTGATTATAAATCCCAGTTAAGCAAGAAAAGAAATGAAGAAGGCAACTGTACAGTGGGGAAATTGCCAAGAAGCACATTTGTAGTCAATGTTGCTGCACAGCAGTTCACTTGTGGTTAAAATTAAAAGGAAAACAAAACAAAACAAAAAAACCACCTCCAGATATTTTGGGGGTAGTGACTTTTGAAGGGAAGAAAGTAGAAAATCTACACAATTTGTCTTACAAGCAAATAGGCCAGCAAGCGATCAATAAATTGTAATTCCAACTCATTTTATTGTTTATTTTGAAGTTGAATTCTAAAACTTCCATATGTCATTAAACAATAACATAGCACTGAATCAAAGTGAGAGCAGAATGTTTGGAAAGGAGGGGTGAAACCCAAATATGTTTAGTAACGAATGAACCAGCAGCAAATAAAGACATAGGAAACGAGCCGATGGAGACTTCCACACCCTCTCCTGCTCCATGCCACTTGAACAAGGGCCAAAATGCCACTTCTAATCTTATTTTCCATTTCTTAGATGTGTTTTATTAACTCCTCTTTTATTGCAACGTTAAGTATTCTAATCGGCACATTGTAGACATACAGCTACTAGATGTCGATTATACTTTAATGTGTTTGTAATGGTCTGTAGTATTAAGGTTCTGGCAGACTCAGTGAGGTCCCATTTATTTTTTCACTGAGAATGACTGCCGAGTAATACGACCAGAGTAGAGCTTCAGAACAAAGGAGTTAGTGTCATTCCAAGAAGCGGAGCTTTCTGTCGTCCATCATCTTTCCATTACTTTGAGCAAATGAGGTATCTTCTCTACTCAGTCCAAGTGAGAACTAAACGGTGTTTATCATTTCTGAAGTACCTTTGGATTTTCGAAGCATTTGCTAGTCATCTGTAGTTAACCCTCTAGTGCCTCTCCGCAAGGAAAGCCACAGGAAATCTTGCCCAACACTGACATTTCACCAGGGAAAAAGGAACAGGTATTCAGAAAACTTGAGAATGGTTTTCTGAGAGCTTCTACAAAAGGAATCTGAAGAAGACAACACTTTTTGTCCCCTCTTCACCTCCAATGGTATGCCCTGAAGGAAATACTACTTGTGATCCTGGGAACTGCAGTTCACTGCCTTGTGTCTTCATCTAAACCATCCTTCCCATAATTATTTCCTTCTTAACCGGCAAACTTCAAGAGCCGATCATACCTTCACTTGGTAAAAAAATGTGTTTGTTCAAAAGGCCAGACAGATAACCCGAGACCACCCCTCCCTCGGAGAAGTTTACTTCTCCCAGTCCACCCAACAGCCCAGGAAAGAGCTGGATAACCTGCAGTGGGAAGCGTCTGGCATCTGTTTCCTTCCTGAGAACAAATGGAGCCAGCACACAAATGCGAGTGTGTGTGTGTGCACATACACACGCCGCTCTCCACACTCATCTGAGATGGATTCAGAGAGTTGTTTCAGAGTGATCAGTCTGTTCCGTAAAAGGTCAGGATTTCCCGGTAAATATTTTTGATCATTCCATCCTGTCTAAACTAACAGCAATAGTAAAATTAAAAATTAAATAGAATGCTAGAGTAGGAGTCTAAATTCCACTAATACGCCGACAGTGGCATTACTCATCACGGCAATTAAATATTCGCGGAAGCACTGCATTGTTTCATGGAACTCATTTCTCTGGACATCTCAAGACTCTGGGTAGCCAAGGTTTAGCATCTCTCTCCACAAGGTACGGCAAAAGTACTTATTAACGCTATTTCATCAAAGAACCTTGACCCGGAAAATTCAGACTTGTCTAAGGTATAAACTGGTGACAAGGTAGAGACCTGAATTCAGGTCTCCAAACTCTCTAACTAAATGACAGCCCAAAAGAGTCATAGAAAAGTCAACACAAACAGACTGTCAGCTGTTATTTACACTGCCTACAATAAATGTTTGTTCCAGGAAAAGAGTTCAAACAAGACGGGAAAGAGTTTAAACACAAAGGGCTGAAGGGTTCAGTACAGGAGGAAAATATGTTTGCTTTTAGTACATGGAGGAGCTGTCAGGAACAGCCTGTTCCTTCTGTGAAGGCTGGCCTCCTGGTACTGAGGACCACAAGACCACAGGCTACGTAGCGCTGAGCAAATCTCACTTCTCTCTTAATGCCCCAGGTTCCCATTCTTTTCAATCCTTAAAATCTCCGACCTGGAATGTGAGTGATCTTTTCCGACAAGCAAACTTTAGATCTGTGTTATGAACAATGACCAAGTGTCTTGCTTCTTACACAGAGCTAAGTGATAAAGAAGAAAAAGAAAACTAACTGGGGAATCTGGGAGGCTATGCAACGATGGCTACTAGAGAAAAACAGCCATCGCACAAGCTTTCTGAGGAGCTGGGAGTTTCATGGTTGTACATAGAGCTGCAGTGTTATTTCAAGCTTGGCACCTATTCGAGAGTAGGAAAGCCGCTGTAGGAAGAAGCTGGGTTTCTTAGAATAGCACATAGGCTGTTGTGCAAAAGAAGGAGTGGATTTATTCTGGATAGCTCCAGAGGGTAAAACCAGTGAGTGACAGGCAGGAATGTGAGTGCCCAGAGTAGAGTGGAACTTGCTAATAATCAGAACTGCTCAGCCATAGCAAGGGCTCCTGAGAAAATCAGAGCCTCATCCCTGACCCACCTCCCACAGAGGCTCAGATGCCCACAGCCAAGGATGTTGAGAGGCAAAGCCCACACTGGGAAAGATGTTGGGCAAAAGTAAAAGCTAGGATTCTTTCCAATACTAGGATTCAATGGTGGCTTTAAATGTCTGTGCTTGGGCCACCATCCTGGTCATCTCTATCGCTTCACAGCTGTGACACAAGGTGACACAAAATGGCTCTACCAACTGTGACACAAGGTGGCTCTTCCAACTAAGTGTGGCTTCCAAACCTACGTGTTTATTAGAACCAACTGGGGAAACTACTTAACCAAAAAGGTACTCAGATCCACACTCTAGAACTTCTAAATCCTACTCTGCAGACAGCGGTCCAAGAATCTCTATTGTTTAAAACCTCCCACATGACTCGCTGGCAGACCAATTTGGGGACCGGTGGTAACCGTTTTTAGCCTACGTCTTCATTGGGAAAATAGAGGTAATGATAGTTTTTAACCTCAATGAGTCATAGAGATATTTACATAAGATAAAACGTATAAAATACTTAGCATGGTGTCTCTATCTAGTAAACACTCACAGTCTCAAAAAACGTGCTCAAGCCTGAGAGCCTTTGTTGACTAAACATGAGGACAGTCTGGCTTATGCAGAGTTAACGCTTGGCTAGCGACTGTTTTCTAAAATGTTTTCTCATCCTATGTTCTTTGGGCAGCATGGATTGAATCATTTGAATAAAAAGGCTTACCTATGCGATTATTACCTTAAAATTAATTTAACACACAGAGTTGCATTTAAAAGTTGAATGTAGACCTATAGAAAGCCGTGAAGTTTTGCTCTTTTATGCCAATTAGAAGCTCAAGACATAAATTCTCTACAAACATGCAGTTAAAACTCATGTTTATTCCCATATACTCAGGTAAAGATAAAAGATCCTATTTCTCTCCCCTGTAGCAGGCAGTCATACTCACTCATTTAAAATCCTGCAAGGCACTGAAGTGCAAGTATTCTGTTCTGACATTTATATCACCACAATGGCTTCAATTCTTTAATTGTAAAGTTGCGCCTAGATTCTAGGGTGAGTGTTAAAATACACCAGACAGAAAGGAAGAAAGGAGGTAATTGGAGCAATGTATAGCGGGTGGAAAAAATGTCTCCCAGATTTCTGTATTCCCAGTTACAAGTTATTCAACTGTTTCTGTTTGGGTGGTGTTATACAAAAAGGAAAAAAAAAATTGTAAAGCGTGGTTGCTTAAGTACATCTAAAGGTTAAACTCCAAGCAGCTAATCTGTATGTGAGAACAAGGTACTGTCAAACACTTCACCTTTCGCAGATTAAAACCGTCTGACTAACAGCTGTGAAATCACTGTTGCTGTAATTGTTATAAGTAGAAAACTGAGCATTTTTAGAAGATACATCACTTTATGTAGCAGTCATTTTATGCCGCTGGGTCAACCTTCCTGTTCATGACGAGCTAGAATCACTGCTTTTCATTTACGCTCATACTCTGGTACCCCGGAGTTACCATCG
Source organism: Rhinolophus hipposideros (assembly GCF_964194185.1). NCBI lineage: Eukaryota > Metazoa > Chordata > Mammalia > Chiroptera > Rhinolophidae > Rhinolophus > Rhinolophus hipposideros. Next base: position 10,480,459 of record NC_138058.1, on the reverse strand, counting down.
TGTTCATCATTATTCTACAGATGTGTTCCTGAAAAGCTCTAATTTGAATTCTAACCATCAGCTATGTTTTCGCATTGTTCCACACATGATAATCTTAGGAACACAGTCACTTCATTTCTGAGTGATTCTAACTGGCCACAGGCTTCTGAGGTTCTCTGCTCCCTTCCACTTCTCCATGCTTACTTCTGTCACATAATTAGAAGTATCTGACTCAGAGGAGATGCTCACTCAAGATATACTCAAGTAGTTATCTTTAGCACGTGAAAGATCTACTCCCTAAAGACAGTCTTTGCTAAAGTCTTTTTGTATTATAAATTGCTATCTCTACTGAACTTGTTTAATAGTTTTAAAGTTTAATAAATGAGGTTTTTCTTAAAATGAAACATACTATTACTGGTTTTCAGTTATAAAGTTACTGATAGGAATGAACATTCTATAACATATGAATACATAATAGTATAAAATTACAGTTATGTTCTCGTCCAGCACAGTAGAGGATTTTTTTGTTTAGGAAGACTACATTTTAGAAATTACAGCATTAAAACATCTGACTTGCAACATACTTCAATTTAATAATATAAATTTCTTCTTATCAACAATGGCTAGTTGTAAATGATCTGTTTCTAAAGAGAAACCATGTGTGCAAAAGCTTTTATTTTAATTCTCGAAATCATCATATAAAATAGAGAACCTTTTTAACAACAAAAATGTCTAACAGGAGAAAAGTTGGAGGTTTTTTGTTTGTTTTTTAGTTTCAGAAGTACAAAACAACATAATGATTAGACATTTATATCCTTCACAAAGTGATAACCTCAATAAATCTATTACCTATCTGACACTATACATAGTTATTACATTATTATTGACTATATTCCCTATGCTGTACTTTATATCCCCGTGACTATTTTAATTATAGTTGACATTCAATATTTTTTATATTAATTTCAAGTGTCCAGTGTAGTGGTTAGATATAATTTATGAAGTGATTCCCCCCGATTAGTCTAGTACTCATCTGACACTGTACATAGTTATTACCATGTCACTTAGCATATTCCCCATACTGTACTTTACACCCCCATGACTAATAAAGTATAAAGTATACAGGAGGAAGTCAGAGTACAAATTCTGAGTTTTTACATGATTAGTGTATACAAAACATGAATTGTGGAATATACCCTAGACCGCCTATAAGATGACTCCATAAAGCCATATCCTACAAACATGGGCTTAGGTTTGAAGAAACAATCACAGTGTAACAAAGCACAAATAAACTTTACCCCAAAATCACATCTGGAGAGAGGAAGTGTGGTTCTGTGAGGCTCCTGGTCTGAAGGAAAAAACCTCCAAGCTCTGGTTCCAACCTAAACCTGGACAAATGAGGGGGCTTAATATTGGGGTCTTCCCTTAAAGGGCTTAATGTTGGCTTGGGTATTAGAAGGAACTGCAAGGAGCACCCCTAAAAGTGCTTTGAGTAAAACCATCGATAAACACCAAATGGTGAAGCAAATAGGCTGGTTTTTAAATAGGTTTCTTTAAGAAACCAGAGCTGCTGTTTTTCCTTTTCTGTCTGCAAATCCACTGCCTTCTTCCTGTGAAGCCACTCTCCCGGGTTCTGAGTCTCGGTACGTATACATTTAGGCACATGCTGCCTGCACAGCAGATGTGGTTATCCGCAGGTAGGAAAGTCTGTAAATCCAGCTTGCTCAACTAAACACCGTTTATCATGTATTTTCATGCCTTCTGACATCTGTTACTAAATATAAACAAGGGAAGAGTCACTGACGATTGGAGGTTTCTAGTCTATGAGACAGGATAGCCAGGAAAATCAGCTCCATTTTAACCACAAAATGAGACATTTTGGCCTCGTGTCCATATACTCAGGCTGTCCTCTAAGTGACCTCTTAGTCTTTACAAGAACACGCTGTGGACCTGTGGAGAGCAGTACCAGTGGAAAGAAGAGTCCTGAGCTGAGCTGGGGCAGGCTTGCTGGCTGGGCCACACCGTGAGAGGCCTGACCTGCTGGGAAAGGCTGCCGCCTCAGGAAAGTGCCAGTGTCAGCCTAGGGACCGAAACATCTTCAAATACTGATAGCTGCACCTTTGTTTTTCTTGTTTATTAAGTGTGGGATTGCTGCCATGAATGCTAAGAATCCACCATATCACAAATATTGAGCTGTTGGGTCTTATTATGACAAAGTGTATAAGATCCTTCAGAGATTTTCTGTGCTCAGAAAACTCCATTTGAAACATGCTCCCAAAATCACTATCATTGCTGTTTCTCCTTATTTGTGTTTTTTTTATCTTTGTCATCTGATATTCATTTTCCTCTTTCCTGCCCTTGCTGTTACCTAAATTGAATCCTTTTGTTCCCTACGTCCATTCCCATATGAGCTGACTTGGCCAATTAACTTACAGAAATGTCATTTTTCAATGAAGTGCAAGACAAAGTCCAACACGTTAGGTCTGAATGTTGAGGACAGATTCCCTCCCCTCAGTCTTGGGGAATCTTACTATGCTATATATAGTCTGTTGTGGGTTGAACTATGTCCCTCAAAATCTGTATGTTGAAGATCTAACTCCCACGACCTCAAAATGTGACCTTATTTGGAAGTAAAGTCATTGTCGATGTAATTAGTGAAGATGAGGTCATCCTGGAGGAGGGTGGCCTTCACCCAATATGGCTGATGTCCTTATAAAAAGAAGAAATTTGGCCACAGACGCACATACACAGGAAGAATCGTGTGAACATGAAGACAGAGGTCAGGGTGACGTGTCTATAAGCCAAGGAACACCCAAGACTACCAGCAAGCCACAGGAAGCTGGGAGCATGGCATGACTCTCCATCACAGCCCTCAGAAGGAGACGGTCCTGCCCACACACCCATCTTGGGATTTCAGTCTCCAGATGGGAGACAGTACACTTCTGTTGTTAAAGCCCTCCAGTCTGTGGCCCTTTGTTACAACAACTCTTGTGATGCATTTTATCTGCTTGCCCAAATGCTCAACAAAACGTGTGACCTAGTCAACTCAAACGCAGCACACAGCCAAATAAATAAGACACGAATGTTTCTCAAATACAGGCAAGTTCATATATCATGGTCAGAAGTTAAAAATGAAAAGAGTGACTGGTGTCTATAATTCAAATGTTGCCGTCAAGAGCCTTCAGACGGCCGCTTCATGGAAATAACATTCTAAGTGTCACACCAAAGTTTAAAATTGTAAATAAGTAGCTTAGTGTGCACAAAGCAGCATTTTACATCCATCCATGATCTAATAAAGAGACTAATGAAATGAGAAATTTTTTAAACTATAAGAAATGAGAACATGTGGCCTAGTGGGGTACTGTAAACGAGTCCCAGCAGAAGGGCCAGTCTTTCATAGATATGGAGGAGACTGAGTAGAAAATTCCAGAAGGAAGACCATTACCAACCCCTATCATGGCTTGGCCATGGATCAGACACTTAATCTTCTAAGCACTGGCTTCCTTGCGCTGTATTTTACTCGGTCGACCACTCATCCTTGAAATTTCCCACTTCCTGGGCTTCTGGACTTTTCTACCTCCTTTATATGTAGCTCTCCTGCTTTTCTGTCTATTCCTCCTCTACCAGTTCACTCTCATTCTTGTCACTCTCCATGCTCCCTAGGGAGCTGGCCCACCATTTCCAAGCCTGTATTCCCATCCTAACCTCTCACCTCCCACGCAGCAATCTCTAGGAAAACAGCTCGCATAACAATTGTGATTATATGCCTTGTTCTTACATATACTCATACGTATACTTCTGCCCAACAGTATTTTCACAGTTGGTCGACACAACATGAAGAAATAAGATGACTTGAAAGATGGCTCGTTAACAGGTTAGTCTCTTAAAGAACGTTAACTCATTCCAACCACTTGTTTTTGGTTTAGCTGACGCTTTTCTCTCATTTTACTTGGTGAAAAGTTAAAGCCCAATTTGTCTCTGAATTCTGAATCAGAGGGGTACAAAACAGGCAATGTGCTTTTAACAGGATCGCACACGATATGCAGGTCCTTCCTGGGAGGGAACGACCGCAAAGAACTAAAGGATGAGGGCCCCACAGAGTGCTCGCTGACCTTGTTTCTCCTGAGAACACAAACTCTGACCTTGGAGAATTAAGGACTATTTTGGAAACAGTCACTGCCACTTGCAGGCAACTTAAAAGCCCACCTGTGAGCACTGGTAGAGAGGAAGGTAAGGCGAGGCAGCAGGAAGCCTGCATAGGTAAAACAAAACAAAAAATTCTAATTTCAACATCCACAAGGACCATTACAGGATCTTAATTCCTGCCAGTACATAGAGCACTTCATTCTATGACAATGCACTATACATATAACCTGTCTAGAAAAGAAAAGCAGCAGAGAGCTCTGTGCTCCAGGGAGCAGCCTTCGCTTTCACAGAATACCACGAGCTAATGCCTCACGTTTCTTGGTGGGTGATAAGTTTCAAAAAGACCCACTTAGGGAACCACAGGCACAGCAGCTGGCCGTGGCCCAAGTTAAATGCCATGGCTCCCAGTTGACACATGGCAAAGGGCTGTCTCCCAAGTCCGCCCCTTCTAAAACCATCTCAAGAAACATGACCAACTCCTTCATTCAGTAAAGAAGTCATTTAGACAGCACAACGTCGGTATCTGGAGCAATGGTTCTGCTGGGCTAGCAGGGGTCTTCCTAATTTTAGAGCCCCGAGAACTGCAGGGAAACCCACGGTAAGAATAACAAATGACTGCTGAAGCTGTTTGCTTCTCTTTCTCAAAACATTCCATCGAGACCCTTCACTAGACACACATCCATGGAGCAGGACCAAGAGAGAGGGGGTAAGCACTGGCCATTCCTGGCAACCGTCAGGCCAGAGCAGGACTGGTTCTAGACATGGCAACAGCAGTGGCAAGAAGCTGTCCATTAAGGAAATAACTAAGGAAATTTCACTGTAATTAGGGAAAAATCTCAAATTCTGGTATTTTCTAAATGTCTCTAGCCTTCAATTTTTTTTTTTGAATAGGTTCTGGCCAAATTCCTAGCATGCATTTCTCCAATGACGTTTCAAGGGATGGCAAACACAGAATTGCCATTGCAGTTTTGTTCCCACTGCTTGTTTCTCTGTGGGTCCCTCCTCTGTCAGATGTTTGTGCCCTGAAGGCATTGCGTGTCACTACGCGTTGGGGCCGGGGTCGTGGAGCCCCACACCACCCAGTTAACTGGACAAACACCCAAATGCAGCCCAGATTCTTCGTAAAGCACCGGTCCGTGCTGCTGGGCCATTCGCCAGGGAGCGTGAAAGCTGGTTATGGGGCAGGTTAACATGTTCGTAATCAAAGCAATTCGCAAGTCAAAATGGACTGGAGAAATGTGAATTTCTTCATGAATGAGATGAATTTCTTATGGTGACGTGAATATCTCTGCCAAATCAGAGTATGAATGCAAAGTTGCTGGAGTTCATGGCGAAACAAGATGTGGCTTCAAGTGTCACTGATGTGTCCCCCGGAACTCTGCACTGCCCTCCATCAATTATGTCTCCAACCATAAAGCGAGATAACTTCTTATCTAATGCAGTGAAGATTAAAATGTCACCCCTGAGATAGTAAGACTGCTTCTGCTGCAGAGGACTATAAACACTGCGAGTGTCACTTTCAGACTCTACACAGGAGTTTCTTTCCCATAGAGAACTTGATAACTTCCAGTGCTTTCACAAAAGCTTCCAAGACTGGAAAGTAAGTGCATGTTTCCTCAACATCGAATGCAAGGCAACCATTGCAGGTGAACAACCAGAGAATTTAAAACCTAACATCGCACCAAGTTTCCTAAGAGACCAGTCTCACAATACCTGCGTTTCTGGCCCTGGGAACCTGTCTGCCTTTTTCTCTGCACAACTGAATCAGACTACGTCTTACACTCGCCTTCTGAAGTGAAGGCCTCGCTGTTGACTCCATTTGAGTGGATAAAACTGCCTCCCAACTGTGTAGTTCTCTTCCCATTTTCTCCCCTTTTTCCCTTTAATAAACTCCCTGCTGAGGCACAAGAGGCTGGAGCAGTGCAACTGAAGGTTCCTCATGAATGCTAAAAATGATTTAATCTGCTGGCACTCTTTCTTTCAAGAGCAAGAAGCAGGCTCTCCTGGGCCAATGCAATGCTATCAACATTATATATGTGCGGTAGGTAGAATAATGGCCCCCAAAGATGTCCACCTCCTAATCCCTGGAACCTGTGAATATGTTAACTTATGTGGCAGAAGGGGCTTTGCAGATGTGATTAAGTTAAGGATCTTGAGCTGGGGAGATTATCCTGGATTATCCCAATGGGCCCCATCTAATCACAAAGGTCCTTATAAGAGGGAGACAGGAGAGTCAGAGAAGCAGAGGTCAGAGTGAGGTGACTGCTAGCTTTGAAGATGGAGGCAGGGACCAGGATCAAGGAATGTGGAAAGCCTTCCCAAGTGGGAAGAAGCAAAGAGACAGATTCTCCCTTAGGACCCCGCCAGAAGGAACACAATCCTGCCAACAGCCTGCTTTTAGCCCAGAGAAACCCACTGCAGACTTGTAACCTTCAGAACTGGAAGATAGTAAACGTGTGTTGTTTTAAATCACTAAGTTTGTGGTAATTGGCATCAGCAGCAACAGGAAACTAATACAGTATGTCACTTCTTCCCTCGTGATCTAATCCAATTGAGGAGTTTGGGGAAACAGGGAGCAAAAACACCCGGCCAATCCCCAAATTCTAATCCTCTATTACCCCAATTCTCTATTATCTATTCCATTAACAGAAACTAACCAGGTGAAGTGTCCTTTTCCAGCACTGCAGAATTCTAGTTTTACTAGACTAAAGGGCATTTAAGCCAAACCTCTACTTTTATCCAAGAGGAATCTAAGAACTCAGAGAGGTTCAAGGAATGTCCGCCAGTGGACACCCAGTCAATTGGTGACTGGTGCTGACACTCTAACCCAGTTCTCTACATTTCCTGTTTCCTGCTTATATTGTGAACAACTCTGTCCTTCAGAAACACGCTCTTCCTTCTCCCCTAAATCAATTCACTTGGCAAATTTTTCTTTGAAATAAATATTTCAATTAGCAAACTGTACATATTTTGCATATTCCAACTAGGAAGTAGCACAGACCGGCTCAGAGAACTTCAGTTCACATCACAATGTCAGTTCATAGCTAAGATGGAGTACAAGGTTGCCAAAGATGGACATCTGGAAGCCAGGTGAATCAGCTTCTCCTGAAATGTAAACATACTTTAAATCAACAGACAGGTTTTTCAAGTTGTAGGTTCTATGAATACCATCCAAAACACTGCAGACAGTTTTTACCACCTCAAACTCATGGCTTTGCAAGGCTTTTTTATTTTTATTATTTTGAACCAAAAAATCACATGCAGTCACGTGCCAGCTAACAAAAGAGATGCGTTCTGAGCAATGCGCCATTAGGTTATTTCGTCATTGTGCCAACGTCACAGAGTGCACGCACGCAAACCCGGATGGCCTAGCCCACTGCACACGTCGGCTGTGTGGTCCAGCCTACTGCTCCCGGGCTACGAGCCGGTACAGCACGTACTGCACAAAACAGCACAGGATTCGGTCCAGCACCAGAGAAAGTGGTGCAGTCAAGAGACATGGTGAACAGGAGACGTCCGAGGCTGCGGCCGGCGTCACACGGCATTCTGTTTTAGCAAACGTTTGTATAAGTAGAAAGAATATACTCTAAAATAATGATAAAGAGTATAGTATGGCACATACACAAACCAGTCATCTGTCATCATCAAGTACGACGTCCCGGACATAACGTCTGTGCCAGGCTTTCATGCGACGGGCAGCGCAGTAGGTTGGTTCACCCCCGCATCCCCAGGGACACGTGAGCAATGCGTTGTGCTACGGCGTTAGGACAGCTACGATGTCACTAGGCGATAGGAACGTTTCAGCTCCGTGATAATCCTTTAGGACCACAGGCATATCTGCGCTCCATCCCTGACTGAAAGGTCATTGTGCTGTGATGACTGTAGTTAGAGCTGGAAGAGACTTAGAGATCATTCCTTCAATCCTTCATCTAGTCAAAGAATTCTCTCTACAAGACCATGCACATATGCGTATGACTTGGTCTTGAACCAGAAGCACAAACCAACGTCTCAAAAGACTCTGTTCAAGTCTTGCTTTTAATCAGTGGCGCAAATGACGACGCAGAACAGGCTTATTCGTTTGCAGATTGAACTGAGTGAAGTGAACTTGCAAACATCTCCCAACGAAAGAATTAAAAAATCAAACTAAGAATATTGTGTCAAATGGGGGGCAGCCAGTTAGCTCAGTTGGTTAGAGCACGGAGCTCTTAACAACAAGGTTGTCGGTTCGATCCCCACATGGGCCACTGTGAGCTGCGCCCTCCACAACTAGATTGAAACAACTACTTGACTTGGAGCAGATGGGTCCTGGAAAAACACACTTAAATAAATAAAAGTTTTTTGAGGGGAAAAAACATTGTGTCAAATGGAATTAAGTGTAATGTACAGGAAAGTATACTTAATCTAAAAAAGAAAAAAGAAAAAAGCCAACTAAAACCTAGCAGAATTGAAGTTTCTCTAAGTTGTAAACTTCTCGGGCAGACCCCATCTAAACATACTTCTCTTTCTTGCCTGCTGCCCCTTACCTGACAGTGATGCACAATCGGTACGCGTTGAATTCAGCTGGAATGCACAGACCCTGCTTAGCGCTCAGCAATGGGAGATCTTCTAGAACACATTTACAAAATGAATTGTACTGCTGTACTTCCTTCCAGCCCTGCCATGGAACTTGAAGTTCCCCAGCTTCATAAATCCTTGCAGATATAATCTAAACTTTTCCTGGTGGTCCAGGTCCTGGACGAGGGTTTGCTCCTTGATTTGAAGCTTATTTTCATCTGGGTCCAAGGGCAGCCCGATGGTTGCATATGGTGCGTCTGAGTACTGGATGAATGGCGTGCTATGCGGCTGACTCGTTCGTTATAGGACAAAGTGAAGAGGTCAGTCTCCCTGAAGTTCGGTGTTCATTGAGCTCCTGGCCTTGAATACAGAACACCCAGCCTTGTAGCTCCTTGCTCTTGACTAACTGCACACTTCACTGCTATTCTTGTCGTTACGACTTCCGTAGTGTATGACATACTGTGCCTGCTCCAGTCGTCTAGCACTCAGACACAGCAAACGGACCAAGAGTAAGAGCCACAGTTTACAGAAACAGTTTAAGAGAGCTGCAGTGTCCTTTAAAAGAGGGAGAGAGAGAAAACACCTGCTTGGCTCTACAATCAGAATGGCACTATGTCCTTTTCTCATACTTGAACTTACACCCAACTGTGTCTTGGTTTCCTCATCTGCCTGCTGTGGCAGGTTATGGCGATGACTGGAGAGAATGTAGATAAGATGCTATTCATTATTAGTAGGTCTTCACCATTATGGCTATTTGTATAGTATTATATGGCTGCTTACAATTTTGTATAACTGTCAAATGGCATACTTCTAATTAAAACATTAATATAGTTCATCTTAAACATTTTCTTTTCCTCTACACTTTTTATCTGGAACTTGAGCTGAAGCTAAAAAAACAAAACCCTCTGCAGACCTGTCACCTCTCTTATACATCGTTTTCCTGACACCTGAAGACAAGAGGCAAAAGTAAAGCCTACCATCTCAGCTACATAAAGAAAGGGAGGAAGAGAGGGAGGGAGGGAAGGTTTATACATCGGGGGGTGGGGGGGGGGAAGAGATTAAGACTCCAAAAAAGAAGCATAGGTAGGCACCCAACACTAACAGTGTGTCTCAGTGGTTCTCCTTGAAGGAAATAATTTGTATTGTTTGAGCTAAATGACCGATTTATAGATAAAGATTAAGAATCACTGCATTTTGGAGGCTTTTCTGACAAATTTCTACTTCAGAGCAGACAGACCAAGAATCTAACCCTGACTCCAGAATCCTTGGCTACAACACTTAGGCACGTGCTTATCCCTTCCTGCCCCATGTGTCCAGTGGGACCAGAGAGTGGCTACCATATAGTACTTATCTGTACGTTAAGCATTCAGAGTAACCTGCATCCCGTCGGCCTGGGTCACCCATCTCAGCCCCTAGCACAATACAAAACTGCTGCTCCCTGCTCGAAGGTGCTGCCAAAGGATCTGGAGAGTGAAGTCTGTACTTCTCCAAAAGAGAATGGCTCTGATGAAGATAGAAACCTAGGATGACGGTGAAGGCAAAGATGGGAGCCACACAGAGGTCCAGCAACGCAGCCTGCAGAGCAGTCAGAAGCCACCGCAGCACTCTCTCCCGTGGCTTAGGACTGGTTTGGCCCCCACCGTACCCACATCTTAGATTCACAGAGAAAGGAGAGAAGGGACAACTCAATGAGGTGACAGGACCTCTGTCTACAACTAACTGATTTACCTGTCGCTCCTTCTGATGCACAGAAGCATTGGAGAAAAAAATAGTTGTGAGTTTGAGTGCTAAGTGTAAGGTACTGTCCTGGGTTCGCTGTGAGAAGTCATTCATTTAATTCTCACACCACCCCATGAGGTAGACAGGATAGTATCATCATCCCCACTTTATAGATATGGAAATAAAAAGTCAGATTCTAATGAGAGGCATGGCCAGAGGTTAAGTCCACATTTGGCCTCTCGTTGATCAATAACTCTCCCCTAACAGTCAATAGCCAGGCTCTGTAAGGAAATTATGTCTATTAGGGGGGAAAAGTGAGATGTAACCTAATAGCTTTTGCATATATGTGGTTTCTTTAAGTTCGTTTAAAGAATAATTCCTATTGACATTTCTTTCCTTGATTTAATTTTTAATACTAATTTTTAATACTTTTCCTTAATAGTAATTTTTAGTATCTGGTTCTTTCAAAAGCTTTTTAAGATGGTTTTGCCCAAGTATGGGTTTGTCTCATCAAGAATTATTCAGATCCTTCTAACAATGTCCCATAAGTAAACAATGTCAGGAAAAAGTGAGATGGGTTGAAATATGAATTAATGAACAAATGAACAAACAAACGTGAAAACAGTACAAACACTGTCCTATATGCCTAAATTATCTAACTTTAGCTACAACTGTGACTGGAAACTCCAAGCCAGTGACAGCCCCACAGTGGTTTCTGGAAGCTAACTATAGATCAGGTCCAAATTCCCAAAGTCTCACCCTGGCTTTATCACACATACTTGGCAAAAGAACGTTATTCTGATAAAGCCCTCTTGTCTGCCCCTGGTTACTTAAGTGGCCCCAACATGCACTGTCTTCCGCTACACTGCCAGGGAGAAATGGATCACTTCTGCACTCTGGCCAGACTAGACTAAAAAGTCTTTGATCTTGCCACTGCAACAAAAAGTGCACTGCCATCAGTTGTGTTAAAGCTACTGTGTGCTAAATCTGAATATTGCATAATGGAGGGAAAATACCGAGGGCTACGTTAGGGCTATAAAAGGGACATGTGAAGCTATTTGGTCATGATTTTATCATCGAGTCGTGACCTTCAGGATAACTCAAATTGCAATTAATACTTGAAAAGCCCTTGGCATATAGTGTGATATGTATTCTTATAAAATGGCTCTTATAATCATGCATTTGAAGTCCTAAGTCCTTATACAAAACATGGGCCCCCTTAATTTTATTTTAAACACAGAACACCAGCATTTTTGTTTTAGCAGTTATGAGAAAGGCTATGTCCCACAGCTCATTTGCAAGTAAGACAAACCAAAGCCACCTGACTCCCACCGTGCCGTACGTGAGAGTTCTCCCTGGCTGACATTCCAAATCGTGGCCTGCACTGTCTTCATGCTCCAGCTATGTGACTGTAAGTCTCGGCTTGTTCAGACAGTCAAGAAGAGATTCCACAGTGTCTTCATGATAAAATCACTGCGCCTGGCGGAATGGCTTTGCCAAGCACCGGGGTTAGTGCCCACTCTCCGCTGCAGCCGGGAACACTAACAAAGGAATACAGTTCTTACACTTCTCCCCAAGCTCCACCCAGCTTCTGCTTGTGATGGAAAACGGCTGCTGCCAGAGACGCTTCCTCCCTCACACAAGTGGGGTCACGGATGCCTTTGGGAGTCTGATGAAAGCTGTAAGCTCTCTTCTGAGAGAAGACCAAAACGAAAGAAAGAAAATGTACATATGATGTGAGGGGGTTCCCTGACCTCCAGTTTAAGAATCCCAGCTTTACAAGGCTAAGAGAGAAAGAAGGAGATTGATGAGGGAGTTCTTTTCTTTGGGGGGGGGGGAGCAGAAAAGGAGAGAGCAAGAAAGAGGGGAGGAGGAACAGAGGGACACAGAGAGAGCGCCAAACCAAGTGACAGAACAGTGAACACAGTGCTCTGGAGAGAAGTGACTCCTTTCTCTTCTCTCCCAGCCTGGGAATCAGGGGGTCTGGGTTCTGGTTCAGCTTCTAACTTCCCTCTTGAGCAAGTTCTTAAAATAAGCCCATCAATGTGTACAAGGAACAGCATTTACTAAGTCTCTTCAAAGCACTTTACACATGTGAACTCATTTCATCCTGACGCCAATCCTTTGTGATACCGTGTTTCCCCAAAAATAAGACCTAATCCGAAAATAAGCCCCAGTTAAAATCGTCAGCCAGACGGACGCATTTAGTATGTTATGACGATGTTCCAGAAGAAGGTGACATGACTGTATTTGAATAAATGTAGATTGTTGTACATGAAAAAACAAGACACCCCATGAAAATACGCCCTAATGCATCTTTTGGAACAAAAATTAATATAAGACCCAGTCTTATTTTCGGGGAAACACGGTAGGAACTGACTATGCTTTTGCAGAGCTCGCAGGTGACAAATAGTTATCCATAACAAGCAAGTGACAGAGTGGGCACCAGGACTCAGAACATCTGGTTCAGAGCCAGGATTAACTCTTAATTACTCCTGTGTGGTTCCTGCCTCCAACCAAGTCATACACCAGGGAGAACTGTCACCATACAAAACATATATATGTATGTATGTATGTATGTGTGTGTATATATATGTATATGTGTATATATGTGTATATATACACATATGTATGTGTATATATATGTATGTGTGTATATATATGTATATATATATATACATATACATATATATATGGCATTTTGACAGTAAAATGAACATCCAATTGTGTTACTGCTTCAGACATTTACTTGGTCTTCTTAACCCCTGAAGGTATTTGAATTTGTCACCCTGTGCTAAATAATTATATTTACATATCTCTACAATACAAATAATTATATCTTACCATCATGAAATCATCTTATGAGCACATTCACATTACCATATTTCGTTTTCTCATAATCCTGTTTACTGATTAGAAAACTAAGTCCCCACGCCCCCCCACTCAAAAAACAAATGAATGATTTGCACAGGTCACAACCTAAAACCTGAATGTGTCATATATAAATAACACCATGTGGGAATTCTGAAATTTGATTATCACTTAAAGGACAGTCATTCGGAATATGTGCAGAAATGAAGCTTCCATATTTCCATGGGGAAGTCCTGGGAAAGACACATTTCTTTATTTTCCTCTCCAATGTTCGTGAGCTTCTAAAGTCAAAATAAAATTTGAGAAGTCTGCTTTCAAAAGAAGTCATTCAACACAGTACTGGCAAAATGAATCCAGCAGTGTACAAAAGGATTATGCACCAGGACCAAGTGAGATACTACAGAAATGAAAGGTTGGTTCAACACACAAAAATCAGTCATTATAATAAACAATACTAATAAAGGACAACATCCACATGATCATCTCAATAGATACAGAAAAAGCTTGAAAAAAATCACTCTCTCATGATAAAAACACTCAACAAATTAGGAATATAACAGAACTTCATCAACCTGATAAAGCCTATGAAAACCTACAAATAACATCATACTTAATAGTGAATGACCTAAAGCTTCCCTCCTAAAATCAGGAACAAGACAAGGATGGCTACTCTTACCACTGCTATTCAACACTGTAGTGGGGGTTCTAACAGGCCAAATAGGAAAAAAAATTAAAATGCATCCAAATTGGAAAGGAAAAAGGAAAGCTATATTCACAGACGACATGATCTTGTGTATATAGAATCCTAAGGAATACACACACACACACACACACACACACACACACACACACACCTATTAGAATGAATGAATACATTCAGCAAGGTTGCAGGATACAAGATCAATATACAAAATACAAAGTAAAAATATCCGTGATTAGTGTTTCCATCAATAAATAATTACTAAATAATAACTAAACAGAAGCACTAAAAAGCTTGCTCTGCTAATTTCATTACGCTCAACCTGAGATAGACAAATATAAAATTCAGACGTTACTTTGGCTTTTTAAACTATCCATGATATTTGGGTAAGAGAAACGTTTCCTGGTATACACACAGTTCCAGAAAATGTGGCAGGATAGATACTTTTGTTAATATAATGAAGTTGAAGTGGTGACAATTAGAAAAGGTTTTGAAGCAACAAAAGATCTTCTGTTACACCCATTAAAGAACACTAACCTGTTCAAGTTTTAATTCTCTTCTAATGGATTTTCTTCAGAACACTTAATACCAATTGCAATCAGTTCAAGATATTACATCTCGATGCTCACACAAACTAGAAAGTAATGTCTACGTTTTCACTTATTTAGTTTATAGTTTTACTTCGGCCTAGTCTCCCAGAGATTTGTGACACCATTAAGCACTTCACGATATGGTGTGGACTGATGTCTTCTTCAATTTCCTCAGAATTAACAAAGCAATGATACCTGATTCCAACAATATTAAACATGCTTCTTTATAAGTGACGTAAACCAAACATACACAGAAAGTAATACTGTTCTTCTATGTTTCAGAAAGCATGAACTTTATTTCTTTCCTGAAGGCTTGAATATAGACCCTGACTATACCAAGATGCAGGAGGCATAAAGTGAGCCAAGGGTAAGCCTAAGCTCCAAGAGATCCTGTTAAGTTCCAGCAAATTCCTTTCACACCTCCTACCTCAGGATCTCAATAAACACTCATTCATTCATTCATTCATTCACTCACATCCCTGGTCAATTATCATTCCCTCTGTCTCTGTATGTTCCCACATCTTCTTTTGTTGTTTAAATCTTCCCAAAAATCAAAACTACCATGTTTCCCCAAAAATAAGACCGGTCTTATACCATATTTCCCTGAAAATAAGACCGGGTTTTGTATTAGTTTTTGCTCCAAAAGACGCATTAGGGCGTATTTTCAGGGGATGTCTTATTTTTTTCATGTACAACAATCTACATTTATTCAAATACAGTCATGTCATCTTCTTCTAGAACATCATCATAACGCACTAAATGCGTCCACCTGGTTGACGATCTTAACTGGGGCTTATTTTGGGGGTAGGTCTTATTTTCGGGGAAACAGTCAGCTTAAATTATAAGTAAAGATTTGGTTAAAGAAAACATTAGTGAGACTTTTCTTTTTCTGTAAAATTTATTGTCTGGATTCCCAATCATCCACAATTTGATTCTAATTAGTCAGAGGCAAGCAAAGTTATCAATTTAAGAATCAGAACCTAGTAACTGAATTAAAGTACCATTCTCTACATGGTGAAGGCAAATTGTTTAGAGACGAAATTCTGAGCACATTTTAGAAAACAATTTCCCTAATGTTTTAAGCCTGTAATACGGAAACTTTGGCTCTTTGGATGAAAACATTTTCACCAGTCCCCCTTTTATGCAATGAAAATTCAAAAGAGGTGGTAAATCCCATTAAAAAGAGAATGATGGGCCAAAGGCAGAAATCTTCTATAATATAAAAGGACATGCTACCAGACACTTCTCTAAGCTCTTTTTTGAATCTTGCTATTTTTCTTTAATTTAAAAAATACTGATAAACAAAAAAATACTGATCACAGTAGATTGTATTATTGCTTCCAATTTTTCCATGCCCTCCCTTTAGGTCGCCAGGGGACATGCTGGCCGTCATGGTGAGGCTTTATGAAAGGAGGATATTTCCCACACTACTGATGTCAGGCTTGGCCTTATGACTTATTAGGCCAATGCAACGGGAGCCATATGACATCTGCCCCATCCAGCAAGAGTTTCTTTTTTCCCTCCACGAAGAGGACAGCATGTTCCAAAAAGGTGCACTCTGTCAGCCTGGGTCTTAGAACTCAAAAGACACCAGCGCACAGCTGACCTGTAACTGGCATGTAACGTGGACAAGAACTACACTTGGAAATGGTAAGCCTCTAAGATCTGGGGGGTGTTTATTAGCACAGCCTCACCTGACAAAAGCTGACACATACAAACTGCCATCCTAACGTTTAGCCCTCCTTGTCACTTGAATTTATCTGTAAGGAGACAAACCTGATAAATGTCATAAATTACCCTTTGGGGATGTTGATTTCACAATTCGGTATGAAAGAAACATGTAATGACTCATCACCAGGTTTGCCAGAATCAAGTGATTTGATATAAATCTGCCCTACATTCTACATCAGCAATTAACACAGTGATGACAGAAGAAGGCAAATCAAGACCAAGAGCACCCACATCTGAAGTCCACAGAAATACTGAATCCATGACTTAGGTTCGTTGTACCAAGACAACAGTGGGCTGGTAGCCCACTGGAGAATCTGGGATCATTCTCAGTCCACAAACTGGGAAGCAAGCATATGGGCATGGATCAAAGTAGAGATATGAGGTCAAGGGGTAGCCACCCATCCAAAACAGGAGAAGGACTGTCATTTGATACTGACAGAAAAAAAAAAATTACTAGAAATTTCATCACTTGGGCTATCAAAAGTCACTGCTCCTAAGTTCATCTAAACTAAACAGTTTAATAATATAATTGCTTCACCAATTTTCAAGTTCTATTTTGTGTTTTAATCAAAATACATATAATAATTTTTATAAACAGACATTTCTTAGCCCCTACATACAATGCATAGGGCTCATTATATCAGCACTGAGCAGGATTTTCAAGTCACTAAAAAAGAGTTCTTGTGTGCAATGGAAGAAAGTATTGAACTACGTTCATACCCGACTGCAACAGTCATTCAATAAAGCAGAATTCGAAGAAAAAGATAATCAGTTTTTTAAAAAGATACAAACTGAAATAGTGACTCACATAAATGCCTGTGAATATGTTTTCAGTGACAGAATGGATACAAACATTGAATACAATTGCTAATCAAAATATTGGGTAACAATGAGAAGGAAAAGAATAATTAATAATAAAGTTACCATTTTTTGAGGCCCTCCTATGTGCCAGGCTATCTATGTTTATTATCTCACTTAATCTTCGTAACAAATCAGTGGCATAGGCACTATGAGCTCCATTTGAAGCACGAGGAAACAGGCACAAAGGTTAAGTTACTTGCTTCAGGTAACACACCTAGTAAATCACAGTCCGAATTTGAGCCCACTGCAATGCTGGCTCCAAACCCCTTTCCCTTCTCATTATCAAATCGTCTTTTTCTGGAATTCAGCCAACTGAATTTTTTAACTTACTTTAAAATTTGTCTTATTTTCAAGGATTTTTAAAGAAGACATTGAAAGTAATTTTTGTCGTGTGTTTCGGTATGTCAAAATTCCTTAAGCCAGGAATCTATTAATTTTTCTTCATGCAAATATCTCATGACACAAATTAAACCCACTTACTCTTTCTATGTCATCAAAGCAACACTTTTATTGAGCCAGTCATACAGCTGTAAGAGACAGTTTGTTCTTACCTAGGAACGAAAAACCGCAAGGTAATCTACATGAAACAGAGTCCCTTACACACAATTTCAGATTCCTTTCCTCAGGTAGTTCTACTGACTGCAGTACCACACCCCCATTACTGTTCTCCGCAGAGTGACGCTCAGGTGTTACGTAGATCTGACCAGCTGTGGTGAACAGTTGTTACCATATTCTTCTCACGGAAAACTTTGTCAAATGTGTGGTTTTATGAGTATAGAAATGATTAAGAGAAGATATATAGATAGCGTATTTTTATACATATTAAACACAGACAAAAAGCCATACCTAAATGACAATGAATGACAGATGGTCCTTGCACAGGAAAGCCTGTTTAATTCAAATGCCACTAGTCCAAAATATGTAGTAATTTGGACACAGTATATTATTCATTCTGGGTTTAAAAAAAAAAACACAAAGTAAATCTCAAGATGTTTTTCCATACACAACTCATTTCCACACAGACCATATAGGTATACCTATATGCATATGTATATGCTGTATGAACACACAATCATAAATATTTTGAAGTGGGAAGGAACCTCTGAACTCATGCCCTACAATTCTGTCACTGAGAGATATTTCTTATGGGATATAGGTGGCCACGTGTAAGGACTCTGGAGCCCCAATGCCTGGGGGAAAGCTCAACTTTGGATGTACCAGCTGTGGGTCTTTTGGTAAGTTATTTTGCACCTTTGTTTCCTTCCCTATGAAATAGGGACTAGCAGAACCTACCTCACAGGTTATGCAGATTAAATGAAACATGGTACGTGTAAAGGACTCACTATACCTCCTCACATATAAGAAACACTAAGAAACCCTGAGGCCAGATGACTGAGTGACCTTCTGAGGAGATACCACCATTAGATGTCAGAACATCCTGGGGCACCTGTCAGTCTTGTGGGTTTGTATACAATTTTTAAAAATTCATTTAAGTATACTAATGATGTGTGTGTGTTTTTTTTTATCAGTTTCAGGAGTACAAAACAACATAGTGATCAGACATTTACACACCTAACAAGTGATAACCCCACCAAGTCTACCACCTATCTGACACTGTACATAGATATTCCAATACCATTAACTACATTCCCTGTCCTGTACTTTACATCCCATGACTAAAAATATATGCATTTTTAATTATAGTTGACATTCAATATTTTATATTAGTTTCAGGTGTGTAGCACAGTGGTTAGGCATTTATATGATTTATGAAGTGAACCTCCCAATAAATCTAGTATCCATCTGACACCATACATAGTTTTTACATTATTGACTATATTTCCCATACTGTATTTCACATCCCCATGACTATTTTTAACTACCAAATTGTACTTCCTAATCCCTTCACCTTTCTCAGCCCCTCAACTAACCCCCTCCCATCTAGCAACCATCATTTTGTTCTCTGTATCTAGGTGTCCATTTCTCTTTTGTTTGCTTGTTTATTCTGTTCTTCAGATTCCACATAATCAGTATACTAAAAAAATAAAAATAAAAAAGTTAATCCTGATTTTTTAAAAAAAAAATCCTTTTAAGTAGTTCACAATTAGGAAAGTCCACAAATTTTTCCTGGCTCTGTAGCCTCATCCAATTACTTCTGAATCAAAACTATTCGTATAAACACTTAAATTATGGATGGTGTGACATGAATTTATGCTAAAGTAGCTTATGCAGGCTTTTCATTCATTCATCACTGATCTAAAGACATCTATGAAACACGTATCACTGATATTTTAAAGGCAAATATTTGATACTACTCTCTTCTCTGCAGTCCCATTCTCTGCAATTTCCATTTCTCACAGCTATGTTTTTTTAAGTTTCCACTGCCCCCAACATATCTATAACTATACCCACCCATATGCTATTTCTCTTCCTCTTCCTCTGGGCCTGGCCCACCCACTGCCTTCTCTGAGACCTTCCTCCTCCATCGGTGTGCTCGCCTTTCCCTTCGAGAGTGAGAGCATTCAGACTGTCCCCTCTCCCACCTCCCATTTATTCTCTCACCCTACTGCCAACTCCACAGACTACCTCAACCTTCTCATGTAAGGTGACTGCTCTAAAGCAGCTGACCATGGCCCCTATCTCCAACCTCTCAGACCACTTCTTTTTAACCTCCTTCAGGGGCTGCCTTCCTTCCCACTGCCTTCCCAGTGTCCTCAGCCTACCTCTCACTCTCGTCACTCTTCCTGCATAACCCTGTCCAATCTCGTAGCTGTCACCAGCACCTGTATGCTGATCACTCCCAAATCTGCATTTCTGTCCTATCCTTCTTCCTAAACATCATTATCATACAGCAAACTTTCCTCAGGCAGTTCTACCTGGATGGCCCACAGGTACTTCAAAGACAACATGTTTAAATCCAAACACGTCATCAATCTAGATGTCACTTTCTCCAGGAAATCGTCCCTAAAACTCCATACCTAGTTGGGTACCCATAGTATGCCATAGGATTCCCTATTAGAGCACGTAAAACTCTATGGAGATTATTTGAAACAATCTGTTCCTGGCTAAAGTACAAACACATCAAGAACTAGAAATGGGGTCTATTCACTTCTGCCTCTGGCTGGATACATAGTTGTTCATCTCAACCCAGAAACCTATAAATCTAGAGGAAGAAAGTTACAAAGAGCAACTTAAAGTATCCATACTCTGTTACATCATTGTATATAATACAAAGGGCACCAAAAAAAGTATACACATTTTAAGAAAGGAAAAAACTGTATTAAAATTGTGATACTCAATATATATCAGTATTCAGGTAACAACAGATGACTACAAGTCACGTGTATACCTTTTTTTGCCACCTCTGGTATTTAAGGGCTTTAAAATATCATTTTTGTCCTGCTGAGTGATAAGAGTAAGGAAAAGAATACAAATTAATTTATGTAACTAATTACCTACCTAAATATTAGAAACTAAAATACCCATACTCTCTTTTTAGACTACAAATATTTAATGTACATACACAGAACTTCTTAACTCAGCCTTGGAGTTTTAATTCAAGTGGGAGGGTTGGGAGCAAAGAGGCAGGGTGACTTGGAAGTAGGTAAAATTCACCAGCTTTTCCACAAAAGACTGTCAGGTATTCTGCTCATATTAAGAGAAGAAGCTCTGCTTATTAAAAACACACTCTAAAGGAAAGTCACCTAAAAGGTTTAATTCTCAGAAGAGGCTGTGCCATATTCTGGGAAAGGACCTATCTTCTGTGAAAGAAACCCAAATAGGAGTCCACGTGGCCCTCTCCTGTGCGTGGACATGCTTCTGAGAAGGACACGGCAGGCTCTGCACACAGCACCTGTCCCGAGCGCCAAATATCCCTCAACAGCACTGGTGCTCAGTCAGGCACAGCATGGACTTTACCTGCATCACCCTAACCTGAGCCCTGACAACACAGGCCAGGCCCAAGTCTTCCCCCTAGAGCTACACAGCTTGGGGTGCAACTGGTATACCACTGTCAAATGGTAAGCCATTGGATTTGACATCAAAAAGAGAAGGCTCTTACACACGGATGCTTTCTGGAGTAGTATGGGCTTCTTCCCATTACTGCTGATGGTGCAGTCTACGATGGACAGCTCGTATATTCTGCTCAGAGGGTCTCTAAAGCTACACCCTCCTGTCAGGTGAACCCACCACCACCTCAGACCAGGAGAGGGGCTAGGCAGGACACTTCAGAAAGTGGAGGCACCATACTTTCTGGATCGTGAGCCTCTATGTCAGTCAACTGCAGAGTCCACAGCCAATATCTGCCTCTTAGTCTGAGGTAAGTCCTTAACCCCCAGTGGCCCTTTCCATCCCGGCAGTCCTGAGGAACGACACCAACAGGCTCTCAGCCAGGGAATATGGTTGGTATGAAAAGGGGCAAGCAGGGCCATGCTGACCGCCTGTCTTCTCCGTCAAGGCTAAAAGCCCGAATAATGTAACCGAAGTGCAGAATTCAGCTGACCATCATCAGTTGCTTTTTCATTTGTTTGTGTGTGTGTTTTATAAGGAACAAAACAGGTGTTTTTTCCCCCCGAAGCAGACCACTGACGCTGAGAGTCCTTTTTTGTTTTGCAACAGGTGTCTAAATCACCTGACTACTCCGTTCTTTATACCATATATTGGTAGCCAATAAATAGTGCTTTCTCCCATGTGAAAGAAAATGCATGAATTTGATGACACTAGTAAAAACCAAAGCAATAATGAAACACTTGCTTTCCTTACTAGGGGCCTGACCCATCTCCATGCTTGCGGGTAACAGCCCAAGGAGAAGCTACGTTAGAGGGACGTAATATTGCAGATCACAAGGAGTGGTGAAACACAACTAGTCGGGTCACATAATGGATGATGATGGAGAAGGCAATCTCGTGGCCACCAGAAGCACCAGTAAGAAGTCCTGCCCCCAACAACGAAGGGGTTAGAAGGTACTGCACGCACTTCCTCTATAGGACCACGTGTCCCAAGGCTGCAGATTTACATTGGTCACTACTAGTTCTGAAAAGTCAGCTTTCTTTTCCAAATCTGAAAGTCATAATTGTTGAAACCCAATCTGGCTTTCTCTTGTTGGCAACAGGCTTGTCTTCTGTGCCCATATCAGAGAATGGAAGTGTGTGTGTGTGTGTGTGTGTGTGTGTGCGCGCGCGCGCGCGCACATACACACACAAACCTTCATTAAGAATAAAGTAAATAAACCTCACGCCAATCTCATAGCAATTCAAAGTCAATTGTGCTATATTTACTCACATAATCAGTCCTGTCTACATGTATTTTTCTAATGAAATAAGGTGGGAAATTAAACACAGAGAGTGCGGCTCAGTCTCACCACCTGATGGACTCAGGGCACTGTGGTGAGGGCTGAGGGGGAGGGTGGTCAGCAGTGCTGGGACAGGTGTCTGACACTTTCCTAGGACCATAGGAAAGGTGTCACTTTCAGCTATGGCCACAGGGTAATGCAGTAATTCTGCAAAGAGCTGCCTGACCCTTCTGGGGCAGTGGCGAATGCCACTCCCCACCCCAGTTCCTTCCTAAAGAGAGAATGTGGACATCTGGTCCGAGTGCTGGGCTCCTACGGGAGTTATCGTGAGATTCTTGACAAACCCAGAAGTGTCTGTAAGACCATCCAGTCCCTCAGCATTCTCTCCTGATGGACCAGCCTTTGAAGGACTGACAAGAACTGTAAAGCTCTAGAAAGGGATTAGCCTATTTATTACAAACTGTGTTTATTTAGGTTTTCGCCTTTATTTCCCACTATATTCCCACTAGGATACAATTAACCACCCCCTCACTCATCAGAAATATTAGAAAGACGCACAAAAATAAAATAAATGCTGCATCTAAATGTAACTTCCCAGAATTACAGAATTGTAATGTTATTATACAAAGCCACCCCAAAATAAAAAGGAAGAAAAATGAAGTATCCTGAAAGAGCTTCTTTTTCAAAGGAATGTTTATCCCTTTAGTTCTTGCTACTCAAAGGTAGGTCTGTGGATCAGCTGGTTAGAAATGTAGACTCATAGCCCCACCCTGCACCTATTAAAACAGAATTGATATTTTACCAATATCCCAAATTATCTGGATGCACATTCAAGTTTGAGAAGCACTAGCTATCCTGGGTGACAGTTAATACAGAGAGTACACTAACCTACATCCTCAAAATAGTTTGCTAAGCTCTGGTTCTCCTCCTCCACGTGATTTATTTCATAGAAAAACAAGGATATTTTGAAATTTGAAAACAAAAACCGATTACGTCCCAGAACTGGTGATGACCCACTGAAGTCAAGCCTGTTTCTAAGCTAAACTGTCTGGGAAGTAATTAACGTTTCAATGAAAACTGACAGAAAATTTGTTGTCACTCCATAACTCAGGTAAACAGCACAGGTATGACAGGAAAATTTTAACTAAACCTAAAAGACTCACACTACAACACTCCAGAGGATTTTTGAAAACTAATTTCCTGTCCACAAAAAAGGAAAAATAAAATTATTTTCAGTATCAAGTTAAGCACCCAGCTCTAAACTGAGTTGCTACATAGTCACTTTTGTTTCCCTCAGCCAACAATGAACCTCCTGGGAAGAAACTACCTGAAGAAGTTTAAGTACCCTCTGACTTTCTCCACATGTGAGTGGAGAAACTCCGAAGGGAAAGAAGACACAAGTACCATTAACGGCTTCTGCACTTTTGGATTCTGCAACCCTATGAATGGAATGATCACAGATGCTTAAGGTGGAAGGACTCTGGGAGATGACTTATTGCGGCTGGTCCACTTACCCAGGAATCTCTTTCTACAAAGTACCTGGCAGTGGGCCTACAGCCTCCTAGAGACAGGAAATGGTTACCTCTAAGACAGCCTAGGGCAGCCCTATCACAGAGCTATTAGATACTGTCACACCCACTGTCTTCCTCATAGCGACCAGAACAACTCTATTCCCCCCTTCCCAACTCCTTCAAACACTCTGAGAGCCCCTCTCATGTCCCCAGGTGTTATGTTTCCACAGACTCAACCCCTTTAGATGATGTGGTATCCTCTTACCCTAGAGTAGCTGTGTATTTTGTTTCTATTGAAACTAAATTATGATTAGCCTGACATAATTTAATGAGACCCACAGTGCCAAATGAAGTCATTTGATGTAATGGGTGGTAATTCAATACATTCTCCATGAAACATCAAAGATTATGTAATGGTTAATATATCTACATGTTCGTAGTACAACCATAAGTAAGGGCCTATTTGTCTGCTAGACTATGATGTACAACTAAGAAAAACTATCAACCTCTGCTCAAAAATGTCCCTGCGTGCCATCTTCAGGCACAGAACTCTGCACCACATGGATGACCTGACCCAATGTGGCCTTTCTGTATCCTTCCTTGTTTATGATGAAGAGGCATTTTTAAGGAAGCAAAGGGTATAAAAGCACTACATTTGGCATTCACAAAGCAATTGACACTTTTATTACTTAACATCACAATCTTATGAGGTAGGCCAGTATAAGTGCTGTCACTTTGTAAGTGATTAAACCAAGACTGAGAATAGGAAATGAAAAAAATAGTGCGCTGCCCAGGGCCAAACAGAAAGCAAGGTTGGAGACAGCTGAATTCAGAAACTTCAGTTAAATTTCAAGACAAAACGGAACAGGCAAAATTGAATGTAAGTTTTATGGATTTCACTTTGAAAGAAAGCAAGGAAACATTATGTTACCATTAAATGATATTAAAATCGTTTTTTATGGCCTTGATTTTGCCACCAAGGCTTAATTCCCAAAAGAAAGAAAATTTAAACAGGCGAAGTTATTCCAGGTTACAAATTTCATTTACACACACACACAAAATCTTGCATTCCATTTTGAGAGATTAATTTTTCCCCCAAATTTCAGTTACTTTAATCAACATTATGCCAAAGGGCCTCGTTCAAGTTGCTAAACCTAACGTGTCGATGATTAGATCCACTGGTTCAGAGGAACATTCTCCCAAAATCGATTCTTAGCATTTTCTAACTCTCCTACATTTTCAGAAAAGAGAATCTGGAACACAGGAAGGAATCATTTCCCCACAAACAACACTCATTTTCAGCCTCATCAAAAGGCATCTGGTTAAAACCCATCTGAACATCTTATGCATTCCCCCAGTTATCCTGGTGGCCCCAAGCCAAGCAAGCTCACATCCTCAGCACCAATTACCTGTCCCCTCACCTGGCTTGCTCCAAAACGCACCACCTATGGGCTGGGCACATGTAGTACTCAGCTCCCTGCCGCCAGCATTTCACTGCTTCTCATTCACACATCCCTGCCTTCTCCACACTGGCCACCAGCTCCTTCAAGGCTGCAGCCCACAGGCCCTCACCGTGGAAAGCTGCTCTTCTTAGAAATACATTCACCCTGCACTTGCTGAGTCCCTTTCCCGAGCTCTGGGGCTCTCAGCCAATGAGTCCTGCAGCCAAGCACAGAGTCACTTCTAGCCAATGAGAGTGAGTGCCGCCACCTTCACTGCTCTAGACCAATGTGCTGCAGAACCAACAGCAGGGCTCAGCCCTGCTAAGTGAAGGCGGTGGTGCCTCCACCCACCATGCTCCCCAACTTCTGCCCTTTGTGTCCTGGTGCACTGCCTTGTCCCCTGAAGGCTGATAAATGGAATGGGGGTAGATCTGGAAATGTTTGCTTTGCTGGGACTGAAGGAAAGGGAGTCGAGGCACCTGAGGGTCAAGATCAGGGGTCTGAGGTAGTTTGCTGACACTCTGAAGGGCTAGGAAGCCTGTCTAAGGAGGTCTAGAGGAAGCTATGGTCAGAGCATGTCCGCCAGCGGTCGCTTTGAAGAGAACCAAGTGTGTAGATCAGCACTCCTGGGAAGACCCACTTGGAGACTACATTGTCAGTGTTCTGCTTCACCCCCTCCCCCGCTACAGGAGAGCAGGCCATGTCCACCCTGTGTTCACTAAACAAGCTCCACTTCATTCCTCCTTATTTCTACTCACAGTCTTTCCTCTGGGTGGACTTTCCTCCCTTTTATTTTCTCCTTCTGAAATTCTGCTTGTCCAGGGTCCATTTCAAATGCCACTCAACCATGAAGGTCCCACTCTCTCTATTGGATGTGCCCTCATCTTCTGAAACAGGCTGTGTCAGCTTTGTATTGCAGCTATTTATGCGTGCAGCTTATTGCCCTACAAGTTCCCAGCAAACTCTCTCTCTTTCCTTGCATCCCCTACAGTAGGGTGTTTTTGGTTTTTGGTTTTTTGTGGTTGTTTTTTTTGAAACTGCATGTTTCAACCTATGAATGGGAAATTTTTTTTTTAATGAAAAAGAAATAGAAATTGTCAAAGTGCACCAAACATATCCATCATACATGGATAAGTGTAATTTCATGACACTTCTGTTTCAGGTACGTAAGTGTATGTGTGCGCAGGAATGTAGTAGGTTGTAATGTTAAATGTATTTGTTACTGTGAGTCATGGTCTAAAACATGTGAAACCAATGCTCT
The DNA here is from genome assembly GCF_964194185.1 of Rhinolophus hipposideros. NCBI lineage: Eukaryota > Metazoa > Chordata > Mammalia > Chiroptera > Rhinolophidae > Rhinolophus > Rhinolophus hipposideros. Next base: position 10,453,804 of record NC_138058.1, on the reverse strand, counting down.
ACAGTACCTACCCTATAGTACTGCCTAATATTCTCTGTTATTGAATTGAACAAATAGATGAGCATGAAACTGTCCATTTATTACAGCTTCAAATGGTTCAAATTTGAAAGATTATAAAATGCCTATCTGAACAAAAATAAATGGATTCTGGCCTACATGAAGCTATGTGGGGGCGGGGGGGAGGAAGAGGGTTGTAGACAGGGATCTGAATATTTACTATTCTATTTCAAATAGACTTTCTCCCCAGTAACTAAAATGTGTTTATATTTAAGAAAGATTAAATCCAATTTGAACTAAGTTCCTTTTGGAAAACTTCTCATTCATTGCAAGCAATTCATGATTACAAAGTTCTGCATCTTAAGCCTTTGTTCAAGCTCTTTCTTTGCCCAAGATGCCTCTATGTCCTCTCGATACCCCCACCCCCACAGTGTGTAAAAATTCCATTTATCTTCCAAGAATTAGTTCAAAGGTCATCTATTCTATGGAAGTTTGTTTGTGTTTTTTTTTTAACTCAATTTTTCTTCTTTCCCTCTTCTACCATCTACTCCACTCCCATGTATGGTCTTTCTCTCTTCTGAATCAAAAATGCTGAAAACTTCCTTTTTCACCCTTCTCATTCCTCTACTAGACAATAACATGCACAACCACGGTTATTTATCTTTGTATCCCCTACAGCAACCAGCATAAGGTCTCATACTTAAGAGATAATCAATAAATATTTGTTAAGTGTATAAAAGCAACAGTTAGCCTGTTAAAAGGCCCTGAGGAATGGCTTACATGCCCAGCAGCTGATCAAAAGCTGATGGAGAACAGCAAGAAGAGCCAAGAGATGGCGGGGAAGGCTGAGGACAGGCGCTGCTCCTCTGGACACCTGCCCCCGTGAACCTACTGAATCCCCACGTGTCCAGGGATTCAACTCCACAGAATGAAGCTGTGGAGCTGGGTACAGAAGGGGTATCTTCGCCTTACTCCAAATTCTCCACTCTCACTTCAAACCAGAGATGGGAAATGGAATTAGAGGTGGAAATTAATCTTACCTTTCTCAACTTTAAGGTAAGCATAAAAGAAAAGTTGAAACAGCCACCTGCAGGTCAAAAGACCCCCCCCCCTTGAAAAATAAGTAGAGGTGTTTCTGAGTTGGCGGGGGGAGGTACATAAGGAAGCAGAGGAGATGGTTCCTGAATTATCAGCTGATGGTCTACATGGATTATATACAACAGTACCGAATTTTCCTTTTCATATTGTCTGTACAGTCATATGGGGACTATACAGTCAGATGGGGCCACTTTCTGTGACCACTAGACTAAGCTAGCTCAGGTTCAAAGCCACAGTCACAAGTAACAAACTATAATTGGTTTTGTTAGAAAATGATGCCCACCAATTGGAAAAAAATTGTTAGGAATTGAAATACAGTTTCTTTTCCATTAATCTATATCTTCCCCAACCTCTCAAAAGAAAAGTGTTTTTCTACAATGAATTAAAGGAAGAAGTTTTTAGTGGTCTTTAAATTTATACATTATATGGGTATGTGTGTGTATGCGTATGTATGTATGTTAATTCATATAAAGCATAATTTCCTAAATCATGGTACTTTGTTTTCAAATTTTTAGTTTTATATCATTTAGGACTTTGACCTTCTCTTTCTTAACTACCAATCCATCAAGGTTTTGATTTGTAATTAATTTCAGAGCAGCCCACATAAACTGGGAGTCATCTGCAGTAGTGTGGGAAATGCAATGGATCTGAAACCAGAAAACTGAGCTTTGAAATTAATGCCTAGTTCAAATACAGTGCCTCCAAGTCTAAATGTGTGACCTTGGGCAGATTACCTGATCTTCCCTACCCTCGATTTCCCAATTTGTAAAATGGGAATAACAACAGTACTTGCTTCCTAAAGTTGTTGTGAGGATTAAATGAGCTAAAACATGTACTGTACTTAGAACAGAATTAGCATGTCATGTACTTAGAACCGTGTCTGCTAAATGTAAGCGTGCAGTAAATGTTAGTTAAAAAAATTCTGCTGTGGTTTGTTTTATGGTCTCAGTGAAGTCATTTTACAGTTCAAAGCCTCCATTTCCTTGTGTATAAAATGGGACTACTACCACTTACCACCTCCTAGACTGTTATGAGATTCAAATAAGAAAACAATGGATATAAAAAAGTCTGACACGCAGGAAGTATACAAATGTTAGTTACTGTGGATTACTCATAACTTAAAAGTAAACCATAAACTTAAAAACTTATAAACTTAAACATAAGCCATTAAATTGAGTTAGAAAGAAAATACCATCCATAACTGAGCAAATTCATCCATAACTGAGAAAATGTCTGTGTTAAAATGCATACTCAAGGAGTTTGGTTCATCTTTATCAGAAATATACAAGGTTCTGTAAAATGTTATTTCCACATCTGCAAGCTAGAATCACTCTCTCAGTCGAGCCAAACTGTCCTACTATATTGTAAGCAAGAGAGGCTGCACGCTTTCATAAGGCAAACATAAATTGATGCCTTGATTAAAACCTGATTGCCAGTATAGCAACTTTTTAAAACTGTGTAATTTTTTTCACTTTTAAAAATAGTAAGTATACTGTAGCTAATGTAAATTTCAACTAATTCAACAGACATTTGTTGTATAACTGTGCTCCAGGTAACTCACCTGGGAACTAAGGATGCAAAGGGAAATTAGGTCCTGTGCTAGAAAAGCCCACAGATTAAGGCTGATAATTTCAAAACATTACTTGTAAAACTCAGGAAGGGGTTTCAATGTGAGTCACTACGCAGACAAGCAGCATGAAAATATGCCAAAACAATAGGTTCTTCCCTCTAACTGAAAAAGTGCCATCTGAAAGCAAAAGTCATTTTTAAAGCACAGTTTCTATCTGGAAACCTATTGAATTTGTGCCAGAAACCAACATTCCTTATTGTAGACCTGTAAAGTAATAGGTATCTGTAAATGAAAGGCTGAAATAACCCCAGGAGCAACAACACAGTAATTAGCAACTTTTATAGAGTAATAACATGTTTCATATTCTTTCGACATTGACTCTTTGAAGTTCCCAGTGTAATACATAAAAGTTTTATTACGTTAGGACCCATCCTTGTGTATTTTATAGGTGCCCCTGTTATGCAGAGCAAGCAGTACTTACTCATCTTTGCACCTTTTATTAAAATCTGCTCGATGATGCGCTAGCTTTGTGTCCAGTTTAGTTTGATAAACCTGGCTTTAGAAGGCAAACGCCACTAGGAAAGCCTAAATCACTGAAAATATACGCACATCCACAGATCAGCTCAAAGACCATACATCATAAAGCAGCTTAGCTTTAAATTTTTACATTGCATATTCATGTGCACACCACTTGCGGTTGTAGACACATGTGAACTCTCTACTGAATTAAGGAGGAAAAAAAGCCCAGCTCTACAATAAGTGATTACCAGAGGCAGAACAGAGTGCAGTTAATATGCTTGTTTCAGCAGATGTTCATTGCCGTAAATATTAAACGTAACACAAGTTCCTCCAGGAACATGGAAGCACTGATTTTACCACCTGAATAGGGCTGGTTGGAAAAATTTAGGCGTGGGGGGTGGGGGGGGAGATAAAAAGGATGCTGAAGCAGCCAATGGGATTTTTAAAACACCCACAACTGGAATTGAACTGCTTCTAGCGGCGATTTACCTGCAGCAGCTCCTCAACGTGAGAACCTGAGCACAGAACCCGGAGGGCTCCCGGGGCTGCGGGCCGTGAGCGGGGCATAGAGGGGTACAGGGGGCGAGAGGGGACCACTGTAGTGGGAGGTGTGCGGAAAGGGCCCCACGGAATTGGGAACCTCTAGGAAAGGAGTTTTCCCGGGCCCAGGCCTCTGGAATTCCCGCACAGAGAAAAACACTCGTCCCCCTGCCCTGGTGCTCACTTTCCGTGTCGAGTGGGAGTGGGTGGGAGGGGACAGAGAGGACGCGGCCGCCCAGACCTGGCGCCCACACGCGGTGGCTGGAGCGTCCTCCAGGGCACTTCGCTGCAGCCCCAACTCCAGGGGGTCGATGGTGGGAACCGGAGGCTCTCGCGGAAGAGGGAGGGGACACGGGCGAGGGAAGACAGGGTAGGGGGTCGAGGGCTGCATCGCGGGCACTAGTGACACGTTCTAGAAATCGGTTCTTTTTTCTCTGCACGGCTGCGCTCTGCCCCTGGCTCCCCGGATCACCGGCCCCTGGGCTGGGGCAGGCAGCACGGCGCGGGGGAGGGGGCCGGAGAGGGGGCCAGAAGACGGGAGGCGGCCGCGCATCCCCCGGGGGAGGCAGACAGGAGCCGGCGCCGCGGGCGCCCCGGCCCACCCCACCCCCACAGCCAAGCCCCCGGCCCAGGTGAGGCGCTGGCCGCCGCGGCCGCCCCCAGTCGCCCTGCCCGCCCCAGCGGCCGGCGCGGGGACTCACCACAGCGACTCGAGGTCCCATTCCTGGAGCAGGGCTAAGTCGAAGCTGTCCATGGTGGGATGTCTCGGTGTCAGCGCCGCCGAGGCTCGGGCCGCCCGCGCGCTGCAACGAAAAGCGGCGCTGAAGGTGCATCCCCGCGGCGCCGGGGCCGCCCGCCGCCCGCCGCCCCCCGCCGCCCCCCGCCCCAGCTCCGGCTCCCGGCGCCCCGCTCCCCGACGCCGCCGGCCGGCCGGGCGCCCGCGGCCGCACTCACCCGCTCGCCGGCTCGCGCGCAGGCACACTCGGGAGAGCGGCGAGCTCGCCGCGCCGCGCCCGCCCGCCCCTCCTCCTCCCCGCCCCTCCTCCTCCCCGCCCCGCGCCGCCGGCCGCCTCTTTCTCCTCGGGGAGGCGCGTGTGCGCGGGCGAGGCCGAGGCGCGCGCACCCTGAGCCCCGCGCCGCGCCCGCCCGCGCGCCCCGGCGCTCCCGCACCGCCCCTCGGGGTCCCGCGGCGCCCGCAGGCCGCGCCGCCCGGCTCCCCGCACCCTCGCCGCGCCCGCCCGCCCGTCCGCGCCTCGGCAGCCAGGGGGCGCCCGGGGCGGCCCTGCGAGCGGGGCGGAGGGCCGGGCGGGGGTGCCGGCGGGGGTGCCGGCGGGGGTGCCGGCGGGGGTGCCGGGCGGGCCGCCCCGCGCGCTCCTCCTGCTCGGCGCGCTCTCCTTCCGGGCCCAGGATCCGTTTGACCCGTCCGTGCGCTCCGGCAGCGCGGAGGCTGCAGACCTGGAGTCGGTGCTGGGAAATGCCGGGCCGCCCCAGGCCCGTGAGAGTTAACTGTGCCGCCTCCCGCCGCGCCGTAAACAAACCATTTAAAATATCTGGAGTCAGTAAGTTAAGGGAAATAAAGGCGAAGCGGAGAAGACAGCTCTTCTGGCAGGACCTGCAGTTTGGCCTGCAGTGGGGGGGTGGGGGGGGGTCCCACCACCCTCCAGCCGGCCAGTCCCTGGAAACCAAGCTCCCCACTTTTTATTTCTGACAGGGAAGGGGGCAGGCCTCTGGGTGTAGACGGCAAACTTCCCGCCCCATCTCCAGTCTGGAGAGTGGCGTATTGTCAGCTGGAAGGATGCTATAGTGTCACTGTGGCTCCTAAAACGCGAGTCCTTATTATTCTTACTTCTTGATGTTAAAAAACACTTTCCTCTTTCTGGCTTCTATAGACGCGCTGAGAAGCCCGCTTCTCCAAATCCGGGAACCCTTCCTCCTTCCCGACCCTCCTGTCCTCTTGACCACAGCTCGGGGAGCCTCACTCAGGATTCCAAAGGCTTCCTGGAGAGAGCAGTGCAGAGCAGCGAAACTGAGTCCCACCACTTGCACCTATCCCCCTACCCCGCCCCACACACATACACACATACACACATACACTGCCTGCCATTGGGAGGCCTTTCTGGTACTCTCCCCTTTGTTCTTTCTCAAGAAGAGCCACTGACTGGGGCCACTGGAAATCTAGAGCCCTAGGTAGAAGGCACAGGATCCCGCCAGGGTCAAGCCCGGGAGTCACCCTCCTCACCTCCCTGAATGAGGATTAACAAACGAAGTCTGGAGAACATGGAGAAGAAGAAAAGACCAATGAGAATTCCTGGCTATTTGGAGTTGGATTACAAAATACTCATCCACTCGTCCTTCCCCAAGCTCTGAAGCAGCCCTTCTTTTATTAACACCCGTAACTAACATGCAGAATGTAAAACAGTAAATTAAGGCGGAGGGAGCTTCTACATAGCTTGAGAAAACGGAATTGTTCTTTTACAAGCTGACAATTCCGGTCCCTAAAAGCCTCCCTCATTAGTGGAAGGTAGTACCAAGGCTACAGGAGAACAAAGAGATTCTGAACAGGAGAAAGTACAGGTGTGAAGGGCTGTCTTCCCAAATCCCTGTCCACAGTGTATTTGGAGAGAAGGGAAAAAAAAAAAATCTGTCTTCCTAATATCTCCTTAGCATACGCTTGCGGGAAATGTTTGCTCTGGCAAAAGTGAGATGCCTGAGCCATCCAGACAGCATTCCCAGGAACAAAGGATGGGGGTGGAGGAGAGGAGGGAACAGCCCCTCTCTGGAAGAACTGCAAGTTCCAACGCCTGAACAAGAAATGCATCCTGTCCCTGTGCTGGGGGCAGCAGCTGGGAAGCTTCCAGAAGCAGACCTCCCACCCCTCGCAGAGACTTGGCTCTCCTTCGCTTCCCACCACATCTGTTTATACAAAAGAGGGCTGCTGAAGAACAAACAGAACCGTGTTTACTGGGAGTCCCATTCTGGACTTGAAGCTCAACATACTGATTTGTCTTCACCATGGAGGCTGAAGATAAATAGATGTTCCCCGGAAAGAAAAGAGAAAGCATTGGGGGTATGGAGCTGGTGGAGGGGTTGACTCATGAAAGGCTTCTCCCCAAAAGCCATGTAGTAATGGGGACGTTTATATTTGAACCTAAACATGGTGACTTGTGTTAATACATTAGTGTTCTTGAACCTTTCATTGTGGGTATTTACTTTTTTTTTTACATTTTTTACATTTTTTTACATTTTTTCCCCATTAGAAATAGCTCCTATTTTCTTTTGGGGGCCTCTAGCATGGGAGAAGTTGCATTGATACTTTTATCCCCGGATGTATGTTTTTGTGTAGCATGTCCAGTTGGAGGATAGAGCCTTTGAAGAAACCCAAATAGTTGTAGATACCATTTTCACTAAGTAGTCATGGATATAAATCTAAATGAATAGTATTTACAAGTGAAATGTAGACCATCAATGACAGCCTTTATAGGGAGGTCTTTATTCTTATTATTATCTGGTTTATTAAGATGGTCACATCATTCTCCAGCCCCTAAGTACCTTCACCAAAACAAATATTTAATCTAATTGTCAAATTTTTAAATCCTTAATACAAAGCAAAAAAAAGGGGGGGGGTGGCTTGGACTTCTTGGAATTAGAATGTCAGAACTAAAGGGGAAGAATTTTTGCCAAGGAGTAAGAGACTATCTAAATTAAAAATAAAAACGGGTGTTTCCTATGAAGCTGATGAAGCTTCTATGCACACTAACGGCCTCTGGCAATTCTGCAGACACTGAGTGAAACCACCCAGTTCCCGAGAGCTGTGGGGTAGGCAGCTCCATGAGGGGAGCTGCTGGCTTCCTAGGTCAGGTCTGTTTGTTTAGGTGAAAAAAATCTACAAAGGAAAGGGACTAAGGAATGATTCCTGCTCAGTCTGGGGCAGGCATACAAGTGCACTTAGCAGGGGCTCCACTCACACCCCCTAAACCTGAATCGGAAGCCTCCTAAGTAGACCCAGAAGCAAATCTATGGTGTCCAACTAAGATCTCCTTTTGGCTATGAATGGAGAGAAGAGAGTTTGCGTGGCTTTATTTATTCATGCCTTATTCTGAAGACATGGCTGCAACTCAGAGGTCGCCTTTGTGACCAGGTGGGGGTTTTCCTTTTCTAATCCCAACTTTCCCCTAGAAAAAGATGTTTGGCCAAAAGCCAGCTGTGCAGGTGGTCTTGCTGGAAGGTGATGGGAGCCTCCACTCCACCTCCAGCATGGTTTGTCACTACACCTTCTCTCCTGTTCCAGCCAGGCTGCTTCTCCTTCCAGAGGCTTCCTGGGTGTTGTAACTGTATCTACAGATTGCAGGATAAGCTCTCTAGGCTTTCTGCTTGCAAATTACATGCTAATATGTCGAGCCCCAGGACAGCTTTGGTTTTGATGCACCTGGGAACTCTAATGTCTTCAGGCCTCTGCCTCTCCATTGGTATCTCAGAGTGGTTCTAGCCTGGGATCGAGGTGCCTTTCTGTTTCTATTTTTTTCATCATTCACCAGGTCCCGAGCAGATGGTGTGGCTGTGCTGGCTGTCATCACTCGTCCTATGTTTCCATGGAAACATGGGGCATAGGGACCATCTCTGCCTTGGGCTCTCTGACAGTATCCTCCGGCAAGAACTTCAGCACTCTGGCCCCCTCCCCCTTGTCTGCCCACATCCTGGAGAGTTGGAGAATGTTGTGGGTCATTCCAGGGATCATCTAAGCACACGTTCCCCACAAATGGTTGTGAAGTGACCGGGAAAGGGGTTGGGGTGGAGGGTGCCTGTCCCCCCATCGTATGGCTAAGGCCGATTTGCAATGGTGGCATATTTGAACTATTTGCCACTCAGCCAGCTTCCATAATGGCTGATTATCACCCAGATATCAAGAGATGCTTCTAAGATTGCATGTGATCATCATGCAACAGATACTTAATGAGCGTAAGGGTGTTACTGGGATTCTGAGATTCTGCCCCCTCCACCTGTGTTTCTTTTTTGAGTTTTTTGTTGTTGTTTTCTTTGGTACAAAACCAGGTTTTCCCTAAGGAATGCACCTTCCTCAAAGTTTCTAATGTCCTCCTGCCTACATAATTCACTTATATAGCCACTAAGGCATTAATTAGATTCAGAAGTCCATGGAAACAGCAGAGCTGGGCAGGGTCAGAGGCCAGGCAGGGCAAGGAAAAGAATGAGGAAAATGACCCTTGGGAGAGGGCAAGGAAGTGGAGGGAAATGTTTCATGCCATTCAAGTAGCAGACGAGACAAAGATAATTTCAAAATGTGATCAACTACCATAACGCTGTTGCAAGAATTAAAGTAATGTCCAATTAAAGTGTTCTTTAAAAAAAAAAACATCTAGTATAAGAATTCCATGCATGTCTTTGGTGGCAGTTCCTCCTCACACAGCTGGTATGAAAGACTAGCGTTTGAAGCTCACCACGTTTTTAAAAAGTACAAGAAACAAAGCAGGCACATGCATGAAGCTGCAGACACAGGCCATTCACACAAGTGCACCAGAGAAGTATTTCCTATCGCAGATCGTGTATTTTGTGCCATGCTGATTTACTTTGGGGATAATCCCATTATTTGTGGTATGAGAAGATCCCTTGGTGTTGGTAACAAGAACCAAGCATCCTGACTTAACACTTAATATCCCCACTGGCTCTTTCTTGTGCTTCTTCAAGGTGCGCATGGGCCATCGTGCAAGCTTCAAGGACTCAGAACCTGTAAGTAATCGTGATGACAGCAAACATTTCTAAGATATGATGTGCTGGGTGCTGTTCTATTAGCTCCATTGATTCTCCCTGAAACTAGTTTTTAATTTACATTGCTGCCATTGTTTTCATATACAAGTGAGTAAACTAAGGAGCAGTGAGTAAACTAAGTGTCACCTACCAAAGCATGGCAGAGTGGGGATTGGATGGAGCAGCCACAATACCACACCACCTCTCACCTCTCACCGCTTTTTATCTATAGCACTGGATAAGCACCCATGCCTGTGGGAGCTTAAATAATGAGTGCAATACAGACCTAATCAGAAGGTGAGAGAGAGCCCTCTACCTCTCTCTGTACAATCCTCCTTCCTCTAGTTTTGATGCCAGTGTTCTGCCATACCACACCTGGAGGAAGGCACTAATTCCTTCAAATGTTGGTGTTCTCCTCTGTAACATGAGAAGGCTGGGCTGGACATTCTTTGTCTCTCAGTTCTAAAAAGGTTGGAGTTCTGTTTTCAGTTGCCTCTCCTGTGCCTGTACCAGACAGAAATTCCTAGAGGACGTCAGGAGAGCCATCTATCTTGTTTTAAGATAGGACCTTCTACTCAGCTTAAACAAATCTCAAGGTATTGATTGGTCTGTTCCAAAGAGGAGTGCTTGTTCTTTTAAGTGTTAACAGCCAGCAAGACCACAGTGTCCAAGAGAAGGTCTGGGAGGAAGCTTAGATCTGGGAGGAAATGTGGGGGAAAGTCACAACATGACTGTGAGTGTCAGACTTTTCTCCATGGCGGCACCAGAGAGTATTTAAGCATGTTGCTGATAACCTCCGTGAGACCCCTGGAGGACACTGTAGTTATGAGTGGCTGGATTATGGCTCACAGCCTGAAGACAGAAACTTCTAATTATATCACGTGGACTTAAACATTGAAGGGCTAAGGGCAGCCCTGTAAGAGCCTCACGAGGTCTTTCAGGTAGAGTTTCCAGGCGGGAATTCTCACCCGTTCTCAGGAATTTTTTCACTTTCCAGTTCCTGAATCTGGAAATATAAACTGTTTTCTGTTCTCCATGATGAATCATTTCCACAAAGTGACAACCGATACGACCAGCCACCTGTGTTCAAGAGGCCGATTTTCCCGATTTCCCAACCAACTTTTTCGGGATTCGGGAACAGGAAAGTGAAAAAATTCCTGAGAATTTTTTCAGGAACATTCCCGACTGGAAACCCTAGGTAGAAGTATCTCCTACAGCTCAAAGTCCGTAGTGGAGGTCCTCCAGTCCAGAAAAAGAAGAAACAGAGGGCAGAATCTATCTCAGCAGAAGCGTGAAACACATAGGTGATGGCAGTCACAGATGGTTACCTAACCAATATCCATCCACCCTCTTTACTAACAATCCCTGAGTTTGGTATATCTTCAGGTTCAGCAAGAACCGAACATGTAACACAGTTTGGTTCAATGAGACCATAAACTTAAGTCAGCTGGAATATCCTGGGAAGTTTTGCTTTCCTGGAATAGCCACCCCTTTGTCTATGTCACTTCCTTCTTCTTTCTGTCCAGAATGCAACTAAAGGCCTGGGGTAGTGCAGCCGTCTTGGACCTTGCAGGCAAAAACCACACTCTAAAACTGGCAGATCTGAAGTTAAAGGGAGACTACGTTCTTGATGGTTTCTTCACACAATTGTACCATCTTTCAACCACCTACCTAGCTCTAGAATTTTGGGAACAAAATAAGACCCTATTTGGCTGAGCCACTGTAGTCATGTTTCGATTATCACTGGCAGAGGAGTCCTGATCCCTCCAGTGTGCCCTGCACACTGCCACATACAGTCAGGTCTACCAGATGTCCCAGCCTTGTGCCTCTGCAGGGACAACACTGCAAAAATAAATAAATAAATAAATAAATAAATAAATAAATAAATAAATAAATAAATAACTGTGATTTGGAAAGTCTATGTTTGCTTTCTTAAATATCATCTTGCGTTCTGGGTTCATCGCAACTGTAAGAAAGTCAACTAATAAGAAACCCATGTTTCATTGTTTGAAGATTGACTAATGTGGCTCCAGCATTTTTGAATATTCCACATTAATAATTGTTTCTTTATGTTCATATTATTTATTAACCTGATTAAGTTACTGTTACATCCTCACAGGGACACTGTTAGATCTCATTTCTGGAAAGGAGTGCAGGAATAATAATAGTCAGCCTTTCTTGTGTTTGCCACATACACAAAAATATGCATGTTGCAGACCCTGTCATTGTTTCTACTAATAAACTAATTACCACTGTATGAAGCTGATTTACTTCAGAAGGAGTTTAGAAAACAACTAATTAAGTACAGTATTTTGAAATATAAACTGCATTATAGGGTTAGAACCCTATAATAAAATCACAGAAGCTTGAAAGTCAAGAGAAACCAGAGAGACTCTCTTTAGCTAACCTCCTACCCAGTGCAAGAATTCCGTCTCATCAGCCCTCATACGCTCAGCCTGCACAGTAACATTTCTAGTGATAGGTAGGTCGCCGTCTCAAAACACTTCCTACTCCATTCTTAAGGAGCTCAGCTCTGACCGGAACAACATTCTTCCTCATATGTAAGAATCCCAAATTGATGTTCCTATGATTTCCTAGCACATCACTGGTTTACCAGAAGCATCCCATCAGTGCCCAGTTTCACTCAATTCCTTCTCTCGGTCCTCCATGTAATGAGACTGTTCACCTCAAGTGCCTTCCTTTGACAGAGGGAATTCCTTCTGCAGTTGGGAATTCTATACAGAGAAGAGGAGCCAGTCTCCTAAGAAGGACCACACGGACAGGGGAACAAGAGACACCCGACTTCTTCCCACGGGGAGTTGGTTTCTTGGGGGAAGGGAGTTTCACAAAGAAGCTGGAGCGGGCCTCAAGAAGGAACACGCCCCACCACAAGATAAGGAGTAAGGACACTCCTCAAAAGGAAGATACCGCCCTGGTGTGTCTCAAGGTAGAAGTTGAACAGTGGGGGCGGGGGGGTGCAAAATGGGAGCCCAGATCACGTCAGGAGGATGAGAGCAAGGACAGGAAGAGTCCTGATTAAAGCTCTGAGTCCAAGGTCAGGCCCACTCCTAAAGAAAGTCAGCAGCTCTTTCAAGGGATGATTCCCAGTGTTTTTCCAAAGCTCCAACTCTCGTGTGATGCTTATTGTAATTCTATGTTCTTGGCACAGACAGTTACATATTTATGAACTTAGCATTACTTTCTGCCATTCTCTAGACAACAGTATGAGGTTTATTAAAACATCATGGAAAATTCATACTCTTGGGCCTGAGTGTCAGCCCACATTGCCATGTTGTCATCCTGTCATCCTAAATCTCAAGACAATCTCAAGACAAGGATGAAGTCACTGGGGGTACCCACCGAGGCCAAGTCTAAGAGGCCACTATGAGATTGCAACAATAACATCGATTTTTTTTTTTTTACTGAGAAAACATTAATGAGTACCTCATACATGCCAATCAGTGAGTTAAGAAATAAGGAGAGAGAAAGAAATCAAACAAAGTTTGAACACCCACAGTCTAAAGGATAATGCACATATACCTTCATTCACTTACTCGTTCTTGGCTCGAATACATATTTATTGAGCCAGGTATGTGCTCAGAACTCAGCTAGGCACTCAGGCCACCATAAGTGAAACAGACCTGGGGCACCGATTATATGATTAGTGCTACGATGAAGGAATTGCAAGCACTCAAGGAGATCTTTCTAGAAGGAATGGCTGACTTGTATTCCAAGTCAAGAACTGATTTATCCAGAATATGGTGGGTGGGAGAGAATGAAAGGTAAGACCAAATCCCACATGCCATACTGTTACTGGCTAGGGCAGAGGTGGCTCAGAGCCAGAGGAACAAGGGCCAGTGGGGGGTGACTTCTGCCTGAGGTGCTCTTACAGGGTTTGATACAGAAGATGACATCTGGGACGGGTCTAAAAGAATGAGAGCCAAAGGGACAGTGGGCAGTGGTGACAGAAGAGCACTCCAGACAGAAAGCACACGAGAGAGCACAGAGGCATGAGGCATGTCACATTCCAGTGACAGAGAAGGTTCCATGCTGTCAGAGTGGTGCCTTGGGGTGGGCGGTGGGCAGAGTCAGCCGACCATATTCAGGGTGGGAGCAGGAGTTTGGGGCCAGATTCTAACAAACCCCGTTTTGCTATTGTGAAAACATCTAAAGTGAGCAGGAAATGAACGGGAGAGATTCAGTAGAGCAGTCAGTCAACACCCAGCTGCTAAACCCAGGGGCACAACTGAGAGCTGAAAAGAGGAAATGGTTTCTGAGAAACCAGAGAAAGGATTTCAGAGGGCACTCAGCCCAGAGGTTTGACCTTCTGGGTTGTAAAATCCAGCAAGACTGTAACCCCCCTACCCCCAGCCTGAGGGTGGCCACCATCATTGGTGGGGCCCAGAGCAAAATGAAAATATGTAGCCTCTTGTGCATAAACTATCAAGAATTTCAAAATGATGACGGCAGAACATTAAACCAAGCACAGGACAGTTCCAAGTGTGGGGCCCCGTGTGACTGCATAGGTGGCAAGTCCATGAGACTGGGGCTGCTGAGGTGTTTTGTGCTAAGAGGTACCTCTGCACGAACAGGGTGTTTGCGACACACTAACTCCCTGCAGCCTGTTTTCCAAGGACTGGTTGGACAGCACGTCTAGAGGGCAACACTGCACTCTTACAGTCTGTACCACACAAGTCACCCCTGCACTTGAGTTTGTGCCAAAATGGAAAGGTTCTGTTTTTCCTGATCATACTGAAAATATACACAAAGACAATTCAAGCCATGCACAGCAGTATGTGACAGGGGAAAACTTTAAATTACCATAAGTAGTACTTTCCAACTTTCTCTCCCCTTTTTATAAGAGTGAGTCCTCAACAAGATTTCTGTTTGGTAAGCAAGGTGATGATAGAGACGTAAGTTAGGGAAACAGAGGGAAGGGGGAAATTGTTTTGCAAACAAACGAAAAATCCAGGAGTACAGGAAGAAATGAAGAGCTCGGCCAGAGAGGAAAGGGAAAAGAAGGGGCATCAGCTGAAATTGAGGAAAATTTAGGGAAAGACAGAAATCTCTAAATGGGATTTCAGAAAGTTTTGCAATATGATGTAATCACATTCTCTATCCTCCTTATGAGGCTTAAATAAAAAACTGCATTGCTCATCAAAGTTTAGGGAAGGAGGGAGGGAGGGAGAAAGAGAGACCCTGACTCAGAGAAAGCCATCACACAAGTGGCCAGAGAAAAGTGTCTCTTCTGGCTCTGACCCAAGATATTTTCTTCGGTGACCCTGTCATTTCCATTGGTCTATTCGCCTATCCTTGGGTTAGTTGCACAATTTTAATTACTGTAGCTTTATAACTAATGTTGATGGCTGGTAGAGCCACTTACTCCCACCTTGTTCTGCATTAAGATAATCTTCTATTCCTTGCTGTTTGTTTTTTATTATCATTTTAGAATCAGCTTCTCAAGTTTCACACACATATGCACACACACGCATGCACACACACACATGCACACAAAAAAACCTGTTAGCAGTTTAAGAGAAATTGCTTTGACTATGTAGAACAGTTTGGGGAGAATATGCCAGCAGTTTTGACTCTTCTGATTCATAAACATGCTACATCCCTCTATTTATGTAGTTTTCTCTTTACTTCTATCAATAAAGTTCATTATTCTTCTGCATGGAAATCTTGCGTATCATTTCTTAGATTTTTTTCTCTCTAGGTATTTGATTAAAACAACCTACTCCAATAATTTGTCTATAGTTTTATTTCCTATGTACACAATGATCCAATAATACCATATGAATGATGGCTGCTTTTTTCCCCCTTCTGCAATCCTTACCTTTATTTAGTTTCCTGTTTTCACTTGCCAGCAGAACTCGAAACACAATTTTGAGTAGAAGCAGTAATGGGCATGCTTGTCTTAGTCCTGATTTCAAAACTAGGAATTTTTGGTAGGTGCTTTACCAGATTAGGCAATTTCCCATCCACTCCTGGCTTGTTAATAAATAAAGTTAATAAATTAACTCCGGGCTTGTTAATAAATAAATTATTATTTTGTTTATTAGAATCATGGGTTGATGCTGAATTCTATAAAATGTTTTCTATGGCCTGTTGAGATAATTCTACTATTTGACTCCCTTTTTTCTCTGCATGGTTAATGCAGGAACTGCACTGATTGGTTTTCAAGTCAAACCAGCCTTGTACTCATGGAATAAACACAACTCCATGGTGATGCATTACTTTTTATATATTTATTGCTCGATGCACTGCGCTTTTTTTGAGTGTGTGTGGGGGGATGTCTGCACCAATGGTCATGAATAAATGACTTTTCTTATTTTGAAGTGACCTTGTTAGCTTTTATTAAGAAAACCCCTCCTCGAAAATGAATTGGGGAAATTTACCTCTTTTTCTTTTTATTCTCTGGGTTTGTTTGTGTAATAGTGGCATGATTTCTTCTCTAATTATTTAGTGGCATTCACCAGTAAAGTCATCAGGGCCTAGAGTTGTCTTTGAAGGAATATTCTAAATTACAGTTTCAATTTTAATACTTTTAAGTATATTTTCTGTCAATTTGGGTAAGTTGTATTCTTCTAGAAAGGTATCCAAATCATGAAAATTTTCAAATTGATTGCCACAGTTATGATACTTACTTCATATCTCCTGTTATCTTTAGGATCCACAGTTATCCCATTTTGCATTCCTTACAACCCTTAGCTATGGCTTCTCTCCCTCTCTCTCTCTTTTGAAGTCAATCTCACCAGCACTCCGTTCTGTTAGCAAATTTCAGTTATACAATACATTGTTATCAACATATAGTCACCAAGTTACACATTAGATCCTCAAATCTCATTCATCTTATAACTGAAAGTTTGTATCCTTTTACCAAACTTTCCCTATTTCCCCCACCCCTTATACTACTCTATTTCTATGTTTTGTTTTGGTTTTAGATCCCATATATAAGTAATATCAAACAGTATTTGTCTTTATCTGGCTTATTTTATGTAGCATAATGCCTTCCAGGTTCATGCGATTACAAATGACAGGATTTCCTTTTTAGTTAAGTCTGAATAATATTTCATTGTACATGAAAATATATACAACATTTTCTTGATTTACTGATGGACATTTAGGTTGTTTGCATACCTTGGCTGTTGTGACTAATGCAGCAATGAGTATGGGAATACAGATATCTCTTCAAGGCAATGGTTTTGTTTCCTTTGGATAAATACCTAGAAATGGAATTACTGGATCATATGGTAATTTTATTTTTAATTTCTGAAGGAACCTCCCTAGTGGCTGCACCAGTTTATATTCCCACCAACAGTGCACAACAGGGTTCCCTTTTCTCCACATCCTTGCCAGCATTTGTCATCTCTATCTTTTTGATAACAGCACTTCTAGAAGGTGTGATATCTCCTGATTTGCATTTAGTTTGCATTTCCCTGATGATTAGTGATGTACCTCTTTGCTGTTTGTAGGTCTTTTTTGGAAAAATGTCCATTTAGGTCTTTTGCCCATTTTTAAAATTGAGCTATTTGGGTTTTTGGTATTGGGTTGTATGGGTTCCTTATATATTTTGGATATTAACCCCTTATCAAATAGGAGGTTTGCAAATATTTTGTCCCATTCCAGTGCTTGCCTTTTCATTCTGTTGATCGTTTCCTTTGCTAAACAGAAGCTTTTTAGTTTGATGTAGTCCCATTTGTTTTTTTAGGTTTTGGTTGCCTTTACTTTTCGAGTCAAATCCAAAAACTCACTGCCAAGACCAATGTCAAGGAGCTTACCTCCTATGTTTTCTTTTAGGAGTTTTATGGTTTCAGTCTTATGTTCAACTCTTTACTCCATTTTGACTTGATTTTTGTGTAGGGTATAAGGTAGGGGTCCAGTTTCACTCTTTTGCATATGGCTATCCAGTTTTTATGACATTTATCAAAGAGGCTATCTTTTACTATTATATATTCTTGGCTCCTTTGTACAAAATTAATTGACCATATATGCATGGGTTTATTTCTGGGCTTTCTATTCTATTTTACTGATCTATGTGTTTGTTTTTATGCCAAATGTCATTCTGTTTTGATTACTATAACTTTGTAATATAGTTTTAAATCAGGGAGTGTGATGCCTCCAGATTTGTTCTTTGTCAAGATCGCTTTGGCTATTTGGAGTCTTTTGTGGTTCTTTACAAATTTAGGATAGTTTTTTTCTATTTCTGTGAAAACTGCTGTTGGGATTTTTATAGATATTGTGTTGAATATGTAGGTCACTTTGGGTAGTATGGACATGTTAAATGAAAATCCATGAAAACAGAATATCTTTCCATTTTTTTGTACCTTCTTCAATTTCTTTTATCAATGTTGCATAGTTTTCAGGGCATACATCTTTCACCTCCTCGGTTAAATTTGTTCTTAAGTATTTTATTTTTTATTTAATGTAGGATTATGGAACATAATAAAATAATTAGTTGAGGAAAACCCAAAAACACTATGATAAACTATACACAGGTGTCCTAATACTTCATAAGCATAGATTTTTAGTTACCTCTTCTTGACTAATTTGTAATCTCTTAACATCATTTACTTTTTTACATTTCACTCATTCAACAAATATTTATTAAATGCTTATTATGTGCTACCTTATTCTTTTGATGCTATTGTAAATGGAATTGTTTTCATCATTTCTCTTTCTGGTAGCTCATTGCTAGCGTACAGAAATGCAACTGAGTTTTGTACATTGAATTTGTATCTTGCAACTTTTCTGAACTTGTTATTAGTTCTAACAGTTTTGGGATTTTGTTTTTGTTTTGTTTGTTTGTTTTGGTGCAGTCTTTGGGGTCTTCTGTATATCATACCATGTCACATACCAAGAGCAACAGTTTTATTTCTTCCTTTCCAATTGGGATATCTTTTATTTCTTTTTCTTACCTAATTGGTCTGGCTAGGACTTCCAGTAGTATGTTGAATAAAAGTGGAAAGAGTGGGTATTCTTTTCTTGTTCCTGATCTTAAAGGAAAAGATTTCCGCTTTCCACCATTCAGTATATTAGTGGGCTTGTCATATTATATATGACCTTTATTATGTTGAGATACATTCTAACTATAACCAGGTGTTGAGAGTTTTTATATGAAAGGTTGCTAAATTATATTAAATCCTTTTTCTCCATCTATTGAAATTATATTATTTTTATCTTTTATTCTGTTCACATGATATACCTCATCAATTGATTTATGGATGTTGAACCATCTTTGCATTCCTGGAATAAATCTCACTTGATCATGGTGTATGATCATCTAATGTACTGGTGATTTGGTTTGCTAATATTTTGTTAATGACTTTTGCATCCATCAGGGATATTGACCTGTATTTTTCTATTCTTATAGTGTTGTCTGGCTTTGCTAATCAGGGTAACGCTGACTTCATAAAATGAGTTTGGAAGTCTGACTTCTTCAGTTTTTTGGAAGAGTTTGAGAAAGATTGGTATTAATTCTTTAAATGTTTGGCAGACTTCACCAGTGAAACCATCTGATGATGGAATTTTGTTTGTTAGGAGATGTTTGATTACTGATTCAATCTCCTTATTAGCAATTTGTCCATTTAAGTTTTCTATTTATGATTCAGTCTTACAGGTCATGCGTTTCACTAAATTTATCCATTTCTTCTAAGTTATCTAATTTATTGGTGTATAATTGGACATAGTGATCGCTTATGATACTTTGTATTTATGTAGTAACCATTGTAATATTTCCTCTTTCATCTATAATTTTATTTGAATCCTTTCTCTTTTTTTCTTAGTAAGTCTAGCTAAAGGTTTGTCTATTTTGTTTATCTTTTTAAAAAATCTTTTACTTTCATTGATCTGTTCTGTTGTCTTTTTCATTTCTATCTCATTTCTGCTTTGATATTTGTTTCCTTCCTTCTAATAATTTGGGCTCAGTCTGTTCTTTTTCTAGTTCTTTGATGGTAAAGTTCGTTTTTATTTCCTCAATATAAGCATCTATCACTACTCTGCATTCAGCAAGTGTTTTGTTTTCAGTTTAACGTCACAAGACTTTTTTTTTTCCTTCTTTGACCCACTGGTAGTTCAGTACACTATTGTTTAATTTCCATATATTTGTGAATTTTTCAGTTTTCTTCTTTTAAATGATTTCTAGATTTATACGATTGTGGTCAGATAAGATGTTTGATATGATTTTAATCTTCTTAAATTTATTAAGGCTCATTGTACAGATTAACATGTGATTTATCCTAGAGAATGTTTTGTGTGTACTTGTGAAAAATGTACATTCTGCTGCTGTTGGATGAAATATTCTATAAATATCTGTTAGGTACTTTTGATCTAACATAGTTTAAGTCCAATACTTCCATATTAATTTTCTGTCTGGATGGTTTATGCATTGTCAAAAGTGGAACACTGAAGTCCTCTACTATTACTGTATTGCAATCTATTTCACCCTTCAGAACTGTTAATACTTGCTTTATGTATTTTGGTGCTCCTATGATGGGTGCATGATATTTACTAATGGTATATCCTCTTGACTAATTGATCCCTTAATTGATCCCTTTATCATTATATAATGACCTTCTTTGTCTCTTGTTACTCTTCGGCTTAATGTGTGTTTTGTCTGACATAAGTATGGCTATCGCTGTTTTTTGTTTCTTTTCTTTTTTGTATTTTGTTTTTTGGGTTTTTTGTTTGTTTGTTTCCATTTGCATAGAATCTTTTTCCATCATTTTACTTTCAGTCTATGTGTATCTTTAAAGCTGAAGTGAGTCTCTTATACACAGCATGTAGCTGGGTCTTGCTTTTAGCTCCATTTAGCTATTCTATGTTTTTTTTATTAGAGAATTTAATCTCTTTACATTTAAAGTAATTATTGATATATTTGGACTTACTATTGCAACTTTATTGTTTTTTTATTGTTTTGTACTTCCTATGTTTACTTCTCTCTTGCTCTCAATCTCTGTGATTTAATAATTGTCTATAGTAATATGCTCTAATTCCTTTCTCTTTGTAGTATCTATTACAAGTTTTTCCTTTATGATCACCATGAGGCTTACATAAAACATATTTATGGCAGTCCATTTTAAGCAGATAACAGCTTCACTTCAAATGCATATAAAAGCTCAACATGTTTACATTCCCCTCTTCATTTTTGTTTTTTAGGTGTATAAACTCTTTAACAGACAAGGCCGACAGATTTATTTCTTTTTGGACATACCCACAGTATGGCCTTGGCAGCCAGTGGTCTTGGTGTGCTGGCTTCAAACATGAAGTCCCCAGAAGTGGTGCAGCCCTCTGTGGGCCCAAATTTTCTTCAGTTGCTCCGGGTCTTCACAGAGCTGGCTGACCAGACCATTGGCCAGGACCTAGCTGTGTTTTCCATCCTTTACATCCTTTTGTCTGTTCAAGAACCTTCACATCCTTCTGTCTGGGATCTTGTACCTGTGTGGATTCTGCATAATGGTGATCACACATTCCACCTCATCCTCAGTGAGCTCTCCTGTCCTTTTGGTGTTGTCAATGTCTGCTTTCCTCAACACCACATGAGCATTATCTTTGCCCCACACCCTTAATTGCAGTGATGACAAAGGCTGTTTTCACCACCCATTGATATTAGTGTTGAGCACTCACAAAGTGCACTGAAACTTTTCTGGGATCACTAGAAACATGGCGGCAGCCCCAGTGGCAGCATGTAGGCCTCCTGCGGAAAAGCTCCCCATATTTTATTTTAATATCACAACATACATCTTTTTTACATGGTGTCTATTAACAAATTATTGTAGTTATATGTATTTTTAATAATTTTACATTATAATATTTATAGTAGTTATAAGTGATTTACCCATCATTATTACAACATTAAAGTGTTCTTAATTTATATTTTTACTTTTAGCAGTGAGTTTTATACTTTCATATGTTTTCCTGTTACTTATTATAGTACCCTTTTGTTTCAGCTTGAAGATCTCCCTTGAATATTTCTTATAAGGCCACTCTAGTGGTGATGAACTCTTTCAGCTTTTGTTTGTCTAAAACTTTTTATCTTTCCTTCAATTCAGAAGGACAACTTTGCTGGGTAGAGAATTCTTGGTTGGCAGTGTTTTTGTTTCAGCACTTTGACTATATCATCCCATTCCATTCTGGACTGCAAGGTTCCCGCTGAAAAATCTGCTTCTAGTCTTATGGGGGTTCCCTTGTATGTAACAAGTTGCTTTTCTCTTGCTGCTTTTAAGGTTCTCTCCTTGACTCTAACTTTTGACAATTTAATTACAGTGTGTCTTGGTTTAAGTCTTTTTGAATTAATCTATGGTACTGTTTGGGCTTCCTTGATATGGATCTCTGTTTCTTTCCTCAAGTTAGGAAAGTTTTCAGCCATTATTTCTTTGAATAATATTTCTGACTCTCTTTCTCTCTGTTCTCTTTCTGGGACCCCTATAATGTGTATATTGATATTCTTGATGATTTCCCTTAAGTTTCTTAAGCTATTTTCACTGTTTTTCAGTCTTATGTCTTTTTGCTTCTCTGACTTGATGAACAGCACCACCCTGTCTTCATGCTCACTGATATTTTCCTCCACTTGATCTAGTTTGTTGTTGAACCCTTCTATTGAATTTTTTCATTTCTGATTACTGTTCCTCAGCTCTGTGATTTCTGTTTGGTACTACTTACTATTTCCTATCTGTTTTTTTAAAAAATCCCCACTTTGTTCATGATTGCTTTCTTGACCTCAGTGGGCATCTTTATGACTATTATTTTGAACTTTTCATCAGGTAAATTACTTATCTCCATTTCATTAAGATCTGTTACTGAGATTTATTTTGTTCTTTTGTTTGAAACATTTTCCTCTGTTTCATTTTCCTTGACTCTTTGTGTTGGTTTCTGTCCATTAGAAAAAACCAACTTCCTCTCCCAGTTTTCTCATTTGTGTAGGAAATGAGCTTTGTCAATCAGCCCAGCCTGAACACCTGGTTGCCTCTCAAAACTTTGTGATTATCCAAGTTGCCCTCTTTGTTATTAGTGGCTCCCAGTAGTTGAGGGTACAAGACCTGCTAGTGCCCCAAAGGGGAAGGACACATTCAGCACCTAGATGCAGGCTGATTGGAAGCCAGACCCTCAGACAGCAGCTGGAAAAGTATATAGGTCAGCCTCTTCCGGGGAGAAACTGATAGTGTTTTTTGCTCCCTCTGTACTGGGCCTGGGTGTAGATCCATAGTGGGGCACTCTACTTGTGAATGAAAGCCCCAATGGCAATCAGAGTCATCTGGGGATCCCTCTATTCAGTGACATTGCAAACACTGGAGTGCAGACCTGTATGCAAACTTCTTCCAAGGAGATACTGCAACTTGGAGTAGGCTAGAGGCAAAGAATGAAGGAGATATCTGCTGGTTCCCCAGTCTCCAGGGTAGATCACAGCCAGCCTCTAGATGTGTGCTAAATTAGAAGCCTGATCCTCAGGCATCAGCTTTCAAAGTGTGCAGAAGGCTGCCTTCAGGGAAAGGCTGGAAGATGGGTGATTTTCCCTGCTCCCTCTGGGCTGAGCCACAGGGTGGGTAGCCCTGGGGGGGATACTCACAGTGAGTACCATTAATAACTGCTTCCTTGTTTGCTATTGCCTGTGGGTTTCATGGATGCAAGCCCCGCCAGCTTTCTGAACTAGATGTTTTGAATGCCTGTCCATCTGATGGGAGTCTTAAAAGAAGAACTAAACACAGGTTCAAATCCTTCATTTCTCAGGAAGATGGAAGTTGAGCGTTCCCCCCTCATTGTGTGGCACTGTAACGGAGGCGAGGTTTATGGCAAGAGCATGTCTCAGCCCTTCTTATCCATTTCAATGTGGGTATTTTCCTATTTACCTGATGTGTAGGATTTCTTTTATAGGTAATTGATCTGTGTATAATTGTACATTTGGTGTTTCAATGGGAGGAGAGAGGTTGTCTCCTGTGTTGCCATCTTGGTTGAACTCTCTATTTTACTTTTATTATTAAAGGATATTTTTGCTATGTTTAATATTCTCAAGTTGACAGGCCCCACCCCCTCCCCATATTTAAATTTATTTAAGGATATTATATCTTGTCTTTTGACTTCTATCATGTCTGTTGAAAAGTCAGCTGTCAATTATATTGTTTCTGAGAAAGTAAAGCCTTTTTTTCTGATTGTTTTTAAGATTTGCATTTTTGTTTTTGGGTTTCAGTAGTTTTGCTATGATGTCCCTAGATGTAAATGTGTCTTTATCCTACTTGCCATGCATAGGGTTTCCTATCTGTGCTTGATAGCTTTCATTATTTTTGTTAAATTTTTAGCCATTATCCCTTCAGTTCTGATTTTGACTCATTCTTTCATCTCCTTCTAAGACTCCATTTTTATGCATGTTAGAATTTCTCACTGTCTTCTCTCTTTTACTCCATCTTTTGATATTTTATGATTCTTTCTGAATATTTTCTTCCAATGTATCTTCCAGTTAACAAATTCTTTTTTGAGCTACATGTAATCTATTGTTAAACCCATTCACTAAGTTCTGAATACAGAGTATCATGTTTTTTGGTTCTAGAATTGCCATTTGAGTTCTTTTTGTAGTGTCTCATCTTTTGTTAAAATTCTCAATCTCATCTTTCTTCAATTTGGACATTGTAAGCATAGTTATTTTAAATTTGTGTCTTATATGGTGAACATTGTATTTGCAAAATAATTTACAAAAATAATTTGAGGCTTAGGGTAATGTTACCTTTCTCCAGAGAAGTAAGACTCTTAGAAGCATTAACAATTCAGGATTACCTTTATATAATTTTACAAAATGGGATGATTTTAAACTAGGGACTTCAGTATATTTGGGGGGCATGTCTACTTTCAAGTCCCCATTTCTTTTAGGGTCAGTCCCAATGATGGGGATTCAGTACAATCTGTTTTTCCTTTGTAGACTCTGACTTTCTTGTCATCACCTAAGCCTGAGAATGTTGTCAACAGCTTGCATTAGCCTCTTGACCATTGCCTGTAAACTGGGATGGGTCTCCGGGGAAAAGTGGTCCTAAACACTAGCATCACTTCCTGTAATCTCTGTCTTCTTCTGGAGCTTGGCTAAGAAATCATTCATTTAGGTTTTAGATCTCTAATTCCTTTATATTCTAATGATTCAAAAAAATTCTTTAGAAGAGCTGAATAGATATATACAAAGTTTTATTTGGATTTGGGTAATTTTCTCTTCCAGGGATCTTCACAGAATGGCTGTCAACTATCCTGTGTATTGGTAAGATCACGGGATTTAGAGCCAGCAAATCTGGTTTAAATCCTTGTTTTGCTTCTATTAGCAGTGTGATTTTTGGCAACTTATTTAAACTTCGATTCCTACTTCTCTCAGTGGTAAAATATGATGATTATAGCTTCTTTGCTGACAAATAAATGGACTAATATTGCAAATACATAATACAGTGTTGGCATATAGTGTAAGCACCCAACTATTCTTATTCAGTATGAACTATTTAAATAATATCATCTGCCAAAGATTACTATTTGAGATTTGAAGTGATTTTAATTGTGGGATTTGTTTTCCCCAGTGTTGTATTTCAGGCAGGAACTTTTAGGTCATGACTTTGGGGTCCTGGCAATACTTGCTTTGTAATTTTTCCATACCCAAAGTTTAGTAATGTTCATGCTGTAGAATTTAAGCACCCGTGGAATACTCCCTTGCATTCTGGGATCAATCACCGACTCCAATCAAGAAAAGCTCTGGCTTTGCCTACGTGTAGCCTTAAAGCATACATCCGTGCAGAGATGTGTGAGACTCCCGGTTATGTGTCTCAGCTGCTACCACTGTCCCAATTGTTTTAATGTCTTTATTAAAGACCTCTTCAAGCACAGGTGAGGCCAAAGGTGCATTAGGAAAAACGGCCCCATGATTACACTCAGGGGCCTCATTGTTACGCCCTACTTTAAACCACTTGGCCCAGTTTTACATCTAGAAGTTATACCACTCTTCAGGAGACTCTTCCTGCCAGTGCAGCCTGTTGGGCACTTGAAAGCAGGTTCATTTAAACATCAATAACTAGAACTCTTCATTGACCTCATGCTGCTTAATTCCTAACCTAGTCTTGACCCCAGAGTCAAAACTGGGTAAAAAGTCAATAAAAGTAGCAAACAATGCTATGTTATTCTTGGCAGACTGTGCAAGACAATGAGAGGGTTTAACAATAATTAATTACGGCTTAATAGTTGCTAACAAGAATTGAGTGTTTACAATGTGGCAGGGAATGTGCACACATGCTCTGATTTGATTCACATAACAACCAAATGAGGTAGGTACTATCATTACCCGTTTTACAGGGGGTCTGTGGTTTATAGAGGCTAAGTACTTAACCTGAGGCCACAAACCAGCTACTAGGTTAGTGCCAGCCATTCCCGGAGTCTGTGTGCTCTCCGTGTCAAATATTAGATTGAGAAACTCAGACTCTCAGTTTATTATGGAGGGAGCTGATGTGACATTTTCAAAGAACATCCGGCAAACTAATAGGTCTGTAGTTAGTCTACAGAAGTGCTCTGTTAAATGGGATAGGTGGTGCTTTTAAAAACTACCCTGATGAGAATAGAGCCTGAGGATCTAATTAAAACAAATAGGTTAGCAGACATCAAAAACAACCCACCAGAACAGGGTGAGAAGAGTCTGAAAGCAAAGGGCTATCATTTGGTTGTGTAAGTGATAATGTTTAATAAATAATCCATAAAAGGAGTCATTAGCAGGTCTTGAGAAGAAGTTTCCTGGAGAAGCTTACAATTGAGAAAATGAAAGGTAACACTCTTACAAGCCTGTGTAAAATTAACCTTCCAGTCTGAACTGGCCTATGTGTTTAAAATAACTATGCTTACAATGTCCAAATTGAAGAAAGATGAGATTGAGAATTTTAACAAAAGATGAGACACTACAAAAAGAACTCAAGTGGCAATTCTAGAACCAAAAAACATGACACTCCATATTCAGAACTTAGTGAATGGGTTTAACAATAGATTACATGTAGCTCAAAAAAGAATTTGTTAACTGGAAGATACATTGGAAGAAAATATTCAGGAAGAATTGTAAAATATCAAAAGATGGAGTAAAAGAGAGAAGACAGTGAGAAATTCTAACATGCATAAAACTGGAGTTTCAGAAGGAGATGAAAGAATGAGTCAAAATCAGAACTGAAGGGATAATGGCTAAAAATTTAACAAAAATAATGAAAGCTATCAAGCACAGATAGGAAACCCTATGCATCTCAAGTAGGATAAAGACACATTTACATCTAGGGACGTCATAGCAAAACTACTGAAACCCAAAAACAAAAATGCAAATCTTAAAAACAATCAGAAAAAAAGGCTTTACTTTCTCAGAAACAACAAGCGTAATTGAGATCATGTCTCTAGGGAGCAGAAGAAAGCAAAGTGGCTCTTCAATAAATGAAGTCAACGTCTCAAAATGTGAGTTTCCTAAATTGAGCATTCCCCAAAATGTGCATTTCCCCAATTGTGAATCTGTTACAGAATCACAATGTGTATTAGCAGTGAAAGACCCTGAGAAGACAAGCAGCAAAGGGACGCTAACTTCATTTAACACAGATCTCATCTTATTTGACCTTGGAATGCATTTTTCATGGGACATCTATTCTCTTATCCCAGGAACTGTGTGGGAAATGTTGAATTCAGAATCCGATGTTTAATCTCATAGTGTCTGGCGTACATTAGGTGACCAATACATGACTATTTTTGAAGCTTTAGAAGTAATCCTCTAGTAACAAATTTATTATTTGTTGTCAGTTTTTTTCTTAAAAATGTGGATTTCAAAAAAGGAGCCAAGACCTTTGGAATCATGAAAAAAATCTTAAAATTAGGAAGAATGTGGCTCTCTGAACATCTACTCAAAATAATTTTAAAAATTTCTACCATCTCATGACCTGCCCAATCCTGGGATAAATTATTCCTTCAAGTTCCATATCACATAGTCTCTCTGAAACCGATAATTCTGCTTAGATGCCTTCTGAGTGTGAGTGAAATTTAATTATCTAATTTTCTTTACTAGCAGAGAGTAGATTCACTGCTTAAAAGAAAAAAAAAATGGCTTGTTACATGGGTAGAAAGGTGCAGAGTCCCTGGTGTACTGCTCAAGAAATGACCATCATAGTCATTAAACTATATGAAGCTTAAACTATATATTTTGTACATTTATTTTAAAATAGAGTCAATTTTTCATATAACACTATTTTAAAATTTGTTTTGAAGTTTATTTGCCTTTGTGGAATGAGAATAAATGTTTTCATCAGGCAAGCTGCATTTCAAATTTTGGCTCCATCACTTACTAGCCATCTAACCATAAGCAAGTCTCTGAGCTTCAGTTCCCTCTTTGTAAAATGGCAAGAATGCTTTTGGAATACTAAAATAAAACTTCTTCATTTTAGCATTTAGAAATCTTCAGGATGATTGTTGCTCACTGTCATCCTACTGTAAAGCAAAGCTTCCTAGCAGACACCCCATTCCATCCCACTCAGAGTTCTAAAGGACAGAGATCCAGTGAGGAAATAGACCTACTAACAATTAACACATGAGATGCCTATAGTCACGTAATTCTTCTCCCTTAAACGGAAATGCAAAACTCAGGATCACCAAGCATACACGGACAACTGTCATGTGAAAAAGAAAAGACCAAAAGAAACAAAAACTGACCCAGAAAAAAAAAAAGAGTGACAATTAGGGAACAGAAAACAACATTAAAGCACTCTAATAAATATGCCAGGGGGATTTTGGAGAAAGTATTATATCCCTCAAATTAGAACAAAAGGTTAAGAAAAAGAAACAATTAGAGAATAAAAGACAGTACTTACAGGTCAAGAAAAATAAGACTGGTTGAAAAACATTTTAATTAAAGAAGGGCTAGAACATAAACACAAAGATTCTCTCAATTCTCTCAAAATGTAGGGGAAAACAGATAAAGGAATGGAAAACTATGAGAGTAAAGATCAGTCTAGAGACTAGAAGATCAATCTAGGAGGTTTCACAAGCAGAGCTGGAGATGAAAAACAGCCACAAAAAAAAAAAAAAAACTTGAAGAAAAAATGTCCAAAGCTGAAGGACAAAATTCTTCAGAATTAGAAGAGCTTCCTGAGTGCCCAGAACAATTAATGAAGAGAGAGCCATTACTAGATACATCTTTGATGTGTCATAGTACCAACGATAAGAAGTAATTTCCAAAGCCTTTTATCCCAAGTCAGATATCAATCAAGTATGAGGGCAGAACAATGCTTTTCAGACAGGAAGATCTCAGAAAATTTATCTCCTATACTCCCTTTCCTTTAAAGATATTTAAAGATATACTCCAGAAAAAACAAAGAGTAGAATAAGGAGTTTGTGAATTCTAGGAATCTGTGGTTCTAATCCAGACTCCTATAGCAGTGGGAAAAATTTAAAACAAATGCATATCATGCTTAGAGGGCAACCAGGACAGACTGGAGCAGGACAGTGGGGAGATCAGTGATGGGGGTCTTCAGGAGAAAGGGGACTTAATAGAGAAGACAAGTTTGGGGAAAATTAATCACAAAAGTGAATAAAGCAAGAAAAGCAGCAGCATCCATTGGAAACTCCAGGGATCAGTGGTAAGGTGGAGGAATGTGTAATAAAGGTGAAGGCATAATAAAACTACAATGTGGCAATATTGGAGGATAAAAACAAAGAGAAATTCCACTGAATCTTGCTGCTGGGAACATCCTTCCTTGATTGGCTTGAGGGTTATATCAGACTTATTAAAAAGAACGTACTCTTAACACATAATTTGATCAGTCTACGGATGAATCATGGAGACTTGATTGCCACTTGGAAACCAAATGTAAAGAAAATGTTTATCTCATAAAGTGAGACAGGGAAGGCAGAGAAAAGGGCAGGGGCACCAATAACTTTATCTTTTAAAGTAAGAACTAGATAGACTACCATCAAAAGTTAATGAAACTAGAAAGGTAGAGTTAGTATAACACTTTAAATTACAAATATAAACATGGGAGAACAAAGGTAACAATACAGATGTCAGACACCAGAAGTGGCCAGGGTTCTGGTAGGAAAAGAGTTGTAGTGCTGAGCTAAATACTCAACTTTCCTACTGAGGAGTCTGTAAATAATATCTTTCATTGGTAAATTAAAAAAAAATAGTTATAAGCATGTTGTCTATACGGAGGCAAGAGCAGAAGAATTGAAAATGGAAACAACCTCTTAGAACGGGGACCCCGTCTGTCTCACTTGTTGGACACTGTACCCCTAGTGCTTGGAATGGCTCCTGGCACACTTGTTTGATAAACAGTGACTAAAAAGAAGTTGACTCTGGAAAATGGTACTGGGAGTGGGGAGGGGAAGGGCCAGAGGCTGTCTCTTCCCAACATTGAATAGTTTCAAGATGAAAGTATTAGTTTGATGAAAAAATTATCATTGTGAAAGTACACAGAAGAATGGGGCATGCCATGGATAGTGGTGGTTTCCTTGAGGAAGTGACCAATAAGATGAAACCTGAAGGAGGAATCAGCCAGGTGAGGGACGAGAATGTTCTAAGCCAAGGGAACACCTGTGAAGACTCCAGGTGGAAAGAACTTCAGGGACAGCGTAGGGTGTGGGGGGGGGAGCTCCATGAGAGCCTGGGGAAGAAGGCAGGGGCCAAGTCTAAGAGGGCTTTGTGGGCCACACTCAGGATGCTAATGAACTTCCCAAGAAATGTGCCATGAGACCCATGGCTTGTCTGTATTTCATTACCATTCCTGTTCTGTGAGTGCACTGGGACCAGAGCTTCCACAGCACCCTGTTCTTGACTTCTCAGGAATGGACTGGACTTTTGGGTTGATTTTCAGTATCTAATAACTTTGAGATACCAAAGAAGAAGAAAATACTACCTATTAGATAACTGAGTAGAGTATGGTCAACTTGTTGCATATACTATGTACTTAAGGCAGAAGCTGAATGAGACATACTGAGAACATTGCGGGCAATGGCTGGATTTCCTCATTGGGGCTTATCGGGAAGTTGTGATGCCATTTTAGCAGGGAGGCAGAAAAACACCATGAGGGCAAGTTAGGCATCGGTGGCAAAGCATGTTCTAGTCAAGAAGCCAGAGGAGTGTTTCCTGGGCTCTCAGGAACAGGGGACTGGGCCAGATGCGAACCATCACTGGAAAGATGTGGGCTCTACCCTGGAGAAGTGCCTGTTCTTAGAAGACAGAAAGAGACACGGATGAGCCCAGATCCAGATTCTCTCAGAGCACAAAGGCTGCATAGGGATTAGGCCTGGTGCTCTGGGAAGCCGAACAAACTCTTCCAATCCACCAGGGTCCTTGTTAGTGCATCGAAACAGTAATTTAGTCAATGACAGGAGTTCGTGTTGCTTTCGAAGGCACTTAACTTCCTCCCGGGATGTTGGTTGCACACCAGGGGAATCCAGCTCACTAATCTTTAACACTTGTCATAATTATTTTTCCTTCAATAATACTATTTCCCCCCTGAGAAACCCAAAATTATTACATAAGGAATGTAGAAATAGAAGTGTGTGATATTTTTTAATAAAATGTAGTCAGTGGCTCCAGGGAATTTTTCTTGCAAAAGCCTCTCAAATCAATTATATTTTCTCATTTCTAGTTCCAATAATTGCGTATTTTATTTCTATATTTATTTAAGTTCTTTCAAAATGAAAAGGTGGAGTTGTGTTGACACACTGAGAAAGGAGGGTATTATTAATTAAAGTTGTTTAAAGCCTGAGATGAAAACAGTGCTGATGCATATCAATTTGTTTCAGTGAGCTGTCAGGTCGCTGTGTGAGGTTACAGGAATATTGCTTGCAATTCTGGGCGCTGGCCCCCAAGTGCATCATCCCCTCCTCTCCGGGAGGTAGGTCTGCAATCACAGCTCATCCATTCGGAGAAAAAGTAAATGATGCACCCAGGTGTTTAGGACCTGTAACCCAACTCTTTAGAAGATGCAGGACTACTGACCTGCATTTGTCATATTTTAATCAGACTGTTCAGCCCTGCTCCCTCCCTCTGTCACTTCAGTGGGGCGCTCCTTGTCATTTACTTCCACTGTCTCCTCTGAGTCTAACATCTCTGCTGTGACACGGTTGGAGTGGCGGTGGTGGGCTTCTTCCCCTTTAATTCTAAGGAGCACCAGGTTCGGAAAGGTTGAGGACACTTGCCCAGGGTCACATGGCTGCTGGGCGGGAGAGCCAAACCAGACTGGGGGGCTTTTGATCCCTGACCCCAGGCCTTACTCTGCCTGCCCTCTGAGCTTCCACCATTCCTCCACAGTCCTGCTAAATAGTGCTCTGGGTGCCTGAGTCAGCAAGGCCTGAGAAAAGAACAGCCCAAGGAGATTCCTGCTTCCAACTAGAGCCTGAGGATGGCGTACCTCTCCCTCTTGTGCAGGAGTCTGTATTAGTCAGAAAACAATGAACCATGGATCTCTGACCCTCTCTTACTAGTTCCCTTTCTCAGCTGAGGGCCCCTTCATAATAGGCAATACCACCTCTAGTGTTTCTTTCTCTATCTCCTCCCTGCCCCACCCCCCCTCCCCCCACCAGCTTTCTTCCCTCCCTCTCTCCCTCCCTCCCTCATCCATTCTCATAGGGAAAGCTCTCAAGAGACTTCTGATGTTTTCTTGTGGTTGGTTAAGGATGACCAGAGTGACCCACTCAAAGAAGGTTAATTTCAGAGTTCAATCAACGAGTTTTCCAGAGCCTGCTTCTTTTAAACCATGCCACTGGAGACTAGTAAATGTTGGTTATTATTATTTGGCCCAGAGGATGCACTGAATACAGAGAATTATGATCTGTTTGCCTAAGTCAATCTCATAGTCTTTTATCTACTCATTGTGACATCAGAAGGCAAAATGGGAAACAGAGGTCGAAATTACAAAGAAACTGGTTAGGATTTGAAATGAAGGACTTTCAAGCAATTGGAACTCTTTGAGAAAAGAATGGCCACATCAGGGGCCGTGAGATTTCTGTTGCCAGAGATGGTGAAACAGAACCGATGACTACTTAATCAAACTATGCTGGATGAGAAGAGAAAGGTTAGAACAGATGACCTCTAAGGTCTCAACGCTGAGATTTTTAATTTGTTTATCCTTCCTACGAACACGTTTCTGGAGTTCAGAGAGAGGGAGCTGGGTCAGAGGTCGGGGCTATGGTCAGGCACCTCCAGTCCATCTGTCACCTTTGCTAACCCAAGCTGCTCAGCCACTACATCCAGCCAGGCATGTTCAGGCTGTGGCACTGAGGACGGCAGTGGGGTACAGCACAGGTCCACAGCTTACAGAACACAGGTCAGACTCTCCATGATTTCAGCTGCAAACTTAACAGAAGCAACCACTTAACTAAACCAAAGGGCTTATTTTGAGGAGATTCTGAAGCAGGAATCCCTAATGATTCCCCCCCACCCCGGAATCACAGGAAAATGTGGCAGGGGTATCATCATATCATTTTAATGTGTACCCACTTGCCAATTACTCTGGATTGATGCTTACCTGTGTAAAACATCAACTGAACATAAACTCTACATCATATATTTGACACTTTATTCAAGACAAGAAAAGATTGGCTATTTAGGCAAAAGCATCAGCCTCGTAGTTTTCCTCACAGACGTGCAGTAACTACACACACACACACACACACATAGAGTTCACATTATGAGTAAGTAATGGTCAGGCAGTTCCAATGGGCAGTTTACTCTCCAGGAAACAACAGGCCCTGTCTTACATGCACACTCTTCCAGGTTAATCAAAGCCATTTAGAAAATTACTGTTTTGGTTCACAAAATGCTCCACCAATCTGAAGAATTACCCCTTTTCCCAAAATGGCTAATTTACTCATTCTTTGAGTAATTGGCATGTTAAAGTTGATGTGGGTCCAGTGTCTGAATAATAAAAAATAGCTACTTTCTACCGAGTGTTTAGTATGTTCCAGGCACTCTGAATACATTACGTACAACCTCATTAAGTTCTCACAACAACCTGGATGTATTGTTCTCCTTATTTTCACCAAAGAGTAAACTGAAACTCACAGAGAAAAGTAATTTACCCCTGGTCATACAGCTCTAGTGTCTAGTGCACAGGAAGTGCTGGATGAATGATCATTAATATTATTTTATACTAGGAGGCACAGCTGGGATTTGAGTAGAGGTCTCACACACATCAAAGCCTTTACATATGGCTTCTATGTTGTTCTGCCTCCTGCACTGTCCACTAGAAGGAGGTATGTCATAGCCAAGTGTCACTCGCAGGGATCCTTGTCTTAAAAGAGGCCACATATCACACTTTCAGTCACTCCCTATTAGTTCAGAGCATGTACCATATAAAACAGAATGATTAAGACAGTAGTCACCTCCAAACTTGGGTGGGGGGAGCACAAAGAAATTTCTAGAAGTTTCTAGAAGCTGATCAATACATCCAGGGTTAAGGGAATCTATGGCTAGATTCTCAGTTTGCAGATGTCATTCTTCCTAAAAGTGATGTGCCCAAGATTGCTCTCTAGGCAATGCTCCATACCAGCTCTCCATTCCCACCTCCCCCGCACCACGGATCTCTACCATGCCAGACACTTCGGTCACCTGCATAAGACACTGGCTCCGAAGGTTGCAGCCCTGTGGGCACAGGGCTTGGTGAGATGCTGGTGTCTTTGTGAGAATGAGAGAAAGAGGTGTCTTTTCCTCCTGGCGTGTGGAGTGTGGGACTGACTGGGAGTTCCTTCCCATTTACTCAGCAGCGTGCCCCTGTGCAGGTATCCGACTACACAAATCTTACCACAGTGCTGAGTGTGTTCGCTGCTGGATATGAAACCCTGTGCACCAAAGAGGCAGTTTCCAATCTCAGTTGAGACGACAGAAGGACATTTGCCAGCTGAGAAGGTTAATCACTCACTGTTTATTTCTAAACAGAGATTGTCAAGCATCTCCTAAACTACGAAAAGATAATTGCAGGCCATCCAACAATAAAGATTGAATAATAGACTCATAAAATGAATGGCCAGAAATTCCACAGCAATATTTTCGGTCCAGAGTTTCTCTGGCCCCAGATTATAAACTTGCTATTTGAAAAACAAAATGATGGGTTCAGCATTTCGGTTCCTGTCCCCTTAAACACAGGCAGCCTACAGCTCGGTGGAAACCCAGACCCCCAGGCCATATGTCATGATTCCTCTACCAACTGAAGAAGTGCTGGCTCTGGCTCAGTGTGGCACAGGGTGCTTCTTCCTCAGCCCTGAAACCACTCGAATGAGGGGGATTTTCAGGTTAGTATTACTGACACGCTATAAATGCAGTTTTCCTGGGAGAGGCTGCTTTTTCCTTTTCTTTTTTTTTTTTTTTTGAGGCTGCTTTTAAAAACAGATTTCTTGAGAAATCCAGGGCTCTAGTAACACCTTCTCTTCATATTTATAAGTCAAGGGGTGAAGAAAGCAGAGTGCTTGCCTCTGAAGTGGGCACCATACGCACGCCCGGGAATGAAGGAAACAATGAATGAAATAATGAATAAACTTTAAACACCAATGGATACTAAGCACCCACTATCTGCCAGACACCGTTCTAAGAAAGGCACACATATGCGCTCCATGAATCCACATGACAACCCATTTCCAGAACTGACTAGCTTGCCCACCACACAGCTGGTGGGATTTTTACTTCCAAATGCTTAGGAGGCATTTGTATTTTTTTCTCCTCTGAATTTCTTTGACAGAGCTCTTTGTATATTAGGAATAGCATGCACTCATTATATATTGAAGTTGTTTTCCAGGTTTTTTGCTTTCTTTTTATTCTTTTTTGTGTGTGTGTGTGTGTGGTGTTTCCGACAGAGTCAAATCTACCTTTATTTTCACTTCTACTTCTTTTATTTAGAACCAGGCTTACACACGCTTTTTCACTCCAAGATTATCCATCTTTACCCAAACTTTCTCTAGTAAATTTCAAGCTTTATTATAATATATTAAAATCTTTCTGGAACTTATTTTGGTTTAATGTACTAGGTACATATCTGATTTTACTCTCCTCCCCCACATACCCAACAGTTAGGAACTATGCCAGTGTCATTTACTGAAAAGTTATTAATCCAATCGTTCGTTTATTCAACAAATATTTATCCAGAATCTACAGTGAACAGGCATTTTTCTAGGGGATACAGCAGGGAGCTTACATTCTAATAGGAAGAGTCAGATTATGCCAACTATATATGTCATGCAGTGGACTAAGAAGGGCCGGAATGGCCTTACACAAGGTGCTCAGGGGAGATCTCTCTGAAATGGTGACATTTGGGTTGAGACCTGAAGGAAGTGAGAAGTGGCAAGAGCACTCCAGGCAGAGGGCGCAGCAGGCGCTGGGCCATGAGGTGCGATGTTTGGTGTGTTTAAAGAAAGGCAAAGGGGCCTCTTCAGCAGAAGCACTACCACAAATGAGGGGAGAGGGCAGTGGGTGGAAGCAGAGGGGTAGCAGGAGCCTGATCATGTAGCCTCTGAGAGGTCATGGTAAGGACTTTGGATTCTGGTACTGGGTGCGTGTCGTGGCATTTCCCAAAGATGGCCACAACAATATCCAGTGTGCACTTTGCAATACACTGCCATGCCCCGATCAGAAGACAGAGTCTATCTCTTGACCTCACTGAATCTGGGCAGGCCTAGTGACTGCTTTGGACAATAAATTATGGCAGAAAAGATGCTATGCCCGTTGGGAGAGTAGCCCTTAATCAGTCTGGCAGCTTCTTCCTCCTGCCTCTTAGAAGACAGTCATAATGGAAAAGGTGCACATAGAGAATGCCGAGAATGCCACAATGAGAAGGCCAAGCCACCTGAAGCGCCCTGGAGCATAAGATGCCACGAGGAGAGAGAGAAGCCAAGGAGCCACAGGCACCAGATATGTGAGTGAAGAAGCCATCTTGGCAGGGGAATCCTCCAGCCCAGCCAACACCAAACTGCCCAGACTCCTGACCTGTGTTATCTTGAACAAAACGGAAAGGTTGTTTTGAGCCACCATGCTTGGGGGTAGTTGGTTATGCAGCAATAGATAAGTGAAACAGTGAGGTACAAGGACCCTGGAGGGTTCTGAGCAGGTGTATGATTTCAGTTTTACAGCAATTCCTCTGGGTCTGTGCTGAGGACAGAATGCAGAAGGGAGAGTGTGAAAAGGAGACCCATTCACAGAGCAGGTACGAGACAGGGAGGTGAAAGTTAAAGTTTTGGGAAGGGATTCAATTCTAGATCTATTTCAGAGGTCACATGGGATCTGCTGATGGATAAGATGTGCGATATGAAAGAAGGGAGTGAGAGATCTCTTCAGGTTGCTGGCCTGACACTGAACAAGGAAGGGGACCTTGACTGCCATGGGAGAAAGCTGCAGGAGGAGCAGGGTTGGAGCTAGAGACATCAGGAATTCTGCTTTGGACATGTTAAGGTTATGAGGCCGAACACACATTCAAGTGCACATGCTGAGTGTTGTTGGACAGCTGGTGTCTGGGCAGAAAAAAGGGCTGGGACATGGAAGTTTGGGCCTTGCTGGTGTTTCCACGGTCATGTTGGACCGGGGCACCTGGGGAGTGAATGTAGACGGAGAAGTTGGAGGACTAAATCCTGGGCACTCCATTATATAGAGATGTGGAAGAATTGGAGAAGGACCTGAAAAGGAGGCTGAGGACGAGTAGCCGGTGAAACAGGATGAGAAGTAAGAGACCGATAAGAGAACGATGTGAGAATGACGTTTGGGTTAGGGGGAGGGGTTCCAATAATGAAGGAATCAATTACTGTGTCAGAGCTACTGAAGAACCAAGCTGATGAAAACTGACCATTCTTATATTACTGTGCTCATTCCTGACATCACCGACTTGAAAAGGCGATTTTTATCACATGTTAAATTTGCACATGAGTGGGAGTGTGTGCATGCGTCCTTTCTCTCCTCTCCCCATTGATCTGTTTATCTATCCGGAGCCCAAAGACCGCTGAAACCTTCACACATGACCAGGTAAGCACCATGCCTGCCCCCCACCTTTTCTTCTTTTTTCCAAAAATGTCCTGGTTGTTCTAATCCCCAGGAATTTTATCAAGTCCCCTTCCTCCCAAAATGCATAGGAAAGTTTAATATATATATATATATATATATATATATATATATATATATATATATATATGATTTGCATACAAATTGGTTTGGTGAGTGTTAATATTGAGTCTGCTTATCTACTCTCCACATGGTATGTGTTTCCATTTATGTGTTTTACATCCCTAAGTAGATTGTTTTAATATATAGGTCTTGTGTGTTTTCTCTTAAGATATTTTCTAGGTATTTAAATTGCAGTGGCTTTTGTGAATTACAGGTAACCCCCTGTATAACACAGTTGTTAGGTTCCTTAAAAATGTCGTGTTATGCGAATCTGTGTTATACGAAACAAAGAACTAGTACAAAAAAGGTGATTAGGTTCCAAAAATTTAAAAACATACTATTATATTTATAATTAAGAGAAATATATTTATTAATGCAATTTTCACCAAAAGCATAATATATTAATATGTATTAAATAATGTTTTCTTCCTCATCATTACTAAGCACCATTAACCAAAGGCATTTTCTTTTTGACAAGGTATCTTCATCCTCTGAACTTTCTTCAGCATTATCTTGACTTCTGTTCTGTATTTGTTGCAAAAAATCTGTTATTTTAGATTGTTTGCTTTTAGCTGAGAGATCTTTATAAATTTCGTTATATGGTGCTAAGCACTTGTGATAATCTCTCTTAAACTTTGCGCTTCTTTCAGTGGAAGGATCTTCATTAGGAAATATGGCTCCAACTCTTTGGCTAAGTCTAGGCCTTTCTTTATGCTTTTCAGAGTCAAGTGTTTAACTTCTTCGTTTTCACCTGTGCTGCCGTCCTCTGAATTATCTTGGCATAGTAATGTTATGCGGTCTTTTGATGCTTTAAAACCTGGTGCAAATTTTTCATTTTTTGAAATAAATGTTCTCTTGGGCATTTTTTTCCACCAATGGCCGGTCTCGTCGGCATTAAAAACCTGATGTCTTGAATATCCACCCTGTTCAATAATTTCTTGCAATTCCTTTAGATAAGTTTTGGCAGCTTCTTTATAAGTTGACACACTTTCTCCTTGTATTTTTAGGTTTTGTAATAAAAACGTTTTCTAAAACGGTCAAACCACGCTTTGCTAGCAACAAAGTCAGGGTTAACAGCAGATTCTCCATTTTCCTTTAAGTAATTGTAGATTTTTAAAGCTTTCTGTTTAATAACATTGGTGTCCTGTGGAATCCATTTTTTTGAACAGTCATTATTCCAAATACTAAGGGCTTTTTCCATCTTCTCAATTATTGGTGCTGTGGGATGAGATGTCATATTTGCAGAGATAGAACAACCAGCAGCAATGGAAGCTCTAATTTTATGTTCATTTTTCTGTTTAGTCTGGATTGTTGCTTCATTTAAATCCAAGGTTTTTGCAACATATGATACTTTTCCCCTCTTTTCGAGCCGATCCAAAAATGTGTAATTTTTGTTCTAGCGAGATGAAATGCCTTTTAAGAGCTATTTTTTTATTTCCACCAGACATAGTTCAGGGCTACAAATTAACTCAAAAAAATGAAAAACGTAATTACCATTTCTTTAAAAAAGGTTGAATAACATTCACCCGAAAACTTTTAATCTATGTATAATGAAGTAAAAAGAAAAATACAAAGTTTTAAAATGTATGTACTTAATACTCCATGACCAAAATGGATTTAAAATTCTAATAAATTTTAAAATTCTGTAGTCAAATCTGATACGACATCCAAGCACGAATGAAAAATTTCAAATGAGATATCTTTTGCTCTTAAAAGCTCTTATTACTCTCCGTGTTGTTCGGGGATTTCTCTAACTCTCAAACTGTGTTAGAGTGAAACCGTGTTCTAGGATGCCGTGTTGTACAAGGGTTTCCCCCAATTCTTGAACTGTGTTAGAGCGAAACCGTGTTATAGAAGTACCGTTATCCAGGGGTTACCTGTACATCCCTTTTTCCCATTGTATTTTCTTACTGGCTATTTTTGCTATAAGAAATCTATTTCTGTATAAAGAATTCTCTTATTGTTTCTAATTATTTCAGGTGATGCAAACAGATTTCAACACCTTTGTTATTTTCATGGGCATGAGATCTCAAAGCTGTGGAATAATATAGCCAGAATATAAAGCTGTCCTAATTTCTGCTGATAAAATCTTTCCTAGTTTGGAGAATGGGATTTAATATGTCAGTATTTCAAAGTGTTCCCCAAAGAACTCCATGATTTCTAGGTGCTCTGGGAATGATTGTAGCCACACATCTCAAATTGTCCCAGTTATTCCCAATTTCAAATATTTTTCCCTTTGTTAACCCATGAGTCAGACCATATGTCCTTTGATCTTTGCTTCAAAAAATATTGTCACGGTATTTAGAAACAGGGACAGCCCAGGCAAAGTTATAACATATGGGATGTTTTTCCTCTGAGCCCCTAACTTTCCCCTCAGCATTCTTCCTGCTTATGTGGTGCCTGGAGCGCGTGCACACACACACACACACACACACATACACACACACGCCCGGGCATGCACACACACTTGTACATATACTCACACGCAGCGGTGTCCTGGAAGAAGGGGATTTCACTCAAATAATACCACATGTGCATTCACTGTGCAGGCTGGGACAGTCTTACCCTGAGGCTGCATAGTGTGGGAGCTCTTAGAGATGGGCAGCCTGCATTTGAACCCCACATTTAAGGGCATGCACTCGGCCCGGTCACTTAACCTCTTAGAGACTCTGTTCTCCATATGTAAGAGGAGAGTGTAAGGTCTGCATTGCAGGGCTGCTGTGGGAACTCAGAAAATGACTGTTAAATGTTGGACATAGTAGGAGCTGGAGAAACAGAACCCATTACTTTCATTTAGAAGGGAGTTCCATATCATTGCTCAGGTCTTTAAGAAAATCCCTTGGTCTCATATCTACTCCCAGCTGTAGAAGCCAAGTGACCACCATGAGACTGGGAAGCAGGGGGGTCTCAGCCTAATTGTCCCTTGTGTACACCTGTCTGTACAGACAAACTGCCAATGGCTGACCTCTCCAACTAACCAGCCTCCACTCAGAGACTGCCGTGCAGTAGCCATGTGGAAGACATCTGTCATTTTTTTCTCCTGCCACATCCCACCATCCATCCCTTCCTATTACCACTTCAGTCTTGTTTTGGAGGGTGCCTCCCTGTGCGTAGCTTTGGGAGGTAGGGCCTGAAGTCAAATGGATGGATCTGACTGTTCCCTGGGGGCAGGCATGTGACCTAGGTGCAGCGCATCACTCTCTCCCTTCTTTCTAGGATTCTGTATTTTACAGAATGTGGGGACAATTGAGGTCATGTCTGTTAGAGTGGTGGCCACATTATGTGGCCCAGGCTGTGCCCACGTTTCCATTACTGTGGTTTTTAATGGTGTTCTTACTGGTTCTGGCTGCCTGAGCTTCAGACGACCCCCCACCCTTGCTGCTCTACTTCAAGCCTGCTCAGGCCCAAAATTGTTCCAAAAGACTGCCTTTTTGAGCACAGCTCAATTTGGTTTCTCTCTCTTCTACAGGAGCACTGTCTGATACAGCCTGATTCCAAGAGGAAAATCAGAAAAGAAACTCATCCCACTGAACAAGAATTCTGTCTTTCGTTGGTCAACATCCGGCGCCTGGGAGAAAGGTGAAATCTTAACAACCCATGAGTCAACAGGACATGATGAGTGAGTTAAGATTATGCACCATCACATTAGAGAGGATTTCGGAACAGAATGCCTTTCAGTTTGCAAATTTATCATGAAAAGGGTCAAGAGGATGAAGGGGTGGAAAAGGGTTAGCAAGTATCAACTTATACAACTACCCGCTCCAACAAAGGCTCTCTGTGCTTTTGGGAAAACTTAAAACAATTCCTATTTTGAGGATGGGGAAAAGTGTTTCCTTTGTACTTTCTCTTCGTTATCCATTGTCTCCGCACTGCCCCTTGTTCCTAAGCTGCCACAAAGCATTTTACTAGTTATCTGACTATCACCCCACTTAACATGTTCCGTGGTCTGCTGGCTGATGGTCATTTAAGCAGGATCTAATTGGTAACATACTGTCAACTGAATTAAGTGCCATGTGATAGAGATTTAAACCATGGTAATTTTTCCATAAAGAAAAATCTGTCAACAGTCTACAGCAGAGGAACAGCAATAAATCAAATTGTCATGTTTATTAGTTATTGCAGGAGTCTAGTTGTCTTGTATTCATTATAACCACCCCTTGTTTTTAGCACCGATAAATGCTATAAAGAGAAATATTTGTGCAAGGTGCTTTTTAATAGGTTTATATCTGTACGTGAATACCTGATTGTATTTTAATCATGAGAAAAACGGTGCTACTTCACTTTAAAAGGAACATTTATTTTGGCTGTTTTCTGGATGAGGGATAATGTTTCTAGCTTTTTGCAAAGTTGTGTTTTAAAACGCTGGGAATCATTTCACTAATAATCACAGAAAAGCAAACAAAAACAAAAACAATATTAATACCATTTGCTTATCAGGTTTGCAAAATTAAAAGACCTGATAGAATGACTGCACGAAAGGATGTGTAGAACACTCATTGCAGTTTGATTTGGAATATTAAAAAAATGGACACGAATTAATTTTCCATATATGGGACTGGTTAAACAGATTATGGAATGTCATTACCAGAGAGTGCAAAGCAGCCATTTAAAAAATAAGTGAAATCATATTTAAT
The DNA here is from genome assembly GCF_964194185.1 of Rhinolophus hipposideros. Taxonomy (NCBI): domain Eukaryota; kingdom Metazoa; phylum Chordata; class Mammalia; order Chiroptera; family Rhinolophidae; genus Rhinolophus; species Rhinolophus hipposideros. Next base: position 10,411,581 of record NC_138058.1, on the reverse strand, counting down.
GATGTATCATTAAGAACCAACATCATTTATCCTTTTCCTTTTCTTTTAACTTGCCTTTACTGAAAGTTACTTTCACCATTATTTTACATGAATCGGAAATACACAGAGGGTGCCAAAAAAATGTATACACATTTTAAGAAAGGGAAAAAAACTGCATTAAAATAGTAATACTCAATACGTACTGATAACAAAATTTGAATACAAGGCATGTGTATACATTTTTTTGGCACCCCTAGTATACCAGTACTTTACACAGGTAGCCTCACTGGAATCTCATAAAACCCTGTGAACTATGTAGGATGGGTTATTATACCCAGTTCACAGATAAAGAAAGTGAAGTGTGGAAGATGAGGCAACTTACTGGAGGAGTCCCCCATCTGTCAGCCTCAGGAGGAGGGATACAAGCCTAGGGGTTCTTCCCTAGAACCGCAGTTAGAATAAAGGGTCTAGAACTCAGAGGCCAGCAGTTAGCTCCACAGCACACCTTTAACTCTTAGTGTGACTTTGAACTTATTTCTTAATTCTCAGGGACTTCCTTAATTCTCGGCTTCCTCATCAGTCGTGTTTCACTACCACTTAACTTGTATTATAGAGGCGATATATGAGACTAGGAGCAGAGTCTGGAGACAGTCGGACCCCAACTCGGCCATCCCCCAGCTCTACAATCTCCGGCCCGCGATCAACCTTTCCTCTGAAAATCTCACAATCACAAGGGGATCTGCTACAATGATGTGAGAGAAGGTATGTAACACAAAAGCACATGCTTTACACATGAGAGGCACTAAACGTGTCATTTCCTATCGCCTGGATGCCACGGTTACATGTACCTACGTTCTAGGCTGCTGTGCACGTGGACGTTGGCAGTGTGTAAGAGCTCGGAGTTCCAGCGCTGGCTCCTATCCAGAGTGGGACTCCAGGGAGGCACCCCGGCTCCTTTCCCAGCCTCCTGCTCTCCACACGTGTCTCTGAGGGTAAGGACCCTGCGTGTTGGTGTCGCTGCTCTGACTTCTCATGGGTCTCCTTCGACTTGCACATCCCCACCTCCCGCCTTCAATCTTTCCTACCCTCCTACCACTTCACTGCAAGTCTGGCAGTTCAATTGCACAAAGGGTGGTGATAACAACAATAGTAACAACAATAATAATAACAATGGCCACTAACCCTTACCAAGCCCTTTAAATGTAACAGAGACTCTTCTAGGCACTTTAAATGTATTACCTCACCTAATCCTAGTGAAGAGGCAGAGACTATTAGGGCACCCACTGCACAGATGCAGAGAGGTGGAGGAACTTGCCAAAACCATGGTGCATGCGAGAGTTGGGACTTGAACCCACATGTCTAGCGAAGGAGCAATATATATATTTCCCATTTAAAACAATGCAAACTAAATAAAAATGTGCACGACACAACTGAACACTGAGTGCAGGGAATGTCCAGAGCAAGGAAACAGCAGCTGACAGACACAAAACCGAAACCTTAGAACAGGGAGTGTGTTCGTGTTACTTTCCCTGGAATAATCTCACTTGAGCAGCGAGAAGGGAAGCCCTGACAGCCCTAAGTAAGGTAGGGTGGCCTTCCTCAGCTTTCCACCAAGGACACATGCTTTGGATAAAAGCACACACCACAATTTTTTTTAATTGATTATTTGGTGCATAGAGCCAAGACTCAAAGAACGAATTGACTGCCTTCCTTTGTTGTCGTGGGCACTGGTTAACATTTGGCCCTTAGCTGTTTTCATTGCAAGATCAGGTGTCAGACTGAACAGTCTTCATCTCGTGGAACTTTCAACCCTTTGAATGAAAGGGATTATGAAATGCATATCTAGATATGATTTCTCCTTTTTGGATGTAAGACTTGAATAGCAAGGAATTCACATGTTAGGAAACAAATTCTTGGTCACACCTCTAGTTCTCCGGCTTCACAAACACGGTGACAATTGCTATATTGTATTACATGATACATGCGCTTATATGTGTGTGTGTGTGTGTGTGCACATGCATATATGCACATACGGTGTTGCCCCGAAAGTAAGACCTAGAAAGACGCATTAGAGCTGATTGTCCGGCTAGGTCTTACTTTTGAGGAAACACGGCGCACAACGTGCTAAGGAATACAGAGATGGCACAGTTCGCCCCTAATGGTGAGGAGGTCTACCAGAAGGCTGGGCTCACTCACTGGTGCAGTGCACAGGAGGCCAGTCTGTGGCCATGTCACGGGTTCTTTCAGAGGTGTAGATCATGCCCTAAATGAGGTTCAGACACACTTCGCTAAGGCCCGTAGGCCCAGCCACCATCCTATATGTGTGCGAGCATGGGCACACCTGGCTTGTGTCCCACATGAGTTCCGGGACTTTTCTGATCACATTCCAAGGCTCCCTCCCCAGTCTGCCCAGCTGTTCACCCAAGGCTGGATTATCCCCACGAAGCAGGCTGCAGTGCTCCATGCTGCTCAGGAGCACGGGCCAGGCCGGGCTACTCCAAGTGCCCCCTGCAGGGTTACTTTTTTCCCACCCAAGGCAGCCCAGATGCTCTCTGGCTTCATCTTACCTCTCAGCTCACACGCTCCTTTTCTCTCTCTCCCAAATAAGTCGTTCAGCGTCTTCCTTCTGAGGCTGAGTGTGGAGCTCCCTTCTCACTGGCAGCTTTCTGAATGGCACTTTCTGCATAAACAGGAAGAGCACGTGTGGTCACAACTCAAGTGTGCAGGTGTTGATAGAGGATGTGAAAGTGTGGAGGCGAGTGACTAAACTCGCTCATGGCATTTCCCCATGAGACACCTACTCGGCCTCCTCTTACCCACTGCAGGGCCAGGTCTACCAGAAGGCTGGATTCAGGAACCCAGACCCCACACCAGGGCCCACCTGACACAAACCACGGAGGCCAAGGGAGAAGTTCTCTACTGCTCTGCCTCTCCCTCACTCTATACAGACTCCTGAAAAGAATCCCTTTAAAGATATTCTTATTATCAGGTATGCTAATTTAAATGGCTTCCTTCACTTGTCCAAAACCCAGCTGGTTCCTTAAACTGCTTAGACATCCAAGAGACCAGAACCAAAAGCCTAATTCTCCTCTGTATGACAATGTCTTCTAGAACTTTCTAGGACAGAGATGCCTCAGGAGAGGAGAAAGAGCATTAGATGGGGCATCAGATGAACCCAGGCTGCTCTGTTGGAAGGGTTCCCACCTCCCACTCACTAGTCAGCCCACAGCAGCTGGGCTCCTTGTCCCCACATCCTTCCCTGCCACCCTTTGTCTCTGGAACTGCTTTCACCAAGGTCACCAGGGAGCTTACCAACAGACACTTGTTCAGTCCCTGTCTTACATGTCTCCCTGTAGTGTTTGACACAGTGACCACGCCTTTCCTTCTGGAATGCCCCACGACTCCACATTCTCCTGGTTGGATCAGGTGATCTCTCCATGTCTTACTTTTTGTCCTTCCCCAGGTTCCACGTCAGTCCAGGGGTTCATGGTCTCCATGCTGGCCTCTTCCACCCTCTGCATGCTGCTCCCCAAGCCCATGTCTACATATCACAAGCTTCTGCTGCTTTCCCAGGATGTCCCCCAGGCACTCAGGTGTCACTGGTCAGAATGAAGCCCTGGTCTGTCACTCCCCTGCGGCAACACTTTTCATGTGGCCTGTAAAATCCTTCCCGCCTTGTTCCTAACTTGCCCCTCGTTTCTCACTCTAGGGGCATAATTTCCTTCAGGACTCTTGCCTTGGCCCTGGCTGATGTGGCTTCTTCAGATCTGACCCTCACTTACCCTCATCCAAACAGGGCCATCCGTCTGTATCCTCAGGCTGGATTCACATCTAGTCATATCTAGAAACCGCCCCCATCCAATCCTATGCCAACCACCGGGAAATTATCCCAGTACTGGCCACATCCAGTCCACAGCAAGGGGAAAACCTGTCTTTCTCCTGTATCCAAACCAGAAGTGGGGAGTCTCCCTGCCTTCTTCCCTGTTTCGCATACTCCTCAACCTTCAGTCACCAAGCCCTGTCCATTCTGCCTCGTACACCACGCCTCAGTGCTTTTTCTTCTCCTTTCCCATAGCTAGGCCCTGACTCCAAGGCCTCGTCATCACTGCCCAGTCCACAAAGGGGCAGGTCACCCAAGGCCTACAAGAAAATGTACTGAGGTGTGGGAAGAAGACACGAGTATCTACTCGTGCTTATTTGTTTATTTTTATTGACGTAAGATTCACATTAACAGCAAAATTAACCGTGAACCATTTTTAAATGTATAATCCAGTGGCAGTGAATATATTCATAGTATTGTGCAACCACCACCTCCATCTCGTCCCGAGATTCACATTTATTTTCAGCATTTACTTTTTGTGTACATCTTAATGCATGTAATATATATATATATATATACACACAGTTGTATTGTGATCATTTGTGAATACTCATACATCCGTTGGGAATATGTGGTGAAGACTTCTTTACCAAGGAGGGTGCACGACCAGAAATGTGGACACATGTGGTCACCAAACTCATTGCCCAGGTGACAGCCTCCAGAGTATTTTCTAAAATGCCTCCAAACTTTCTTTGTAAAAGACAGCAAAAAGGATAACACTGCACACCCCTCACCCCAGGCCCAGTCCTTACGCCCTTCAATGGCTCTCCATCACCTACAAGAAAATCCCAAAGTTCCTGGGTAGACAAGGTGCTCGATGCAGGAGCCTCTCCTACATCATCTCTTGTCACACTCACTACCTACCTGCCTCCTCAGTACCCAGCAATAGCACACCGCTGGTGAGTTCCTGGACACCCAGGCTACTTCCGGCCACTCTGTTTTTTTCTCATGCTGTTTCCTCTTTCAAGAATGCTTTTATTTCCACTGGCTGTCTGGCAAATCCCCATGATGCAGAAAACCCTTCCTTATCACGGCGCTCAAAGGCAGAATTCATTCCACGTGCCAGCTGCCATGGAAGCCATTGCCTCCATCCTGGATGGTACTCTGGGCGATCTGATGGTGAAGAGGCTCGGACATCAGAGAATCCTGGAATGGAATTCTGCCTCTACCACTTACAAGCTGTGGTCCCTCGGGTATGTCGCTTAACTTCAGCTGCCTCATCTACACAATGCCCACCTCACAGATGGTAGAAATTAAACAGCTTCGTGCACGTACAGGATGTAATAAGTAGTAAGTGGTAGGCAATATCATAATAGCTATTTTGTTCGCCTCACTATTTTGAAAACTCCTTATAAAATTCATAATTTCATACCCAAGGAGAGCTACTCCCAATAAGGCAGAATGCCTTCATTAAAAAAAAAAGTTTTATATTCCACATGAGTGAAATCATAGGTTTTGTCCTTTTCTAAACAAATAAACTAACAAAACAAACAAACTCATAGATACAGACAACGGAGTGGTGGTTACAGAGGGCTGTAGGGGGAGGGAGGCCGTGAAGCACATCAAGGGGGGTCAAATACACATGGATGGAAGGAGATGAGACTCTGGGTGGTGAGCACACAATAGAGTACACAGATGTCAAATTATAATGTTGCACACCTGAAAATTATATCATGTTGTTAACCAATGTTACCCCAATAAGTTTAATTTTTTTAAGAGGTTAATTCTTTCGTGTACATTTGTAACAGAAGTTCAAAGAACGCGTTTTCTGCCAGCTGTTTATGCGAGCACCCCAACCATGCCACCGTCCCAACCATGCCACCTCCATTTTCCCCTCAGCTCACCTCCCACTTTTCACCCAGCAATGACCCACCCCTGGCGGGTTGCTGAGCACTCAGGGCCGCACCCTGCCACGTGCTTTCGGAGGAGTACTTAGCTGCCCTGGCCCTGGCAGGGGGCACTCAGGAGAGCCTGCCAGTGCTCCTCAGCAAGCATTCCCGCGTGCCCCTCATAGATGGCCCCGCCCTGGGGGAAACGGCAGGCAGATGAGAAGACAGACAGGGAAGGAAGTAGCAACGGGTCCCTGGAGGCAGGGCTGGGCATGGATGAGGTCATTTAAATTTACTTCCAGCCTTTGGCAAAATATCTGGAACAATGTTTAGTAAATGGACTACGTCTGCTACATAATTACAATCAATGACACAGTTGGGCATCCTCCCGGGAGACGGGAAGCTTTGCAGGGTCGAGTTGGCACTGGCCCCATCCACACCTCTCTCTACATGACCTCCCACACAGTAGGCTGTCATGCGGGGACTCATGCGGGGTCTCTGGTCCCGCTCCCCACATAAGAATGCAGGACATGGTGAGGCCAATAAGGAACACTCACGGAGCCATAGATAGGGGAGTCATACCACTATATTCTTGATGGTGGCTGGGTTGGAGACACAGGAAGCAGGAGCCACACTATCTGCAACCTGTCATCCACTTCTCTCTGGCATCCAACCTCACTTGCTAGCTGCAATCTGCCGTGCTAACTGCAATCCGTGCTTGCTAGCTCAGCCACCATCTTTTTGCTAGCCCCCATTTGCTGCTAGTGTAGCCACGGCAGTTATATTAGTGGCCCATGGCTCACTGGTTACAGCTGACGGCCAACTAGCCACAGCTGATGGCCATCCAATCACAGTTGATGGCCATTTACTACCTGAGCCAGCACCTTTCCACGTGAGGCCAAGAGCCTGGAAACTGCTCTCTGGTGCTCTGTCCCCACAAGGCCCTCAATAAATATTTGTTGGGTGAGTAATGAATGAAAGGTTATTACACTGCAGTTGGGTAAAAACCATGTTGAGCCCAAACTCGGCTGTGCATTACCCTGGTCATGCTGTGTGTGTGACCTTGAGCAAGTTGTCAAACCTCAGAGCTTCAGTTTCCTCACCTATAAAATGGGAAGCACAAGACATATTCTCCCATTGGAACAGGGCAGTTACCAAAGCAGGTCGTACACTGCAAAGCCCTTTACAAGAGTGACTGCTGAAAATTACGGCTTGTCCTGTCTGCCAGGACAAGGACAGCAGCCCACACGGCCTGTACTCGCTGGACACTGAGGGGCCACATGAGTGAGTCTCTCACGCAGCTGGGATGGAGAAGTGTGTTTGGGCATCAATCTGGTAAATCCCCTCTGGGGCCAATGGAACTGCTGAGGTGGTAGTGGGTGACAAAGCACCAGGGCCTTTGACATAATTCCCAACCAGAGAGGGTGCCAGGTTAGCTATGGAGGATGGGAACTGAGGGAGGAGGCCCACTGGGGCCCTCACCCGGGAGGAATGCACGTCTGAGAGCAGAGAATCTCCATTGTCAGCCCCCACCTCCGAGTACTAGAAATGACCCAACATCACAGATAATTCGTGAAAGAGCTAGGGTTCAAACACAGTATTATTAGTCTCTACACACAGAGAGACACACACACACACTGACACACTGTATTCACGTACACTTGTGTGGATGGGCAAAGGCAGGCATACACACTGTGTTTATGTTTACATGTAAATCTACATGCATAATGTTGGTTCCTGGCATGACGGTCCCACATGAAATTTTCATTCAGTTTCTCAGCCTTACTGAGCAACCCAAAACATACCCATGTACCAAAAGTAATTTTATCTCCTATTTCAGTACCACATAAATCGAGCGGAGGGAGGGAGTGGGCAGGGGCTATGCTAGTGAGTTGAACAACTGATCTCTGCTAGAACCAAAGACTTCTAGCTCAAAAATAAACAAACAACAGAAGGAAACGTGCAGAAGGAAGAAGGACGAAGTCTCAAACATTTGGTTGGGAAAGTTCTGGTAAGTAGGTAACAATTTAAGGGGAGAGAGCTGGAGCAGCTTCGCATCCATATGGAAAATTGCTGCTGGAGCCACCCAGTAATTCATGACTAGAACACGAAGCAGGGATGGCTGGCTGTGGTGACATAATAAGAAACAAACAGGGTAGACTGGGATGGGGCATAATTAAGGAGACACTCAATCCACTGGTAGCATTTACCAGAGTAACTTGCATACCAGAGAATTTGCATACAAATGAGATGCTGAAAGCACAGGAACAGGACAGTGATAAGACCGTATACATGTTATTAAAGCATGTCAGTGGGAAAAAAATCATTACATTGATACGATGTAGGTTTAACTACATTCTATTACCAAAATAAATCTTAAACAGCATCCTGAGCTTTAAAACAGGTACGGGGCTTCCAATTCAGAATGTTAGCTGACATTTTGTGTGTGCCCGTGTCATTATGTTCATTGCTTGGCCCTACATATTTGAAGTATTATTTTTAGGAACTTATATTTTAAAATAAATACTGAATTATTAAGTGTCCTGCAGGCAAAAGTAATCATTCCTTTTTTTTGTTTTGAACTCGATCACCTTAAAATTTTTACTTTCTATATTTTGATACCGTTTTGGGGGCACATAAATGTTCCTGCCTGCTTTAATTTTGTTATTGATGATACCTTTTATCATGTATAAGACAAATCCATTTCTCATTATAATTATAAGGCATTTCACATTGATTTTGACTTCATATAAATAAAAATACCATACCCCCGTCTCCCTTATGTTTAGCATTTTCCTGAGAGTCTTTATTTATTCTTTTAATTTTAATATTCCTTTGCCATTCTGGTTTATATATTAGGAGCCTAGTAACTCAATTAGAGTTTATGTTTCACCTGATAGTTGCCCTTTACAAAACGATTTTTCCCCTTTTACTCTTACTGTGTTAATTTACTGGACTTTTCTTCCATTATTTTTAAGGCTTTTCCTTTTTTATATTTCTTGCTACTTCTCTTGTTTTGATTTTTCTACATGAATTATGTATTACTTCCTTTGAAAGGTAGAGATCCTGTTTTAATTCCACTAGTCTTTTATTTTTTAGTTTTAAACTGGCAAAAACATAAGCAATATTTACTGTTTTAATTTTAGCAAGACATACAATGTTTAACAGAGCAGCATATTAAATAGAACTACTAATGGCACAGTAATTTTAGTAATTCTGGTAGGAGCTGATGTTAACTGAGTGTTTAGCGTGTACCAGAAGCCTGGGTTAAAAGCTCCAAAGGCATGACTCAACAGTGGGGTTCCTAGGCTGCTGAAGGCCTGGCCACAGTCAAAAGGGGAGAGCTGAAATCTGAACCTCAGGCTGTGCGATTTCAGAGGCCAACCTCAAATCTGAAGGGATACCCTCAGAAATCTTGTAAGGAGCAGATGTCCTCTCTCCCCCCCAGTGGCCTTCTGCAGCTCCAAGCATGTTCAGAGGTCTTTTTAGCCAAAGATAATTGGTTTTGGGGAAAAGCCACATATAGTGAATCCACTTAAAATGGGGACCAAACTTCGGCACTCAATAGAGAAATAAGTTTGACTGTGACTTCATCTTTAAAAATAAAGTAAAAGTTATTAAATAAGGTTAGCTTACATTTATTAAATGTACTTTGTAATGGTAATTGTGTGCTAATTCTTAAGACAAACAAGAAGTAAACTGAATGCTATTTGGGTAGCTTTTGGTGCAACGTTCCTGACAAAAGAGTAGGGTAACATGTGAAGACATCCTTTACTTCACAGTTTTATGGCACAAACACAAAGAAAATGTCTCTCCTATTTTAAAAAAGAAAAAAAGCAGCAAAGGATTCATCTATTTTCTTAATGCCTCTCTTAATCCTTTGATTTTGAAATTGCCCTTTCAAAGTAGCTAAGTGTTGATTTTTAACTGGAGAAACTCTGATAAACCACATGAGATAATAGTTTTCCAAGTGATTCAAACAGTCCTCCAACACCATTTTCAGTTGCTTCATGAAATCCCACCATCTTTTGCAAAATGTGTAATTTCATTTTGCAATTGACTCATACGGCGTATATGGCATTGTCTTGTCCTCTTACATCTGACAAATGGGGAGGGGGAACCATACCAGTCTTGGATCCTACAGGAAACAGATGGCATACTTACTCAGACTGTGTAACTGATGAGAGTTCAATAAAGAAATCTTTAAAAAATGTACTTGGGCAGGGTCGGGGAAACCAGTAAAGGATGCTGGAGGATAACAGCAGGAAGCTATTACCAGCCACCCCCCACCTGTGACCCAAATAGCATAGCCATAGCCTGAGGGGAAGGCAACCACAAAGGAGCTGTGATTTGGGTAGAGGAGCACAGGTCATTTGCAGTAACGACTGCAAGGGATCTGGGAGAGTAATTATCCCTGCATCACGCTTTTATTGTCTTCTGGTCTCCTGCCAGCGACTCCCACTGGCCAAACCCAAATGGAATCCAGAGCAAGGGAGCCCATTGATTACATTTATAAAGCAGCCTCTGAGGACACAGGGAGAAAAGGGAGGAACTGGATCTAGAGGGAGAGAGAAAATATCTATTACATTGACCAAAACAGGTGATTTTGTTGACTCAGTAGAGTCTGATGTGAAGTGGAAAGGGAGGTTGGAATGAGAATACACTTTATAGGTTCTCAATTTATTTTGGATCTTCTAGTTTTAGAGCTTGTCTTTGCTAAATGACATCATAACTGAATGACCTGGAGGATGGATACTGATTTAATGTGATCTCCTGGAGTTTCCCTTCTAAAGGAATGTAGGAGAAAGTGTCCCTTCTACTTTGAAAAAAGAAGTAGAATATGAGGTCAGACAATTAAGTTCACAAACTCATCCTAGAAAAAGTGCTACATGCCTCATTGCTGAATATCACTACAGTCACCTTGGAAGTGCTCCTCTTGGGAAGTTATGCACTGATGCTAGTGCCTAGTCCTCCCTTCAGAGCAATTTTGGAACTCTTTTTTTGGAATGGCCATCAGGGCTGTTGTTGTAATTACCTTTGAAGTCCTGAATGTCATCAAAATGTCTTCCTTTCAATATTTCCTTTACCTTCGGGTAAAGAAAGAAGTCACTGGGGGCCAGTTCAGGTGAGTAGGAAGGGTGTTCCGATACAGTTATTTGTTTACTGGCTAAAAACCTCCTCACAGACAGAGCCATGTGAGCTGGTACATTGTCGTGATGCAAGAGCCATGAATTGTTGGCGAAAAGTTCAGGTTGTGTTAACTTTTTCACGCAGCCCTTTCAGCACTTCCAAATAGTAAACTTGGTCAACTGTTTGTCCAGTTGGTACAAATTCATAATGAATAATTCCTCTGATATCAAAAACAGCAACCTCGTTGCAACAAGTTCACGAACTTAATTGTCCAACCTCATAAAAGGGAAATTGTACGTGTATATTTTGGGAACATATTTGTGTACACAGATTAAAAACTGTCACCTCTATAGCATGAGTGAATTTATTGAGTCATGCTGTATAGCAATATATTTGCAATACTGGACATTTCAACTGTGAGAAAATGCTTCCTGGTATTTTGAAGCCAAGAGGCCATATTTACGCTTTCAAGCCTTAACTTAATCACCAGTTTCATAATCTCACCCGATATACAAGATCTAATTAATGAGGTGTAAGTTTCAGAAAGGAATTAAGTTGGAAATCATTCCATTTTGTTTCATACTTTAGAGGTTTAAGAAAAATTAAAAATCGCAGTTTACTTCTGGCTCCTTTCTGAAGTCTTTCAGAAGATCTGAAATGGATGTCATCTAGAATAATCATTAAAATCTATTTGCTTCTATACATTCAGGATAATTTCCCTGTTTTTAAACATTCTGGTGGTTAAAACAGGACACATAAAGGCAAAAGGAGCAGAATACATCATTCTGATAAAAAGGTCTGTCCAGACTACACTTGTAAGGAAAGGCGCGTGTTTTTAGCTGGTGAGTCACTCACTAATTTTCAAGATAATAGCTTATCACTCCCCATCTAACTAGGAAACCGACCACTCACTAGTGTAAAAGATTCTTCTGAATTCAACACTCCTTCAACAAACATCCTGTGAAGTTGGCCACGGCCCAAAGCCCTCATCATCCTCAGCCTTTCCTCTCTGAGTGTCGTTATCGCCTCTGCTTGCTACTCGGGAGTCAGCCCTAGTGCAACTCATTAGTCTAAGCATGTCTTAGTTTGGGTTTCCCCAGAGGTAGACTCTGAGACAAGAATTCTACCACAAATTATTTCTTTGAGAAGTGCAAAAACACCAGTGGGGGAGTTGGGAATAGAGGGAAGGGAAAGCAGCCCAAAGGGAGTATTATCGAGCCTCTGTGGCCAAATGGAACTTGACTTCTGGGAAAATGACCTGGGAGGCATTGTAAACCATACAACCCAAGGATTTGGGGCTGGAGTGTGTATATACTGACTTCTATTTGTCATTGGCTGAAGGATACTTGCTGGGGGTGCCAGTTCATCAGCACTCCAAGTCTGCCAGAGATGAAGGCAAAGAGGGACTTGAGGCCAGAGGAAGCCCTCAGGCAAAGAAGTGCCAGTATTGGCAGTTGGAAGTCAGACTGGTGTATTCTAAGATAGGTAGTTAGCACCTGCTATGCCACAGCTCTCTCCCTCATGACTCTCTGTCTATTGCCACCAACTCAGAAATTATTTTCTTGGAGTGGGGAGACCTCTACGCTCTCCAGCCTGCCTCTCTCAAGAATTTTTCTGAGGCCTCACATTCTTCAAGTTATCCTAAAGGCCTAGGCTTTTGGAACACCAAAGTCAGAGACTGACAGGCCTCTTTGGCTCTGTATTCCATCATATCCTCACGTGGGACAATGGACACAGAACCAACTATCGGTATCAGTGGATAAAAGCAAAAGGTGGAAATATTGGGGAGTTAAATATGTCAAAATTTTATCCTTCCATAGAATCTACCACTGTTATACCAACACCACTGTTAGTTATTTTATTACTATAAACACGACAAAAAATATGATCATGAGAACACTCGTGAAAACTAGTATGAGGAAATGTGAACAACTATCATCAAATCAAAGTAATATACGATCTTCATATTTTATCTGCGTGCTCACAATTCAAACTGGTTTCATTAAAATCCTACAGAGCATTTCTCTTTAGGCTAGGATGGAATGATTTGCAGTAGACTAATACTAAAGCTGAAAACAAGTAGAATACAGAGTAAATTTGTTTAGGGCATTGGAGAGACGCTGAGATAGGTGCCAGGACCTGAACGGCTAAAGTCCTAAAGAAAAGGGAAGCTCACTGAAGAGAACTCAACCATTTTCATTCCACTCTTTCTCTTAGGACCTTTGCTGATTCCTGACACACAGAGAGTAAGGTAGAATGGGGCAAAAGACAGCTACCAAGAATCAGACAAGCCAGAAGAGCTACTGATCACCTCACAGAGATGAAGAGGCAAAGCAGGAGTTCAGGGTGGCCAAGCCAGCCAACACGTGAAAGGCCAAGTACTCCAAAGAAAAATTCAGAAAAGTGAGCCTGAAAACTCCACAACAGTTTTTCCCTTGCGGCATTTGCTAATTCTTCATTTGTGCAATACAAAAGGCTCAGACACCTCTAAAAAAAACAGTTGGAAAACACAGCAGAAGTTTTTAGTGATCACATATACCTGGGGAGACAGATATTCGTGTCTAGTACCCTCCAAGCTCTAGCACACACCCAAGTTCTCAGTGAGAGTCTGGAGTATACACCAAATGCAGGCTTGAATCACAAATATAGCCACAAGAGGTCCCTACACAAGTAACACTAAATTGGGCTTTTCAGTCAGAAGGAAAAGAAACCCTGATTAAAATATAGGAAGGAAGGAAGAAGAAAGGAAATAATACACTAACAAACAATACACTAACAACAATTCATGTGATTTAAAATATATGTACAACTAAAGTTTTGTGACAACCATATCACAAAAAGCAGGGAATGAGTAAAGAAAGTTAAAAGTCCTAGCGTGAGAAGTGGTAAAAGAACTAACTTATACCGAGCCTTAAAAAATAAAAAGCACAGATAGTAGTCTCTAGGGTAGTCATTTAAAAAATAGTACAGGAATACGTAACTAAAAGCAAGATAAAAAGATTAAAAATGTGGAATAATAAAACATTTTTAATTACCTAAAAGAACTAAAAAGAGATAAATAAAAGACAGAATGGAACCTACCCAAGGAAATTAGTAATAGAATGGATTTCAAAAAAAATAAACCACAACTATATGCAGTTAACAAGAGACACATTTTAATGTGAGGATAAAACAAAAATGTTAAAAATGAAAGGATAAAGAAAAATGTACCATACAAACACAAACAGAAGAACGCTGGGATAGCTGTGTTAATCTGCCAACTACTAGTCAACTGGCAAAGGAGACTTTCAGTTAAGAAACATCACTAGAAATGAGGACAGACTTTCATAATAATAAAAGGGTCAAGCTCCAAGAGATATACCAAAATTATAAATTTGTATTTACTTAATTACATAGTTGCAAAATATACAAAACAAAACTTGACAGAACTAAAAGTAGAAATAAACAAATTCACAATCCTACTGGGACAGTTAAATATGCATTTCTTATTAACTGACAGAACAAGCTGACAAGAAATTCAGTAAGGACATAAAAGACTTGAACAACACGATTAATAAATTTGACCTGATTGTTTTATATAGAACACTACGTCCAAAAATGACAGACCATCTATCCTTTTGAAGTGCACATTGAATATTTACCTAAATTGAACATATTCTGGTCCAAAAAGCAAGTAGTGAAATCATTCAGAGCATGATATCTATCAGTGAAATTAAGCCATAAATCAGTAACAAAAGATAACTTAAAAATCCCCAAATATTTAGAGATTTTAAGAGTTTTTAAATAACTATGGGTTAAAGAAGAAATCAGAATGGAAACTAATAAATATTTCGAAGAGGTTTGGATTCCAATAATGGTGGAATAGCCCATATTGGATTAACCCTCCCACAGATCAAAATTGTAAACTCTGGGAAAATACAACCTCTAGACAACAACAGCAATAAGAACAAATGAGTATTTGTTAATTAGCCATATCACAATCAAATTCCTTAAAACCAATGTGAAGAAACAAATCATAAAATCTTCCAGATTGAAAAACAGAAGAAAAAATTATGTACAAAGGAAATGAGATAAAGCTGATAACAGATTTCTTGGTGGAAACAATGCAAACTGAAAAAAGATGGAGCAAAATTTTATGCACTGAAAAAAAATGTCAGTGTAGAATTCTTTACTCAGCAAAAATAAAGACACTTTCAGACATACAAAAGCTGAAAGAATTCATCACCATCATATTTGCACTGCAATAAATATTAGAGGAAATTCTTCAAGCAGAAGAAAAATTATGCAAGTTGGAAATCTGGGTCTTTACAAAGCAACAAAGAGCACCAGCAGAAGTAACTGTATAGTCAACATAGAGACTTTTTCATATTATTGGAATTTCTGTAGAAGAAAAATAGTACTGTGTTTCCCCGAAAACAACACCAGGTCTTATATTAATTTTTGCTCCAAAAGACGCATCAGGACTTATGTTCAGGGGATGTCATCCTGAAAAATCATGCTAAGGCTTATTTACCGGTTAGGTCTTATTTTCAGGGAAACATGGTAATAATGTGTTATGGGGTTTATAACACATAGAAGTAAAATGTATGACAACAACAGTACAAAAGCCAGGAGGTAAGAAATGCAACAGTTTGTTGAAAGACTCTGAAACTGTATGTAAAATGTTACGTAATATCATAATTAAAAGGTGTGTACTAGAAGCCCTAAGGCAAGTACTAAAATAGCACAACATTAAAATATCAGTTGTAGCTAATAGCCAATGAAAAAGATAAAGTTAAAGATAAAATACACTCAATCCAAAAAAAACAAAAAAAATGCAGAAAATGAGAGGAAGAGAACAAGACACTGATGGACAAATAGAAATAGTGACATGATAGAGTGAAATTCAGTCATATGGATAATCATATTCAATGGTGTAAACACCTCAATTTAAAGGCACAGGTCAAACAGGACCAAAAAAATAAAATCAAGAAAGCCATATATATTCTGCTTATGAGAAATTAAATGAAATGTAAAGACTCAAATAGGTTAAAAAAAAAAGAATGGAAAAAGACATACCACATTATAACTAGCCAAAAGAAAGCTTGAATTGATATGTTAATATGTGGTGAAGTCCGTTTCAGAGCAAAAAATTACCAAGGACAAAAAAGGTCATACATAATGATAAACAGATGAATTTATCAAGAAGACATACAATTTTACCATTTATGTTTGTAATATCGATCTTTAAGATATACAAAGCAAAAATTGAAAACCTGCAAGGAGAAATACATAAATTCACAATTATGGTAGAAGATATTTCCATTATCTTGACTGTGGTAATTAATGATAGTTTCATGAGTGTGTACACGTATTCAAACTTTTCAAATTAGTCTCGTTAAGTACATGCAGTATTTTTTTCTATCAAAAATTCTTTAACAAACATACTTAATGGTGAAATAGTGAAAGCTTTCTGCTTGTGATCAGGATTGAAACAAAAATGCTCAATATCATTGCTTCTATTCAATATTGTACAGTAAATATGGCCAATACAACAAGGTAAGGGAAAAGTTACAAGAATTGGAAAGGAAAAAAATAAAACTATTATTCACAGTAACATGGTTGTGCATGTAGAAAAGCCAAAAGACTACAAACTCTTAGAATTAATAATGAATTTAGCAAGACCACTGAAAACAGAGTCAACATATAACAATTAAATTTCTACAATCAGGAACAATCACAAAATACAATTTTAAGAAGCTACCACTTCAAGTAACATCAACAAACATAACTAAAAATAAATTTAATAAAAGTTATATAATTCCTCTGCATTAAAAATTAGAAGCTAAAAAAAGAAATTAGAAGCTAGCATATAGAGAAATTAAGACAGACCTACATAAACAGAGGGACATATCATATTCATTATTTTTATGCCATAAAAATCTCATTATTCCTCTTTGATTCGATGCACTTATATGGGAATGGAAGGGGCCAAGAAGAGTCAAGACAATCTTGAAGAAGAAAGCTGAAGTTCTTACTCAACCATGGACAAATTACTATGGCACACATTAGTGACTCCAGAACCAGATGTCCACATATACTGTCACAGACTTACAACAAAGCTGACACTAAAATAAAGCTAGAAAAGATTGTTTTTGCTTAGAGCAGCGCTGTACCAATTGGATACCACAGGGGACAAAAATGAATCTTGACACCTACCTCACACCATACAAAGAAACCTATTTTATATGAGTTAAAGATCTAAAAGTGAAAGGTAAACACTAACACTTCTAGAAGAAACACATTGGAGAATGTCTTTGTGACACAAAGGGTAGGCAACGGTTTCTTACATAGGATACAACTAGCACTCACTTCAAAGAAAAACTGGTAATTTAGACTATGTTAAAACTAAGACTTTCCCGTCCATCACCCATCAAAGGACAACATTAGGGCGTTAAGATACAAATTTGCAACTCATGTGTAACAGAATCCAATACTCTTCCCAATCAATAAGAAAAATACAAACAAACCATGGACAAAACATGTGAGCAGCTACGTCACAAAAGGAATATGCAGTTTCAACAAAGATATGAAAAAGTTCATCTATTCTGCGTCATCAGGTCAATCTGAACCAAACCGCAAGGAGCTAATACCATACATACACCAAAATGATTAAAATTAAAAACAGACAACACCAAGTGTTGACAAGGACGTGGAGTAACCAGAATTCTCCATCACTGCTGGGGAGTGTGTGAATTTCTACAACTGCGTGGCAGTCAGTTTTACTAACAGCCCCTATCTTCACAATTTATGCCCCCATAATTCCACCTCTGGGTACACCCCAAGAGAAATGTGTACACATGTACACCAAACTGCAAGGGCAGGAATGTATACAGCAGCACGCCTCATGACGGTGGAAAACTAAAGACATCCCAAATATCCCTTGGCAGTTGACCCACTAGATACACTGGGTTATATTCATACAACACAATACTACACAGGACGGGTCAGCCAACCTTTCCTGTCAAGGGTCAGAGAGTGAATATTTTAGGTTCTACAGGCCACATATTGTCTCAGCTGTATATCCTCCTTTGTTATTTTTTTTTTTACAATTCTTTACAAACGGAAAAGCCATTCTTAGCTGTGGGCCACACAAGAACAGGCTGTGGTGGCATGCGGGCTGCCAGTCCCTGGTACACAGCAACAGCAACAGACGTGTTACTGCTACATGCAATGACATGTATGAATTTCACCAACATGATTTTCCATGAAAGAACACTAAAGGGTGAATATTTAAAATTTTAGGCCAAACTGATGACGATAGAAGTGTTGATAGCGGTTACCTTTGTGGGTAATAGAAGTGATGAAACAGGACAGAGAAGGCTTCTGAGGGGCTGGCAATGTTTCCTGTTCTGGTGATGGTGACACGTGATTTATTTGACACAAATTCAATGAGTGATACACTTATGATTTCTATAACTTTCTGTGTATTATACTTCAAAAATAATTTTGCTTCAAAATACTAAAAAAAATAATCATGGAAATTCAGTTTTGTCCCCCGCCCCCATTTAATTACTTTCCTCTCACTGCCATCTTATATCCATTTCTTTTCAGCTATCCAAATGAGTAAAAGCCCTAGCCTGCCTAAGTTTCTGCCTCCATCTAAAAAGTCTGCTAGTGACCCAAAGGAAAATTGTATTTGGGTCATAATCACTGTACTGTTATTAAACAAAAGTCCTCAAAACACTAACTTTCCTTGTCATGAATATGTGTGTGTGTGTGTGTGTGTGTGTGTGAGAGAGAGAGAGAGAGAGAGGGAATAGCGCCTTGAGAAGCCACCCCAAGTACAGCAGGATGATGGTTTTGCCATCTGGCCTGCGGTCATTCTTCCTGTTCATAACACTTACATTTCAGTAGAAGAGAATTAAGAGCACAGTTTAGCCCAAATCAAAAAAGCCTAGTTGAACATGTTTTTCTCATTTGTGCTTCATCCTAAACATTTGTAAAGATTTAGCAGCTCACCCCAGCTAGCCTTTTTAATTCACATTCCAGTAATAAAAGTTTTCATAAATGCTTTTCAAGGACATTATTATTTCCCGGCTTCACCAGAGCCACGTTACTTCACTCTCTTAGGTGGTGTGGTAAGCCTTGAGATGGTGACCAACTGGTGACTGACCAGACAAAAAGGTGATTCCTCTAAGTGTGGTATTGTCCTGTCTGGCCCAGCATTCCACCAGGGTAGGGGTTAGAGGCGAAGCCCCAGGGTCTGGACATGAGCAGAAATACAACAGTGGTAAAAGTGGTTTTCCACCATTGGGAAATGCTGCTGTGTTTCAGATCTGGGTTGAAAAGTAATATGTCCTGACTTCCCTTTCAATTTATAGTCGAGCTGGATATGTAATAAGATTAGGTTTCTTTGAAGGGGAAAAATGAGGTTTTTCAGAGAAGAAAGGGAGTAAATGCAGGCTATAAAGAGGGAGCATAGCATCAGGTGACTTGTGACCCCAGGAAGGGCAGGAAAATGTTTAACATGATCAGAATGGAGAGAAGTGGCAGGGGATCAGAAGTGTATGGGTAGGCAAGAAGAGGATGGAGAGAAAATACAAGCTGGATATGGGGGAGAGCAACAGAGAGAGGTGAAGGGCAAAAAGGCAAAACAGTGTCCAGGAAAGGTCCTAGGGTCAGTACACCTTGACCTATGTAAATTAGCTTTGTTTCCCTGTAGATCAGCAAGGGGTGAGGATAACTCAGCTTGCAGATGACACTAGCCTCCCAAGGAAAGAATTGCCCCTCCTTGACTAACTGATCTGAGCCCCTCTCTACACTTTAG
The DNA here is from genome assembly GCF_964194185.1 of Rhinolophus hipposideros. Taxonomy (NCBI): domain Eukaryota; kingdom Metazoa; phylum Chordata; class Mammalia; order Chiroptera; family Rhinolophidae; genus Rhinolophus; species Rhinolophus hipposideros. The sequence continues at coordinate 10,391,954 of NC_138058.1, read as the reverse complement.
TACACGATGCCTACACCTACACAGGGAAGAACCCTGGAGGCAGAAAGGGAGGAAATAAGAATAACAACATGTGAGGGGTCCAAGGAAAGTAAGACACAGTTATGTAACCTGCCAGTAGTGGTATAGTTGGGATTCTAGGTCTTCAGAGTCCCCCAAAATTATCTTCCACAAATCACCAAAATTGATGATGTTCTTAGGAGGCCTTTTCTAAAGCGTACTCCATTTTGATTGCTAGTCCTTCAAGTTCTACCGTTGAAGACTCATTCCAGCAAGATCTGAGACAAAGAACTCTTACCTAAGCACCTCACGGTTTAAGCCAATGGCTCTCGAACTTCAGTGTGCACAGAAGTCAGATGGGTAGGGGGGCCAATAACAAAGCAGGTGTCAGTCCCTGAGTAGCATTAGGTCTGGGGAGGCGGGGCAAGTGGGAGCATGGGTTGACATGGGGGTGGGGGTCAAGTGTTGGGAAATGGGTGACGTGGTTCTAAGTTGCCATACAAATGGATTAGTTTCTTAGTGCTATCATTTAAAAAGTATCACAAATTAGACAACCTGAAATATCAGACATTTATTTTCTCAGAGTTCTGGAAGCTAGAAGTCGAAAATCAAGATGTCGTCAGGCTGTGCTTCCTCCAAAGGCTCTAAGGAAGAATCCTTCTTTGCCTCTGCTAACCTCTAGAGGGTTCCAGAAATCCTTGTTATTTCTTGGCTCATAGTGCGTCACTGTAGTCTGTATGTGTGTCCAAATGTCCCTCTTCTGATAAGGACACCAGTCATATCGAATTAGGGCCCACCGCAATCCAGTATGACCTCCCTCTCAACTTGATTATACTTACAAAGACTCTGTTCCCAAATAAGTTTATGTTCACAGGTTCCAGGTGGACATGAATTTTTTTGTGGGGGAGGACGGCCCACTATCAAACGCAGTGCAGGCAACAATGTTGCTTGGAAGTGATATGGGCTCAGGTGAGCGTCTTTGATAGCTCTAAGGAGTGGTTGTGTAGAAAAGACAAAATTAAAATGAAACCCAGAATACCCAAACGTCAGAAGATCTCTACGGCAGCATTGAAAAAGTCCCTTATTTCCTACAACTGCAGGGCAGGCATGGCTGACGACCAAGGCTGAGGTCCTGGTTGTAGAGCCTACAGTGTTGCCGTGTCCATTAAGCCCACTCCCTCTGGGTCTCTTACGCGGAACTGCCATACGTCGTTACGCTAGGACACCGTAAAGAATAAGATGAACCCTAAGAAATGGAGTAAGGACATCTGGGCACTCATGCAGAGGCTGAGAGCTTGGAACTCCAAAATCCCCCTTAATCCTTTGACAGTGGCAAGCAGACCCTCACTCCTTCCCCAAACACCTTCCATGCAGCCTGTCAATAACTTTGGCTGGTCAGCTGTATCACAAGACCCACGGCCACCACCCCTCACTGCCTGTAGACCCTGAAGAGAGTTCCATCCGAAAGTATCCCCAAGAAAGACAGACAAGATGTGAAACCCAAGAGAGTTGTAGAACTCTGCTGAGTTTTATTGGCAGGAGCCTAGGAAGCATGTGTGGAAGGGCATTCTGGGGATGTGAAGCCAAGGAAGGAAAAATACGAAACATTATTGGGCCAAATGAACTAATTTGTACACCTATGTGTACTCACTCAGGATCTGGTATTTAAAGTGTTGATTCGTCCCTGAAAGTGACATAAGTGTTCGTTAGGATTAACTGAAGCCTTGACTTAAACAATAGCCTATGGTCAGTTAGGTTGAGTTCTCCTGGTAATGTTTTGCAAACTTTGATGAGCTTATTAAAACAGTTCCCTGAGTCTCATCCTCCAGAGATTTTGATGAATTAGATCTGGCTTAGGACCTGATAACCTAACAAGCTTCCAGGCAATGCTTATGCTAAAGGAAGACTTTGAGTTGCACTATAACATTCAAAATGTACCTGAAAAGAAAGGTGGCTGAAGATTAAGGGTGACAAGAGTGATCTGATGGTTTTACTAAATGCCATCTGTTCAGACATCCCCTAACTCTAAAGCATGGGAGGACCCTCCCTTCCTTAAAGCCATAGGAGGTACATTGGTGAGAGGGACCCTGGAACTCTGAAGGTTCTGAAGGAACTCTGATATTGTTCGATACAACAATGTTGGATTTTCTGATCTCAGTAGAAACCAGGTGGTGGCATTTAACATTCAGAGACAAAATAGGTGCAATGACCACAATAAGCAACAAAGACAGAGCTGTCACCAGAATATTTTGACATGCATATGGAAAGAGGTGGACCCCTAGGGCCCCCGGGAAGGAAAGAGATGGGCAGCCTTCTAGCGTGCTGCCTGACATATGAGTATATAGGTGAAAAAAATCTCATTCTGATGAAAACTAACGTGAGTTGCCATCGTGGGAATTCCAGGTCTCTTATGCATTTCTCAGACACTCTCCATTGAGGGGGTGACTGGGTTCCTGTGAAGAAGGATCTAGCAATATGTACAAAGAGGTACAGCATACTGTGAATATTCTTCCAATGGTCCCTCTGGGGCCATTTTCAGGACTGTGCCATGACATAACCAGACTTTCCAGGAGTTATTAAATATTGGCTCTGAATTGGTGCTAATCCCTAGAGAACGAAAAAAACACACACAAGGGGGGGCATTTTGAGGTAAGCGATAAATGAAGTCTTCATTCTAGTTTGTTTTACAGTGGGTCTAGAGAGACTACGAACCCATCTTGTGTTTAATTTCTCTACTATCAGAATTAGACTGGGATTAGATATACCAGTAACTGGCCAAATCTCAACACTGGTTCCCTGACCTATGGAGTGAAGACTATGATGATAGGAACAGACAAGAAGTCCCTGAAATTGCCCCCAACCCCATCACTAAGAAAGTAAAGGAATGCCATGTCCCTAGGACTTGCAGAGATCAATGCTGCTACCAAAAGTCTGAGGTATGCAGGGGTGGAGACTCCAGCCATATCTCTATTTAAATCACCTGACGAAACAACCCAATCGCTCCTGGAACATAAGTGAGATGATCACAGACTTAACCAGATGGTAATGCTGATCACAGATGTGTTTCTGGGTGCGGTGTGATCAGAAGCAAATCAATGTTGTCCCTGGCATCTGGCATGTAGCTGTGGTCCTAATATATCTGTTTCTCCCCGTCCATGCCAACAGAGATAATCTGAAATGGTTTGCACATGTAGGAAAGGCACGTCACTCACCTGCCTCAGTCTGTCATGTCTCCCACTTCCTACTGAAATACAGTCCAGAGGGAACTTGACCTTCTTATCTCACATAACATCATGCTGATCCATAACACTGTTGACAGTATGATCATTTGAAAAGCAATGTCCTCATCTGTTGACAAATCTCTACTGGAAAAGCAGCTCCTGGCATGCTATTGACTCCTAATGGAGACCAAACACCTGCGCGTGGGAGAGTTTTTGTTATCTATTGCTATGTAAGTTGACTTAGTGGCTTAAAACAACAACCATTTATTATCTTCCAAGATTCTTTGGGTTGACTGGGCTTCGCTGGGCAATTTTATACTCCATATGAGCTTGGGCTGCATCATCCGGGAACTCAATTGACCTGGAAAGTCCCAGATTGCTCACCAAGTCCAAGGTGGTTGGTGGCTGATGCTGGCTATTAACCAGGTCACCTACACGTGACTGCTCCTGTGATACTTGGGCTTGTGACAGTATGATAGTTGGCTTCCAGGGAGGAAGCGACAGAAGAAATGAACGCTCCCAGTCCTTCTAATGTCCAGACCTATCACACCGTGGCACAGAGACACTTGACCACATCATCTTGGCTGATCAGTCTAGTTTCAAGGGGAGGGGAAATAAACTCTACTTCTTGATGGGGGAGAGTGACAAATACTTTGCAGACATTTGTAAACCACTACAGATACCAAGGGACCATGCAATCTTATCTGGCTCCATGCATGAGGTGCTACTTCATATCAAATTATAAAAGAGGATGTGTATAATAGCATTCCTTGTAAAATGCAAAATGGTAAATACAGAATTGAGCTAGCACAGGTCTGAAAGGCATGAATAATAATATGCTGCCCAAGCCAATGGATCGTATTCCCATAGTACCTGCTCCCCCTCTTTCCCTCTTCTCCCTAAATCTACGGCCTCATGGGGAGCTCCTTATGACCAGTACCGTAAGGATGGCTGGGGAAGGAGGAAGTAGATGGCTGCTGCAGTACAACCCCACTGAGAGTGGCCCTGACAGACAATGGTGAAGTGAATTCTCCTAGTGGGCAAAACCGTAGGCAGTACATCTGGGTGTCCACATCATGTGGAAAGACGAATGGCCTGCAAAATGAACTGGCATTTACTGAAGTGCAGTGGCTATTGGTTTGGCTGGTTGGTTAAAGATTTTGAAAAACACAGCACTGGAAGATTAGTGACAAGGAAGTCTGAAGGAAAGGAGATGAACCTCTTGGAAGATAGCCATGCCCCAGTGGGTACCCACTGCAGAGGCAGCTCTCAATAACTGAGTGGACAAGACCCATCTGGAGATGTCACTCCGACTCTTTCCCCAGACCTCTTGGTCCTTGCTTAAGGGGCCCGCTGACAAAGTGGCACAGAGATGAAGGCTGTGCATGGCTGCGACAGCAGCATGTGCTTTCCGCTACCAAGGCTGATCTGGCTGCTGTCACTGCTGAATGCCCAGCCTGTCAACTGCAGGGCCGGAGCTAAGGCCCTGGTTTGGCAACAACCTCTCGGTGGATCATACATCCAGTTGGTGGGAATTGATTACATTACACGACATATCACGAAGGAGTAGGGGTTTGTAGTCCTAGGGGCAGATTTACCTTCCTCACCTGAAGCACCTCTGCCAGTGCCACTGTTCATGGCCCAAGAGAATAGTTTATCCATCATCAAGGCATCCCACACGAGATCTCCTGTGATGAGAGGACACAATTTATAGCAAAGGAATTGGGACAATGGGCTCACGGCACAGAATTCACTGGCCCTCCCACGTGTCCCATTACCCAGTTAGAGCTGTCTTGTTAGAATGGTTCGATAGGCTGCCAAAAAGCCACCTCCTGGGGAGAAGGCACTTGCCAGTGCTATATCCAATAAGGGGTTAGTATCCACAACATATTAAGAACTCATACAATTCAACATCAAAAACAACAACAACAACAAAACCCCAATCCAATTCAAAATGGGCAGAGGACCTGAATAGACTTTTCTCCAAAGATGAACAGAAATGCTCAACATACAGACACATGAAAAGATGCTCACCATCGCTAATCATCAGGGAAATGCACATCAAACCCCCAGTGACATATCCCCTCATACCAGATGGCCAGAACGGCCATCATTGATAAATCTACACACAACAAGTGCTGGCGAGGATGGGGAGAAAAGGGAACCCTCGTGCACTACTGGTGGGATTGCAAACTGGTGCAGCCACTACAGAAAAGAGCATGGAGGTTCCTCAAGAAATTAAAAACAGAATTACCGTACAACCCAGCAATTCCACTTCTGAGCATTTATCTGAAGAAAATTAAAATTATTCGAAAAGATATATGCACCCCTATGTTCACTGCAGCACTGTTTACAATTGCCAAGATTGGAAACAACGTAAGTGTCCATCAATAGACACCTGGATAAAGAAGAAGTGTATATACATACAACAGAATATTACTCAGCCATAAAAAAAAATGAAATCCTGCCTTCTACAACATGGATGGACCTAGAGGGTGTTGTGCTCAGTGAAATAAGCCAAACACCATATGATTTCACTTACATGTGGAATCTAAAAAAAACCCAAAATAAACAAAACAGAAACAAATTCATAGATTCAGAGAACCAATGGTTGCCAGAGGGAAGGGGGTGGAGGAATGGATGGAAAGGGGAAGGGTATTAAGAATTGCAAACTTCTAGGTATAAAATAAGTCATGGGGATGTAACATATACCATAGGAAATAGTCAATAACATTGTAATAACTGTGTACGGTGACAGATGGTCACTAGATTTATTGTGTTGAACACTTTGTAAGGTATATAAATATTGAATCACTGCTGCTCAGCTGAGACTAATATAGTATTGTGTATCAGCTATAATTAAGAATAAATGTTTTAAAAATCTGGGTCACCCTAGCTGTCTAGCCAAGATGGTGGCAGAGGGAAAAAGGAACCTGGAATGAATGGAAGAAGGAAAAAGCTACCAACTTAGGCCTGGGACCAGCTACAAAAGTGGGGACCGCAGCGGATGTGTTTGTTAATGAATCGCTGTTACCTCTGTTTGCACCCCTCATGAGGAGTACTAGCGGTGCTAACATTTGAGGTTTCAGGAGGGAGTATGACCAAATTGACCCCCATACAGTCACTGAAAGGTATTTATGTGTCAATTGGTTGAGAATACCGGTAATTTTCCAAATAAAAGTGAGGAAGCTAAAGGGAAAAAGGAGTGAGGTCTTGTGGTTATTTCCCATCATCCCTCCAAATCCCTTCTCCATGCTTCTCCTCCTGCTCTGTGCCCGGAGGCTGGCCTGTATGGACAGCACTGACAGACATACCGTGTTTCCCCGAAAATAAGACCTAGCTGGACCATCAGCTCTAATGAGTCTTTTGGAGCAAAAATTAATATAAGACCCGGTATATATTACATTATATTACATTATATTATATTATAGACCTACTATACTATATTATTATAGTAAAATAAGACTGGGTCTTATATTAATTTTTTCTCCAAAAGACTCATTAGAGCTGATGGTCCGGCTAGGTCTTATTTTCTGGGAAACACAGTCCTTGCCTTCAGCCTGAGGCTAAGTTGGCCAATGGGAGGCACCCGCAAGGTATCTCAGTTGAGAGAAGAGTGAGGTCGTCGTAGTTTTCTGCCAATTCCTTTCGTCCTGGATTGCCTTGGCTTGGTTGTGCCCCTCCCTGAAGAAGGCCACTCTTTCTATCAGGCAAAGCTTTCCACACACCACCACTCGCTCTGGGTTCTGGTCAGGCTTAGGGCTGGTAATGGCTGTTTCCAGTGCTGCGTACTACTCTCTTCTGTTGATTTCACTAAACTTTGCCCATATCTTTACAAATAGCTTCTTTACTAAACTGTCCAACTACCTAGTTTGCATGTATTCTGTGTGTCCTTCCAGGACCCTGACTCACATGTAGATGAACAATTTCCAGCCCCCATCTAGGGATGTTTGGGCCTTTGATAAGGAGATAGTGGCCATAGCCACAAACGCCACTGCCACCCTGTGTGTCTCCTTTCCTTCTAGTCACACAAGGAGCTGGAGAACCAGCATCCACCCAAGCTGCATATCCCCTGCCTCCCACCTGGCCTGAAGTTTCTTTTTATGCTCCTCTTCCTTGGTTTTCCTCTATGAGGGGTGTGCTGCGCCAAGATCCAGTCCACCTGGCTATTAGAGTCTGCCCTCCTCTCGCCATCCCCGTCTCCAGCTCCATGGCTCCGAGGTCCCCAAACCTCCTTCTCTAGATGGCGTGGGGGGTTTCCGGGAAGCAGGACTCAGTCTTCCTCTGCTTTCTGTTGGCTGCCTGACTGGTCACTTAGAGCTAATCATTTCTAAAATCAGAACCACGCTACCCAATCCAACACAATGCCTGACCACAAACTGTACTTTCTGAGCCAGTCTCTTCCTTCAACTTCTAGGTGATATTTCTTGGCCTCTGCCTAGCCCCACATAGTTCACATTTGAGCTGCCCTACTTCCCCCCAAGCAGACACACACTCACTCCAAGGCCAGAGTTATGTTTTATTTGCCCCTCGCTGTACTTGGCGGTAATTCGGGGCTTATTTCACAGCACCAAATGCAGTCAGTGTCTTCACACAGAAGTGCCTCATTAAATGAAATGACACGTCAGGAAGCATTCCATAAACTATAAATTCCTACATTACAAACAATACAGTTGTAATGTTTTGTTGAATAAATTAAATGACCACGTACACCAAAGGTTTGATATTTGATATTGCCTTTCACGTAGTTGATATTTGTAAAGTGACAGTGAAAAAAAAACACACATAATTTCCTTTTATAAGTATCTTTTCTTTTTCCTTCCTAAAGGTTCATTAGGAAAAGACCCACCTTTAAATCCATGTGGAAATGACATGGCAGAAGCATTCTGCCATGTTCTCTGGGAATGAGCTGGAGTCTATACAACTCACTAGGAGTGTGGTACACAATACTGTACCTTTATGCATGTGTGTATATATGTTGTGTGTACACATGTACGTGTGGCACGTACATGTATGTGGTGTTTGCACATAGGTGTGTTTACATGGTATGTATATGTGCATACGTGTGTGTGTGTGGTGTATAAGAGTGTGTGTATGTGCTGTGTAAGTGTATGTATGTGTGTAGGAGGGTCAGTTAGAGCCTAGAGTAGAGACAGAAGACAGCAGGCAAAAGATGGTTGAACTACAGGTTAAGGAGAGAGCTTTGGCAGAGTGGCTGTTAGGAAGTTGACGGAAGCCTTTCTCTGAGCAGCATGAAACAGATGCAGCCAGAGGGTATGAGAAGGTTCCAGGCCAGTGCAGTGTCAAGAAGAAGAAGAAAAAAATCACATTCTTAGGTCTCAAAGAAGACACTGTTTAACGACATAGGGATTACCACAGGTAAGTACCGACATGAAGGCTTCATGTATATGTAGGAGTTATGTTTACTTAACCCTTGCTGTACCTGGCGGTAATTCCGCGCTTATGAAAATAGAGAAAAATGTGATGATATAAGATGTTTTAAGCACTTACTATGTGCCAGGTACTGTTCCAAGCCTCTTGCATGCCTTCGCTCATTTAATTCAGATAACAACCCTCTGAGTTATGCTTTACTATCATCCCCACTTGCAGATAAAGAAACTGAGGCACAAAGGGACTGAATGGTAACTTGCCAAAGTTCATACAGTTAGTCGGTGCTGTGCCTGACTCCGGAGTCACTGGGTTCTACGTGCTAAGTTGATTCACCGGGATTTTACTCAGTTCATTTATTTCTGTAGATAAAACTAAGAGAGTGAATCATCTGTTAGGTTTTTATTATCCATGCCTGAGAAACTTAATCCCAAACCAGCTATTCTGACATGAATTAAAAGTAGGGTAACCAACCATTCTGGTTTGCCCAGGAGCTAACACTGGGAATCCCAGGCAAACCAGTTGGTCATCCTAAAAGGTTTGCTATTTAAAAGGAATAAATTGCCGCTATGGACTACCACCACTTTACATTGTTTTGGCAAAAAAAAAACCATCACCAGGGTAATTTCTGCATTTTGTCTCTGGCATCAATTCATAGCTATCATTTAGGTATAACGACCCTCATTCGTTTTTCATTAAGCAGTGGCTTTCTTCCCAGGCATCCTGGGATGGTTTTGCCTTGTTGTTGAGTGAAGGCGAGTGGGTGAGGGGTCCCGGGCTCTCTAACTCACTGCAGGTGCAGGAATGTGGGCACAGCTGGGTGGAGGGAGAGCTCCCCATGGAAAAGAAAAGCCTCCAGGGGTGGCGGAAATCCTGCAGGAGGTCCAGCCTCTGCCCTTGCAGGAATTGTCTCCGTGGCTCTCACAGTGCAGACCTGGGACAGGATAGCTCAGTGAAGGCCCAAAAGATGCCCACATGCAGCCCCTGCATTCATTAGACACTGGGCTAGCCGCTCCATTGTGCAAGTCACTCCAAAATTCAGTGCCAGGTACGCACTCAGCACCTATGACTCTCTGTAGTAAATCGCTCCACTGCTGGTGTCTCTCTCACCTCTCCCCTGTCAGGCCTCAGAGCATCTTTCCCATTGTCCCTTTAGCTTTCTCTGTCACTTGGCCTCCTTCCATCCCCTGGAATCTTTTCCTTCAGTGACTGGAGAGACGCACGTTGATGGCTGCCTCTGGTGAGGGTTTTTTTTTTTTTTAATTAGCTTCAGATGTACAAAACTACCTCAGCTCAGTACATTGCCTCATTTTATAGAAGTCCCATGTTCAGCTAGGAGTAAAGCCCCATTGGCTGGCTTGTTCCAGTTTATCAGGCCAGGCCACAGTCAACGTGAAGTGACAACTGCTGGAGGGTACTCATTTCCTAAGCCTCAGTTTGTGCCTGCTAGTGAGGTAGCATGTGGGCTGAAGCCTGTAGATTTGCAGAAATCAACCTTAATGGCTGCTGACGTCACATGGGATCAACAAAGTCACTCGGGCAGAAAGGAGGCACACAGGTGGCGTGAAATGTATGAACAGTCTTTAGCTAGGATGCTTTTAAACTCAATTCATTGCTTAAAAGTGAACGATAAACAACTGAGAAATAACCTGGGATTCAGGATTGCTTGGGAACAGTTCTATTTGCATAGAAAGAACCAGAAACTCTGATCTTGTAGCTGGCTAAATCGTCCTACGTGGAGATCATGAAAACGGAACTCTCCATAATTTCCTGATGTGTTCATGTCAGTTCCGCATGTGAAATCAGTTCGGAAATCCCAACTGCTCTTCAGAAAAAGAAAGAAAGAAAAAAAAAAGTATATATATATATATATATATATATATATATACACATACACACACACACACACACACACACAACTAAGTTATCATTTTTTTCTGTCTCTGGAGATAAAGTGGCACTACTTCAAGAGACACACAATGAAATCATTTAAAACTCCCATCTTAATCCAGCAGAAAACCATAACAGTACAATTCTTCCTGGGGGTAAACTAAAACCTGCTTTAAGGTCCCTGCTTATAATTATTTTACCATTAGAAACAGAACTGTATTTCTAAAACCTGGTGTTTATTGTTCTGATCTATTTGTTTCACTCACGACCATCAGCTGCTTCCCAGTTACAAAGATGAGCCTGGAAGGAAATTAGGGCCTTTCTAAGAACTCATAAAAGACCGTCCCTTCTGCACGTTGGGGTTTGTATTATGTTTGTCATCGTTTGGCTGGGGGAGACTCTAAGAAATGAGAAGGAGATGATTACACAAGAATACATATTGTAGGGAGAAATAAAGATGTGCCCATCGATTCTATGTCCTGTCCCAGAAAGTGGGAGATACAGTTCCAAGATGCTCAGGGATGTTCATTTATTTTCTCAGGAAAGAAAGAAATTGGGATTGAAAGACAGGGAAGGCAGCTCCGCCCTAAGCCAGCCCCATTATGCTGGGCCCTGGCACCCCACTGAGGACATCCCTTAAGAGCTTACAACTAACTTACAAGGAGAAAGGTTCCTGGCAGTGCCTAACCTGGCAGAGTCTCCCATCTGCAAAGGAGAGGGAAGTTTCTTTTCTGTCAAGTTTTGCTGAATGGACCAAAAGAAATCATGCCACAGGTCCAAATTTAAGAGTGTTTAAAGAATACTGCCTAAAGACTTATTAACTGTGGGCTTATTTATTCCTCACTTTCTCCTCTTTCATGAACTCACAGCTCTGCTTTGAACTGGCAAAGTGGCAGGACAGCTCTGGGTGATGAGAACAGGCTGTGGAGGACACGGGGTGGCAGTGGGTGGAGTGGTCCCTTCTCACCTCCCCCCACCTTGGGCAGGATCTCAGACAAGCCCCGCCTCCCGGAGCAGCCTCCTAGCTCTGCATGAATCCCCCAAACAGCCCCATTCTGCCCCGCCTGTGTGCCTCGCCAGCAGAAAACTCTTCTCCTGCCACATTTTCATTATGACACTTCTCCCACCCATAAACCCAGAATGTTGACTTACTGGCTAGCACATTAGGAAAGTCCAAACCCAGCACCATTTTCAACCCCAATACTAGGCAGCAGTGTTGCCAACCTATCTATCGTGCCATGGCCGGGCACAGTATGAGTCACTGATGACCATTCTCTGCTGCTCCAATCAACACCACGCCAAACCACCCCTCGCTACTGATGTGGGTTAGCAAGACTGCTCGGCGAGTGTGTGGGGTCCCGTTATGTTCCAGGGACCTCTGCTAGGCCCTGGGGACACAGAAGGAAACACAACAAAGGCCATATCCTCATAGGAGACAGTCAAATAGACTTACTTACGTCTGGTAGGGGAAATAACGTAACGAAGGAAAATTAAAGCAGGGTAAGGAGATGGAATTTCGGGGGGAGTGATTCTGCTCATGGTGATCAGAGAGTAGAGAGCAGAAAGAAGTGAGGGAACCAACCCTGCAAACACTAGTGGGGGATTCTTCTAGACAGAGGGACTGGCAAGTGCAAAGGCCCTGAGGTGGGAGCCTACTAGGAATCTGTTTGCTGCCCTGCCCCCTCCCACTTTCCACTCTTGGCCAAAGCCAATCAGTGCACAATGGTTGCTCACCTGTGCCACTGCTGTTCCTTCTCCCCGGGGTCTCTGAGCCCGTGGCGACGGTAAAGTGCTGCCAAGTCTTGTTGAGATGGCTGATATCCCTCCCCGAAGCTGCAGGAATTCAGAGGCTTGTATGAAGATTATGGAAAACAACCCCTCGGTTGTGCTTTCTGGCTAAATGTTGACCCTTCTGACTAATGTAAGGAGATCAACTGGGCACAGAGAAGGGCCACCTGACCTTTTGGGCGTTTTCTCCTGAACCATATAGGGAGATCTTGACCCTTCTTTAGGATTCTTAACAAGCTTCGCTCTACCGAGGTTAAAGCAATTCTTTTTGACTAACTTCCCTCCCTCCCAGCTTTCCACCTGGACTTGTCTCCCCTCCCTCACCCTACCTGGTGCCCTGGGATGGACACAGTGACCCAGCTTTGGGGTGGGGGTGGGGGTCCTGGCAGCAGGGCCTGGTGGGTGTGGCTTCTGTTCCCCAGCGCTCACACTGCCTGTGAGCCGCAAAGTGGGGGCCTTGGAGTTTATCCTCCCCTCCTTCCTGGGAAGACCAGAGCAACACGCGCCCATGCGAGCCACGAACAGCACACCTAAGACGCACCGGAAGTGCCGGAGGCGCCCCTCACGCCCCACGCCCCACGGGGAAGCCATCCGCCCAGCCTCACCCCTGCTTCTCCTGTCAGGTTTGCGGGCTTACATGATTGAATATTGACCGCAGGTGAGCGCTAACTCGCAGCACCTGCACAGCTAACACACCCAACTGTGCGCTGCCTTGGTTTCTTTATGGTGCTGCAGTATTTTATTTCCATAGAACAGGATCCATTCAGAGTCAACTGCGTATTTTCTGGTGATCTTATTGGATGACGGAGATCCGTGTGTGTATACGGGGAGGGGAACATGAAGGCGGTTTACTGTGTCAAATATTCATCTCAGCTCCCATAACAGACCACATCTGAATCCCCAAATTCTGAATCCTTATGCTCCTGCCCACTGGAATGCCTCTTTTTTTTTGGTCTGTGCCTCAGGGTCCATGTCAATGATCTCTCCTCTGATCTTTCTACATCTGAAGAATTGTCACTGAAGTCATACTTTGTTTTTTGTCCCATTCAGGGTAGGCTAATTATCAAATAAACAAAACAAAATCTGAGTAGCTTGCCGACGCCTACGTCATTCTTGCTTGGGTCATAGTCCATTCAGGTTGGGCAGCACCTCTCGATGATGACCCAGAAATGAATCACCTTCTATCGTGGCACAGCCATCTTCAACCCACAGCCTCCGAGGGCGCCATGGACAGGCCCAGAGAATGGAGGGTGTCAATGAGATGTTTCAAGGGCCAGCCTGAAAGGGACGCACCGAATTTCTGACTGCAGGTAGGTTCTGACCACGGTGGCTTAGTCACAATCATTCACCTGGCCCTAGTTATCTGCTGGAGACCCTGGGAAATGTAGTTGAACTCCCTGCCCAGGAGAAAAGGGACCCATTTGGGGGCACACAAGCACTGTCTCTGCTACCTTCTTGGATGCCTCGCTTTGATTATATTTTGTCTAATTATTTCTGCGGATGCAGAAAAGTAATAAGGGACCTCAGAGGTTTAATTCAAACATCTCATTTTACAAACGAGGTCCAGACCTACCAAGTGACTTGCCTGGTACAAAGTTTAGATTAGAACTCGGCTTTTCAGATTCCTGTTACAGAGTTTACAATTCCCGCTAAGCATTTTGCATTATTTTTACCTGAATCTATACATTCATTGAGGTCAAGAATTAGGTCTCTAATCCCAGCTCCTGTAACAGTGTTGGGCATGGAGTAAATCCTAAGAATTGATCAGAGCTGAGGTTGCTGAGTACAAGATTTCCTCTTCAAAGCAGAATTTCTCAAATGAGCCTTTTTTATATGGAAGGAGGAGGTGAAGTTAGGCATATAGCAATACTACACGGATCTAGGGTGCCAATAACTGAAAGATGTACCATTACTTCAAAGGCCAAGAAAAAGAAAAATGCTGCCAATTAACTGTCAAATGCTTTCTTATCACTTAAAATTATTTTATACTTATTAATAGAGTTTGTATAGGTTGGCTCAGGCATAGATTTTTATTGTGGTAAATATACATAACATAAAAGTTCCATTTGAGCCATTTTCAAGTGTATAGTTTAATGGCATCAAATGCATTCACCTCCCCACTATGCCCCTCCAGAATTTTTTACCTTCCCCATCTGAAACACTACCTACTAAACAGTAGCTCTCCTGTCCTCCCTTTCCACAGCCCCTGGTAACCACTATTCAACCTCCTGTCTCTATGAATTTGACTGGTCTGGGTACCTCGTGTAAATGGAATCATTACGATATTTGTCCTTTTGTGACTGGCTTATTTCACTTAGCATAATGTCTTCAAAGTTCACCCACATTGGAACATGTGTTAGAATGTCATTACTTTTTAGGGGTGAATGATAGCCTATTGTATGGATATAACACGTTTTGTTTAGACATACAACTGTCAAAGGACACTGTGGTTGCTTCAACCTTTTGGCTACTGTGAAGAATGATGCTATGAACAGATGTGCAAATATCTATTCAAGTCTCTACTTTTCGTCCTTTGGGGTGTATACCCAAAAGTGGAATTTCTGGATCATATGGTAATCCTATGTTGAATTTTTGGGGGGAACCATCATATTGTTTTCCACAGTGGCTGCACCATTTACATTCCCACCAACAGTGTACAAGGGTTATAATTTCTCTATATCCTTGCCAACACTCGTTTTTTCTGTTTTGTTTTTCTTTTATAATAGCCATCCTAGTGAGACATAGATTTTAATCATATATCACTCTTGTGTACCCATAAAAAGGAAAACATAAGTGAAATCAATAGTTTCAGGCATTCCTAAAACTTCTTCACGTTCAGTCTGTCTTCCTGCCCAGTATCATGCTATAGGACCATCAAGAACCGTTGTTGATAGGGAATTTTTTAAAAGGCCCTAAAAACAACTAGTAATGATGCTTTTCTGTAGAGTCAGCCTACTCATGACTCTTGCTTTGAGAATTGCTACATGGGCTGGTTTACCACCTTCCCCACATGTCCCAACAACCACTTGGTTCCTGGGAGTGCAGTGCTCCACTGTGATCTCAGGATTTTCCTCCAGGCCACTGATCCCCTTTCTGCAAGTTTCAATGCTGATGCTTTCAATATCAGTGCCTATCCAGGTGATGGCAGCTGTGTCATAACCATTGATAAAGAATGTAAGATGTCTCCATGTGCAAGGCGTATCTTAGTTCCAGAAAGGTTCAAATAAAATTTAAAAAATAACTTTGTGTCATCAAAATGATGACACGTATTGATAAAATGGGATAGGTGAGTATGTTTTGTACCTGGATCACTCAATACGAAGACTCTGTTATAGTGCAACTTCCTCATTTTGAAATTCGCATGTAATAACCAAGTTGGATGAGCAAGGAGTACACAGCCTACCCATCAAATAAGACTAGAGCCCTTTCATCCTAGACCCACAGGGGTAAATAAGAGTGCTGTCCCCACGGCTGGAGGATGCATCGTGGGTCCGCACCAGGGGGGTGTGTGCGTAACCCTTCTGTTAGGATGACTGCCGATCCTGTTTCTTTTAAGAGCGGTGGTTCTGGTCTTTCATCGCAAAACAGAGCCTATATGGGAATAAATACTTGAGCGTCTCTTTCGGCCATGAGGGGGCAGAATGGACATCACTTGTGCACAGAACAGATTCGCTCATGCTCTGTAATGTGTAATACCGTTCTTCCTTGCTCTGTCAATGCTTTTGGAGAAGGTTAACCCTTTAACTCATCCCAAAACTCTATTCTGGGTTTACTTATTGTGGGTAGGATCATAGAGAAATGTGCAATCTGGGACTTGTGAGTCTGAATGATTCCTGAAACATTAGAAGGGAATGAATGAGACAGCAGAAACACTCAAAACAATCACAGAAAGAAAAAGTTCCCAGGAGAGGGGAATTTAGAAAATTCATTAGATTTACAATGAATTTATCACTCGCTTAAATTTGTATGATTGGAAAATATAATACATACGGATAGATAGAAGTGCATAAAAATATAAATTTGCAGTAAACTGTACTTACAAAGCCACTTAAGTCAATAAATAGAATGTAGTCAGCGCCCCAGGGACCCATCCCTGAGTACCCCTCCCCATTAGCTACCTTCTTATCTCACTGTGTACCCCATAACCTGAGGTTCTTGGCTCCAGGCAACACTGGTTTCATGGGTGCCAGACCTGAGCGGTCTCATAGAGCCCCACGCTCAAAGGGGTCCCCGGCTTGAGATGTAATGCTCTGCTCTTACCATCTTTAAATTCTTAATAATTCTTTGAATTTGTGTCTTGTAAATGAAGTCCAATGGAGCATGCATATGAGCAGAGGAGGTATGGTAAGAAATGAAAAACCTTTATATTTCAATATCTTTAGTGACAGTTTCCTTTCTTTTGGGACAAAGGGCCCCACGTATTCATTTTGCAGTGTGCTCTGTAAATGATGCAGTTGGCTCTGGCTACAGGAATACTGCATGCCTTGAAAGAAAAAATAGAAATTATAAAAAAGAAGTTAACTGGCAATTCTTGGCAATAACCTAGAGGTATTTTATATGTGACACAGCTGGAGGCAGTCAGAGAAGGAATATAACCACTCAGCAGTTGACCTCATTCATTGAACAAACACTGAGTGCCAACCAAATGAAAAGCATTGTGGGAGATGAATGAAACACGATTCCTACCCTCAAGGAACCTAGAGTTTCCTGGGCAAAATGAAACATACATGTTTCTCCCTGACACCAATCATTTATCTTCATTGCAACCAGACTGATCCTTCTAAAACTTGGATCTTCATGTGACACTTCTCTCCATACAACCTGCCAGTGGCTTCCCAGTACCCTCAGAATCAGGTTCCAACTCCCTGACTTGGTGACTCACTTCACATACTTCCTGCGGTAATTATCAGATGATACCACTCGTAATGGGCCAACAGTAAGGAAACGGACTACCTCACAACAAGAAATCTCAGGAAGAGACGCTTTAGACCGGGTTCCTTCATCCACGCAATGACCTCGTCATGAATGTAGGGTCTCTCCATCTGGCTGCTCTGTCTTTCTGGCATGTTGATTCGTCTTCTGGGCTTGGTTTGGCTTTTGATCCCCAGATGGCAGCTAGGATATATCCACAGGGAAAATAAAAAGGGGAAGGGTGTGTTTGCTTCTATGTGACTCTCTTAATGAGCAAGAAAACCTTTGTAGAAAGCACGCTTCCCCCTGTCTCATTGGCAAGTATTGCATGCTTGCCAAGCTGAACCAATCCCTGAAAAGGGAACAGGATTACTGTGATTGACTTAGACGCAGGTCTGGGGAGGGGCTTTCCATCCTATCAATCACATGCTGCCTGGTGGTAGCTAAACAACATAGAGATTGCAGTAGCAAAGGATGGCTAGGGGGAAGGTAATTGGCAGGGCGACCACACCGGGCCTGGGGGACTCTTCATTATCTGGCCCCGTTTACCTATCCAGCCTCCTCTATCGCCATGTCTCTCTCACGTTGTATTTTTCAGAAATTTCAGAAATTTCTCAACCTGCCAGACTGACATTGTTTTGGATATCTGCATATGCTATTCTCTTTAACAGGAACCCTCTTTCCACTGAAGCACCTAACATGCATGCGTGTACACACACGTTACACACACACACACACACACACACACACACACACACTTTCACCTGGTTAATTCTCGCTCATTCTTTTGACCAGTAGTTTAGGCCAAGAATGGGAAGCTGTCAGTGTCTGATCTATTGACATATTTTTGTTTGTTTGTTTCCTTTAATGTTTGTATACTTTTGGATTGTTTCTGGACCTTTAAAAATAAAAATCCATCTTTCTGACTTCTCTTAAAATTGGGAACAGACACTGGCCCCAGATGGACACAGGATTCCATTTGCTCAAGCTGAAGACAGTGGCCCCTTTAGACGGGGCTTGCTCCCACCTGGATGGGAGAAGTCACTATATCGCCTGTCTGGCCCTGTAAGCGTCTGAGGTTGCCAACCCTGCCTTAGATGGTCCCTGACTGCCCACTCCCAATTTGCATTGGTTTTTTCTTGGATGTTTACAAAGCACCCTCCCCTCCCCTAGTCAAAGCACTAATCACACACTATTGTAATCACCCATTTTCTTGTCAGCCCCCTGAATACTTCCTTAGATTACAAATTCCTTGAGGGTCAAGTGTGTCTGTCTTGTTCCTGGTTCTGCTCCTATCACCTAGCATAGACTCCGGAGTGTTGCAGGTGCTTAATGAATGTGCAGACAAAAGTGAGAAGTAAGTGTATGTAGTTTGTCTCAGAAGAGCATTTAGACCCAATTTATCTAACCTGCAATTACACGTTCTTTCAAGCAGCATCAATTAACTGCCCATTATAAGCCTGATAGCATACTAGGTGCTGGGGGTGAAAGGTAAACAAGTCAGCCTTTGCCCTCAGTTAGCCCGTTGTCTAATGGGGAGACCAACAGAAATCTAATGACTACAGCGGAGGTAATACGTGGGATCTAAGAAAAATGTGGAAGGGCACTGGTGGGTAGTTGATTAATTCATCTTGCGTTGGCAAAGAGAATCTATGTCTGGGTCCCAGCAGGAAACAGAATTCATTCCAGATCATTCAAGCAGAGCGTTTAGTGAAGGGGCCAGACACTGGGCTGTGGGCAAGTTAAGAAACCAACAGAGGCTGTTGTTGCAGCCCTGGGAAGCCATTACTTCTCCTGGGGCTAAGGGGCAGCAGTAGAAACAGGGCCCTTGGAACAAGTGACAGCCAGAGTTGTGGGACCTGGTTAAAATTAGAGACCTGGCACCAATATATGAAGGAAGAAATATACCAACCTCTCTCTCTTTCTTCCTGCCTGCCTATCTGCCAGTCTCTCCCATTGGCTGAGTCCAACCAGAAATCCACCAGATGGGCTGCCAAGGTGACGCATCCTGCAGAGGTCAGTCTCCTGGAACACAGAACAGTGGGAAGAAGGGACCTGCATGGGCAGCAAACAGAGCACAGCTAGTGCAGAGTCTTTCCAAGAAAGGGTTACTGTAAATCAAAATAAACTTTAGGCTGTAATGAAAAACAAAAATCATTTATTCGAGCAAAATGAGTTGCACCCTGGGAGACACGGATTCAGGTAACAACCCAAATTGCAATCCAGTGAAAACAAAGAAAGCCAGAAGTTCCACGGTGTACTTCTACGGCAAGCACAAAAGTCCAAAAGTCCAAACCTCATCTGGATGCAAATGTGTGTAAGTCTGACTTCCCCAATGACCTCCTGACCCCATTTAGATATTAGTGACTCTGTGTTAGTTCACATCACCCTGGAGCTGAGGCTGAAGTCAGGAAGAAAACTATTGTTTTCACCTCGTTGAAGGTTTTTCGGTTGGTTTGTTTGGTTTGATTTATTTGTTGGTTATTTTTTGGATACACAGACATTTCTGCCTTATTTGCAGTTATCACACGTAAATAGCTGAGTTAGCTACCCTTTGTAAACCGCGGCTATAGGATCATTCACTAAGGCAGAAGATCTCCAACCATCGGCCTTGGAAATAAAAATCTAAATGAAAGTACTCAGAATCTGAGGGTTTGGTTTTGTTTCTTCAATTGCCGGACACATCAGCTGGGGTTCAGGCATCAGCAGTTGAGAGTGGAGTACGTGTTGTTTTCAATACTACTGGAAAGGCTGGACATTACTTCTGCCATTAGTCTAGATTTCCCTGTAGCTCTGAATGAAATGGAAAACTTGCCTAAATGTCCTCATCTCAGAGTTTAATTCCCTTAAAAAAAAATGAGAGTTTGATAGGTTCGGCCCTTCTGTAACATTTGCTCATATAAAAGAAGGAACGTCTGTGAAGGATTTGGTTCCTGTACCTTATAGGAAGAACAGCTGGCAGTCGATGTCTGCCCTTAGGGAACGAAAAGGATGCTGGATTGGAGGGACTTAGGTGCTCCTTAGCATTCAAACTGGGCAAGTTTCGAATGTAAAATTTGGAATCGATTCCTTCCTGTGATTCCATTAGAAAACTCTCAAAGCCTATTCTACTCTACGTGGGCCAGAAGAGCTGGCTGAAAAAGGAGACCAGGACAACAGTTGTGCATTTTGTTGCCTCCCCAATAAAAATCTCTGGCTGGATCAGCAGACACACTTGGTGACCACATCGAGGGGCTCACCGTGGCCCTCAGCGTGGCACTGTTTGCACATAGAGTGCAGTGAAAAGACAAAAGGTATCTAAAGATCTTGAAGTAGCAAGGTCCTTTTTAAAAGGTTTTAACAGGCGCTTATACTGAAGTGTTTGACCTGGCAAATGGATTGATTTCCAGTTCTCTATTGGTTTGTGCTGTCAATACTGGGCAGTCTCAAGGAGGATTTTCTCTGTATGTTATAATTTTTAAGTTTATGGAGACTTAAAGAAAAGTAGTTATCTGAGTCCTTGCCAAGTACATTTCAAAAGGATATTCTTGACATAACTCTAACAGGCTGTCTATATCCTGGGGTGGGTGGGACCTTGGAAAATTCATCAGAAGGGGAGTCCAGGGACCTGTCATCTAGGGAGGGCTTTTGATCCTAGACAAGTGGCTGAGCCTCTTTGGGGCTTGATTTCTGAGTAAGTCACCTAAGATACACATCTTCACCTCACTTGTTTCATTGAGGGCCAGCGGGGACAGAGTAAGACCATGTTCAGGTGCCTCAAGGAGCACAGGCCATCATACAAAGGCACAGTATCATTGGTCTGCCTTTCTGGCTATCCGCCAGGCACACCTGACACGCAGCATCCCACGTAGCCAGCAGAAGGGCTCTTGGAGGGGCTGGACAAAAATGGAAGGATTGTAGGAAAAAGTGGAGCAAGGGAGCTAATAACAGAAAGAAAAAAAAAGAAAGGATTATTTTTAGACCAGAACACCATTTTTTTTTTTTTTTTTGGTGTGGGGTGGGAGGAGAAAGAATGGCAAGGGTTTTTATCATGCAGATTACCTTTTCTTTCTATGGGGGATGGAGAGGGCCCACGTGACAGATTATTTTACTAGGGCTTGACCAGAAATTTCCAGACTGGTTGATGAAGGTTACACTTGTGGGAGAGGTTGAATCTGCAATTACGTCAGCTATTAAATCCAGGTTTGGTATCATTGGCTTTTAACATGAATGACACCATTCTGGGCCTGTCCATGGGTTTCTCTTTAACACCACTAAAGATGGCACATGGCAAGCCCTGGGAGACCTCTGGACTAGACACCCTGAGCTGTAATGCTTTTCTTCCATAACAGTTCTGTTGCCCTGATGTAAGAATGTACGGATGGGGCTCTCAGACCACAAGAACCAGACGGGTGTGGTCAAGGGGATACAGCCTGCTGGCTCCTTAGCCTGCCACTCGCCCTGTTTCCCCACAACACACGAAACGTCCTCTAGATTCCTTGCAGGGCTCTGTGGTTACTTACACATGTGTCCTCTGGGGCCTTTTATCCCTGAAGTTGGGAACACTACTCTTCCCTGGTCACTTTTCTGAGCCCCAGTGCCCCTGTCTCTTGTGAGGGCAGTGACGTGGTGTGGCCCTTGTATACCTTTGGGTTTTGCTGTGGCCTTGACCTCCCTTATTAGTGACATCTACTTAGTCACGCCTCTGATTACCAGTGTTGGCCCCACCTCTTTCACTCCGGGTAATCCTGATCACACCTCTTGGCTAAGGCAATGACTCTCCATCTAACGGTGACTAATTACAAAAATTTAAATCATGAAATAGGGAGGCTTAGAGTCTGACAGTGACCCTAGTGCACAGCTCTTCTTTTCCTTCATCTCTCATGTGAACATAGTCACCTCCCCTCCACCGCCACTTGGGCCTTCATTTAAATTCCCTCGGGGCTGAATTCAAAATGATTCCTTCCCATCTATGCTGACTGGACATCAATCAAAACTGCAGTTCCCAGGCCTTCAGTGGGTTCTTTGTCCCCATCCAGTCTGCTCCCAGAAAAGCAGAGGGAAAGCCCTTTCCTTGATATCCCACATATGTTGGGGGTGGGGTCCCAGTTCTGGGGTTGCCATGACACCCCGGGTCCTGGAAACCTCTCTCTCCATTTGGGTGCCAGATACATAGCATTGGACCAATACACTGTCCTTTAAACTTATCCTGCAGATTTAACTTCAGACCAAGACAAATATGGAGTTTTGAGCTCAAACGTATTAAAGGGATTTATGTGTGACTAAAAATAGAGGAAAATTCATTACATTCTTTTCTTGTAAGAAGCTGGATTTACTTTGCCAAATGTGTCTCAGAAAGTGCATCTCTTTTTTTTCCTGTCAATAGTTATATTTGCTGCCGTTCCCAGTAGGGCAGATTGTCCATTAAATAATCACACATTATAAGGGAATCCTCAATCAAATACAATTTTAGCACAGGAAGACATAGGTATGCCTTGTTTTAAAGAATAAAGATGTTCTTCAAAGTGACTTTTCGGTAAAGCAACTAAGAAGAAATGCACCGGAAGGGAAATGAAAAATGTGGCTCAGCCTCTAGACAGGAGGGAGAGGGGCTGGGGGGCTGGGAGGACAGGGGGGGGGGGGCGGTTGGCGCAGCCTGGGGGGGGGGCGGCGCAGCCTGGGGGAGGGGCACGGCTGGGCCTCAGCCCCGCGGTGGAAGGAAGCCGGCTCCTGTCTGTGGCTCCAGGACACTGGGGACTCTTCCTGCCAAAGGGGGCCACTGCCAGCAAGCCAGGAGCTCCGTGCCTGCTCCTCTCCCCGCTCCCGCCCGTGCCTGCTTTGCACCAGGATCAGCCCAAGGCAGAAACAGCTAGAGGTGGGACCACGATCGGAGACAATCCTAGAGCCAATAGGAAAACAGCCTTTGCTTCCTGGACAATTTACGGCGGCTGTCTGAAGCACAGATGCTTTGGTGATGCAAGGTACAGTGAGTACAGCTCTGAGGAGAGCATTTTATGTACCAGACGTGTTCTGTGCTGAGCTTGAGAAGCTGCCTCTCAGGCACACAAATTGCTTATATAACCCAGATGTCAGCTGGGGCCTCACTGATCTTGGAGTGGAGGTAACCTTGGATTCCCAAAGCCCCAGCGGCCTCCTGCTGACTCCTGAACACCCCCAGATGTACTCTCAGTCTGGATGCTGCCTGCCTGTCTCCTGCGTCCTCTATCCTGATGTGGGGCCAGATGCCAACGCCCCTGGGGTCCCCCTCTGGAATCTGCTTATGGAAAAGCTACGGGAGCTGCTGAGAGGACCTGACTAGACATGATGGTTGGGGCAGGCTTGGGGTTACGTTATATACGTCACAGCTCACAATTTTAACCCCCACAAGGTCTCCTTTGGGGGTGACGGAAATGTTTTGGAACTAGATAGAGATAATGGCTGCACAACATTGTGAGTACACTAAGTGGCACTTTCACGTGGTTCATCTGATATGAATTTCACCTCAATCAAATACAAAAATCAAATACCATCCCTCCAGCCCTTCCCTCCGGCACAGCCCAGGGTCCCACTCCTCGAGTCCTCCCCTCTCCCAGGCCAGGCCAGCCCTCCCCTCTGTCTGCAGGGCCCACACCTGCCCTGCCAAAGGTCTCAAGGGCATCAGCCGTATAGGACCTGGCCATGGGACACATCCACCCCCAGTGAAGGTCAGTCAGAGAAAAGTGACATTTCTCTCTGTTCCACTGACTTAAGTGAGGTGCGCTGAGAAAAGGGTGGCATGCAGAGGAAGGTTCATTGTTTGATGCGTCAGTGGCTTTCCACCCCACATAACTGGCTCCTCGTGGGTAGGATAGACAGCTCTTCCACCCTCCGGACCTCCTCAGGCTTTCACAGAGCGGAGTTAGGCTGTCCGCAGCCTAATGGCCAGGTCCACGTAGACCACACTGGGCCCTGAGCTGTCTTTGCCTCTGCCTTGTTCCATGACCTTGAGCTACTCCTTCAGCCTCTGTGTGCTTTAGTCCCTTCACTTGTAAATGGGGTCCTGACAGTATATGCTGGCCACTGCTCGTCTGATCATGAGAAGTGCTAGGTCATGAGAAGTGGCCAGCATGCCCTGAGGGACAATGACGGCTAATAGTAGAGACTATGGTTCCTGCCAACTCAGAGCATGGCCAGCAGAATCACCTGGCTTGGTGGAGTTTCAGCTTGGAATGCCTATAGTATGCCATAAATATGCACCTTTGTTCTCAGCACTCCCAGAGAGCCTGCCCAATGTGGACTCAGAAACTGGAGGCCCTGGGATGGCAAAGGTACCTGGCTTGAGGTCTCTGTGTCTAGATGAGAGCATGTGGCAACTCGTCTGGAACTTGCTTAATTGCTTAGATTTGTATTAATTACAGTTTACAAAACACTTCCACAATAGATTTGTCCCTTGTTTTTACGCCCACCACAGGAAGGAGGTTTCACCCCCCTCTTTAGAAATGAGAAAGCTGAGATTCATGAAGGTTAGGTGACTTGCCTGATGTCAATCAGCAAAGAGAGGAGACAACAATGAAAACCAGGCATTCTGACTTGTGTGTGACCTCCCAGGCCCTCCCCAGCTGCACACTGACATGTGCCCAGCACGGGGCTGGGGGCTGAGGGCTGTCGAGGGGTTTGGGGGATAGGGGGCAGGGGGTACAATCAATGGAAGATTCACACGTGTGCTGCCCCCAGGGAACTTACAGTCTGCGGGCGACAGCTGAAGTTCTGCAGCTCTTGGTCCAAATGGTTGCCAACACGTATTCCTCAAATCTCCAGGACATTTTGTAATGAATTATTTCTTCTTCGAGAACATATGACGCTGATGAGCTGTGCCCTCTGGTGAGTGTGAGAAAAGGAGTATGGCCAACTCTCAGTGTGGTGAGGGAGGTGGCCTAGTGGAGAGGACACCCAGTCCTAGGCAGATGCAGGGGACCCAGCTCTGCAGCTAAGCAACCTGGGCTAGGTGCCCAGGCTCTCTTAGCCTCAGCTCAGTTTTCTCATCTGATAAATGGGCGCCATCAGAGTGCCTACCTCACAGGGTTATGCTAAAGATTAAATAAGAAAATCTATGCAAAAAATTTGGCACAGTATTCAAAATTATCATTATCATCCACTTAAGCAAACTCTGTTCCACTCTGACCATTTCCAATAATAAGCAAAGTGGACAGTAACTAGCCGTCCATGTTTTGTGCAATGACTGTGTCCTAGGGAAGTAACCACAATTAACTATTCAAAACGGGATGTCCTTTATTCTTCTCTGTGTGTCTATATACAGACTAGAAATCTATGGAGCACTAAAAACACCATCATGATGAATGAATGGCAGGCATCAAAAGTACACTCTGAGTGTTTTTTCCATCTCAGTCACAAAAGAAATTTGGGGGAGAAAACTCTAGTCATGAAGACTTTTACGTCTCTTATTTCACTTAAATATCAGACCGAGGAATAAATCTTCATTATAGTTTGTAATAAGTTTACTTGACCTCTGTTTCATATACATGTACAGGAAGTTTGGTGAAAGCTACTAAAATACAGTAAAATAGGTGAAGAAGGTGAAAAGATTTTGAGGAATATACAAGGAATGACAATCTCCCACTCGCACCTTTTTGCTCATTATCCACAGACGTTCTCAAAAAAAAAAATTAAAAAAAACTAAAAATGTTCAAAAGAGGGTGCTCCTCAAACAAATATGGAAGGTAAACTATTCTTAAATGCCAAGTTGGCTCTGTCACCATTTTTAATAAAAGTGATTAATGACAAAGCGTGAACAAAATAGGGAAGTGAGTAATCAGGTGGAATTTATGTTATTTTAAAGCTGGAATAAAAGTCTATGGGATGGAAAAAAGCCTTGGGGGCTTTGGCAAAGTTCTTCAATAGCCCGGAGGCTGAGCACAGAGGCTGCTGTCAGGAATCGGTGCTCAGATGCATACACAGAGCCTATTAAAAATTAACCGAATAGCTGAAGAGGACTATTCTAAGCACTGTGAATTGGCAATGGTAAATACCCAGCTGGACAGAGGACTGGTCTTGATTCGTAACAGCCGATTGTAAAGGAAATAGACCATGACAGGCTTCCAATCACAAAAGTGGCTACCACACAGACTGGAGAGGGGCACACCCAGCCATGAGGATCCCAGGTCCCCAGGAAGCAAGCAGGCAAGGCCAAGATTTCCCAGCAAGTGCTGAGCTTTTCTAGCAAACTAAAGGTAAGTTCAGGTCCGGGGTGGGAAGTGGCAGGGTCCTTGAAGTGGGTGCTAGGAATGGGTGAAGCCCAGTAATAGGGGGGGCTGACTAGGCATTATTCAATAGTTTAGTGATTTGCGGGGGGGCGATTGACCATTGTATTAATCTTTTTTTTTTTTTATTTTCTATATGTCCTGATGCTTTGACATCTTGGGTAAGCCTGGATAAGCCTGGAGGGACTGCTCCTCCCCAGGGCTAGCCAATTCCTAGGCCTGTGGGTGTACCTTTCATATACAAACTAACCTGTCCAGAGCCTACACTCACTCCTCAGCCACCTCCTCTATGGATCTTTCACACTCAGGGTCCACAATTCCCCTGCTCTCATCACCCCAGGGCCCGGTACCAGACAACCTGGGACAGCCCATACACACTAGGGCCCCCTGAAATTATTCAAGCTGCCAACATGAAGCTTGCTTACCCTGTTTACCCTGCCTTGCCCATCCCTTCCCAAGGGACTCAGCATAAAGGCTTTTGCCCACCTACATTTGCCCCTCACGCCCTCTGCTCCGATTGCCCCTGGTGCTTCCCCTGTGGCCCTCTGTTGTGTGGCGTGACCCCTCCACTTGGGAACTGGAACGAACTATCTTTTCAGTGGGTCTCGTAATCCTTGGGCCTCACTATCCCAGAATAATAATAATAAAACATACATTTTAAAACAGCCATGTCAAATGTCCCTGGCATAAAACAAGCCCCACCAAAATGTCATGTACCCAGAAAAGCCAAGGCTAAGAAAGTCAGTTTGGGCTTCACAATGCAGGGCCTCCCGGGCCTGGGCCAGTCACGTGGGCTGTATTCCATGGCAGCGGGGACCTCTACAAGTTCCTTGCAGAGGGGGAATGATCGCAGCTACCCTAGAGCAAGATGGAGCCAGCCTCAGACCTTAGGATGCTGCGTGGAGGCGGGGAGGCCGGGGTGGAGATGGAGGCGCTGCTGAGGCCAGAAAGCCGGACCCCAGACCACTGTGGAGGAAATAAAAAGGACACTGTAAGTTAGAACAGGCCAGGTCTGCCAACTCATGAGACGTGGTGAGCCGCGGAACAAGCCCGGAAAGGATGTGGAGCTTCCAAACGCCGGCCTTTCAAATGAGAGGTGACAGGGGCAGCAGTGAGCGACGGGCAGAGGAGAGGGTTTGGAAGCTGAGGGATAACTGACTTCTTCATGCTGTCTTTTTAAATTGGGGTGCTAGAGACCATCCCGTGTGCCTCCATCAGTACCTCCGCACTTGCTGGGCACCTCTCCGGCCTGTCCTAGGTGCTGATGACACCGCCATGAAGGAACACACAGCGCTGGCCCCCTGTGCAGACCTTCCATCCTAGAGGGGAAGACGTTCCAAACACACTGCTTTCCCTTGAAAGAGCGTTGGAACCCCGCAGTTGCAGGCCAGAGAAACTCACCACCGTCCTGCTTCAGCGGCTGCTCGGTTTGCCCTTCTAAACATGCTGGCGGCTGCCTCATCTCCCCCATTCACGTGGCCCTGAAGACAGCCTCAGGGCTGTGAGCAGCCAGACCGCAGTCAGTTACAACTAACTTAGGAATCCGTATTTATTTATTTTCCCCTTCGCTTATCAAATAAGTGTTAGTAAAAAGAGGTGGCGGAGTCGCGTGGGTACCAGACGCTTGTGAGCGAGTCAGCGGGCCCAGCGACAGCCGGTCCTGCACTGTTTGCCTATTCCTGGTCCGGAGGTTGAGAAGCCCTCTCTTCCGGCCTAGGACCTCCCTCATTCACAGGTGCTTTTGTTTTCCTTCTGCAGAATCACCATTTCATTTCCCATTCCTTCTCCCACACAAAGCCTGGGAGTCACCGGTCAACGGCAAAAAAACACAGACTAGGAACAAAGAGAAATGCATCAGATAGACAAAACCATGCAAAGCGCACGGCCAATACGAATCGAGCGCTTCCGACCAACCACCTCACCTCTGCCCTCGGACAGCTTCTCCGGCTGTGGGTGAAAGCTGCTGCATCCCTTCTGTCTCGGTCACCTGAAGCTGCTGGGACGAATAGCAGCTTAAACAACATTTATTTCTTACAGTTTTGGAGGCTAAGAGTCCAAGATCAAGATGCCTGCAGATACGGTTCCTGGTGAGGACTTGCTTCCTGTCTTCTCGCTGTGTCCTCACATGGCAGAGACAGCGAGATCGTCTTTCTCATGTCTCTCCTTAATAATGCCCATTTTATCATCCCTTAGCATAACTTCTTCTGACAATGTTATCATCACTTACAAAAACATCCATTAGGGTAATAAGGCATTAAGTAGATGTTGATTGTAAATAATCTGGTTACTTTTACCAATTATATGGAGACTGAGTTTTTTTCCTGTTTAAAATGTAATTTTAAAACCTCACTACTTCCTAAACACAAGCCATATCAAAGTAAGGAGACAGACTGTAGAGACAGAAAATGAGATTTCTGTATATTTGGCAAGTGCCTGATTACAAGATGAAAAGAAATGAATGTCAGTGACTTGCTGTAGTTTCTTTGGTCTCACCTTCTCTCCCTCGGGGTCAAATTAATATGTTTACTAGGGACAGGCCATTTTATATAGCTGAAGACGTTGATGCCCAAATGCCATCTCACAGAGTGGGGATCGCCCCTGAACACAGTCTACAGAGGTGATTCAGTATAAATTGCCACGCTCTGAATTTTATGAGTCTTCCATAGCTGAGAAGTGCTGGTTTAAGAAAGGGGTTGAGAGGCTGCGGATACATTATAATGTTATCTAGGGCTGGTATAAAGTTTTGTAAGGCTGTCCATTATAAGCTGGCTTTCAGATAGCTACCACAACTCAATGAAAATAAAGATTTTTCTACTACTAACAAACTCCTACTTGAATATTGGCATATCTGAACCCGATTCAAATTATTTGTTTCTAATTTAATAAAACATCCTTTAGTGATATTTAATTTATAAGATTATTAATTATTTCAGCATCCAAACCAGAACTGGACTATGAGAGACGAAGGCCTTTTGGATTCTTCTGGAATGGAAATGATTTTTCTTTCATCTACAGACATTTTCTAACCTACTTTTCAGTAATATCTTCAGATCTTTTTGGCTCAGAAGGAATAAAAATAACTCAGATTTCAGGTAAAAAAATGACAATGACAGCTTGCATGGTGCAGTATTTTCCACTATTTAAAAACAATTTTATTTTCTCATTCTCTCTTTAGAAGATCCCGAGCATTAGGACACGTACTATGTGTTATACTTCATAAATTAGGCAGCTATTTGCCCCATTTTACAGATAAGAAACTGAGGCTCAGAGAGACCACGACTCACTCAAGGTCACACAAGTGTCCCCATTAAGATTAGAAGGACCCAGGTGTCCTGATTAACAGCCTTTCAACCACAAGACATGAAATGTGGGAAATGCACACCACTCCATTCACTCCTACCTCTTAAAAAATACATACTTTCATCACAATCTCCCTGAGACTGAATCTGACATAAGCACATGACTTTTACGTAACAGACGGTGTCCAGTTCTGCAATTACCCTCAGATCAATGTGAAGAGACATCTGAGACAGACACACTGTACTGCCCAAGATTGGTGAGTGGGACACACTTGAAGTGGCCTCAGGGACACCAGCTGAGCCACCCCCGTCCCTCACCAAGGGCCCCGAGGGCCAACGGCTCACTGACTGCACAGAGAGGTACCTCCCAAGGTGCACCTCTCTCAGTCACTCTGGTTTTCCGTCCTAAAAGCCATTAAAGATGGGGGGGAAGGGCATACGTTCTGTCCCCAGGAAGGTCTCCAAAGAGCCAGTAAAAAATTTAGCATAATTCAAATTTTAAAGGACACTAAGATTTGAGCTTGTATCATCTGACTGCAAACTGCTACCTGGGGGTGTGTGATAATTCCCACCGACCCACTGCTTGATATTTTATTAGGAGAAAAAGGTCAAGAAAGTTTAGGAAGAAAATCCTAGTCTAAGAAGGGTCCAGAAACTCCTCAGTACAAGAAGTTTCCTGTTTTAGGCGAACATGATAACCACTACACTGTGGAAACCTGTAAATAATGAATGTCAACTACAATTATGTATATATATATATGTATATATATGTATATATGTATATGTATATATGTATAAATATATAAATATATATGTATAAATATATATGTATACATAAATATATATTATATATTATACATATATTATATATATTATACATAAATATATATGTATAAATATATAATATATAAATTATATATAATATATAAATATGTATATATATATGTATGTATATATATATATTTACAAGAAGCGGAGTAGAGCATTAGGAATAGAGACAGAGGAAATGTAATGGCTGTGTGCGATGTCAGAGGGGTAGTGGATGGGGGAGGGGTTGTCACTGTGTGAGGGATATAAATGATAAATGTCTATTACATTGTTTTGTGCACCTGAAACTAATTTTAAAAAAATGTTTAAAAAAATGCTGGCCCCCTCAAAAAAAGAAGTTTCCTGTTTTGTTTTATTTTGCTTTGTTTTGTTTTGTTTTATTGTAGCTTCTCCCATCTGTATATACACCCCACAGTCAGTATCACAGAATCTAAATCCGCGGGTAGTTCCAAAGCCAGGGGAAGCAAGATTTGTTTCTATCTTGCTGGGAAGAATGTTAAGGTGTTTCCTGCCCCTGCATTCTCCTCTTTTCTATCGCGAGTTGCATTTCTTAAGCTATACAAAGGAATTACTTGGCTTCCCCACGTGTAAAATCAAGATGAGATTTTCTTGTGTGTTTTTTTTCCTTGCCATGTGTTGTCTTTGGGAGTTTAAAGGTTGTGGCAATGTCCCCCTCTCGCCCCCTCCCCATCATCGTATTTACTGAGCGTCCTTTGCAAGGGTTCAAATGAACAGATGCAGGCCCTGTGGTCCCAACACCACACCGACAATCTTTATATTAACAAGAACATAGGTCTAATTATTCCAAATTCTGCTAAAATGAGGCCCAAATGTTCAATTTTCCATGTGTTCCTTTTAATTAAAAGCGAAATGAAAAAGAAAAAGAAACCACCAAAATTATATAAATAAAAGCAGATGGAATGCAGTATTGGAAGCTGTTGTCTATAATAACATTCCCTTTAATAAAATTCATTGGTTAATTCAGTTGATAAAAGCAGTGTTAAAATTAAATAAGAATTAACATACACTTGGGTAAATATTTGTAGTTTCCTTCATGTGCTACCCTGATAAAGGTAATTTAGCTTAAAAGCAGTCATCATCTTTCTTCATAACTGATAAAGCATTACTAATTGTGTGTGTTAATATGGTACAATATGGAATTGAATAGAGATTTTATCTTAATAACATCTCCATTAAATTAAAGACAGTGTTGTATGACAGGAAAGATAAGTTTGCTTATTCCGACTAGCACCTCTCCCCAAATGTGGGGACATGGGGCGGTATCTAACATTTTCTATATCATTCCGGCTGGCGACATTACATTTCCAGTCACTGCGGTAAACAACACTTTTTTGGGGGGATAATCGAGATAATGTTTCATTGAGGAGAGTGATACTTTATGTGCAAAAGATACTGAGCTTTTCCTTTCTGTGTCTGATAGGATATTTCTATAAACAAGATGATGGGTGGAAAATGATGGGACTCCACTGCAATGAAATAACCATCCTTCACGGCTATTGCGCCACCCCTGAGCCTGTTAGCATACCACCAGAGGCCAAGAAGAGAACCCTCCAGCTTGTAAGAGTGAATAATAAGGACTTAACTGCAATAATGCAGGAGCCGTGGGGTAGCTCTTTCCTCCAGACCCCGAGTGGTCTGTCACTTGTGTGGCCGTAGCATGCAGGACTCCACGTCCACCCCACGGTGGTCGTCACAGCTGTGTCCCCACTAGGCTAGGGTGGTGCTAAGTGGCTGGAGGTCTCTGGCCTGAGAAGCCAGCCCCTTTCTCCACGTGGGTCTGGGCAGCTTTGCCCTGGTAAACCCCTCATTGCCACAGCTTTGGCTGCCCTGCAGGACCAGCAGATGTTCTGAACGTCAGTGATTTTGTCTATTAATGTGTTTGTGTATTAAAAGCACATTCCCCCCACTGCCTTTTCGGAAGGCTGCGAGTTTTCTGTGAATGTGAGACCCTGTACTTTGCTTTGTGGACATGCTCCCATGTCATGTCCGTGCTTCTGGGGGCACTCAGCCCAGCCCCCACACGTGTGCAGAGCCTCGGAAGACATAGCCCTTTACTGCTGACTTTGTGCACACATGTCAGTCACACAGATGTGCCCAGCACAAGGCAGCATGAGTGTGAACCGCCAGAGTCAACACTGAGTACCAGCTCAGAATGAAAGCAGTTTGGGAATAATTACAAACCTCCCCCCAAAAAATGCTGTTTAAAAAAAAATTCAGTCTGCAGAAGTCATGCCAACCCTATTTTTATACCAACCCCGGGAAAAAGAAAATCATAGTTTAACATCAAGTGGGAGATGTAATAAATAATAAACTGCACTAACAGCTCAGCATCATAAGGAGACAGATGGAAAACTTCTCTCCTGAGATCGCCGCTTCCAAAATTAGAGAAAGGGCTTCTGGATGTGTTCAGGGTGGATAGTTCAAGCCTGAATTTCAATGAGGTGGGAACATTTTGGGGGGTATAACTGCAAAATTTTCATGCCTCCCTTTAGAAAGTACAGCAATGCAGGCATCCATCCAGGACACTGAATCCCAGGCTCTCCCAGCACGTTGGTGTCATTTAACCAAGATGCTGATGGGACTCTGTTTCCTACTCAAGTGTGATGGTGCCATCGTCTGTCCCGGAAAAGAATGGACCACCCCCATCCATGTGTTCAAAGTGATCCTAAAATTGGAGCCTTGAGAATAAAGGAATTATTTCCATGAGAAAAGCACGGCCAGCCATTGGCTCATAATGGGTTCGAAGGCCAATGAGTCCCTCTCAGAGACCCCAAAAGCCTGGTGTCTGGGCCCCACAGCTGAGTTGGCACGGTGCAGATCACAGAGCAGGGGTGAGGTAGGCAGGGTCGACCAGCCCATTCTGGTCTGCACCACCTGGGAACGGGACCGACTTCTCAGCTCATCTTCATTCCCCTCCTACGAAAGAGGCCCATGCACAGATGGACACACTAAGGCACAGGTAATTTGGGGAGCTCACTTACCACAAAATGCTGGCCCATCCAGTTCTCTGGGGTCCCTCCTTGCCTAGCTGCCATCGTCACTGAAGTTATCGGATTGTATTTCTTTTGGAAAAGCAGGTGTGAGCCTGTGTCATTCTGTCCATTGGTTGGAAACTCTACATCTGGGCTCCAGCTGCCTCTGCCTCGATTCCAGTAACCACAGTATTCTTTAGATGTTCGATCCTCTGCTGTTTCAATTGACCTCTCTTGGTATCGTCATCATCATCTTGCCAGTATGGTTTTCGTATTAGAATGGCTCTGAGAAGTCTTCAAGAGAAAACAATGTGTATAAATATATTATCAAAACTACTCTGGTTGGGGTTTGGAGACCATCCAGAGCAATTGTGGACCACCCAGAGGAGGGTTTCTCCTGGTAGACCTGAGCCGGAAGGTGATCTGAGACTTCCCCACAATGATACTCCAGCTCATTAAGTAGCCCTACTCCTGCAAAACCCTACTGACTTTGACTTCTGTCTACTGACTACTGACTCTTGACAGAAGTCACGCATTTAAAAACTGTGAGTGTGTGCTCTCTTCTTTTTGGAACACTGCAAATAATGGGGCACTCCAGTTTCTGCACAATGCCTCTGATGAGCATTTCAACCCATGACACTTAAACACAAATGAATAGTAGCATGGATATTCAACCCAAGTTTCAAATGTCAGAAAATAGGACATCAGCATAAGATTAACTTATCTCTTAATTGCAGAAAAGGACAGGAAATGATGACATTAAAGACACATCATTCAAAAACCATGGCAGCTTGCTTCTTCAGAACCAACAAGGGAGTGGGAGACTCTAGCAAGATGGGACTACAGTCTTACATGATACGATCATGGAATGATGGCCCTGTGATCACGTACCTCCAGTCACCGTTACTGTATAATGTTGGTTAAAAGGTCATGGATCCTGCCCCCTCTCAAAGGGAGGGGATCACACAAGGCAAGAACACCAAGAGGTGGGGGTTATGGGGGCCACCTTAAGTGTCTGCCTGCCTTAGCACACAATTACTACATTCAAGAAAGTTAATACTGATACTGTCCTTCTCAATGTATTAGTACCTGATGTCAGTGTGTCCCATTATTGGTGATGGGAACTCTGATTGTTTGGTGAAGGTATCATTTACCAAGTTTCTCAGCTGTACATTTACCAATTTTCCCTTTGTAATTATTGTCATCTTGTTCCTCATCAAATTTTCACCCAATAATTGTAGCAAAATTGATGATTCTTTGCATGAATCAATCACCATGATGGTTGCAAAATGGTGATTTGTTTAAAACGCCATCGCTCTTTCTACATTTGTTAGTTGGCGTTCTGCTATGAGAGCTTTCCCTCTTCCTGTATGCGTGTGGGTATGTATTTATACAGGTGTGGACTCGGATTCCTATTATTTTAATGGTTTAAAATCTATTCCTGTCCTTATTTATTTTGATGCTCAAATTGTCCCAGATTTGATCAATGGAAACACATTCAAGTTGGCTCCTGAGTCCTTTTAACACCTCCCCATCACTCTGTGAGCGCTTCCTTACTTTTTGGCATGGCAAGGTGACCCAGGTCTAACTTGTACTTCCTTGTCCCCGGGATGTCATTTTTCCAAGGAGCACTAGTTCCTTGTATTGGAGAATGGCAGTCAGAAACCACGATGAGTGTGCACGAGAGGGTTTCAAACAAAGAGATGGATGACAGAACTTGGAGAGGCGGCCACAGTGGGTGGGATGGTGGGTACCAGCTGTGCTGAAGGTTCTTTAGAGGCTGAGCGTCCAGTTGTAGGTAGTGTTTCTCTTGAAGGCCCGGAAGTGATTAGAATCACGCGAGACCCTTAATGGATCCTCTATAAACATCTGGTCGATTGATTCATTCATTGATTGACTATATTTATTGTCTGACAGTAACGCCGCCAAAGTTAATTTATGTCATGTATTTTCATGAACTTTTTGCAATGGGTAAAATAAAGTGCCTTAGCAGCTTAGGGAGCCTCCAGGCCACCCCTCCATTTGGTTAATGAAGCCCCTTGCACCTCAGCGAGGGCAAGGCCGTCTCCAGGTCATGCCCTTGGCCAGCAGCAGAGCCACGACTCTAGCCTTTGGGCTCAGAGCCCTGCACATCATACACCTTTCATCAATGTTAGGTATCTGAATGTTATGTCTCAGAGACTTTGACCTACAGACAGAGCCATGTCTGCAAGAAAACAACAAAATGTCTGTTGGCCTGTACCTGCAGACAGAGCCAAACTAGCGATAACAGAAAATGCCACAAAACAGCTAATGGCTTGCAGGCAGTCAGCATTTTCTGTTCAAACAATGCTACCCTCTCAACACAGCCCCTATAAAACCCTCCTCATCTTCTCCTTTGGGGCTGCAAGTCTCCTTTAGGCGTGCAGCCTGGACTGTAGCAGTCTTTGCTCAGCTCGATATACAATAAAAACTTTAACTTGCCTGACCATGCGCGTTCCTTTACCAGCCGACCTATCATTTGGTGCCGAAACGCGGAAAGGTTTAGGCCAGAGAATGCAGGATCACCCCTTCTCTTTTTCCTCTCTCTCCACCAGGGCTTGATCCGCTCTCCGGCTACCCTCCTGGACCTGCTGTAAGGACGGGACTCGGGACTTTCTCCCTTCAGATGCTGACATCCCAGTAGGCCAGACTCTCACACCGGGTGAGTGAGACTTCCTATTCTCATCTCTGAGCTTCTGACTCTCAGAAGGTTCCCCGGGTCGGGGGGCCCAGATCCTCCCAATGTGAGGATGCTCATTCTGAGGAAGTTATCTACCATATCTGTATCCCTGGAGGACAAACACCGAACAATCATCTCCTGTTCTCCTCCCGAAATAGGAGGCTCCCTCCTCACCCTTCTCACTCCATCTCTTCCAACCATGGGGATCTCACATTCGGTCCCTGCCAAAGCTACGCCTCTCAGTTGTCTCCTCCGCAACTTACATGCCCTCGGGCTCAACTTACAGGAGATCCGACCCACATGACGTATCTTTTACTATAACACTGCCTGACCCCAATATAACATCTGTCAGCGCAACGGAAAGGGGTCAGAAATTCCCTGTATCCAGGTCTTCCTTACTCTTTGAGCTCGACTTTCCCTCTGCCAAACCTGCAACACTTTCCAGATTCTCCTAGCTCACTCTAAGCCTTCTCCTCCTCCAGATAAAACTCCCTCCTTTGACCCAGCTGACCATCGGGTCCCTCTTCCTCTACTATCCCCTACCATCCCCGCAGCCTAAGCCTTCTCCCCCGAACTCCAGCTCCTCATGTCAGGAGGATTTGGTTCTGTCAGTACTCTGGTTTATGTAACCTTATTTGTTTTATTTGCCTCTGGTCTATCTTTTTTCTTTTCCTTTTCTATTTGTGTCTTAGACACCAAGCTGATTGGGAGTTCTATATCTATACCTTCTGTGAGCCCCCTAAGTCATGTATTTAAAATTGTTTTATATACCAACTCTATATTCAGGATCTTGACAAAAGTAAGTCTTAAAACATTTCTGAAATTCTCAGGATCTTTCAAGGTCTCACACATAACCTCAAATGTAAATAAAGGGCCGCTGCAGCCTCTGCTTGAGGTGACTGAAGAGAAAAAAAAGAGGTACTTTTAAACCCAGGCAACAAGACTCCCCCCTCCAAACACACACACACTCCTTATTACAGCCTCCAGAAATTACAAGGACAACTATAAGATCTTAGATCCTCTCTACAATTGTTGGTGGTTCTGTTTATAAATATAGTCTCTAAGGTCCATACTTGTCTATGTTTTATATATATTATAATGTTTTTGCCTCTGGATGGTATTGTCAGTTTATAATATTTAATTGACTAAAAATAAGAGAGTAAGTTCTTATATTAATTAAGATATTAAAAACTAACTCAGCTAGTTCTCAGGATCATGTGATCTAAGAAAATATTTGATACTAAGTCTGGTTTTTTGGTTTTACTAAGTTGTGTTAAATGATAAAAGTTATTAATTGTCTAGGTATTTCAAAATAACAAAATACTGAGATATCAATTATTGGCTTGGTCTGAGTTTATCGTTTCTGGCTTCTTGTCACAGGAACGTTAAAGGACAAATTAAGATCTGTTAATGAATATGTCATGTATTGCATTACAAAAGCCAATGCTTTTAAAGGTTACAAAATATATTCCTCAATTTACCAGGAAAAGTGCTAATTACTTGCTTTTGGTTATCAGTAAAAATTAAGGTTGTAAAGCTAGTACAAAATTCGAGTTGAGTTTTCTCTATCTACTAAGTAAGACAAAGTTTATTAGACTATTGGTCTACTACTAATATAAAAAGTTTTCTACCTAAAAAAACAAAGATTATATATGGCATCACAATAATTTCTATATTCTAGGACTACCGGTGTTCATGTGCCCTTCTCATGTTAGATAAAACCAACTATAAAAAAAATAATTTAACTGTTTTTACCAAAAACCTAGATAAGTTCGGGTAAATTCATTTAGCTTGGCCTAATATTTTCCCTCACCTGACAGCAAATTATAGTAATTCTGACTCATTGTTACATCTTAATGAAAAGCCACAGAATCTAGAGAAGGTCAAGAAATTTGTTTAAATATCTTTCACAACTGAGACAGTGAAAACGAGTAATAAAGGAACAGTGAGACTAGAGACAAGGCCGGAGACAGGCCAAATTTTTGGCCGAAGTTATAGACAACCCAGGGCTGAAGCCACCTCTGGGCACCCCAGAAACCCCAGAAGAGGGAACACCAGGCCACTGGAGTAAGGAATGTCCTAATCCTCCAAACCAGCCATGTCCCTTGTGCAAACTGAAAGGGCCCTGGAGGAGGGACTGCCCCTGTTCTGAAGGGAGCAGGGACCAACTCCCTCCCCACAAATGGCTGTGATCACTGTTGGGCCTTAACTTCCCACCCACTCCCAAGCTGTTCTCATCACAGGGGTGGAACTGTGGGTGACCCTTGACATGGCAGGTAAGCCTGTTAATTTCCTGATAAATATAGAAGCCATTTATTTATTCTTTCTTGACCGCTCACTCTGGACCTATTTATTTCCTCGAAGACCTACTCAGTTGTAGGATAAAAGCCCTAAATTTGGGCTCATTTTACTCAGCCTATTCCTTACCATTGGCCTATGCCACAGGAAAAATATAAAATAAACAAATCAGACTTAAAAAGGACTCTAAAAAAAGTTTTGTCAGGAGACCTCTAGGCCCTAGCTGTAATTGCTGCCCATTGCTTTGGCTTCTGACCTCAATTCTGTTATTTTCTATATTATTAACTTTGGAAAAGGACAGTAGGCACTCAAAATATAAGGACTGGCACCTCCTCCAGGCTGACTCCTCTACACATTACAGCCCCTTAAAGTCATAAAGTTATAAAGTCCGGACCAAGTACTGTTAAAAGCCTAGAGGGGGACGGTTCTCTAACAGCCCAGTTAACTCCTAAAAGGAAGGGACTCTTTACAGTTCTCCCAAGCACCCCAACTACAATCAGGCTACAGAGAGTCAGCAGCTCGGTCCCCTTTCCCTTTGAATCAAACCTGTTTTATTCAAGTCTCCACAGGATTCCTCCAGAAAAAAAGACTATTGCTTCTGTTCCTGTGAGCCAACTGAAGACCTAACAATCAGGACCACGTGAATCCTTTCCTTTTTAACAGAAAAGGTTTTCCAAAGCCTCATCGTGACTTTCCCAGTGTGACTTGGCCTGGGCTCGTGCATCCTGTCCAAGCCCATAGTGGCACACATGCCAGGGCCACCGGCTCACAGGTTCCACGACAGCCATCAGATCCACGCTGCAGCACAAGGGGGGGGGGGGTCTAAGTCGCGGATTCACATCCCGCTTTGGCCTCTGCGAGATCTGAGCATGCGCACTACTGGCTCCAAGTCCATTTGTAAAACTTTCTGGACCCCTGAAGACTATCTGCAGGGCACTAGGTTCTGGGGACACATCCCCATCTCTGCCCTGAGGTCCTCGGTGTCTATTTCACGGTCAGAGTAAGCAGTCTTACTCCTTACTCATTAAATACAAATAAATACAATTTTCCAAAAAGCTAGATGCGAGAGTAGCTGCGGGTTACTGAGACCTTACTCCGGGCCGGATCTTTTGCCTGCTTTCTCTGTAACCGTCAAACCCCCACGCCAAAAGAAGCTATAATCAGTGGAAAAACCCTTCCAGTGGAACAACCTGGGGCAAAAGAGATAAGCAGCCTCATCCAAAGATGCACTAAGGGTGTGGAAATAAGAGCCTGGGAGCTGCCTGGACCCACTCGAGACAGGACTGCACACATTCACACCCAAAGGGCTGAGGCCAGGGGCCTTCATTCTTCTGCTCCTGGGCATGGCCTGCCTGCCTTCCTGGGACTCGGGCCCTGCTGGCCCTCCCACCTTGTCCCTTAGGCTTCCCTCCTGCTTCCTGCCAGCCCCAGCGGGCGCCAGGTGGGACTTGTGGGCTTGGGGCTCCCCCTCTCCCAGGGGCCACATCTTCATTGGCTTCCTGCCACCCTCAAAGGCCTTAGTTTCAGCTCTTAGTTTTTAAATCCCAGAAAATCTTCTGGCGGGGCTAGCCGGGAAACGTCCCCAGCTTGGCTGGAGGCAGCCATCAGCCACAGCAGAGGTTTCGCTCTGGAGCTGAGCCTGGAGCTGCTTTGTGAGAGAGAGCCTCGCCGGGTAGACATGAGCTCTGTGCTGTGGCAGATGTTATTTTGGCACCTTTCCTGGGGAACACTTCTGGGACAGCACCTGCCATGGAAACGGAAACTCCGACTCAGGACTTGACTGGGGGTGAGGGACTCTGAAACACTGAACCAGCAGTAATTTCCACTGTGGGACCAACATTCAAACAAGAACATTCTAATGACTCAAAATAAGGCAGACAGCAGGGTTTCCCATAGTGATGAGGAGGTCATGGAGTTAGACCTGGATACCCGTGCCTGTTCTACCCTTTCCTAGCAGTGGGACCTCGGGCACTTACTCACCTGATAGGTGCCCGAACGCACGTTACTCCCTCCCTGGCACTGGTCTATCTTAAATGAATGAAGCTCGAGGTTGTCATAGTTGTAATTTTGTATCATTTATTTGACCCTCAAACTGCTTAAGCTCCAAAGACTCTGATCCATTTCTGGCCCTTTCTGAAGGTTATTTTCCTATTTGAAGGGACAGCCCTTT
This sequence comes from Rhinolophus hipposideros, assembly GCF_964194185.1. NCBI lineage: Eukaryota > Metazoa > Chordata > Mammalia > Chiroptera > Rhinolophidae > Rhinolophus > Rhinolophus hipposideros. The sequence continues at coordinate 10,351,234 of NC_138058.1, read as the reverse complement.
GTCCCTAAGGAATAAGTACAGTGGTGGAATTAACAGCATAAGGGAGCACGGAGCCCCAGGCGCAGCCCTAGTGTTCTTTGGAATGGAAACCGCCCTGTCACATGGGCCTTCAGGCCCTTGCTCCAACGCCTCCCCTTCCAGGGCTCCTGAAATCGTGTGGGTGAAAAGGTTTGGGTGGCAAAGTGCTGTTCAAATGTCAGACGGAAGTAAGTCCCACCTTGTCCAGACCTTGCTCCTTAGCACAGCGGGTCCCCACCTGGCACGCCCTGGAATCCAGTGAGACGCGCGGAGAACACAAATGCCTACCCCTACTCCACGCCAATGACATGGCAGTGGGGCTCTGGCATTGCCACTTGGGTTTCAGGTTCCTCAGATGGTGCTACTGTGCAGCCGAAGGTGGGAACCATGACCTTGGAAGTCCATCTCAGGCCTCCCGGATCCTGTGCTTCTAGAATATTAATCCAGGAATATTTATCATTGCCATTCATTTGGTGCTTAGCGTTTACTTCCTTGTACTGCCATTTGTCATTTTGTTTCTCCCTCTCAGGATAGGTGGTGAGTACCTTTCCAACCCTTTTATCCTGCCCCCAGCCCCAGCCCCCACCCCCTGCCCTAGTTTTGAGCATTGAAAGGTGCCTAAAATACCGTGTTTCCCCCAAAATAAGACCTAGCCTGACAACCAACTCTAATGCATCTTTTGGAGCGAAAATGAATATAAGACCCAGTCTTATTTTACTTTAATATAAGACTGGGTCTTATATAATAATATAATACCGGGCCTTATATTATTTTTTGCTCCAAAAGACTCATTAGAGCTGATGGTACAGCTAGGTCTTATTTCCAGGGAAACATGGTAGTGAGCAGGAAGAAGGAGCTAACTGCCTACCGTGCACCCAGGTCTGGCTAATCCCACTGGAAGAAAGGAGACGGGCAACCACTGTTCAGCCCTTTCTGTGCTAGGAGCTTCCATTCTTGGAGCCCCATTAGAAATCGGTCACGGAAGGACCTTATTAGCCCATTCTACAGGTCAGGGAAGTGAGGCAAGGGGAAGTACAGCAGCTTGCCTGAGGTCACAGGGCCCCCTGTCCTTGAGCTGGGATTCATACACCAGTCTGTGTGCTCTGAAGCACCTGCTTTTCTCTGAGCATACCACCCTGACTAGGTTCTCACTGAAGCAAGGTCTCATCCAAGAGAAAGTGTTTGGGTTCAAGGCTGGAGGCCCGCTCAAGTGTGTCAAGTGTGAGTAAGGGAACTGTAAAACTGAGATCTCAGTTTCACTGCACAACTTCCTGAAAGGGTTCATGTTCCTTTTGTGTGGCCAGGCTTAGAACTGAATGACTAGCTCAGCTATAAAATTTGGGTGCTTTCCCGAGTTCCTGCTAGAATAAATTAATAATAAGGTGACCTATAAATATTTAGTGGTCAATTGGAGGTTTTTCCATTTTTGGATAGGAACCAACATCTTTTGATAATTGCATTTGAAAGTTGCAAATGATCTTTGACCCCTATGTTTTTCAGTATAAACTATGTAAATTACCTCTTCAAAAAAAAAAGTGTTTTGAGGAAAAGGCCCAGCAGGAAATATGAACAGCAAAACCACTAAAACCTGGAGGTCATTTCACTCTGATGGTGTGAGGACAGCGTGCTGGGCCAAGAAGAGTCAGGCAGTGGATGCTTACATGTTCTTAAATGAGGGTTGTGTCTGAGAATGACTTCTCTCTAGGCTGGTCCCTGTCCTCTTTCTTTAGGCCCAGACAAGCATCAGCCAAATCCCACACTGGCTTCCACTGACTTAGAACTTTCTGCCTTGTTGTACCTGTTGCTGGAGGTCCACCTTCTAGGGCACCTGTCCTTCTTCAGCGGTTGGAAGGATGCTGCTGGAGCTGGTAAAAAGTGCAGTCCAGCAGGTCTGGTTCAGAGGGTCTGGGATGGGGCCAAGGTAGGCTCAGGAACCTGCCATATTAGTAAGCATCCCAGACTGCTTGGGGCCGCGAGCTATGCTTTGTGCAACGCAGACTTAGATCACAGACTCAGGACACCGCAAAGGTTGTCCAGTCTTACCTTTGGAAGAAGAGGGTCTTCAAAGAATCCCCCAGATATTAGATCTTCCTCCTTTTTTGTCTGAACCCCCCTCTCATCCCCACCATCAGTGGTCTTCTGGGCTCTTCTCTGGCCTCCCAGGATCTACCTCTGTGGAAGGAAAGGGAAGGGAAGAAAAAGGAAGGGAAGGGAAGGGAAGGGAAGGGAAAGGAAGGGAAGGGAAGGGAAGGGAAGGGAAGGGAAGGGAAGGGAAGGGAAGGGAAGCAGGACTGGATGGGGTGAGAAGCTGAGCTGCAAGCAATCTCAATGACAGCCTCAGCCAAGCCCACAGAGAACGTAGAAGCAGGGATGGCTCTTCAGAGGTGTCCTGTGCCAGGTGAGTGAACCTTTTTACCCCTGCACTGATTTGTTATCCGTGAAGAGGCCTGAATCCAAGGGTTGTCTTCATCAGCACTCCATCATTTGGGGGAGTAAGTACTTCATCCCTGCAGGGGATGTGGGTGGCCCCTCACGATATCCACCATGGCTCATGACCACCAGCTCTCATCCCCTAGCAGGAGTCTTCACAACTCAACACCAGAATGAACCTCTTCCATGAGCTGAGTGAACACTCAGCCCCGGACATCTATAGTCCCTCCCTATGGTCACACTCTACCTCTGAAGACACTTAGACAGGCTTTAATGGCTCTCCCATAGAACAATCTTGCAAATATTTGAAGGTGGTGATTCACGTGGGGCCAAAGCCAAGACGTGGCAGATGCATGTCTGGCCCCTGGAGGCCCCTATGTCTAAGGTGGCTGTTACAACTATAATATCTGGAAAAACTTTCTATGCACCAGGCCCTCGGCTTAGGAAGTCCCCATGTGTTCAACCTTCACAACAAACCCATGAAGTAGAATCTACAAAATCATTATTCTCATTGCACTGATAAAGAGATTTAGAGAGGTTCAGAGAAACTAAACAACTTGCCTGATGTCGCTGTGAAGTTGGTCCCTCTGACATACTGCTCAGGCCCCTCTGACATACTGCTCACCAGCGTCAGAAGTATTCATTTTGAAAGCTGGGTCCCAAGTCCCATCTGTGAAAGGGAAACCAGCTGCAGAGAACCAAGCACTCCTTTTGCAAATGGTCATTAGAAAACCCCCTCCCAGCAGCCAGGAGGCCTGACGGCCCACTTGGACGCAGAGCCCTCACTGAGATCGGACTCACAATCTCAGCACGAGGTTTTGACCATTCTTCCTCTGACATCTTCATGCTCCAGACTTGCCAAACCAGAAAAGGGTCTTCAGGGAACCCCCAGATATTAGATCAAGCAGCCTAAGCCTTCCTTGTTTTATTGCTGAAGAAATTGAGGCCTGGGGAAATGAAGTCACAAGGCCAAGGTTACCTTACAGTCCTTGGAAGTCGGACTCTTTGAAGGTGTATGTCTTAAAAATACCCAGATACTTCCATAAAAATACAATGCCACACATGTCCCTTTGTTTCCCAGAAAGGCTTTTCTCGGACTTGAATGTTTTAATAGGGGCAGGCAGGAAACCCTAAGACCACAGAAGAACTAACTAGCAGGCATGGAGGTGACACCCTTCAACCCCATCTTCTGTTTTCATTGCCGGACTCCTAATGAGGGTGGAGGACCCCAGGTTTCACCTCGGGCTCAAATACAGGGGTGCAGATTCCAAACTGCATTGCTGAGTGAGCACAATTTACAACAGTGCTTAGCACCCCCAAACTCAATGCCCACCTCTCTAGGCTTAGTGGGGGCGTGCTCCTGGCCCCAAGAGGCCCCTGTGCCAGTCAGAGGAGAGGATGGAGGTGACCAAGGCCTCCTGATGTGAGGATGGAGTTCGTGTGTGCTCAGGAAGGCTTGGGAGGGTCCCCCCACCTTGGGGGCCCTGTGCTGTCCCTTCAGTGTCTCCCAAGGTTGCTGCTTATGAGGGAGGAGGACCTGAGGCTGCCATGCTGTCCTCTTGGTCCTTTCTCCCATCCGACTCCACTGTAACTCACCCCCTACATCAAATGCAGTCACTTGCTCCATCACCACACCCCTGTGTAACAGAAACACACACAGTCCTGATTCTTGCAGCTTCATTACCAACCGAGCCCTTAGGTAGGCAATGACCTACATAGTTTAATATGGAAATTCAAGAATGTTTATCTTTTTTGAAAAAAAGAAAATCCCTGACCCACTTTCAGGCCACGAACACAGGTGCTCCTGGATAAGGCACATTCCTGTTGACTGAACAGCACAAATGCTAATATCATTAGCATTTCTCCTAGGACGTATCGTAATTCAATCAAAGCCCTCACCCCCACCCCAGAGAGGGCCAGTTCTAAACCATGCCTTACTTCACTTGTCAGAATGTGGCTGCTGCAGCAAGGGCTTGAGTTAAAACAATTCTCACACAGGGGCTCACGGCACAGCAATTTTACGCAGCAATTTTACGCAGCCTCAACAGGATGTGGCCTGTTGGGGGGTGGAGGGATGAACTGAAGTACCCTAGTGACAAATTTATAAAAGGAGCGCTTGTCATTCTTCTTCCCTTCATTTCTCAGTTGATCTAAGAAACTCCTTTAACATGATTTTAAAAGAATGATGTATCATATCACAAGGTACTAGCTGCGATTTAAAATCTCTGTCTGGAAAAACGTAGACAGAACAGGCTCCTTCCACATTTGTGGGCAGAGCACATGATTTTGAGTTCAGAGACCTGAGCTTAAGTCCAGGCTCTACTACTTAATGGCAGGGTGGCCTTGGGGGGCATTATCTTTATGTTCCATTTTCTTCCCCTGAAAATGGGAATCACATTCATGCTTCCTTCGTTGAGTATTTATAAAGACAAAAATAAGATCGTGGATGTGCTTTACCAAGTATAGCACCTTATCCACGGATAACAGATCTTCTTTATTTTTGATTCACGAGTGGAGGGGTCGAAGTCAACACAGAGTAAGTTCATTTTCATCACGCTTTGCTTCCCAGTTTATCTTTTAGTCCTCAGAAGTACCCAATCTCTTTCCATTTTGATCACTGTGTATGGCATGAAATGGATTATAAATTCAATCATATAAAAGTGTAAATGGAAAAAAAAAACTGTAAATGTCTCTCACAGGGACATTTCCTTGGTTACAGGAGCCAAAACTTTAATCTAAACTGCTAGAGTTCTTGAGTGATGGACTGAGAGACTAATTTGGGGGGCAGGGAGGCATATGGGATCCCCTAAATTCCATTAATAGACAGCTGCCTCATTGGGGCTATTTAAGGACACGCCTATGGGTGGCAGGGGTATGATCAGAAAGGAGCAGTTTTCCACAGGAACCCAGGGTAACTTTCACCAGTCTTTGAACCCGTCCCACCATACACCTGCGGGGAATATTTACCTTCCTGGGGCCACTTGCAGCGGTGGTCTCGAATGTGAATTCCCAAACTCTGAGAAAGCAATTGGAGGCTCTACTTTTGATGCTATTATGAATGGAATTGTTTCTGAATTTTACTTCCAGGTTGTTCACTGCACGTGTATAAAAATAACAACTGATTTTTATATAGTGATCTTTTATCCTGCAACCTTATGAACTCATGTATAGCGCCAATGGCTTTTAGTAGACTCCTTGGGATCTTCTGTACACACAAGATCATGTCATCTGTGAACAGACATGCTTTACTCCTTCCTTTCCAATCTGATGTTTTTTATTTCTTTCTCTTGCCTGACTGTCCTGGCTACAAGCTCCAGGACTATGTTGTATGGAAGTGGTGAGAGTGGTCATCCTTGCCTTGTTCCTGATCTAAGGGGGAGAGCAGTCCGTCTTTCATAAGTATGATGTGAGCTTGGGGGTTTCACAGACGCCCTTTGTCAGGCTGAGGAAGTTCCCTTCTAACCCTAGTCGGTCAGTGTTTTTATAATGAAAGGTGGTTGAGTTTTATCAAAGACATTCTTCACCTTCATTGACATGATTATGTGGTTTTGTCCTTTATGAATATGGTATGTTATACGATCAATTTTGGGACGATAAATCAATCGTGGCATTTCGAGGATAAGGCTTACTTCGTCATGGTGTATAATCCTTTTTATTGTGTTGCTGGATTTGATTTCCTAATCTTTGTTGAGGATTTTTGCACCTGCATTCATAAGAGACACTGGTCTGTAGCTTTCTTTTCTTGTGCTGTCTTTGTCTGATTTTGGTATTGGGATTACACTGGTCTCGTAGAATGAGTTGGGAAGCGTTTCCTCCTTTTCTGATTTTTGCAAGAGTTTGTAAAGAAGTGGCATTAATTCTTCAAATGTTTGGTAGAATTCATCAGTGAGGACATTTGGACCTGGGCTTTCCTCAGTGGATAGCTTTCTGATTACTAATTCAATCTTTCTGCTTGTTACATAGGTGTATTCAAAGTTTCTATTTTTTTCTCAGTTGGGAAGCTCTTAAAAGAACCATGTCACCATTAAGCATGAACAATGTCAGAGACCTGAGTTAACACTTACAGCTGAGTCCTTTTCCTTCTTCCAAGCAATTATATTATGGTCACAACATCTAAAACTTTTCTTGAGCAAGTTGAACTCCCTGGACCATTCGATCTAAGATGTAGGCTGGTGAATGAACAAAAGCATGATAAAATTAAGTCCCATCATTTTGCAGTCCAACACAAAATGCAGCAGGTGTTAACAGATGCCCGTAGGTCTTCTCTAAAGCCAGAGAAGGCTATGTGACATCACCTGGCTTTTTAGAGGTGGCCAGCCCTTGGGAGAAGCGTACAGAAGAGTCCTTGTTTCCTATTCCTTTTGGAAAGTTCAGAGGCCTCTGGAGGACTGTCATCAACAACAACCTCTCCGTACCCCATAGGGCCAGAGCTTTCCAGAGTTGTCACCATGGACCCTGTTTCTTGTGATTTCTTTTCCACTTCCACCTGGCTGCAAGGAAGTTGCAGTTTCCTTGACTTTATTTCCTGCTATCTCTGAGAGGCATTTTCATTGTTATTGCTAATAATTATACGAAAATGGAAGGAGGGTGCCAAGCTAATAAATATGGAGACTGCAAAACTCAAGAAATCTGACCAAGTTCTCACAGTCATGCCAGGACTGTAGTTATTGACTTCCTTTCCTTCATGGAAACCAGAGGATCTTCTTTACTTGTTCTCCAGGTTTATTCCTGAGAGGAGAAGTTTTCAAACTGCCTCCATTAATTAGACTCCCCTGGTCCCTAAGGTATGTAGGTCTCTTCCTCCCAGGGGTCCACAAAGGTAGAATGAGAAGGTGCAAGAGGAGTGAATGGCTGTCATGGCCTCCTCCCTGATCCTAACCACCATCCCCTCTTGTCGGGGTAACTCCAGGAGCTTCCTGCTTCTGCCCTTACAGTCTATCCTCACCACAGGAGCCAGAGTGCTTTTTTTTTTTGTTAAACGTAAGTCGGATCATGTCAATCCACAGCTAACATAAGTTCAATGGCTTCCTATCTCACTCAGAAGAAAAGCCAGTCCTTACTGTGACCCACAAGGCCCTCCTTTTCATTTCTTTGAATTTTAATTATCAATTCTGCGATTGCCTTTCTTCCTGCTAGACTGTGAGCTACATGAGGGCAGAAGTTTCGCTATTTGTTCACTGAAGGGATTGGGATTGAATAAGGACACCCTTTATGCTGCCTAACATTTCACCATTCAAGCAGCTGCCAGTCACATCTAAAGGCCTGGTTAGCCCTGTAACAGAGTCTGTCCTGGATCCACAAAACCAGCTGAGTGAAGCCAGGGCAGGAAATCTTTTCTTCTTCTCCCAAGTGGAGACATAAACACATTCAATGCCCAGAGTATCACTATCTTGCCTTTCAAAGGTATTAGTCATGGGAGATGTCTTAGCAAAGTTCAGATTTACCTGTTAAGGCAATTTTCCAAATTCTCTCCTTCCTTAAACTTTCCTAGCTTTAAGTTTAAGCCTCCGGAAAGGCATGGCTGTGATTCTGGCCTAAAGATGGGAATGTGGAAGAAGCTCTACTCATGAAGAAGATTACAAGAGAGCCTTTAAAGTTTTCCTCCTTCTTTAGGCTTAGATTCCAGAAGGATCCATCATTCCTCTCCTTATACCCTGGACTCTCGGGCCCTCTCCCCCTGCATTCTACTTGCCTGGCAAACCCCCAAACGTGATGAAATACAACTTCCTGTGCACCTGCAACCAACAGCTGAATGGGGATGAAGGCAACCACAGAGCCAGCAAGCTGGTCTGACTTAACGTCCTGACTGCGGACTTCAGGTGGTGCCTAGTGCTTCCAGCAACCCTGCCCTCCCCTGGTTCACTCACTCTCCGTTCTCCACGACAGTTGTTCACGCCTTCTCTCTTCTCTGACCATCCACTCAGCGGAGGAACTTGCTTCGTATTCTGTTGAAAAGATAGAAGCAATCAGAAAAGAATGTCTAGGGACCGGCCCGGTGGCTTAGGTGGTTAGAGCTCCATGCTCCTAACTCCGAAGGCTGCCGGTTCGATTCCCACATGGGCCAGTGGGCTCTCAACCACAAGGTTGCCAGTTCAATTCCTCGACTCCCGCAAGGGATGGTGGGCTCCGCCCCCTGCAACTAAAATTGAACACGGCACCTTGAGCTGAGCTGCCGCTGAGCTGTCGGATGGTTCAGTTGGTTGGAGTGCTGGTTCAGTTGGTTGGAGTGCGTCCTCTCAACCACAAGGTTGCCAGTTCGATTCCTCAACTCCTGTAAGGGATGGTGGGCTGCGCCCCCTACAACTAGCAACAGCAACTGAACCTGGAGCTGAGCTGCGCCCTCCACAACTAAGACTGAAAGGACAACAACTTGAAGCTGAACGGCACCCTCCACAACTAAGATTGAAAGGACAACAACTTGACTTGGAAATAAGTCCTGGAAGTACACACTGTTCCCCAATAAAAGTCCTGTTCCCCTTCCCCAATTAAATCTTAAAAAAGAAAAAGAAAAGAATGTCTACAGACTTCCACCAACAAACCTGCTAACTAACCTGAATCTGGACTTACACATTCTACCTTCTGCCTTCACTCCTGTTACCATGGATGGACTGACCGCGTGTGTTCGCTGGTTCAGGCTGTTACACAGAAGATCAAAGACTGGGTTTGTTCAACAACAAACATTGATTTTCCACAGTTCTGGAGGCTGAGAAGTCCAAGATCCAAGTGCCAGCCTGGTGCTGGTGAGGGCCCTCTTCCTGGTTTACACGTGGAGACCTTCTCACTGTCTTTACGTGGCAGAGGTGGTGAGCTCTCGTCTCGTTCTCTTCTTAGAAGGACACGGATCTCATTATGGGGACTCTGCCCTCATGACCTTATCTAAACCTAAAGACCCCCTCCTAATATCATCCCACCAGAGGTTAGGGTGTCAACACATGAATTTTGAGTGACCACAAACATGAAGTCCATAACACTATGTCCCTACCTCAGGCCACACCTCCACATGGGTATTGGATCCCGTCCCTTCTAAATGACTCCACACCAGCCATTAGCCCTCTTTTTAACAAATCACACCTTCCCCCTCTTTACACAAATATGCAAATATGCTGAAATAACTCTTAAGTTAAAAAAAAAAAAAGAGAGAAAACTCTCTTGGAGCTCATCCCCTGTGAGCCATAGCCCCATTCCTCTGCCCTTCTTTATAGCAAGACTCCTCAAAGGGTAGTCTACAATCCCTCGCTCCATTTCCTCTGCCACTCTCTCTTTTCAGCTCACTCCAACCAGACCTTTGTTCTCACCAGACCACTGACAGCTCTCGTTAAGGTCCCTGCTGACTTCCTTGTGCCAAACCTAGCTCTCAGTTTCCAGCCCTCATCTTACTCATCATCTCTTCCTTGAAACACTTTATTTACCTTGTTTCTAGGACACCACCCTCTCCTCTCTCCTCTTATCTCATCATGCCTTCCCAGACTCTTTTGCTGGTTCCCCTTTATCTATCCAACCTGGAATGCCCAGCGCTTGGTTCTCGGGTCTCAACTCCTCTCTCTCTGCACCCAGTCTGTAGGAGGTATCATTGCTTCTCATCGCCCACTGCTGAGTGTACCTCCAGCCCAGGCCACTTCCAGCAGTGGCAGACGCTGTTGTCATAGCCAACTTCCAGCTTGACATCTGCCTCCAGATCAAGCATTGTGTCAAGCTTACTATGTCCAAAGAAAACTCGCGGGCAAGCATGCCACTTTCCACTTCTAAATGAATGGTACTTTACGCCAAAAAAGTCTTTGAGCCATTCTTGATTTCACCCTTTCTCTCACATGCTCTACCCATCACGTGATCTACCCATCATCCAATTCTTCAGACTATGTCTAAAATGCAACCATTTTGTTCATCCTCTACACCGTAACCTTGCCAGGAATATTGCCATGGCCCATCTGGTCTCTCCCTGTTTCCCCTTGTGTCCCTCTATAATCTAGTCTCCATAAAGTAGCCAGGGTGGGTCTTTAAAAATATATATAAGCCATATTATCTATTTCACTTCTAGGCCCCAAGTCCAGCAATGGCTTTCCATTTCACTTATAGTAAAATCTGGTTGCTGGCAATCTCTCTGACCTCATCTCCTCCTACCTTGTTGCATGCCAGCCATGCAGGCCTCCTTGTCCCTTTTCTAAGACATGCCTCAGGGCATTTGCATCAGCTATATCCTCTGCCAGGAATACTTCCTACTGGATATCTGCCTGGCTTGCTCCCTACTTCTTCCTAGCCTTTTAGTAGTCAAACCTTCTCTGAACACTCTTTGTAAAATCGCACAGAATCCACCTACCCAATCCCGTCTTCTCCTTAACCTGTTTCTTTTTCTTCCTAGCACTTCGGCCCTACTGACATATCATATGCTTATCTGTTTGGAGTCTATCTCCCCTACCTACAGGGGAATGTAAGCTCCTTGAAAACACATCCCTTTGTCTGATTGATTCCCTGTATAAACAGTGGCTGACCCATAGCCACCCTGTTAACATCTTCCGTATGAATAAAAGAATTAATTTATAATAGTAGAATTCATAAATAACTTGTGTGCAAAGGCAGACAAATGATTAAGTAAATTATAGTTTCACTTCCCAATGGAATTTTAGTCAATAAAATTGATGGAATCACTCATAGGTATTACTCAAAGGACACCAACGATTTCAAAAAGGACTTCAAATTGTTAACAGACATACAGGGGAAAAGTATTACCCACCTAACAACCAAAGAAAAGCAATTTAAAAGAACTACGGGGTACCGTTTTCCCGTTACTAAATTAGCACATGTTTCTCTTTAAATGTACACCACCAGATTCTGGAAAGGCTTTCTGGTGGTGAACTCTCCTCTAGGGGATGTAAATTTATAAAACACCTTTGGGGGGAAAAATTTGGACAAAAATGCATCATATTACATCAAGATGTTTATTCTTTTTCATCTGGTAATTCTGCTGGGAATACCACATGAGAACATAACAAAATACGATGGAGATATATGTGTATATAAATGCAGATAATCTATATGTCTCATGGTTAAGAAAACAATGATGTATCTACTCTATTGGACATGATAAAGCCACTAAAATTATGTTTATTTGGGGTTTTATTGACGTGGAGGTATGTTTATAACATAATATGATACTAAACTTTTAAAAATCAGCCCTGGGGAAGACACCAGGATATCCACATAAGGAGTGAAAGCCATCCACAGAGTTCCTTAGAAACTGCGACTTCTTTACAGAATTCCTGACTTGATGTTTTCCCTTTCTGTCTCCAAAGGTTTCATTAAGTTTCTCTTCAGATAATGCTTTGGCTGAGCTCTTTTTATTTACAAAGGAACAACAAATATTTCACTTGGCACTCCCTCCGGCAATCCTCCATGAGTACTATCCAGAATTAGGAAAGTTGATCATGGTATTAGAGGGTGGAGGTTTAATTTTTAGCTGTCAAGAATTATTAGCACCTTAATAAAAAACAACACTCCACATCTATTAATATGAACACACAATCTATTTGATCTTTACCACAACGCATCCATTTTTCTCATGAAAGCACACCAACAGAGACAACAACCTACAGGAAAAGCCTCACCTGGATCAAGGTCTCTCGTCTTAGGACCAATCCAGTGGCTGTGTGTGTAGTGCTGGGATCAGTGGTGTCCGGAAGAAGACATGTGACCGAGACGGGTTCCATCCCGCATTCTCGGTACCCGTGACTCAGAATCCAGGAGGAGCTGACAGGGATAGCAGAGTGCCAGGAAGACACATGGACTCCCCAAATCATAAACACTACAACCTGAGGCTTTCTTCTCTGTGGCACATACGTGCTCCTGCACACACAGAGCCCTACCTCCCACTGTCCAAAGAAGTGACTGGCTCCCTTTTTTTTTTTAAAGCAATTCAAAAGCATTTGAGATAGTTGTAGATAACAGGGAGACCAAGTTTCCACCAGTGGGAACATTTTGCAATACTGAAGTACAATACCCCAACCAGCATACAGACGTTGATACAATCCACTGATATTCAGATTGCCTCAATTTTACTTGTACTCGTGTGTGTGTGTGTGTGTGTGTCTGTGTGTGTGTGTGTGTGTGTGTGTAGTTAAAACTGTGTGCAGTTTTAACACATGTGTAGGTTCCTGCTTCCACCACTGAAGTCAGGATACAGAACAGTTCCCTCACCACAGGAATCTCTCTGTTGACCTTTTGTGGACATACCCACTTCCATCTTTTGACTCGCCTGGCCCTAACCTGTAGCAACTACGAATCTGTTTTCCATTTCTTTATTTTTTTCATTTAAACAAAATTACATAAATGGAGTTATATATGGTGCAAGCTTTAAGGATTGGCTTTTTCTTCACTCAGCACAATTCCCCCTAGACCCATCCAAAGGATTCATCCACATAATTCCATGTATCCATATTTGGCTCCTATTTATTGCCGAGTATTATTCTGTGGTAAAGATGCACCACAGTTCTTTAACTATTCACCCACTAAAGGATACTTGTGTTGTTTCCAGTTCTTGGCTACTACAAATAAAGCTGCTACGAACATCCATGTAAAGTTTTTTCTATGAACTTAAGTTTTCATTTCTCTGGGATAAATGCCCTAGAGTGTAATTGCTGAGTCGCATGATAATTGCATTTTAGTTTTATAAGAAGCTGCCTAACTATTTTCTAGAATGGCTGGACCACTTTACATTCCCACCAGCAGTGTATGAGTGATCCAGTTTCTCCACCCCCTACCGGCATTTGGTGTTGTCACTTTTTTAAATTTTAGCCATTCTGATAGGTTTGTAATAAATTTGCATTTTCCTGCAGGTCAATGATGTTGAACATCTTTTCGTGTGTTTATTTGCCATCTGTATACCTTTTGGTGAAATGTCAGTTTAGGTCTTCTACCCACTTTTTGATTGAATTGTTCTGTTTTTTGAGGTTTTTTTTTTAATAGAATTTCTTTCTTCAGAGCAGTTGTAAGTTCATAGCAAAATTGAGCAGGAAGCACAGTTTCCATATACCTCCTGTCCCCACACAAGCATGGTCTCCCTCACTATCAACAACCCCCCATCAGAGGGGTACATTTGTTACAATCAATGAACCTACACTGACACATCATAATTACCCAAAGTCCATGGGTTACATTGGGGTTCACTCTTGGTGCTGTACACTCTATGGGCTTGGACAAGTGTATAATGACATGTACCCATCGTTACAGTGTCAGACAGAGTAGTTTCACTGCCCTAAAAATCCTCAGTGCCCCCTCTTATACCAAGCTCCCTATTTATTCCCCCTCACCCTGAATCCTTGGCAACCACTGATCTTTTTACTCCCACCGTAGTTTTACCTTTTCGAGAATGCCATATAGTAAAATCATATAGTATGTAGCCTTTTCATATTGGCTGGTTTTATTTAGTAATATGCAGTTAAGTTTCCTCCATGCCTTTTCATGACTTGATTGCTCATTTCTTTTTAGCACTGAATAATATTTTATTATCTAGATATACCAGAGTTTTATTTATTGATTCACCTACTGAAGTTCATATCGGTTGCTTCTAAGTCTTGGCAATTATGAATAAAGCTGCTGTAAACATCCACATGCAGGGTTTTGTGTGGACATAAGTTTCCAGTTCATTTGAGTAAATACCCATGCTGCCTTGTTGTTCCTCCAGTTTTTGGACTACAATCAGTTCATCTTCCTCTTTCCACCTTTCGGAGCTCTCCTTTGGTTGTCTCTTACATTAAAGAGAAAAATTTTGAGAAGTAGGGCAGACAAAGAGTTCTTAGACTTGACTCCAAAAGCACAATATAACTGATAATTTGGACCACATCCGAATTAAAAACTTTTTGGGGCGGCCGGATGGCTCCGTTGGTTGGAGAGGGAGTGCTCCACAACCAGGTTGCTGGTTCAATTCCCAGAGGGATGGTGGGCTGCACCCCCTGCAACTAAAGATTGAAAATGGCAACTTGTAGCTGAGCTGCACCCTCCACAACTAGATTAAAGGACAATGACTTGGAGCTCTTGGGCCCTGGAGAAACACACTGTTCCCCAATACTCCCCAATAAATTTTTTTTAAAAAAAATTTAAAACTTTTGTTCTATGAAAGACCCTTGAAGAGGATGAAATGACTAGTTCCAGACTGGGAGAAAATATTTGCAAAAGTCACATCTGATAAAAAAAAAACTGTTATTGAAAATATAAAAACAACTCTTAAAACTCAACAATAACAAAACAAACAACCCAAATAAAATTGGGCAAAGACCTGAACAGACACCTCACCCAAGAACATTTCCAGATGTCAAAAAATCATTTGAAAAGATGCTCCACATCACATGCCATCAGGGTCACGCAAATTAAAACAACACGTTTCCCAGTCCCCGACTTTGCTCTAGACAATGGCCCCGGCAGACTCATTCCTCCTCTGCATAGAACAGGAGTCCCATCCCACAATGCCAAAAGGTATGGATCCAGAATCCTGTGATTCTGGATGAGCAAAGGGAAGTCCTCTCCTTTCTGGCTGGCTTGAGACCCTTTTCCTCCGCTGAGAGACACCAGAAAGCTGAACAGCACCGACAAGGCAGAGCCCAAGAAGTTGTGAGCCCAGGAAGCCTCTTTGTCTTCTCACAAAGGCCTGAGACTCCTCTCCCCCACCCAGAAACACCAAGTCGCAGAGTGGTATCAGCAAGGGAGAACCTGCCACAATAAGCACCTGGCCCGCAAATCACTCTTTATTTCCAGGTCCTGGAGGGGTCCTTCCCTGATCTAGAGGCCCAGCCTAGAGAAATTCCTGTCATTCACCATGGAAGCACCAGAAAGGACTAGTGGGAGCCTCAGGAGCAACAGATAAACCAAGCAGACCAACAGAGCCCCATGAAGAACTGTGAAAATTAAACTGTTATTGAAACCACAGCCCACAAAAATCACCTGGATGCTAAACCTAAAAAGACAGTCTGCTAACATAATAGCTAAAATGTCCAGGATACAATAAAAAAAAAAAAATCACCGGTCATATCAAAAACCAAAAAAATAACAACTGAAGTGCAAAAAGACAATCCACTCATGCCAATACTGAGATGAATCAGGCATTGGGATTATTGCACAAGGACTTTAAAGCAGTCATTATACAAATGCTTCAAGAATCAGTTACAAATTCTATTGACACAAATAAAAAAAATTTTAAAATCTCAGCAAATAAATAGAAGTTATAAAAAAGAACCAAATGGGAAATTATAGAGTTGAAAACAACCAATGAGAGTGAAGATGTGAGAGAACAGAATCATAAACTTGATGAAACCTTAATCGATTTAACCCAGTCTGAACAACAGAGAGAAAATAAACTGGGGGGAAAAAAAAATAAAAATACGAACCTGTGTGACAATAACAAAAGATGCAACGTTTGTTACATCTGAAAGATGAAATCCTAAAAATTGTGCAAATCATCTACAGAAAGACAAGGAAAAAGAAACAGATAAATGAGAAACAGAAAAGAAACAAATAATAAAATGGCAGACTTGGCTCTAACATATAAATAATTTTAAATGCAAATAGTTTAAATGCACTAATTAAAAGGCAGAGATTACTTTAGGGGATAAAATTAAGTTTCAAAAATATGTTGTTTATCAGAAACTCACTTTAAAGTCAATGACATAGGTAGGTTGAAAGCAAAAGTATGGAGAAAGATAAAACATGCAACAAGCATCAATAATACGATGAACAGAAGTAACTGTAGCACTATCTGATAAAGTCAATTTCAGAGCAAAGAAAATCACCAGGGGCAATGAAGGACATTATATAATAGTTAAAATTATATAATAGTTAAAATAGTTACCAAGAAAAAAATAATGATCCTAAATATGTACACATCAAATAACAGAGCCTGAAAATCCATCAAGCAAAACTAAGGGAGTTGTAAGGAAAATCAGATAAATCTACAGTTCTCAGCTGGAAACTTCAAGACCCTCTTCTCAGCAACTGATAGCATTTCTAGAAAAAAAAAGTCAGTAAGAATCGCGATCTAAACAGCAGTCAACCAACAGGCTCTATTGGTACATACAGAACACCTCACCCTACAACACCATGCACTGTTTTTCCCAAGTGCTCCGGAAACATTCACCAAGACCTACCATATCTTGGGCCATATGACAAATGTCAAAAAATTTAAAGGCACTGAAATCATACAGATTATGTTCTCTGCCCATAATGGAATCAAATTAGAATTCAACATGATAAAAGAAAACAGGAAAATCTCTCAACACTTAGACATTAAACAACATACTTCCAAATAATTCATCGGTCACAAAGGAAGTTTCAAAAGAAATTTAAAAATATACACAGAACTGCATGAAAATGCTCACCAACTTTTAAAGGTTGAAAAGGCTCTCATAAAAGAGAGAACTTAAATGAGCTTTATATTTTTTAAGTCTCTCACCAGGGTCTTTCTTACCCAGGGTGAATTATTCCAGTGCGTCTGACCATTTCATTTCCTGACCCCTCGATCATCTTTTGGGTCCTTAGCAACAGTCTCTCCTCCCCCATGACCACCCTCGACAAGTTTTTAATTCATATTATAGTCTACAATATTCTCCAGCAGGTATGAAAATGTAAGGAATTTCTGCTTTCAGAGAAGGTGTCAGAGAGCAAATGTGTTCAAAAGTGTTAATAAAATCCTGATTTTAGGAATGGCTTCTAAAGAGAAGTGGAAAGGGTCTAATGGGGTATAAAATCTGGCAATTAATTCCTGAAAGAATGCTTGAGAAACTCTAATGAGCTTTGCATGTTTCCTCTTTTTATAAGTGGGGTTGAATGAGTTATGTTATTCACACTTTTCAAGTGTAAATCTTAGCTAAAGGAGCCTTAATTATGTTTAGGCCAAGAAGTATGAAAGCAATATGGCACTCAAAAACTAATCTTTAGAAATTAAAGAAATACATGTCATGCTACAAACGTGAGCATTTTTCTTTTAAAAAAAATCAGATAGAGTTGCCGGGTACATGAGTACACATAGTCTTGCCTTCCTTCAGGCAGGGTCCCTGGCGAGGGTGATGACATGTTAATTTCAGGAGTATGTGTCTGAGAGGAGAAAAATAGAACATGTTTTATGAGAAGTTTCAGGCAGGGGCAGAGGTCCAAGCTGGCTTTGGGGGTGGTCCTATGGCCACCTGGACAAGTCAGGTTTCTTGCCAGGTCTGGAACTGGCTCATTTTCAGGTCTCATTAGATGAGGTTAAATTGGAGCCAGTGGGAGGGAGAACAACAGGTCAAGCTGTCTGGGGAATGTGCACAAAGCGGACCCCAGTACACAGCAGAGATCCAGGAGGGTGTCAGAATTCATCCAGCTCACAACTTCCTTCTCCTCGGCCCTAGCACCCGCCACTGGTGAGGTTCAGTGAGGTTGGTTGGGCAACGAATGAAGATAAGATTTGGTCTTTGTCCTCAAGAACTTTACAATCTTATTGGGGAGGGAAAACCCACAGTCAACCAAGGACCAATCTGCAAGCACATGCCTTGTGCGGACATGGGAGGATGGCAAGGATGGAGGTAGGCTAGCGGGTCTGAGGCTCCACGACCATGCCTCTGTCCCCATGAGTTTGATCTGAAGTGGGACATCACGCTCTGAATGCTTGTCGAGACAGCTGCCTGACTAGCTAGAGGAAAGACTCCCCCCTATGGGACAGAAGCTTCCACACATGCTCTCATCCCTTTTACCATCCTTCCTATGATGTCGAGGCAGCCAGCAAGAGCCTCAGAGATGAGATGCGAAGATGGTTTACTGACTTAGCGAGGCTAATGGCGGCCCATGGTGGTACCTCTAGTCTACAAGTCACTTCATCTCAGCTCTGAACTGCAGGGTGTGGATGTGAATCTGGTTTGTCTTTCTGGTCAGGCTTTTCTGAAGCTTCGATTAGAAATTCACACAGATGTTGAGGGGTGAGAAGAGTCGAGAAACACAGACTGGCCAAGGAGGGGGAAATCAGCCCAGGCCTGGAAAGCCACTGTACCAGCTTTCCTGAGGAAATCACCAAATTATGGAAATTACACTATAATGACATATTGTTTCATTTATCAGATTGGCAAAACTGAAAATGGGCTGGTGAAGATATCAGTGAGGGCATAGGAAAAAAATGGGCGCTTGGGAACATTTGGTCCAAGTGTAAATCAGAATACCTTTTTGGCTTGCAACTTAGCAATGTCTACTGAAATGCTTCAAGTTCATACCTTTGGACCCACTATTTCTACTTTTAAGATTTAAGCCTCCAAAACACTTTTATAAGTGCTCAAATGCCCAAGAATGTTCCTTGTGGCTTTGTTTAAAAACTTAAAAGTATTAAAAACATAGAAGTAACCTAAATGAACTCTGAGGAAGAAGATTAAATAAATGTCAGGACATCCATACAATGGAACACTGTATCTGTCTGAAGAATGAGTGAGACCTCTTTGTACTGAGATGGAAGTGAAAAATGCCAGCTCTCAACAGCACTGATGGTATGAGGCCACACCATATCCATACGAATCTAGCAATAATAATGGAGTGAATATCAGTGTAAATAAGAAACTAGAGACTTACATGCCAGTTGTTGGCAGTGTGTCTCTAGAAGTGAGGTTCTGTACTTCCTGCAAAGTTTGGAATTTTCCATAACTGTATCATTTCAGCAGAAAAAAAGATAGGAGCCATCTTAGTGTGATTTTCAAAGACGCTTCCATGCAATGAATATTTGTAGGACTTAGTCATGACATCTGTAAACATGTGGGCATATGAAGTGATACTTCAGAAGGCTTTTGGACACAAATTTCCTGTGTGAATAAACAAGGGCAGTTAAGGCCTCTGTGACAAGGTTTATTTACAGCCCCACATCAAGAGTTGCCATTGATTGTGGGTCTTTGAACAAGTAATTTTAAGTCCCTTGAAGTCTTGGTTCTCTTATCTGCAACTTGCAGTTGGGCAAGGTGTCCTTTTGAAGGTCTCATTGGGATGGCTTCAGCACACAGGTGGATGGAGTGGGGAAGTGATTCTCTGAGCAACGGCAGGCACGCACTGCCCACATCTGGGACCAGTGCAGAGGGTGGGCAGACCTCCTCTGAGTTCGTTCAACACAGACTCTTCCAGAATAACCTAGGTGGCCTTTTCCACTCCAGTACTTTCTCTCATTCACCCAGGCCTTATACTTCCTCAACTATACTTGACTGACTGATGAAAATTAGAGACGGAGAGAGACAGAGGGAGGGAGGTGGAGGGAGGGGGAGGAGCAAGAGAAGAGAGAAAGAGAGAGAGAGGTGGAGGGAGGGGGAGGGGGGAGAGAGAGAGAGGTAGAGGGAGAGAGGGAGGGGGGAGAGAGAGACAGACAGAGAGAGAATCAGACAGACAGACAGAGAGAGACAGAGAGAGAGAGAGAGAGAGAGAGAGAGAGAGAGAGAGAGAATTAGGAAGAAAATATGATCATGAATGGTGAACGGAACCGGGTCAGTTAGGAGGGCGGGCAGTTAAAGATGCGTTACCGGAGGTGCAAAGCACGGAACAAAAGTTTGAAAAACAAACCAAGGCCTGCCGAGGTGATGACGGACACACGACTCCAGAGCCCTGCGTTCCAGGCCGCCCCGAGGGCCTGCTCTACAACGTGCCCATTGATGCAGCCCAGGTGCATGGCCTGGGCCACTCTCATTTCCTCTTCCTGCCCATGGCCTCCCCGCTGCTCAGGAAGCTGTGCAGTCCTGGCTCTGCCTACACAACTCAACAGCAGACCAGGAGCCTGGGGAGAGGGGGCTCCAAACCCATTCTCACGGCAACAGCAGCTTTTGTGGCAAAGACAAGTTCACAATTATCGAGTGAACTTGGGAGAGTCTTGCAGGGCTCATGCCTTTACTGCCAGCCAGAGCTGGATTCAGGGAGACAGATGAAGTAACGAGGATATCGGAGCCATGATAACGCACTCCATGGGCCTTCTGTGCCAGCCTGTCCTCCTAACAGCTCCACGAGGCAGGCGTTACAACGGGCATCGAATGTTGCCCATCGTCAGGGCTGGTCAGAAAGGTCAAATGACTTGTCCAAAGTCACCCAGCGGGAAAGACACGGGGTCAAGATTCAAACCCAGGTCTGCCTGGCTCCTCCCGCGCTGCTTTGTGGACTTTAGCTCCTTCCGGGGGTATCTGCCCTCCCTTCCTGTGCTCACAGTATCCTTGCACATGTGCAAGCCATCCAGTTAGAAAGCTGCACCTCCTGAAAACAAGCTTTCTTCATCTATGTCTGTTTGCGGTGCCCTTTGGGATATATTAGAAGGTTAATCTTAATAGATACTCAAAAATCAATTTGAAACCTTGGCAATAATTGCAAAGCAACGGCCCCTCCAATGTCGCGTTGCCTCTCTGTGCCTAACAGAGCGTCCGTGGTGATGTAGGTCTCAGCCCTGCGTCCCTGTGAGTGAGACCAGCTGCTGCTGTCACACATTCAGGAGGCCACGTGTGCAAGCCGGACCCTATGTCCTGCCTCTGAGCTCTTACTTGGCCAAGCGATGCCAGCTTTCCTACATCTCCTGGGCCCACCAATCCAACGTTGCTTCTGAGAGGTGACAGGATGAACGCACCACTCTATAAAATTCCACACGCTGGTCAGAATGTGACACACAGGTTGAGAGCCACGGCGCCACACAGTGACCTGACAATGGATACAGACCATCCCTGCGCATGACTGCCATCTGCGTGAGACTACTGAAGATCAAGTCATCTTCAAGAAGGAAAGGGACCAATCTCCAAGGGTGTGCAGATACCCGTGGGGACAGCTTGGGAAGGGGCAGGGAGGGGGAGGGGTGGGAGTGGCCTTCTCAGTCTCTTAGATCATATGGCACAGGCAAAACTCTTTATATCCCTCCTCAGATGTGTATGTTAAAGTCCTAACCCCCAGCCCCTCAGAACATGACTTTATTCATTGCCAATGTAATGAGTTAAGATGACATCATACTAAAGTACAGTTTGACCTTAATCCAACATGACGGCTATCCTTATAAAAAGGAGACATTGGGACACAGATACAAAGAGAATGCCATGAGAATGCGCAGAAGACCACGTACAAGCCAAGGACAGAGGCCTGGAGCACATCCTTCCCTCACCACCTCAGAAGGACCCCCCTGCTGACACCTTGATCTTGGACCTCCAGCCTCCAGACCTGGGAGGTGGTACATTCTGCTGCTGAAGCCCCCACCCAGTCTGTGGCAGTCTGTTTTGGCAGCCACGGCAAACAAACATGACAGCTCCTTTTCAAAGTTCTGCAAAGAGAAACCTCGACAGTTCACAACAGTTCCCAGGAGTGAAGCTACACATTAAAATAGAGCAAAGCCAGAATTCTGTGCTTTCAACCCAAAATGGGACGACAGGCCTTCTGTGGCATGTCCCTCGCTTCTCTGGAAACCTTCCCCAAACAATCCATATATTGAAAGCAGTACTGTGTCACTATTTGTGTCCTAACTGACAGATTTTAAAGAAGCACAAAAACCAAGAAGCTCATTCTGTAAGCATAAAGACCCAAATATTAGGTGAAAATTAAATGCAATAGATTACATTCAACCGTGTTTTAGTCCTCTGTATAAGCATCAACTGGAAATCTATGTGTCTGACAGCATGATCTAATGTTTTCACGTACCATTCTTACCTTTTTCTAGCTTACTGAAGAAAATGTCCATAGAATATAGGCCTCAAAACAAATGGAATCAAACCAAGACATTCTCTATTTAAGGAACATATTCTGAATTAGAGCCATGAGAACACGCACAATTTTGTGGTAATCGGGCAAAACTGAATTTACCTTGATGACGTCATAAAACTCTGCACTACAGACGTTAGATATTTCTGTAATCTGATATGCGTTTTGCTGGGAGAAAGGATAAACATGAATTCTTTCTTGCTTTCCCTCCCCCCCATCACTGGTACATGTCACCCAACACCCAACAGGCAGTCAGGACACGAGCTCACCCAAGATGGAGCTGGTATTTAATTTACTTCGTGCAGCATGACATGGCATTAGTGTCACACACATGGACATTGCATATTTCATTCATTCATTCAACAAACCCACCACCCTCCTTACTGTGGCAAGGTGAGAAATCCTGCAGGATACACTAACAATCCTAGAAGGAAAGATGTGTGGAGCTATTTTTTTCTCTCTATACGTGTGCACATGTAGTCTACACTTGTGTAGTCACTGTCTCCTTTAAGATTATTTGGGGCAAACCCTAGAGGCCAGTTTTCGATGTGTTCTCTGAAGGCCAGGGAAGGCCGGGCTCGGTGATGACACTCCACCATCACGTCTTGTTGGCTCCTTCCTAAGGATTTAGCCCCAGGACAGAGGGGAGAGCTGCTGCAAGACAGAAAAGTCTTTTCTACTTTTCTGCTTTTGACTCAAATGATAACATTCGCTCTGACATAATGACTGCACCAATTAGACTGAGGCAAAGAAAACACTCTGATGGAATAAATTTAGTTGGGGGAATGAAAACCTGTCCACAGGTCCCTGCAGTAATTATCTGGGTCCTCCCAGGGGCTGGGTGACAGGCGGGGAAGGGGCGGGAAGTCCACAGGGAGACCCCAGCGTCACTGACACTGAGCCGGTGGGTGTCCTTGTCTCAACTCCTCACTGGGCATCTCACCTCACTTCCTGGGTCGCCTGCTGGGGGGAGGGACCCACAGGGAGGGCTGAACAGCAGGAGCCGGAAGGGTCTCAACCATCCTCAGGCTGACGGTTCAAGTCTTCCAGGAATAGACGCTCTGAGGGCAGGGCCTCCACCTGTCCAGCTGTGCACACAGCAGGTACACCCTGAATCAGGTCAAGGACGTTAAAATAAAACCATTCTTAGAGCAGCCTAAGTCCTTTGGGTGTCTGCATACAAGTGGGGGGCTTTTCCAATCTTTTCCCTCTTTGTGTATAGAAGACCTAGAGTGGGGTGTAGGGCTGTTGTCACAATTTCTTGGGGTACCGACTTAGAAGTCAACAGCCTTCAGGCATTTTCTGGGTGGGCTTTACAAACAAAGGAAAACAGTTTCCATAGAAAGTAATTTCGAGTTATTACTTAAAATTACCAGTGTCCCTCCACTGTGGCCAACAGAAACAAGTGTTTATTCTGTTTTGTTTTTTAGACGAAACTGTCAGCCAAGTTGAAAAATCCGTGTATCCCCGGCTGCTGCCTACGAGGACAGACTATGGCGGGCAGCTGTGCAGCTGTGTGACACTCAGCAAAGCCGCGGCCCCTCCCCGGGGATGCTATTAGTGTCCTAGGTTCTTGTAAAGACAGGGAGGGAGACATGAGAAGCTGATTGCTATTCAGATCAGCAGCCAGGCCCAGGCTGTCTGGAACTTACATCACCAGGTAAATAAAAGGGCATCACGAAGGACTGAGCACTTCCTTCCGGCACGCCGAGGAAGAAGTGTGCGCCTGCACCTACGACATTCATGGCCATCTTGCAGAAATTGTCCCCAGCACCCCAGGTGCAGAGGCACGCTTTGTACATGGTGTAACTTACTGTTTCGTGTCACTTAGCAGCCCCTTCTCTCCCCATCATCTTTAGCAGTCAGGTACCAGGCCCATTCGGACCTACCTAGAATTAGGCAGGGCTCGGTCAGGTCTGTTTCTTGGTTGGGTCACTCATTTCCTGCGTTTTGGCCTCTCTGTATGTGGCAGTGTCCACTGGTCAATAACGGCCTGTATCAAACAATAGCACCAAACCCATTGGCTCTGTGGCTTAAATGAATTACCTAAATGACCTCATAAAATAGCTGACACTCACTGACCTCTGTCTGTGTGTCAGGGACTGTGCTTACTGTTCATTATTTCACAATGAGCCTCTGAAGTTATTATCTTCATTTTACAGGTAAGTGAGCACAGAGAGGTTAAGCAACCTACCCTAGGTCACACAGCCACTAAGTGTGATAGCCAGGACTCAAATCTGGTTTGTTTCTGACTTCACACATCCTCAGGGTAAACAAAACACCTAAGAATGCAGATTGCATGGCAGGTTCTTTCTCCAGTCCTCCCTCCCCAACCTCCTGAGAGTTAGCACAATCCACCAAGCTGTGTCAAGTGGTTTCTCGATCACACACAAATTCGATTTTCCTTAAGTATCAACCCAACTTTATCTAAAAACCCATCTTGAAATTAACTTGCAGGGAGCTGAAGGGGCTGCGGCCAGGTGGGAGGTGCAGGGTCTCTCCTGGGAACGTCTGCGGTAAGACTAAACCCTGCCATATAAATCCTGTCCAGGAAGAGAAAAGAAGCGGGGCTGTGCAGGGGTAGAGTTACTACAGCTGCGGGACCACTCACAGACTCCACTCTAGGAGAGGAGATCAGAGGGGAGCCAGGCCAATTTGACTCTTGGCCCAGAGGGCCTGTGTGAAGCCAGCCTTCTCAGGTTTCCAAGGAGGGAAGGCTCGCTGGGGAGCTGGGAACACTCGAGTGCAGGATGAATTCGCACTGTGTGGTTCCTTAGATAAGCTGAGGGCGGCAGACTGGATAACCAGCCAGACTCCTTTCTACCTCTGATAAGACTGAGGCCTGTCTCTGAACGTGTTATTAATACTCCGTTCCATCCTCTGCCTGGGAAGGGGAGAGTGCTGTTTTTGTCCTGCAGAGTGAGTCAGAGACACAGGGACGTCCCCAAGGTTATAAACCCAAGGAGGGAGGGTACTGACAGAGCCAGGACCAAGGACACCTGGGTCTACTGTGTGTCGGTGGAGCTCAACCCCAGCTCGGCGGTGAGGCCGTCACAGCGACTGTCTCACTCACAATATAGTCACATTGAACAAAACGTGAATGCTGTACGATAAATACTGCTTTTTCCTACATCTGTTGGTGAGATCAAGTGTTATGCTTGAAAATATGAAACAGGCATCAAAATCTATCATAGCCTCCTCTGCTCATTTTGCATAAACCCTAACCTGTGAGAACGTTTCGGGGGTAGGACCTGGGCTCCACAGAACACCCCAAGCTGTTCCTCCGAGACAGTGAGATTTAAGCAGAACATGCTAAAGGAGGCACGTTAACCTCTGCGGTTCCCACGCCCTGCACCGTCACCCCCAGAAACATGTTCCCTCTCATGAGAGCGATTACTCTGCTTCCACGCACCACTCCCAGCCGGCCCCATCTGTCCGGCAGCAGCCCAGCTCTCCTGGGGCCACAGCGTCCCCTTTCATCAGTCCCTGGAAGCAGCTTCCTCGTGCTTCTCTGCTTCCTTGGAGCGGAGGGTGGGTATACCCTCCGCCCCCCACCCCCACCCCAGGCTCCTGTCGTCTTCCAGGGTACAGCAAATAATGTCACAGAACTCGTTAATTCCACCATACACTGTCCGTTTCACAAGCCCGTCCGTGTCCTCTCCAACCTCTTCCTCCTTCTCTTTCCCGTGTAACTCACTGAATTTCTCCAGGAAAATCTCTAGCCACGTTCTAACCCTTCCTTCTTTCCATTTGGGAGCCAAATGTTCACCCAAATTGTGGCAAACGCGACGAAAAGTGGTGTGGACCTAACGGCGGTATTGCTGATCCAAGGACATCTGGGAAAGAGATGTGTCGGCGTTTGCCACGGCGAGCCCTGGGGTTGCCCACCTCACAGCTCTAGAAAGTACTCCGAGGGGCCTTTCCATCTCCACAAGTCTCCAACCCCCACGTCCTATTTCTCCACAAAGAGCTGCCGTCCTCAAGTATTAGCACTCAAGAGAAACTCCCCAAAGCCCATTCTCCCCAATGCGGTGGCTGTTCTGCTGTCTTCCGTACCAACAGCCTCGGTGTCGGTCTCTTGCCTGTGCGATCCATCAGCGTGGGGCTTACGTTGTTTGTGGGCTGGGCCACAGCGTGAGCCAGCCTCCACTTCTTCCTGATGCTCTTTCTGTGGAGAGCTGTGGTCTGAACACCAGCCGTCTGCCCTGCGCTGCCGGGCCCGTGCCTGTGAGGGGAACACTTGTGAGTCACCTCAGCTCCTCACCGCCTCCCCTTCGTCCAGGCACTGCCTTTCGAACCAGGTCTCTGCAGGTGGCAACGAGCTTCATACAGGTGTGAACTGCCTGTGCCTTGCACACCTGCCTCAGGTCTCGGCTCCGACGCCAAGGCATGGGACACCGGTGAGAAGTGTCTCACACACGTCACCTGGAACTGCAGTCCACTGACCTGTGAGGCATGGGAGGGGGTCGGTGCTCCCCGTTTGCTGCTCAGGTGACAGTTCTGAGTCTTCACTCCTGAAGATTCTTCAGAGAGAGCTCCAAGGAGAGAGGTATCACTTCTCTCCCCTGTTCGCCCTCCTGTCCCTCACGCCTGCTCCTGGTGATGCCAGCCCTGAATAAATCAGTTCCATCAGCCCTTGTCTCAGGATGTGCTTTGGGGGGAACCTAGAGGTTGCTTCTAAATGTCCTACTATGCACGCGGATTTTCTGGAGAACCCAAAAGGTATGCAGCTTCTTAAAGGGACACTCTGTACACGAGATTGTTGGCTCATTTTGCTCCTCTGGGCACCTGAACTAAGAATACATTTGTGACACACGCCAGAAGACCTTCCATTAACATGGGGTTTCGTCACGACGATTCAAGGAATAGAGCCCTTGCTCTAGAACGAGGACAAAAGACTGTTATACCGTTAACTCAGGCATAACTACATAAAACTACGTCTAGGTAATATGAAGAGATTCTGATACTGATGTCCAGTTCCGCGCACCCCCAGTTACAAGCTCATCTGAAACCCTTGTGCACAGGGGGAGGTATATCTGCCCTGAGCTGGTCCAGGTTTCTGGGGTTCTGTCTTTTCTCTCCCCTGGAGTTTGCTTGTGCTGAGGTGTCATTTCTAGGATCAGGTTCAAAGCTGAGCCACAGAGGTGGTAGGGGCAGGACGGTGGGGAAGGTGTGGTTCCCCCAGACCTCTCTGGAAAGTACCTTCCTCTCTCTGGAGTGCCCTGTGGTGCCCCTTCAGCCGGCCCAGCCCTGGGCTGTCTCTGATCCTTGCTCCAAACACAGCTGACCTGCTGTTGACAAGACTCGAGGGGACATTCATGCTCTGCTTCCTGGCTGGTGCTTGAGCTGACAAGGGGTTCCCCCTGGGGAGCAGAGACAAGAGGCCCCCTTCCTGCACTTCGAGCACCCTCCCTGGGCAGCACTGCAGATTCACGGACCAACTTTTCCTACCTGAGCAGTGCCACCTACAGGTGGGGGCGGCCATCCTGGTGTTGTGTGCTATGAGCTCAGACCTCTGGGAGCCAGGTGGATGTGACCTGTTGAAAAGAACAAGAGGAGGTGACAGGAGGGGATAAGAAAGGGAGCCAGCCATCTCCTCCCGGCTCTGAAGAGAGCTTCTGTCCAGGTGTCACAAAATGTGACACAGTGGGGAGAGGAATGCAAATGCTGGACAAGCCTCACATTTATAAATATTCGAGTTCCGTTGCCCAGAAAGAATATAAGATGGAAATTATTCTACTTCAAGAGAAGAACGCAAGGCCGAGCAGACCCTCTTCAGTGGGCCTCCCCACTCTGAGGGGGGCTGGATGCTCTCCTACCCACTTCTCTCCTCTGCCGGGAAGTGTGGCCTCTCAGAAGTGCCTCAGGACAGGCTCAGGCCCCTGCTCAGGGGGGTCTCCCTGGTTCCAACGCGGACCTGTGGGATGGTGGCCTTAGCGCGCCACCTGGAGGCAGAGGTGGCTCCCGGCTCAGAGGGACTCAGGCCACAACGTGTCTCTGTAACAAGGACCTGCACACTTTCCCCACCTTTATTCATTTGCGCCAGGGAGGCCCGACCTGGGATCCCCAGCCCGGGGCCTGTGCTCACAAGGCCTCAAACACAATCTGGACACAGGGAGAGCCCAGGGAACCCCAGAGTTTTCTTAGCTTCCCCTGGATTTGGGGTTTTTGTTCTTTTCTTACCAAATGTGTTCCAACCCTATCGATTCTTAGAACTCAAAGAGGAAATGCTTATTTTGATGAACTAAGTCAACATAGAATAACTGGAAAATCCACACTTCTTGACTCAAATGTTATCGCTTCCCTTATTTCTTCTCTTAAAGAAGCTACAGTTCACCCTTGAAGAACACAGGCTGGAGCTGCTCGGGTCCCCTTAGAGGCGGCTGTTAAAAAATAAACACCTGCACTGTTTTTGATGCACGGCTGGGAATCTATGGGCTGACTCCCAGCAAAGGGCTGACTGTGTGCGTGGAGGTATGCCATTTTACACAGGGGACTTGAGTATCTATGGAGTTTGGTATCCATGGGGGGTCCTGGAACCAATTCCCCCGCAGATACTGATGGGCAACTTCAGTTTTGGGGGAGGCAAAAGTGACATGTGGATTTTTGACTGAACCAGGGTTCAGCGCCCCAATCCCAGTGTTGTTTAAGGCTTCACTGTACTTTGGACCCAGCTCCAAGCATAACTTATTAGGTAGTTCCCAGCATAATGATGGCTGGCATAGAAAACACTATTTTGACCATGTAAAACACTCCCTCTTGGGTTTCAGAAAGAGTTCTCAAACTCCTTTTCAGTTGGGTGGGCCCCCTCCGCAGGAGGACTGAAGGTACCTGTACCCAAGCTCACTGAGCTACAACCTCAAGGGGATTGGAGTAGACGCTGAGTCTCAGGGGGCCTCAGAGAACTAGTGGGGCACGGGTGGCTGATGGGTCTCTGGGAGTCCCCACCCTTAGACAGACTGGAGCCTGAGCTAGGGCGATGACACAGAGACTGCATCACTGAAGTGTGAGGTAGGGCTTGGGCCCGGGTAGAACCAGGGAAGAACAACTTTTCTGTTTAACTCCCGCTTCCTAAGCTCTGGCTGCACATTTGTGGTACCTGTTACAGCTGACTACTAATACATTTGCTCTCCACCTCCTAAGGCCATGGTAGGGTTGCATTCCCTGGCCCCTGTCATTGGATAGGGTCATGAGCCTAGTCTGATCAATGAGCTATGAGAGCAAGTGCACAGGTGCTGTCTGTCAGCCCATAATTACTGGTGAAGACCGTGCAAGTTCACTCTCCCTCTGGCCCCATGTCCAGTGTGGCGGCACTGGAGACAGTGGGCCCGAGGGCCCGAGTCACTTATGAAGAACAGTGTCCCCTTGCCTACCTGCAGTATCTGTGACGCTAGAGGGGCATAAAAGTTCACATCGTTTTAAGCACCTGAGACTTTGGACTTGCCTGATACTGTAGCACACACGGGCCTGACGCTTGTCATCTCGGCTGCACGTCAGGAACGTTAGGTTGTCCTGACGCCCGGCTCCCACGCCAGACATGCTGACTTCATGGTATCACTGTGCTGGAAATCAGGATCTTAAAAAATAAACCTTTTTTTTTGGAATACGTTTACATTCACAGAAAAGTTGAGAAGGTGGTTCAAAGAGTTCCCATATGCTCTTCACCCAGTGTTCCCTGCTGTTAACACCTTACATCCCTGTGGTCCCTTTGTCACGACTAGTGTGCCAACATAGGCACACTACTAGTAACTAAGGTTCACTCTGTATTCAGAGATCCTTCATTTTTACCTAATGCCCTTTGCTGTCCCAGGACTTGACTTAGGACGTGACCTGTGTTTAGTTATCATGTCTCCTGAGGCTCCTCTGAACTGCCACTTCCTCAGACTATCCTTGTTTTTGGCGACTTGGACAGTTTTTTAAAGAGTCCAGTTCAGGTATTTTGTAGGCTGTCCTTGAATCTGGGCTTGTTTGATGTTTTTTCCTGGTTAGACTGGGTTAACGGGTCTTGCGGAGGAATACCCCAGAAGTGGTCACCCATGACTTACCACCGCTGATGTTGACCTTCACTGTCTGCTGAGGTTGGGTGGGTCAGCTTTCTCAACTGTCAAGTTATTACTTTCCCTCTTTTTATTCTGTATTCTTTGGAATTCATTATGCACAGCCCACACTGAGGGAGTGGGAGTTACATCCTACCTCCTTGAGGAAGGAGTAGCCAAATAAATTATTTGGAATTCTACTCAATGAATATTGTATACGCTGCTTATGGTCCAATATTTCATGGCTCAAATTGTTCCAGTTTTGGCCATCGGGAGCTCATTCAGCTGGCTCCTGTGGCCCTTTGACATGTCCCCATCATCGTGTTCTTTGAGCACTTCCTTACTCTCTGGCACCAAGGATGCTCCAGGCCCATCTTGTCTTTCTTGCGCCAGCCCTAGAATTAATCATTTCTTCAGTGAGCCCTGGTTCCTTTTATTGGAGGATGGTATTAGAAACCAAGGTGCTTGGTTGGGCATCAGGATTTGTCATTTAATGTGCAGTGAAGTTTGGGAGCCACTGGCTGAATCCCAGTGGTTCTCAACCCTGACCACGCACGAGAAGCACCTTGGGTGTTGGCTACAGCATGGTGGTGGTTCCTCTTGGGTCCGGGGGGCTCCATGCCATACAACCCTCTACCATACATCACAAAGTATTTTGCATGTAAGATAGGCTTGCAATAGAAAGTTTTTTCTTTGTACTAATTTGATATCAAAAGTATTTGATACTAATTTGATATTTGATACTAATTTTGATATCAACAGTATGGCATGGAGCCCCCCCGGACCCAACAGGAACCACCGCCATGCTGTAGCCAACACCCAAGGTATTTGCAAATTAGTACAGCATCTTAGCAGAACGTACACCCTGTGCTACTAGCATTCTCTCTTTCCCTGGAGCTCAGTCTTTCTCTCAATGACCAGACCATTTGGAAAGCAGAGAAGTTACTCTTTCAAAGTGCCAAGGTCAGCTCAGGATCTAACCCAAGGCTTCTGAGCTCACGACACTGGGGTGACCACCTTTGTTTGGAACCAGGAAGAGAGCTCTAAGTTGTTTGAAGTGTATGTGTGTGTGTGTGTGTGTGTGTGTATGTGCACATGAGTGTGTGTGAGCATGTAAATTATGAGTGTGAGAGAGCAGGTGAATGTGTGTGATTGAGAGTGCAAATGGGTGTGAATGTGGTCAGCTTGAGATTGTGTATGAGTATGAATATGTGTGAATGCGAGTGTGATTTGTGAGTGTGTGTGTTGAGTTGTGTGAGTTTGGGATGAAAACACGTGACACTCAGTCCCTCGTGGGGCATGAGATCCCAGTGGCACATGCCATCCTTACCCCCCGACCCCCGTCGTCCTCATTCCTCTCACCATCTTGAACTTCCCAGTTGATGCCTCTGCTCCAAACTCTCTCCAGGAAAAGAGAGTCCTGGGGACCAGGGGCTCCCAGCCTGGCATAGTGCCAAGCGGCGTCTCTCGAGGCCTCCTGAGAACCTGGATCCAGCACAAGACAGTCAAGCATTCTCCGTTTTTGTCATCACTAACGAGAAACCCACAAGTTCCCAGAACGCTGTGTTAGCTCATCGCCATAATTAGCAATTTTCTGATATCATACTAACACTAGTTAATTATTCCCTCAGAGACAAAGCAAATTCATGGGATGTGGCTGGTGAGTGGATAATTTTGTTCCAGAGAGAAGCCCAAGCACTTGTGTTAGTCACACTGTGGTGCTGTCCCAGGAAGGGCTTGGTGACCTGGAGTGGGCCCTTGGGTGAGACCTTGCAGGAAGGCCTGGGTCGCCACAGGGGTCCCCAGCGCTTGCACCTCCTCTGCCTCACAAATGCGGGAAGCTTTGGGAACCTGTTTCCCGTGTCTGTCACTGACGCTGTGACCAAGTTCGTGGCAGCTCCCGCTGGGGCCCTGGTATAAAAGAGGGACATCTGTCATCTCCTCAAGCTGCCTGTGCACCCAGTAACCCCCCTCTCAGCAACACTAACCTGACTTCACCCCATATCCTTAGGGCGCTGCGGTGCGTCTGCTTCCCCCCTCGGGGACACATGAGTGTTTAACAATGGGGGACTTGGAATTCCCACCTGCGACAGGGCTTCCCGGAGGGGCAGTTAGATGGCGAGGGGCCCAGGCGGCCACTTCACCTCCCAGGGCACCTCTGCCCCTTGGTGAGCATGAGAAGAGGGAACTGAGAGTTCTGGGGATACATCCTTACGTGGGACATACCACAACCCTCTCAAAGACTCGTTTAGTGAAAAGAAGAAAAACAAGCCACAGGCTATTTTTGCCTGGGCCGTTCTAGTGACTGGGTTTTCTTGCCTGAGTTACTCAAATAACGACCCTGTGGTGTCTTCCTTTCGTAAGTGAGAAAGTCCCTCTTCAATGGAAAGTTTAGGCTTGAAGTCTTTTGCTTGTGGCTTCTTCTTAATTTCGAAAACCCAGAGAGGGCTGCGTGTGTGCTGTGAGGGTACGTCCCGGCAGGCGGGGGGCGCTCATCTCCCCGTTGCTGTCCCCAGCATGGGGCATCGCGAGATTGTCCTGTCAGCCACGTCCTATTTGTTTGGACCTTTACCAGTAAGCCCAGCCACCAGAAACCTCTCTTAAGCTCCCAGTCTGTGTGGTGATGGGCCACGCTGAGCTGTGGTTTGCTATGTTCTGTAGGCCCAGGTAGCTGGCTGCGCAGTGACAGCATGACATGACCCGAGTTGCTGGGACAGTCCCAGGTGACAGACACCTCTTGTCCTGGTTTACAGCACCCCAGTGTGTCTTGATTTGGACAATAACTATGGTCACCGTACCTGGTGAAGAAGATTCGAGGGCCAGCGCCATCTCCCTGGCCTCCAAAACCTGGCCTGTCTGAAGAGGGGTCGGCTTATGTCCTGAAGCTCCAGAAAAGCCAGTGGGAGGTGAGGGAAGCAGGTGTGCTGAGGACAGTAGGCTGCCCCCTCCCCATGCAGAGACCTAAAAGGCTCTTGCCTCACACCCACGTCTGGTAAAATCCAGCCCAACCCTTCCCATGCCAGCAGTGTCCCGAAGCCTCTCTGCCTCTGTCCAACCAAGGGTTTTCTCTCTGGACCCTCACATGCACCCTGAGCGGCTTCCACCTCCCTCCTCACATTCCTCCTGAAATGCTGGAGAGGCAGCAGGGAGCTGGGCATTTGCTCTGAGGTGGAGCTGTGGGACCCCGGGGAAGCCTGTCACCATGGGAAGCCTCAGCTTCCCCACCTGTAAAATGAGTGACAACAGGACCTGCCTCAGAGCGGGTAAGAGGAGCCAACCAGCAAAGCACCTGGATGCGGGTAACCCAAGTGAGCCTTCGCTATTGTTTTACTGCTTTTGAGTTTCTTTTCTAGATTGTAAGCCTTTCCTCTAAAAGGCAAAATTCAGGTATTTGTTGAGTGACTATATGCCAGGTGCTTTCACAACCACTGTCCCCGCCAACTCTGAGAGCTGAGGGTCACTGGCCCCATCTCATAGGTAGAGACAAAGAGGTTCAGAGAGGTTTGCTAACGGGTCCTGGTGACAAAGCTTAGTAGTTAAAAGATCAGGAATGATTTCAAACACAGACCCTTCCTCTGGCTTGTCATACATATACATACACACCACCATCTCCCTTCGCAGAAACCTCACAATGACAAATAAACCGTTGTCCTGAAATATATGGCAGTGTAGCCATAGATGTTTACACCAAGGGACTTTTAAAATCAGTTGTGCTCATCAACAAAAATTAAACAGATTCCAGGTAGCATCTGAAGAGGACAGTCATTTGGGTCATATTTAGACAACCCAAGGAGTGTTAACAGCTTCAGCCCCAATCAGTAGGTTACTGGTCTGGTACTCTGCCCTGAATATGTGCCATTGCGTCTGCTCATGGCCTTGGCTTCTGGATTAAAGGGATGACATTCAAACAAGGTTTGCTCTTGGCAGAAAGGGCAAGTGAATGTTGTTTCCAGTATAAGAGTTTGTTTCTAGGAAAGGAACTATCACCAGTCTATCTTGGGCTCTGCCACTTCCCCTCTGGGGGCCTCAGAGGTCTCCTCTGTACAATGGGACTGTATGAGATCTTCTCCAGGACCCTGACAGCTCTTTGCAGGGGTCCCTGAATCGCACATCTTAGCTGCTTCAAGTAACCTCTGCTTTCTAGAAGGATTGGCCTGAGTTGGTGGTATAGTGGGCTGAATGTTGGTCCCCAGAAGATATGTCCACACACTAATCCCCAGAACCTGTGAATGTGACCTTATTTGGATAAAAGAATTTTGAAGATAAAATTAAGATCTTGAGATGAGATCATCCTGGATAACGTGAGTAGGCCCCAAATCCAATGACAAGTGTCTTAGAGGAGAGACTTGGACTCACAGAGGTGAGGCCACATGAGGCCGAAGGCAGACATGGGAGCCAATCAGCCGTCAGCCCATCAGTCTGAGTGCTGACAACCACCGAAGCTGGAAGAGGCACAGAATGCATTCTCTCCTGCCGCCTCCAGAAGGAACCCAACCCTGCCACACCTTGATTTTGGACTTCTGGATGCCAGAATTGTGAGAGAACCAATTCTTGTGGTTTTCAGCCACCCATTTTGTGTAATTTGCTTTGGCAGCTGTTCAGGAACGAATACAAATAGTTTTATATGAACACAACTTGGCGATACTCATGTTCACTTTCAAAGCACACGTCGACTTCACCTGCGAAGGTTTCTAAAAGAACTGTTTAGTGGAACGACTGCACCTGAAAGTAAGGCGAGCCCCATTCCAGGAAAAGCTGCAGGTGCCTGAGGAATCCACTGAACCAATCCTTCTGGCTGTGAGGATACTTTATACCTTCACTGAATGTTTCCTGTGCTGGGTCATTCTGTTGGAACTACACTCACTCCCACTGGAAGATTCTCGAACATGTCTAGTCCACCTCGGGGACCGATACGCACTACAGAGCTTAAATCCACTTCAGCCGAGTGAACGTCACACAGTTATTTGCTCTGTGACACAGCTTGCAGCCCCTTGCAACCCCATCTCCCACAAGGGGCAGGTCACACACGCTGCAGGAGTGCCTGCTGGCTGTGATGTTGGCCCAAGCCAAACTGGGAACCGGCCCTCTGAGCCACCTGATTTTCCTGTTACAGTCTGGTTAGCTCCCCCACATTCCCCAGGTGCACAGCCTCCCTCATCACCACCCCAGGGGAGAAAACGGAGGCCACCGGGCATGGGCTTCTTCGATTCCCATCAGCCACCTCGGCCTGAGGAACTGTCATCCCTTCTTCCCTTCCTGGCAGAGAAACGTTCCTCTTTCCAATCTAAACATAGTCTTCCTTCTCCACTCTGGGTCCCATCTCCTCATGCCTCCTCAGAATCTTTGTTCACCCTGAGCCAGTGTCTTCATTCTCTCCCTCTCCCGAAGGCCTCCTCTGGGATAGGAGCATGGCTGACAGACACACTCTGACATGAAGAAACTATCCAGATCAAGGGCACAACAGGTAGCTCACAGAAGAAGGAAGACCAATAGCACATGAAATGGTCCTCGGTCTCACCAGAAGCAGGGGAATGCAACTGGAAACCACAGTGAGGTACCATTTCAATCACATCAGACTGCCTTGAGATTAAAGACGCCTCAGAATGCCCAGGGCTGGTAAACCACATTAACGATCGCTTCCGTTAGCCTGGGAATGGAAAGAACCTAAGTGTACCTCGGAGAGGACGGGTGTGTACACTAAGGGGAGTCACACAGTATGAATTATCCATGAAGTCGAGCATCGCTGCGCTTAGTGGAAGGGCATGCACGGGACAGTGTGGAGGGCTCGCCAGGTTTGAGAATGCACGCGTGGTGAAGGCTGCTTTCTTCTGTTTTGCTGAGAAATAAGAGACGAAGAGGGCGAAGGATCTACCCAAGTTTAAGGACATCGTGAATGGCTGAGATTCCTTTTTTACCTGTTTCGTTCTTCAAAAGAACCCCACATTCCACGGAGTCTGCCAAGCTGGAGGAGGTCAGATCCTAGTGTTCACTGCCTTGTGTGTTGAGTGTGTGTGTGTGCACACGTATGTACACATGTGCACATGCAGGCTTTGGAGGGAGGATACACCAGCACTTAAAGGCTGTTATGTATTACTTTTCATTTTTTAGAAATAAATATGTACCAAATATGTACCATCAGGATTTGTTTGAGTTGACAGTGGGTCCAATGGTGTAGAATGTTCCTCAAGGCTTCTCTGTATTATGCAATATTTCATTTCAAACATCTGTCCCCAGGTCCTGTCAACTTTCCATTTGCCTTCTCAAGTGGAAGTTAGGAGATATAGAAACTTGCAAAATCGGGAATCTCTGTAAACTGACCTCATTTGTGGAACCCCACCTCTTGTCACAAGGGTTATCAAAGCAGTTTTGGAAACCGAAGAGTCTGGTATATTTGCTCTGGAATCAGAAGTAGGGATAGAGGTCCTGGCGCCCACAGCCTGCTCCTCAGGCAGGCTTGGAGAAGACAGCACCCAGAGTTGAGGGGACCGAATGCCCGAGATCTGCCATGGTAGAGAAGCCAGCACCCACCACAGCCAGGGAGCTGGTGGGAGCACAGCTGACCGGCCTTACACAGTTGTGTGGAGATGGGACTGGCTGCTGCCCCATCTGTCCCTCCTGCCCTGCCAGCCTCTTACTTCTCGGTTCACTGACAGGAGCTTTCTGCATGTTAACGCCAAACCAAGGCAGGTATTAGGTTCCCCACTTTATAAATCAAGGCTGCAAGAAGTGAAGCAGCTCCCCCAGGCTCACCAGTCGGCACGAGATCCAAGCCTGTGTCCGTGCCGCACAGCCAATCTTGCCCCCCTTCACGCTGCCTAGAGCCCCCAGCACCAGGCAGAGCCAGGCCCTCACTCACCATCAGGACCCTGGGAGGCACAGGCTATGGCCTTGATTTATTGTATTGGCTATTTGACCTTTTTAGCCAGAGGATCTATAGTTTTCATCAGCTGTGAGCCGAAACAAAGATTACGTAGGAATTCCAAAATTCTATACCAGTGCAAATAATACTAACAGTCATTGTTCCAGAAGCCTGTTTTCTGTGTCAAACACTACACCGAGACTCTTCCCTCCGGATTGTAGGGAGGGATGCAGTGCTGCCTTGGGCTGCTCAGCTTTGCAGAAAAGGAGTGTCTTCCATCCCTTCCACGGGCAGCTCCTTTCTGAAATCCAAATACCACTTGAGACCGGGCCTAGCTGGGTGTCCCATTCCTGAGTGTGCAGTGCCCCCATGTGGTCATTTCCAGTGTAGCCACTTGCTGACGTGCTCTGCATCATGTAAAAAATCACCAGGTTGATTTCTTTTGTTAGAAGTTTTCCTTGCATCCCACTGGGGAGGAGAGGCGACAGTAGCAGCTCTGAGTGGGAAGAGGTACACTGAACTTGCCAGAACAAACATCCTTCCAGCGCACCAACCACGGAACCCTTGGGCTCAGGAAGTGGACTGAGAATGTCTCCTTAAAGCAATATTTGGGGAATAGCAATACAGGAATCTAGACAGCTAACATCAAGGTCTGCTTCTGCCTTTTCTATCACCCCTTCACCTGTCCCATTTCCCCTCCGCCCAACAAGACTCGGGAGGTGGAAATGGGGGCTTGTTATGTGAGTTGGGAAAGTCCATAGGGGTTATCTAAGCCACTCCTTCATTTTATAAATGAAAGTGAGGGCCAGGGGTTTGACGAAGTCTCTCCTTAAATCCAACCAGCTAGGTACAGCTGCCATTAACACATGTCGCGTCTCTCACATAGCCTGAAGTCCCTCGGAGGTAGGTGGGCCAGGGCCGCTATGGTGGCTCCAATGTCATCTCAGACCCCAGCTCCTCTGCCTTCTACTTCATCAGTTCTGAAGCACGACTTCTACCCATAAGGTTACATCATGATCACAACACGGTTGCTAGAGCCCCACCGATCAATTCTGAGTTCCAGGCAGAAAAAACAAAATGGAGCAAGGGCAAAAGCTCATGTGTGGAGGTGTAAGCTATCTTTTAAGGAGCTTTTCCTGTTTTTTCAGTGACTTTCCTTATCTCTTACTGGCCTTCCCTACCTGTAACGGAAGCTTGGAACTGTGGCTTTGGAAGCTGAGCGTATTCCTGAGAAATAAGGGGGAGAGTGAAGATGTGGACAACCAGAAGCCTCATGTGTGACTAGTGGTGATAATGACAGCAACTGTCTTCGGTGCCTACTCTGTTCACTTGCACTGTCTCACTTATCCCCATAATAACCCCGCCAGCTACAGTGTGATAGTCCCATGTCACAGGTAAGGAAAATGAAGCTCAGTGAGGTTGTCACCTGCACTACAGCTAGTGAGGAATGGAGACTAAATCGGAACCTAGACTGACTTCACATTACAGCCTCAGTCGAAGGGGAGAAACCACAGGACATGTCCAGCGATTCTGCGCCAATAGCAACTTCCAAAGCTGCTCCCTTGGCATAGTTATTGTTATTGAAAATGGAGAGAAACAACATCAAAACATTCTTTTTAGACAAAGGGTGCTGCTGCCACCACTGTGGGAAGGGCAGAGTATTTAACAGAATGGTCTGCATCTAAATAAGCAAGCTTGCCCCCATGCACTCCACCCAGACCCTCCATCCTTTTACTGCCCTGCTGCTGACCTTAAGATCTTGGGGAAAACCTCCCACATGACTCTGGGCCATTCTGGGTTAATGTCCCATCAGTCTGTCATCTTTTGCTCTTTATATAGTTGGGTCTAGAAGTTTTTAAATAATCATGTAAATGTATAAAACAGATAAATCCTTTGCTTTGTGAAAAGGCTCTTGGATTCATAAAAGCACTCACTCTGAGGTTCCTTTAACTGAAGGTCTCCAGATTTTTAAGTATAAAAAATTTTTAAGTATTAAGTAGTTGGTAAATTGGCCCAAGGACAGAAAAACTTAAAACTAGATTGTGTGATATACTGCCAATTGAAGATCAACCGGAAATCACTATACGTCACAATATAGACCAGTGGAAAAATACAGTTACATTTATAACCAGAGTTTTCCCACTCTCCCATAAAGGGAAGTCCACCTTGGCCTAGGATTCCTGGTACCACGGAGAATGGTCGAGAGTGGGCCTGTGGGAGCACTCTGCTCCACAATCAATTACCTTGTGATTGTGATTTGTTCTTTTGAAGCCATCTGTCATGGGATCTTGGCTGACTTTATTATTTTGGTGAAATTCTCTGAAAAAGCATCAGGCATGGATGGGCTGAGTGCCTGATGGGAATCCCTGCCTCTCAGCCCTTTGCAGATGACGCCAAACATCGCTTATCCTTTAGAACTTTACCAAAATGGCTGCTCATTCCCCCATTTCCTCCCTCCTTCCCTCCCTTCCGTTCCTCTCTCCCTCCCTTCTCTCTGTTCCTTCCTCTCTTCCTTTATTCACTGATTCATAAAATATCCATGAAAGCCTAAAGCTGAGCTCTGTGCAAGATCATTATATACATAATGAAGATGAGAAATACTCCAGCGCTCTAGGAAAACATGGTTGGGGTGAGTATTTGTTCAATAGTTTTTGAACACCAGTGAAAAAGTAAAGATCAACCAGGGCTGAAAGAGTAAAAATCACCTTGGATTGAAAAGAGAAAAAAAGCAGCCCTGCTGTTCACCAGCCTGGGAGGACAGACACGCCTAAAGCCAGGAGCAGACTTCACAGGGAGCATTTCTTACAAGGTCAGGCCGCAGCGGGGAAATGCCATCACAACCCCCTTGTTGAGTGACCACTGCTTTCTTACCCCTGACACCCCTGACCTGCTTTGCTACTCCCATCGTTGACTAGGAACACCCAAATGCAGAGCCATCCTGGCCTTGTGACGACACCCAAGCCTTAGCTGATCCTTTTCCACTTCTCCTAAACCCGCCCCGGAGGCAGCAGGCAGGACATGATTGCCACTTACCTTACACCCTCCTCAGATCCAGCAGGAGGGCCTGGACCTTACCAAAGAGGCTCCGTCTCCTCCGGCAGCATTCTACCAGGCTCTGGCAGTTACCTGCTGTCGCGTGGCCTCTATTGCTTTGGAATTCTGTATCACCCATTGCCATCAGTGGGCTGGGTTCTGCAATGGCCATTCCTATCACCAGCTCTGGGGTGGGTTTTAGGGTTGCTGGTATTACTTTCACTAGGATCCCCTTCCCATCTCCGGGGGTGCTGGCTAGTGTGGCAAATAAATCCTGAATCCTAGGAGGTTGCTCCCAAATTTATCAGCTTACTCAACTCGGTATTCCAATCCTTTTGATGAAGTGCCCTCAGAACCCTGTCTATGCACAGTGTCCCCGCCTTCCGCGGGTACATGTGGGCTACGTCTTGAGGTTCTTTTGGGATCTAGAGCTCTTCCTCATCCCTTATGAGGCTCAGAGTGTCCCTGGGAGAGGGTCGTTTTGATTTAACCCGTTACAGTCTCAGTGACCAGGAGGGTAGGTGAAGGCAGATCATGAGGGGCACATGTGTTAATCCCTATAGGAAGGAGCCTTCGGATTATCTCTAAGCTACTTCTGTAGGTTCAGAAGGCTCAGGGGAATCTGGGTATTCAGATTTTTCAAGGGTCTTGACGGGTGATTAATTGTCCATAGCATCGTATCTTTTTCTAGAGTATCCATCAGCCTTAGCGACAGCCACCCAATTCCACTGCCCTTATAGCTACTTATTCCACATTTTCCAAAGGGCTGATACAGTGTATGAACCAGTGTATTTCCTCCTACTGGTGACCATCCCAATTCACCGCCAGTGAGTTTTAAAACTTAGATGGTCACTTCATGCCAGGGGCTCTCTGGCCACTGATGGGGCTCTTACCTCCAGAAAGTGGTAAGTGATCCAGCTCCAGAAACCCACTTTATCACTTGATTCCTCGGCCCACTCCTGAACCATTGTAGTCTGGCTCCAGAAGCAGACTCTGAGACAACAGTTGAGTTTATGGGATATTTATCTAAGAGTGCCCTTGGGAATAACACCTGTGGGATTCGTGCCCAGAAAAGGAAGAGGAATGGACCAAGGGACATGCCCAGCTGTATGACAGGTGCAGTGGCCTCAGCTGAGCCCCCAGAGAGCTTTGGAGCCACTTGGCCCTTCGGAGTTGTCCTACGTTGGGTTGAGATGGCCAGACCTCTATGCTATTACTTTGATCAGTCACTGCACGTGAGTTTCCCCAGGAAGGGATGTGACTTTGGGTGAGGTGGCCCTCTGAAGAAGCTGACATTCAAACGTTGTCCCAGCAAGTGAGGCCACCAGGGGACCTGAGCTGTGCCCACCATGGATTGATATGTCGTGTTAAGTAGAAAACAATAAATGTTTGTCATTAGAAAACAATGAGACTTGGGAGGAGGCTCATTGCTGCAGCATCACGTGATCTACCCAGACTGATACTTCCTGCTGAAAGAAGGAAAACGATCTCGCGAGTCTTAAGAACATAACAAGGAACCTGTTCCAGACCCACACGCCTTTTCTTCTTTTAAAGCTGCTGATTCAATGGGCGTTCTGAGCACACACAGGTGGGGGAAGAGGACAATTTTTTTCATACCTCCACATCCTTGGTTAGTTTCACCAAATTCACTGGCTCAGGCCCCAGTCTGCTGACACAGTCACCGGTTCTGGAGGGAGGCCCAGCAGGGGACACAGGTGGGCCACAGGGCTGGCAGTGGGCGAAAAGCCAACGGTTAAAAATACATTAAATAAAGAATCCGCTTTCGCAGCCACGCTAATCACATTTGAAGTGCTCGCCAGCCACCCGTGGCTAGTGGTTACCACAACACAGAACCTTCTAGTGGGCAGTGCTGAAGGATGTAACATTAGTCACTGCATGAGATGCCTTGAAAAATGCCTATTACAGCGCATATATGAAAGGATCTCAGCTTAGGTTTTTCCAAATGACAACAACCCCAATAATGTAAATAACATTGCCAATGACAACTTGTAAAAACTGAAAGACACTTCTAAATCATAAATATTTTTCAACCATGCTAGAGAAAGAGTTTAAGTATCATTCTCTCTTGAAAGACTAATACAACATTGTTGTAGAAAGAGGTTATCAAAATATATACAATGAAAAAAAAGAAGGAAAAGTATCATAAAGGTGACAAGAAGTTAGTATTTTATTATGAGTGTTGTATGCCAGCTTTTAAAAATTTCAATTTACCCCTTTTAAAATTCTAAATAAATATGCATTTTCATACCTAACTCTGTTTGCAATTTTTTTCTTAAGAAGCACTACCTTGCCCCACCCCCAAAAAACTATTTAAGCTTCAGTTCCTACAAAATCTTATTTTCTTGGATAAAACTAACCTTAAAAAGTAATTTTCAATTTTAAGGCAAAGTCACTGAACCTCCTCCACCCTTACTTCTGGACTACTGAGGCGAGCTGGAACAGCTCCACATCTGCACGAGGTGCGATAGAGATCCTCCAAAACTCATGTCCAATTACAGCCTGTGACTGTGACCTTCGTTGGAAATAGGGTCTCTGCAAATACAATCAAGTTAAGGTGAGGTCATGCATGATTAGGGTGGCTTGAAGTCCCATGACTGATGTTCTTATGTGAGTAAAGGGAGATTCGGACACACAGGGAAGAGGCCAGGTGATGACAGAAACAGAGATGGAGTCCTGCTGTCACAAGCCAAGGACTGCTGGCAGCCACCAGGAGCTAGAAGGAACTAGAAGAATTCTTCCTCAGGGCCTCTGGACGATGTGGGGCCCTGCTGACACCTTGATTTTGGACTTCTAACCTCCAGAACTGAGAGAAAAGAAATTTCTGTGGTTTTAAGCCACCAAGTTTCTGGGAACTGGTTGGAGCAGCCATAGAAAACTAATATAATATCCTACACATAGATATGATCTAATTTCCAGTCATTCTACCCTACTACTTGGGTGCAATTATTTATGAAAGAACGTTTACAACACTGTAAGTTTTATTTACTCCAAATACCACATGTTAGATATACAATTCCAATGAATGAAAATGAATAGCACACGAATACATGAAGTAAATACGGCAACATTTCAGTTTGACCTCACTTAAGTAATAAGAAATGCCCAGTATTGTTATTACGTCATTAACCCTGACTTGAACTTAGGAAATAAAAGGAAGGCAAGAGGCACGATGCATGTTATATGAATGTATATGAACACTGCTTACCTCTAAACAGGTAAAAGCATGATTTTGAAG
The DNA here is from genome assembly GCF_964194185.1 of Rhinolophus hipposideros. Taxonomy (NCBI): domain Eukaryota; kingdom Metazoa; phylum Chordata; class Mammalia; order Chiroptera; family Rhinolophidae; genus Rhinolophus; species Rhinolophus hipposideros. Next base: position 10,307,913 of record NC_138058.1, on the reverse strand, counting down.
TTTATCTACATCAACTTATATTTGTTCAAACCTGCTATTCTAATTAAATAGAAAAAAGTACACATCAAATTCTTAACTGGTAAAATCATTTCACAACTATAAATTAAGAGGCTAATGACATATCCTCGACTAGCATGAAATAGCAATGTTCGAACAACGCTTTCTAACCTCTCTATTAACAGTTTTCGTTTTCTCCCCCCCCCCCCCGAGTTCAGAGGAAAACTGTGTATATGTGGTGGGGGGTAAGCAGTATGAGAGGGGGGATAAGCCAGGCACTGATCAAACTGTTAGCAGCGCCAACCTTGGCCAAAGCGGCCAAGAGTATGGTACATACTGACGGCCCTAATGCAATGCCGTCAAACGATCCCTGAAAGTGAAAGGCTGGAGAAAAGCCATTTTGTCCTAAGGGCCACACATGCCAACACAGCCTGATGATCTAGGCAAACTTCTCAGTGCGTTGCGTTATGATTGGGGCCTGATCTTTCCCTGGGGACGTCACATGCCTAGGGAGCCCCCTGCTCTTCAGGGCTGCTCCTTGGCTGCATGAATGCAGCCGTGGTTCTGCCGCTGAGCTTCTGCAAACACAGGGCTGTGCCCACGGGCCCAGGCCGCCCCTCTGCAGAGAGAGTACAGGCCTCTTAGAGAGGCTGTAGCCGGAAGTGTGAGAACAAGCTTGTTTAATGGGGTTTTTGTTTGTTTGTTTTTTACATTTGAAGACATTTTGACATCTTGGGCCCTCCTTTACCCCCCCGATTGGGGAAAGACTGCCCCTCCTGGCTAGCTAATTCTTAGAGACAGCAGGGAGCAGGCCTTTCACATGAAAACCAACTGATCCAGAGCCCACACTGTGAGCTGCCCCCTCTGCCTGGCTCTTACACTCCAGGAGGCAATCAATACTCCTCCGCCAGCTCCCCCAGACCCCAGACCAGACAACTAGAGATCACCTGAGAGCACAGAGCCTGCGCATTACTCAGACTCGCCAGTCCTAAACTGCTTCTGCTGCCCTGCCTGACTTCCTGGCAGAAACAGAATGAGGGCTGCTGTCCCTGTGCTTTTTCCTCGTCCTGCTTCAACCCCCTGACTGGCACTGGTGTTTCCCCATGTGGCCCCATGTGTCGTGTCATACCTCTCCTTTTGAGGGGAACTATGAGTAACAACAAACTTTTCTTTCAGTGACACTGACCTCTCTGTGTTATCCCTCAGTCACCTTTATACATTCGGACCCAGGCACAAATCGGAGCTAATGTCCCATCGTGACCAAGTGCAATGGTGACACTTCAATTTCGTCTTTAGTTTATGCTACTGCAATTTCCTACTATTCAATATTCTAATATTCACCTAACAGCACATCCACTACTAAAAGATACTTTATGGGATTCAGCAGCTTTTAGTAAAGCTTTTTTAGCAGTTGAGAGGTGCAAGTTAAGGTGCAGTTAAGGTGAGGAATTGTAAAAGTGAACAGACCTTTTCCTAGGAGTCAGAAGTCAATATCCCGGCCCTAGTAGAGAGGAGGTGATATCCAGCAACATTCAGGGTTCACTTTTCTCCCTGTGTGTAGCTGGCATAGCTCACCCTACCCATTTAGACCTAGCTTTCCCAGGTTTTGGTGAAACACAGAACCAGAAAGGGACCTGTGGGTACGAATGGTGCTAAAAGAGGAAGAGCTTCCTGCTGCAAGCTGCCACTGCCACCTACGTTAGAAGTGGAAACTGGAGACCACCCCATCCTGTTCCACAGGCATTTCTGGGGAAAACTAAACCCCGTGTCTCAAACAAAAAGAAATGACCCGACTTATTTTCCTCCTAATGGGCCATCTATCTTTGTATCATTCACTTCTATTACTATTATTATTGTTATTTCATAGGTAGCGCCTAAATTTTAAAGAGTGGTATTCACCAAAGTAATTTAAGTGGTGGGAGAAAACGCAAAAGAAAGGAGGAAGAAGACACAGATGAGCACTTTTTAAAAAGCAACTTAAAAATCATAATGACTTCTATGTCAAGCAACGGAATATTTCGATTGTAACAATGGCAATTTCAAATAATTCTATGACAAAACGATAGTATCATAGTTCGTGATAATTCTACTACCTATAACTTTGTTCCTTGATGATTCAAAAGTCCTATGTAAGACTTAACATATGTTAAGAGCTGAGATACAACTTATTAAACAAACAGTCTTGGTCGGTTGTTTTGATCTGGGTGTTGGGTGGAGGTGGTTAGAAAAGAAAGGACATCTCTGTGGTCAGAAAAATGGGATAATACTCAAAATTTTGGCACACGAATTTATAAAACAAAAAGATTGTTGTTGCATGGATAAACCTTACATTTTTAATTGTTTTCATTTGGAACTCTAAAAAATATTCTAACTTTCAACTCTGAAGACAGGGACCGAGGGGATGTGATAACCCTAAAAATCTCATGGGCTTTCAGAAAACCGCCTGTCAGGATTTCAGCTACATTTCAAAGATATAGGCAGAGATGGAATTATGAGTCAAGCCACTTAGGAGAGTAAATGGAAAATTACCGAACAGAATGTGCTGTGTTAAGAGAAGGAACACTCCCCAAAACTGTTATTACTCTGAGTAGATGGTTTTATTCTGATGTAACTAGAGCATTAGTGCTGGAATGTTTTCAGTAAAATTAAACTGGGATGCTCTGACTTTGAAGGAGAGATTCTATTATTTTCTGAGAAATCCTTAGAAATAACGTCTCCGTGACAGAAAGGAGGTGCGGTGGGGAGGGCAGGGAGAAGAAAGGGAACTGTGCTGTTTCAACTAGATTTGCAGCCAACTGGAGTTCGGGTTTCTTTCCTTTTTTAAAAACTTGTAAAAGGAAGCTTCCTTCATAATACGACTTGGGATGTTATTTCCTTGGTTCGGCTTCCTGATGAATAACTTATTCTAAGTGCTCAGGGAGTACCGATCTACCCCACTTTGCACTGTGTGAACGTGGGATGCTAACCAGAGCAGTCTCTTCCCTTTGGTTGCAAGAAACAAAAACAACAAAAATCGTGTTGCTCCAGCCTGCATCATTACTGTTGAACAGGCTTTTACATAAGAACACTCAGAATGAGAAGATGACTCAGAAAGAGGCAGACACACTCAGAAAGAGATAACTTGATGGTTTTGGTTAAAGAATGTGAGTTACTACATTTAAAGAGGATGGTTGAGAAAGCAATAGCTTCCAAGTGTTATGGGAAAAGCCTTAATTCTCTGAGCACAGAAACGTAACTTCAGGAAGCCTCCTGGAGAAGTGAAGGCCTTGTGGTTATTTAGACACCCCAAGTGAAAATAGCAATGGCAACTGTCCAGATATGGTTTTAAGGTAGAAAAAGGTTTTCTAGACGAGGAAGAGGCTGGTCAATGCAGACCCATGTTCATGAACCATTTCTCATACAGGTCTTCTGGAATGCTAGATGAAGTGTGTTTTTTTGTTTTAAATGATCAGGTTAGATTATCACGTCTAAGAAAGCTGGATACTATTGTTAATACAGTACATGAATTACGAAAATCATTTGGAAATCACTTGGCCAAATGGCCTTTCTTTAAACCATGTTCAAGATGATACCTGAGATTCACAGTTATGTTAGGAACTGTAAACATCTCATTGGAAAATCCTTTCAAATTTTCTCTTTATGGCTAAGTAAAACTAGTACTTTCCAACCTCTGGGATGAAACTGAATCTTAGCTATTGAAACTACACTTTTTAAAACTACGATTATAAAGTCTTTCTAATAAAATGTGTGATGGATGGATAAACCACCAACAGTTGGTATCATGACATATATGTTTAAAAACTCAAAAATTGTATACCTTGAATGAATAAAGCAAAACTTACAGCTGTGATTTGCTCTTTAGCCTGGTCCTTGTCACACCTTTCAGTTTAGTATGTCTGCCTCACAGACCAAGAAGCCAACAAAATGTACCAGCTCGTGAGGCCATAGCTCAGTATGTCAGGTTCAAATGATTACTCTAATCAATATTACCAATATGCATTAGAGGTTGGAAGTTATACATACTGCTCTTTAATAGATAATACCTGCTCTGATCATTGTAAAAGTTCTTCTCAAAAAGAAGAAAAAAGATAATCTTTAGGTTGGTGTTGAAGAAAAGCTTGCTGAATATTTACATCTCATACCACCTTCCCTCTCCTTGAATATTCTCCTCTTATGTTTACCTGGAACAGATACTCGTTTCATATGCAGCTTCTAATGTCTGCATATTATTAGTGCATGGATGGTGAACTCAAATTTATTGATGGGCCTAATTTCTAATGCAAATCCTAGTAGGAAAAAATGACTATTTCCTAAAGGCTTAGTACCCATTGAATATATGTTGACAGGGGTATGCTTTCAAGGGGAGCTTTGCACTAGTTGGGTTGTACATTTGACATCCCACTACACGTGCAGTTTTAACTCACTTTTGTTCACTCTTTATTGAGTGTGTATAAATGTATATCCTCAAGTCAACTATACTGGCCTCAGATATTTCTACCTGAGGTGGCCCCAGGTACACCTTCGTGTATGTTGACACTCACCTGATGACAACATGCAATTTACAACATCTTGAACTACTGCAGGACATAACACAGTTCTATCCGGTGGCTACCACTTCTTGGAAAGGCTTAATTTTGGCTCCTGCACTGGAATGTTGGTTTGATTCCTTAATTTCACAGACAACTTCACAGTGACACACGAAGCCTAAACAAAGTTTTGGTTAGCCTGTGCTCTGAGAAATCTGCTTCCAGATAAAGATGTGGTTTCCCCCTTCTTGTCTAGCCCCTGAACCATGCTGCTCCCATCAGGTGTAGCAAGGTGCTGTACTTGTAAACCATCTGTGGCGTCCATGCTGCCAGGGGACTGACACGCCAGAAGCATCTGCTGCAAAGACATGTTCTTTGGTTGCTTTCCACCCATGGGCTCCATTCAAACATCAGTCTATCCTTGTACAGAGTCACACGATACCAGGCACAGACTTTCAACTTTTGAGTAGAAGTCAGTATTTGCTAAGTGTTCCATTCTGTAACCCTATGAACAAGCATTTTACAAAGCGCTGCAAATGGGACGGGATGCTGTTCGTCCATGCCTGGCACTCCTCATGGAAGTACAAGGGCATCCAGAAACGTTGACAAACAGAGAAAATCAATTATTTCTCTCCCTGCTATTAACCAGCTCTTGCCGAGTATTCATCTTACGCGTGATGATGACTAATATTCGCCGAATGGCGAGCAGATGCCCCTTAAGTGAGGTCATGCCAAGGATAGCCAGCTGAGCCTTGCGTTCCAAGGGCAACACTGCCAGGATTGACCAGGACCAAGCAGGTCCACTGGGATTGCTCTGCAAAAGAAATGAAAGGAAAACACAATATTACTGCCTAAAATACAAGTCTGTTCCCTCAGTGCTGTCTTTCATTTCACCAACAGACATACGAGCAAGAATTAAACGCCACCTCCTAATTCAGGTCTATTTCACAATTCATTCAGCCCTCGAAATACAGTTTACTCTTATGCTACACACTTAACTGTGGGGAAACTCACAAAAGTACTTGCAAAGAAAAGCATCTTTGATGGAGAAATGCTGTGAATTAGTTGATTCTGTTCTCTCAAGGCTCCAGTTGAGTGTACAGATAAAGGGCAGAAGAAGAGACCATAATTTTTACCTCTACTTTCCAATGTTCTGCATTATTGCTTGTTAAGCTTGAAACATGCTACATAAAGCACAATATTACAAAGGCTAAAATTTGTATATAAGTTTAAGTATTATAATTAAATAAATCTTATAATAAAATCAATGTGACAAATGTGCATACTCGTATATATGAAACATCTATATGTGTGACTATTAATTACAGTCAACCCTCAAAGAACACAGGTTTGAACAGCCTAGGTCCACTTATTTGTGGATTTTTTCAACAAATACCTATACTGTTTTCGATCCACGGTTGGGAGTCCACAGATGGGGAGGGCCAACTGGATGCCTGGATCTACACCATTTTATATAAGGGACTGGAGCATCATGGATTTTGGTATCACAGTGGGAGCGTGGGGGCATCCTGGAGCCAACTCACATCACATGACAAGGGACAACTTCAGTTTGGAGGGAGTCAAAGTCTTACGTGGATTTTCAACTGTGCATCCCTAACTCCCGCGCTACTCAAGGGTTAACTCTGCGTGTGTGTGTGTGTGTGTGTGTGTGTGTGTGTGTGTGTGTGTGTGTGTGTGTCAGAGGAACCACATGCTCTCGGTCACAATCCTAACCGGTTCCTGTCTGCTCTGTCACCCAAGAGCACAGGAGAGCAGTTGTCTGCACCTAGAGATGCTTCATAAACCTGACGCCCGTCATGTGCCTGAGGAAGCAGGAGCACTTGTGGGGAGCCCGAGGAAGCCCGTGGTGATGGTAAGATGGGTACCACAAAGGAAGGAAAGCTTCTAACTTCACAAGAGTTAGGGGATTTCCCCTTCACTTATTCAATGCCTGTGTATCAGGTCAAGGCGCTGTGATGTGTTGATGTCAACAAATTAAGATTCCTATTTAAATCTTACGATGTGGGTGAGAGAAGTAAGAGTAGAGAAGCTGACCGCCAATCAGAAGAAACTGGTCTTGATAGGAAAGAAATGGCCTTCATATAGCATTAACCAGAAAGCATTTATCGTTTTGTTCCAAGGGGCACGTGTTACTCTGCGAGCTGCTTCTTTGGGCTGTTAATAAATGAACTGGTGCTAAAGCGATCATAATGGCATGTAGCATAAACTGCCTGATTCTCTTTAGGATCATGTGTCTCAGCACACTACAGCTCAAGCTAAGAACACTAGGAAAGAAAACAAAAAGAACATACCTAAGGTTCAGGTTCCCTGTCTGGCATTAACCCAAAATGATTTAAGATTTGTTCTCTCATGTGATCCGGAGCAAAGCAAACCAGGAAACAGACTGCTGATACACTGAGTCGTGAAGCGTAGTCAGTTCTTCATACGCTGGACCTTCCATCTGATCAAGGGAAAACAGAGGACCATCAGAGGTTCATTATTACACACAGAATGCAGGTAGCAGCCTCTGCTCCAGCCCTTCACAGCTTCCGTCCTCCACGTGTCCCTTACACATGGGGCTACTCAGGACGGTCTCTTTGGCTCCTCATGCATCCCCCATCCAGAGCCTTCCCAGGTGACCTTACCCACCCTCACGGCTTTTTCGTTTGTTTGTTTGTTTAGTTTCAGGTGTACAAGACAATGTAATAGACATTTACACCCCTCACAAAGTGATAACCCCCCTCCCTCAATCTACTATCCTTCTGACGTCATTTATGGCTATTTCAATTCCATTGACTCTTCCCTATGCTGTACTCCACATCCTGTGACTATTTGTATATTTAATTATATGAGGTCAGACAATTAAATTCGTGAACATGTTGTAACGCTGTTGCTCACCTTTTTTGATATCAGAGAGATTATTCATTACGCATTTGCACCAACTGGACAAACAGTTCACCACGTTTACTATTTGGAAGTGCTGAAAAGGCTGCGTGAAAAAGTTAGACGACCTGAACTTTTCACCACCAATTCATGGCTCTTGCATCACGACAATGCACCAGCTCCCACGGCACTGTCTGTGAGGGAGTTTTTAGCCAGTAAACAAATCACTGTATTGGAACACCCTCCTTACTCACCTGACCTGGCCCCCAGTGACTTCTTTACCCGAAGGTACAGGAAATATTGAAAGGAAGACATTTTGATGACATTCAAGACATCAAGGGTAATATGATGACAGCTCTGATGGCCATTCCAGAAAAAGACTTCCAAAATTGCTTTGAACGGTGGACTAGGCACTGGCATCAGTGCATAGCCTCCCAAAGGGAGCACTTCGAAGGTGACTGTAGTGATTTTCAGCAATGAGGTATGTAACACTTTTTCTAGGAAGAGTTCGCGAACTTAATTGTCTGACCTCATAATTGATATTCAATATTATTCAGCTTCAGCTTCAGGTGTACAGAGCAGTGGTCAGGCATCTACAACCCATTCTCATGGTTCTGACTGTAATCTGTATCCTGATGATATTGATTGTGCCTATTGAGGTTATAGTATGTGCTCATCCGAGCTTCACGAAAACACGGAGGCTCAGAAAAATTAAACAACATGTAAGGTCCCAATAAAGTTTAGAGCCAAGTTCTGAACCCAAGTCTATCTGGTTCTGAAGTCAGTGAACAATTCAGTACACACCTTGAAACTATTTAGTGATGGTTCAGGTTACATGCCTGCATGAACTGCCTGCTGAATACCTTTACAGGGACCTCTAATAAAACTCTCTTCCTGGTGATCTAAGGGGACTGTCCTATCTACAGCTGTGCAGTGCATGGGGACATTAACGCAACTGTCTGACCCTTGGGAACTCCCCTTGGGAAGTACTCCCCTTGGGAAGCTATGCACTGATGCCAGCGCCTAGTCCACCCTTCAAAGCAATTTGGAACTCTTTTCCTGGAATGGCCATCAGAGCTGTAGTCGTATTACCCTTGATGTTCTGAATGTCATCAAAATGTCTTCCTTTCAATATTCTTGAAGGGGATTCTGAAAATCCCCTTCAAGTGAGGACTTCCTGCTGCAGCTATCAGCCTATACCTCCAAATGCCACCTCGTCCATGTCTGTCTCAGCTGCAGAGCCGGTCTCTTCAGCGCACACCTCGTCTTGCCCGGGGACCAGGAATGCAAGTGGGTGCAAACTCCCCTACGCCTCAGGCTCCCGGGGAATCTAGGCTCTTGTGCTTGTCCACGTAAGGCCATTAGAAATTTGGTTTAAAAATTAGCTGAATGCTTCCTACACTTACAGGTCTCCTTCTCCTGGGCTCTGCCACAGGTGAGCCAGGATTTTGGTCTATTCTCTCCCTAAAGGGACCAGTCTTTCCTTTACCTCAAACAGCCGCCGCTCTCTGACGGGTTTAAGAAACTTATGTTCTGTAGTTTATCTGGAGTAACATACTCTACTGAGTGTTCTGTATCCTTGTGGAAGTGGAACTTTTGGAACTTGATTTTTCACTTTGCTTTTGCTGATTTTGATGAATGAAATTTTGATATAGTCAAATGTATTAATCTCTTCCTCTATGTTCTCAGAAGCTTGTGTAAAAAACAAAAAGTCTTTCCCTACTGTGTTTCCCCAAAAAGAAGACCTAGCCGGATAATCAGCTCTACTGCATCTTTTGGAGAAAAAATTAATATAAGACCCGGTCTTATTTTACTATAATATACGACCGGGAATGTGATATGATGTGATATAAAACCAGGTCTTATGTTAATTTTTGCTTCAAAAGATGCATTAGAGCTGATTGTCTCCAACTAGGTCTTATTTTCGGGGAAACAGGGTACTCCTAATTATGAAGATAATCCCCAATATTTTCTCTTAAATGTTTTTATATTTTGTTTTTCACATGTCAGACTAGAAATATAAATGTGTTATTTCGTGTGTATGGTGGAAGACAGAGATTTCTTGGCCCATTTTGATTACCCACTAATTTTCTGAGTATTTTTTATTGCGTTTCTTCCTTTTTCTCACAAAATTATATGTAACTTTGGAGTCTATACATGAGTAGATCTGTTTCTTATCTCTGTATTGTTTAAATGGTCTACTTACTATGAATTGTAAGTCTGTCACTGTAGAAATTCTCTTCTCTCACTCAGCTGGGCAAAAGGTATCATTGTCTTGACCTTTGGCTTTTCTGTACTGATTCTAAAATCAGCTTGAGCAACTCCACTGAAAAGCACTCTTGGGATGTTGACTGGAGCGATCTTGGATTTATAGACTAATTTGGGTAAAACTGGCATCTCCATGACATTGAGTCTGTGCTCCCATGACATGATATTTCTCTGCATTTATTTAGATCTTCTTGAATGTCTTTCAATAAAGTTGTAGAAGTTTCTTCATAAACATCCTACACATACCTTTAAAGAGATCTATTCCTAGGTATTTGTGGTGGAAACTAGTGGATGTCCCTAAAAATCCATTCTCCTTTTTTTCCTGGTATGTGGACTACATTTCCCAGCCTCCTTTGCTGTAGGTGTGAGAAGCAGCCATGTGCCCCTTTTCTCCAGAATCCTGTATGAGCACATGTGCCTCTTCTACCAGCTAGAATTTTAATGTAGTGACCTCACCATGACCAAGCAGTGCTGACAAAGCCCTAGGGGGTTAGGAAGCCAAGAGGTGGGAAGGATCCACAGGCCCCAAAGATGCCCATGGAGGGGAGCTGTCTGCTGATTCAGAACCTCTGCCTAATACAAATGATGTAAACTAGGGGATGTAAAAACTGAAGTAGAGAAGGTTTCGTGGAGGATGTAGCCCTTTAGACCTTAACAACTGGGCCAGGTTTGTCTGCATTATGATGAGCTAAAAGAGAATTGCTGGCAGAGGGAAGCATGGAGGTATGAAGACACGAACTGTATTTAGAGAAGTGTACCAGCAGGTAGGATAGTTGAAAGGAAGGAGCAGGAGATGAGGCTAGAAAGAAGGCTGGGATCATGTCATGGATGGCCCGGAAGTTATCCTTTGTGATGTCGTGGCAGCCACCGGAGATTTTCAACATCCTACATTGTTCTTCAAGAAAAATGACAAATTATAAATTTAATTAGGACCTTTGAATGCTGATGAGTCTTACCCGGTGTGCTCAGCGGATAAACACATGCCAAACCGTTTGGTGCCAGTTTCCATGCACCTTCTTATCATAAGCCAGTAGCGGGGCTCAAAGACGTGGAGCGGACACGGGACGGTGGGGAAGGCCATGGCACACACGAAGATGGGGACGTCTCTGGTCAAACTGTAGGGTAAAGGAAAATGTGAACTTAGATGGGGGAGCTGCTAGAAATGGAAAGGAGTACTAGGCATTACAAAATAGCAAAGGCCAGCCAACCTCAATTCTCTCATTCACAAAGTAAAACCCTCAGTCTTGCCTCGAGGATCACAGCAAAGCTCCCAGGTCACCTGGGTTTCCTGCCAAGTCCGTCTTAATTTGACCAGAGAAAACACGCTGAATTATATTATTACTTGACTTAAAAAAAGTTGTAACTTAGAACCACTATACAAAAACTTCTGACGAAAACAAAAACTACACAGTAATCACAGGTAATGAGTTCTACATAAAAAAGAATGGAAGAATGATAAGATCTCAGTACTAGCTAACGGCTACTACAACGTAAAACTTTAATCACTTTAAAAGATAAAAAACAATTGTCAAGCCTATTTTGAGTGGTACTTCTGTTTTCCCTTCTGTTTCTATATACTAATATACTGTGATTTTCAAGTCTGAAAGAGTCAGTATTGCTTATTTAGATACAAAAAGCGACTATATAATTTTGTTAAAACATACTTTTGAATCATTTCTTATAACCTCTTTCAATGAAATATCCATAAACACTTTGCAATTATTTTTTCTACTTGAGGCTTTCTAATTTCTCTGCCAAGAAGGGAAAACACTGAGATAGAGCTGTGAGGTTAACAAGGATTTTTTCCTTTAATCTGGACTTAAGACCATGCACATACAGCCTGAAAATTTACTTTGACAGTTCTGTCATTTCTTCATCAGACATTCTCTTCCTATCAGACAGTTCATCCGACAAATACCGAAAGATTAATTCTTCGGCCAGAATAGTTGTATTAAAATTTCTGCTCGCCAACAACTGTAACAAAAGGAAAAGTAAAAAAAAATAAAAAAAAAATAGCACATGGTCATTAATTCTAAAGGACAAACCACTCTGTTCCAAGGCAGAAAGGTCAGCTGGGAGGTGGAGGGGTGGAGTTTCTGAGAAGACAAAAGGGGGCCGGGGCTGAGAGCAGGCAGTCCTGTGGTGGGCGGGGCCAGCAGGTGCTCTACAGAGAAAAGAGCAGGAGAAGGTGTTCACCTGGGGGAAAGATGAGGCCATTCCAGTCTTGATGGCTGCTACATTTCCAACCAAGTATCATGTCAGGGAGGGGAGAGGAAGTGAGTACGTTGTTGGAAGAGAAGAGAAACATGAAACAATCATCTTGGAGAGTGAAAAACTAGAGCTACTACAGAAGAATAGTATAAATAACTAATGTTTTGAGTCTAAGATTTAAGATTATGACTTTAAACGGAAACCAATCGTCCTAATTTTGTTGTTTATCTCTAGCTTTGCTACATTCCTTACACAGAAAGAGTAAACTTTACTGAGATTGAGAAACAGAGTGAGGGACCAAGAAATTAAAGCTGGATGTGAAAGGAAAGTAGGTGGAAACTGAAGGGAAAAGTGCTGGGATCAATGGGCTGAAGGGTCGTATGTGGCTGGAAAGCTGTTACCCTGTGTGTGTGCATTGTTTTCAGCTCGGGCACAGGAATGTGCAAATCATAGCTCTTGTTCACTGACATCCTAATATTACAGCAAGTACCAGTGGCAGACGCTTCATATAAGTGAGGCCTTAAAACAGCACTAGGCTATAGGTATTGTCTAAACTACACCAACCAAGTACCCGGATTTCAGAAAGGTTAAGGCCTAGAGCCATTGTAGCACCCCAGGTAGGACCCCAGGCCTGGTAGGTTTCAAGTTGCTCGTGTTTCTTTGGTAACTGACTGCATGTCTGGGCCTAGGTTGGCCCTACATATTTCTCACACTTATACCTGGGGGAGTCTGCAACATACTGCTAAGCTTCCCTTTAGCTTGTGTCAGACAAGCTACGTTTATTGCTGGAATTGACTGAGAACTAGGAGGTCAACCTCTGGAAACAACTGTGTTTGAGAACCTCAGTCACAGAAAAAAAGCAGAAATAAGTGTCACCTCATTCACAATACTCCTTCATAACCTTCATTATTGATGACATAGGTATTTCATAAACCATTGGTTTATGGTATCCTTTTACTGAAGGGGAATACAGTAAAATGTGCTTTACTTGGCATTATGTTAACCAAGACTTCTGTAAATACATAGTAATCAATAATTCATGTTTATAATAATGCATGTGAGGAAGTCTAAGCTCATGAAGTGATTTCTACATTGAAGAAAGATCAAATTATGATTCTGGATTTTAGTTAATTTTATCATATTCTCATTTATTATTCTGTGTATAGCTTGCATGTAATCATTCATTCATTCATTCATTCAACAAAGATTTTCTGAACCTCTAGTATGTGTTCTGGTCCCTGGAGATAGAGGGACCAAGACAAGACAGAAGTCGGTCTGTCCCAGTGCCCACCCCCAGGCATTGTATTCCAGTGCCCACCCCCAGGCATTATATTCCAGTGCCCACCCCCAGGCATTGTATTCCAGTGCCCACCCCCAGGCATTGTATTCCAGTGCCCACCCCCAGGCATTGTATTCCAGTGCCCACCCCCAGGCATTGTATTCCAGTGCCCACCCCCAGGCATTGTATTCCAGTGCCCACCCCCAGGCATTGTATTCCAGTGCCCACCCCCAGGCATTGTATTCCAGTGCCCACCCCCAGGCATTGTATTCCAGTGCCCACCCCCAGGCATTGTATTCCAGTGCCCACCCCCAGGCATTGTATTCCAGTGCCCACCCCCAGGCATTGCTTCATCGCACAGCCTCCTACGAGGGAGCATTAACCACAGAAGCTAATGGAGAGTCTGTGCTCCAAACAGTGGTCACAAAGACATGCATTTTCCTCTGAGAACAGGCGAGCCACCCCTAGGTCCCCTGGCCCAGATGATCATGGGTACAACTAGAGAGCAGGCCAGACGCCATGTATGGAAGCAGGAAGAGACAGAAAATACCGTGGAGTAGAACAGCAAGGGAACCAACAACGGAAACTGCTATGAAGATGCAAAATGCATCCACTGTCATGACACACAGTGCAGAGCACAAGGGTAGGTATTTGTAATGAGAACCCTGAATAACTTGGACAGATTTAGTATGTACACAATTTAACAAATTGTGTACATATAATGTTTCCGAAATATTTAACAAGTGTGTACATATAATGTTTCCGAAATATTTCAATTATAACAACTTAGTTTAACAAGTTTTAGCAGTAAATTAATGTTACAATTATTTAAACATTCATTTAAGTATATTTAACAAGTGTGTACATATAATGTTTCCGAAATATTTCAATTATAACAACTTAGTTTAACAAGTTTTAGCAGTAAATTAATGTTACAATTATTTAAACATTCATTTAAGTATATTTCCTTTGCCATGGCAGATTTAAAAATGAATTTTATTGCATATTTGTTTTTAAAAAGCCACTTTATAAAACTTAAATCCATTAAATAAGTTTAATCTCCAGGAGGTAATTAAGGCAAATATTATTTGTATCATTTTACAGATGAAAAAAATCCTCTCCCCCCAAGAAGTTAAATTATTTGCTTCGTGGAAAGTTAGTAGCAACATGACCTGACCAGAACCTAATATAGTTGATACAGACTCACTATTTGAAAAATTGATTAGAAAGCACTCAGCTTTTAAATGTTGTTTCTTGTATTTACTATACATAAACTGTGGATTGAATGGTTTATATTTGGGTTAGACATAATTAACTCCTCCCACGGAATCTTAAGTTTTACTGGTTTTGATTTCAGACCACAAATACTTAAAATTGACAATCCACCCCAAAGGACTTCCCAGTAGTCAGAGACAACCAAATCTTCAATCCTTTGCCAAACTGAATACTGTAACATGACTCTACCTTCAGATGAGGTAAAGGAGATAGTAATACATTAAGCACATCGTATTTCAACCGTTTATGGTTAACATATGGTTAAGGACGTGGCAACGTTACCTCAACTGTTTGTAATGAACACACAGTAACATCTCCAATAATGTCAGCTATTTTTAATATATCTCAACTACAATTCATATCTGAAATTTTACTTGAAATTTAGTTGTTTCTGTGTCTAACTTCCCCTGTGCACTTTTTGAGAACTCAGAGAGATGGGAAAAAGACCTATCTTTGGAGAAATCCAACTGTCTTTAACAAACAGGTCGTAGGAGCTGAGCCACCCTGGAAATGAGCATCTATGGAGGAACGAGCAGCTGAAGTGTTTGTCGTTTCTCAAGATACACTTACTTCTCAAAGTTTCTCTTTGCACAGTGGACAATGTGGGGCATGGTCGAGGCAGCGTTCGAGGCATTTTAGGCAAAATGTATGTCCACATGGCGTAGTGACACGCTCAAAGAGCAACCTGGGGGAAAAAAAAATCTTGAGTTTTCAGCAAAAAGTGTCCAGAAGAGGCTATCAAATAATCTATTTGTTTTATAATAAAAATTCCTAGGCAATTCCTTTAGTGTTCCAGAACTCACTATCACCACTTCCACTTATATATTCCTTATCAAATTTTTAAAAATCAATTATTACTGAGATATACATAATTTCTCTGATAATAAGAAGCCCATTACAGTTAGGATATAAAACTCAGAAAGGCTCAATTTTTCAGTGTTGCATCGATCCTATGTCATCCTACCTCATGCAAAGGGCACACTCAAAGTCAGTTACATCTATCACGAGCTCTGGACTTCCTCCTATGTCAGAGTCCGTGTTCCTTTGAGGTGAGGAATCTGTCTCTGAAAACATTGAAAATACTATTGTTAACACTTGCACATCTGGTTAAGAGCATGCACTAACTATTTCCTCTGGATAAAATGTGTCACACCGATATAACAAGTCAAGCTAGGCAGGAATAGCTCTGGTCCAAGTAACAGTATATAGCAATGATTATCTGGACAGTAAGCAGGAGTCAAGGTTAAAGTTACCCCAAAATATTCTAAGCTATTGTGGACTATGAAGTCCTTGTAGGATTGACTATTTAAACTGTTCTGTAATCTTAAAGCTAATATGTTCATTTCATCACTAATTTTAAGCTGTGCAAATTTTTTTTTAAAAATAGACTGAATATTAGTTAACCTTCTATCAATCAGGAGTCACACACTCTGTGACAAAACAGCTTCCTGACCTTTCTTGGGAATTTTTCCAGGGGTGTCATTCAGGTCCTGTGCGTCCTCTGAGTCATTTGGAAACTGTCTCTTTAGACCAGTGCTGGGTGCTGCTGGAAGGATACTTTCCAACATTGCTTTATCCTCTTCTTGGTGTAGTCCCAGTATAAAATATAACACTGAAGGACTGGTATTTCTAAACACATCGGATTTCTCTGATGAATTCTGGTAAGTAGGAAAAAAGAATCCTGAATATTAAAGAATATTATCTTTCTCACAGCACGAGAGAAAAAAATTCATGCAGTCACCCTCCTTAGAAGGCTTTGGAAAAAAGAGGGCTTATATACTCTTCCTTCACAGTTGGTTTCATCTGTTAACTTCCAAGATGAGCTTTATACACTTTTCATGGTAAAATGCCAGATAGTTTCTTCCTGTGACAGATCAATGGAACCTCAGTCTTCGTATATTTCAAATCAACCCCCTGCTTTCTTTTCTCCAAGCCAAAAAATAGTTTCAAGTCTCCTGATGTTTGGAGATGTTGTAAAACTTTCTTTCAATCCTCAGTCATTTTCATTACTTCCACTAACTTCCTTTGAAAGTTTCATCCCTCAAGTAGAGGAGCTAGAACTGGCCTTGAGAAGTACTTCTACCAGAATGCCACAGTCTGAATAACTTGTAAACATTCAAAATGGAGGAATGACATAAAGCTTAATCAAAATAACACTGACAAACACTTGCACCTCATACCTGAGAACTCCCCACAGCACCACCTTCTTGGGTGTTTATACGCCTGTGATGCTGAGCCTGCAATGTGCTGTTCAATAGTCCGCTTTGGATGGGAGGGGTGAAATTTTGATGCACATTTTCTGAAGCTGGAAAAAACACCTCACACGTTACCTATAAAATTGCCAAGAAGAAAGAATACTTAAAACACTTCTGAAAAATATATACTATGCCTTAAAGATTCAGAAGAATCTATGAGGCAAAAACAGGCCTAAAGTATTGAAAAGAGTAATGGCCATATTCCAACTGCCAATATTTTAAAATTCAAATGTTTCAAAACCACAGTCAACGTTTTAAGCATTTTACCTCCCCGCTCCTTTCCATCTTGGTCTTACAACATATGAGCATTACAGTTCCTTCCTGTCTGGTCTTTACACATCTGCTACAGAGAATCTCCCCCAAAGTCTAATGGATAAGAGAGAAAAGCAGGGTGTAGAGGTTGCAGGGGGTCCCGGGTTGAGTCTAAGCTGTGATCACCAGGACTGAGATATTTCTAGAGGGCTGATCAATTTATAAGAAAGCAGACGAGCCACCTAGGAAAGCATGTTAGAAGAAGAGAAGGTGATGGTTTAAGAACCATGGACCAGCTTAGCTTTTGGTGGTGGTGGGAAGTAACTGCCAATTACTGGGTGGTCCTGCCAAACCTCATGGACTCAGCTGAATCCACGGGCTTGAGAGGCAAAAGGAATGACTGAACCCTAACAAAGAATCCCCCTACTTGTTCATGTGACAAGTGCGTCCACCATAACCTGTGACCTCTGCAGCAGTGAAGGACAGCAGCTCAGCAGGAACCCAGTGTCCGCAGCACTGGCTCTGAGGCGCGTCAGCAGAGCGGCAGAAGGCTGCCAGGGAGGGTACCAGGCTTCCTGGGCATCAATGGGCTGCTATCGTTTGCACTGTCTCTCATAGATCTCTAACAGCCACAGAATGCTGGAGGGAAAAACATCATGTCTGAAGAAGTACCAGACAGACAAGAACCCACAAGACCTAAATTCTGGTCCTGAAACCTCTGGGAATCTGTTTAGCCTTCTTGAGCTTAGGCTGAATTCTTCATGGCACTGTTGTAAAGATCAGTTGAGATGAGATATGTTAAGATTCTTGTGAAATTTGCAAGTGGGACAAAGCAGGCAGAAATGGTTAAAATAGCAGAACTGGAGATCACTATTATTTTGACAAGTGGGAACAATGGCCAAAACCAATGAGAGAAAATTTAACAGGCTTAACAAAGACCAATCAACCGCACAAGGAAAGGATAAACATATTACTAGAAAGTTCTCATTTAAAAAATCTAGGCGTCTTGGCTAACAGTTCAAATAAAAGCCAATGGTGTGATGGTATCTGGCTAAAAATAAACACACCCCATGAAGTGAACACAAGGGAAAGTAAAGTTCACTGTTGGATGTAGGTGCTGAAATTTGGGCTACATTAGAATGCACCCAGAGGCAGAACCCTCACAAACCCTTGCATAAGAAAAGAATGTTTGGTCCAAAGTATGATGTAACACAAAGGCAACAGCTGCTCTCAAATATCTAAGATGGCTTAAAATGAAGGAAGTGGAACAGTCATTTTCTCTTGCTCTAGAAAAGAAAACTAGAACTGTTAAACGGAAATGACAGGGCAAACGTATGGTAGAAGTTAGCAATAAATAGTGTTAAAATAGAGAAACACCGCCATAAAAACAAGAGCTCCTGGTCACTGGCAGTGCTAAAATTGTGTTACTATTACACAGGCTGCTCCATAGAGTAGATCCCTACATTAAGTGTGACGATGACCTCGAAGAAGACTGCACGAATGATCTGCATGAAAGAGCAGATATTTCTTCATCGTGCTGGCGAAGCTTCACTGAAAGGGTGAATCAACCTATGAAGTTGAATTGCTCTCTTTTGCGTACAGCACGTCTTCTATAGGGCACCTACACAAATGATCACACTTAAAAGTACAAACTCTAGGAAGCAACACTTTGCCTCCCCAGACACAGACATCAACCTTGCCTCACCTAAGACGTGTCATTCTTTCAACAGAATTGAGATAAGTGTGTGCTGTCTCATGAAACATTCTGCTTCATTGATGGATAGAAGGTACTGAATTGCATGAACTTTATCATTAGTGTGGGTTTGACAATATCACTGTCATGAATATTCAGAATTGTATTTTTGTTCATTTTATATATAAGAGTTACTCAGCATGGAAGGCTATAAATAAGAGAAAGAAAAAAGTCATTTATAAGAAATCACACCTTCTGTGCTTCTTTCTTCAGTGAGTTACATTCAGGATTCAAAGCAAGGCAATGGAGAAATTCCTTCAACACTTCCTTAATTCTTCCCAATCCAGAAAGAGCCTGAGCTTTCACACGATGTCCCTGGATTCATCAAAAGATTAGATATACGTTTTTAAAATGGTGTGGTTATACGTATGCTAACATACAAACAGCCCTGAAAAAAAATCACTAGAACTATTAGTTTTTCTTTCATATTAAGTAGAATAAACAAATGCCAACCAAGAACGGCTGGAGTTGGAGCTCTGCTGCCTTAGAAACGGAGCAGACTTGAATGTCTCGTTAATGGAACCCACTATCAGGACACAGGCATCACCACGCCTGGAATGTGGGCCCAAAGCAGTTCCCAGGGGCACGCGAGCGGACTGGCTGCCTACCAACTTTAAATTCATTCCGTGATCACAGGTCATGACCACGTTCCTGTCTTTAGGGAGTGTAGTGTCATGAAAAAAGACAGATAGGACAGGAAATAACCGTAACATAAGCGTAATATTCAAAGTGTCATAACAAAATTAACAAATTGCAGTATGGATCAGTACTTTCCAACAACATTGTTTTTGCTTCATGGGTGCAATGTTATGTCAAATTCTTAAACATATGGTGGTTTATTTGTTTTATGAGGTCACGTGTTACACGTGCATTTGGGGTCTGTTGCTGTCACCATCTATTTTAAGTCTTTTTCTTCTGTTGGACTTTTTCTTGTTGATCCCGGGTTCTATGTGCATATGTAAGAAAGATGGACTGTGTCCAGCGGGTTTTCTCTGATACTCAGTCAGAACCTCTGTCCACGTAGACTTCATTGCTGAATGGAAGACGTATTGGGTCCTTTGTCTACACAAGTGAGACCTATTGGGGAAATTTCATTTTCAGGTGTGTGGCAGGGGAGCCAGGCCTTAGCTGGGAGTCCCTTATACCAGGATTTAGAGGGACTTAGGAGGACCCACATGCACTGGCAGCCATACTTTCCCCAGGGAGTTTCTCTAAACGCTTTGCAGAGGGAAGCCTGTGATTGTTTTCCCTCTACAGCTCTGCATAGCGGAGTGAACTGGTACTGTCAAGCAAACCTCATTTCTCACTCCTTTCCCCTAGAGCCTCAATCACATCAAATCCTCTCTCAAGACTGTATTACGACCTGAGTTCAATCCCCATTTGAAATGTAAAGTCTTCTACTTTTTCTTCTACTCATGCACATTCCAAACATGTGTTGGATTTTCTAATCCCATTCAACATTCCCCAATCATTTCAGTTATGCACTTATCCTTGTTTTTAATTTCTGTCCCATTTTATTAAAGTATAATTTATATATAATAAAATCCACCCATTTTAAACGTGGAATGTGATGAGTTTTTCTAGTTTCATACCACTGTGTTCACAAATGGCCAGATGTAAAGGCCTATTTTCAGGTCCCTATTTTAAATGACTTCTTTCTCTATTGTTTTAAATGCCATAAATGTGCCAATGGTGACCAGTTTCTATCTCCAGCACCATTTCTAACATTTGCTAATGATCTATTCATTGTATCACTTATCTTCCAGCTCTCTGGGAGATCAGCCATTTCAAAAGACATGACAAACATTTTGGACAATATGTCCTCAGTATTATCCTTGAGCTCCCCAAAAAGCCTAAAATGTACTTCCAGCCATCAAAGATTCATTTACAGAATTCTTTTAATTTTTGGTCAACATTTGAAATTTTAGTAATTTTCTTATTCTCCTTCTAAGAGTGGGTCCAGTTTTTATGCAGCCTGAAGCTTACACAATTTGGAATGTCCTTTTAAAGAAAAAGTATAAAATTATGAATAAGAAGTACCCAGGGCCCCTCTTAGGCATTATGCAAGTAAGGGGACCTGACTCTCAAGCTTCAGTAGCTTCTAAATTTATTCTGTCTGCTTATCAAAAGTTTTAAGAGAATAATACTGTCTTATATACAGAAAGCACTTCACAGGTTGACGTTTTTCACACAAGCACACATACTGTCAACCAGTATTTGCATTTTTGACACTGTATACATACACGTCTATTAACTGAATTACCTAATTTGCAAACAGCTTTAAATCTTACAGGTTCCCTGTTTGGGTAAGATCAAAATTACCATGTGCCTGTTTATATTTCTGTGTACGGGCAAATATTCTGTTACCACTGGCATGTCTCCATTAGCTCCAGAAGCTCTGAATCAGTATGAGCCATGCCTGGCTGCTTACAAGAACAGATTTGCCTGGGTGAAACACACTGCTGTAATAGCCCCAACTGGAATCTGGATGTTGGTTCTACAAGTGCTTCCATGTCATCTTCACCCACGGTTGGCGAATTTCCTCTTCCCCTCAGTCCTTTCAACTTACCTCCCAGTGTCACTCCTTCCTTTATCCTGTAGTAATCATATTAACCTGGAAATAAATTTCTATCCTTTATTATATTAAAGTGATTTATCAGGGTACGTTTCTAAAGAAGGTGTTCTTCACTAGGCATTTATCAAAAATTGAGATCCATAGATTTGCAATGAACCCTAAAGATATTACCAAAATTCCAAAGGCTAGAGATTCATTTGCTGCCTCTCTAACATACAATTGCCATGTAACTTTTTAGTAATTAAGTCTGTCTTTTATTGGAGACACACTGCCAATATTTTAGCTCAGAGATCAATACTGCGGAGAAGAATCTAGCTTCAGAGGCCAGTAGGTCTATCATCAGTCAGAAACACTAGACTTACACTTCACAGCAATTAAGGTTCAATCATTACCGACAGAAATTACCTCAGAAGAATAAAAGATCAAGGGACAGGGGAAAAGGCATTAGAAAAAAGGAATAGAGATGTTTTTAGTGAAGCAAACAAGCAACAAAATAGATTTGTGGGTTTGGTCCAACAAACATTTGCTTCCCATCCTTCAGTTCATCCCCAAATCCAATTTAACACTCAATATAATCTGAAAACATTTTAATGGTTAGATGGGAGGAAAGAAGGAAGGAACGGAAGGAGGGAGGGAGGGAGTGAGGAAGGAAGGAAGGCTACATCCATCTTATTTATTAACCAGAGTTAATGCTTCTTCAACGTTTCTAAAATAAAGATGATAAAAAGTAATATATCAGGAGAAAAATTACTTTTTATTATTAGCTCATAGAGCATGCTATAGGTATTAATTTCATCACAAGTCCTTTAAAACTTTAAAATCTCTTATGAGTGTCAAATTCAAAGATTCGTGAAAAAAGCAACAACTTTTATTCTTTGCTTTCTTGCTCTTCAAGGACAATGTAAGCTATCATTATCAAGTTAGCAAAGCTTATTTTGTGTCATTAGAGGAAAAAATATTAGACCTTTCCAAGACAAAGACTCAAATTATTCCAAAACACATAGAAAAAGTTCACCCTTTTCCTAACACCCTTTATATGCCCCTGGCATCTTAGGGCCGTAGTGTTAACCACGATTCTGATATGACCTTCCTATTTAAAGTGTAATTTTAAACATTTCCTCTTTACCTACACATGTCTACAATTCTAGCATTTTGTTTATAGCTTTATTTTGTGCAGAAGGCATATCATCCAGCTAAATATCTGTGAAGAGCAATCTAAACTTGCGTTTCTTCTGTACATGCAGTTGGAGACTCAGTCTGTTACACTGAGTTGTTTTCCTGTGAACTGGATTGCTACATTTAGACTACTATAATTTGAGGGAAGGTACCTAATCACAATGATCTTACTTTATTCTTAAGAAAATCGCATGAACTTACATTTATTATCCCAAAGCCAACCATACAAATACCTTAGTCAAGAGAGGTACAATCTGACAAACAATACTGGCATCCTGCAGAGCCTGCTCGTGGTTCTTCATGGTTAAATATAACTCTGCTCTCAACAGCAATAATGAATTATCCCCAGGAGCTGAAAGACATGAGGAACAGAAACAAATAACAATGACTGCATTTAAAAACCAATCATCTTTAACTCTTTCACAATACTAAGTTAGAAAATAAACATAAAGGCAAAATAAACAATTCCTTCCTCCAACACTATTTAGAGTTGAGTAGTTTGATACATATATTTTACATTGCTTCTTTCACTCTCTGTGTGCAAAGACACACAGAAACTGAAAGTGAAGGGATGGAAAAAGATATTCCATGTCAATGGAAACTAAATAAAAGCTGGGTAAAAGACTGTAATAAGAGACAAAGAAGGTATATAATGATAAAGGGGTTAATCCAATAAAAGGATATAATTAATATTTGTAAGTACTTATGCACCCACATAGGAGCACCTAAGTATATAAAGCAAATGTTAACAGATCTAAAAGGAGAAACAGACAGCAATACAATAATAGTAAAGGGGCTTTAATATCTCATTTTTATCAATGGACAGATCAGCTAGACAGAAAGTCAATAAGAAAACATTGACCTTAAACAACACATTACACCAGACAAACATAATAGATATACGATCATATACAGGACATTCCATCCAAAAGCAGAATACCCATTTTTCTCTAGTGCACATGGAACATTCTCCAAGACATATCATATGCTAGACCACGAAGAAAGTCTTAATAAATTTAAGAAGACTAAAGTCATATCAAGCATCTTTTCCAACCACAATGGTATGAAACTAGAAATCAATTACAAAAAGAAAACTGGAAAATTCACAAATATGTGCCCATTAAATAATGTTACTAAACAACCAGTGGCTCAAAGGAGAAATCAAAAGAGAAATTAAAAAATTCCTTGAGACAAATGAAAATGAAAATACAACATACTGAAACTCATGGTAAGCAGCAAAAGCTGTTCTAAGAAGGAAATAGTGATAGATGCCTACCTACATCAAGAAACAAGAAAATTTTTTCAAATTTGAGTTTTGGATTTCTCCAGACAGATACCTATGAGTGCAATTGCTGGGTCATAAGGTAGTTCCATTTTCAGATTTTTGAGATACTTCCATACTGTTTTCCATAGTGGAAACTAATTTAAAAAAAAATGTTAACAACAACAACAACAACAAAATAGTAGAAAACAACCTGAGCTAACTAAAAAAAGAAAAAAGAAAAAAAAAGAAACAAGAAAAATCTCAAGTAATCAACCTAACTTTACATCTCAAGCAACTAGATCAAATGCAACCCATAACAAGTAGAAGGAGATAAGAATGACCAGAGCAGAAATAAATGAAATAGAAACTAAAAGACAATAGAAAAGATCAACAAAACTAAGAGCTGGTTTTTCAAAAAGATAAACAAAATCGACAAACCTTTAGCTACATTCACCAGGAAAAAAAAAGAGAGGACTCAAATAAATAAAATCAGAAATGAAAGAGGAGATGTTACAAATTATACCACAGAAATACAAGGGATCATGAGCGACTACTACGAACAATTATAATCAGTAAGTTTTACAATCTAGAAGAAATGAATAAATCTTGCACCACTATCTTATATCATCCACAAAAAATTAACTCTAAGTGGATTAAACACTTGAATGTAAGACCTGAAACCATAAAACTCCTAGAATACAGGCAGTAACCTCCTTGACATAAGTCTTGGCGATGATTTCTGGGATTGGACACCAAAAGCAATGGCAACAAAAGCAAAAACAAATAAGTGAGATTACATCAAACTAAAAAGCTTCTGCTCAGCAAAGGAAACCATCAACAAAATGGAAAGGCAACTTTTGGAACAGGAGAAAATATTTGCAAACCACATATCCAATAAGGGGTTAATATCCAAAATATATAAGGAACTCACACAACTTAACAGCAAAAAGAACAAACTATCCAATTTAAAAATGAGTAGAGGATCTAAACTGGTATTTTTTCCAAAGAAGAAATACAGATGGTCCACGGGCACATGAAAAGGTGCTCAACATCACTAATCTTCAGGGAGCTGCAAACCAAAACAATGAGATATCACTTCACACCTGTTAAAATGGCTATTAGTGAAAAGACAAAAAAATAACAAGTATTGGAGACGATGTGGAGAACAGGAAACTCTTGTATCCTGTTGGTGGGATTGCACCAATTTACATTCTCACCAACAGGATACAAGAGTTCCCTCTTCTCCACATCGTCACCATACTATGGAAAACAATATGGAGGTTCCTCAAAAACTTAAAAATACAACTACCTTATGACCCAGCAATTCCACTCCTGGGTAGCTATCCAAAGAAAACAAACACACGAATTTGAAAAGATATATCCACCTCCAAGTGTCCATCGACAGATATTCATTTTATTATGGATAAAAAAATGGTATATATACAGTGGAATATTATTCAGCCACAGAAAAGAAGGAAATCTTGCCATTTATAACAATATGGATGGACCCTGAGAGCATTAAGTGAAATATGCCAGACAATGAAAGACAAATACCATATGATCTCACTTATATGTGAAATCTAAAAAACAAAACAAAACAAAAAAACAAGCTTAGAGAAATCAGAGAACAGAGTAGCGGTTGCCAGAGGTGGGAAGTAGTAGGTGGGGGAAATGACTGAAGTGGGTCAAAAAGTACTAACTTCCACTTATAAAATAAATAAGTCATGGGCATGTAATATACTCGAATAGCTTGGTGACTCTAGTTAATAATACCGTATTGCATATTTGAAAGTTGTTAAGAGGATGGATCTTAAAAATTCCCATCACACAAAAAAATTTATCACTATGTATGATGACAGATGTTAGACTTATGGTGATCATTCTGCAATAAATACAAATATTGAATTATGCTGTAAACATGAAACTAATGTTGTATGTCAATTATACCTCAAAAAAAGTCAATTGGAAATGTTAATCTGTTAATTATGATCTGTAATGAGATTTTATATATTTTGTCTTTGAAAATACACATAGGTACTATAAAATAACTGATGTCAATCCACATATGATTTCAGATTGAACATTTCATTGCTTCGAAGGCATTTATAGAATTCTGTTAGATTCTTTTGTTAGATATTTGCCTTTTTAGTATGTCACTATATACTATACATAATTGCAGATTAATCATTTCCAACTGAAGATTAAGTGAAAACTCCTCATTGCACAGTTAAATGCATTTTGAAATACAGAAATCTCATTTGGAGTTTTTTTGGAACTCTAAAAAAAAAAAAAAAGAAAAAATGCTGTTGGAACTATAGTGTGAGCTTGGGAAATACACCTGCTGCACATTTGTGTGAGAATGGAGGTCTTCCGGTATCCCATCTTGTTCCCACTTTGCTAAAGGTGATTCTCTTCTTCAAAGCAATCATATCTCATGCAAACAATTAGCTTTGACTCTTGCATTCTAATATTTATACCTATTGTTTCCTTTTACTCTCATGTTGCAATAATAGTGGTGATAGTGGACATTTTTCTCTTATTGTTAAATTTTAAAAGAATGTATCTAAGTATGTTTGCTATAAGCTTCTGAGAGAGAATATCAAATTTGATAAGTTCTCTCATATTTCTAGCAATCTATGAGGGCATTATAACAAGTAGGTGTTGAATTTGGTGGAATGCTCTTTCAGCATCTGCAAGATTACCAGTAGTATATCTTCCTCTATAGTGAATTACATTGAAAGATCTGTCTAAGGACTGCATTATCCTTATATTCCTTGGAAAAGCTTTCTTAAGTTTTTTATTAGTTTCAGGTGTGCAAAACAATGTACTAGTTAGACATTTATCATTTATATCCCTCACACAGTGACAACCCCCTCACCCCACCTACTACCCTTCTGACATCGCACACAGCCATTACACTTCCACTGTCTCTATTCCTAATGCTGTACTCCACTTCTTGTAAATATGTGTGTGTGTATGTGTGTGTGTGTGTGTGTGTGTGTGTGTATATATATATATATATATATATATATATATATATAAAATTGTAATTAACATTCATTATTGTTCAGCTGCAGCTTCAGGTGTACAGTGCAGTGATCAGGCATCTACATCATCCCTGAGGTGGTCTCCCAAATGGGACCAGTGTCCATCGGATACCCTACAAAATCTTTACATTATTGATTACATTCCCCAAGTTGATTTTCGTATCCCAGTGACCATCTTGTGGTTACCGACTGTGCTTTCTAATCCCCTCACCTTCCCCTTTATCCCCACCCCCACTCCCATCTAGCAACCCTTCGTTTTTCCTCTATGTCTCTGAGACTGTTTCTGATTAGATCATTAATTTCTTTTTTTCAGATTCCACATATAAGTGAGATCATATGGTATTTGTCTTTCTCTGTCTGACTTATTTCACTTAGCATAACGTTCTCTAGGTCCATCCATGTTGTTGCAAATGGTAAGATTTCATTCTTCTTTATGTCTGCGTAATCCTCCATTGTATAAATGTACCACAGTTTCTTAATCCAGTCGTCTACCGATGGGCATGTATAGTGCTGAAATAAACATAGGGGTGTATAAATTTTTCTGAATTAAGAGTTTTTGATTTCTCTGGATAGATACCTAGGAGTGGAATTGGAGGGTCACAAGGTAGTTCCATTTTCAGATTTTTGAGATACCTCCATACTGTTTTCCATAGTGGCTGCACCAATCTGCTATCTCACCAACAGTGCACAAGGGTTCCCTTTTCTCCACATCCTCTCCAGCACTTGTTTGTTGATTTATTGATGATAGCCATTTTGACTGGGATGAGGTTATATCTCATTGTGGTTTTTATTTGCATTTCTCTAATGATTAGTGATGTTGAGCATTTTTTCATATGTCTGTTTGCCATCTGTATGTCCTCTTTAGAAAAATGTCTCTTCATGTCCTCTGCCCATTTTTTAGTTTGGTTGTTTGTTTTTTTGGAGTTGAGTTTTTTATAAATTTGAGATATTAACCCCTTATCGGATATATCATTGGCAAATATCCTTTCCCATTCAGTAGGATCCCTTTTTCTTTTATTGATGGTTTCCTTTGCTGTGAAAAAGCTTTTTAGTTTGATGTAATCCCACATGTTTATTTTTTCTCTTACTTCCCTTGCCCAAGGGGATATATCAATAAAAATCTTACTCCGGGTAATGTCTGTAAACTTTCTTCCTATATGGAAAAGCTCTTCTTGACCTCAAGTCATTTTACATTGCTGGATTCAAAATTCTAAAAAAATTAATTAAGGTTTTGGCATCTATGTACATATGTAAGTCTAGCCTATAATTTTTTGCTGTGCAAGTGCTACCTGATTGTAGTATGAAGATTATACTAACCTTATGAACTGAGATGAAAATCTTTCCATATTTTTCTATGATATTAAATCAGATGGGAGTTAATTGTCCTTGAAAGTTTGAAATTGAAATGCTACTCATGGATTTTCTTGTGAAAAAGGCACCAAGGCTAAGCAATAACTTTATATTAATTTCTTTTATGGTTACTGATCCATGTCAGGCTTTTACTTCTTCCTGGATCAATTTTGGTAATTTATAGTTTCCTTAAAATTGTCCTTTTTACATAGGTTTAAAATCTGTTATATTCTTTTATATTGCAATTATGTTTCTTTCATTCCTGATGTTATTTATGCTTTGTTTCTTCGTCACATTTGCCAAACATTAGTTCTTTTCCTGTTCTTCTCAATGAACCAGTTTCTGACTTCTTAACCCACTTGGGTTTTTTTGTTTGTTTGTTTCACTAATATCTTCTTCATCATTCATTTGTTTATACTTTATGTTAGCTTCATTGATCTTCAGAAAGTTTCCTGAGTTAAAACAAACATTTATATTTATTTTTAATCCTTTTCTAATCAAGTTTCTACTCACATTTTAAAAGCTGCTTTTACCAAAGTCCAAAAGCAATAAAATTTGTTTCCCATACAGACACTGAATGAATCACACTGTTTTCTTTGTTGACTTCTATCTACCATTTGGCAATCCATTTATGAAGGCAGCACTTCATAATTTAATCTTTTAAACATTCCAAATAAGTCTCTACACATCTTCTAAACATTAAGCCTTAAACTGAATAAAACTAAGCCTTAAACTGAAATAAACTGAGGAACCACTCAAAAATAAAACTGAATAACTAAGCCTTAAACTGAATAAAACTGAGGAACCACTCAAAAATAAAACTGAATAATTAAGCCTTAAACTTAATAAAACTAAGCCTTAAACTGAAATAAACTGAGGAACCACTCAAAAATAAACAAAAGAGAAAAAACCTTAAAATTCTTTGTGTGGAGAAATCATACAGAAGAAAAATGCACATGTGGACCTTCCAAAACACTGATATGTTTCAGAGGGTTTACCCCTGTATGGGGAAGAGTCAGACAGAGGACAGCATGAGAACCAGGCTTTGTGAGAAAGATAAGAATCTAATCCCAATGTTTGTGCTCAGGGCTGATCAAAGACTCTTCTCCAATTCCAACCCAGAGCCATGCTGTGCTGGGAGCCAGGGTTACTGCTGTAAAATCTGCCAAATGAGAGGGAAGAAGTGAGAAATGGAGAACTGTACAAGTGTTATTTTTGCAGGGTTGAATGGATTGACACACAAAGCAATGACAATTGGGCAGTGTCCCTGGTGATTAGAAAGAATGAATGGCAATACTCATTGGTTATTTGCTCAAACTGATGTTGGACCTACAAAATTTAATCCACAAATCTTAAATATGTGAACTTTTACATATGTATACACCCGTGTAATCACCACCCAGATCATTTCCAGGACCTAAGACGGTTCCTTTTGTACACTCACCACTGAGTATACCTCTCCTAAGGTAACTACCATTCTCGCCTCTATCACTATGGATTACTTTAGTCTGTTTTTGAAGTTCTTACGCGTGGAGTTATATAACTGAAATATACTCTTTTGTATCTCTCACTCAGTGTCATTCTGTGAGATTCATCCATATTGTTGTATGTCTCAGTAGTATTTAAGAAAATAAACTGCTGCGTAATATACTGTGTGACTTATTTATTCCTACTGGTGGGTTGTTTCTCAAATGTTTTTGGCATATATAAATAAAGCTATGAACATTTTTGTACAGTAAGTCCTCACTTAATGTCATCAATAGATTCTTGGAACTGTGGTGAAACAACATAAAACAAAACCAGTACTACCATAAGCTAACTAATATAAACAAGAGTTAAGTTCCCATGGCATCTCATTACAACAAAACGACTTTGAATAAAACGACGTTATTTAAGGACTATCTGTCTTCTGGTGAACATAAACATTCATTTCTATTTGGTATAAACTCAGAAGTGGAAATATGTTTAGCTTTAGTACATACTCCCAAACGTATTTCTTAACTTGTACCAATTTACACTTCCACCAGCAATGTAAGAGTTTCAATTGTTTCAAAACTAGGCACTGTCAATCTTTTTCCTTTTAACCATTCTGCAAGGTACATAGTAATATCTTATTTTAGTTTGTTTGCATTTGATCACTATTTATGTTGATCACCATTTCATGTTCATTCCCCATTTTGAGATCTAGTTTTATAAAGCATCTGTTCAAGTCTTTGCCTATAATTTAGACAGACTGCCTTTTTTGTTTTTGAACTGTAGGCCTTCTTTCAATGTTCTGGATTTACATTCTCAATAAGATATATATAACAAATACACTTCACCTTTTCACCTTTGGAGGTCTCTGAGGAACAGAAGTTCTTCATTTTAATTAAATCCAGTGTATCTATTTTCTTTATAATTATGCTTTTTGTGTTTTCAGAAATAATTGCCTATCCCGAGTTCATGAAAACAATCCCCCATTTCTTTTAAATATATTATAATTTCAGCGTGTGAGATAGGCATCCAGGATCATTTTTTTTTTCCCATCTGGATAAGCAAATGACTCAGACTATTTAGAAGACTTTTTTCTCCCCTGAATTCCATTGGCATCTTTGAAGTAAATCAAGTGGACTTGCATATGTGAGAGTCCGTTTCTGAGTGTCTACCCTTGGGCCAACACAACTCGGTCCTAATTACTGCAGCATTATAGTAAGTCTTGATATCTTATAATATAAATTTTCCAGGTTTGTTATTTTTCTTCAGTATCACCTTGGCCATTCATCAATTTCTACCAAAACCATTGGCAGAGATTCTGACTGAGGTTGCACTGAATTTATAGTTCAGTCTTCAGAAAACTGGCATCTTACCAATACAGAGTTTTGCAACCCATAACATATCTTTTAATTTATTTAAGCCTACTCTCATTTCTCCCAAAAATGTTTTGTATTTTCAGTGTAGAGGGTCGTGTACATCTTCCAGATATTTCAGGAATTTCTTTGTTATAGAAATGGGCTATTTTAAAATTTTTTTTTCTATTTTTTTGCTAAGTATATATAGGTATCATTGATCTTCCTATATTGACCTTATATTCAGCAATCTTGCTAATTCACTTATAGTTTCTAATAGTTCCAATATTCTTCTGGAGTTTCTGTGTACTCCATGTCACCTATAAATACTAGTAGTTTTATTTTTCCAATCTGGATACCTTTTTATTTTCTCCTTATTGCACCCGGATCTTCAGTACAATGTTGAATTGCAATGAACACACTTGTCACCTTTCTTTCAGCGAGAAAACATTCACTATTTCATCATTACTATGGTTGTTATCAATTTTTGTAGATACTCTTTAATGTATTAAGAAAGTCCCCTTTTATTCCTAGTTTCCTGAGAGATTTTTAACGTGGGTCATGTGATTTTCCTCCTTTATTGTGTAGATGTGGATTACATTGGCCTGTAATTGGCCTGTAATTAGATGTGAATTACATTGGTTGATTTACAATGGTTAAACATAATAACATTCTCCTTGATCACGATGTGTTGTTCTGTAAGTGTTATTACTGGATTCAATTTGCTAATATTCTGTTCAGGATTTTTGTATCTATGCCCATAAGAAACATTGGAATGTATTTTTTCTTTCTTGTCATTGATTTTCGCTCTTTCCTTTATTTCCTTCTTTCTACTTCCTTTGGATTCAATTTCCTTTTCTTCTTCTAGCATCTTGAAATAGAAGCCTGGAGATCACCAATTTTCAACTGTTCTTTCATAGTATAGGCATTTAAAGCAATACATTTCTAAGAACGGTTGCAGTGACCTCCCATAGTTTTTGATATTTGTATTTTCATTATCATTCATCTGAAATATTTTCTAATTTTCTTTATGATTTCTGATTTGACCTGTAAGTTACATACATAAAAATGCACTGCTTAATTTCCAAATACATGAAGATATTCTCGTTATTTGTGATTGAATTTTAGTTTAAGTCCACAATGTTCAAAGAGCATGTATTGTCTGATTTCAGTTTTTTAATATTTGTTGCAACTTGTTTTATGGCCTAACCCAGGGGTTGGCAAATACAACCACACGCCAAATCCAGTCCGCTGCTTATCATCACATGAACGTGAACAGATGGTATATTCTGCAGTAGCTGTATATGGCACCATATATTAATTAAACCAAAATGAAGTATGTTGTTCCAATTTATGTCCTTACTTTTCTATCCTTATTTTATTAGCTACTACGAGTTTTCTTCAAAATCTCCAATTATCTCTACTATTAGTTTTTTCCCCTTTAGCATGTGTGTACACATGATTTTGGCATACAAATTTAAGAATGTTCCTTATTTTCTGTTGAATTGACCTACAGATCATAAACATCTCCATCTCTCATGATACGCCTTGCATTAAAGAGTACCTTACCCGACAGTTATTTCACCATAGCAGGTCTCATTTGGTCGGTCTTTGTGCACTATCTTTTGCCATCCTATTAATTTCAACCTTTTTGTGTCCTTATACCTAATATTTATATCATGTGTACCTCATGCAGCAGTGTTTTGTTTAATCTATTGTGCCAACATTTGTCTTTTAACTGGAATATTTAGATCATTTACATTTAATGCAAATGAAGCCCCATTTTTCTATTTCTTTTCCAGCTGTCCCACTGATTCTCTGCTGTTTTAGTCTTCCTTTTTACTTTTTTTTACATTAATCAGTATTTCTTTATTATTCCAGCATAGATTTTTAATTTTATCTTCTTTTATTGTCCTTTCAGTGGCTACCCAAGAGATTACAATATGCAAGCTTTATTTATTAGTATATTTTAATATTTTTACCACATCCAAAACAATGCACAGACCACATAACAATTTAACTTTAGTTACTCATCCTGGCTTTGTGCTATTGCTACATGGCTTACTTTTACATATGTTATAAATATCACAAAATATTGTTGTTGTCACTTGAAATAATCAATATTCTCTTATATTTATTCATATACATTTACCTTTTCTAATGGTCTTCACTCTTTTCTTTAGTTCCATGCTTCCATCTGGATCACTTCCTTTAACCTGAAGAAGTCCCCTTGGTACCTCATGTAGTACCATTCTGATGGCAATAAAAAGCCTTCAGCTTTATTTCTTTGGATTAAAGCATCTTGATTTTGTCTTCATTTCTGAAAGATAGTTTCAGCCAGGTAAAGAAATCCAGGTAGGCTTCCCACCCCACCCCATCCCCCTTCAGCACCTTATAGATGTTATTGCATTATCTTCTAGTTTTAGTAATTTTGTTGTAAAGTCAGCTGTCAGTCTTATTATGACTCCTTTGAAGGAAAATGTCCTGTCTTTTTAAACTGCTTTTAAATTTCTCTTTACCTTTGATTTTCAGTAACCTGACTATAACACAGTCAGATATGTTGTTTGTAGTGTAAGTTTTTGTGTTTATCCTGTTGGGCTTACTGAGCTTCTTGATTCGGTGAGCTAAAGTTTCTTGTCTGATTCGGAAAATTCTCAGCCATTTTTCTTCAAATATTTCTCTTAACCCTTCTTCCTCTCTCCTCTTCTGGGATTCAAATTTCATAGATTTCAGAACTTTAGTCTGTGTCCCACAATCTCTTACACTCTGTTTTGCATATTCTTTTTCTCTCTGTGATTCAGTTTGGATATTTTCTATTGATTTGTTCCTGAGTGTTCTCTTCCTGACTCTGACATATCTAGTCTGGTTTTTATAATTCTTCTAATTAATTCTCAAATTCAGATATTATATTTTGCAGTCCAAAATACCTATTTGGTTCTTTTTTAATTGACAGTTAACTACTGGATTCTTTATCTTTTCATACATTTATTTTTGTTTTAACATATTCATTACTTATTTTGAATTCCACTAACAGCTTATTGTCCAAAATTAGTCACACGGCTCTACCGAACCACAACAGGCCAGGAGTGCTATTCTACCTTGTTTGGGGAAGGCATAGAGATAGAAATATTTGGGGAACAGCATTAATAATTACCACACTTGGCTAGAATTACATTTAAATATCTGTCAGCCTGGGTTTAAATACAGGCATTTCGGATTCCAAATACTTCTGGTCTTTGTATCAAAATTTCTTCTGAGGGCTAATTTATCATGAAATTAATTTTTTTTCTAATGTTTAAACTAGGGAAGCTTGGCTTTCTTTTCTAATCTTTGAATGGAAAATGAACACTGAACATAGTAAGTAAAAGTTCTCATGATGAATTAACTGCAACAGCCTATGTTTTCAAAGCTTTTAAATTAAGATCTAATATATACATGGAAACATGACAAATCATGAGTATACTGTTCCATGAACTATCACAAAGTAAAGACAGCTTTGTATCCATCCTCTCCGTCAAGAAACAGAACATCACCACTACCCCACAGGTCTCTCTCATACTCCCAATAACTATCCTCTTTTTCTTCCCCAAAGGTAACCACTTCTCTTCTAACATGGTATAGTAATTTTGCCTGTTTGGACTTACAGATAAATAGAATCGCATGTTAGAAATACTTTTGAGTCTGGCTTCTTTCACTTCACATTATGTTTATGATTCATCCACATTATAGTGTGTAATTGTAGTTGGTTCATTTTATTTCTATATAGTGTTCCACAAAGACATCATAATATATTTACCCATTCATTCTAATCTTATTTGACGCTTGGGTTGTTTCTACTTCAGCACTATCTCTAACGATGATCTACTCTTCTGTACATTTATTCAGTGCATAATACAAGGTCTGACAATTAAGTTTGCGAAATTGTTGCAACGATGTTGCTAATATTTTATTGATATCAGAGGGATTATTCATTACGAGTTTGTACCAACAGGATAAACAGTTAACCAAGTTTACTATTTGGAAGTGCTGAAAAGGCTGTGTGAAAAAGTTAGATGATCTTAACTTTTTGCCAACAGCTCATGGTCCTTGCATCACGACAATGCACCAGCTCACACGGCACTGTCTGAGAGGGAGCTTTTAGCCAATAAACAAATAACTGTATTGGAACACACCTCCCTACTCACCTGATCTGACCCCTAGTGACTTCTTTCTTTACCCCGAAGATAAAGGAAATATTGAAAGGAAGACATTTTGATGACATTCAGAACAGCAAGGATAATACGACGATACCTCTAATGGCCATTCCAGAAAAAGAGTTCCAAAATTGCTTTGAAGGATGAACTCGGCACTGGCATCAGTGCATAGCTTCCCCAGGGGAGTACTTCGAAGGTGACCATAGTGATATTCAGCAATGAGGTATATAACACTTTTTCTAGGATGAGTTTGCAAATTTAATTTTCCAACCTCGTATGCATGTACCTCTGAAACTGCTTGGCCAAAAGTCATATTTAACATTTCCAGATACTCCCAAATTTCCAGGAATATAATTTGGAGAATGAAATGGGGTTAGTACAACAAAGAAACTGATTTATTAATTTTATTTAATTTTAATTAACAGAAATTTAAATTTAAAAACCTTAAAAGTGGAAAACTTTTAAGGTAATTTGAAACAACTTCAATATGTAAGTCTACTTCTTCAAACCTAAATTTTATGAAATCTACATATAGAGGGAGGTATTTCTGACAAAAATTTAGTGTCTGAATTGGGGTGGCCAGTAAATGAAAAATCACAGTGGATTTAGTTTTTTATAAAAGTAAAATCTGGATTTTTTTTTACATTGAAGATATGTTCAAATAATAATATTTGGATAAATAGCTGTCATGCAGGGTGTCATGCGGGGTCTCTGCTCCCGCTCCCCACATAAGAATGCAGGACATGGTGAGGCCAAAAAGGAACACCCACGGAGCCATAGATAGGGGAGTCATACCACTCACTGTAATCTCTCTGGCGGCTGGGTTGGAGACACAGGAAGCAGGAGCCACACTATCCACAACCTGCCATCCACTTCTCTGCCAACCAACCAACCCCACTTGCTGACTGCAATCCGCTGTGCTAACTGCAATCCCCGCTTGCCAGCTCAGCCACCATCACCTTGCTAGCCCCCATTTTCTGCTAGCGTAGCCACGGCAGTTATATTAGTGGCCAATGGCTCACTGGTTACAGCTGACGGCCAACTAGCCACAGCTGACAGCCATCCAATCACAGTTGATGGCCATCTACTACCTGAGCCAGCACCTTTCCACGTGAGGCCGAGAGCCTGGAAACTGCACTCCTGGCTCTGTCCCCACAATAGGATTAAAAAATATTCATAAAATAAGTTTCACCTGCTTCTTTTCACCTTTTAAAAATGTGGCTACCAGAAAATTTTAAATTACATGTGTTGCTTACATAACACTTCTAGTGGATTGTCTACTCCACACCATATATAAATAAACAAAAGAGTTGAAAACGCGAAAATACACAGCCTGTTAAAGTATGGATGTGTTGGTTGCAAAAATGGTACAAGATATTTGTTACATAAAGCTACTCTAGTCCAGCAGAGAATTCCCCAATTTAGATATAGGTGTGCCTTCTAAAAGAGAAAACCTTAACCCTGTTTAAAATAAAATGCACACTGACTATAACATACAAAAAGACTATTAGTAACGAAAGATTAAACAAAGTCTTGTGGACTAGTGATTTAGATCATATATACCGTTTCAAAACCAGTGAATTCAGAAAACAAATAACCTTACACACACACACACACACACACTTCTACGCCCAAAACAACTGTGAGTAGAGCATCCTCATCCAAAGTCAAATACAATGACCTTAGTTTGGTCTTTCTTTCAATTATATATTCTTAACAGGTGAGGGAGGGAGCGGGGGCGAGGAGGGAGCCTGGTGCTGGTCACAGACTTTACTAAATACATAAATAAATAAATAAATACACATGTACTAGTTCGTATAACTATCTAACAAGCTTATTACATCATAACAAAATGGAATGGCCTTCGAGTGAGAAAGGACAGAGCCAGACAGCATGAAGTGGTAAAAACAGAGTGGAAGGGGTCCCTTCCTGGATTCACTAGTTGACACCCCAAAGCAAATCCTGCCCCCCACCAAACACCCCTTCTGCACCTCCTCGAGTGGTTCCCAAGTGCATCACATAGTCCTAGCGCTGATGTAGGAAACTGTCTTAAATGATGGGAAACCTGAAGTCGGCACTGAACGGATCTCATCACAAGCTTCTCTTAACGGAACCCTCAATTTAGACAGGGACGTTTCAGAACTCTGATTTAGACAGACCAGTCATTTTAATAGAGAACCTGAAGAAATACCAAAATAGGTGCTGAAAGAGGAGGAATTTGAGAGATGGACAAATGTATAATGCCTTGGATTAGGAAGCAGAAAGAATTTTTAAGTGTCTCCTGACGTGGATTACTCCAGATAGAAACTGCTGGAAGGAGGAAGTTAAAAGCCACATTGGTGTATAAGCAAGGACTAAAAATGTCCCTTCTGCGCTCATAAACCAGTTTTTAAAAGCATCATACATAGCCTGCTCTTCTCTCCCCCGTGTTCCACCATCTACTTTATTCTATGTACTTGAACACAATAAAATGCATTACAATGTTACAGAATCATACTGTTCATTATTTCTAGTCGAAATTTCCATATTCTAATTTTGTGGTGTTTTTCCATATCTAAAACTGATGGCTCAAGAAAATATAAAATATTTTGAATAAATCCGGTTTGAGAAAAGGAGAAATGCCTCATTAAATGAAGAAAAACAATTTTAGACCATTCGTAATAGGGTACAGTGAACAACTTTGGCCAACACTGTATTCCTGCAATAAAGAAACAATGCAGAGCACACCACCAGTCCTTTCCATGAACGATTTCTCGCCTAGCTGCCTATTCTGACTGACAGCTGCAGTCAAACTAGGTTTGGATATGTTTCTTATCATTGAATTATTTTAAATTCTCTTTTTATTCACTTTTGGGGTTTGGGTTTTTTTTTTAATCGATTTTTTCCATATAGTAACAATTCACTTATGAGCATATATGTTTGAAGATTGCTTATCCAACAAATTCACAACATACAACCAGGAGCTAGGAGGAAAACGCTTCTGAGTAGTCAAATTGGTGCGGCCAAGACTATACCCTAAAGATTATGAAACCTTTGATCTCAGATCCTATTTGTTCTTATTTTGACAAGTTTCTAGCAAGAGAACAGAAAGGAGAAACTTGTTGGAGGTGTGCCTGCCGGAAGCAAGAAGTATTTAATGCAAAAATATTAATGTATTGTGAGGTTTATAATATATAGAAATAAGATGTTTAACAAAAATAGCACAAAATCCAAAAGAGAAACAGAAGAATACTGCTGTAAAGGAACCACCTAAATAACACAAATAACTATAGCTAAAAAGCCAACAAAGGAGATTAAATAAAGTTATGTTTTAAAACTCTATTAATTCAAAAGAAAGAGGAAAAAAGGAAAAACAAAATACAGATGAGACAAACAGAAAACAAATAGCAAGATGGTAGTGTAAATTCAACTGTCAATTAATGTTAATTAAATATTAGTGGTCTGACCACCATAATTAAAAGGCAAAGATTGTCAAATTGTATCCAAAGATCCAAATATATGCTGCCTACCAAAAAACCCACTTTGAATAAGAAGATACAAATAAGTTAAAGATAAAATGATGGAAAAGGATGTTCCATCATAACCCTTATTAAAATAAAGCAAGAGTAACTATATTGATATTTGACAAAGTAGATGTCATATCCAGAAATATTGCTAGGAGAAAAGATGGCCATTTCACAATGATAAAGGGATCGACTAGTCAAGAGGACATAACAATCCTAAATAGGCATGTACCTAATAATAAAATTTCAAAATATATGAAGCAAAAACTGACAGAATTGTAAGGTGAAATAGATAAATTCATAACTGTAGTTAGAGATTTCAATACCCCTCTCCTGACAATCAACAGAACATGTATACTGAAAATCAGTAAGGATATAGAAGACTTAAGCGGTACTATCAATCAAATGGCTGACATTTATAGAACGTTCTACCCAATAACACTAGAACATACATTCTTTTCAAGTGGAACACTTACCAGTATAAAACATATTTGAGCCATGAAACAAGTCTCAATAAATATAAAAGGATTCAAGAAGTCAAGTCATAGAAAGTGTGTTCTCTGACCACAGTCTATTGAAAATAGGAATCAATAATAGAAAAGTATCTAGAAAGTCCTCACATATTTGGAAACTAAAGAACACACCTCTAAATAGCCTGTGGAATAAATAACCGGATTTCTATATACTAGCAACAAGTGGAAATTGAAATTTAAAAACAATACCATTTACAATATCACAAAAACCATGAAAAACTTTAAGGATAAATATGAAAAAATATATATAGGACCTACACACTAAAAACTATAAAATGTCACTGAGAGAAAACAAAGAAGACCTAAACAAATCAAGAGATACACAGTGTTCAAGGATCAGAAGACTCAATATTGTTCAAAATGTCAATTCTCCCCAAATTTATCTATGGATTCAACTCTATATCAATCAAAATCCCAGCATGTCTTTTTGTAGAAATTGACAAGCAGATTCAAAAATTCATATGAAAATGCACAGCACCTAAAATATCCAAAGCAACTTTGAAATACAACAAAGTCGAGTCTCCAAGACTCATAAAGCTACAGTAATCAAGACAGTGTGGTTCTGGCATCAAAATAAACAAGTAGATCAAAAGGATAAGGTAGAGATTTACATATGGGTAGAGATTTATAGGGTAGAGATTTATATATATATATATATATATATATATATATATATATATATATATATATATATGCAATTGATTCTCAACAAAGGCTATTCAGTGGAGAAAAAATAGTATTTTCAACCAGCGATGCTGGAATAATTGGGTATCTATTTGCAAAAAGAAGGAGGAGGAAGGGAAGAAAAATTGATCTGTACTTAGCATCTTACACGAAAATTAACTCCAAAAGGATTATTGACCTAAAAGTAAAAACCATAGAACTTCTAGGGAAAAAAAAATGCATAAGAGAGAATCTTTGTGACTTTGGATCTCAGATATAACAGCACAATCAGGATTCATAAGAGAAAAATAAAAGAAAGTAGAAAGGAGCCCCTTACATCCGGGAACTGGTCTGACACTCACAAGTCCTCAGTATTATTACAAAGACGGCCTGATGCTCACAACTAGCTAATGCTGTTCTCCTGTTGGACACAAACAACTTCACAGAACATCAACATCAGACAAAGTCACCCTGAGACCACCATAAAGTGAGACAAAAACAGGGTCACTGTGCATACCACAAAATATCAACCATCCCCCTCTCTCAGCTAAAAAGAATAATTACTACTTCTTTACCAATTACAGTTTTATTCTCACTCTGGTTTGCCCTCCTTATAAATAACATTTATTGAGATACCCAATCATAGAATTGCATCCGCTTTCTGACAGCACTCAGTTAGATCCCCCTTCTTTAGATTTTCCTCAAAATTACTGACCCAAAGCCCAAACTCCACAATAAGTTCTTTCTAATACCCTCTTACCGAGACTCCCCATGGTAAGCGTTCTCCCTCACGGCAATGAGCAATAAACCAAACTATATATATATACTATCCAGTGTTCCTGGTGGTTTGGGGCAGTAGGGTGTTAATGAATTCATAAGTTGGGTGCACCATCATTGAGAACTTCTGCTCTTCAAACACTGTTAAGATATTCCACACACTTGAAGAAAACATTTATAAGTAATATATCTGATCAATGACTTGTATCAAATATATATATATAAAGAACCCTGAAAGCTCAATAATAAGAAGACCTATAACTGAATTAAAAACTGAGCTAAAGATTTAAACAGTCAATTAACTACAGAAGATGTATTGATGGCAAATAGGTATATTAAAAGGTGCTCAGACTAATTAGTCATTACGGAAATCTAAGTCAAACCAAATGGGCTACCACTTCACACCTAGTAGAATGTCTACAAAGACTGACAGTACCAAGTGTTATCAAATTCATGGAGCAACTAGAACTCTCATAAACTGCTGGTGGGAATGTAAAATGGTGCAGTCCCTTTGGAAAACAGCTTGACAGTTTTAGTACCCAGCCTTTCCACAATTAGGCATTTATCCAAGACAAATGAAAACATATATCCATTCAAAGAGTTGTACATAAATGTTCATATCCATTTTATTTGTAATAGTCAAAAACTGAAAATAATCCAAGTGTCTATCAATAGATGAATGCATAAAAATATAGTGGTCTGCACAGTGGAATCCCACTGAGCAATAAAAAAGAATGAGCTATAGATGCTTTGGATCAACATGGATGAAACCCAAAATAATTATGCTGAGTGAAAGAATCCAGGAAAGAGAGAGTATGTACGTATAAATAATTCTACTTATATAAAAATTTCAAAAATGCAAACAATCTACGGTAATAGAAAGCGGATTAATGGTCGTGTGGGGCTGGGAGGAGGGATTACAAAGTTGAATGAGGAAACTTTCAATGACCATGAGTATATTCATCATCTTGATTGTGTTGATGGTCTCGGGTATATTGATGTGTCAAAACTTATAAAATTATACACTTTAAATATACGTACTTTATTATATTTCAATTACACCTCACTAGAGCTGTTTTAAAATCTGTATATATTTTAAAAAATTAAAAATGTTTAAATATGTGAGGTGCATCTAAAGCTATATCTTGCAGGAAATTATAGTCTTAAATGTTTTGATATCAGGAAAGAATAAAAACTAAAAAGCAACATACTAAACATTAAACTCAAACAGTTGGGGGGGGAAGTAACAGAAGAAACCCAAAAACTAGTAAGAAAACAAAGGAAAAAACTAGCGGATGGTTCTTATTTAAAAAAAAAAAAAAAGATATAGCTATCAAAAGTCAAGAAAAAGTGAGTAAAGGGGCAATAAAATGAAACACTAATTAAGATGACTAATTAAGTCCAATATATATCTATAATTATAACAAACATAAACGGACCACACTCACCACTTCATGGTGGAATATGCCAGATTGGGAAAACATCCAGTCCGATTGTATGTCATTTTATAGAGATGCACCTAAATTATAAGGACAAATATATGTTAAAAATAAAAAGATGTGAAAATTAAGGTAAATACTAATTAGAAAAACATTAGGGTGGCTATGTTAATAGCTGATAAAATAGATTTTAAGACAAAATCATCATTAGTGATAGTCATACCTAATGATAACAGGTTCAACTCACCATGAAGATAATAAATTCTAAGCAGGGATGCAACTAATAAAAGAGCCTCAAAACATATAAAGAAAAAAAACTGATGCAACTACTTGGGTAGACAGACAAAACTGATGGAACTACTTGAGAAATGAGGGAGAGTGAAATTCTGCTTTTTTTTAAAGGATATTTTTAAGTGCTTTATCATAGAAGAATTCAAGCATATAAAAAAGTAGAGGGGATTGTAATAATGAAACTCTGTGCATCCATCTCCCACCTTCAGACATCACATCATTTCATCTATAAATAACTCAGCATGTAGCTCCAAAGGATAAGGAATTATTTTTAAAAGAAACTACCATGCCTCCATCACACTTTAAAAAAATAATGAACCAGAGTTCAATCGATATCATCAAATATCTATCAATTCACAATTATCTGACTGTCTTAATTTTTTTAAGTTTTGTTTGTTTGAATCAGAATTCAAACAATGTCTACACATTCCTATTGGTTTACACATCTTTTAAGTTTCTTTCAACGTGTAAGTTCTCCTTCATCCTTTTTCCCCTTTCAATTTTTTTGGGGAAAGAGCCCAAATTATGTTCTGTAGTTTGCTGTAGTCTCAATTTTGCTGTGTTTTGGTGGTGCCTTTCAGTTGTTTCTCTGTTCCATATATTTTCTGTTAATTAATACTAAATTACCACTACCTAGTGAGAATGAAATACCAATGCTTCTAACACTAAAATACTACTTGCTAAAGGTGGATTTTGAAGTCTGATCAGATTCAGATTCATCTTTTTTTCTTCTTTTTTACAAGACTACTTCATGACACAGTGACACAGTGTATTTCCATTGGAGACACGAAATATCTGATTGCCCTTCTTTGTGATGTTAGCAGCCATTGATGATCATTGCCCAGATCCCATTTAATTTAATAGGAATTGTAACGATGGTAACATTTTGATTTCTTTTAGTCATTCTTCAAGTCCTATTGCAATACTTCTATAAAGCGAAACTCAAGTCATTATCTATTTACCCCAGGTACAATTTGGTTAGGAATTCTTTTATTTATCAGTGTAAAATAACAAGTTGGTTTCCTAACATACTCCAAAGGTAGCAGTTTTATTAACCATTTTAAACACATGGATTTAAACATTTTGATATACTTTAATCCATTGCCGTTATAATCCCTATGGTCCAAGTGGAAGCCTCTTTAGTGGGGTCCTGAGATTTTTGGACATGACCTTAAGGAGTCTTAGAGCTTCTTTGTACTCTGGAGTAAGATATTATCAGCTCATTTTGTACATTTTCTGTTCCTGGTTTGAATCCAGCTGTTTCTCCAAGAGGCCTCGTTCCTTCTGTGGGACATGATACTCAGCAAACAATCTGTCCTGAAGATGCTTGTTTTTTCTGGGTGAGTCATTGTTTCTGGGCCTTTTCAGTGGACAGTGCTTTTCATTTTATATTTATATATGATATTTTTGAAAAACATGCATAGATATTACTGTTTTTAAATTCTAGGAGTTAAATTCTAGGAGTTGATATAGGATATATTTTACATTAAAAATATAATACCTGTTTAAATATATATAGTATTCAACTTTATGCTTTTTTGTTAAATTATTTATTATTAAAATATAATAAATGTTGTTAAAAATATATATGATATCCAACTTCATCCTACTTTCCTAAAACTAAAATATAAAAAACAATCTTGCTTAATACTTTAGTACTGAATACTCTCTGACATTTCAAACAAAGCAATAAACATCCATCAGACACTGGCACTCACTGCCTTTAAGGATAACTAAAATAAGCAAACAGGAGTTCCCAGAACTCTGATTGTCATTCTATTTAGAAATTTGTTTTTTAAAGAACTGATGGTTGTGAAACACTTGCTATGAAAAAGGCCACATAGCTTTGTAATTAATTCCAGATAATCTGGCAAGCAGTATTATTTTC
Source organism: Rhinolophus hipposideros (assembly GCF_964194185.1). Taxonomy (NCBI): domain Eukaryota; kingdom Metazoa; phylum Chordata; class Mammalia; order Chiroptera; family Rhinolophidae; genus Rhinolophus; species Rhinolophus hipposideros. The sequence continues at coordinate 10,263,690 of NC_138058.1, read as the reverse complement.
TCAATTACAAATAATAATATCCTAAACGCTGTGATGTGTCATGTCTGAAAGCTCTGGAGTCAAATATACAAGTCATAAGAGAAGGTATTAATAACATGTTCCAAACAACATCTGGAAGTTCTAAGGAACAGCCAACAAATGTAATATTTACATGGATGGTGACTGGTAAAAGTAAGTTAAAACACTTTTATGATTTTTTGTGATGAACAGTGGAGTTTAGGTTGTTTTCAGCTAGAAGCTTCTTAGTCGCAGTTCCTTTCTAAATATTTATGTCATCACAGGCTCCTCATCTCACTTTTATGTGCCCTCCTGTATGAAAAGAGAATAACAATAATATACCATTCATTCCTTATAATTATGAAGATTCAACTGGAAATTATATATGAATCTTCATAGTGATATCTTTGGGAGAATATAATTTTTAGATTTCTTTTCTGCACATTCTAAAAGTTATCATAGTATTTGTATTCTGGAAAAATGTTTGAGGGTAGCAGAGAGGGAATTTGGTGTTTGAAAGGACCAATAGTTGACTAGAATGGAAGACAAGGGCTCATGCACATGTCAATCTCCTGACTCTGCCCCCTTGGAGGGGTCTACTCTGTTCCTTCCTATAGGAAGAAAGAGTCCCTCCTGATATACCCAATCTTCTCATTGCAATATCCTCTCTGATAGTTTCCCAATCTTATTTTATTAGTGAACACTTTTCATGAAAATATGGTCATTGTGTGACACCCCCCCTTTAGGGCATCTCAAAATGATGTAATTTTTGCAAAATATGAATAAAAATGATTTTAGGTTAAAAAATTTTATGAACAGGATTTGATTTTAAATTGTATTATAAAGTTGATTTTAATACCATCTATAATAAGAAGAAACTGTTTTCCTAATATTAAAGACACATATCGAATTTAATTATGTAAGAAAAGAATGATTTATTTACAAATTTAAAAAATGTACATTGTTCTTATTCTCCTAAATGAATGTGTATTGTACTGAAGTGTAGATTGTTAATTATGTATTTAGGCCTACAAATACACAAAAACTGTGTTTATATCTTAATGTTTGAAATTCATGAATTTTGTGCTTTAAAAAAGAAATCTACAGGTTTCTACTTATAAACTATGTTTTGTTACTAAACAACCAGATAAGAAAATTTCAGACTTCTTTTTATTGTACTAGAACTTTCAGCTGGGAACAATGTTACAGATGTGGATGGTTGTCCCTCCCCCCCATAAATGAACAGCAAATTAGAAATAATTGTCATTATAGAGTAAAAACTGAAAAGCAATATGCTAAACATTGAACTCAAACAGTGAGGGGGGGAGTAACAGAATAAACCCCCAAAGTAGTAAGAAAACAAAGAAAAACCTGGTGAATGGTTCTTATCTTGTTTAGAAAAAAAGATACAGATAACAAAAGTTAAGAAAAGGCTGCTAACTAGTAAAGAGGTTTTCCTGGTCACTCTTCACTTGAGCAAACTAACTAGGGGGTACCAAAGCAGTTATGCGGGATGATCTGGAAAATCTTGAGGGTTTAATTGATAAATGTGACAAGTGGCCTCTGTCCTTCTAGTAGCTGCTCACTTTAGATAGGCAATGTGATATCTTTCAAATAGATTTATTTTCAACAATTTTCTGGAATAACTGAAATTTATTTTATATAAATATAAATATATATATATATATATATATATATATATATGTATATATATATATAATATGTATTTCTTGTAGGGATATATGTATATATTTATAACATGTATTTCTTGTAGGGATATATGTATATATCCCTACAAGAAATATAAGAATGTTTAAAGTAAAATTCTATATTACTATTTTCTGGTTTTCGGGAAAATTTATGTTGGTGCTAATAAATCTCAATGGGCATGATAACACTCACAGGAAATCTGGCAAACGCCGAGGACCAAAATGCTGAGGACCAATGAGAAAATCCTACCTCAGTAATCAAGCATGGTAATGAGACATTGATACGGAACAATAGTTTAAAACTTGATTGGATTTAAATGGTATTTTATTTTCTATTTAAATATATTCTGACCCTAAATATAATGATTTTAGTTGTTGAACAAGGGGAAGAAAGAACCCCAGCTCTGCCCTTCCATGGACCAAGGTGGTGGCAATCTGGCCAAGGACACAGGGCAGTTTCCCTGACTTGAAAAACATTCACCTTATCTCTATACTGCCTCCCCATCTGGAAGTGCAGGGAGTCTGAATGTCAGCCTCCCCTTCAAGGCTTCCCCTGGGCTCTCCACCTCCCTCTTGCCTGCCCAGTTTTGCACGTTATTCTGCTTCCTATTAGAGGAATTTTCCATCTTTCCCAGACTCTCCCTTCCTGAGGAGCTGCTGCTAACCCATCTTGCTATATCCAGTGATGCTACTTCTTTCCCAGTTTCGGGATTTGTTAAACCACACTTATATATACCCCAAAGCTACATAGGAAGTCCATTGTGCTAAATAATGTTTACCAGCTTATACATTCATTGATATGGTTTAATAACAGCTGAATGGGAGTCAGTAAGAGCTCCATGAATGTTACAGAAATTTCTTTACCATTCATGCACATTTGATATTGATGTGAGAGTTTCTGAATAAATACAGGTTAGAAAAGAGGTTAGAGTAGACAATAAGCCCTTATCTGATCCCAAACTTCTCACTACCTCTTGCCAAGCCTAGGCATATTTATATTTACACCCTTTTTTTTTGGTTTCTTCATACAGATTATAATTACCTAATACAGAATGTAAAATTGGGACAAGCAAAAATTATCACAGGAGTGCATTATTTTGGCAGCTGCTGGAAGTCTGCTCAAGCAGAGTGTGATTTATTTTAGGCAAATTTTTTCCCAAAAAGAAATCATGTTGCAAGTTAAGGCAATGAGCAGAAATTTCTGTTCTGACCTTAATTCTAATCTAAGAGGAAGGACTATTTGGCAGAGTGGGAGTGATGGGAACTTGCAAGAAATTCCTGGTTATGTCCGAGTGAATTACAGACAAGGAAACAAGGAAAAGAGGCTGGCATTATTTGGGCCTGTGCCTTAAATCTTAAAAAGGTGTATTTCAAAATTTCCAGAGGAAAGATAATCACGAATTCACGCTGAAACTTTATAAAAGAAAGAAGGCTCATAAACATGAATTTCTGATCATGTATTATTACTTGAGGTGACAGTAGTGGTGAGAACTGGGGGAGATTATACCCAACCTCAGAGGACCCGACTGGAGGGATTTTGAGCAAAGAAGTGACTTACAGTTGAAAATACATATTCATGAGGTGGCCAGTTAACTCAGTTGGTTAAAGCATGGTGCTAGTAACACGAAGGTTGCTGGTTTGATCCCCACATGCGGCACTGTGAGCTGCATCCTCCTTAAAAAAAAAAAAAATGTGGGAAAAAAAGAAAATACGTATTCATGCTGGCTGCTATGTTAACTTTGGTAGGTTATCACATCACCTCAGTAGTAAGGCAAGCAACTTGAAACAATACACTCCTATCCTCCACCCCAACTTTTGGGCTATAAAGTCCTAGATTTTTTTTCTGAAAAAAAGTATTTTGCCTTTATTTTTGAAAACTACTTTTGATGAGCACAGAATTCTAAGTTAAAAGTTACTTTCTTTCAGCACTTTAAAGATGTGATTTCACTGTTCTGACTTGCATAGTTTCTGATAAGAAGTCTGTGATTTTTCTTTGTTCGCCTTTACGAACTATGTCCTTTTTTACCTTCTGATTGCTGTTAAGTTTTTCTCTTTATCACTGTTTTCAGGAATCTGAGGTGTCTTCATGTATATTTCTTTGTGTTTACCCTTCTTGCAGTTTATTGAGCTTGTTAGGCTTGTAGGTATATAGTTAAAATCAAATTTGGGGGTTTGGGAGTCATTATTTATTTGAATATGTTTCTGCCCTTCCTTTTCTCCTATGGTATTCCAATTATATGTATGCTAGACTACTTGATATCGTCCCACAGGTTACTGAGGCCCTATCCATGTACTTCCAGTCTTTTGTGTCTTCATGCTTCATTTCAGATAGTTTCTATTGCTGTCTTCAAGTTCACTAATCTTTTCTTCTGTAGGGTCTAATCTGTGAATTTTCTTTCCATCCAGTGAATTTTTTTCCCCATAGTTTTTGATCTCTAGAGATTCCATTTGGTTCTTCTATACATATTTTCCACTTCTTTCTTCACTAGATCAATATTTTCCTTTAAACACTTAAACATAATTATAATGACTGTTTTTAATGATTTAATGACCTTTTCTACCAATTCTACCATTTCTGGATCTGTTTCTATTGTCTGATTTTTCTCCTAGTTATGGATCACGTTTTTTTACTGTGGTTTTTTTTGTTTTGTTTTGTTTTTTGTTTTTTTTTTTGGCATGTCTAGCAATTCTTAATTGGATGCTGGAAATTGTACATTTTATTTTGATGAGTATCTGGATTTTGTTTTATTTTAAAAAAATAGGGCATGGTTCTGGTAGCAGGTTATGTTTGGTTCCTTTTGAGGCTTCTTTTAAGCTTTGTTATGATGGATCTAGAGCTTCTTTTATTTTAAGGTTAGGATAGCCCCACTTCTAAGATGTGGGTGGCTCTTTTGGATACTGCTGAGCCTCAATAATAGTTAATCCACAACATGTAGCCTGATGATGTTGAATGCCTGAATGATTAAGAAGGACTCTTTACTCTGGTTAATGTGAACTTGAATAATTCCTAGGACTGTATGAGCCCTGGGAACCATTCATCTCATTACTCTCTGATCTCTATTTGCCCTACCTCATGGGGTCTTATCCTGTACATCGTGTTATTCTGTAAAGACTCAAGGGAACACCCATGAAAATTTCTGTAGTTCTTTCTCTCTTTAATTATGTATATCTCTGTATATCTCTCCTCTCTTGTCCTCTGTCCCACAACTTCCAGTTGCCTGTACTCCAATCTCTGTTTCCTAAACTCAGAGGATTCTGTTCTGTCTTTGGCATTCCCCTCCCTGCCCCAGGGTCCAGAATGTGCCTCCAGACAGAACGTTGAAGTGATAGGTGGAGTATCCCAGAGAAAAACATAAAATTTTGAATGCATGAAATAATAGAGAATAAACGATCCCAAATACACAATATTTATTACTGAAATAAAAACAATTATTATACTTTCTTAAGATCAATTTAAACTTAATGTGGAAAATAAGTGAAGTAAACTCATGGAAGAAAACTACTAAGGCAACGAGCTTTTCTTCCCCCAGCCATTCCAAAAGGAAAAAGAAACTGGTATTTTTAAGTTTCCCCCAGGCTCTACACTTGGCAAGATTAATTTAAAACTATTCCAGGACACTACAATGGACAATAAGAGCAATAGACAACCCATGCAATATGATAGATAAGATGACTTGCCTGGGAATAAAGAAACGTGGATTCCAGGCTTGATTATAACTATTATGTTATATGTTTGTAACTATGTGACTTGGAGCTTCAATTCCCTCATCTATAAATGAGGCAATGACCAGTGTTCTATTCAATCCCCAGAGCTGTTTTCAGCATCAAATGAGCTAGTGTATATGGAAGTGCCACATAAAGTATAAAGGACCAGATAGAAAGATTATCATTATTAGAGTGACCAAGATTATATCATGTTTGGGAGTAATTTAAGGCAGCCATAGTGTATGGGCCCAATTAGAAGAGGCCAGATTACACCTCATGAGCACAGTAGGGGTCAGCAGCCTTGACCCTCCCACATAGAAAGTCTGGGCAGAGCAGTGGGAAGCACTCCAGGGCCAGATTGCAGGAGCCCCTATTTTGTCATGATGGGGTTCCTCAGAAACCCACCTTCAAGAATCCCCTTACTGAGTGCTATCATCTCTGCACTGTGTTTGGGGCCCTGTTGTGGATTAACTATTGTTGAGGCTCAGCAGTACCTGGTGAACTTTGTCCTTCCTTGTTAGGGCTCATGGCCAGTCCCGGCTCCCTCCCAGAGCAGCCTGGGCTGGCTGGGCTTCAGGTCTCTCCCCGTTGTCCCTCCCCCACAGACGAGTGCCATTCCTGGGCTGCCCACCCAGCCAGCTGGCTTTCTTCTCCTGGGTTGCGACAGTCAGAAATTTATTCGAATTAACTGCTCACTAATTCTCAAGCTAATTAAGGGTGCTGCTGCGAGGGTCGGCCCCTCTGATCAGGTTCCTTCTGTACCTGTCACAGTTAATTTCTTCCTGGATAAGCAAGGGCTGACTGTGGTCTTGTTTTCACCATGAAGTTTAGTTATCTGTAAGTTGGCTTCCACTCGGTCACCTGGGAATTAGGAGTCTCCTGTGCGGTAGGGCAGGGCAGGGCACACTCCTCAGACAGTGCTGCTCAGCATATGGCACATGTACACTCCATTATGCCAGTCAGTGTCTGAACGGCCTACGCCCACTATCTTTAGCACAGGAGCCAACCGTTCACACTTGCCTGCCCTATCCAGTGAGAGGGGAATGCGGCAACTGCCTGCACTCTCTGGCTTCAGCAAGGCAGCAGAACAGTGCCATGATGGCTTCTCTGCTGGGCCTGGCAAGGCAGGAGGAGGGTGCCACATCCGAACTCACCCGCCGGTGCTAACAAGGCCAGGTGGAGATGGAGAAATGACATTCACCAGGGCCTCTGTCTCCAGAGTTTCAACTGTCCCCTACCCCTCCAGCAGATGCTTTCAGAGGAGCAAATGAATCTCCTTCACATATACTCTAGGTGCTCTTCAAACTTCTGCTTTTGTGCAGGATCACGAGATGAGGGACTGCAGCCAAGTCCTTACAAAGGAGAATCTCAGTTTGCTTTTGCCCTTTGGGCTCCTTAGACATCAGTCCCATTGGTTTTCTAAGCCAGAGGTTTTGGGGGTTCATCTCTCTGGTGGAGATTCCAAGTGTTGAGGTGCCTGATGTAAGGCATACTGTGGGGACAGAGTCCCAGAGAGCAGTTTCCAGGCTCTGGGCCTCGTGTGGGGAGGTGCTGGCTCGGGTAGTGAATGACCATCAACTGTGATTGGTTGGCCATCAGCTGTAACCGGTTAGCCAATTGGCTACTGATGTAACTGCCGGGCTGCGTTGATTGGTTGGTTGGTTGGCAGGCAAGAGAAGTGAATGGCAGACTGCGGAATGTGTGGCTACTAATGCGCGTGTGTCTCGCCCAGCATCCAGTGAGACTTTAGTGGTATGACTCCCCTACCTATGGCTCCTTGGGTGTTCCTTTTTGGCATAGCCACATCCTGCGTTCCTATGTGGGGAGCAGGAGCTGAGACCCCGCAGGCCGCCCCACGCGACACATGGTGCAGCAAGCAGGGTCTCCCATGTGATACACACACTCCTTGCTCCTCTGGGAGAAGCACCGGACTGATGAGAACCCTCCATATTGTGTGTCCCAACCTGGGGTGGGATATTTTTTTTGGTGTGAGCATGTCTCTCTGCCTCCTACTGATTGTGACATGGTCCTTTTATCTTTTGTCGTAAAGGGGCAGTTCATCTAGGTTTCAGAGGGAACTGGTCCATACACAGCTATCAATTCGGTGTGTCCGTGGGAGGAGATGAGTTCCAGCTCTCCGAGGCTGCCATCTTGGACCGCTTCCCTGGATGGTTTTTTAAAATCAGACACAGACTTTACAGGATTCATGGAGTGTAAAAATAAGGTGTGGAAAACATTCCAAACATCTGTGACACAGTGAGTGGGAGGTGGTACGGATTTGTGTGTAAAGTGACCAGCAGTCACTTCTCATGCTCGTAACTTGTTGTCAAAAGCAGAAACAAGCCATCATTACTATTAATGGAGTTATTGGCTGAGTGCTAATGAGGCTACTGATCAGACAAAAGCTCTGAGGCCCTTGCAACTCCCTGAACCTGAGCATATACAACATTACAATGGCAATTTCTCTGGACAAATCCTTTCCACAATGTCCTGGTAAATCTTCACAAAGTAATTCTTATATATAACTCAGTTTCATTCTGCACAATCATCTGGTGAAAAAGCAAGCAATAAGCTAAAATAAAATTTAAGACATAAAACAAACCTATCCGTTCTGCATTGTCAGCATTCACAGCTCTTTCTGGGCCTAGGACCCATGTCTCGGCCCCCTTACTACACACCTCCCTACCTTTTACTCTTGGCATTAAAGGACTTTACCTCCCCAGGTAACTGCATTCACAGGTGGCTTCCCACCTACAGTTTTTAAAGCCATCCTCCATTAATATTGGAAAGGAGGAAGCAATGGGACGCTGTGGCTTCCCTGCAGGGGAGAAAATTCTGTCAGGTGACAGAGGTTGAAGGCTGTCAGTGGAGTGTATACATGATAACAGGGGAAGTCAAGGTGTGGAGCACAAAGCTTTTAAAGCAGGAAAATTCCAGTGTGTCACATAAAAAGAAAGCATGCATTTGATATCTGTTTGCCAAGAATGGAAGCTGTAGGCTTACTGAAATTAACCTAAATTACATATAGGTATAGATATATGGATACGTGTGTGTAAGTGTACAGATAGACATACATGCACACACAGATACATATATCTGAATACACACAAAAAGTTTTTCTGTATATCTTGATTTTACTATGTTTTCTGGGTTCTTATTAAGCAGGAAAATCTTTCTATAAGATAATTTGAAGTTTGAACCATTGCTGAATAGAAAAATTACTCATGAAGCTACGTGCCTAGGTTTTGTTGATGCTGGTAAGTGTGCAATTCTGGGGAAAGATTTTTTTATGAAACCCCCACCAAAGTCCCAAGGAGTGTGCATTCAGGCCAGGCAGCTGAGCCCTCTGTGGCAGACAGTTGCTTTCCTCACTGCAGGTGAAGACAGCCCTTCACAAACAGAACAGTTGCTCTGGACTCACAGCAGATCCTCATTCTTTTCAGAACAAGACACAGGGAGTTATCTTGACTTAGTCCAAGTATCACTGGGGCAAGTTCCAGCATGAGGAAAATCATGGTGAAATTATACAAAGACCAAAGCAAGGGGTCACAGATTTAAAACTAACTACTAGCACCAGCAACATAAAAATTCTTCAGGATTTTTGTAGCATTTTACTAAGAATTATCTTGTGGGATGGGAATCTTTCCACTGTTTTTAGAGCTTATGATTTAACAAAATTAACAAATGTTTTATTTCCATAGCTCTGAGATTTAGTTTGTTTGATTTCTTATTCTCTACCTGCTCTTCAACACAGAAAATCTGACCATGTTTGTTCTGGGCCTAATTTCAGTACAGTAGTATTTTGTATGTCATCATTCTGTCATGTTTAAATTATTATTTTTTAATTTCTCAATTACAAGTGACATTCACTATTATTTTATATTAGTTTCAGGTGTACAGCATAATGGTTAGACATTTATATAATTTACGAAGTGACCCAGCAATTAGTCTAGTACCCACCTGGCACTCACTATATATAGTTATTACCATATTATTGACTATATTCCCTATGGTATACTTTACATCTCTGTGACACTTCTGTAACTGCCAATTTGTATTTCTTAATCCCTTCACTTTTTTCACCCCACCCTCTCCCCGCTCCCATGTGGCAACTAGAAATACCTTAGTGAACTTCCCTGCTCTCCTAAAGGGAATCTGGGTTAGCAGGAACTGGAATAGGAAACAGTGCTCCATGGAGGAAGACCGTGAAACAATGCTGGCAGAAAACCTGCTGCAACAGGACAGCTTGTGAGTAAGGGGTGGCCCGAGGACCCCCTGAACTTGTGCAGTGCCTCTTCTCTGATGTCCCCAACTGCATAATGGGTATTCCCACTTCTGCCATCTCACCAAGTATAAGTCTTCTTATACTTAGAAGTGTATATAATGGCATGCAGGTCAGACGTCCTCGACACTTCCCTCCAGTTTAGATTTACCCCAAATTGATGTGTTTCCACATTTGGCTATTTTCAAGATCAGTGAGAGATACCATAATGGAAATGTAACACATCAGAAAATTAATTAAAATTAACCATAAGGTTTCATGCAGATATCCTGGGGGAGAAGTAAAGGGGTTGCCGGAGCAGATGTTCTGAGATCTCCCAGCTCTCCTGGCCTGGGCAGGCTGACTGTACTTTTCTGTGGGGTGCTCTCTGGCCCAGAAGTCCACAGCTTTGGGTCAAAATTATTTAATATCTACTGACCAACTGAAGACTAGAAAATACATGGCTACTATTTTTATTAGTACCCTTCAAGTTTCTAGATAATTTCGCAGTATAATTGTTTATGACTAATTCTTTAGTTTTACTCTCTATGTAACGTGAAGGTTGGTTCTAGTTTTGTTTTATTTTGTTTTTTTTGCCCATGAGAAACGTCTTTAAAGTCATAACATTGGTTTATCTTTTCCTAACCTTCCCATCAGCATTCCCATCCATAACCAGGTTGGGGGGTTGAGAATAGGTCTTCAGGTCTGAGGTTCCGAACAACGCATGGTCTAGAATCCAGATCAGTGTCTGAGCACCAAGACGTCAGGGGCTCAGCCATAGAGCTGCATGAGACCTGGCTGGAGCAGCAAGAGGACAATTCTAAGCTTATGTTGACTTTGTATCTCAATGTCAGCATGAAAGCTTGTTATTGAGATATGAGCATATTTATTCATGTAAGGATATGGGTCATAATTATGAATTTAGAAAATACAGCTCCTGCATTGATACAGAACCCAAAGGTGTGTAAACCAGATACTTCAAATCCATTGTTGCAGAGGAGATGTAGGAGGAAGGCAAAGGAATATTTTTTCCTTAGCACCTGGATTTTCAGAGTTTTCCATGAAGACCTCAAAGCAATGGTCATGAAGGCGCATTATCGTCCTACGACAAAGCATTACACTAACCTATGAGGCAGCCAGAGGCAACTTAGCTGACTCAAGATGAGATTCTCACGTTCTTATTTCCAAAGCACTGTGACCTGTCATTAGTTGAGCTGCCAAATGTTCACAGATAATTTTGCTCTCATATACAGGAGGTCTAAAGTATATCTCACACTTAAGTTACTTTGAGAGATTAAAGTGAAAATTGTTACTGTTCTTTGACAAAATTGTTACCGTCCTTTCCTAAGGAAAAAGGAAAATGATAGACAATAAGAGCACATTTAGAAATTGGCTAGTGTGTGTGTGTGTGTGTGTGTGTGTGTGTGTGTGTGTATGCACGCACATGTGTGTACACGTTCCTTTATTTAGCATCCCTGTCCTAAAGCTATGGAATGGGTTGGGCAGGAAGTAGAAAAGCTGCTCATGAATCTGCAGGATGGGGGGTTGGGATGGAAGCACCTTCCGTTCATAACTTCCTCCCTTGTTGAATGCTGGCGGCTGTGGAGAAGGGAGGCCCGGTGGTTGCTGCAGCCATGCTGGGGGTGTACAGCAGATGGGTAACAAAGAGGGTTGATAAGTGTCCCTGTAAAAACACTGTGCTCAGTGACTACACCAAGTCAATCCAGCATTTATGGAGCACCTACTGTGTTCAGAATCCAGACCTTCAATTATAAATGGAAAAAGTCCCTGAACTTGAAGGTCCCAGTCTTGGGTGGAAGATGTTTGGGGTGAAGGAGAGCATGAAATGTGAGGAGATACATCCATTTACAAAATTCTTTCCAATAATGGATAACTGACCTGAAGCTTCCTTGCAGGGTGAACAGGAGTTAGGGTTACTTGATCCAATGTTCTGTTGGCAATCACAACCAGCGCTCACAAACCTGCAGGAGAATGACCTCGTTTATCCACCTTGACATACATGTTACAGGTGTGGAGAGGCTCTGCTCTTCCTAGAAGCCAAACTTGGCTCTGTAATCCTTTGATGTTCTCTGCTGTGGAAGAGGACAGGTGACTGAAGTTAATAAATAAGGTTTTTCTTGGTTCTGCTACTCACTGGTTGTATCATCTTTCTATTCAAAGTGGTTTTGTCATAAATACATGTACTTGGGTCTTATTTTTTTATCTTCTTTGGCAATCTCTCTTTTAATTAGTGTATTTTGACCATTCACATTTAAAGTTATTACTAATATACTTGGATTACTGTCACATTTATAACTTCTTTATTCACTGTGCTATTATTGCTTTTTGTTTGCTTTCTTTGGTTTTGAACACTTTGATTCCGTTTTATCTCCTCTTAGAATATTAATTACATTTCCTTTTTATGTTATTTAGCGGTTGCACGTTTGCATAGATGTGTACAACTTATCTAAGCTCACCTTCAAGTAACACCATCCTGCTTCATATGCAGTGCCTTCTGCTGAGAAATCCATCAAAGGCACTTTTTGTTACGTTGTTGTGGATTTCTAGCATTTCATTTTGATTTTTTCTGGAGTTCTGATCTCTCCGCCTAGATTACCCATCTGTTTTTTCATGGGGACTACTTTTTCCATTACAGCCCTCACCCTATTAATCATTTTAAATTCCTTGTCTGATAATACCAATATTGGTGTCATATCTGAGTCTGGTTCTGATGCTCTTCAGATTGTGTTTTTTTCTTGTCTTGTAGCATGCCTTGCAATTTCCTTGTTACTATTCAGACACATGTAAGAGATAACAGGAACTGGGGTGAAAAGCCTTTTAGTGTGAGGATGTACGGCAATCTGGTAGGAGTTGGGCTGTTTGATGTTTGCCTTAACTGTAGGTGCCAGAGGCTTGTTTTCAGTGTCCTTGTTGCTGTCTCTCTGCGGCCTTCAGGCTTCCCTAAGAATTCCCCCTTAAACAATCTGCACTCAGCTATATTTGATTCCTATTGATGTGGTGGCATGGTGTGGGGGAGGGGAAAGTGTCCTATAATTTTAATGATTCAATCTCAGTCTTTTACTGGGCCTGTGTTTCTGGGCTGTGACCTTCACAAGAGATTCTTAGCATTTTTTCACCCCGGAGGTGAGAAAGGAAGGCTTGAGGTGGTTGAAATTGGGTAAATGTCCTTCTCCCAGGTGGGATAAGACTCTGGTAAAGTCTTTTCCCCTAGAGGAGGCTTTTATCATAGAGAATGTTCTGGGCAGATCTCAAAATGATGGCCTTTTGTCCCCACCTGCCAGAGCCAGCAGGGAATTTTTCTTCACCATAAGAAACAGATGGAGTCCCCAGGAAAATCCGGAGAACACTCTAAGACTGGCCTCCCGAAGTTTTTCACTCTCAAGCTAGCCCACACTCAGCCTCCAGCAATTGGTCAAAATCACCATACAAGGGATCCTACCAGCTTCCACTCCAGGTATGCTGATCTCAGCTGCGAATCTCTGTATTTACACCATCGAATCTCTGTATTCACACCATCGCTCCAGATTTCAGGCCAGGAGTTTGCCTTGTCACCTCAGTTCTCTGATGAGTAAAAGAAAAAGCGTTTTGTTTTTTCAGTTTTGTCAACTTTTTTCTTGTTAAGGACAGGTGTGATAACTTCCAAGCTCTTTACACATTGGACCTAAAACCAGACGAATACTTATATAATCCTGAGCAGGTTGACTTTTCTGAATCCATTTCGCCCTTCATGATATGGAGATAATGAAACTGCTAAGCCTACTTCCTATTCCGATTATTTACATTAAAGCTTTACAAATAGAACACTACACTTACACAGGGGGTTATTGTCTGTCAAGTTGGTGAAACTGTCACCAGGAAACAAGGTGGTGAACTGTCACCAGGAAATGTCTATTAAGCCAGAAATATTTCTCATCTCCCTTTGAAATTCCTGTGCTAAAAGAACGTAAAAGACATGTGTCCCAATTCCACAGCTGGTCTATAATGTCCCCAGTGCTCCGCCATGCTCTTCATCACAAGACCCTTGGATATGACGGAGTCATGAAAGGAAAAAAAATCCCTGCCTACAAGGAACAGACCATTGGATGGTTATGTGTGCAAGAATTAAGCATGGTAGTATGTCATTGAAATCCTGATGTTTATTTGTTACAACAGGTAAAGTTACCTAATAAATTGGCATTTTGATATTGGGGCTGCAGTTACAAAAACTTGAAATACCGACAATAGTTTAGTGGTAAGAGGTTGGATGGCAAAGAAAAAAAAGATATTGTAGCTGCAAAGACTGAGACTCAGGTTATATTGTGGTGAAATACTGAAACTGTCACCTGTGATAGTATGGATGACAGAGAGAAAACAGAGACCACTAGGGAAAGTGGTGGGAAAAATGCAAAATGAGACAGTGTATGGATTGTTCCCCTCCATATTTACCAAGGGAGGGCTGAGGTGGGGAGGGAGAAAAAGGAGGGAGGGAGGAGAGAGAGAGAAAGAGAGGGAGAGGGAGAGGAAATTGGCTAGTTTTAATTATCAGGCAGAAACAAAAATTCCAGAAATTTGGGCCCTTGCTGTGTTACAAACATTGAGTATTAGCAATTCCAGACAATAGGAAATAAGAATGAAAAACGCTCTGACCAAGGCCCATTAAGACTTCCCAGGTAAACAAAGTGACTCAGCCTTGAGGAAAACTCAGATTATGGAGGTGATTATTCCCACCCAAACCTTGTTTGGGACGGCTTCAAGGTAACTAGTAGTAAGTTGACAGGGTTTGGCTTGGGTGCAAGGAAGACAAACTAATTCCTGCTCTCTTCTCTAATCCTCCCAGTGTACCTGCTGCCCCTTCGGCTGGAAACCGTCCCCACTTAGCCTGGGCCTGCGTAGCCCCTTCCCGGCACTTCCCATGCCTCTCCTCTCCTGTGAGCCTGCTGTTCTGCTCAGCTCCGGAAGAAGCTCAATGTTACTCCTAGACACTTGCCACCAGCTGCCCTCTCTGGCTGCCCATCACTTCACCTGGAGTTGTCTCCTCTGCTTGGGAATGAGCGGAGCACCCTGCCCCATGATGGCACCCCTGGCTCGCTCCCATCTTGGCACTCGGCCCTGTGGTGGCCCTCCAGCCCCGCCCATGACAAGTCGCCAGTCAGCCCAGAAGGCCCAGGGCCGAGGGCACATGGCTCCTGGAACAGCTGTGGGCTCAGGCTGAGTCAGCCGTCTGGGTGACGACGCCTGCCAGGTGAGGGTGGTCCCCAGTGAAGTCAGGGCACTCGCTGCCAGGAAGGACATGGCCAGGTTCGCTCCAAGTCATGTTTGTAAAGCTCGATCTGGGTAGCTGTGTGGGGAAAAACTGCCTCAAGTGACAGAACTGGACACTCACTCTTAAGGCCCGGAAGGAAGTGGATTTTGGAGATAGAAGAAAGTTAAGGACCTCAGTGTAGGGTGAGGGGCTATGGAATTCCAGGGGCGGCTGTGAAGGGTCAGGAGCCACAGTGGGTAGTGGTGGGGATGGGAAACCCATTATTTTGGACATACTGTGTCTAGATGTTCTGGTGGTGATCTCTAGTTGTTTGGCAAAATCTGTTAGGAAAATGACACATATGCCACGAAATATCTAAAAGTCAAAGGGGTTAGGGGGTCAAGGAGGGACCCCGGGTGTCCAACCTTTATTTCTGAGAGAAAATGGTCTTATTTTTTTTTAATTAGGACTAACTTTAAGGCCTTAAATTCACATATTATTCACACTTACATTTCAACTAGGAAAGATCAGCTCATTAGGTGTGAAATGATTTTAACAAGACTTCGCTAAAACTATAGAAAAGTAACGCACGTTACATCCTGTGTGTCAATTGAGGATGAGAGGCTCTATCACACTGTCGACCCCCCGCCCCCAATAAAGGTTGCGGTGGGTCGCACTTGGTCCTTGCCTCCCTCCGCAGTCCTGTCACCAGCAGCCATCCGCACGGGCCTGCGCCACCCATCACTGCTGCCAGGCCTCGGGGACCGTGCATGGCCACACAGAACCTTCCCTGGAGTTGGAGCACAGGTCAGGTTTGGCACATGTTTTTATTTTACTTTCACATTTACAAACTCAAGCAGCCCTTTTCAGAAAGGGAAGGCTGAGGCTGCCTGGAAGAAAAGCTGGGCTCATGGGCACTGCACAGAGTTGGGCACTTGGGTCTTTTCAGTTGGGAAACTGTCCCGTATCTCAAGGGCCCTCATGGTCACATGGCATCTGGTGGCCGTGGCTTGCTCCTCGGTGCATGGGAGATGCGTTACTTGAGGCTGCCTCTGTCCAGGGTTTTATTGCTGGTGAACCACATTATCCAACTTAGAGTCTGGGATGATCGCAGTATCAGAAAGGGGTCCGTCCGGTGGTGAGCGCTTTGCTGAGACGAAAAGAAATTGAAACATGTAAACTACGCTGATTCTGCAATGCTGCCATGTTGTCTGGGTTGCCCTGGAGGAGACAGGCAGAGAAGCCCCCATTGTCCACCCAGGTGGAACGAAGATGAGAGGGGGACAATAATCAGGACGGACGTGCCCAGATCCATAGCAGCCGAGCGCCAGAACCCAACCAGCTCTTCTTTTACCGTGCCATGTTCTCTTAAAACCCCCAAAGATGTTCCCCTTCTCGGGTCGAAAGAACCTACACTCCCCTCACTTTCCAAAATTGTATCTCTTGGGCTGAATGAGACAATCACTTGGCAGGCAGAGGTTCACAAATAGGGACTAGTGGTACACAGGCATGTATTCTGGACAGATGGATTGCCAAAAAGTGCCCTTGCCTCACCACTGAATTTCATAGGAAGATAGTCATGGAAAAAATGGTTTGCCTGTGTGGTTACAGCAGCGCCAAGATGAAAGCCAGATGTGTGATTTTGTTACTCAGATGTGGTCCTGTATCAGCCCCTGCAATTTCTGTGGACCATTAGCTTCTCATGTCTCCTGAGAGGACTGGGTGCCATTCCTGCAATCCCCGGGTGACAGGCAGGACCACTCCACCATCCAGGGGAACTACAAGGGCGCCCGCCTCCTTAACAGCTAAGGGAAAGGACTCCTAACGCTGTATAATTTTTCTTCCCGGTCTGTCAGGCTGCAAATATTTTGTCCTTTTCCCTTTCTAAGGAGAGCATAATGGCATCCTTGGCAGGGGTGGTGGGCGAGGCCCTCAGTGCACCTGATGTTCAAACTAAGCCGTAACGGTCAGGGTGCAGCTTCACCGGCTGAGGTACACACAGGCCCGTGGGAGACTGCAGGAGTCTTCCAAGGAGTGTCCTTTCTGCCCTCGGATCTCCACCTGCTCAGCCTCTGCTCTAACAAAGTATCTGAATTCACAGTCCTATGCATTAGTTGAGCAAAAAATCTGGCTTCTGATACCCAAAGAGCTTAAAGTCTCCTTCGAATCGAGCATACAGGCGCCGGATGTCTCGTTTGCTGATGCCCAGAAAGTAGAGCTCCACCTTGGTTTTATTATACAGGGTGATGCCCGGTGGGATGGTGGGGTACGACACCAGGTGGTCTATGCCCGCCTCCTTCAAGATGTATGGGGCGTCGTCCTCCAGGGTCTCGTGGTGGCCAATCACACTGTACGTTATCTCGCAGGGTGCACACAGTTCCACGTACGTCACCCAGTGGATGATGTGGTCCCCAAATTGAAGGTCCAGCCATCTATGGTTTGGATCACCCAGGTAGCGCACAAAGTCTTCAAACTGGATACCCCTGGTCTCCGTGCGGTTCCTCCTGTACTTCCGGATGATGCCAGGGGCAATCTCATGCCTGTACCAAGGTTCAAAGCGGGGGTTATGAACAAACTTATCCTTAAAAGCAGAAATCAGTCTTTCGAAGGGATCTCTTACGATGAAAAACTTGAAGTATGTTTTCAAGCTAAAGGAAAAAAATGAAGAGAAACGAGGTTAAGCGGATGCTGTTGGTGACCACAGCTGTGGGGGTGGGGGAGGCGAGAGCAGCTGGAGCAGCTGTCATCGCTTCCTGAGCCCTCACGGGGTCCCGACACCAGCACAACACGGGTCTCTCTTACTGAGTTCACTCAGCCGTCACCGGAAAGCAGACCCTGTCATTAACGCCTTTACAGGAGAGGACATGGGTCTAATATACGGTGATGGAAGGAGCACTGACTGGGTGGTGAGCACACAGTGGGATTTATAGATGATGTAATACAGAATTGTACACCTGAAATCTATGGAACTTGACTAACAACTGCCACGCCAATAATAAACTTTAAGTAAAAAAAAAATAAAGAAACTTTAACTGTCTAAGGCCACAGGATCCGTCCTCGTGGATCACTGAGAAAACATCTATTTAACCCATGTTTTGTTTTACTTGAGTATTTCAAAACTTTAAGAATGTTGAAAAGTTTTGTTTCTGAGCAGAAAAACCTAAGGGCAGGAACTCTATCTAAATGAGTCAGGAACAGCTGAGGCCAGAGAAAGTTACTTTAAGGGTTTATCTTTAAAAACTCAATTCAAAATTGAAAGGACAGGGGCGGGAAAATAAGAGGGGGTGGGTAAGAGAACACGGGAAAGCAAGGCTTCAGCTGCAGCTGGCAGGAAAGGTGGCCTGGGACAGCTGCCGGCAGTGGCAGCGGTGGCGCACTGGCACCAGTGTGAAGGGCCTGCGACAGTGACGGTGACAGCACAATGAAGACATGACTGTCATTACGCTGGAAGGGCCCATGGCAGGGACGGTCACAGCACAGCGAGGACACAGCTGTCACTACGCTGGAAAGGCCTGCGGCAGTGACGACGATGACAGCGCAGGTGACAGCACAGCGAGGACACGGCTGTCATTACGCTGTGCTGACGCTCAGGCTCCGCATGGCTTCAGCCTTTCCCTCACAAGACCCCAGGAGTGCTTAGGAGAGTGACAGGAGGCCCTGGCCCGAGAGCACCTCTGACCTGAAGGTTCTGTACAAGCTGGGAAGACCATGTGACCGGGGCAGAAGGATTGAAAAGCAGGTGAGGAGCAAGAGGCCAAAGTTTGGTGGGTCCGTGACATTCTTATTCCTTTTAAACCTTGTTCTACAGGGCCATATCATAGCTAATGAAGAGAACATTTCAATTTATTAGCTAAGTAAGTTTTTAAACGCCAGCGTCCACTCCTGCCATGATCACTGGGGTCTGCCTCTTGGCTCTGTGCGGAGGCCCAGGCCACACCACCCCTCGGGCAGCCACGGTTGGAAGCAGCATAATGCCTTTGGGAAAAATGAAAAACGAAGTGGGGTTTCCCCGCCACCTAAATCCCTTTTTCATGAAATAACGAGCACATTCAATAAGGAGTCCATAAAACATGACCAAAGCAGGGCAAAACCGACCACTCATTTCTATTAAGAAAATGACCAAACTTTCATTTTAAAGGACTGCGTGAAGGTGAGGGCAGAGAGGTGTTCTGAAATTCTCATCAAGATTTGTGAATTTAAAGGCACTGAATGCCGGGTGTACTCAGCTGTCTCTCACCAAAGCAAACCAAGAGCCCCCAGGATTTCCTGGCGCACTGCAGGGTACCCGGCAAGTACAGCACAGAGTCCAGAGTTTTGTAATAGCAAAATCCCCTCCTGGAGGAAACTGCCCCTACCGCTTCTGAATTTCTGCATCACTGAAGGAGGAGAGACGGGGAAGGCCGTTCTTCTCGTGGTCGTGAACCACGTTTTCAGGGATCTCTTCGATGGAAGGAAAGGCCCCTGGGAAGTAAACAAGGGAGAAGGTGAGTTGGCTGGCTCAGTGCCACCTTTAACGAAGATGCCCAGCTCTTAACTTGGACCCACATTCCCCACAAGCCATTCCCGAAATCCACGACGAGGCCTTTGAATTCCCATGGCTTCTCTTGGCAGGAAAAGAGAGTGAAGAAAAGCTTTTGGCAATCCGTAAGCCAACGAGGAAACACAAATTAGGGGAGGTCGAGGGAGGGACGGAGCACGGGATGGAGATAAGGGCAGCATCTACTGGTAACGCACCACACCTGGGTTAAAACAGCAGGGAAAGAAAGATCCCTGCGTGCAGACAGGATGCCGAAAACTAGGGTACTTATTCTGCTACGAAACGGGGGAGATGCCAGACTATGCCCACAACACCCTCCCAACAGGCGAGGTGCTCCCAGCACCCCCGCCCCCATGCCTCAGGTGGCTCCTCAGGAACCTCACAGCACCCCGACTGGCACGTGGCAGGGATGTGCTGGGACTATCCAGCTATGTGGTGGGGCTGACGTGACTCTGAAGCAGGAGCATAAGGAGTGACTGAGGAGAACACGGGCCAGGGTCAGGGGCCACAGGGCCTGAGCCAGGCTGATGAGGAGCCTGGGGGGCCTGGCCTTGGGCTGGTGCGCAGAGCAGACTCTACTCTTTTCTCAACTGAGACAAATGGAAATAAAGTGGCATGATCGGAGGTTTTAGCCAGGCCTCTGCAACCTTCACATCCATCGTGTTAATCTTGTGCTACACGCAGAGTCTGGCAGGGAAGAATCTCCGCTGGGCCATCTAAGCAGCGGCCACAGCCTTGTCTGTTCTATTCATTCCTCCCCCAAACACTCACACACCAACGCAGGCTGTGCTAGGTGCTGCGGATGGCTGTGAAATGAGCAAGGCTGGAAATGAACCAGCCCTGCAGACGTGCCCCTGGACCTGCTCAGGCACCTGTCCCCACCCAGGTGGCCAGGGACGGCGCAGACAGCCACAATGGCGGCCCGTTTTCTATCAAACTACCTGGCAGACCCGCTCCTCCTTTTGTCCTGCCCTTGTAAGTGGGTGTTTACTTCTTCCTTAACAGCTGATACTTCATGCTGTGGTAGCAGATTTGTTAAGACTTTCACATATTCGTTGTTTTAAATTTGATTTGTAACCTCAGTCTACGTCAAAAAGCCAACATGCTGTCCGATTACTCAAGAAGCACATTCATTATATACCAAAAAATGAGGCCAGTGTCTCGCTTTTCTCCAACCAACCAGTGAAAAGGCCAAATGACAGCAAACTGAGCACTGTCTCTGAGAGCAGCAGCGGAAGGCAGGAGGACAGAGAGCGGGTCTGACGCTTGATCCAGGAGTCAACTGCTGTGGACGGCAACTCAGTGTCTTTTCAAGCTGAATTTAACCAGCAGAGCTGAATTTAACCATAATGATCTTGGACTAGTTCAAAGTGGAGTTTAAACTAATAAACAGTGTCTGAAAAGCATGGTAAGTAATCAAAACTGTAGTGTATGAGGTCACTTTGCTCATAATTTGTTTCTGAGGAAACATCAGATTTCCTGACACAAGGCAGACACACCCTCTGAATATGGACGCCCGCTGTGAAATGGGAACCATCTCTTTTTACCCAAGTGGCACAGAATATTTTGTCTGCCGGTGAAGACGCCCCAAGACCCACCGGCAGGGCTCCCCTCCCAGGCACTGTGTGCGGGCTCTTCTCACTCCAGGAAAGGCAGCTGTGGGGGCTTCCTGGTGGCTCAGTGAGCCTGGACCCTTGACTTACAAGGACAGAGCCTGTGACTAATAAGAAGCAATGCCATGAATCTGAAGGATGAATCTGCTGGGTGGGTAGGCTGCCTGAGATGGGGACCCTGCAGTGAGAAGTGAGGAGACCCTGGCCTTCGGGGAGGCCTTCTGAAAACAGGCAGGATCTGAATGAACCAAGTCTTGAATGATAATACAGACAGGAAAATCAGAGAACTCTCTGTAAAGTCACCAGCCCTCTCGGGAGACGCCCCGAGTGACCCTCCCGGGCCCAACCCTGCCGGCCACTGACGACAGCACAGCGCTGCAGCACGCACCATTTAACACGATCAACACTTTCTTCCACTGGGTGTTGCCCACTTTGGGAGTCTGGCAGAAAAGGATCTTGTGCTTGTCACAGACGAATATTCGGTCGAGGACGAACTTGGACACTGCCGTGTGTGAGAGGCTCTTCAGGGCCTCGTCCTGGCAGACGTTTCGGATGAGCTCCAGGCGCTCCATATAGACCAGGGGCTGAACAAGCCGGCTGTCCGAAAGCATTTTCCCAGTCGGCTGCAAGGAACAGGGAGGCAAAAGGCGCTCAGGATTCATTACTAGAAGACAGGAGGCCCCCCACGAGGCCCTGCTGAGACCGCCAATTCATCCAGAGAAGTTGCCTCACAAACACAGCTGGGCTCTCCAGCCTGAGTCTCCCTCAGGAGCCTGGGATTAGGCTCTAAGGAAATGACGGACCAGAGCTCAGAGACAGCGAACCTTCGTTCCTTCCGCCTCAGCTTGGACAAACCCAGGAGTGGGTGGTTGGGCTGTGTGCCTGTCACTCTGCTGATGGCATTATGGCCCATCATTTCCCAGAAACAGCGGGATATTTTCACTCAGGGGTTTTAGTGAAGGCCAGTCTCATCCCCCTTCGTTTTTCCTAGCATTTACCCCCATGTGAATCTGAGTGTGCATGTGTGGACTACACCTAAGGACAAACTGTTTACACACACGGTGACTGTTCTGAAGATATTTCGGTGTAACAGTATATCTGGTTTATTGAAACAGTATATCTCGTTTATTAATTAAAAAATAAAACACCTTAGGTCATTACGTTTTAAAAATGCAAAACGCATGACTCTATTTCCTCAGTGACAAGCACATCACGCTGCTTCTCTGTAATGCTAGTGAAGGAGGGGGATGGTTTTGCTCGGCACTCCTGCCCATGGGACCGAGGTTTAGGCCCCGTGAGCAAGTGCAGGAGCACGCTGGCACTGGTTTGTCCTCCAGTCATCAAACCAGGTGAGCAAAGTGTATGCACTGGGGGTACAGGCTGCGATGCCAGAAACCCTTGCCTACCAGGAGAGTGAGCCCAAAAGCAAGCAGAGGGGGGCGTGCTGAGCACCCACCCCCACGAGCACTGAGGCTGCAGGACAGCTGGGAGCACAGCCTCAGGCTGGGGCTCTGAGCTAGGAGGGAAGAGCTGTGCTGCTTTTATTCTGTGCTGTCTTCATTTTGAAGTGAGGTTTTGATCATCTCTGCGTTATCTGTAATAGGTCTTTGAGTAGGTTCTTTTTCCCCCTCAAAAAAAAAAAGTATATAGTCAGTGGCACTTCTAGCCCACGTGCAGCTCAGACAGGTCCTCTGCTGCCTTCACATAGAATACAACTCGAGGAAAAGACTGGAGTCACAGTCCGCCACAAGAAATTCTGGAACTGAGGCCTCACTGCGTACTGACTACCGCAGAGAAGTCCATGACTCCCCCCACCCCCCAACTGTCATTTCTTTCTAGGCAACCCATTTTTTAATTCCTGAGTGGCTTGTAGCACTTTTCCTCTTATGGTTCTAGCACTTTCAACATTTTACCAGGATATGTCAGTGTGGGTCTTTTCACTGATTTTGCCTGGAAGGCAGTGAGCCCTTTCCACCTATAGCCTCAGCTCAGGAAATGTCCTTTCATCGGGATATTTGGGTGGGGAAGGAGTTTATTTAAGACAGAGGGAAAAAAAATCATCTTCTGTTACCATGTTTCCCTGAAAATAAGACCGGGTCTTATATTAATGTTTGCTCCAAAAGACGCATTAGGGCTCATGTTCAGGGGATGTCATCCTAAAAAATCATGCTAGCACTTATTTTCTGGTTAGGTCTTATTTTCGAGGAAACACAGTAGGAGGCCTATGAGAGGATTCACCCACAGGGGCTAAACTCTGGTACAACAAGGGGCCAAGCAAAACCCTGCCCTCTCAACAGTTACAGAGAAACATAACTGTAATAACTGTGTGCTTATCTTGGGGAAATGGAGTCACAGACCACATATATATACACACATATACGTATATATATATATGCACATATATATACATATATACATATATGTGTGTATGAGGTGTGATCAAAAAATATGGTGAATGTTTAAACAAAAAAACTTATTATAGTAAAAGACACATTGCCATTAACCCCCCTCAAAATACTACCCCTCACTTTGAACACACATATCCCATCGTTCTTGCCATTTTCTGAAGCAGTTCTGGAAGTCCTCTTTCGTGTCTTTAGCTGCGCTGTCGAGGCTGCCTCGATGTCCTGAATTGATTAAAAAACGTGTACCTTTCACGGTCATTTTGACTTTTGGGAAGAGCCAGAAGTTGCACAGTGCCAGATCTGGTGAATAAGGTGGATGAGGACACACCGTAATGTTTTTATTTGACAGAAATTGCTGTACCAGAAGCAATGTGGGACATGGAGCGTTGCTGTGATGGAAGATGAAGTAAAGACACTCACAAAAGAGGACTTCCAGAACTGCTTCAGAAATTGGCAAGGACGATGGGATAAGTGTGTTAGAAGCGAGGGGGAGTATTTTGAGGAGGATTAATGGCAATGTGTCTTTTACTGTAATAATTTTTAAAATTTAAACATTCACCATTATCTTTTAATCACACCTTGTACATATATATACACACACACATACGTATATATATATGTGTGTGTATATGTATAATGCCTCAACAAATGGTTTTGAAAAAGGAAATATACAAAAGTTGATGTTTTTTATTTCAATTTTGGGTATTTTTTAAAATACACAAGTATGTATTACTTCTTAGTAAAATACTTGATTTAAAAATATTGGCTGGGGGGCACGTAAAAAGACTTCTAGGAAGTTCTAGAAAGCTCTTCAAAGTCCTCTATAAATTATTTCTACCATATTTGGGTATTTTCTGTATCCAAAGGCAGCTCTGCAAAGACAGCACAGCATTTTTCTCTCTTCCTTCAGCTCAACCTTCCACTAAGTAGAACCACAACCCTCTACCAGAGCCCCCTCTGGATTTCCTTGCAGGGCTGGCGTGTCCCTTTCTTTCCATCCACAGGCCCCTTCTCTTCTTCCCTTCCTCCCTCTTTCTACAGAGTGACAACCACTCTTTCCAGCCACTTCCTGAAGTCTTCCTCAGGGCCTTCACACTGCCCAGTAAATCAGAGATGAATCATACAGCTGGCAAGGAAGACACAAGATGGGCTCATCTGATTTTCCTTCTCAAAAGAAGGCTGACTTAAAAAAAGCCAAAAAAGCTCCAGTTCCCAGTTATGGCACAGACCCTTTGGGACAGCTTTAGAACTCAGAATGTCTGTAACACAAGAGGCTTTTTATTAATGCTCAATTCAGAATTCTACTGCTTTTGTTAGGGAGCAGAATCATTTGTATGACAAACATTTACTGAGTCTTTATTCTGTGCTTGGACAGTCACAGCGTTTCCTGGAGACACCGGGAAAGCCTCAACTGAGTAAGAACACATGTGCACACACATTTGTGTGTGTGTGTGTGTGTTTGTCTGTGTAGGTGTGTAGGTGAGGGAAAGGCAATTCTGAGTAGGGTGGGCATTTCCTCCGATCCCACCCCTCTGGCCACCTCTAGGTATGATCCTGTTTGTCAGCGTTTTGAAATGTTTCTGCTGCTATGTCTATTTATTCCCTTAAAGTCACACAGAACTTCTCCCCAAGATTTCAAAGCAGATGGTTCTTCTAAATTAACTTTATTAAATGGGCCAAAATGCCCTTGTTATTATAGCTGTTAAAATGCTCTAGGCTTGCCAGACAATCCATTAACGGTGCAGTGGTATCAACCTGTCCTCCCTGAGGGACTGGGCCAGTTGCAACATGGGAAAAGAATGTAAGCCTTCTAGAACACTTGAGAAAAGGCACGCCGGAAATACCGGGACAACAGGGCTTCCCTCCCCCCCTCCGCCCACCCGCTCCCTGCGCTTCTTCCTGGATCTACTCAAACCAAACTCCCTGACACCAGGCCCTCGTCCAGGACACTCTCGCTGTCTCCTGTGTTTGACAGAATTTCCTGGGTGCCCCTGGTGGAGGGAAGGATGTCTTAGGGATTCCTAACGGCTACTTCTTGAGGTGAAGACGTTGTGGAAGTGAGAGTGGGCACTGCAGACCTACCCCCTCTGCTCTTCCCCAAAGGGCACCGCCGGCTGCCAGGACTTCACACGTCTCCAGGGACCAGCACCAGCCACCTGCCTTCTTGCTTTGAGAAATGGGGTCTAACGCAACCTCATTCTCTCATGGACCCCAACACTTGCTCACTTATCCAGAGAGTCTCTCCTTTCTCCTCAGGCTGTTCCAATTTTTTTAAACCTCAGATCTAATCCCGATCACAAATAACACTAAGGAGCAGTGCATCATGGGGCAGCACCTCCACACAAGTGCTACTGAAAAACTGCAGAAAAATCTCTGTCACTTTTAAATTTGCTTTTCTTCAAGCTTAAATATTAAATACAAAGAAAAAAATCATTCTCAGTCAGGTGTGTTTCCTCACTAATAGTGCTTTCTATTTTTTCCCCTTGCACATATACAGAACCAATTTTAATATCTGATACCATTTTCTAATATTTCCCATTCAAATATTCAGTTACATTATGTACAAAATAAACTTTTAAAGGTAAGCTATGCAACCTGATCTCCTTCAAAAATCACCTTTCTTTTGGGAAAACATGTGCTGAGTTTAACGTCATCTGATGACTCCTAGTCTCAGAGAATTGTGCCTGACCGCTGTCCCCATGTCCTTCTCCTTATAGGAGTTTTCTCCTTGCATCTGAGTGTTATGAGAATCAATGGGATGGGGCAGCAGGAGGAGGGGACAGAGAACTGAGCTGAAAGCCCAGGCCCACTACTTGCTGTCCAGGACATAGTCAAACCCAGTGAAGTGCTTTGTAAACTGTACGGCATGTGGAGGTGTCGTCTTTTCAGCCACAGTGGCTTCTGGAGGACAACAGTCTTTCTAGGAAGCGTGCCCCTCCCCCCCAGAATGCTGCTTTTTCCTATGCAATCAACGCTGCTGCAGCATCCAAGGGGTGCCTTGTCTCAAAGCACTTTCTTTATTCCTCTTGCAAAACTCTCACCCTTCCTTGCTGTCATTATTGATCCATCAACTTCCTTAACCCTTTCTATTAGAGCCACTCTCCTATTTCCTACAGGTTTGTTTCTTGTCTCTGTCCATCCGCACTTTCCTTGCCCTGGGACACATCTTAACCGAAAAGCAACATTCCAGGCCCATCTCATAAGAGCTGTTCAGACTTGATCTTTATTCCGTCCGTGTCCTGTGAAAAGTTAACTCCAACAGCACGTTCCTCTGGCCAGGTGCGTGCTTTTTAGCCTTTGCTGGGTTCTAAGTTGTTGTCCTTACACTGCAAGTCACGACAGGAACTGCCCTTTCTCTGTGGTTTAACTCTGGGCTGATTTACATATTTAGAGTTTGCTCTACCCACTTCATTCCTTCCGGCACAACTGTACCCTAAATCTTCCAGACCCAGAATGGGGGCTCAACATGTGAGAGGGGATCTTAAGAGGACACCCCTCATTTTGGCTGAGGGATGGCTAAGGATCTTTGTGAAAAGGAGCCTGAGGAGAAAGATCTGGATCAGAATGTCACGGAAGGTGAATGCTGGGGACAAGTCAGCAGCCGTGGGCGCTGCCACTAACTCCCAGGGAATTTGGGATGATCAGCCTTTTTCCTAAACTCAGTTCTCTCATCCACAACACTCTCAGGCTGAACTAAAGCTCTTCTGCCCAAGACCCCTTCTACCTCTAAATTTCCATGATTCTAGGGCAGATCTTCTCCCATGCCCTGGGCTTTCTCCTGACCTTGCCCAACACCCTCCACTCCCCTGGCAAGGCTCATTCTCGGCTGGTCAGGAATTCAGCACAATCAACATTTACAGAGCAGCCGTGATGTACAAAGCACTGTGAGGCACACAAAAATAGATGTGGCTGTGCCTCCCCCAAAGAGAAGCTAAAAAGATGAGCAGAAACATGCAGAAGTGACAAAAGCAGTGACTACAAAGCAGAACACAATGGTAAGTGGAAATAGCTGATGAGCACACAAAGGGAGGAGAAGCTAGTGCCCACGCATCAGGGGCTGCAGGCAGGGAGCAGGTGAGAGGGAGACCCCACAGGTAAGACTGGGAAGAGGTGGCCCTGCTCCTCTGCTGACCGAGCTGGAGGGGACAGTGCCCCTGCCTTGCTGTGCCCACCTTCAGTTCCTCGGGAACGTGCTTCTCTCCCGGCAACCTCCCCGCGTCTGGCATGGCGGTCAGGAACAGGAACTCCTGTTTGGCGCTGTAGGCTAGGAGACAGACAGGTTAGAACATCTGGTCATGGAGGAGTAGACACACAGGCTGCTGCGACAGAAAAGAGGCCCCAGAAACAGATCCACCCAAATATGCCCTACTGGCATCTGACATGTGCAGAAGCAATTCAGGAGAAGAGGAAGTCTTCTCGACAAATGGCGCTTGCGCTACTGGACACCAACAGGCACATAAAACTACAGAACTTCTTAAAAACATAGGAGAAATTCTTCGCAAAAACTAATGAAGTGAACCTCCTCAAAACAAAAAATTTACTCTGCAAAACACCCTATGAAGAACATGGCAAAACAAACTGTAGACCAGGTGAAAAATCTGCAAACCACATATCTGACAAAGGAGTAAGTAGTATCTAGAATATGAAAAGAATTCTCAAAAGACAATAGTAAAAAAAAAAAAGAAAAAAATCCAATTAGCAAATAGGCAAGACATGAACAGACGTTTCACTTAAGAGGATATATGGGCGGCAAATAAATACATGAAAGAATGTTCAACATTGTTAGCCATCAGGCAAAAGCAAATTAAACCCACAGTGAGATACCACTACATAGCTACCAAAATGCCTAAAAAACAAAATAGTGAAAATACCAAATGCTGGTGAGGATGCAGAGAAAAGTGAATCACTTATACATTGCTGGTGGGAATGGAAAATGGTCCAGCCACTCTGGAAAACACTTTGGTCATTTCTTTAAAAACTACACATGTAATAATACCATGCGACCCAGCGACTGCATTGCCAGTCACTTATCCCAGAGAAATGATAATTTCCAAGTTCACGCAAAACCCTGCACACAAATGTCTGGAGCAGCTACATTTGTAATAGCTCCAAACTGGAAACAATCCAGATGTTCTTCAACAGGTGAACGATTAAACAAACAACAAACGGGGTACTTCCACCACTGACTACTACTCAGCAATAAAAAGAAACAAACTGTTGATACACACAAGTTGTGTGAATCCCCAGGGATTTTTTTTTTTTTTATGGTGAGTAAAAAAAGCCAGTCCCAAAAGGTCACATACGACATATATTGTTGAAATGACAAAATGGTTGAGAGGA
The DNA here is from genome assembly GCF_964194185.1 of Rhinolophus hipposideros. Classification (NCBI taxonomy): domain Eukaryota; kingdom Metazoa; phylum Chordata; class Mammalia; order Chiroptera; family Rhinolophidae; genus Rhinolophus; species Rhinolophus hipposideros. The sequence continues at coordinate 10,234,881 of NC_138058.1, read as the reverse complement.
GAGATTAGTGGTTGTAGGGGGTGGGGAGAAGGATAGGGCAGAAATGTGAGAGGGAGGAGAGTGTAGCTATAAATGTACCATAGACGGGATGCTTGACTGTAGTAATGTCAAAACCCTGCCCCCAATGCTGCACCATAGTTCTGCAAGCTGCTACCAATGGGGGAAACTGAGTCATGGGACACAGAACTCTCTGCTACTTCTTACAACTGCATGTGACTGCACAATGTTCTCGAAATAAAAAGTTGAATCAAAAAAGAAAAAAGAAGTTACATTTAGTGCTTACTCATTAAAAATTCATGGGAACTGAGGTGAGACTAGAGAAACCCTACACACAAAATGCTAGTCCAGAGTAATAATTTACAGCAAACTGATTTCTGGGAAACCTATGGGGCAGAATTTGAAGATAATTTTCAGATCTCTACAATCAAAGAAACATATACTTTCAAAATTTTGCAAAGCCTACTATATAATTAGAAAGAACAGATATCAAATAAAAGCCTAAAAATCAGCATAACAAAGCATGAACAAAGGCACAGTTCATTTTTTAAAACAAATCAAAACCTACTCCTCTTAGGTCGCTAACACCAACCCTTTGTACACTGTCCTGCAGCCCCCACCTGCCGGGGTTACTGTTAAACATCGCCCCCCCCCCACCCTCCCCGTCCCTTCCCAGGCAGAACAGCACCTGTGGCCTGATGTCTTCCCTGCACAGAAAACACCTTCCCAGCATCCTGACCACAGTGATCCCATCTCCCCATCGCCCTCTGAGTTACCTGCTCCAATATAAACCTCTCTCCCACACACCCTTATGAACCCCACTGAAATCTTTTCCCCATTTTCTCTGTTTGAGTTAAAATGCAAGTAACTAAAGCTGTGCACAGGAGCTGTTCTGGGCCTGCATGAGGACACAGTGTGCTGTGTACGGTGCAAAAGCAGAAGAAAGCATCAGTGCCGTCAGCCAAAGCTGCTGAATGCTCTGAGGGCTGAGGGACCAACATCTGTCCCTCTCGTCATCCTGAAGCACTGATGTGCTAATAAAAAGGTCACAATCCACTCCCATGTGGTCACATCCTGTTCCAACGACGTCTTCCGCTACTAGCTCTGCCGTAGGTGCAGTGGGTTTCGCAGAAACCTAGGCTTCCTTAACAACACTTTACATAGGACAATGTCTCTTGAATTCTAAACAATCGACTCACAATGAATTGTTGAAAAGTAACCTATCGCACACACTCAGGAGCATACAGAACAGGCCTCGGTCACCGTGGCACGTCTCACACACCGGCCACTCATCTGCCGATTTTTATGATTTTAAGCCTCCTGGCATTTGCTCCCCAACTCTCCTTGGCCCTGATTCAACCAGGGTCAAAAAGCACAGCACAGCTTATGTCTGGTTTTTCCATTGCTTTGCCGACAGCCATGTCTTTTCAGCAGATGCCATTACGCCCACTATGATCACAGAGTGGTTCCTTTCCCCACCCTGACTCTCAAGAGCAAGACTCCAGCTTCCGGACCAAGGATTCTGATCCTCCAGCTGTGGCCAGGTTTCCTCATAGAGCATTCGCTCGCTTTTGTTATGGACATCGTTATACTTATAATGTTTTACAAAACGTTTTTCAATTTGCCAGGGGACATAGTGCCTTGTTCTCCTAGAAGTGCTCCCAGGGGACATAGTGCCTTGTTCTCCTAGAAGTGCTCCCAGGTACTCGTCTCCCCGAGCATGCTGTGTATCCAGTCAGCCCGGGCCACTAATCCATCACACGCTGGGCAAAGACAGTCAGGTCATGGGCTCTAAAGCAGCTGACAGTCAAGCTGAGGGGCTCAGTGCAGGCAAAACACTGGAAGAGGAAGTCACACAGATAGTGGCACAGCAGATGTACAAGGATGTCAGTTTTGATTTCAAGTCTCAGGATCCCACGCCCTGGAACTGCCATCACTGAATGGGATTTATTTCCGAATAATAAAGTCTAGTTATAACATCTGATCCTAGTTCAACATGACCCTGAATTTGTTAACCAAGGATGAGTCACTGCCACAAATATCACGGTGGCTTCCTTGCTGAGCTGAAGCGAGACCATAACACTAATTTAAAAAAAGGTAAGCGCTGCCTTAAACAGCAGTTCAAGACCAATCTGCTCTTCCTATTGGCCTAACTGACACAGAAATCATTAGAAACGGGTAGATGAGGAGACACGCATCCACTGAGGGACTCGGGAACAGAGCCCACTTCCCGGAGGACAGAGCCAGCAGGAGCAGCCCCACAGAAAGGCGAGTTACAACCAGCCGCTGGACACTGAGACCAAGGACTCGGCATCTGCAGAACAGGACGTGGACCTTCGTCACACAGGATACGCTGTGTCGTCAGTTATTTCCTCGTGATGACACACCACACTGGGATCTTGGTGCAAAAGCAAAAAGACTGCGAACACCAGTGAAGTACATTCTAACACGTGAGAAAACCTCCTATGGCCACATGTGTTTACAAAGCTCTTTCAGTTTCCTGCTGGGGGTTTAAGTGCCGCCCCAGACAGAGGGGGCCCTAAGGCCAAGGGCCTGTACCCACTAAGCGCCAGTGCTCAGGGGCAGCAGATGCCGCGACACCCCACCGGGCCTCCAGGGGCTGAGTGTTTGACTCCTCCTGGGTGCTCAACCATCCAGACTAGCAAGACCCCACGTGTGGCTCGCTGCCTTCGTTCAGAACTCATCCAATGGACACCCATCTTTGTGGTTCTAGACAAGTACTTAGGGACAATTGGGTAAGACCCTCAGTGGTCAGGAAAGGCCAGGCTATGCCGTGGGCCTGACAACAAAGGGTTCTCTCTCTGAGTTCACCGTTGCGGGGCTGACACGGCCCTCACCAGGGACCCACCTGGGGGACCCTTTCCATGCCTCCCTGAATGGGAAGGGGGGGTGGGGCTAGGTGTGCGCCGACGCTCACATCCCCACCTGGAGCGGCCTGTGCCCACAGCCCTCACACAATCACACGGAACATCAAAGCGCACGAGGGCTCACCGCTCGCCTTGAGCTGGACAGGCTGCTGAGCAGCATGAGGCCTACCTCAAGTCTCTTCTCGGGTAGAAAATCCTAAGTAAAGCTTTTCTCCTTCTCCACAGGTTTTCCCTTCTTTCCCTCTAATATTTTGCTCCCCTTTAGAAAACACTCTGAGTGTCTATACTTCTCTGAAAACATTCGACATAAAACTTGCTGCATCAAAGCAAAATAACCACTCATTTATCAGATACCACTGAGGAATGAGGTGCTTTTTAGAGGTTATACTGCCATAGAATATTACGACTCAAACACACATCGAAGTAATTATTTTTGGTGGAAGTCTCATAAATACATTACCTATTCTCCTACTTCTTAAGACAAAATAAACAATTAACAATTTAACATCATGACCTGACTTTTAACTGCCCTCCTTTTCAGGAGGTGACATTTAAAGGAATCGTGAATAAAACGTGTGGACTTAGTAACACGGATTTCATATTCTCAGCAGCTCTTTTGATTTCCCAGCTTTGTTCTACACTTGGGGTTCTCCACTGGGCCCCACTTCTAGATTCTAAGTCACTAGGTCTCTCTCTGGTTGCGTCCAAGCAGCGAGGTCTACAAAGAACCTCAATGACTCTGAGGCACCAGGGGAGGAGACCCACTGCTCTAACTCTTACTCAGAGGCCTCCATTCTCGGCGACGCATATAACTGCACTGGAATAGTGGGCGAAGTGTCAAACTGTCAGGCTGAGATCCTGGTCTCACATTCCCACAGCCCTCCAAGACTGGGCCCCTGCTGTCCTGACAGAGGCCCTGGTCCCCGGGGTGAGCCGTGATTACCTGTGACGCCCCTGGCCACCTGGAGGTGTGACACCACCTTCCCGAGGCTGTGAGACTCTCAGGTTCTGACACAGGGCCATGCAAGATGAAGGGATACTTGTGATGACAGCCCGTCGGGGCCCCAAGCCCGAAGGCCTGTAACTGTTACCGAGTGGTCACTGTGGAGCCAAGAACCAGCCATCAGGGCTGATTTCAGAGCCACCCTCTTCTGCCTGCGGATCTGCCTTCAAACCTTGTTCCTGGAGACAGAGGGAATGGGAGCAGAAGTGGGGGGCACGGGGCAGCCCTCAGCACCGCAGGGACACATGGGATCTCTGGGGCGTAGCAGAGCCAGAAGCCTGTGGTCACACAGACGGCACAGGCCGCACGGCCGCCAGAAGGAAACTGGGAAAACCGCTCATGTGGATGCTTCTCTAATCTCCTTTCCTGCAGCTGCCATCCGCAGGAGGACATGCGCAGTGTGGGCAGAATGCAGATGCTATGCACAGCCCTGGTCCCAAGCAAGCATCCTCCCTCAGGCAGACGTCCTCAGGCCAAAGGAAAGCTGCTCGTAAGCCACCAACATCTCCCCGTGCCACACCTCACTCTGCCCCTGAAAGGCGTCGCCTCGAGGTTCAGCAAGACCATCCCTGCAGCCGCTTACACACAGCCGGCACTTGGAGGGTCACCCAGAGAGCCTCCCAGCGCTCGGCTCAGAGCATGCAGCACGTCCATTTGCCAGAAAAACCACCGCGGCCCAGGTAAGCAGGGGACAGGAGCAGCAGCTGGGAGTTGCGTGCTGAGGCTGTCCGTGTCCCCTCGCGACCCCTACGTCAACCCGAGAAGTTAAAAATCCTCAGAAACACCCGACACACACATGAAACCACCGTCCTGGTGCACAGAGGTGACCTCCGTACACGTGGCCAGCAGCACGCAGAGCCAGTGGGCACACAGCATGCTGACTAATCACAGCAGCACCTCACGACGTCACCAAGTCAGCTGAATTCCCAGATGCTGGGCCTGGCGGACACCACGCAGGAGGCGCCAGAGAACCCACAATGAAAACACGTCCTGCCCACCCCCGGGGCTGCGCGGGGAAAACCCTCCCCTCCCTGTCCACCTCCTCCTAGCACCTCTGTAACTGGAAAGATTTGGGTGCCGTGACCTCCAAGGCCCCTTCGGGCATGACAGTCCTTGAATTCTGTGACACAGGTCAGTCATGCATGTCCCTAAGAATTATCACAGCGACCTCCGGATTGGCCAAACCCATTCCACACGGCAGTGTACCTACCGTCGGGGTCTTTAAAGGTCAACGTAATGAATTTGCTGGCCACCATGAACATGAAAATCACCCAGAAGCAAGCGGCCAACAGAAGCCACTGGTGCTGCATGTTGTCAAATGTCAGCCATTCAGTGATTCTTCCTGGAAAACAGCGAAATGCACCCGCTGCTTACAGTACATCAATGACACAAAAAGTGATTAAAAACAACAGATGATTTCAGTTAATAGTATCAACACAAGCCATTTTTTTTAAAAAAGTTGTTTGGATACAGTGGGTATTTTGACTCGGAACTTAACATTTTATTTTTAATTAATAATACCATATCACTTTGATAATTAAGTCCAATGTAAAACCCCAAAACGGAAAGAAGCCACTTCTACCTGTTTGGGAATGCAAGATAAGATTTTACTTTTGCAGATTTGCCTCTTGACTCCTTTCTCACCCAGGCTAACATCAAAATGTGTTTCTGATCCCAGGGCCCACCAAGGCCTGGAAGCAAGGGGGCAGGAGGCCTGCGATGGGCTAGCCCTTCAGAGGACAGAAGCCACCCTGGGGGATGACAAGCAGGCTGTTTAGAATCCTGCCTTGCTGATGAGACGGAGCCACACCCAGGGAATCTGGACAACAGGAGAAATGACATCGAAGCTTCTATGTCTCCACTCACTTGCCTGCAAGGGCCGGTGCAGAACCTGGGGGGTGGGTGTTTTTCATGCTTTCACTGCCTGGGAGAGATGCAGGCCACGTCAGTCCTCAGGTCACACAAGTCACACTCTGCTGCAGGGGACACGTAAAGAAACAGGAAGTCACAGTCAGTTCTCAGCAAGAGAGACAAAAACGAGTTTCATGTCACCTTTAACACAGTGCTTCTTTAAGCCAAACCAAACCACTTAAAGTCACCAAACCAGCTGACTGAGGCTACCCGTCAGTCCTGGGCAGTGGGGAGAACTGGTCCTCTCCACACGTGCTGATGACAGAGGACCCCAGAGAGCTTGTGAAGGCTGGATGGGACAGAGCTCCATGAGGGCCCACGTGCTCAGCTCTCCTCATCTCAACAACGTTTACTTCCTAGAATCTCACTGGAACCAGGCCTCTGAACCCCAAGTGCCCTCCACTGAGTGGTTACCCAGCCTGCACCTGAACACACGCTGCAGCGGGGAGCTCACCACCTACCATGCAGCCTGTGCCTTTCCAGGGTGGCTCGTGCGTCACGCTGTCAACCGCAGCTGCCCATACATCAGGCCCAGTGAGCTTCCTGGAGTCCCCAACTATGGCTGCCAGATTAAACAAAAAAACCAATTAAGTTTGAATTTCAGAAGAAAAACAAATGACTTTTTTAGTATGAATGTGTCCCAAATATTGCATGTCCCAAATATTCTTTAAAAAAGCTATTTGCTTTCTCTCTGAATTTCAAATTTCACTGTGTGCCCTGTATTTTATCTTGCAACAGTACCCGACAAGGGGAACGCCAGTCCCTCTCTACCTGCCTGAAGCCCACTGGTTGGTCCAAGCCGAGTGTCCCTTTCTTCTTTGTCATCCTCCCCGGAGGCCACACTGCACAAGGCAGAGAGCCCTGGATGGTTCCATCCCTCATGGGCTCTGACTTAGCAAGTGACTGAGTCTCTCCAAGCTTTGGTTTCCCATCTGAGACCAGGGTGGTCACGAGGATTAAGTGACAGAACACATCCAAAGGACCAGCACCCACCTGGCCTGGAGCAGACCCTTTACAAACATAAATTGGCCAGTGCCTCAGCACCTTGTGACCTTCTGATTTAACCTACACATACACTTCAGAGTGTGGTGGCCAGCAATTAAAATGACAGGCTGGTCTTCTCCAAGGAGAGGAAAAGCAAGGCCCGACTCATCCCAGGTGACTCAGGCTACTAGCCCTTCCCTGTTAGAGACAAGTGACGCATAGCCTGTGCCCAGGGGTGCAGGGCACTGCAGTCCTGAGCCCACTGGACTTGTCCCTCCACGACAGTGACACTCAGTGGGACCCTCCCTCACTGGTCACAGTGGGAGTGCCCCACTGAGAAACCCCCACGCAGGCCTTTTCTAACAGAGGGGTGGGGGCCACGTGGGTCGGGGAGCGATCCAGAGAAAGGAGGCAGGCGCCCAGGGGGTGGTTGCAACCTGAACAGAGAGGTATTCGCCCCCGTGTGCTGGTTGTCGGGAAGACGCAGCGGCTGAGGAAGGGGGTCTGTGGTGAGTGCCTGGAGCTCACAATCCACGCTCTGCTAAGCGCTATGGGCAGTGAGCAAGGACGAGGGGAGCCACCTGGGCCCCCACACACACGCAGACACACTTCCTCTGCAGAGTAGTGAGCAGGACCTCTGGGCACTGCCCACTCTCAGCGTCCTGCTCTGTTCACACCTGCATACCTGCGGGGCTTCCACCCTCCTTGGCTTCAGGAGATTTTTATGGTTTAACTTTCCACGGGGAAGTAGTCTTTTGATGGGATCTAATTTGAGTTTTACACTGAGCTTACTTCTAGATAAAAGTAGGGAGATAACGAATAAACAACTTACATGAAAATGAAGACCAGGACTTCTGACTTCTGCTCTCCAGGAAGCCAGGTGGCTTAGGGACAGGATTTCTACACCTGGACTAGTTGAAAAGGGAGACTTGCACTATCCTATCCTGAAGCCATGCCCGCCTTCCCAAGACTCGGATTTCCATTTGAACTCAGGAGCACCCAGGCATGGCGTCACGGTCCAGAGGAGGCTGCAAGGCTCCCAACTTCTTCTCATCCCCTCATGCCCCCTCTGGACCAGGCTGGGAGGGAGTACAGGACGCATGAAGACTCTGCTGGGGGCTGCAGATCTGGAAAGCCTCGTGTGCATAAACCTTAGCCCCTGGCAAAGAGTGTGAGCCCACAGGCCCTCACGGGGGACTTCCACACAGCCACCCCAACCAGGCAGAGGCCTCAGTGACCCCGTACCCTGCTGCAGGTCCCCTGGCGGGCCTCAGCACCTGTGCTCAGGCAGCCCGGGAGGCAGCAATCTCCTGCGGCCCCTGGGCTTCTGTAAATTCCAGATTAGCAGGGTCTGCTCCTGTCCCATGACCCAGACCCAGCAGAGGAAGAGCCAGCTCTCCCTGATCAGCCAGCCCTTCCTTCACTGCACCCATCACAGGTGGAATGCGTTCCCTGGTTGGCCATCTGCTTCCCCGAGTAGAATGTAAGCCAGGGCTGGAACAGTGCCGCACACACGGTCAGTCAACCATCATTACTGAAGTTGCTAAAGGACGGCATCAACCAAGAAACTTCTCAGGAAAACGTGGGAGAATGGAAAGGCCCTTTAGAAGATACCTCATCCACCCTGCTACATGAGTTTCCAAACTAAAATCTTTAAATAGGAGGCCCCCTTTCAACCTCAAAATATATCTCCAGTCTCCACATGAGAGGAGTTATATGAGTATATTTAATATCCATTATCTGAGATTAGAAAATAACTGAAGCTATTACTAGGACTTCAGGATTACTTGAAAATAAAAGTTATTATTTTTTATAAGTCACGGCACTTACATGTATTTCAACAGACATACAACTTAAAACATAATGACTGGGGGGTTAAGAAATCCTACTGAAGTCCAAAAAAAGTTGTTTTAATTTTAAACAAAATCCTATGCCAGAAGGTGTACCAATGACATAGATCCAAAGTTTCAAGATATGTCAGTGAACAAAAAAGGGAAAGTTGCAGAACTGAATGTGTGATCTTATTTGTTAAGAAAAATTATATATGTGTGAACGTATGTGATTATATACACACGTAAACACATATACATATATGTGTAATGCACAGAGTAAAATCTTGAGAGGATGAGTAGAATCATTTTTTTGCTTGATACAATCCTATATTTAAAAATGTTTTTGCAACAAGCACGTTTCCAGAAAATGCCACCTATATACCTGGACCCTGCTGATTTTATTTCTTCTGTGTAACTTTCTTCCTACCTCATTTTTACCAACCGCAGTTTCCTTACCACTCTACAAAGCGTGGGAAAGGATGGGAAATACTTTCCTAGCCAGGAAAGAAGGGGGTGAAATGACAAAGTCAGTATGTGTGTAACTGAATATCTGGTAAATACAGCTCTGTCTTCCTTACTTTTTAGTTTTTCAAATGACTCACTATTTAAAACATGAAGTACAGAGAATAATGTAACAAACACTGATGTTCAGCAACTCAGCTCCAATAGTTCTGCTGTACTTTCCTGAGTTATTTGAAAGGATGTAGTGTTACAAACAGGTTGGAGCCCCGCCATGCCCCACCTGGCCCTGGTCCCGGCCCTCCCCAGGGCAGCTCCATCGGGGTGACCACCCTTCTACCAGGTCAGAAGTGGCTCCTCTGATGGGAGCATCAGCAAGGGCTTAGGGAGGTGTCTTCCCGGCCCAGGCAAAGGCAAGGCCAACTGGGGAGGGTGGGAAGGTGCGTTTACCCGCGGCCTGCAAGGAAATACTGCGCTCAGTATAGATGCTTCCATTATGTCAGGAGGCAAAGGCCAGTGGTGAAGCGCGGAGGGGGGGGCAGGAGAGGGAGGGACGTGCCCAATGTTTAAGCCCCTAACTTTTTCTCTCATGGTCTACAGCAAGTAAATTAAAAATCAAACACAGATTCAAGTGAAAAAGCTGTAAAGGTGGGCAGGTTAAAATTTTAGATGAACTGAGATTTGTTTTCCAAGTCAAATGGTATGTGAGCCACCCAGGACCAGTACGATTGTACCAGAAAGCCTGGTACTTCTCAAAACGCCCCCTCCCTCAGGTCCAGTATCTCTACAGTTTACAACGTAAGACACTCAAACAGAGGTAGATGACCACCTGCATATACTCTGAATAACACAACCTAAAAATAATTATTTATTGACTTCAGCACCCATTGGACAGAACAGGTACAAGGATGTAACACTGAGTCCCCAACCAAACACACACACGGCTCACGTCCTCATGGAGCCTGCAATCTGTCGGCGAGACCCCCATGCACGGAAGAATCTATCCAAGAAGAGGCATGCGGTGCTGTGAGAGGAACACACAAGGGGTTAGGACCTGGGTGGACAAGTTGGGGACAGCACAGTCACCTAAGGAGCTGAAGGGGCAGGATTGCAGGACAGGGCAACAGCATGGGGTAGGAGGGAGCAAGCTGGGGGCCCCCGAGTAACAGAAGGAAGGCCATGTGTGGTGGAGTTTTCAGAGCATGGTCAGGGACGAGCCAAAGCAGATGTGGGCCTTCGAGAGCTGTTACAGAATTTGGTTTGTACCTTGCCAGCAACGGAAGGTTACTGGAGAGAGTTTTACATGAGAAGAGGGGTGGCAGTACTGTGACCTGACTTAAATTTTGAAACTATTTCCTTGGCAGCAAGTCAAAGATGTAAAACGCAACTGTCTACTGGGCCACGGCCCACTCTCAAGGCCATTTCCATCTCTGGAGCAGGAATATTCCAACCAGGTACCACCACGCCCGACCAAGTGTTCATCACACGCCATCGTATGGGTCCCTAAAACCAGTGAAGGAACCAGTAAGAGCCACAGTATCTGACGGGCTGGGTTTTTATGAACCCTAGAGGTTGGTATGTCCGGTTGGCCGTGGCATGTTTTTGCTTTGAGATTGCAAACATTCTGAACCTAGCTAGCTACCAAATAGTGTCAGACTTTATGTTGAGAGCAGTGGTTCCCAGCCCTGAGTGGACACTAGAATGATCTGGGGAGCTTTTAAAAAATATAGCCAGGCCCTAGGTCCCAAGAACACCAGGGCCAAGACAAGACACCCCTCTGGAGACGGATCTTGGGCAGGTTTTCAAAGCTCCGCCCAGGATTCTAATGAGCAGCCAGGACTGAGAACTGCCGGCCCCGGCCCTCTGCCCCTCTCAAATGTTAACACCCACAGGAATCCCCTCGCAATCTTGTTAACAATGCAGATTCTAGGCCTTCTAACATAATGGACAGTTTCCCATTACCTCCTTCAATTATAAGAAGGAAAAGTGGTAGCAAAAGAGAATCTGTCAACTAGAATCTATTGATGACCTGAATCACACGAGGTCTGGAAAAACAGTTTCAAGAGGTTTAATTAGAATCAAAGACCTCCATCAATGTTCCCATTTACCCTATTTTCTGGCCCTCCCATCAATAGGTAATTCACTCTGTAGAATTAGGGTTTGGTCTGACCTTGGAAAAATGATAATTTGCCCCAGTTTTTTAAACAAAAAGAAAGGCATTCCAAACTCCCTTCACCCCAGCTCCTCTCAGCCTGCCCCACCGTCGGCACTGTTTCCTGAGCGCACCAGTTCTCCATGGGGCCTGCCTCCTGCCCAAAGGTGACCTGCAAGACTCACTGCTTCTGTCCCCAGAACTGCCCCAGAGTTCTCCAGGGCTCTGCCAAAGGCTACTGCTCTCCCGGCAGCCCAGGGACAAACGGCCTTTACAAAGCCTGACATTTTCTGTAATTAACTCTCCTTTGGTCAAGGAGCCAAGACAACTCTCAAAGTGCCTCTGGCAGCTAATGGGTGCAAACCTGTGGGTGGCCCAGGTCCCCTGTGGTCATGGTGTGCTGCCCTGAACAGGGCCCTGCTGGCCCCCAGCTCACCCATCCATCTTCAGAGCTTTCCTACTTCCGGTCATGAAGAGGGATTTTCTTGTGTCAAGATGGCAGGATCTAAACGAAACTCACAGGATGGGGCTCTTTGAAATCCCCTAAGGCAGAACTGGTGGTTAAGGGACTTACGACCTTATGGGGAAAGCAGGGGCAGGGAAGCAAGATCATACCTGGACCTACAAGAAATCCTAACCTTTTTCTCTCTCACTCTAAACGAAAAGAAAGCAGGCGTTTTCCATGTTTGTAATTACTAACAATAGGATTGGCGCTATTACCATCTTTTGGTGCAAAGTCTCCCTCCCTGCATTTTCAAAACGACGCCTGTAAATCCATTTTGCTCAGCTGCCAATAACACCCCCGCCCCTCCCCCAGTGTTTGAGTTGTCACCACAAAGCACAAAGCCTTTCTGAATCTGTGCTGAAGAGCTCGATTCTCATCTGCCATGTTCCACTTTTGCCATGCACATTCCCTTATTAAAGGTTTGGAAAGTCCTGTGGTAAATAAGCCCACCTAACTCTGTCTAAAACAGCTTTTCTCCCCAAATGTCATCCATTCAGTATTTACCAAGTGGCTGCTCTAGGCCAGGGGTGGTTCTAGGCCCTGGGGATACTTAAGGCAACACACACTCCCTGATCTCACAGTGCTTGGTTTTCTTAGAGGCAGATGGGCCATAAACAAACAGAGCTATTAATGTAAAGGATCACACCAGGCACTGAGAGCCATCGGTAGTAACAAAGAAGAGTAAGGCATAAGGGGAAGGCCTCTCGGAGGGCACAATGTTGAGAAGAGGCAGAACAGAGTGAAGAGACAAATCTGGCAGCCACGTGGGCAAAGAGCGTGGTCTGGGTCCCAGAATCCACAAAAGCAGCAAGGAGACCAGTGTCTCTCATGTACTGACCAAGAAGGGAAGGACGTGGCCCCAGGAAGAATCCTGGCAGTGGAACTTTACTGAGATGGAAACTCCTGGATCCCCACTTCCAGCACCCCAAGAGAAGGATCTCGTGTCCAGTGTTCAGTTTTTAAAACATTCTTTCAAAACATACGCAGACACGAAAGGAAACTTCACAAAAATAATCTGGTCATGCCCAAGGAACTCATAACCCTGGGAGGACTCACGGGGAGAAGGGAAAGCAGACAGCTGAAGGCTAGAGCAATGGGGGACAGTCCACAAAGCAAATCAACCTTTCTATACCCTTTGATTATGAACTGATCAATAAAATTATTAAATTACAACCTAAATGAATTTATAATGTATATAAAGTTCAGTCACTGTAATTTTTAGGTTCATAGTAAGGGTTTCTCTCGATCTAAGTTCAGAAATTTCCTTTCGAAGGATCGTCCTTGGTTACCAGAATGAAAACTCGCTCCCATCTCTGGCCAGCAGCAGAACGCATGTGAGGTTGACAGATTTTCATGAATAATAACAATCAACAGCCAATACCTGTGTGAGGCTCACAGCAGGGCAGGCATTGCTCTTCACAGAGCTCAACTAAACCTAGCCTGAGAGTTTACTCCTATTATTTTACTTAAGAAAACATTTCTTCTAAGTATATGTATACAGACTCCTATTTAAGAGTTTTAAGTTTCCTAAAATCTCCACACAAGCAAGAAAGGAGGCGGTAAGAATACTGAGTGACAAGAACCTCAAATAACTAGTGAGTTCCCATTCTCCTTCACGTACCTTCTGAGGTTTGGGGTCCACGTCCCTGCAGTACTTCCTTTGTTTGAGGTTCCTGGTTCCTCCTGTCACTGTATAGGACAATTAAAAATCCAATCAGCATCATTAGAAGTGACAAGATTAACTTACTTAACACAACTTGGTTTGCACTCAGGAAATAGTTAACCACTTTGATTATTCAAGCATATTTTGCACAACAGGTCTCTTACAGAGGTGGGTTATAGTTGGATTTCTTGGTGAGTGAATAAATATTCTACATGTACCAAAAGAGTTAGCTGTTTAAAAGACTGCCTGCAACATGAAACACATTTTGAAAAATGCAGTATGTTTTATAACAAAAATAATCAAATCCTATTATACTGGTTTCACATGTCTGATGTTGGGTAAAGGACTCCGGTCTAAAACGATCATATCTTCCAGTACACGGTATTCTCTGGGTTTTGTATTTCTTCAAGCGTTGACACCCTGGCAAATTCTAGCCAAATGTCACATCGTGAATGAGTAATTGGAAACAAGTCAAACTCGTGGAATTGAAGCGATTACAGATTTCATAGAGTTAACTGGCAAAATAAACATACAAACTCATGTAACACAATACAGCCTGAGCTGCCTGGGATGTGTGGAGCACAGCCTAGCTGTGTTTCCCTCTGCTCTCAGAACTCAACGCGAAGATCAAAAGCCATTTCATGTTACGTCAATTGAAAGATTAAGCCTTCTGTTTTCACACCCAGATTCTTCCAGACCTGTATCAGGAGAAAACAGACTCTCTTGGCTTCTGCAGTCTCTAAGGCCCTGCGTTCACCTACCTCTCCCCCATTTGCATTTCTAGCTCTCCTTCCTTTTACTGCACAACTTCAAGCATTTAAAAAATGATCTGAATATAACCGCAAATGGCCTAGGATATTTACTAATTCTTTCCTTTCTTTGTTCAGTTTTGCTAGTTCACTTCAGTTTTCATTCTGGGGAGGAAAGAAATTTTTTCTCCGGTATTTCTTTGAGATTCTTTTCTTCAGGGTCAAGAGCAAAAATGGAAAGATTTTGCTTTCCATCTCGAAATTTCTATTTTAACCCAAGATGGGCTATGCCCTCATTTGAATGGGGGGAAAGGGAGAAGACCATTTCTCTTTGTGTGTCTTCTCCTTCAGCCACCCAGTCACTTAAAAGGGAGATCAGCGGAGCAGGAGCTAACCTCAGCTGCCTAATTTTAAGAATGTCTGAGACATTTCTCACCCTGGCAGTTAAAACTGACCGATACCCAACTCTTTTTGGCTCCGAGCCCCAGACTTCGGGTGTTTCGGACAAAAAACCCTTTGTGACAGTGCTCCTGCTTAGCTAACCAGAACCTGGCCCCGCTGCTTTCTATTCACGGCTGGCCCTTTCCTGCTTTTAGCAGACTTGGAAAACAAAAAACGACAGCTTTTGGAAAACCTGGTTGATCTTCCCAGCCAGAAGTGTAGAAATGCGTGCCTCAACCTCCAACTCCTGACAAGCCCCTCCGGCTGTCAAAACCAGCCCTGAGAACACTCTGGAGGTGCCTGGCAGGAGCCATGCCTTGCATTTGCAGCCATCCCTTCCCGCTCACCCTCCAAAACCGGGGCTGAGGCTGCACATGGTACCTCTTCCCCGCGTGCCCCTTGCACCCAACAGCAACATTTTCTTCCTCTTTCCGCCTCCAATTACAAACGCAAAAATCTCAGCCAAGGATGGAAAACAAAGTAAATGACAGATCACCACCGATGACCGTATTCCGGCAAGTCCAGCATCCCGCGGCCAGGAGGCCACTTGGTTGCATAATTCACGCGAGGGAGGTTCTCCCCATTAATCCCGTCAACGACGGAGGTCCTCAAGTCGCCGAACACACTGGGGGGCGAGCTGCTCACAGAGAACGGCCGGTCCACCCCGGTTTTCCACGCACCCGGGTGGGGGGTCTCGGGGGTCGGCAGAACCCACGCCCCCGGCGGCCCCGCGCTCACCCTCCGTGAAGTCGGTGCCCTCCCGCGCCTCGGAGGGGAAGCTCGGCTGCGTCTCGCAAGCCTGGGGGCGCAGCGCGTCCGGGAGCGCGGGAGGCCCCGCACCGCCCCCGGCCGCCCGCACGCCGCCCGCCCCGCCCGCGATGAGGCGGCCGCGGCGCCGGAAGGAAGAAGCCGGACGCGCCAGGCCCTCCCGGGAGGCGAGGCCGCCGCCGCCCCCTCGGCCCCCGCGTCCGCAAGCGCCGCCTGCGGGCTGCGCGCGTCCCTGCTGCCGTCCCCGCCGTGCGCGTCCCCGCCGTGCGCGTCCCCGCCGTGCGCGTCCCCGCCGTGCGCGGCCCCGCCGTGCGCGTCCCCGCCGTGCGCGCGCCGCGCGGGTCCGTCTGCGGACGCGAGGAGGCGCGGCGAAGGGACCCCGGGGTCTGGTCTCTCGTGGGCTCGCCGCAGGGCCCTTGCGGCTCCCTCCTTCCCCCTGGAAACAAATTACTTCCCAGGAAATGACAGAGACGTGCGGCCGGCCACGTCCCACCAGGTCTCCAGCCAGAGCATGGGTTTGGTATTTGAGAACGGGAAAAAAAACCCCAAACTGGGAAAAATGAGGTACCTCCCAGCATTTGCTAATCAGCCTACCTGGTAAAAGCTGGACCTTCTGTTTACAGAGTGCCCCTGGGCTGGCATCTTAGGAGATGCAACTTTGTGGTCAAGGTAAACTTGATTCATAAACAACTGAGAAAGGCCAGAACAGTGCACAACCCTGTGGAGCTGTAACTTAAAAATATAAAAAATATATATATATATATTTTTTTTCAATGACAGTTGACATACAATATTATATTAGTTTCAGGTGTACAAGGTGACAGGCTTAAGAACTACAAATTACCCGTTGTAACTTCTTAAACTGCAGAAGTGGAGAAGGGGGCAGGACTTCAGAGCCTGGTACCAGAACTCAGTCCCAAAGGTGTTGGAGGTTTTGTTGCCCTGGAAAAGGTAAAGTCGTTTTGTTTTGATCGAACCTATATGTTTGTTAACTACCTAACTGCATCTGTATCTATTTAGCAAACGGTAATATACATATGTGTGCACACGTGCACACACACAAGATTTTTGTCAGGCTTTCAAGGAACCAGCTGTTTTTGTGTGTTTTTTTTTGTCCACCCTGTGGGTTCCCTCCTCACCTCCTCAATGAGTTTTGGTATTTGAGAACAAAAAAACAAACCAACAAACAAACTTGGAAAAATGAGGTACCTCCCAGCATTTTCTAATCAGCCTACCTAGTGAAAACTGGGCCTTCTATATCTATGGGGTTCAGAACCCTTTCAGAACTTCCCTTTAACATCATTATTAACCATCATGGCTTAAAATGGCAAGAGGTTTTACTTGGCCTTTTGGTCACTCATTCAGATGTTTAGCCCTTTCTTTGGGCACACTGGGCGACATAAGACATTTGCTGTCTCCTTGAGTGTTCGAATGGGCACACATATGAGTACATGGAAGAAGCACAATAGGTAAATGCAGAGCTTAGATGTGGCATAGAATATTAGGCAGGATTTCAGGGTCTAAGCTCTGGAAATTAGACCTCATGGGATCAAATCTTTATTCCACCATATCTAGCTTGTAACCCTATCAAGTCTTTTCATCTCTCTGAGCCTCAGTTTCATCATCTATAAAATGGGGATATTATATAGTAGCTACCTGAGTTTACTACTGAAGAATAATGGAGGTACTGCAGTTAAAGTACATAGCATAGTAGTTCTCCCCCAGTAGTAAACCTTGCAACAAACATGTTACTTTCATTGTTACTATTTTTCATTTATTGCATTCCCAAGATGCTGTTCAAATATTAAAAGGTACAGTTCTTTCTAAGGGTTTACACATTGGCGACTAAGGTAATTGGATATTTTTCTTGGGGTTTTTAAAAATTATTCCAGTTCCTCTTTTTATTTCTATAAGTGAACTTCGGGAAAGTATTAGTCTTTATAACAAGAGGATAATTTCTGAAGTAGTGGCTCTCAAAATGTGACCTGTGGACCCCTGGTGGTCTCCCCAGGATCCTTTTAGGATGTCCACAATGTCAAACATGTTTTCACAATAATATTAGGACATTAGTTTTCTTCACTAATCAGACATTTGCTCTGATGGTACAAAAGTAATGATGGGTAAAACTGAGGACAGCATGAATCCAGGCAGTGGAACAAAAAGGACTTGGCAGTCATTGCATTCATCACCACCATGCACTGCAGTGAAAACAGACATACAAACACAAAGTGTCACTGAAGAATGTCCCCTTTGGAGCAGGACGGGCAGTGCACATAAGCACTCCTGCTGGTATGGTGGTTGTCTGGAAGCAAAGCTCTTGGGCGATCGATGGTTTGCAGTGCAAAACAGCTAGCTGCTTTTCTTTTCTTTCTTTTTTTTTTTTTTAATGGAACGTCATTTTTACTTGACAGAAAAACTGACAAACTGGGGTTCCACAGACAGGTATTTGGCAGACATTTTTCTCCAAAATGAATGAAACGAGTCTGTCACTTCAAGGAAAACAACTGATAGTGTTTGTTGCCAATGGTGAAATTCAGGCTTTCAAGTGAAAATTCAAACTTTTGGAAAACTTCTGTCTGCCACTATAAGTTTGACAGCATCCCAATATTTAAAGATTTTTCTGATGAAATCGGGTGATGCCAACAACCATTTTTTTATATGGCGTACTGACAGGTCGATTGCAGCAAAGTAAGATATATGTATATTTGGCCTTTCCCAGATTCCTGGCACAGAACTCCTTAAAACCGTTGTAATTTACTAAGTGATAGGAGTGACAGGATCATCTTTTTTTCTTTAATCTTTGGCCTTTGTTCCTGGTTCCTGACAAAAAGCTCCTACTCCGTTAGAATTTCCTGGACAATAGGAGCATCTTTTCTTCTAATGAGACAACTCTGGGTTGACCCTTATACAGCTTCAGTTGGGGACTAGTCACCACAAAGACCAAACCTTGATTAGAAACCTGGAACTTTCAGCCCCAACCCTTCAACCTCCATGGACAGAAGAGGGCCTGGAGATTGAGTTAATAATCCATCATGCCTATGTGATGAAACCTCCATAAAAATGTCTAAATGACAGGTTTTGGAGAGCTTCCCAGTTGGTAAGCACAGTGAGGTTCTGGGGGGGGTGGCCATGTAGAGCAGACATGGAAACTCTGCACACTACCCCCGACACCTTGCCTGACTCATCTCTTCCATTTGGCTATTGCTGGGTTGCATTCTTTATAATAAATCAGTGATAATAAGTAAACTGTTTTCCTGAGTTTTGTGAGCCATTCTAGCAAAATCAAAACAGAGGTCTGGAGGGTCGTGAGAACCTCTGACTTATAGCCTCATCTGATGGAAGTGTGGATAACGTGGGGACCCAATATTTGTGACTGGCGTCGGAAATGAGCCCGTCACACCTGGGGAGTCTGATGCTTTCTCCAGGTGGTGTCAGAATAGACTTGAATTAAAGGACATTCAGTTGGTGTCTGGAGAATCAGAGAATTGGTTGTTGGTATTAGAAATCAACCTAGGTTGATGAATTTTAATGTCACAGAGTATGAAAAGTTCACTGATAGGGTTTTGGATTCTACATTGTATTAAATGTTAAGAAACTGCCACTTGCTGAGTTTGGATGTCGTGTTAAAGAAAAATACCCCCAATTATCGGAAAAGATTATTAAAATACATCTTCATTTTTTGCTTATCTGCACAAGGAACAATTTCTTCATATTCTTTGACCAAAATAACACTGCAACACATTGAGTGCAGAAACAAGTGTATAAATCCAGCTATCTTCTATCAAGTAAGACATTAAAGAGATTTGCAAAAGGTAAACAATACTAATTTTTCGTTTTGGGAAAGATCGCTATTTTTCCTTAAAATATGTTATTAATAGTAACATATAATGGGAATATTATCATCTTCTAATGAATTAATAAATGTTTTAAATTTCTCAGTTTTAATTACTAACCTTGTAAGTATAGATAGATATAATCCAGATTAACAAAACTCTTTGGATTCCTCAATAATTTTTAACGCTGTAAACATTAGAGAACTGCTGTTTAAAAGAAACCCAAATTCTTAAACGTGAAAGAAAAATACACAGATTCTTTTACCCTCACTGGCCAGTGTGCATCTTTAAAGTCAAGGCTGGACGTGATACTGGGGAATGACAGGAGTTAACCACTGACCCCAAACTGTTGCCATCTGTTTGAACCAAACCAGTGGCATAATCAAATAGATACATCTAGAAAAATCTAGATGCCTCTTGCAGGGAGTGCGGGTTATGTGGAGAACCATCATTCTACAGGAGGAGGAATTTGCCAGTTCCTCTGCATATTCCATGGTATTAATATTAAGATTTTATAAATGTCTCTCCAGGTCTTTATTTTGAGTTAAGCAAGTATGCGCTTGGAGTGCTTTAGTGTCCATGCTAAAAATGGACATTGTTTTCCTTCTTGTATTTTACAGTTCAATCCCAACTCCTAGCTGTGCCACAGAGGGGCTCCGGCAGTACTGCCTCTCCAGTTCCTGGACTCTCATCTCCTTATGAACAGTGGACACCAGCCACTCACAGGCTGCCCTGAGGTTTCTTTAAAAGAAGTGGGTTTGGAAATTATTTCTGAGCTACCCAGGACTGGAAATATAATGGTAAATGGCACACAAAGAGCGTATATCCCAGGTCTTTTTCCCTAACCCACTGAAAAATTGCACTTGGCTCCCATGATGGGTATATGAGAAGACGCTTACAGAGTTTGAAATGACATTTTGTTCAGGTTAAGGCTGTAGGAGGGCTGTAGTGATCACAACCTAGCATTTCTATGTAGTTCTAGAACTGAGATGTTCAGTTAGGTAGAAGGTTCTTCTCAGTGGACATATTGTTGGAGGCAGGGGTTCTAAAAACTCACACAAGTTGACTTCCCTTTCCAATTTATAGATGGCTGTACAATTCAAGTTTTGTTTGTTTGTTTGTTTTTAACCAGGACGTGGCGGAGTGAAACAGACTGGATTCCATATACTGGCCCTTAGAAAACCTCAAATGATTTTATTAGGGTCTTTGTAAGGGGGCTGTTTTGTCTTGTTAAGAACTTCTAAATTTGCTAAAATATGATTAGGACTTCACATTTGGAAAAGTTCATCAACAAGATTTATTTCATATTTTAAGTCAGAGGCATTTTTGAGAACTACATTTTGAATTGTCAAAAATATTTTTTAAATATTACTAAGATGGAAAAAAAACAAAGAGGTGTTGAACTCTTAATAAGAGAAGAGACCACAGACACCCCCTTTCGCCTCCCATCAGGTTAAACTACATCCTCAATGTAATAGGCTAAGGATAGAAAATCATATTGGAAGTAAAGTGACCACACAGAGTAGGTTTGGGCCACGTGACTGGGTTCTGGCCAATGAGATGTACACAGAAGCCATCTACAGGGCTCACCCTAATGAACCTGCCATGTGATCCTGAAGTTTTCTTCCCCTGACATATGCCATGTGTTTTGGAAGGTAGATGAAAGCCGCTGTGATCCCTGAGTCATCATTTGGAGAAAAATTGCAATACCAGAATAAGATAAGCAATAAATCAGCAATCATTGTTTTAAGCCAAAGATAGCACAGGATATATGCCTTATACAGCACAGCCTATCCTAATACAATATTCTAATTTAGTGATAAAAACTCTGGACTCAAAGTCAGGAGACTTAGGTTCTACGAGGGTGAACTATAAGAAAATGCTGATAATCAATAGTTTTTGATGTTCAAGAATGAATGGCAATCTGACGTGATTTGCCCTTATAGTTCCACCTCTGTGACCAGCTAGATATGTGACATTGAAAAATCCACTAATCCCATTTTGATCTCATTTTTCTCATCTATAAAAATCAGACCTAATAGACCTGTATAAAACACTCTACCCAATAAAAGCAGGATACACATTCTTCTCAAAGATAAAGCAGAATACACATCCTTCTTAAAGATATGTAGAACATTCTCCAGGATATGTACGATTGTAAAACAAGCTCAGTAAATTTAAAAGGATTGAAATTATACAAAGTATGTTCTTTAACCACAATGGGTCTAGGAGGAAATTTGGGAAATACACAAAATTAAATAAAATAACACAGTCCTAAATAATCAATGGGTCAAAGAAGAAATCACAAGAAATTAGAAAATACTTTCAAATGAATGAAAATGAAAGCACAACATACCAAATGTATGGAATACATTAAAAGCTGTGCTCAAAAACTTATAGCTATAAATGGGAACATTAAAAAAGAAAAAGATCTCAAGTTCAACCTAACCTTTCACCTTAAGAAACTGAAAAAAGAACAGCAAACTGAACGCAAAGCAAGAAAAAAAGAAATAATACATATTGGAGTGAAAATAAAGAGAAAAACAGTAAAGAAATGAGTAAGTAGATTTTTTTGTGTGTATGTGGCATATAGCTAGATAATTAACTATCCATCTAGTTGTTTGAACTATACCCAAAAATTAACTCAAAATGGTTTAAAGATAAGACCTGAAACCATAAAATACATGGAAGAAAACATAGGTGGTAAGTTCCTCGACACTGGTCTTAACGATGTTTTTGTGGATTTGACTCCAATGGCAAGGGAAACAAAAGTAAAAATAAACAAGTGGGACTACATCAAACTAACAAGGTTTTGCACAGCAAAGGAAACTATCAACAAAATGAAAAGGCAACCTACTGAATGGGAAGAGATATTTGCAAATGATACGTCTGATAAAGGGTTAATATCCCAAATACATAAAGAACTCATACAACTTAATAACAAATAACCAAACAACCCAATTAATAAATGGGCAGAGGATCTGCATTTTTTCTCCAAAGAAAACATACGGATGGACAACATGAAAAGACGCTCAACATCACTAATTATTATCACTAATTATTGGGGAAATGCAAATCAAAACCAGAATGGGATATCACTTCACACTTGTCAGAATGGCTATCATCAATAAATCAACAAACAACAAGTGTTGGTGAAGATGTGGAGAAAGGGAACGTTTGGACACTGTTGGTGGGATTGTAAGTTGGTGCAGATTGTAAATTGGAAAGCAGTACGGAGGTTTCTCAAAACATTAAGACTAGAACTACCTTATGACCCAGCCATTCCACTTCTTGACATTTATCCGAAGAATATGCAAACACTAATCGGAAAAGATATGGCATCCCTATGTTCTTTGCAGCACTATTTACAATCGCCAAGATACGGAAACAACCTAACTGTCCATTGACGGATGAATAGATAAAGAAGAGGTTTCATATATACACATATATGTGTGTGTGTATAATGGAATATATAATGAAATATTACTCAGCCATAAAAAGCTAAAGTCCTGCCATTTGTGACAACATGGCAGGGTATTATGAAGTGAAATAAGTCAGATGGAAAAAGACATACTGTATGATGTCACTCATGTGGACTATAAGAACAGAAACAAAACAAACAAAAAAACCCAGACTGATAGAGGCAGATAACAGATTGGTGGTTATCAGAGGGGGAAGGGAGTAGAAGGAGGTTGAAACCGGTAAAGAGGATCAATATTATGGTAACACATGGCAACTAGACCTTTGGTAGCGAGTGTGATGCACTTTATAGAGATATGGAATTATAATGTTGCACACCTGAAATTTATATAATGTTATCAACCAACGTTACCTCAAAAATACATATATTATGTACTGTTTTCTCTCCAATCATGGAAGGATGAGACCTGTTTTAATGTCTCTTACTTATGATAAGGAGAATGCCAATTAAAATAAAGTTACTATTACCTTTTTTTCATCCAGAGTACGCTGCTCAGAATGCAACAGTGAAACAGTGGGACCATCTCTATGGTAAAATAGTGTAGTGCTAAGTTGGCCATTGAAAAATTGGTCCTGACTCTCTTCTATTATGAAGTTCACAAAGCATAGAAAAATATGTTCTTCTCAAATGAGACCTATTAATAACAAAGCATGAATAAACTGTGAGTGTCAATGAGTAACAAACTCCTGCTGACTTATTGCTAAAGATTGTTTTAGGATTGTTACCAGAAAAAGCTGTACATCAGGTGGAAAGTTGGAAATTCACCATGCATGTGCTGTATTTTCTCTGTCATCCAAATCTTTTCCGAGTAATACGTTAGCAGCAGTGGGGGTGCATTGATTCTTGAGACCACGAGGAAAGCACTTGGTTCCCATCTGCTATTGATTCTCAGACTGGGATGACCATCAGGGCAGTGTGTAAAGAAAATGCAGATCCATGGGCTCTGTCCCCTAAACAGTCTTACTCAGTGGGTCTAGGTGAAGCTGGGACACCCTAATTTTTAGAAGCTGCCCCGATGAAACCAATGAGCAGCCAGGTTTGGGACCACTGGTATAACAAACGCTCTGAATTACTGGGTATCCTTAGCACCATCTGTATGATACTAATTTAGGAACAGCTTCTGTGGGCACAGAGGAGAGAAACACTTCATTAATTGTAGTAAAACCTTTTCTTTTTCAGTACCACATTCAAAGTTTTAGCCCAAGTCCTCTTTGTTTCCAGAGTCTAAAGGTACTCCTGCTCAGTGTCGTGGAAAGAGCTGTCCATTAGTAACCTGTTCACATGAGCTGAGAACTCCTAGGACTGAGTAATTCTGAACCACATCAAAGAATGCTGCTATTTTATTTGTATTTGCCATTTGGTCAAAATCTGTTTTGTTCCCCATCATTCCCTTAATTGAATCACTTATGACTGGATGTTGAAAAGCTCTTCTTCAAAGTTTGCCAGAGGATTTTGACAGAGTAATTCAGTGCATTGGAATAGACCGTTACAAAATATATATTGGGCACAACAACCTCTCCTAGCTTTGGAAATTCTGTGATCCGAGAAGTTTGATAATCCCCCTGCCTTTGATTGACTTGCTTTTATACCCATGGGGCCACCAAAGTAATTTACCTAACAGGTGACAATGGGCAAACAAGGTGCCTTGCCTGAACAGCAGGTTTGTATATATGCAGCCAAAGACAACTACATTACAGCGTTCTCTTCGTTCTGGTGGCTGGCAAATTTTTTTTGCTGTCAGTTGTAAGAGGCAAACATGGATCTATGGGACGCCCTCGTTCCTTGTACCTGTAAGACCCGGTCTTATTTTCAGGGAAACATGGTAAGACTCAAAGTAAAGAATGTCTTAAGAGGGGATACTACTCCCAACCCTCAATTGAAACCACTCCATTAAAGGCCACTGGTAACCAAATTCATTCACTTATAGACATTTATCAAGTGCTTACTATGTGCCAAGTACTGCACAAGTGTTGGCGGTCCACAGATGAATAATAACAGAAAACATTTATATAATGACTACTATATGCAAGTGATGTTTTTCACACTGCACATAGCAACCTATAAGTGGGTCACAAAATCAATTTAGTGCTTCCCAGCCATCATTTGAAAGAATAGAAGGGAATCAAAATAGCAGAGTACTTTCATATACACATACACTCACACATCTGTGTGCACTGGGTCAGAATATAAAATGTATTTCCTATTGTTTTGATCAAAACAGTTTCACAATCACTGATATGGATAGAACATTACTACAAGAAGTGTTAATGTGCATTTTTTCACATTTTTAACTCTCTCAAACCATTATGCTTCTCACATTTACAAGAAATGAAAATTATAGATCAATATTTCTAAAACAAATACAGAAAAATTCTAAGTAAAATAATACCAATTTGAATACTACTATGTATATAAATATATAATACTACAATACATATATAATACTATTTTATATATATGATAATATGTAATAATGACCAAATGGAGTTTATTTTAGAAATGCAAGGTGGTTTTAATATTTGAATAGCAATCAATGTAATTCAGCATATTAACAGAATAAAGGGAAGAATCATATCGTTTCAATAGATGCAGAAAAGGCATTTAATAAAATTCACTTTGGATAACATTCTCAGAAAACTAGACACAGAAGAGAATTTTCATAATATGCTAAAGGGAATCTGCAAACAGACAAACAAAAACAGAAACAAAAGCAAAAATCCAAAAATCTTATAGCTAACATACTTACTGGGTGAACAAAGCAAAGATATACACTATCACCGTTTCTATTTAACATTGTACTGAAGGTTTTAGTTTATAGAGAAAGAAGTAAAATTATCTTTATTCACAGATGAAATGATTGTGTATATAGAAAATCTAAAGGTTTACATATAATTTATTTCATTCTCACGACAACCCTATGATGTAGATGGAGATTTTGTAAGAGTGATATTAGTTCTTCCTCAACGTTTGGAAGACTTCACGAGGACAGTCTGTTGCTAGAGTTCTCTTTGTGAGAAAATGTTTAATTATGGGTTTAGTTCAGAATTTTTATTTTTTTAATTTATTTTTAAATTTGCTTAATTGTTTTTTGGGGGGAAATTTTCCATTTCATCTAAGTTTTCAAATTTATTTGCATAAAGTTATTCATAATATCTTGTTATCTTTTCTTAATATCTGTGGAATAGGCATGAATGTCTCCCTTTTCATTCCTGATATCATTTGTGTTTTCTCTGTTTCTTGCCCAGTCTTGCTAATGTTTATAATTTATTAATATTTTTCAAAAACTAACTTTTGATTTTACTGATTTTCTTTGTTGTGTGTCTACTTTCTATTTTATTTAATTCTGCATTTATCTTTATTATTTCCTTCCTTTTCATTTTTTTATTTATTTGCTGTTCTTTCAAATATAGAAGCTGAGATCATTTATTTTCACTCTTTCTCTTTTCTAATAGTTACATTTAAACTATAAATTTCCCTTTAAGTACTTCTTTGGCTGCATCCCATAAATTTTGATGTGTAGGTATTCTATGTCGTAACTCAATGCTTGTTTCATTTGGCTAATTTTCTCAGTCAATGTGCAATTAGTGTTTCTTTTCTTTCATCTTGCTGAGATATAAAGCGTAATTTTGTGACCATCAGGGCAATGCTCACATAGTTTCCCAAATCATTTTTACTTAAAATATATCTTACAAAACATTGTTTGACATTGAGTCTTCTGAAATAGTTTTTGTAAGTAGACCATATTTAGATTCTTCCCTGCTTCTATAAAATCTATGAGAAACACATCTACAACTCTTTTTAAAATATAAACTATTAAGTATCACTTGTTCTTAACCTCCTTGTAGTTGGGTAAATAAGGATGTGACAATTATCTTCTTTTGTCTTAACAAATAAAACTCAAAGTATTTAAGCTTCCAGAAAATGGAGATGCTAAACATTATAACCAGGGCAACATATTATTAAGACAACCAATTAAAATTATAGACTTTTTAGACCTAAAATTTTACAGTGCCGGGAGATGACACAGTTGTCCCAGCTCCATGAATTGACTAGTCTTTCCCCATGATTAGCAACATCTCCCATACTACAGACCCCTAAAGGCTAAGGTCTCTCTATGATGACAAGAGCTGATATCAATAACATGAAACAGACATCTTCACATGTTGTCCCTCTTGATTTTGGTTTGTGGATTCTAATATCCGAAGTCCGAATGCTTCAAAGCTGACGTGGAAAAAAAATAAATTCCCATTTTCTTTTGACAACACTTTCCAGTTTTTAAAGATTCATATAACACAACCCAGAGTCTTTCTATACAGATGCCTAATAGTATGCCATGGGCTTAGCCCGTGGACTTGTGCCTTCTGATAAATACGGTGGGGTCAGGTATGACAGCTGGGTAATTATAATTGCAAGCAATCTGTAGCCTTCTCACAGTAGGAAACTGAGTTAGTTTATGAATTGATCAGCAAACTCTCCAAAAAGAAAATTACTAACATGAGAAATGGAGGATAAATGTGTAGTCACAGTCCAGTTTTATTTCCTGTGAATCGATTGCTTCCTCGGAAGTGGGCAATATGTAGTCTCAGTGCCTTCTGGGAAGCAGGTTCCTAAAGTGTTGGATAATAAAAACACAGAATCCTGAGGAAGAGCATTGCTACATGGTTTTAAGTATGGCCCCAGGGTACAAAGTAAAAGATAAGCTTGTGACATCTGACTAATAGGGAGATGGAGACTTGTAAGAATTATTCATAGTGGGTTATAAAATGAAAATGCCAAGAGGCTCACTGAGTAGGCAGCCAGCAGCACTGGGGGGTTGGTCGCACACTGCTCCTCTAAATGACAAATTCTAGTCATCAAAGCCTTCTCGAAACTTCCCATTCACCAGGACTGCTGAGGCAAGTGCACTAATAATATTTTTACACATACAGATGGCTATGCACAGATCATAGAAATGCCAACAGTCATGATGCAGCTGGTCTGTAACACAGGTCACCCAAGACATTCCACACAACTACTGGGGAGTCCTCTATGATTGATTGATTGATTGTTTGATTGATTGATTGATTGATTGATTGATTGATTGCATAAGATGTATCTTTGTCAGTGCAATGTTGTGATTTATAAGAACTATATGTTTGGTCTTCACAGTTTCTGGCTCATAGCTCCAAAACACAGAATTTTCTAAGTGATGAGAGCATAAAGGTGTCTTTGGTTATGCTAATGAGGTGACTTTTGGAAAGCATCTAAAGATGGGGGCTGGTTGCCAGAGAAGGCAACAAAGCTATTAGAGGGTTGGAAGTTTTAGTCCCACCAGGCCTCCCCCCACACCTCCAGGGAAGGGAGAGGGGCTACAGGTTGAATCAATCACCAACGGCCAACAACTTAACCAATCATGACTAGATAATGAAGCCTCCATAAAAATCCAAGAGGACAGGGTTTGGAGAGCTTCCAGGTTGCTGGACACGTGGAGATGTGGGGAGAGTGGTACCCTGGAGGGGTCATGGAAGCTCAGTCCTTTCCCCATACCTTGTTCTACACGTCTCTTCCATCTGGCTGTTCCTGAGTTATATCCTTTTATAATAAACCAGTGATCTGGTAAGTTAAATATTTCCCTGAGTTCTGTGAGTTGCTCCAGCAAATTAATTGAACTGAGGAGGGGGTTGTGGGAAGCTATGGTTTACAGCCACTCGATCAGAAGTACAGGTAAAACCTGGACTTGTGATTAGCACTCTGAGTTGGAAGAGGTTGTTGGAACCTCCAATTTGTAGCCAGTTGGTCAGAAGCCCAGGTAAGAACCTGGGCTTGTGACTGGCATGTGAAGTGGAAAGCGGTTTTGTGGAACTGAGCCCCTTACCTTGGACTCTGAGTTCATCTGTGGGTAGATAGTGTCAGAATTGAATTGAATTCTCAGTTATCCTGCTCGTGTCTGAGAATTGCTTGTTGATGTGGGAAAGCCACCCACACACACACGTTGGAAATGAGTCCAGGAAACCCTTTTTAGTCAGTATTTTTCCAGAACCAATATAAAAACACCTGTGCATGTCCTGCGCATGTCTAAGGTGATGGAGAAAGGAAAACTCAGGACCATGCTGGCTGGAAACAGGAGGCAGAAAGAGCCCAAAATGGGCTGACAAAACTATTGAGTCAACAAGAGAAATTGCCCAGTTCTATGTGAAGTGAGATTCTTAAACCGAGGTTCCTAAACCCAGAGTCAAGGCTTCTCCAACTCAGATTGCAGCAGACCCCCAGGAAGGTAATTTATAAGGTGGATTTTTGTGCACCACACCCAGCAACCCTGATTCAGAAAATCTGGAGTGGGACCCACAAACCTGCATTTTTCACGTGCACCCTAGGTGTTTCTGAAGCATGTGGTCTGGGGACTACCTTCAGAGGAACCCTCTCCTGAGGGTGGTGGTTTGTGAAGGGGGTTCATGAAAAAGGGTGTGGGAAGAACCATGTGCCCAAGCCTCTGAAATGGTATGAAAAACTGGGCATTGTGCCTGTGCGTTTTTCAGAGATGAGGATCCATAGCTTTTCTCATATATGTCCTCTCAGAAGTTACAAACCATGATGATAGCATGTGGACCCCACAAAGCTAATGATCGTATCTCTCTTTCCACAGGGGCTGTTTAACTTCACTTCCAGCCTCAGATCTTTCCCCGAAATCCATCCAGCATCTCAAAGAAGTATGTTAATTTTCTCTCGGAGCACCGCGATTCCGGCCCTGCTGTAGGTGCTCCAGTCATGAGGGACGACAACAGCAGGGTCGGGCACTTGTAACCTGCAGCATTTGCCCGTCATCACAATGAGTTTGCCCCTCAATCCCAAACCTTTCCTCAATGGATTGACAGGGAAGCCAGTAATGGTGAAACTTAAGTGGGGAATGGAATACAAAGGCTACCTGGTATCTGTAGATGGCTATATGAACATGCAGCTTGCAAACACAGAAGAATACATAGATGGAGCATTGTCTGGACATCTCGGTGAAGTTTTAATAAGGTGTAATAATGTGCTTTATATCAGGGGTGTTGAAGAAGAGGAAGAAGATGGGGAAATGAGAGAATAGCATCTTTTGTGGGACATTTTTTATAAAATAAAAAAACTTTTTCATTTGAAAAAAAATAAAAAAAGAAGTATGTTAACTGCCAACTCCATTTCTCTCCACAGGCCCTCGACCTGACATGACAGCTCGGTTCTCGGATCCCTTTCTGGCTTCTGTTCCTCCCCTGCCCTTGAACACTGATATCCCCCAGGGTCACTGGTGTCACGTTCCTTCATTTATTGTCCCACAGTGACCTCATCTTCTCCAGTGACTTCAGCCACCAGACCTGCTCCTGATGCTTACTCTACACACGTGACCTAAGCCTCTTTCTTAAGCATAAGGCGTTCGTTTCCAGCCACATCCTGGATTCCTCCATTTTCACCCCCCATAGGCAAGTATCCAACATGTCACATCAACCCACTCCCTCCAACCTGCACCCACGTCTCAGTCAAGCCTGAGCCACTCTCTGCTCTGCGTCGCAGGCCATACCCCTCGGAGGCTGCTCCAGCTGCTCCCTGTCCTTCAGAATCCAGACAATCATACCCAGCTCCTACCAGTTCTCCAGTTAAAATGTCAGAGTTGACCCCCTCCGTTCCATTCCTGGGGAGCCACTGCCTGGGGTCTGCCCTCACTGTTACTCACCTGCAGATGCCTCCGAACAGATGTCCCATCTCAAGTCTCACTTCTCACTTAAGCTTTTTCTCTGTAGCCACAGCTGCTCTGGATTCCAGTCTTCCTGCTGCAAACCTTGAAGACTTCCTGATACTTACACAGTAGTACATGCCCAACTCCTGAAATGACGTAGCAGGCTCTTCGATGATGGCATTCCATGCCAGCCCATCTCTAACCAGCATGTTCTTCTCCCTTTCACTTCCCTCCCTCATCAGAAGAGAGGTCAAGTTCTATCATCCGAAGATACCCAGCTGGTTGTGGGCAGCTCTATTTGCAGATGGGCGAGTAAGCTTGTAAAAATGGCCCCGCTCATTTATAACTCTCTCTGTGAGTCGGCTTCCCCTAACATCTTTGTCATTGTCCTGTCAACCTTCCAAAAGACGCCACAACTTTCTCTTTTCCCATTCCAGCTGTCAGCCTTGCTTCTGTCCCGTCTCTGGAAGCAGCAGACTTGTCTGATGCTTCCTCACCTCCATACCCTTCATATTTCTATTCCCCTCCTCTGCCCACTCTGCTTGGCAAACTTCTACTTGTCCTTTAGACCTCTTGTCAAAGCCAGTTCTGCTGGAGCCTTCCCTGCTCCCTTCCCCAGCAGTGGATGCCTTTTACAGCACTTCCCACACGTTCTTGTGGGGAATTGCTGATGCGCCATTTTCCCCGCTACAGTGTGACCTCCTCGAGCTCAGAAATTTATGTCTTATTCATCTTCCTATCCCTGGTGCCTAGCATATAGTAGCAGCTCAATAAAATGTTGTGTAGAGAAATGAATGAGCGACTGAATGGATCACTGTCATTTCTCTGAGTGCTGCGGAAGAGCAATAGAACTGATGACACAGCCCCGACCCTCCTGAGGGTTAAAGGTCATAGTAGGTAATGCTGTGTGAATACATAGGAAACCCCTTAAGATGGACAAAACAGTGACATCAACCAATTAATAGCGAGGCTGAGAAGAGGAGGCCCTGTCTTAGGCTTACTCCACACTCCAAGGAGGAGTCATTCTCTCCCAATTTGGTTGACCTCTTTCTCCTCCAGCTCTTGAATCACCAGACTAGAAGGACCCTTGTGCCAGCTCACAGCAAATAGACTCATCTCACCCACCCACCCCAATTACCCGTCCAGAAGGCATCAGCTGGGGAAGCCCTTAGAGCCAGTGCTGTCGTCACTGCCAGATTCACTGTTCCCATCTGCTCAGTCTGTCCTGGGGCAGGTGGGCTGCTCACAGCCTTTGCTTCTCTATGACTATTCAGTGTTTAGTGCAAGCTGTTTGTGTTTTCTTGCCTTCAGTTAAACTCATTCTAATCGGTTTCTATGGAAGTTCTCATTTGAGAGTGTCCTTACATAGAACTATGATATAAACCATTATATTTCCTATTGATTGCCATTCCTATTTACACTTCCTTGTACCGACTCTCCCATTACTTAGTCTCTATTTCCAAACACTGGTGATTACTCTTCTCTCTTACCCTTAAATGTTTCCCATTCAATACCTCTAAACCTTCCCCAATGTGTTTGCTAGAAATTCTTTTCTTGTTTCTCTATTTCTAAGCTTCAAATAGAGTTTTTATAGTCTCATTTTATCATGGTCACTGACTGTCTAGACATGATTCTTGATTTTTATTCTCTCATAGCCCTGAGAGCTTTCCTCTCAATAAGTCATGTATTTACGAGTCTAACATGTATTGAGTGTTACATCACTCAATTCTTATATTGGGGTAGCATCCAACTAGGAAAAAAGAAATCACTAGGTATTCTAAACAGGGGAACTTTAATTTAGGAAATTGGTTACAAAAGTGTTGGAAGGAGGAGAACAGCTAAAATTAAAAGCGTTAATCATACCAAATATTGATAAGGGTGTGGAGCAACTGGAATTCTTATGCACTGTTGGTGGGAATGTAAAATACCACTTTGGAAAGGTACTTGGCTGTTTCTTAAAAAGTTAGACATACAACTACCCTATGATTCAGTCATTCCATGCATAGATATTTACCCAAGAGAAATGAAAGCAGATATCCACACAAAGACTTGTACACAACTGGTCATAGCAGCTTTATTTGTAATAGCTCAAAACTGGGAATAATGTAGATGTCCATCAAGGGGTGAAGGGAAAAATGAACTATGGGACATACATACAATCAAATACTACTCAGCAATAAAAATGAATGAATAAATCAAACATGCAACAACTTGGATCCGTTTAATTTTTCTGAGTAAAGAATTCAATTGTTTTTAAAAGGGGATACATGCTGTATGATTCCATTTATATAAAATTCTAGAAAATGCAAGTGATAATGACAGAAGACAGATCAGTGTCAGGAAGGGAAGGGAGAAATTACAAGTGAGCAAGAGAAACTTTTGGAGGTGGTGGGTATGTTTGTTATTTTTATTGTGCTGATGGTTTTGCAGGGTATACGTATGTTAAAATGTATCAAACTATACAGTTTAAATCCATATAGTGTTCCTCAACAAAACTGTAAATAAATCGTCCCGGAAGGAGGCTGGAATTGCAAAATGGTGGAAGCTGACTGGAGCCGGAGGTTGGCAACTGCAGAAAGCCCCACCTACCCCGAGGACTTGAGGAGCATAAGGAAAAATGGTGTTCCCAGAGCGCATGTTCCTTGGTCCCTAAGACAAATGAGGTTCCTACTGAGGCTGCCCTTTCAATTATCATCTCTGCTTCTCTTCAGGAAGCGGGGAGCATGCACTGTCCACACTGCAGGACCGGGGAGCGTGAAGTCACGTGGAGATGCTGTACTGTAGTTAGAGCCTATGAGCCCTGCCTCTGCCGGATGCAGCACCCACCACAGAAAAAAAAAATGGCTCTCCCTTCCACCTTCCAAACTCCTCTTCCATTGACAGAAGGCAGCTGGGAAGAAAGTGTATTTCGCAGGCTTCCAGCAATCCATGACCAGAGCTGAGTAACGACAGGTGTTGATGGAGCTGAAGGCCAATGACCAAGTAACTTGTACAGCTGTCTGATATATGACTCTTGACAAAGGAAAGTATAAAATCGGTGAAGGTGTGATTCTGACTCTCATGGGTCTTGTCTGTTAGCACGTGCTGGTTCCGCTGAGGTCACATGGCTCTCCTTTCCCCTGCTGCTACAGAATAGCGAAAAGGGTATATTCAAATGAGTGGGGAAAGTGCCGTGCTTCCCCGAAAATATGACCAGGTCTTAAGGTTTGCTCCAAAAAAACCATATCCGGGCTTATGTTCAGAGGATGTCATCCTGAAAAATCATGCTAGGCCTTATTTTCCGGTTAGGTCTTATTTTCGCGGAAACACGGTGTTAGCAGATGCGGGTGGCTAGCCTTTTGTGCCACCAAACAGTTTATTTGGGGATTTGACAGCCAGCCTCTGAAATAAACCTGTCACTACTTTCTATGAAACCCTGCTATGAAACGTAGATAGCCGCCCTCAAACATCAATCCCATACCTGCCTCTTCATTTACTTTAGACTGAAGGGTTCTTGAAGAACGTTGGGTGCCACAAGAACTCAGAAAGTTATCCTTTGAACACAGAAACGTATAATCAATTTTGAAATTCCATTTTTTTATATCCTACAGATTTAAGTTCAGTTCTTTAAAAGCCTGCTGAGCTTTATTGGAACAACCATTTGTGAAGTGCAAGCTAATTCAATGTGGGAAGGAGGAGGAATTTTTAGTGTAATTCTCTGGCATTTGCTTCTATTGCAAAAGGTGTGGGAAGTCCACATGGTAAGTTGATTTATTTTCAAAAATTATATCTAATTAAATCGGCTTGGCACTGACACATCCACTGGTCACGACCTTCTCACTAATGCCTAACGAATAAAGCACTTTGGAAAAATAAGTGTAATGACATAAAGAAAAGAGTTGATCTTTCATATAAGTAAATTCAGGTCTTTATATTAATTCATGTACTGATAATAGTGTACAGAGTTTGAAATTTAGTTTTAATTATACAAATAGTTCATAAATAGTCAACGTAAGTATTCAGAAGTACAGATATGCAAAAGGTTTTTATGACCCCCTTGCGGTCCCATTTCTCTAGAATCACTGCTGTGTGTGTGTGTGTGTGTGTGTGCATGCGTGTGTATAGCATCCCGCCCTTTTTCTTTGCACTTACCTGTACAGGTTCTTATGGAATTACATGTGCTATTTTGAATAAACTTGTATGTAGGCGAAGGTTGGTGGATTACAAGATTGGCCATACCACTTTTCTACTCCTTTCATTGACAGATGTAGTTTATTTTCCCCACCCCTCAAATCTAGCTAGCCTTGTGACTTGGCTTTGACCAATGTAATGCAGAAGTGATGTTGTGCCAGGTCCAAATGTAGGACTCGAGGCCTTTGTAGCTTGTACTCTCACTGTCTTAGAACTCTGAGACCAGCCTGAGAACAAGACTGGGTGAGTCACGTGGGGAATGAGAGACCACATGGATCGAATGTCCCAGACACCCTGGTCTATTTGCCAGATGAACACAAATGATCAGCTGAGCCCAGCCCAACCTGTAAAAACTGGCAAATTAAGCCCAGTCCAAATTACTGACCTGCAAATTTTTGAGCTAAATAAATGGTTGTTTTAAACAACTAAGTTTTGGAGTGGTTTGTTATGATCAGAAGCAAACTGATACTAGACCAATATGGTGTGTAGCTTTATAACATTTTTTCTTTACTCGTTGTGTTATAAAGAATTTGACTTGTGAATACATATAGAGCTAGTTTACTGTTTTTAATAGTTGCATAAATTTTCATGTTATGGGTATTCCACAGTTTAATATTTTCTCTATGCTGGACATTTAGGTTGTGTCTGCCTGCCTTCTTCCCTTCCTTCCTCCCTTTTCCCCTCCCTCCTTTTCTCCCTCCCTGTTCTCTTTCTCTCTCTTTTAGTATAATATGTATCTTTATAGTAGTTGCCGGATACTTACCTTACTGTCTTTTCACTGCTAATATTGGTTAAGGTATCTTTTCAATACAGATATTTAAAAAATATAATCCAGTTTATCAATCTTTTCCTTAATGGCTTCCTTATTTTGAGTTTTGCTCAATGGCAATTTTCCAATACTCTATTCCCCTCCTAATACAGCAGTTTCCGTGTGTGTGTGTGTGTGTGTGTGTGTGTGTGTGTGTGTTAGGTTTAATTAATTAATCTTCTGGAATTTAATTTATAGTGTGAAATAGGGAATTTTTTTTTTTTTGCTAAATGGGTAACCAATTGTCTTAGACACCATTTATTGAGTAGTTCATCATTTTTGCACTGATTTGAAATACTATATTTATATTAAACTGATCTGCTTCAGGACTCTATTCCATTCTACTGATGTATTTGCCTGTTAGTGGATCAATAACAAAATGACTGTTATAATACGACAATTAGTACTGCTTTATAGTACATTTTGACATTGACAAAGTATCAGTCTTTTTCAAAAATTTATTGAATATTCTCTCTCCCAAATTAATTTCAGAATCACTTTTTAAATTCCATGAAGAGTTGTTTTGGAATTTTAATAAGAATTACATTGACTTTATTTAGATTAATTTGCCATCAGTTGACCCTTTAACAGTGAATCTTGTCAAGGACCATAATATGTTTTTTCATTTATTCAAATATTCCTTTATGTCCTTCAGTAAAATTTTATAGTTGTTTGTTAATATATTGCACATTTATTCTTTGATTTAGTTATCAACAATATACTTTTAATGCTATTTACATTTTCTAATACATTTTAAAATTTATTTTTGTTTGTGTCTAAGAAAATTATTCATGAAAATAGTTTCCTTTAAATCTGGCCATTTTGGTAAACTCATGCATTCTAATAATTTGCCAGTTGATTTGTTTGATTTCTTTGGGTAGATAATCATATCATTTGAAACAATGAGAGTTTCCAACTTTTACTTTTCATTTCATTATTTTCTTTTTTTTTATTTGAATTGGCTAAAAATCCCTGTATTTCTATTGGTCTGCTTGAGTTACCATAACAAAAGATCACTGATTGAAGGGCTTAAATAACAGAAATTTATTTTCTCATAGTTTAGAGCCTAGAAGTCCAATATCCAGGTCCAGGAAGATTGTTTCTGGTGAGACTTCTCTTCTCAGCTTGCAGGCAGTGCCTTCTTGCTGTGTCTCTAGCCTTTGCTCTGTGCATGCATGGAGAGAGAGGGAGCACTGGTAAGTCTTCCTTTTCTTACAAGGACACCAATCAATTGGATTAGGGCCCCACCCATGTGCCTCATTTAACCGCAATACCTCCTTAAAGGCCCGGACTCCAAATACAGTCCCATGGAGGGCAGGGCTTCAGCATCTGAATTGGGGAGGGAGGAGGGGAACACAATTTCATCCATAACAAGGTTATTGAATGCGATTACTTTCTTGTTTTTTTCCCCGTTTCCCATTTCTGAATTAGCATTAAAAAATAACATTTGTATTATTTTATCCTGAATATGTGAGAAATAAGGTGAAATATGCAAAGGAAACATAACATAAATTTGGTACAAATCAGAGTTCTCACAGAGGTTTATTTGAAAGGGTATGTCTGCATATAGTTCACCCGCAGACACAGACCGTATGTTCAAAAAGTACTTGCTGATTGACACTTAGTAGAAGTGCCACAAATCTTGTTATTATGTGTGTGTTGTGTGTCTAAAATGTCCACAAATAGTGGTGCTTAATATCGTATAAATAAGTGGTTTATGTGCAAAAAGCATTTTTTCTTTCGTTCAGTAAAGACTTGCTGCTAGGTAGTGAGTATATTTTAATACAACAGAAGTAATCTCTGCCTGGTGTTTAAAGACCTTAGGTTATTCTCCTTGAACCAAAGTGATAAACCCTATAATAAATGGAAATCTCTATTTCTTGCTGGTTCAAAGTAGGCAAAATATTATGATTATAAAGTAGTTCAGAATTCCCAGTCTGTTACGAACTGGAAATTTTTTGTACAATACCATATTTTAAGCCATAAACAGTCTATTTTGAGCAGCTCCCACCCAAAATTATTCTTAAAAAGTTCATTCATTTAAAAATGATATGATATGACTTAAAGTATAAACGTGTTTAGGCACATTGCAAGCATTCAACTGTTGTTAGTTACCTCCTGTCCTTAAAAGGACAAAAATTAAAGATATGCATAATGAAACAAAATGGAAGATATTTATTTCATGTATGCCATATATTCCTCTTTTGCAAGAAATAGCAAACTTTATTCTTTCCCCTTCTCTCTATCCCATATCCAATGTCAAGACGGCTCTTTGAAGAAAAAATTAACTTATCAACTGTAATTGCGCACTCTTAAAGACATACCTGGGCTCAGATACACTGCGTCCAAATTCCTGATCTGTATCCTTGATGGCTTGGTGACCTTGGTCAAATTCCTTAATCTTTCCCAGCCTCAATTACCCCATTCGTAAAATTAGGATAATAACACATTGCTTATGGGTTTTCTGTGAGAATTACATGGAATCACCTATGTGAAATGTCTAAAACAAATAAAAGCTTAGTAGATGGAGTATCATTATTATTATTATTATTAAACGTTGTCATGTTTTCTTGAATACTGATTTAAGTGGATATATTTAACTCAGTCATATAAATCTAGCTGGAGAAACCTTAAGGAGTCTTATTTCCAACCATGATATGTGTGTGTGTGTGTGTGTGTGTGTGTATTTTTTTTTTTTAAATAACCCTAATTGACGTTTTCAGTTTCTTGTAATGTTACATCCAGGACTCCCAATTTTGTTCTTCTCAGATGCACCAAAGACTACAAAAGATCCTCTGTTAATGATGGAAAATAACAGTTTCTTTAGAAACAAGCCTTCATCATGCACGAGTTTATAGATTTATGTCCAGTTCTTTGATTAGAAAAAAGAGAAAAAGCCTTTCTTGAGTCAGAAATGTTTCTCAAACCACTATAGAATAACAATTATGACTCTCCATTTTTTATTTTTATTGCCGGGTTGAAAAAGATGACTCTCTACAATGCCTACACCAGGAAGATATTATTCCACAAATAAGGGCTCAGCGTGACATTTATGAGAAAGCGGGGGTCCTCCTGTGCAAAGCTGATTGGTGCTCAGCCAACGGGCTCCAGGGCGTCGCAAATAAAGGCACCTTCTTTACTGGGTTTATCAGCTGCAGGTCAGAGGGTTGCCTCTTGCCTGTGGAACTTCAAGAAATGCTCAACTAGCAGCACACATCTGTGGCCAGCAAAGAGAAACTGGACTTTGAAGATGAGACATCTTCTTCTCCAATTCCCTTCCATCTTAGCCATCTATTGCTTCTGCCTACTACAGATTCCCTCCTCAGGTAAGGGGACTCCTTCATCAGACCCCAGTTGGCCTGAGCTCTAAGAAAGACTGAGACAGACCTTGATCTTTCAGGGCAGTTCTGGAGGGAGGCAAACTTTATTTCCTCACATTCCCCCTTTCCACCCTTTCAATTTCTGGCTTCTCATTTGTGTCTAACCTTTCAGAGAGGGTGGACAGAGCTAGATGCTGCAGCCTTTTAGCAGAAGAAACTTTCCCCATGTGGAACTGCCTTTAAACAGAGCCTACCCCAGGGCTTTCCTGAGTATGTGCCACTGAAACTGTGAGGGGTAGGAGTTGGGGAAATCCCAACGTCTTAGCCATTTGTGCTCCCAGAATCCTGAAGAGACAGAACAAGAGATGGTAGAATTGAATTTACAGTCCCAAGGACTGGGGGTTGTGGGCACAAGGAAAGGGAATCTTTTCATAGATGTTTTGTGGGCTCCCAGGAAGCAGGATCCCAAAGAGCCCATGGAAGACCCCACGGCTTCCTGGGTGGGTGCGCTGTCCGAGGTGCTGACCAAACACTGGCGTTGCTTCATCAACTTCTGAGAACAGTGCGTTTGTAGGGAGCCAGGGATGGGATATAGGGTCAGTCGTCTGAATCCGTTACCCATCTCCAGGTAACCCTCCATTTGATGTGGGGAAGGGTGTGGTGGCAGAACAGCTGTGGTTGGAAACATGAACTATTTCAAAATTTTAGATTTTCTATTGGAATTTTGATTTAAGGGGGTAGAAAATCTTTAAAGATATTCAAACAGAAAATGTATTTCAAACAGATTTTTTTTTTTTGCCATTTCCTGTAGTAATCACAAAACCTAGGCATTGCAAGAAACTGTGGAGGTCCTTTGGTTAACCTCCCAGGGAGAGCAGGGATCGGCTCTGTGGCTTGCCTGATTACTTTCAGTGACACTCAACTCACTACCAGCCTAAGGCAGCCAGTAGCTGCCTCCTCTGGGCTCCAACAGAATCTCCCTTAAACCTCTGTGAATTTGTTATTACCTTTCTTTATCTGTCTATATATTTATATTCACCTCCCTCATCTATGTTCCCTGAGGGTAAGGTCCCTATGGTCTTTATTATTGTATAGTTAATCCAGAACCTTTTCATAAATCCTTATCGGATTGGCTTGAACTGAGTTGCATTTCTGAGTGGCAACAATCATCAAAAACTTCTTTACACTGAGCTGAAATCTGATCACATGTAACTTCTAACCATGAGCTCTACTTCTGCCATTTGGCCATATACAAAATAAGACTAAGTGCAGGGTTTTGTATTTATCCCATTTAATTTCATCTGCTTAATTCTGATCTATCCAGTTCATTTTTTTCAGTTGCAATATTAGCTATTCCTACAAGTGTTGTATCACATGCACATGGAAAGAAGGCTTCAAGTCTGCTAAAGGCTGACTAGTACAGGCTCCATCTACATGCTGGCAGCAACCTTCCTCATAGCTCCACCCCTGGAGAGTCTGATGAAGAAGATGGACAGGCATCCATATTTCCTAAACGTTCCAAGAGTGATTCTGACACATATACTTTTTGACAGCATTTCCTGATATTCCATCCTTATAAATTCTATCAATTTACAAATTAAGTCGTTACCCAGACATTTTTGCCTTTTTTTGACTTGCTCATTCTTGTACTGTTAACTCCTGGTATATTTTTAAAAACATGGTATTTTTAATGAATTTTGATACACATCTCAGATTGGCTAGTGGTAGGTAGAGTATGTTTTCTTTGTCAATCCTATTTTAACAGCATTGTATTTATAGAATCTCTATATGTTTTTCATGGTATGGATTTAACAGTTAATTTAAAAGAGGCTATAGCCTCTTTTCTCCTAATTGATATTTTTATGATTTCTCACAATAGGATTTCCTCGACCTTTAGCTGATTCTCCAGATGGCTTGGACATGGTGCAACTTGAGGTACATTGTTGTTCAGAATGTGAGATTTTTATTTAGTCTTGGCCTTGAAAATACCATGTGGATAATGTTCACTTAAAACTATTTTAAGATCAGATTCTTGGCTGCAGCAGGACTCACTGTTGTCATTTTTA
This sequence comes from Rhinolophus hipposideros, assembly GCF_964194185.1. Lineage (NCBI taxonomy): Eukaryota > Metazoa > Chordata > Mammalia > Chiroptera > Rhinolophidae > Rhinolophus > Rhinolophus hipposideros. The sequence goes on along the minus strand of NC_138058.1, from coordinate 10,194,164 downwards.
TGGCCTCATTTAAGGCACCCTGAGACTTATGTTGAAATTCACTGCCCGTGTGTGAAAAGATAACGCAAGGTTCACAAACAGGACAATTTTAGAGTTTTATGTGTTGCAATAGAATTCTATTGGCTAAGGGATTTACACTTATCTTTAATTAATTTTCTTATTTTTTTTAGCGGCTGGCATATTGGGCAACTCTTTCTAGCCAACCTAAGGTAAAAAATATATATACATATAATTGTTTTAGTTATAACAGTGTACATATTTATGGTGTAATTGATCTCTGTAATAACCACAGTTTTGCTACCGACATGAGAATTTTGTGTGTGTGTGTGTGTGTGTGTGTGTGTAAGAATATAGCTTTAGAAAATAACAAGTGAATCTCTTAAATATAAATTCTGTAAAATATTTGTAGTTCATCTGCAGTCTTACAATGATCATAATGACATATACGTATCTAATTACATTATTTATGTCATAACTGACATTACAAATTAATATACTAGTTCTCCAAAACAATGCTCTTATGTAAAGCACCTGTTGTCAGTAACTATATTAACCACAACGTAAATATTTCAATGGATATAAAGTAAATGTTGATTCAGTAGAGGGTGGTATTAAGGTCGTGTCCATGATTCTGAGCATAGACTGTATGTTTTCACCTTTGGCCACATCTCCTCTTCCCTCACCTCCCCCAGCCCACAGCTTACCAAGATCCAGCTACATTGAACTTCTCACTATTCCCCACATGCACCGGGCTCTTACGTCTTTGCACAGGCTTTTCCTTTGCTGGCTGTGGTTAACAGCCAGGCTCTAAAACAAAAGTACCTGGGTTCAAAACCCGCATTTACTTACCTTTAGCTAGTTTCTTAATCGCTCTGTGTCTCAGTTTCCCCATCTGTGATATGGGAATAATAGTCTTATGAGCCTGACAATATTATTGTGAGGATTGTTTTGATATTTGTGAAATGTTTCCAGCAGGGCCTAGAACATGGAAATTGACAGCATTTAGGTGCTAGCTGTCACCATTATCTCTCAGTGCAACTCATTTTTATTCTTCAAGACTCAAACATCACTTTCTCTCTTAAACTTCATAAATATGCCATGCTGATTTCTTATTTTCAGTTTACCATTATGCATATGTGTGAAAACAGTTGTCATCTCTTACCTGTAGAACTAATCTTTACCACCTTGCTACTCAGAACAAAAATTCAGGGCGAGAACTCAGAATTCTCCATCTCCTTGCCATGGCCTCCTCGCCTCACACCAAAGGGGCTTCCCTATCCCTCACGGGAAGGCTGTGAGCATGTCCCCTGCGTAAGCAGAGGAAGTGGAAGTGTGGCTGTCACATGTGCTACCTGCATATTGTGTTGTGTGGTTCCCCACATGCAAAGGCCCACTTGAAATGAATTTCCTTCCACTGCCTCCATTTCCCCAAAGCTGATCCTGTTCATTGTTTCCAACTGCAGGAGAGCAAAGCATTGCTCATGAACAAAACTACCAATATTTTAAAGCTAGTCATAGAGAGACTGGGCTGACCTTTGGCATGTCACTTCCTCTCCTGGGGCTTTGGTTTCCTCAACTATCCAATGTCTAGATGAGTGACCCAAATCCATTTCTAGTCATGGTGTCCAGAAGTCTAGGTCTGTGTCTCCAGGGAGCTCTTATCTCAAGACCACTCAGAAAGCATTCCATTCTGCAATATCATGACACCTGCAAAACTCTTCGTGTTTTGTGTTTCTGGTTATGACTCTGGATCAGAACAAGTTTTTATGGGAAAAGGGCAACAGATTCTTGTGAACACAGCCCTACTAGTCATCCATTCACAGAAGGTATTTATTGAAAGCAGGCCACGACAAAAGTGCCTGCTCTCATGGAATGTATATTCTGGTTAGGGAAATGGTAAGAAGATGGGTAAGTAAACTTTAACATGTTCTGTTTTCTCTAAAAAGAGAACTTTACAGCAAGGAAGGCATATATAAAACATTGACAGTGATGTTTAGTAATTGGAAAAACATCTTCAAATTCCTTTTTATTTGGGGGACTGAAAAGTAATGGTGTAAAACTGATGAACATGGTACCAAAAAACCAAACAATTGTGTGCCCAGTAAGTTTTCAGAACACACACACAGAGAGAGAGAGAGAGAGAGAGAGAGAGAGAGAGAGAGAGAGAGAGAGAGACAGACAGACAGACAGACAGACAGACAGATAGCTATCAGCTTGTTCCACTGCAAACGCTCTCCACAAAGTTTGTAGGAAAATGTAATCATATTCACAGCAACACAATTAAAAATGTTCTTAAAAATCTTCATTTCTGTCTTAATTGAAGTTTGAGCCGATTGAGAATATTTAAATGGGAATGATCAATAACAGCCAGATCAGCCCATTTAAAAATCGTCCCCAGTAATCATAGCAGTAATCAGTAGCAGTTTTAGAAAATCCAGACCTAGAACTCTGTGCTTTGTTGGGTAAGATGCCTCCTTCACAGCACCCCTGGGCACGGTGTGCTGCCTCCACAGCTCTTCCTGGGCTTTCATCTATGCAGGTAAGGGCAAGGTGGGGCTCTAACAGGGACTTAGAAATGAAAAGGCTGTGCTTTCTGCAAGAACACTGAAGGTTCATGTAGAAAGCTTTGAGGAAAGAAGTTTTAGGGGAAAAGGTCAATCTGAACCAACCTTTTTTTTTTTTTAAAGCTGAATTCTAGGGCACACCCTGTAGCAAATTAAATAATTGCAATCATTATTTTATTCCAACCCTTAGTCAGATGGTTATCTGGGAATTGATTATGGTATTACTTCTATGCATTATAGGGTATGCTTTCCATGCAAAGATTGAAAAGGTGAAATGCGATTAAATTTTAAAATAATGAGGTATTGCTGGAACTTTTTTCTCTTGTAAGATCCAGTATCAACTATATAGTCTAATTAAGTCTGTGAAATGAATGTCTTTTTAGCTTGCCAATTTATTTCATAGTATTCAGGTAAATCTAATAAGGTCTGTTGTGTAACTTATACTGAAAACCTTGTCAGTTGCCCACCCCAGTAAAATTCCATGTAACTTACCCTCACAATTCTCTTCCCAGGATAAACACGACATATACAAAAGGGTGAGTACTGCCCAACCCTGTAGCAAGGACATGCAACTTCCACTTTATAGGAAGTGACACTCAATACTAAAATCAACTTTTGTTCTCTTATTCAGTTTTTATTTCACTACTCCCGAACTCAGGAGCCAACACGCCCAGTTAAAATTGGGGTCAGTATTGTATCATAATCATCTTTCTGTAAAAGTCCTTGTCCTCTGCATGCCTTTTCTCCCTTCCTAATTAATATGCACAGATCAGTAGAAAAGCAGGGGGCCTCAGACACTCTCTGTGCAATAGCTTCCCAGGTGCCTTTTCCTGCGGCTACAGGGAGTATGGGTCTCCCTCTCTGGAGTGCAAGTGGGGCTGACAAATCTAAAAAGCTAGAGAATAAATTATGGAAAAGGAAAAATAAGTAAGAAATAACTTTTTATAACACACTCAAACAGATGTACAAGAAGACCCTGGCAAGTACTACTGAGGTCTGTTTACGTGGTTCCACGTAATCTTCTGTGTTTTTAAGTTTTGAAAAGTGCTTTGTGACGTGTAAAGCACCTGACGCCCTGTAGTGATCCATGGGTCTGCATCTTCCAGAACCATCAAGGGCGTGTGTGTGCTAGGCCAATAATAAGCACCACATCTAACTTTCTTAGTATAAACTTGAGTTACCCTCGGGAGCAGGTTGTGTAAGTGAATTTCTGCAAGGTATGATTTGAGGAATATTAGGTAGATCATAGAATGAAATTAATTCAGGTGCCCTGTCACAGCACCTGAAATTTTACCATTAGAAAGTCACTTATTTATATAATCAAGGCTTTCCAAATCTTCAAGAAGACGCTTAAGAGACAAATACCTAACAAAGTGTTTCTTTCCCTAAGAGGCAAAGACTCATCAGTAGTACAGGTTCAGGAATGGGGAATTCAGTAATGATGGTTATATTATCAAGAAGGACCAAAGACACTGCAAAGGGAGAAAGGACAACGGCGGGGAGAGATAAGCCTGTTCTGTGGCACAAGTTAACTTTGCTGCGAGCCACACTACTCAGGGAGAATTCACAAGACTAGATAAGACCCGGGTGTTATGTCTGAGTGTGTGCGGGCAGTCACAGACACATACAGGAAAATCAATGTATCCAGGAGAGAGGGTTAGGGGTGCTGCCTGCAGGCTGGTCCCTTTGATGGGGAGAGTGCACCTGGGGAGTGAGAAAAGATCTGTGTGGAGAGGCTTCTGTGGAACAACTCCACACCAGAGGGCGGAATGAATGTGGCAAATGCAGATGGAAAGTCTGATGTATCCTAAGGGAATATATGTAAGTGATGGGTTGGAATTGAAACCTGCTATTAAGGCAGGTGATTCTTTATTGAAAACATAAAATGTCAAGCTTAGGCTGGGAAATGGATTTTGCTCTGCAAATGAAACCCATTAGTAAGGAAGTGAGTGGAAAGGATGCAGATAGCCCCAGGCTGGGTCCCAGTGCTGAGTCTGCCGCTCACGGCCCCTCTGTGTTGCAGTTTCCTCCTGTGCACCCTTTAATGCGTCTGGCCGCCAAGCTCGCCAACGGGAGGATGAAAAGATTTCTACAGAGCGTATGTGCTGTTTTCTTTTTTTTCCCAACTTGGTTTCCTCTTTATTGATGTGCTTCTTACCTTCCCCCCACAATTTCAGTCCCTTCCATCTACCCCAAAAAGATAGTAAAAGGAAAGGATTATTGGGGTTCTGAGCACCTCGGGCAGTTAGAAAGGGAACAGAAACCAAAACAATCACTGGATGTGACAGAGATTGATAATCAAGAAGTCTAAAGCAGAGTAGTGGGAAAGGTGGTATAAAAGGGGGGAAGAAAGGAGAAAGGGGAGGTACCAGAGGCCGTCTCCCTCTATTAACCCTCCTGCTAAGAGGGTCTGGAAAGGAGCCTCAAACATTAGGAAGTGCAGGTCCTGAAGGGAGGTGGTGTTTGAGCCTGAAGGAGGAGGTGGTCCAGGAAGTGGGGCCACCTCTCTCTGTAGAATGGGACACCCCTCCCCGACTGCAGGGGCAGCGGCTTCACAGACCATAGACACTTTCGTCACTGTACGCGATGTACAGAAAGAAGTCTTCTTCGTGCTGATCCTGGTATAGCTGACCCATCGAGGCACTGGTGGGTGGAATGACATTGTTGACAAAGAAAAACAAGCCGTCCTCAGCTCGGAGATAAATTCGATTCCTGATCAAGAAGTAGAGCCGACATGCTTTTTTCCTCCACTGTGTTTTATGCCCCTAAAAGTTCACTTAAGTGGGGTAAAGGCGTGTCCTTGCCTTGGGGCTCACCTGCATCCCCTCCAGGAATCTAAGTCTCCCCCTCGGGAAGGCCCTTTGACCTTGCACAAGTTCCTTAACCTTGGAGCCTCCCTCTCCTTTGTGGAACCTTCCTTATATGCTGGCCCAGCATGGTTCCATCCTCTCCTCTTCTGAGCTCTTCATCCACGTTTTAGCTTTTGTGTTGATGTCTCTCTTTCACTGTCCCTTCCTCTTCCTCTTGGCATGAACGTTTGCCTCTGCTTCCCATTACTTCTGTCCATCTGAAGTTCAGAAATTGCCAGTTTCCGTAGTAGCTGAACATATTCAGAATCTTAATCAAGGTTTTGTTGCATGATATTGAGAGAGAGAGAGAGAAAGAGAGAGAGAGAGAGAGAGAGAGAGAGAGAGAGAGAGAGAGAGAGAGAGAGAGAAGGAAGGGAGAGAGGGAGGGAAGGATGAAAGAGAAAGAAAAGAAAGGAAGGAAGGAAGGAAGGAAGGAAGGAAGGAAGGAAGGAAGGAAGGAAGGAAGGAAGGAAGGAAGGCAGGCAGAAGGGCGGGAGAAAGGGAGGGAGGGAGGAAGGGGAGGGAGGGAAGAAGGGAGGAAAAAAAGAAGGAAGAGAAAAATTAAAGAAAACTTCTTTTGGACACTGTGAGCCCACGTAGGGTGACCAACTCATCCCAGTGTGCCTAGGACTTTCCTGGTTTGAGCCCTGAAAGTCCCAAGACCCCAGGAAACTGCTCAGCTCCTGAGAAATCAGTTGGTCATCCTAAGCCCAGGGAGCAGTTTCTCTGATTTGCTGCGAGCCGCAGCTTTCCAGGTTGAGTCTTAGGCCACCTCCATAGGCAAAGACAAGCTGCAGAAGCTGAAATGGCTTATCCTGGAACCTGTGCCTAAACCAGGGGTCAATTTCAAGTTGAGGCTGCTGGGAAAAGGAAGAAAATACAGTGGTACCTCGGTTTTTTAACGTAATCCGTTCTGGAAGTCCATTTGAGTTTTGAAATGTTCAAAAACCGAGGCACGGGTTCCCCATAGAAAGTGATGCAAAATGGATTAACCCATTCCAGACCTTTAAATCAACCCCGAAAACTACAAATTTAGCATGAATTTTACTATCTAATGATACCATAGATCCATAACATTTACAGCGTTCAGAAACCCAAACGTTCGTCACTTCGTCAACGGAGACGGTTGAAAACCGAGTTACTACTGTACAACACCATCCTGGACGCAAGTGGCACTCAATCAAGGAAGCATGCTGGCCTTCCTGAACAGAAACTGAAATTGGCTACATGGTTAGCTGCTGTCCTGAGCTGCTATTTCGCACCTGACTTCTGGCTGCCTTAGAGTGGAACCAGAGAGGTGCAGGGCCACAGCAGAACGACTGCAAGCCTCGAGCGTGCGGTTCCTGCTAAAGTAACCCATGTCTCATTCCCTCGCAGGATTCAAGGGCTGTGGCAGTGGACTTTACCAAAAAGGTATGGAAGCCCTGAGGAGAATAACCCCCTCCCACAAGGAAGAGCTGGGAGTGAAGGACAGGGATGTGCCTGGAGCTGGGCCAACTTGCAGCCTCTTTAGACCACTTCTGGAAAGAACTGGTCACCCAGTATGTCCCTGAAAATCTTCTCTGAGGCTGAACATTTAATTTTAGGTTTCCCTGGGCTTGTCTCGGGGCCGAAAGGGATCATGGGACAACCCTCTGGCTGTGAATGCTTCATCTCTAGTCTTGCAGATGAGTAAAATTTCTGGAATTTTATTTCTCTGGCTCAGGGGACTACATGCTAGTTGTACCAACTTCGGGAGAGGTATGACAAGTGGCGCAGACCCCATATATAAGTGCTTTTCCCAGTAGACAATGCATCATCAATCCCTGTGGACTTTGTTAAAATCTAGAGATTCAGCAGGAGCCTGAGAAGGTGCATTTCTAGCAAGTTCCCAGGTGGGATTGATACTTTTGGTGTGAGGACCACACTTGGAAAACCGCTGCCACAGACATCTTTCAGAGACCTCGGGCGCAACGTGTTGCATAATGCTTTGTGTTTTTATGTTGCAGGGTCATGCTGCCTCCTGGGGACGACCATTTTTCCTTTTCAGGGTATAACATGTTTCCTCTTCTCTGTTCTTAACCCTACTTTCCTCCTGCCACCCCAATTATGGATTTCCTGCAGAATAAGTCCAGCCAGACCACCCCAGAAAACTGGTGAACAATTTTGGGGACTCTCTCACCCTTTACTTAGTGGGGGACTCAAAGTCTCCTCCTACAAACAATCCTTGTAATGGAAAGGGGTCCTCCAGGACACAGGCTGAGAGCACCAGGACTCGGACACAGGGACTGGAGGTGGGAGTTCTGCGGATGGACAGACATGGAGGCCAACCAGAGTCTGAGTCCGTGCAGGTTCTGGATACCTGGCTCCAAAACACACTGGCAAGAGGAGTCTAAGCGCCATTTTCTCCTTCTTCCCAGGGACTTGGAGCCTCTTGCAAAGGTCACGGAGTTAGAGAGTTGCCTTTTAGTTTTTGGCTGGCCAGTCACTGGATATGCTTCAACCCCTAGATCTTCAGCATTTGCCTCAGAAAACCGTGCAATCATACTGGACTTGGGCCCTTCCAACTGCATTCTGTGGGTCACTGGTGCTAAGCGATGCTATGCAAAGATCAAATAGGATTGAAAACATAGCACCCCACATTCGTGAAGGTTTACAATGTCTGCCAGTATGTCCCGTGGGAAACAACCTGTTCAACTTGACTTAATCAAACGTTGTTTCCCAAACTTTTTTGTCCATGGAAATGCTTCCCACCCCCATGTACCTTTTTGACCTGCATGACCTATTAGTGGTTGTTCTCTGGAAATTACTTTGAGAAACAGTGGGTCTGTATGATGTCTTTAGAGTGAGAAGTCCTGTGAGGAGTGGTGTGAGGACCATCCTGCCACATAAACAGAGGCTAAGGGGTGGAGTGGTGGGGTGGGGACAGTGTCTGGGCTGGGGGAGCAGCAGAGGTCCTGCTACTCTGCCGTACAAGACCTACAGACCAGCACATGGCTGGGGCTCACCAGGGGAGCCCCCAAGGAGACTGTTGACATATTAGGAGAACAAGGCCTTAGGGCCCGTAGAGAAAGGATAGGAAACCAAGAAACAGGGGTTGCAGATGGTTTTGTCTCAGTGTCTGTAAGCTGCTCCTTTTTGTTTTTTTCCAGCCAAGGAATGGACGAAACACTGAAGATCACACTCAGTAGGATAGTCCAAGGTCAGCTCATTGCAGCTTTTCTCCTCCAAGCAAATGGTAACTGTCTGACTGGGGGGAGTGAGAGGCAGTGAAAGGGGCGATAGTTCAAAGAAAGGGGGGCCACGTGGAACCCCCAGGACCTTTTGTCCCCGCCCTTTCTTGCTCTCAGAACCACAGAGCCCCCACCAACCTGGCAGAAGCAACCTGCCCCAGGCAAACACTGCACTTCGCATCAGACCGGCTCTTTGCAAGTGTGCAGACCCCAGCAGTAGCTGGGAGGGGCTGAAAGCTCCAGCCAATGCCTGGTGACTTCTCCCCTGGCCCTTCTGATAAGAAACAACCACCCTGGCACGCTTGCTTGGGAGGGTAACGTATCTCTCTACAGTGGCACACTTCAGAGTACAGCCAGCCTAGGCCATTCCCTCCATTCAGTGATGCTCTGATTCCGAAGTTTCAGTCTGGGGAGATTGCTGGCCTTTGGGTCTGTGGAAACAGAAGTCCACGCCCATGGGTAGGTCTCCTCTGTCTCTCATGATGATGTGAGTCCCAGAGATATGAGGCCACGGTCCTGTGGCAGCATCACAGCCTTCCTCCGGGAGCCTGCCCCTGATCTGCCAGCAGCCGCAGGGCCCCGGCAGGCCAAGGTGACAGAGCTGCCCAGGTGACAAAGAGAAGGTGTTCCCTAAGGCCATGGCACGCACACAGACCTAATGGGCTAATAAGATACAGCAAAACCAAATCTTATAAGTACCTACGATTATGGGCATTTAGGACACGTCAAATTGAGGTATAATTTAATGATGTTATATATTAACATGCCTGTGGGGTCTCGTCTCGATTCTGAGAATGATTTCATCTGAGCTGTATATTTTTCTTTTCTTTTTCAGAGTTCAGTGGCAAAGGGGAGCTGGATCAGATGAAGCAACCCAGCAGTTATGTTGAACAAATGTCAAATTTCTCTCTGTGAGCAATAGATAAAGATCATTCTCTTGCTCTGTACTCACTAGAATATTCTGTTGTATAAAGAATAAAGTAGCACTGACACATTTCCATGTCTTATTGGAAAGTCTTGGGGGAGAGATCGGTCCATTTTTAAAATAGTGGCACATATATATATTTTTAAAATACTGTTTTGGGGTATTGTTTTAGCATGCCCCAACCATCTTGTTATTATTGAGAATTGAGCACATGAGCTTAGGACAGACTGGTGCCTTTAAATCCTGACTCCCCCACTTTTTAGCTGGGGACCTTCACCTTGGGCTGTTCACTTCCCACCCCTGTGCCTCAGAGGCTCCTCCACAGTAAAATGGGGTTGGTCATAACAGCACCTTCGCATAGTGTTTGTGATGACTGAGGAGGGGTCCATGGAAGGGGCTTAGCGTGGTGGCACACAGCAAGCACTCAACAGTGTTGTCTTGAATTACACTCCAAAGATGATTTTCACTTCACAAATAGTACCGAAGGGACTTGCCGTAACGAAAGCTGCTTCTATTGCTGACCAAGGGCTTGAGGTCACATCATTAAGTTAAAGCACAACAACTCCAGGCTCCTCGAGGAACCATAAGGCTCACACCTTTACCTCTCGGGTCCTCTATAAATAGTATTTGATTTCCACACCCCTGAGATTGTCCAAAGGAGAACATGGTGACGCAGAAGGTGGGCACGCAATGCAATGAGGCTCCCTAATGATACATGCAATGAACCTAAATTGCACCGAGCCTTCCTTTAGGGCGCAATAGTGGGTGCTTTCATTAATCTTCATAGCCCTGCTAAGTATTGTATTTGAGTCATGCTAGTGACTGCAACAGAGAAATCTCAGGATCTTGGTGGCTTCGTCCATTAGAACTTCATGTCCAGCTCTCCCACAGTCCGTGACAAGTGTTCCTAGTTCAGAGTCCAAGTTCCTTCCACACGGTAGTCTCTGCCCAGGATGGGCTCAAGGGCCTCCCAGCTCTCTCTGTTAGTGAGTGGACGGGGAACATAAGAGGCTGTCAGGAGGGAGGATATTTATGAGCCAGGCCATTCCTTTTGGTGCAGTGTAGTCATATGACCACGTCTGACTGGAAAGGAGCCTGGAAACATAACCTAGCTGTGTGGCCTGGAAGCTTTGGTGAGAAGCCTGCCATTTCTGCTGTAGTTCTATTAGTATCATCTTTAGGGCATGAGAAAACTGACGCTCATAGAAATTAAATATTTGCCCAAGGTCTTTCATTAAATGGAGAGTTAGAATTGAAACCCAGATGCAACTGACTCCAATATCTGCGGCTTGTCACCAGCATGGGCGTTCCCCCAGGGACATGGAGTTAGCCCTTGGCTGGGGGCAGCAGGTAAACGGGATGAGGGGACACAACTGACATGTACACGAAGTTACAAAGCTACCATCCCTGCCACCGCAGCCCTGACTCATTCGGTAGAGGTGACATACCCAGTGCAAGAAGAGCGTGAAGCAAGTTTTCACCACAACCAAATAATACAGGGCTTGATTTGGGGCCCATGTGGCATCCGGATGAAGTGGGAGAAGTTGAGCGGGGCCCCTCCCCCATCTCTGCTTGGGGCTTCTTGTTCTTTCCCAATTCGCCATGTTCAGACATTCTGGTTTTCTTAGTCTTTATGAAGGTATTTACCTTGTGTATCTCAATATCTGAAAGAACAAATACGTCTGGCCCAGACAAACCCCTTTGGAGAGTCGGAAAAATTCCACTTCTGGACAATTTCATCTTTTGCTCAATTCTCTGATCTCTTCGCTGACTCTTGGTATTTTAGTTTAATATTAAAACCATCAATTTGCCTCGAGATTCAGTCACAATCAATAGAAACCCTGAAGGAAAAGCAAGTAGGACTTACTTTATTTATACTCTTAGTCTTGCAGACACTGCTAAAATGGAACGTAGGGAATTGCTGTAATAAAGCAGAGTGCAGGAGAAGAGGCCTTCACTGCATGGCAACTCCAAGATGCAGGGGCGCTGGACAACTGGGCAGGGGACCATGTGGCTACAGACTCAGAAAGAGAAGTGGCCAAAGGAAGAGCCACCATGTGTCACCATGCCTGGGGGAAACGCACCATCACCTCAAGCAGGTGAAGAAGAGTGAGGAGGAACATTTGTGGGCAGGAAAGCCACAGGAGAGTAATTTAAGCTTGACCAGCACTTAAGTGATGGATGACATTATAAAATGCACCTTTTCATCAGGCGATAGGGTCCTCTTCCACTGAGCTAGAAAACACGAGAGGCATTTTGGTAATGGGACTTGTATTACTTGGAGTCACAGTGTGGATAATCCAGATCAGCGGAGCAGCTTCTAGTCTTTGACCCTGAAAATCATTGCCCCACGATGCCCTATGTCATCAAAACTGGGTTGTCACCAGTGTGTGTGCTCCAGCACAACCTCTAAAGGCCTGGGCCAAGAAATACAAACATTGCTTCCCTCCCTTGGGGAGAAATCTGCAACAAGACCACACTCAGGGGATGTAATTTGTACCCGGGTGGCCCTGTCCCACGACAGCCCTGCTGCTTTAGATTTAAAAGGAGAGAAGGGTTCTTTGTGGGCAACCAGCTGACTAACATGGAACTGAAGTACTAATGCTGTGATATGCTAGGGGAAGGAGGGGTCGATAGTGCAAAAGCCTGTCAGGGGCTGGTACATCTCTACCAGCAGGATCTAAGGGACCCCCTTCTCCACCTCATCTGCGGGGAACTGGATGAACTGAATAGCTGTCTTCTGAAACGGGGGGCCAAGAAGAAGAGGTGGGATCCTGTGGACCGGACTACACAAAGGGAGGGAAGAGAGAGGGTCTGGAGGAGAGGGATTTGTGGCCCAGTGACTGCAAGAAGGGTCAGACGTGAGCAGCTGCCCTGGGACACTGAAGTGAAGGCCGTGGGTGGGTGAGAACAGACAAGATGAACGGCAAAGAGACTCTATTCCTGAACATTCCTGTGAACGTTCTCTGAAAGGATGAGAAGGTGTGCTGGAATCTGAAGTCAAGAACTGCTTTGAAATTCTTCTGGTCTACGGCCATACTAGCCTGAACGCGCCCGATCTTGTCTGATCTCGAAATTCTTCCGGATCCTGAGTGTGTGAGTGGGCTTGGGCGGTTCCACCCTCTTCCACTGTGGGTAGGTGGGGGTAGCACACTGGGGGGCTCCACTTCTCTAATCCAGCAGAGCCAGGGGATTCTCAACAGAACTCTGTTGACCCACACAAGGCAGATTTCCCTGAACATTCTCCTCCTGTAACCTGCACTTGACCTTCGTACCACCTACTGCTCTTATAGTTTCTCATTTAATGTCTGTCTTCTCTCCCAGACATTAAAACACCATGAGGACAGGAGGGCAGGGATCCCAAATGTCTCGGTCAGTGCTTTACATACAGTGCTTAACACATGCTCAACACATGGTAGGTGCTCAATGAAATTTCTGTGAGGCCCTACTATGGCTTGCTGCCAAGCAGGAGAATGGCTTGTGATGATGCTAATGGAGGGATTGCCATCTGATGTATTTGAGATGCTTCTCGGGGCAGCCAGAACACTCCAGAGGGTTCAAAGCCACCTCTGGCCTCAACCTCAGAACTTTAGACAGGGTGCCTGATCGACCAAGGCCTTGAGCCCCCCGCCCAGGCCAATCTCACTGCTAGCTGCTCAGACTGACAACCCGGCCCAGTGACTCAGCCATTAGGACTCCTCAAAACAGCACAACCCCACGGACCCCACCCACATGCTTGGCCATGGTACACACACTGCCAGCTGTTGTAGCCTCCATTTAGGAGGAGATAAGCACTGTTTGCTGCCCCGGAATTGTCCTTCTAGCCGTTCTTTCATTGCCTCCCTCTCCTCCAGGGCCCCCCCTCCCTATGAGCTCTCTAGACTTTTGGACCCGGATAAAAATCACGCTTCATTGGTAGTCTCATCCTTAAATGCTGTACCCCTACTTCCTTACTCTTTCCTAAGGACTTCCTGGGGATGGCAGTGGGCTGGAAGACGCTGCTCAGGGTCCAGAACACCTGGTATCCCAGGGTGCCTTGAGGGGAGAGCCTCCTCCCTGCCGTAAGTATTCCAGGCCAATTGTCCCCCATCCTCCCCCCAAACATCATACTTCTTGGTGACTTGTTTCCTCCGGCTAAGCCATCCTACCCTTCCTCAGTGCTGTCATCTGCAGACATCCTGGTGGCACTCCCCCTTCCCTCGAGGGATCTGGGAATTTGTTCATGGTCCTCCTCTCTGCCTTGTGTCCCGTGTCATCCAGCTTTGCCTCAAAGCCCCTGTAGACGTCTGTCTGACACTCTGAGCTTGGAGCTCTGGACCTCTTCATCAACAGAGCTTTACATCTCTTCACTCTGGCTGCCCACTGGTTCTCTCCCCAATCGCAGTGCAAGCTTCCTGAAGGCAGGGGCCATGTCTAATTCATTTTAAGTTCTGAGACCTAGGACAGCATTTGAAGTACAGTCAGGCTCTTGAAAAATGTTTGAGTGAATGGATGAGTAAAGGAACATGTGAAAGGTGAGTTCCTAGTCCATATTCAAGGTAGCGAAGTAATATACTAGCTTAATACATCAGAAAGACTGCATTAATCAAGTCACAAAGCTCTCAACTCTTGGTTGTTGCAATTATTGGTGCAAGTTTCTTAGGTGGAAAATGCCAGTATTATTAATAACTTTAGAGATTATATTTGATGCAGTGAAAGATTGCTGTGCTGGATGCATGACTGATAATATTAGATCTTTGCGTAGGGCTGTGACAAGAAAATACCTAATAATTATGGGGAGCCAAAGATAGAGACTGATTGGAAATGTGATGAGAAGTAATCACGGACAATTTCACGGACACTCAGTCCTCTGGGTTCCTTTCCGTGACCTGGGATCTAAAATTGGTAATCAAGTCAAATACAAACAAATAAACAAACATCACCACCACTCCTCCTCCAAATATAGGCCAACAGGCCATTTTCCTTCTGTTAAAGCTCCATAAGACAACGACCACCTGGGATACGCCTGTAGTCCAATCAAATCAGACTTATGGACTTGATGCAGTGAGGAAGGATCTGGAAGAGCCACAAAGCACTGTGCTGTAAGAGGAGGAGATTTGTAAGGTCGTGGCTCCTCCCAAAGGATCTGAGGAGGGTGCAAAGGAAGTGGGGGTCAGCTCAGTACTGGTTGCAATTTCCAAGACAGAAATAGGAAAACTGGGGACTCACCAAGGGTTGTATACCATCGTGAGCCAGGCTCAGCAAGTCTATGGGGCCTCATTGGTAAGAAAGCAGTGGTCATTCAAAGTGGGCATTGTTATGGCATTTTACAGCTGCAGCCAGACCTTGGGAGAAAAGCTGTTCTCTGTGAACTCTGCATTTGGCTTTATCTGAGTCTGTCCTCCCAGCCTGACAAATAGCAGGGCTGCTTTTACTCTTTTTTCAGTCCAAGTTGATTTTCACTCTTTAAGTCCTGGATACATTTTAGCTCTTTCAGTTAACTGGATTTAGCCAAAGTTTAAATATTCCCTTTTAAATTGCACTAGAGCCAAAGGTCCACACTTCCCTTTGCCATTGTGACCGTCAACCACACCCTGAAGCAAAGTCCTACAAAGCCTAAGGTGGCATGCGCAGGACAACTGCAGTGTGGTTCATTAAAACAACTGCAACTAAATAAAATTCAGGCTAAAATCAGAGATGACTTATTTCCAGCAAAGTATGACCAGCTTCATGGGACTGGTGTTGGGGAGCAGTTTTCTCTAATAAGGCCCTAAAGCATTCGCTAAGAGAAAGCAGTTATTAGCTCCTTATCTCATTACTTATAAAAAAAAATAGGGAAACCACCTAGAATCTGGACACACAAAGAGCCCAGCTATCATAGATGATGAAAAACAGCTCTTACGTTCCAGTGGTTCTCCAACTTCAATGTGCTTCAGAAACCCCTATAGGACTTGCTGAATCTCAGGTTGCAGCGCTCCACCCCTAGAGATTCTGATGCAGTAGGGTAGAGCGGCACCCAAGAATTCAGATTGTTAGTGAGTTCCATTGTTAGTGATGCTGGTGCAAGGCCCACATTTGGAGAACCACTTCTCTAACTCAAATATTCCTCCAGTGCCTCCACCATCCATACTTTTGTACTTTGTTTCTCCTACTTGACAGGCTTTCGCTGCTCTCCATCTAACCGGTTGCTTGTCTTAATTTAAGTTCTACCTTCTTGCTTGGCCATTGTATTTGTTATCTATCGATCTATTGCTGTGTAACAAATTACCCCAGGTAGGACCTCCAGAATGGTAGCATGAGGTGTTCAGGGAAACCATTCCCCAAGAGACACACCTATTAAGCTGGTCAAGATTAACAAAGACAACCATTCAAAATCTTTAGAGATTGACCAAAGGGTGTACAACAAACTGAGAAACACTAATTCCAGAAAATCTATGGAAACTTAACAGTGGAAATGCACGGTACTGAAGCTAGGGACTGCATCCGTCTCCCACAGCTCTACCTTACGGAAGAACTGTTCCAGTGAGCTCAGCAACCAAGTGGCAGCTCACCGTACCGCTGAAGGGTAAAACCTCCCTTTCCAACATAGCTCAACCATTGCAGTAGATATGCTCTCATGGGTTCAACAGGTGAATGACAACTCCCATGTCCCCCAGCTTCCCAGGGCTGAAGCTGGGTAGGTTTGGCAACCAGTGAATTTCAGATCTCATCGTCCTTGGATCTATGCAGAAGATCCATACTGGGGACATGCTTGGGAGTGGCCGCAGCCTTGTGTGGTCAGAACCTCCATCGTATAGAGGTTTGGCCCAGGGCGGAGGACAGAAAATCTCCAAGAGGCAACACCAGCCCGGATGTCTTAAGATAGAAGCCTGGAGCCCAGCACCTGCATTTTACAATTCAGACTCTGCTGATTTTATCCAGTGCCTACTGTGTGCCCCTATAGGTCGGGCACTTTTACGAATATGAATCACCTGAGGCTCAACCAGGTAAATGACTGGTCACCTTTCTGGTTTAGTCTGTCGCGATCACTGCCACGTCCGCAGTGCCTAGAATAGTGCCGGGTATAAAACAGGCCCCCAACAAACATGTGTCTTATGAAGGAACTGCCTTATCCGACGTCCAAATCATAGTGAATTCCAGGCCACCCTGCATCCTTTTTAATTGTACCACTGGATCACTGAAACATTTCTATTTCTGACTTCTTGGGCAGAGACCTTTCCTCCACAATTAGGTATAAGGCTGAAAAAGGCGCACTGCCACCGGGCACCTCCCCCACGCAGCCCCACTAAGCCAAGGCCGAAGACCTACCCTAATAGGCAGCGCCCCGGTTTGGCTCCGGGTCACGTGAATGTTGCGGCCCCGACCGACGGTAGGCGTGTCCTGTCTCGCGCGTGCGCACAGCTTCTGCGCCTGTTCCAGGAGAGGAAGCACCCGGAGGCCTCGCTTCCTCCCTGGCTCCGCCCAGCTCACTGCTGGAGGGCGGGGCCGAAGCTGGGCGCCTGTGCGCGTGCGCGGGAGAGAGTGCGGGGCGGTGGCGTCGCGACCCCGCCCGGCCTGAGTTATTTGCTACAAGATGCAGGTGAGCAAGCCGGGGGCACGAGACCTGGAGACTGCGGCGGCTCGTTTGCCCCGTTGGGTCCCCGCCGGCGGCGGACTGTCCCGGCCGGGCCGCGGGAAGCGCCGGACGCCACGGGCACCGGCAGGCCACGCGAGTCGAGGCCCGCGCGTGGGAGGGTGGGCGTGGTGCCGCCGTCTGGGCGTTCCCACCCACGTGGGGTCCACCCCCCAAATCTCCATCCTTTGGGGCCCCCCCTCCTTGAGGTCGAAGCCCACCTGGCAAAGGTACTTCCTACTTATTAACTCTGACACCTGAGCAGGTGTGTTACGGAAGCGTTGCGTGGGTCGGGAAGCTTGCAGGAGGGAAGAGTCCTGCCGAGGGTTCCGTAACCCCAAAGTGGCGGAATGCGTGTTCCGGGCTCCACTCAGAGCCGGGGGAGGGGCTACTTACGCCCTCCTCCCGCCCGTGTTCGTGTGCAGGTGGACGTGCGTTCACCTGACCTCCAGAGCTGGGCCCGAGGGCCCCTCTCCCCAGTTACTTTCAGCCTTAAAATGGATAAAACGAGATCCCCTCGTTTTGTCCTTTTGTTGTCTCTGGAATGTGCTAATGGAATTTGAGTAAAACCCAAAGAAAAGTGGGGGAAAAAAATGAATGAAGACACCATGAAAAATGGATGCTTTTATGAGCAAAAATCTGACAACTGAATTTTGTCACTATGCGAGGACCCTCTTCCAAAGGGCTTTCTCCTGCCTCCCAGATTTCGCTGTGGCTGAACCGTCTGGCTTGTTGGCAGGTGGGAAATGGAGTTCCTGTGGGTTTGTTTGGGCCAGAAGGTATTGGGGACTGGATGGTATTGGAGGATGATCATTAGAAAGGCAATGTGTCTGCCACAACCAGACACTCTTAAATGATGAAGAGGAAGCTCCAGGGCTGCCCCGGCCTCCTTTGCATTCTCTGTCCTTTTTGTCCCTTCTTAAAAGTGTCACCTCTTCAGAGGCCTTCCCTGTTGAAAGAATTCTGTTCCTTTTTCTTTTGAAATATCTCAGCAAGACTCGGAGCTGGGGCTAGAGCCTGGTTCTCTCAGTGCCCTTTCCTCAGTGCTCCTTGATTTCATGTTTCAAACCAGGTCCTTTAGCAGTGTTCCTGCCAACCCATGCAAAACCAGTGTTTGGCTGGCTGGGTTCTGGAGCTAAGAGCCCACGTCGACATTTATCCTTCTGACATTTGATCTTGGTTACATTTGTCTTGTTCCAGCATAGCAGACTTCCTAAATGCCATGTCCCGCAGGTACAGGTAAAGGAATTAGAAGCGTTCCCAGCGGGTAGTACTCAGTGTTAGCCCTTGTGAGCTATTCCACTGGGGTCTCAGCTCTCAGGTTTGGCCATCAGAGGGTTTGTCAGCCGGCATCAGGCTCTCCTCCCTCAGATTCCAATGCAGCCACTCGTGACTTTGAGATGCTCAGTATTTCTGCTCTTGGACACTTTGCACATGCTGGTCCCTCTACCTGGGAAGTAATTTCCTAAGTTCTCTTCATGTCTGGTTCCTTTTCCCCTTCCAGTGATGGTTAAATGTCACCTCTTCTGAGAGAGCGTCCCTGCCCATCCCGTGGAATGCGGGCCTCCTGTAACTAGGTCAGCAGCCTGTTGGTCATGGCACTTACAATTTGTATTATATATCTGTTAGTATATTTCATTGTTCATTGCTTGTCTCTTCCTCTTGATTAAAATAGATGGTTCTGGCACTCACCATGCGTCCCTACCATCTAGTGCCGTAATTTACATATAGTAGGTACATATACTAGGTACTTAATAAATACCGATTGAATGAATCACTCCAAGTCGTTAATAAAAATATTGAGCAAACGTCAGGTCAGAGCCTGTGCAGCAGATCCTAATTTTTACCCTGGTAGTAGCTCCACTGTAGGGTTGGGCGCTTTGAGTACGTGACAGGAAGAATGGAATAGGGGCTGTGGATCTTTTGACACGTTCTTAGAAACGACATAGAATGATTTGGTTTGAATTTTCCTTCCCACCACCTTTCTCATTTAACCCCTTGCCCAAAGTGGCACCCTCCATAGTGGACGTTTCTCTCATGATATCCTTGGTCCCACTGCTCTAGGACCCCAACGCAGACACCGAGTGGAATGACATCTTACGCAAAAAGGGCATCCTGCCCTCAAAGGAAAGTTTGAATGAATTGGAAAAGAAGGCAGAGGAGGAGGAGGAGCAGCGAGTCCTTCAGCAGTCCATTGGTGAGATAGCTTGTATTCTTTGTTCTGTGTCTGTCTGGGTAGGAAACAACTTTCTACGCCTCTAACTGCTCTGGTGGAAGGATCCTCTGGGCAGGAGTTGGGCAGCCAAGGTTTGGAGTGCTGGACAGGACACTGTGGGACTGCAGGCAAGTTGCAGAAAGTCCCAGCTTGCAACTGTCTGGGCCACAGAGTGAGGGGACTTCAAAGGCCCCTCCATTGCCACAGATCCTTGTCTGTGTCGGATGAGCACATGACAACCCCAAAGAAAGGACTTTCTTGTAATTCCCTTGGTACACTGTCATGGAGATGCACTCCAAGGTGTTAGTGTTTGTGTTCTCCTTATCTTATACTTTATTCTCTTTGTGGTTTGATTGAGGATATTCAAATTGTTTCATTTGGGGAAGCGTAAGATGTTTGCAATGTGTGGGGTCTGAGAGAGGGGTTTTCTCAAAAGTGGTTATACTACCTGACTCTGAATCTCTTGGGGTGCTTGTAAAAAAAACCCAGTTCCTACTGAATCAGCATCTCTGGGGGCTGGGTGGCGGCGGCCCAGGAACCTGCATTTTAAATAAGTGCCTCAGGATTGCCGAGTCACAGAGTCAGAGTTTGAGAACCACTGATCACAGGGGTAGTACCTTTGTCCCGTTCACATGTTAGAGCTAATTTAGAGGAGGATTTCTTACAAAGCATTCAACCATCGAGTGTTTACTGAACGATGACTGTGGCAGGCGTTGTTCTAAGCAGTGGGGCTTTAGCCGTGCACACACCTGATAAAAATCCTTGTTCTCATGGAGCTTATATTGTAGTGAGAGGCAGACAATAAACAATATGCAGGTGAAATATAGGAAAATGAAGCAGGGAAAAGGTTGGAGGAGGACTAAGTATAATTCTCGATAGGGTCAGAGAGCACCTCACTGGGAATGATACTTGGGTAGATCTGAGGGAGGTGAAGTGAGCTGCTTCAGCAAGTGAAAAGCATGTTGGAGAACTTACAAAGAAGCCAGTAGGATTAGGAGAGAGGAGTAATAAGTTCAGAGCGGCAACTAGGAAGCAAACCATTTAGGATCTCGTAGCTTCTAGTAAGGACCTTGATTTTACATCTAATGAGGTGGAAGTCGTTGACGGTTTGGACAGAAAGTGACACGTCCTCCATGTTGACAGCACCATCCTGTTGCTGCCATGGGCTTTGGGGGGGGTGGCAAGGCAGGAAGTAGGGAGACTAGTCTGGAAACTACTGCAGTCATTCAGGCACGAGATGCTGTTGGCCTGGACCCACGTGGTGGTGGTGGAAGTGGTGAGAAGTGATCAGATCTGGATATATTTTGAAGGTAGGGCCAACCGAATTTGCTGATAGATCCTATGAAGGGTGTGAGACAAGTAAGTCAAGGGTGACTGCAGGGATTTGGGCTTGAGCCACATGAAGGATGCAGTTACCCAACCGAGATGAGGAAGTCTTGGAGAGGAGCAGGTCTGGAGGTGAGATCAGGAAGTCTGTTTGGGACATTGTAACGCTGAGATTTTTTTATTAGACGAATAGAGATGGTAAGTGGGCCATTGGGTATGTTTTTCTCCAAATCAGAGAATACGGGCTGGAGGCCTCAGTTGGGAAGTTGGCAGCATATTGGTAGTGTTTAAAGCCATGAGATGCAATCACCAAGGTAGTGGGCATAGATAAAGAAGAAAAGGAGTCAAAGAAAGGGCCCAAAAGGGCCGCCTTAGAGGTGGGAAGAGGCATCCTGGAAGCCAGAGGAGGGCAGTCATTCACAGGAGGCAGTGACGGGTTGGATCAGATGCTGCTCTCAGTCCAGGAACGGCGGTCATTGTCGACCTTGATTAGAGCAGTTCTGTGTAGTCATGGGGTGGGAGGTCCGGGACAAAGCCGATTTGATGGCCATTAAAACAAAATACAGGTGTCATAGCAGTTCCTTAAAAGAAAAGATGCAGGCAGGAGAGAATACCAAGAGTCAGTGATAATCCCTTTAACTCTAGGAAGAGTGTGCTCGCTCTGCCTCCTGGGAGACAGGGAACTGTGACCCACCGTCCCTTAGTGTATGTGCTTGAAGGTCAGATCAGATGAGTCCAGGCAAATACAACTCTTGTTTTATAAACCTGGGAAACTTCGCATTCCTATCCTTACTATGGGGCGGAGGTAAGAGAGAGCCTGCAAATACCAACATACTGGTTCTATCTTTTCAAACACCACCAGCTTCATATGAGTGTAATACCTTAAGTATTTTGCGTTCTGCTTTTGTGGCTGGGGAGTCTTTTGGGTTGCAGGCACATCTCTGGGAGAAAAGTAAAGGAAAGAAAACCAAACGTATGTTTGTTCATCCTTTAAATTTTTTTGGTTTTTGCCAACTAACTACATTCAGTGAAAACATACGAAGACATGACTTTGGAAGAACTGGAGGAGAATGAAGACGAATTTAATGAGGAAGATGAACGAGCTATTGAAATGTACAGGTTGGTACCGCCCAGGGGACTGTTTGTTTTTCTGTGTGGCACTAAAATGTGTGTCCTTTGAAAAATGAATTTTCTGACTGACGTAACATTTGGAAAGGACCATAATTAAATAATAATGTTGCAGATGTCAGCAAGCTCATCTAAGACTTTTGCCATGAGGCAAATAAACCTGGACCTTTATGAAGGTTGCTGTCAGAAAGATGTACGTGTGTGTGCGCATGCATGCGTGTGCCTGGAGCCTCTGTGTGTGTGTGTGTGTGTGTGTGTGTGTGTGTAAGTGTGTAAGTAAGATGTCTCTCTTCTCCTCTTGTGCAGGCAACAGAGGCTGGCTGAGTGGAAAGCAACTAAACTGAAGAATACATTTGGAGAAGTTTTGGAGATCTCAGGAAAGGATTATGTTCAAGAAGTTACCAAAGCTGGAGAGGGCTTGTGGGTAATTTTGCACCTTTACAAACAAGGGTGAGTGACCTCATACTCTGTCTTTAAATGTTCATTTGAATTTGTGTTTTAAACATCTTGGGCTTAATCCACCTCAGAGGATGTTTTATGTAGTTCTGTTGCTGATTTGCCCAAACCTCAATGCCTAATTATTTTTTAAGACTTTCAAATTAATATTTGTGACTCACACAGATGCCTTTGTTATGGTGTAGCAATGAAGACTTTGTTTTTATTGAAAAGAAACTGTTATTTATTCCTCTAGAGAAACTCTGGCTGTTCAGAATTCCATATAATAAACCACTGTCGTAGGTGGCAAAGGTGACCTTTGTAATAATTGTCCGTGGCAAGTGGTGCAGTGGTTCTCCAGTGTTTGTCACCTCCAGGCTTGTTCTTGGACTGTAGAGTCTAGTGCTTGCGCAGGAGTTTCTTTAGAGCAGGAAATGCTTTCTGACCTGTTTTACATATTCTAAATCTTGAATGTTCTCTCACGTAGATAGGCATAACAATTATCTTTTACATTGCAGCTGTTTTTCTGACTTATTATTGGGTTAAATTAAATTGGACTTTGGATTTTGAGTTCTTCACTTTCCCTAAACATATTAGAAGCTTTTTAAAACTGGCTGGAGTAGCAGAATCACTTGTGAGGTTTTGCGTAGGGCAGAGGGTAATTGAGCTTTGGTGTGTCCAAACGCAGAATCGCAGTCGCTTCTGTTTCTATTTTCTAGGATTCCCCTCTGCACCCTGGTAAATCAGCACTTCAGTGGGCTTGCCAGGAAGTTTCCTGATGTCAAGTTTATCAAAGCCATTTCAACAACCTGCATACCCAATTATCCTGATAGGAATCTGCCCACAATATTTGTTTACCTTGACGGTGATATCAAGGCTCAGTTCATCGGACCTCTGGTGTTGGGTGGCATGAACCTGACAATGGATGGTAAGGGCCTCTTTGAGGTGGCCAGTGCATGGTAGGCATGGCGAGGGCATATTTCTGTTGAAGAAGAGAGTGCCTGTTTCCTAGACACGTGTCACGGTGATACAGTGATTTGTCAAGTTCACCTTTGCTCCTGTGTGAGGCATTGTTAAAAGGGAAGACGCAGATTTAATCGCTCACCTTAACTGGGCTCTAATAATTCTCAGTGAAAAGAGAACACAATGCACTCTAAGATATATATATTTAATATTAATGTCTAATATGTTTTATGTGTCCCTACACTTGAAAATGTTTTAAGTTATATCTCAAGATCACGTCATTTTTTTAATTCACGTGAACATATTATTGACAGATGCTTACATGTATCTATAGGTGTGTGTGTATATAAAAATTACCTCTATAGAAATATTTTCTCAGTTGAATATCTTAGTAACTTTTAAATTAAATTAAAAGTTTATTTAATTCTACCTCTTAACTCCTGAAAATGTGTCTTTTTATTCCTTTTCACCTGTTACACACAGAGGTGTCAAAATATGTATACACACATTACGTGAGAGAGACTGAGGCCTGAGGGCTTCCTGCTAAGTCCTTTGTGCACTATATACTCAACAAGGAGTGTATACTGCTTTATATACTCCTGTATACACGACTTTAAGTACTGTAACATACTCGACTGGGAAAAGTATAAACATATACACACGTACACACACACATATGTGACATCGGTTATACTATACCAACGTTCAAAGGCGTACAGCATTTCAAACCAAATACACGTGTGCATCTTATTTTGGTCTTTTCATCCATACCATGGGGGAGAGAGACAGGTGTCTTTATTTGTAGAACAAGTCTTATTTAAGGATTAGTGAACTTACAGAACAATGATTACTGTGTATTAGTGGATAATAACTTAATTACATACACTTACACATAATGTATTTATGTGCGGATCTAAATGTATTCTTGAGTCAAGAATCAGAAATCTTAAGTTTTGTGTGTGTGTGGTTTTTTTAAGAAATTTGAAAATTCATAAATTTAACTGAGCTACCTAGAGCTGAAAATAACTAGTGTTACTCATCTCCATGAGCACTTTGCTTTAATTAATTTATTTTTTTATTAGTTTCAGGTCCATGAGCACTTTAAATGACTGTGACTTGGTTGTCAGATTTTAATGGAAGTACCTAATTTGCAGAGCCTCACTTTTAAACCAGGCTATTCGTTATAGAATCTGAAATCGAATCCCTCGGTTCTGCTTGGGTCCTCTCTGCCTTGGAAAAATGCATCACTTGATTTTGTTTCATAAGTTCACACCCATGTGGAGTTTCACCGATTATGAGAGAATGGTATATAGGAACTGAGCCTTTAGTAACTGATTCTTCTTTTTGTGGTACTTTTTTGTTATTACTAGGAACAAATGCATCAGTCCTGGGAGGTCATCAGACATTTGTCCTTTGATAGATTGAGATATTGGACCTGAAGCTTAGGAATTTCCTTTTGTAACCAAAATTGTATTTATGATTAGATTGCCAGCAGCACGGTGAAAACCGTTTCCTTTAAATGTTTCATGCTGATTTTTCTCCCTGGAAATTTTACATTCTGAGACACTGGTCGTTAGAAGATGGGTTTACTCTTTGTTCTTTCTTTTAATTACGATACAGGTTCGAATGTATGCAATATCTCATTTAAGCTCATCTTCTGGAATTTTTGTTTTCTTTCTTAAAGGTCTGATTTTTTTTCCTTTCTCCTAGGCACTAAAAATGGTCATCAAATGTTGATGATTGTCATTTCTGCTTAGGAAAAACCTATGGCTTGATGGACTTGAGGGTGAGGGCTGTGTGCAGACTCTCTTAGGTGATTTGCTTTTTCTTTATCACGTAGAGTTGGAGTGGAAATTGTCTGAGTCTGGAGCAATCAAGACAGACCTGGAGGGAAACCCTAAGAAACCAATTGAAGACGCCTTGCTGTCCTCGGTGCGGGGCTGTGTCCCCCTGAGGCGGGGCAGCGATTCCGAGGATGACTGAGGCTGCGGGAACCTGCCCAGCGATGGGACAGATCGTCTGGATCTTCTAAGAAAGGGAAAAGGAGGATTGAGTCCTTTGCTTTTCAGCCTTTTATAATTATGTTTTAAATCTCATAGGTCTCAGAAATTATCATTGCTGGGAATCCTATTCAATTTCATGGAACTCTCTTTTTTAAATTAAAATATTTCCTTAAAAAAACAAAAACCAACTGTTGGTATGGCAAATGTCTATTTTATTCACTTATATTTTAAGGAAACTGTAGAACCATTCACTGTTTATTCACATATAACTATATACAAAGGAATATGGAATGTAAAAAAAATAGTGTGAATAAGTTTTACAGTGGAAAATTGCAGCTAAGCTTTACAGTTACATAATTGTTTATTTTTATTCTTTTATAAAGATAGCAACATTTATTAACTCAAAATAAAGGAATAATTGACAGGAAAAACATCTTAGTATTTATCCTATTTTGGAGAAATGGGCAATAATTTTTATAAAACACACATTGTCTTACTAAAGCAATAACTGAAAGATCTCAATTTATTGCTATTTTAAGTTAAATATTTTTTTCTAGTTTAAGTAATTTTTTGTCTGAGATTGTTGCAATGTCAGCTAATCTGGAATGCTGTCAAAGGCCACCTTAAATTATTTTGGAAGTAACAGATATAAGCACATGTATAAATAAGTAAACTGAATCTCAGTCAATAAAAACATCAAGCTCTTTTCCAACTAGGATCCTTAGATTTACCAGTTCTTGTCAAATTGACTTTCACAGAACGCTTAGAGGAGATAACTCCTTGATATTTGTGTTGAATGATGTAGTACTTAACGCTGGTTTGAATCTTAAGAATCAGATTCTTGAATCAGAGAGGGCACAGAGTTCTTTTAGATTATACGGTGAAATTTATTTTTGCTGTAATTCAAAGAATGACGAGCAGCCGTGACCCATTTTATCTGTCAGAAGTGCCTATGTCAGTGAGTATTTGTTTTCTACATACATGAGAGCCATTGTTGCTGATAAAAACATACTCTGTGTAGCAGTTTACCTTGAAGGATGTTTTGTGAAATTTTAGTTAAAGGGTTAATACAAGGTTGGTCAGTTCCATCACTTGTATGCTGACTCCATGGTTTTTATGGGGGGAGCTGCTTTCTTAGGTTTTCTGTGGTTGGCTGACATTAAAATGAAATGCTGTGGGAAGAACAAAGATGAAAAGCTTGAGCATTGTGTTTGCCTAAGAGCTGCGATACACACAGCTCCTGGGAAGAGGAGGAACTGTGCTTGGACGTCGTGGGGCGGGGTGTGCACAGTGATGGAGCCCATCCAGGGGATAGTTGTAAACATGTTTTGTGCCACTTTGAGCTGTGTAAGTGTGAGAGCTGCTTCCTAATCTTGCCTCCACGCCAGCTCCATGGAGCTCTCCATGCCAGTTGGAGCTCACTAAAGCTCAGATGCCCATGGTCTTGGCCCATGAGCGCCCTGTGTGGCCATGCAGCACCCAGGCCCAGGCCTCTGTTTAGTCATGCCGACTAAACTTGATTTAAAGAGAGAGAGAGACGCATCTCTGTCCTAAATTAGTGTTGTGATTTGGAACCTGCCCTGCAAATTTCTACAAGTTAATTAATTCTGGGAGACTTCCCTATAAGATTCACCATTAACTTCACTTTATTTCATTTGGAGCATTTGTGATGTGACAGGTGATACAACTGGGCGCTTAAGCATTGAGTTCATCTAATTCCACAGAAGAAACACATAGCGACCAGGGCAAAAAGAGAAGGTTGCTACCTAGAGCCTGTCTTCTGGTGTCAGAGGAAAGGGCCCTGGGGAAGGGGGTTAACAGCATGTGCCAGCCTTTTCTTCAGTGATTTAAATTCAGTTTTGTTACATAACGAGCTGAAGTGTTGACTAAGTGCTCTTCAAGTGTGACAGGCCAAACGTTGTGATTGTGTTGCTTGCTTTAGAAACACGTTTCAATGAAAGTGACTTTGTTCTGCTTATGGAAACCAGTTGTTACTCATACATAGAGCCTTTTGACAGGTGGCTTTCAACGTGCATTCTTGATATCGGTTACATTCACACAGCAGGTGGCCAGGCTGCTCCCCACTCAGCCCCTCCACAGGACACTTGTCACCTGTGTGCTGAGAGGACTCCCGTCGGCTCCGGTCTCAGCACCCCATACCGGTCTGTAGACTTGTATTCCCTTTCTGTTCGTTCAATCTCAAGTGAAGACACGTCTACTCCAAGCCCAAACCCTCCCCCTGTGCTTTTGACTCTTCTCTCCCACATTGTTTAGGACTTTGCTTCAGTAAAACCATCATCTTGATTTCAGTCTCTCCCCTGACACGGGGCCTCAGGCAGTGAAAGTGTTTCGGTCCTGAGGCAGAGACAGCTACTTACCCGCCCGAGTATCCAGGATTCTCCAGCTCCACTCACTCCGCAACGGGACCAGCTCAAAGGTTAAACTCCTGCCTCCCTTGGAGCTACAGATTGTCAGATGGAAGTGGGCAGAAGTTGGCTGGGGGTTCTGGGCCAGCTTCTTAAGAGGGACAGACAACCAGCATGTGCCTTTTGGGGGCCTAACCCCCTTCTGCTTTCTGGCTGACGTGGAGATGTGATTACAGCCTCCTGGGCCCTCGGGCATTCTTATAGAGGAAGCAGTAGGTATAGTATTCCTGATGCCGTGGGGCCACTAATGCAGCCCTTGCCAGCGCTCCCTGGACTTCTGTTCTTGAGAAAGAAGCAGCTTCCATCCTGGTCTCAGTCGCAGCTGATGCATTTCCTAATAAAGCCACCTGCCCATTGCCAAAGAAACCTCAGCCATTCCAGCTTTCCAGTCTTACTTTCAAATTGCCTGACAAAACAGTTTGCCAAGAGCAGTACGAGCAGTATGTCCTGTGCCCCTGCTTCATCATCGCCTTTCGGCAGCTTCCTGAGTCAGACTTCAGGACTTCCATTTCTAGTGTGTGAAGGGTTAGATAGTCTGAACAGCCCACCTGATCATAACTCAAAATGTTGGATACAACTTTTAATGTTCTCAACTGTGCCTCTGCGCTGACAAGACAGGGAAGCATTCTCAGAGGCCAAAAACAAAGTGAAAGCAGATCTCCAGGGAGATATGCGAGCACTCAGCTTGTTTTCTCCCCAGGGGCACATACCGGATTTTGGTGATGCTGAACTTCTATTAGAACACACTTGTGGGGTACAGGTAGCAAGAGACAAGCCTCCAGTGCACCAAAGTTGGGGAGTCTTAGTAGGAGATCCCCCCAAAAAACTGGAATCCCAAACGACTGCCTTCAGTATTGGGGGGAACTGGCACTAGTTGGGAAGGAGAAAAACACAATTGTCCCTAAGAAGTCACAAGACTTCCAGCATGTGGGTGTGCAGTTTGCATTCTCACAGTATGTGTGGTCTAAAAACTCAATCCAAGTTCTTAAAGGAGTGCTAAGCGGCAATGTCCCTGAGCTCATGGCCTAAGCAGCTGTATATCCAGGCTGTAAGAACACAACCGTGATTTAGTCCTCAAAAGCTGACTACAGATAAAGCTCCGAGGACCATGAGCTCATAGTCATAAATCACAAGCCCACAATCACAGGATGCCTCAAATAAGGCTTCCTTTAGGAAGCCTGCAGAAAACAGTACAGTCAGACCGGCAGACACGGGATAGTGGAATTTTCAGATATAAAATATGAATATATTTAATATGTTTAAAGAAAGTACAGGAGTTCCTTGTATAAAAATAAATCCCTTGTAAATATAACCAACAGAAGAGACAATTTATGAACTGGACAGTAGAGCCAAATAGTTACCCAATAGGTAGCACACAGAGACAAATAGGGAATATAAAAGGTTAAGAGATGTGGAGGAGAGACTGAGAAGATCTAACATGTATCTTCAAGTTTCAGAAGGACAGAATTGGAAATAGATAATATTTGAAAAGATAAAGACAGATTTTTCCAGAATTGAAAAAGACACCAACCCTCAGATTAAGAAAGCTATAAAAATTCCAAGTGAGTTAAATAAATTACACCTCCATGTATATGTATATAAAAGAATATCAGAGACATTTATAAAAGCAGTGAGTGAGAAAAATCAGATTACCTACAGCACAATAAGACTCACTGACTTCTGAACAGCAGCAATGAAAGCCAGAAAGACTGGAGTCGTGACGTCAATGAACTAAGAAGGAGCAACAACAGCACAAAAATACTAAGTAACAATTTTTAGTAAGTCATATTTTAGGAATTAGGATGAAATAGACATATCAGACACAGTGGGTAAGATTGTCATCCACAGATTCTCACTAAGGGAAATTTAACTGCAGAAGGATAATCTGATGAAAGGTCTGAGGTTCAAGAAAAATAAGGTGACCAAAAAAAAAAAAAAAAAAGGTAAATCTGAATGAACATTGTCTTAAAAACAATACAAATAATGTCTTATTTGTGACATTAAGAGCAAGACAGAATTAGAAACAGGACAAAATGGCATACAGATTGAAGGGGGCTTAATTGGAATTCAAATATTCTTAGACTCTTAAAAGCTATTTGAGAGGTGGACAAAGACACACATGTAAAAAATATCTGAGAGAAAAGTGTGTAACTCCTTAAGCAGTGGGGCAGGGGTCGGGACCTCAGTTAATTCAAAAGAAGGCCAGACCAGAAGGAAGAATAAAAAGAAACAGAAAAAGCAGAACCACAGAAAATCCAAAATAAATCTGAAACAGTAATCATGATAAAAAACAATGGATAATGCTGTTAATATGTCTCACTATACAATCCAGAAGTCATGCACCTAGCTAATTAACCAACTGATTTGAAATGTATGTCCACACAGAAAACTTGCACACAAACGTTTATAGCAGCTTTATAATCACCAAAAACAAAATCAAAATGTCTATTAAAAGAATAATGAATAAATTAAATTGTGGTACATTGATACAATGGAACATCAACCAAAAAAGAAGCAAATTCTCAAGCCACAGAAAACATGGATACTAAGTGAAATAATAAGCTAGCCTAAAAAGGCTGTATGCTATATTCTAATTGATGGCATTCTGGAGAAGGCCGAATTGGGGGGATTTTAAAAAGATCAGTGGTTGCCAGGAGGTAGGGGGAGTGTGGGAGGGTTGATAGATGAAGCACATGGGATTTTTAAGGTAGGGAAACTATTCTGAATGATACAGTACTGGTGGAGATATGACAATATGCATTTGTCAAAACCCATGGACCTTTGCAGCACAAAGAGTGAATCTTAATGTATGCAAATTTTAAAATTTCGTGTTGGGAGTTTGGGCATCCCTTCACAGAATGCGCGATGTGACACAGCAATCTAACTATCACAAACGTATGGAACAACCTAATGGAAGGAGTTGGGGGGAAAGGTTGTGACCTAAGTAATCTTGGAAATGAGTTTTTCAGATGTAAGGCAAAAGAAACTGCATAAACGCTGTCCTCTAGCTGATAAAGTTCTTTCTCACAGTAGTACAGGTTAACAATTACCATACTGTTACAGTGTGTATAAACTGAAATCAAAGAATTAAGTGAATGGATAGCAGATGGTGGGAGCCAGGTTCCCACTGTTACAGAAAGCAAGGGGAGGAGGTTAGGATGGTCCATGTGGTAATGAATTAAAGCGTTGGAGATATCAGTATGAATGCATGTTCAGCTTCATATACAGATGACATATTTAGATAGTATACACAGGTTAGTAACATATTTCATTGCTCTGTCAACTGAGGGGGCCTAAAAGTAGTGACACCCCAGGAGCAAAGACCACAGCTACCACTTAGCAGTTTCAAATACCATTCTCCAAAACATGAACTAGGGCTCCTTAGAGAAATGGCTGATTCTCAAACTGGAGCAGGAAATACACAAAATTAGCCCGGAGGATCTTGTAGTGCGAGAAAGAAGTGCTAAAAACAAACAAAAACCCACAATGATATGAATTGGTGAAAAGGAGGCAGGAGTCAACTGAAAGATCTCCTAATATGGCTAAAGCTGGAATCACTGAACGACAAAAGAAATTCTGGATTATAACCCAAAGCATTAAGTTGAAGATCCATGAATCCATGCTGATCAGTGATTGAACAGATAAGTAAGTGGGGGAGAAGAGCCCATCTCCCATGCAGAATTCTAAGTGATTTATGTAAATGCTGTGGACGGAAGATATTCCACTGTGTAAGTGTGGGTTACACATAGAGACCTCCTACCAAAGGGTACAACGTGGAAAGGGTGGAGAATAACCGTACGGTACAGAAACCTGACAAACAGCCCCAGCCAGGTGATCAAGGTCCCATCAACAGTGATAGTCATGTTCATAGTAGGAACATGGATATGATGTAATGAAAACGACGCTTTACCTCTTTGGTCTTCCTTACAAACACCCGGCAGATCCCAGTTGAGGACCATTCTGCAACATCGCTGACCAGAACTCAAGGCTGTCGAGGTCATCAAAAACGGAAAACCTGAGACAGCCCAGAGGTGCCCAAGAAGACATGACTGCTAAATGTAAGCTGGTGTCCTGGATGGGATCCTGGAACAGAAAAAGAATGAAAAGAATTCTGAAAAAAGTACGGACTGTTGTTAATAGTTGTCCCAATACTGATTCATTAATTGTAACAAATGTACCATACGAAGAAGAGATGTAATAATAGAGCAAACTGGGTGCAGGGTATATGGGTACTGCCTGTACTATCTTCTTACTTACCCCCCCAAATCTACAACTATACTAAAAATAAAGCTTATTGGAAAAACACGGTGGTTCATGAATCACATCAAAAAGGAAATTGTACATGACGTAAGGTAAGTGGTGCTCTGCTCTTGGTTGTCATACGTCTACGGTGCAAGAACTACAGTTGAGTCTCCGTTTGGGTCTGCCCAAATGCAGTCCCAGGGCCAAGGACTCAAGCGCAGAGTTTGAGAGGATGCAGGAGTGAGAGCTGAGTGAGGGAGGGGGGAGGGGTGGCTATGTAAGGGTGCGAGTCTGAGGTCAGTGCTGTAGTGGGCACTCAGTCCCTTTGGGACTCCTGAGAAGCACAGAGTTGTCCACCTACAGATGGGAGCCTGAGTTATTTATCTCCCCACTCTGGCCCCCACTGCTTCAAGGCTGCTCCCAGGTGGCTCAACTCCTCTGCTCTTCTGGGCTGTGCTTGTACAAAGGCTGAGCAAGTGTCTGTGCTTGGGAGAAGGACGTGGGCAGACAGACATGGTGTGTC
Organism: Rhinolophus hipposideros; assembly: GCF_964194185.1. Taxonomy (NCBI): domain Eukaryota; kingdom Metazoa; phylum Chordata; class Mammalia; order Chiroptera; family Rhinolophidae; genus Rhinolophus; species Rhinolophus hipposideros. The sequence goes on along the minus strand of NC_138058.1, from coordinate 10,161,762 downwards.
TTTCAGGTGGGAAGCTGGCGGTGCAAGGTGAGTCGGTACTTGCATGGACGTTAGTTCTAGTTCATACATGTGAAAGAGCTTGCTTAGACGTATTCAAACATAGATTTGTTGTCATATATCATGCTGTGTATACATAAAAAGGAAAACAGAAGCAAAATCACTGGGATGAGGTATTCCTAAAATCTTCTTCTTACAAAGTGTCCAGCCCTCATGCCTCGTTCTGCCAGACTTGATGTGGCACTTCCTTGATCCAAACAGAAGGTGGCAGGCAGTGACAACCTGATCACTGCTGCTGCCTGGACAATAGCAAACGGCAAGATGCACCTGAAACTAATAAAAAAAATGTTAATAATAAAAAAAAGATGCACCGTGGCCTCAGAGATGTTAAAACTGACGGGACATGAGCTTTAAAGTGGTGAAATGAAGTAGATAGAGCAGTGAATGAAGGAGCATTAGTTATTTTAACTTCACTGTTCTAGCTTTTAACTTTGAAAGCAGATTATTAACTCCAAATCTGTTTATCCCTGTTTCAAATGTTGAAAATACCAACTTCCTGGTGGAAAAAAAGTGCTGCTACTCTTTCTTGTATACCTATTAAAGCAGATAACGGTTTTTCAAAATTAAAAACCAATATATCTCTTTGTAAGTAACTTTCTCTGAGATGGTGATTTAAAAAATTTAAAGAAACATTTCAAAGTACATACCTACTTCATAAAAAGTTGTAGTGAGGAAAAAGTTGAATAATTAATCCTTTTGCCTTTTAGCAAGAGTTACAGAAAAGAATAAAAACTTGGAACTTTTTGTTCTATCCTGGGATTTGAGCGATCCAAATGAGATAGTGTAATACACACACACACACACACACACGCACGCACACACACACACACACACACACACACAGCTATGCTGTAGTGGACCGGACTATAACTGAGTAATTAAATCAGGGTACACCTGTCAATCAAAAAGGCTTCCTGATTCTGTTTTGGTTTCCCACTGTGACTGGGAAGAAAAGATGATAAGTCTGGTACACTTGGCAATTATATTTCTTCGTGTAAATTAATGCACTTCCCAAACTGTGCACTGAGGTGCCCCAGTTTCCCGCAGGAAGTTTGCAGGAGCATGATGTCACGTTTTCAAGGGAAACGCAGCAATACTGCACATGGATCGAACAGCACAGGAACTCCGAGCTCCCAGTAGCTTTCAGTCTGCATTAGCTTCTCTGCCTTCTTTTGGTGATGTCGTGTCTTTCCAGAGCTGCGGTTATAGCTCTAGCAGTTGCTGTGATAAAAGCAGGCGCAGCTCAAGACTCAACATGGAGCAGGAAATGAGAGTGACAGAGTCCAACAAAATTTCAAGGCTGGATTAGTTCATTCATTTATTCTTTTGTTTAGATTCCACATATAAGTGAGATCATGTGGTATTTGTCTTTCTCTGTCTGACTTATTTCACTCAGAGACATAGAGGAAAAACAGGGTTGCTAGATGGGAGGCAGGGCGGGGATAAGGGGGAACGTGAGGAGATTAGAAAGCACAGTTGGTAACCACAAGATTGCCACGGGGAAACAAAAGTCAACTTGGGGAATGTAATCAATAATGTTGTAAAGATTTTGTAGGGTATCTGATGGACACTTGTCTCATTAGGGAGACCACCTCAGGGATGATGTAGATGCCTGATCACTGCACTGTACATCTGAAGCTGAAGCTGAACAATAATGAATGCCAACTATAATTAAATATATATATACATATATATACATATATATATGTATATATATATATATATACATACATACATATATATATATGTACAAGAAGCGGAATACAGCGTTAGGAATAGAGACAGTGGAAATGTAATGGCTCTGTGCGATGTCAGAGGGGTAGTGGATGGGGGAGGGAGTTGTCACTGTGTGAGGGATATAAATGATAAATATCTAACTATTACATTGTTTTGTGCACCTGAAACTAATTAAAAATAAATTAAAAATAAATTTCAAGGCTGGAGAACGTGTGCCAAGCCCAACAGATGCTCATATCACATGAAAAAAAGAACAAAGTATGTTATTTTTCTTTCGATTTTCATATATTTTTCAAACAGCTACAAGTTTTTAGGACATAAATGCTTATTAAGTTGTTTGGCCCTACCTATTTAATGAAAGAGACTGTTAGCTACTTCTTTTGACTTAAGGAGCACAGTGAAATAATTACCGAGCTGTGAACCAATGGACGTTGAGGAAACTCTAAGTTCATCAATTGGTGTTCTGGTTTATAATTAAATCTAAAATTATGTTTATTGGTACAAATCTGTCCCTGAGACTTGATTACCTGTGGGTTAACAGAACAAAGGATATTCTTGAATATGTCAGACCGAGAACTACAACGTGGGGTGACTCCAGATTCCCCCAGAAGGACCAACTTCCATGGAGCAAACAGCTTCCTCTTTCTTGTCACCTGCGGCATAGTTGGTGGCTTCTCAGGTGCCCTTAGAGTGTGTTTAGCCTCGGTGTGCCTCAGTTTTCTCATCTGTAAAAAGGATCCAACTCCTATGGTCATTGTGAGAACTACCGTGTTTCCCCGAAAGTAAGACCGAGCCGGACCATCAGCTCTAATGCGTCTTTTGGAGCAAAAATTAATATAAGGCCTGCTCTTATTTTAATATAAGACCTGGTATAATAGAATAGAATAGAAGACTGGGTATAATATGGTATAATATAATACCAGCTATAATAATTATAATATAACATAATACAATACAATACAAAACAACACAACACAACACAACATAATATAATATAATATAATATGATATAATATAATATAATATAATACTGGGTCTTCTATTAATTTTTGATCCAAAAGACGCATTAGAGCTGATGGTCCGGCTCGGTCTTACTTTCGGGGAAACACGGTAAGTGAGCTAAGGTTTGTCAAGCACTTAGAACAGTTTGCCACTGTTTTATTGTTGTTGATGTGATAAAAATAGTCATTGTGAACATCACCTTCACTGTCATCAGCATCCTACTTTTTGAAGGCATTGAGGCTTTGGCACCATGATATATCTGCTCATTTGAGATTAGCTGCTAGGTCCTGATACTTGCAATTGTAAACTGGGACTCACATGACCCAGAAGGTAAGGGCGAAGGAGGAATGATAGACGAGGGTAAAGGGGTCAAATACATGGTGATGGAAGGAGAACTGACTCTGGGTGGTGAGCGCACGATGTGAGATATAGATGATGTGTTATAGGATTGTACACTTGAAGCCTATGTAATTTTACTAACCATTGTCACCCCAATAAATTTGATTTAAAAAAAGAAAGGAAACAAAGTGTCCATACGATTTGGGAAGAATCTTAAATTACATCTTTTAACATTTTCATTGGAGGAACTTCATATAGTTTTCTTCCCTTTTATATGACTACCATTATACAGTCTTCCTTGTGTAATCTACTTTTTTTTACCCCTGCTCTTTTACATTTTTCTTAGTATGTTAAGAAATACCCATCTCTCTCTCTCTAGGTTCTCCTTTACTTTCTCGGTGTCCTAGTGAGTGGGAGTCTCAGTATAAAGCACAAGAGGCTTTTATGTTCTCCCACTCTGACACTTATCACTTTCCAAGATAACTCTCCTCCATGTGGATGAAGTGCTGTGTTTTTTGCATTGATTTTTTTTCTCTAATGTCCCTTGTATAACAGTTGATTAGGTGATCTCAGAGTGTTCATTAGCCTTCTTATTGGATGCAACCTTTAAATTACAAGAATGGCTTCCACCTGGAAAGCAAGAAAGGTTTTGAGCAACATTGGGCCACATGCTGGGTATTATAGCATCTGGGTCCTTCCTGGGCTCTTCCGGGATTCTAAGACCGGTATTCTTGTAGAATAACAGACAGCTCTTGGAGGCACGTGACCACATTCAGAGACGGTAAGATGAAGGTCTCTGGGTCCAAGGCACATCTTCCATTTTTCATTGTGTAGAACGAGTATGAAAAAGGAAAACAGAATCAGATCAGAGCAGGACATGAAGCAAAATGACAGTTCTCTGACCTTGAGAACTCCCTCCCAGGCTTCTTGTTTAATTCTCTCTTAAATTGCCAAGGCAGGTCCTGCCCTTAGATTCTGCCCAACACATTCTGGGCAGTGAGAGGTCTTGGGGAAATGAACTTCCAGTGTTAGTGAATACATGTTTATGCTTATCAGTAAACAAGGGATTGGGAAGGTTTCTTTTCAAAATGAATTTTAATTCATATAGGATCTGCCTCTCACGGTCTTGTCATATGTTGTGGCTTCTGTCAGAGGCGGAGTTCCTCTCGGCACTCCCCAGGCTTCACTTGTGTTGTGACCTTCCGCAGTTCTTACCCTAAACCCAATAAGCGCATAAGGTTAGGGAAAGAAAAAAGGAAGAGAGGGAGGAAGGGAAAGAAAAATGGAAAAGGGGAGGAAGGAAGGAGAGAGAGGGAAGAATCAATGATGTGTGGAGGCCCTGTGATGGGAGTTATTTTTAAGTTAATGAGTTTGTCCCTTTTCTACTACAGATAGAACAGTAGGAGGGTAAGAAGCCATGCCATTTTTATTCAGGGCTTTTATTTGCTTGGAAAGGATCAACCATAAGGACGTTTTTGTTCATTTTCGATTGCTACCTAGAGTAGAGGAGACTCCTGCAAGGGATTTTGGCGTGATCTCATCATGGCACCGCAATCAGAGTCTGGCACAATGGTCCTAGGAAAAACTTTTAAATGGCAGAAGTAGAGTTTAAGAAAAAGAGTTTCTGCGAAACGACCATAAAGCATTCTCTTTTATTGATCAGGATGTGCTAGTGAGCACTTAGAAATGGTTACAAAAGAAAAGAACTTGACCCATAAGAGCTCCTGAGGGCCTGTGAACACCACTCTCCTGCAGCGTGCTCTTTTTGAGACTGCACGCCGGCTGCAGTTAGCACGCAGGAACTCAGGGGAACGCCACGTGTACCTGAATAAAACCACTGCTAAGCTGGGGCTTGTAGCTCAAGAAGCAATTTCAGGCTGCATGGGTGGCTGCAGCAATGTAAATTAGCGCCAGCCTGGGGTGTACAAAAAATCAGGTCAGGCCCCAGGAGTCATCGGGAGGCTGGTCTGAAAGGTGCTTAATGAACTTGCCCTTTCCTAGGGAGAAAGTGTCTTTTCAGTTGGTGTTTCTCCATGCATGCAAAGTAGGTGTGTTTGCCTCAAGCATCTGAGATCCCATCTTAGAAGCAAGGCAAGGCAGAAGGAAACAAAGAATGCAGAGGGAATGCAGAGGCCCCTAGGTGGAGTAGTCGCATAAAGTTTAGGCTACAAAGATTTGGGCAGAAAGGAAGTACCTACAAGTGGTTTAAGAGTGTGCATTCTAGAGCTAAAGTCCCTCAGGCTGAATGCTGCCGTGTGACCTTAGGCAAGTTACTTAACTTCTCTGAGCTTTATTTTCCTAAACTGTAAAGTGCAGACAATAATAGTATGGACCCCACAGGGCTGTTATAAAGGTTTATTATACAAATTAGTATTTGTAGCCTCCTTAGGACAGGACCTCGCCCATGCTAAGCGCTAGGTAAGTGTTCGTTAGGTGAACTCATACATCAGACCTGGAGTTCCAGGTGCCATTATTGCCCAACAACCCGCCACAAACCAGGGGACATAAACAACCACCCTTTTATTATGCTCACACATTTTGTGGATCAAGACCCAGTGGGCATGCCTTGCCTTTTCTCCACAATGTTGGGGGCCTCGTCGAGGAAGACTAAAAATGCTGGGAGGGACTCAGGTGCCTGGGGCTTCTTCACTCACACGTCTGGGGCCAGACAGGACTGGGGGCCAAAGACTGGATTGGCTGGGCCCATCTATCGGAGCACCTGCTTGTGCCTTGGTCATGGCCCCGCTTTGCACATCCTGGTAGCTGGTTCTGAGAGTGAGTGTTCCAAGAGCAAGTGAAGAGAGCCAGAAGGAAGCTGTGTAGCCTTTTGTGACCAAACCCCAGACATCACAGGAAATCACCCTCTTATACTGGTTGAAGCTGTCACCAGCAGGCTGAGATTCAAAGGGAAGTGACATAGACTCCACCTCTCCATGGTGTTGGATGGGCCAGGAGAGCTTCAACAGCCCCATCTGCTCTGGGCATCCGTGTGCTCTGCTTGAGTAGGCAGGACTGCCACCCCAGGATTCTTCCAGAGGAGCAAAGCCCTGGGTTGACTTTGGGCCTGACCGAAAGCAATTGAAGAATCAGTGCCCTTTTTCATAAGGACTGTCATAGGTGCAGGGCTTTGAAGTGATTTCGAGGCCAAGGAGCCAGGATCAGAAAGCCTCGGTTGTTGTCCGTCCCTGGCCTTCCAGCACCATGGAGGCCGTATCCTGTTACCTGGATTCAGTGCTGAGTTGCTATTCTTAGTGCACTGAGGTTGCTCCGTGGCTTTAATTACAGGCTGTTACTTCATTTTAAAAATCAGCGATAGGATTAAGGGTACTGTCATTTTAAAAGCCAGGCTCCTGGCCTGAAAACTCGTCAGTGAATCAGAGGACAAATGTTCCCATTGTGCTGGTTAAAAATAGGAGCTATGGAAAAAGTGACAGAATGAGATGAATGCCATTAAAGTGTAATTACATTTACTGTAAATGGGAGCCTTGGGAAGAGTCTATTCTAGGCTCTAGGTTTCCTGGAGCCCGGTACATGGAAAAACCCAAAGCCTCAGCCGATGGCTGCTTGGATGCCATGAATTTGTATACTGTATGTTATTACGGATTGTCCTGTGACCACTGGCCTGACCAGAGGTGTGTGAAAGGACGGTGTCACTCCGAAGGAACAGAAGAACCATGTAGTTCACCTTGAATCTCAGGATGCAGCTTTTCTGTTGTTCTCAGAAGCCAACATCTCTTTATATCTATATACCTACATGTTTCTATCTGTCTGTACATCTCCTGCTCCAATAGTCAAGTGTAGTAGCTGGATTGGACATATATGAAAGGCAGAGCTGAATTGGTTTCTTTTTTAAAAATGAAACTAGCTTGAGTTTTTCTCATTTTAAAACAACACATTCTTGCCACATATAATTTAAAAATATATACAAAGAAAGTAAATGATCCTAAATCCAGCCACACACACATAAAGCACTGTTAACATTTTGACGAACAGGCTTTCCAACCCCAATCTTTTTGTGGATTTAGAGATAGGTCTAACTTTTTTGTTGCCTTGGTTAAGGCCCGGCTGTATATTCCGGAACTATTTTTATGATAATATAGTCACATTATCGTGTCTAATGGCTAACCTGGCATTTCAAGAATCAGTACACCATAATTTATTTATTGAATAATGACAATAGGTGTTATAATGAACCAAGTAAAGTTTTGGCTCATAGCTAAAAATTATTCTTTTACATTATTGAAAAACAAATGATTTCAAGTTTAAATATTTGTGTGTGCATATATATGTGTGTGTGTGTGTGTGTGTGTGTGTGTATATATATATACATATATATATACCATGCTTTAATGAACATGTTGCATATACACCCTTATGCAGTTGGCCAATTATTTTCTTAGTATATATTCTTGGAAGTGGGGTTGCTGGGTAAAAGAGGTACACATTTACTATTTTGATATTTCAGTTACCAGATTTCCCTCTGGAAACGAACCAGTTTACACTCCCGCAAACACCTTTGTCAGCCTGGGTATTATAAATCTTGATTATCAATCAAGGAACTAATTTTGATTTAATTTTCATATAATTGGCCATTTGTATGACGTTGAACAATTACCTGTTCTTTACCCATTGTTATTGAAGTATTCCTTTTTTTAAAAAAATTGTAATTGTTCTTTGCATATTAAGGATACTAGCATTTTGTAATGTGTTTACCCTTATTTTTTTCTGTTTATCTTTGTTTTGAAGTTGTTCATTTTTTATTTCACTTTTGCCACGTAGAAGTGTTACAATGTTAAATGTTTTGGTTTTTCCTTTATGACTTCTGCTTGTATATAGAACTTACTTAGGCCTAGATTTTTTTTTTTTAAAGCCACCTATGGCTTTTTTTCTGTATTAATATTTTCGTTTTGTTTTATTCTATTATAATTTTAGTATAAGAAACCCAACTCTATTTTTGCTTCCTGAGTGGTTATCCAGTTAGGATTTATTTTTTTAAGCTTTGATTGGACAGGTAGAGGAAAAAGAGGCTGGAGAAAACAGAGGCTAAAAAGCAGGGCTGGGTCCTCTGTCTGAACCTCCCCACCCCAGCGCCCTTTCTCCACGTAGGAGGAATAAAGGAAGCCAGGGTGGCTTCAGGTCTTGCTTTCCAGGAATGTTGGCTGAAACCAGAAATGAAATTGGGACAATACCCCGAAACTTGGAACCCAGGCTTCCTCTAAGGGGATGATAAACAGGGTGATAAGAGGTAACTCATGTAACAGAAAGAGTTTCCACTCCCCCCGGAGGGCACCCTTCTCCAAGCTGCATCCATAACCGTTGAAGCCTAAGCATTCTTCGCCTCTAGCGGCCCTGGTGTAAGATGAATGCCAGTACCGACTGAGGTGGTGAGCAGCTGTTCGGAGAGCCTGAAAGGGCAGTCGCCACATTTCAATCTCTTCCTGGAAATCAAGGGGACATTAACCCCTTGGCAAGGCCTGACGTCCCTGTGTCATACTCGTGACGTGAGTGGGGAACAAAGTCCCAGCACACAGGTTCAGATAGAGTGAGCAACACAGCTTTATTTGGGAACCAATGTCCCTCCAGAGGCCAATGCTTTGGTAAGCACAGAAGGTTATACAAGATAGAATTTAATAACAAACCAAGTTCCAGAGTCAATCTTGATGGAGAAGGTTCCTGGTCCGGGAGAGAAGACTGGGCCCACGACAGGTCTGAGGCAAGCTGGTCTTGCAAGGAAGAACTTTGGAGAGTCCGGGTGGCTTGCACCTCGCAGAGGGTCTTAGCCGGAGCGCCCAGTCAGACCACTCACAGCATTGCTCTGGAGTTCTGCTTTTATCCTCTTTTCCTTGGACTTATTTACCTCTTAGGTGATAACCAGAAGTTGTTTTGGTGAAGGTGTTTATCACCCAATTTTGTTATGCTCAGTTTCACACAAAAACATGTTTTTCATTTCACTCTTATCTGTCTCACACATGTGCGGCTCGCGTCCCTACCAGTAATGAACTTGTTTTGCAAACCTCAATCCAACATATATATTTTATATGCTCTACACAGCAGCGCTCAGTGCTTCTGGCCCCAAGCCCTCAGGGACTGGTACTGACTAGCTCACCCAAGTGTCCCCTGTGCTCATCGCTGAGGTCCCTGGCTTATCGCTGGCACTCAGAAGACCTTTGCTGGAACAAAGGAAATGCCCTGTGGTACCATGTTTCCACGACAATAAGACTGGTCTTATATTGATTTTTGCTCCAAAGGATGCATTAGGGCTTATGTTCAGGGGATGTCATCCTGAAAAATCATGCTAGGGCTGATTCTCCGGTTAGGTCTTCTTTTGGGGGAATCACGGTACTTAGGCTGATTGATTTTGTTGGGTCCACAATGGAGAGTAGTCACCACTAGGTGTTATGATGAGTCAAGCAAAATTTAGGCTCTTAGCTAAAAATTATGCTTGTACTGGTTCCATGTTTATGCATGCTTTCACCTTTTCAGCAAGCACGTGCTGCTGCTGCACAGCAGGCTCTGTCTGGGCTGGGTCCTGGGGATCCGGATGGGAAGAAAGCCACAGGGGGAGCTGAGACAGGGCAAAAGCCCCATGAAGACATGCAGGATGGGTACCTATCGCGCTTGAGGAGTCAGGGGTGGCTTCGAAAATGAGTCTTAAAGGATAAGGACAGGTAAGAAGTGTGTTACTCGCATTTGTAAAAAACACTTCTGCCTAGGGAATTCAGGGCAGAAGGGTGGTCGGAAAGCTGGTCCAGATTTTGTTAACTGTTGAGAACTGAGCTTTTCAACTATTCAGGACACTTAGGCAGAGGCTTGCTTCTGGTTTCTTTTTTACCGTCTGGACATCTGCCACGGTTCACAGTTTAGATTTCTAAGTTTTCATACTATCAATAAGACTATGATGGAGATTACCTCATTGGGCTTTGACCGCTGTTAGGAAACAGTGGAAATTGGCGGGGTTGGAGGGAGTTGTGTGGTCAGCTGGCTCAGTGCTGGGGCTGGGCCAGAATCCTGGTCAAGACCCGAGCCCAGGTGCCCCCCAGTGGGACTGACCCAGAGGCCTGGTCCTGCCAGGAACAGGCACCGCAATGGATTACAATAAGTGGCTTGGTGACACGGCAGGCCTGAGCTGGCGCCTGAACCCCAAAGCAGATAAATTCACTCGTGGGCGCCTATGCCAGTGTGGGTCTCCAGCCTCCTGAGGAAGCTCCTCTCCCAGAGCCCTGGGTGTCAGTGATGGGGCACAGCTCAGTCTCTTGTGGAGACCCAGCTGCCTTTCCCGGGAGGAGGCTGAGCCCTTTGGATGGGAGGGAGCCTGCTGGTAGACCCTTCATTGCACTTAACTCTGCACTGCGTTCCTGTGAGCGGAGATTCTGGCCAGAGCTGTGAGAGCCCCCAGACTAGACTGTCCCTGGTGAGATGGAGCCTGAGAATATCATGCTCAGCGAGGTAAGTCGGACAGAAAAAGTCAAGAACCATGTGACTTCACTCATGTGGGATATAAAACAGAAAGCAGCAAAGGAGCAAGTCCAACACACAAACAAAAACTCATAGACACAGACAACAGTTTGGTGGTTACCAGAGGGGAAGGGGGAAAAGGGGTGGTAGATGAGATTAAATGGGGTCAAATACATGGTGATGGAAGGAGAACTGACTCTGGGTGGTGAACACACAATGTCATATACAGATGATGTATCACAGAATTGTACACCTGAAACCTATGCAATTTTATTAAATAATGTCACCCCAATAAATTTAATTAAAAAATAAAAAAGATGCTCACCCCGGCTCTGTGGGAACCTTCTCAGTAACAGGAAACTTGCCAAGACAGCCCATTCTAGTTGGTGCACGTGGTTCTTTTTTTTTAAAATAGTGGTAAAATATACATTTACATAAAATTTACCATTTTTACAATTTTTAAGTGTACAGTTCTGTGGAATTAAATACATTCACATTGTTGTGCAACCATCACCACCAACCGTGTTCAGAACTTTTTGATCTTCCCAAACTGAATCCATGCCCATTAAACAACAACTCCCCATCTTCCCTCCTCCCAGTCCACAACACCCCCAATTCTATTTCCTGTCTCTATGAGTTTGACTACTGTAAGTACCTCATACAAGTGAAATCATGCGATATTTGTCCTTTTGTGACTGGCTTACTTCACTTAGGATGGTGTCCTCAAGGTTCATCCATGTTGTAAAATGTGTTGGAATATCCTTCTGTTTAAAGGCGGAATAATATTTCATTGTGTGTATAGACCATCTTTTGCTTACCCATTCATCCATCAATGGACACTTGGGTTTCACCTTTTGATTACTATGAATAATGTTGCTATAAACATGGGTGTACAAATATGTGTCTGAGTCCCTGCTTTTAATTCTTTGGGGTCTATACCCAGAAATAGAATTACTGGATCAGATGGTAGTTCTATGTTTAATTTTTTGAGGAACCACCATACTGTTTTCAACAGCAGCTGCGTCATTTTATACTCACACCACAGTGCACAAGAATTACAACTTCTTCACACCCTTGGCAACACTTGTTAATAATATTTCCAGTTGTCCACATGGTCCTTTGAATTGAGCTGAGATCTAATACCCTTCAGCCTCCTACTACTGTTCTGAGTGGTGAACGCTGGATCTCTGCCCTGAAGTCCAGTCTTCACTCTGCAAGAAAGCCATTCACACATTACTGGAAAGTACTCCAGATGGTCTGTGTTCTATGGATGGTCTCTCAGGACTGGGGACAGATCACCCGATGTCATCTGATCCCCACAGAGTGATGGAGAACCACAGCTTCCTTTGTCCTGGACACTTTGCTTATCTTTTCTACACATTTGCATGCCTTTTGCCAACAACCTGGCATGTGCTTGCCCATAAGGAGTTGTATCAGTTAAGACATGCAGCCCTGTAAACAGGAGCTGCTGTTAGACCAGGTAACTCCCCAACCCACCGGTTGCAATTTTTTAAAGTAATACTGGACACAGAGAAAAGTACATATGTGACGAATGTGAACCTAAATTATGAGACATGGGAATAAAATGGGTGCTCATGAACTTGCCGTCAGCCTAAGGACTAGAAATGACCAGTATATTTGAAACTACACTGTGCCCCATCTCACCCCCAGAGGAACCCACTCTCCTGGATATTGTTTTGTTCATTTTGCTCATATAAAAATAGCTTCACCACAGATGTATAGCTACATAATATAGCGTGCCATTTTACTTATTGTTAAGCTTTGTCAGTGTGTTGTCTTCTGCAATTTCTTTTCCCCACTCAACCTTATCCTTCTGAGATTCAGCCATGTGGTTGTGTGTGGCTGGATTCAGTCATTTTTCACTGCAGTGTACTATTCCTTTGTGCGTCTCAACTACATTTTATTTATTTATCCTTTTAAAATAGATGAGCATTTGGGTTACTTCCAGTTTGGGGCTATGGCAAGTAGTGCTGCAGCTAGGTGTCTGGTTATTGCATCTCAACTCCAAATCCACGCTTCTCTACACTTTCCTTTTGTGAGATCTGTCACTAGAAGGTTCTAGAGGGACATTGCAGAAAGAAAGGGCTTCTCGTCCTGGTTCTGGGTGCCTTCCCCCTTCTTGCTTCTCTGTCATGGCTGCTAGTGAAGCGTGTGACTCCCAGGGGCTCTCCCCTTCTAGCAAGTTTTGCTGACACCCTGGCGATGTCGTCTTGCTCACCAGCCTTGGCTGCAGGCCAGAGGTGGCTCAGGAAACTCCGGGCACACCCTGGCCCTGAGGTCTGAATCCCAGCCACGTTTGCTCCTTCTTGGAGCGCTCCCTTAGCCCTTGGGTATTCTGTATCGCTCGTTTATCCCTTTTAATTAGCAAATCTCTTGTTACTAGGTAATACACCTTCACATTACATTTTCCGTGTTGACACTGGTGTGATTTCTGTCCCCTGCCGGTCCCCTCTCTGCCCCCTGACTGATGCAATTCATACACAGGTCCTTTGGTGCCCTATTCATCAGGCAGACCTGAGGGAGGTGGGTTGTGCCTGGAGGTGGCAGGTGCCGTGGTCCCAGGGTAATGGTGTCAGACTGGCTCGTCCCACTGCCTCTGTGCCCTTGGAGCTGGCAGCTGGCACCCTCAGGCTGGCTTTGACTCCAGGTTCTCAAGAAGTATACATTGACTGTTGCCTTTTAACCCCCTCAGTCATTATTGCAAAAAACTAAATTATTTATGTGATCATTTTTTTTTATTAGTTTCAGGTGCACAAGACAAAGTACTACTTAGACGTTTATCATTTATATCCCTCACACTGTGAACCCCCTCCCCTCATCCATTATCTCTCTGACATTGCACCGAGCCATCACATTTCCACTGTCTCCACTCCCAATGCTGTACTCCGCCTCTTGTAAGTATATACATATATATAAGCATATATATATAAAATTATAGTTGGCATTCATTATTGTTCAGCTTCAGGTGTACATTGCAGTGATCAGGCATCTACATCTTCCCTGAGGTGGTCTCCCAAATGGGACACATGTCCATAGGATACCCTACAAAATCTTTACAACATTATTGATTACGTTCCCCAAATTAATTTTCAAAACCCCATGGCCATCTTGTCCTGTGATCATTTTTGAATTTCCAACTTTTAAAACTCATTTGTAGCAAATATCCAAGATTTGCAACTCACTGGGTTCTGGTCATGTTGTAATGGTGTGATTCACCATGAAGGCTGGGATTCTGGAAACATCATCAGCAAGGGTAGGGCAGCCATGCTAAGTTGCATCATCTTCTGAAAGATGTCTGCTCAATCTCACTTCCTGCCAAGGTAGGGAGAGGATAGGATCCCTAAACACACTCCTCTCAGGAGAGCCAGCGAAATGTTCTTCTGGACAGAAATGTCCTCTCGCTTTGCTTGGGATAAAGGAGCGCTGACGTCACAGCAGCTGGACTTGAAATCTTTCATCCAGGGTTTCTGTTCCTTGTCAGCGTAAGTGCCTGGACATCTTATGTATAGCCCAACATCCTTTTAGAAATTATCTCCAGAGCCCAGGCTCTGATGTCTGACAGCCCTGAATTTGCATCCCAGCTCTGTCACTTACACCCCACCAACTTGCTTGACTCTGAGCCTCCGCGCTCCCAGAGCGGGGATGATAATGGGATGAACTTTCCAGACAACTGTGAGCACACACGACAATAACAGAAAGTGCAGGGGGAGCCTGACAGCACTGATCTGACTACTTGGGGTAAGTGCTGAGTGCCCAGTGTCCTGTGCCAAGGAACAGAAATTGACCAGTTGGGAAATCGCGCCTACAGGCATACCTCCATTAATGAATTCCTTTTACACGAAAATTTCCGTTGGGGAAAAAAGAAAGAAAAAAAAAAGTTTCACAACCCAGGCACGTGCTCAGATTTGTTAAAAGTGAATAAGAAACGGTGTGAGGGATGTAAAAATAAAATAAAATAAAATAAAACTAAAAAAAAAAAGTGAATAAGAAGGTCATTTTTTTTGGCTCATTCTACTTTTCCATATATTTGTAACGTTTTCCATAATAGAAGAAATATAAACTTATCACCTAAAACAAAAGAATTCATCTGGAATATGCCAGTCCTTTTCATTTCTTTTTCTTATGTGAATAAATTCAGTGAAAACTGAATTTAATACTTTTCCTTTTTCAAAATGCCATCTTATAGAATTATTTCCAGAATTCTGTTCTTCCGCGTATGGGTTTGGGGAACCTCTGGAATAACGTTCATTTAAAACATTTTACAGTTATTTCTCGGTGGTGGGCTATGGGGTAATTGTAACTTTCTATTTTAAATTTTTTCCATTTTTCAAATAGTTTTCCAGAAACTAAGTTAAATTTAGCAAACACACAGGGAGAAGTAGAAATAAAAAAGCCTTTCCCCTGGAGGCCAAGCCAGCGGGGGCAGCAGAGTTGGAGGACCCTGGGACCCAGGTCAGTGGCAGGAAAGGGGATGGGGAGTCTCAGGACAGGAGCGAGATGGACCCGGCCACGGGACGCGGGCACGCGCGGTCCTGTCTCGGGGAGCCTGGGGATCGCCCACCACGTGTTCCCAGACCGGCTCCCAGACCCGCTCAGAACCGCACCCCTGGCGCTTACCTCCCGCCCGGTACCCGCGGGCGGAGCTGTCGTGCAAGGAAGCGGCCGCGCGAGGGCGCCGTGCACCGGGGAGTCGCTGCGGCCTGCTCCGTGGGCCTGTTCTAATGTAGGCGCTCACTGGGCTGAAGAAGGGGGCGCAGGGGAGGGAGCCTGGGAGGCTTTTTCATCCGTCCCTTCTAGGCATTTCTTGATACACTGGATCTTTTTTGCAATCTCGCTCGTAACTCGTTAGTGCCCCATAAACTTGATGTGTTTAACAACGGTGCCCTGCGCTCATGCAGGGCCTTCACCACCCGACAGCACCTTCCTGGCTGACGCCACATTTAACGCAAGGCCGGCTTCGCCCTGTGCGTCATCCCATTCCGCAAGAGAGGGAACTGAATTTCAGAGAGACGTGCCGTGTTATTAGCAGAAGCAAGTCTAGAGCACAAATTCCCTGACTTGACTGAAACAAAGGGCAAAACGTTTCCCGTGTTGCATTTCATTCTTTAAACCTTTTCAACGCTCTGTCCTCTTTGCTTGGAGTTATTCCTCTCCCACTTGTCCATGAACTTCTGCCTGTTCAGAGCCCGGGTCGTTATGCTGGTCTCTTACATCCCATCCTTCGCCAGCGTAGGCATCGGACTAAGCGGTGTGTGAACCTGGGTTCTGCCCCTTGGCTGTGTGGGTTGCCCAGCTTCTGGGAGCCTGCGATCCGAGTCCCCTGGCGGAAAATGGGCCTGTGGGCGTGGGTGCTCACGCAGGTCCCAGCTGGGGCGCTGCACAGGCAGCAGCAATGGGGACCTTCTGGGGGCTGGGGGCAGCACGGGGCGGGGAGGGGGGGGGACAGGGGGGTGGGGGTGGGGGTGGAGAGAACTAAACCACAGGTGGGGACACCAGGCACCTCCTCCCTGCACAGCTCAGGGCTTCGTCTGCCACTCCTTTGTCACTGTCTCCCCAGCCGGATCACAAACGCCTGGGTGTGGGACCCTCTGCCTTCTTCTCCCTGTCTGCTCTCTGAGCGCTTGGCGACATGGTTTCATAGGTTACGTGGTGGCTGTCAAGCACTGGGTTTCCTTTCTTTTCTTGTCTAAGTTCACCAGCAAGAAGCAACCCTCAGCGTCCTTACGGCTGAACTTGGAACTGAGGCCACACAAACCCATCGGGAGTCACAGGCCCTTCCTCCCTCGCGCTGTTGGAGCAGACACGGCTGGGTGGGTTCCTGCACCGCAGTGTGTGTCAAAGCCCTTTAAATGCTGCCGGTTCTTCCAGCATCGGCTGCTCTGCGATCCCCCTTTACCATGGCAACACCTTGGTCACCATCGCCACGTGGGAGGACTTTGTGTCTCCTGACTGCCATGGCCACCTCTGAGCCCTGTTACCTCTGCCGTGGAGGGAGGTGGTGGCCCACCCCTGCCCCCGCAAAGAGGAGGATCCAAGCTGCACATCGCAAGGCTTGGGGTCTTGCTTAGAAGTTACTACAGGCCCATGAGTTCTGGACAAAATGTCTGTGGGACACTCGCCTCAGCGCTACAGAGGCTCCTAGAAGACAGAAACTCTTGCTGGGCAAGGAAAGGAGACTGAGGAGAGGGTTCTGCCCTGGGAGGCATCGACTGGAGGGGCCACCTGTCCTCTGGGCTCTACAGAGAAGGGTGGGAGCCAGGGCTGCCCCACGAGGCAAAGGGAGGGTCTGGCTGAAGCCAAGACCAGTCACAAAGACTGCATTGTCCTTTGTGCCTGCTGGTTAGGATAAATGTGAAGGGCATTGGGGAGGAGCCTTTCACCCCATAGCCAGGAAGCTCTGATCATGCATGCTGGGGTACCCTGTGCAGGAGGACAAAGAGAGATATAAGGGCCAGTTAGCACCCTGGCCCAGACTTTCCAGGTATGCTAATACTGCAGGCCACCCAGGAAATCACTAGCACAGTGTTCACTCTAGCAGTTGAGGACAGAGGCTTGGCGAGGTGCAGTGACTTGCCCAAGGTCACACAGGGTTAACACGACTTCCCACCCACTCCGGTTTCTACTGCAGCATGCTGCCCTCCTCACCCCCACCTGGCCTGCTTTCTCATCCTCCTCCCGCACTGTTGCCTCTGTGGGTACTGAGCTCAGAGCTCAGCACTTTCCAGCCTGGGAACAGAGGCTGCAGAGAGCAGGCAGTGGGGGTGGGGGCTGAGGTCGGAGGTGCTGGGCCAAGTAGCAGCCAGGTGGATGGTGTCCTGGGAGTTCTCAGAATCACAGACTCCCTGTGGAGGGGCTCAGAAAGGTATTTTGTGCAAACTCCCTCAATAAGTGACAAAGTCCATCCGTACCCAGAGCTCAAAGCATCCATTCCTGTTGCCTTCAGCAAGGGCAGGGACAGGTAGGCTAACCCACACCAGAGCAGTCACTGGAGGAAGCCCTCTCGTCTGCCAGATTTCCAAGTGCCCTGATGCCTCCCCAAATCAGTGCACCCCAACCCAGCCACGCCAGCTCCTCTCCATGCCTCTCCCAGGAGCTGCCAGATCCTCCCTGTGGCCCTGGCGTTCTGAGCCTCCCCTCTGTCCCGGGTTCACAGATCTCACTTCCGTGCCTCTCACGTCTGTTGGCTCTTCTCTTTCCCATGCCTCCAAATTCATTCACATCCACACCCTTCTGGTTTACGGCCGTTCCCTGATTGGTTTCCTGCTTCCAGTTTTGCAATTGATTCTTCACAGGCCACAGGGTGACTGGTCTAAAATACAAGCCTGATAACAGTCACGTCTCACTCCAGCGCTTCCACACCTTTCACTGCTGAGCTCAGGGCTCTTCTCTGGGAAATGTTCCCACCTCTGCAGCCCAGCCCACCTGGTGATGGTGGATGGTATCGCTCGCTGTCTGTGTCACATTGCTTTGTCATTGCCCAGTAGGAAGGGCCTGGAGGGCAGAGGTGGGTCGTTCTCATCCTTGTGCCTGGCACAGAGTTAGGTGCTTAACAATGTTACCCAGAAGAGTGACAGAGTGAGTGTGAGGACCTAGGAGTGAGCCCATCTGTCGGAGACCCAGGCCTGGTCCTGGGGGCAGTGGCCACACAGGGGGCCAGTGGTCTTCTGTGGTATCCCACAGGCTTTTTTTGTCATTTGATATGGAGTCAGCGTGTCTCCCTCTCAACATCCTACCTCATAGAGCAAGCTGTCCAGCCACTGATTCAAGCACACTTTATTTTCTTGGGTACATAAATGGAAGGAGGGAAGGATGGGAGGGACGGAAGAAGAGAGGGAAGAAGGAAGGATCTAAGTCTGGCAAATCCAAAAGATTGGTTCTCTGACATGAAGCATGGAACCTAATTCTGCTTCCATATTCATTATGAAACATTTCCAAGGATTGAAGATGATTTTTATTATGTCTTCTGTTATCTGAAGGCCCTTAGGATGGAATCTTCTCATATTGGGGTGACTGCGTCTTTGGACCCTCTCCCTCTCGAGGTGCCCACAAGCCTGGAGTGTTCAGAGCACCCAGCACAGACCTTGCATCTCAGCCCTGAGTCAGGACACCCTGCTTTAGTATTCTCATGAAAAGCCCATGAATCCTAATCAAGGTCCAATGAATCACACAAGCTCTTGTCGGAACCAGCGGTTATGTCAGAAGATGATCCCACTGCCCCTTCATTCAGCCTAGTGAAGAAGCTACTCATATCCCATTTGTTCTGGAACAAAAGTGACTCCTAATGGACGGAGCTGGCAATCTGATGCCCCTGGCTCGGTGCCGGGCTCACCACCCAGGAGAGGCCGACCTTGGCAAGTTCTCGCAGACGCATGCGGTGACAACACTACCTCATGGTCACTGAGGGTCTTCCAGACCATGGAGCCAACAGCAACCAGCTCCTGTTGGGAGGGGATTGAACTGAACAATTGGCATTGCCCCAAACCAAAGCTTGGGATCTGGCCAGAAATGTAGACATTCACAGGCAAGGGAATCACAGACTTGCTGAGAGCCTCATTCCAAAGTCAGCAAGTTGACGAGCTGTGGGTGAGGCTGCTTTTCCTTGTTTGGCCTTAATCCGTGTGTTGGAAGAATGCAATCTCAAGATGCATGTGAATTCCACCCTGATTCCTGCACATCCTGTGGCAGCTGAGCTGGGTTAACCATCAAATCCAGGGATGCTTGTTCCCATTGAAGTTTCATCAACATGAGAAGGAATCTAATTTGTTCCCACTTATTCATCTGTGTAAATGTTCTCCGATGTCTGAGGACAAGATCACCTGAATCGATGGCCGTAGTCATCTGCTAACATTTTCTAGGAGAGAGGCCAGGGCCATTGAAGGCAGTTTATTATGAAAATTGCCACCTGGACTTATTTGGATAAAACCATTTTCTAACATAGGAATCCTGTGCCTCCAGAAACTGAAATCCTGAGAAGCTATGCTCCTGATTTTGTGATTTTCCACATTAGGTCACATGCCCACTGGAGCCTAGAGTAGTCGGGTCCGCCAAAATCAGATTAATTGGATCGAGAATGGGAATGAGCGGATGCATCACTGAAAAATCAGGGTGCTGGTGCCTGAAGAAGGTGGAAGGGATGCTGGTCAGGCACCCCCCGAGGCTGGCAAGAGGCAGAGTGGGGTTCATTCACTGCGCCTTGCTCCTAACCCCAGCCGCCCAATCCCTCAGCCAGATAACTGTTATGCCAGACTCTGAGGACACCAGCTTTGTCCCCTCGCTCATGTATTCAGCAATCACTCATTGCAAACTGACTCTGGACAAGGTCCTGGTCTAAGTATAGTCAAGGATACAAAATAAGCAGGATGTGGTCCTCGTTCTTATAGAGCTGAGCTCTTTGCGTGGCTTGTCCTCATATTCGTGTCATGAGCCATGAGCCAAAGGTGATGATGCCGTCCTTTGCTGGAATTCCTTCATTTCCTCTTCTAGCAAAGAGAGATAGAGAAACCTGTCTTTATACAAGAGGCTTCTGATGTTTGCTGAGACAGTCAGCTGTCCTGTGACTCGTGGAAAGGGAGTTGCAATGACAGAGAGCACTGTGGTCATCATAAGTGGGACCAGCTAAGGTGGCAACACAAAGAACGTGCTGACTCATCCTGTGTCCTGGTCTCTGTACCCAGGGCTGCACCTGCCCCACAGGAGCTGGGGACCAGCCATGACCACAAGGTGGGGCCAAACAGTGGGTGAGTGTTTGCTGGGACACAATGGGAGTGTTCCCGCTCCTTCAGTATTTTGTTCCCTTCATGCCAGGCTTGTTTTGGATTTTAAAAAATCAAAACAAAAAAAGACGATGTGTGTTTTTTAATTCCAATGAATTTATCCATGCTCTTTAAACTTCAAGGTGGAAAAATCAAAGTCAGAATCCATGAGTTTCCCAGGAGTTCCTGACCTACTTTCAGAGAAACAAATACTTGGTTTCCCAAGGTATCACGCAGTGTACTGTCAGAAGCACATTGGAAGCTGGGCCCTCTGGGGGCGTCTCTGAAAATCAGTGCGTGAGCAGTCACGTCCAACCCTCTCCTTTGTGAGTTTTACCTGCACAGTGTCCAGACCAACGCTATAGGTCTTATGTGGGACCTGCCAGGTCACGTCCTCCCAGCCCTGCTCCCACACTTCTCAGTGACCTGCACCTCTCACGGGCCTGACTCGGGACACTGGAGGAGCTTCTCATACAGAAACAGGGGACTCAGTGTCCTGTTCATCTTTTTCTTCTCTTGGAGCTCCATCCTTGCAGCTGGGCTTCTGCCTTTCTCCTGCCAAGTTCTCACCTTGCTGCCACCTGGGTAATGGGTCTTTGTTCTGGAACCCCTGCCAGGACACCCTCTCAGTTCCCCAGCCTCTCCAGACCCTGCCCTTGCCTATGTCTCCTGTCTCAGGTCCAGGAACCAGAGACCCACTCCTGTGCCTCTGCATTCGTGAAGGCCTTGCCCTCCACCCCCAATGACACACTGAGGCTGTGACGTGGCCTATTCTCAGTTGCCTGTCAGGCATGGCGTTATTCTCACAGCTCCACCCTGCGTTCCAGGGCCAAAGCCAGCAACCGGCCCTCTTTCCTGCCTGTTATATCATCAGTGTACTTTGTAATCCCGATGCTTCTCTCCTGGGGAAATAAAATTGATTTTCACATGTGTGATTTCCTCTGATGGAGTGGAGTGTTCACATCACTCACACTCACGATGTGGGGAGCCAGGAAGCGGAGTTGCCAGCGAGGTTCGTACTTGCTCAGGACTCACAGCTCTAAAAGCCACCTGGCCATAGGTGGAGATTCATCCCACTTCATGCTCACAGGGGATTCAGTTGTGGCCCTGAGTGAGAGCACATTCTGCCTTCCAGAAAGTTCTGGGCACTGGCTTCCTGCATACAAGATGGAGCTGGCCGGGACTGTGGTGTGTGGGTTGTACATGCTTTCAGATACACCCACCCAAGGGGGTCCATGTGGGCACAAAGCATGTGTTCCAGTATCGCTGAATGTCGCTGTTGTTATTCCCAAGGTAGACAGATACCCACTGGCCCACAGGGGTGGGAGACACGCACGTTGACACGTCTGCAAAACGGACGTTGCTCATGCTCTGTGTTGTCTGTGGGTTATACCCTGAAGGCAAGGTTTCCCTCAGCGGGGCATTCTGGATCTTTTCATACCTGACTCTCTGGCTTGTTCCACGGCCGTGGGGCTGTCGAGGGGCTGCAGGGAGCCCTCCCACTCTGACTGCCATGGCACCTGGCTCTCCCCGTGTCCAGGTGAAACCCGACTGCCCTGGATTTGAGAGACCCAGTTCAAGTCCCAGTGCAGCCCTGTGCAGCTGGGAGACCTCGGAGGAATGGCTTCACCTTCCAAGTTCCATGTCCCCACCTTTGATGTGGGGTCGATAGCGCTGGCCTTAAAGGCTCACTGAGGTAAAGAAATGATTGGTGACATGTGCAGCACTTAAATCCAGCTCAACAAATGATGGCGGCTGCTTCTGGGCTGGCAAGTGACTTTGCCCTACCTCTGCCTATCCTTGTTGTTATCAGTGATAGTTCTGTAAAGCTCTTCGATGAGGAGAAAACAAAGGAAAGCCCTTGAAAGAAACCAATATCAGGAAGAAAGTCATGGGATATCTTCATGGAGGTTCCCATGGCACAGCCCCCCATTCTCAGGAGTCTTTCTGCATTTGTATGAACAAGGTCACTGGCGTCTCCTGCAGGGCTGGCCACGCTGTTCGGCAACCCGTCCTGCTCACATCTGCTCTTGGCTTCTGTCCTTATCCTGCAGGATTGGAGGCTCCTGGAGGACAGAATCCCTTTTGAACAAAGCATCCCACATATCACCTCTGTGGTTTGATCTGCTCTGTGTGTGATGACCTGGATCACTTCTCCTCTGTGCACAGTGTAACTCAGTGATGCTGCGTGGGAAGGCGCCTTGATTATTGGTCAAAGCCGCAGAACTCCAGCTTGCATGAAGGGACCTCTCTAGGTCCCTGACCAGCCTTCTGCCTTGTTAGTCATCACCATCATCACCATCATCACCATCATCATCCATCCGTAGAGCAACCATATCACTTGTTACTCAAACTGGGACACTTTTGAATGTGAAAGTGGGTGATCCAGGAAAACAGATGGGTCTAGATGGGATTGTCACCCCGTTTATTGAACAAATACTATGTGGAAGTCTCCATGCTAAGCACTTTGCCTGCCTTATCTGTAATCCGTCAAAAGCTGTTAAGTAAGTCTATTTCCATTGTGTAGATCAGAATACTGAGAGAGGAAAGAACCTAGGTCAAGTTCATATCACCTGTGCGTGGCAGAACCAGGCTGTCTGTGCCGAGCCTGGCCCCACCTGCTGACTTTCTGCTCACTTAGTACTTCACTTGGGCTGTCAGACACCCAGGGAGTAGCCACATTACAAGGCTGAGTACTGAGGCTGCAAGGATAGTACAGAACTCTGGGCTCCCTCGTCAGGCTGGGAGCCAGATGGCTCTCGGTGCCCTTTGTTTATCTAGCTCTCATGGACCTCTCAAGCTAAGTCACAAATGCTGGTGGGATGTGATCACGGCATGGCAGCCCTCCTGCCCTCTTGGGTCAGGACCAGGAGCTGTCCGTCCCTGGTCAGTTCCACCATTGTGGTGCAGGACATCAGACCTTGTCAATGTTCCCAACTAGGGGAGCTGGAGACAGCTCAGGCATTTTTCATTCTTGTCCAAAGCAGGGATCAACACTTTTGGCCACAGTGGCCCTCTGTGGTGCTACATGTCCATTAACACGGACTGATGGCAGGGGCATTCATGGTCTGACAATTAAGTTCACTAACTTGTTGCAACGATGTTGCTAAACTTTTTTGGATAGAGGGGTTATTGATTATGAATTTGTATCAACTGGACAAACAGTTAACCAAATTTACTATTTGGGAGTGCTGAAAAGGCTGCGTGAAAAAGTTAGACAACCTGAACTGTTCGCCAACAATTCATGGCTCTTGCATCACGACAATGCACCAGCTCACATGGCACTGTCTGTGAGGGAGTTTTTAGCTAGTAAACAAATCACTGTATTGGAACACCCTCCCTACTCACCTGATCTGGTCCCCGATGACTTCTTCCTTTACCCGAAGGTAAAGGAAATATTTGAAGGAAGACATTTTCATGACATTCAGGATGTGAAGGATAATACAACTACAGCTCTGATGGCCATTCCAGAAAAAGAGTTCCAAAATTGCTTTGCAGTGTGGACTAGGCACTGGCGTCGGTGCATAGCTTCCCAAGGGGAGTACGTCAAAGGTGACCATAGTGATATTCAGCAATAAGGTATGTAACACGTTTCCTAGGATGAGATCGTGAACTTAATTGTCCTCATGGCCATCACACAGGGAAGCTGCAGCAGCTCTGTACACTTATCAGAACAAAGGCTCCTGGCAACTCCGTGGTTCTGTAATCCACCTGCTGTTCCTCCGGGCAGACTGCTCCCAGCTCCCCTCTATTTGCAGTTCTCCCCTCTCCTCTAGTAACCAGGCAACTAGGGGAGCCTGCATCCCAGGGCCTGTTGTGCTCTACAGTGGAGGTCACGACCCCCCAGGATTTTCTGGAAATGCTCTTACCCGTAGTGTCAATGTACGAGCAGGCAATCAGGAAAGACGGTACAAACAAGCACTACTGTGAAATTTAGAAAGGGGAAAGTGCATGGGTTTTCTTCACATTCATATTTCTAGGTAATTGAAAGTCATCACGTATAGTAATTGTCACTCTATCTTTGTCCTTTGGGCACAAGTTTCTAATCACTCTTTGTAGGAACTTTCTGAGCAGGGTACACTGTTTTTGTCACCATAAAGAGCTTTTGTCACCAAAGACATAGATAACCAAAATATCACATGTTTTCTCTTGTGTATCCCCATCAGATGTGGGCTGTCTGAGCAAAGGTGCTGAGCTGTGCCCCAAACAGTAGAAACTCCACTTCGTGCATGCCTCATTGATACATAGCACTGAAATACACTACATGAATTTTACATATTCTCCTCCTTTCTAATTCCATGATGATATTATTATTTGCATCACCGCTATTAGCCACCACATATACTGACTTTGTGCCAGGCACTGTCCTAATTCCTTTGTATTTATTAACATATTGAATATTAGAACAATATGTTCCCAACACCTCTGTAAAGTAGGGTTTTAGTGAGCATAACAACCACTGCTTTAAGAAAAGAGATGGGAAAATGCGGCAGCTCTAACCAGGTTGAAGATTACATCTCTCTTCTGTGACAGTCTGAGTTCCAATTTGGCAAGGCAATGTGGTCAGGCTGATGACCCTGCCATTGTTTCTGTGTGCCTTCCAAAATCATTATGGTCGCTGCTGCTCAAGCTACCGGGAGCAGAGAACAAGAGTGTGGTGGTAGACACATGCTCTTCTAAGGCCCAACCTGGAAACAGCACGAGTCATTTCCACAGATTCCATGGGAAAGGATGAGGTCACATGACCATGCTGTAAAGGAAGCTGAGAATTGTAGTACAGCCGCCAGCATCTGCCAGCCACAGTTCTACTTACAGAGAAGGGAGAACAGTTAGGGACTTTCACCATAGAGAGGTCTTGTCCTATTGATGTTTACAGACAAAGAAGCTGAGGCACAGAATGATTAGGAAACTCCTCTAAGAGCAGTTTGGCACTGGGATGAGCACTCATGTCATCTGGCTTTAAGTCCATGCTCTCAACCACTATGCTCCATGGGATTTATAATACAATATGAATTTTAACAGACAACGCAGACCTTCACATTTGACCACCTGTTGTATTCTTCTGTCCCAAAACATCAAAGCCATTCATTTGACAGGAAAATACCTCGAGATATCTGATGTTGGGTTAGAGAACTACATGTCACCTATACTCTTGAATTTGGAGGGAGAGCTGGGACTCAGCTCTGGTCAGAGCCCTGTGGAGCTGGCAGGGAGTGTGTGGGCAGTTGGGCAAGACCTGCTGCTCAAGGCTTTGTAGGGAACATCACCTCGTTCTCCCTCAACTCTGGGCAGTGGGTTGTTTCCTGCTGCTTTAAGACACAGGATGGCTACAGCAGGAACTGCTGGGGGTATGAAGAAACTGACAGCAGCTGCAATTCCCACAGTTAACACTTCCTTCAGCAAGGCAAGGGTCTGGGAGGTATCTGCTCACATCAGAGTGATTTTCAGAGACTCTCAGTCTTTTTTTTTTAATTTTTGTATTGGAGAATATTGGGGAACAGTGTGTTTTTCCAGGACCCATCAGCTCCAAGTCGTTGTCCTTCAATTTAGTTGTGGAGGGCGCAGCTCAGCTCCAAGTCCAGTTGCCGTTTTCAGTCTTTGTTGCAGGGGGCGCAGCCCACCATCCCATGTGGGAATTGAACCAGTAACCTTGTTATTAAGAGCTCATGCTCTAACCAACTGAGCCATCTGGCTGCCCCTCTGACAGCTCAGGGACAGCTCAGGGGCAGCTCATTGTCTTCAATCTAGTTGTGGAGGGTGCAGCTCACTGACCCATGTGGGAATCGAACCGGCAACCCTGTCATTCAGAGCTCTCACTCTAACCAACTGAGCCATCCAGTCGCCCCGAGAGTCTCAGTCTTAAAGAGCTCATTGCTCCTCTCATCAGCTTCATCTTATCGGGGTCTCATTTTATTTCTTTTCTTCCCTTTGTACACCATCACTGGTACAGGATTAGGGGCTGGAGAAATTGGACGTCAGAAAAACAAAACTAGCATGTTCTGTTTTATGTCAATTTACAGTTATGAAGGCATTTTCCACGTGCTCCTTGGAGGTGGTCCAAGGAGCCAATTAGGTCCATGGTCAGAAGGGGGCGAAGTGGCCGGCAGAGGTTTGGAGGTGGCCAGCGATCCCCAGGGAGTAGCGGCAGGTCTCCCCATCCTAATTCAAGCCCTTTCACCCAGAACATGCTACCAACTCATCTGGACTGACCACAGTTTTCTTTTAATTCAATTCATTTTCCCTGCTGAGGGTTGGCAGGAAAACCCATTACAGAGCTGGCCTGGGATAGTTTAAGCAAACTGACCCAGTGATTTATCATGTTTAGGAAATTAAGAAACCAGTATTTCCCAGAACCCAGCCCTTTTATATTCATATACCTAAGCAATCTCACACACACTTTGGGGGTTCCCAGATACCTTAAAACCCATCCATGGGTTCCCTGTGTTAGGACGAGAACTCCTCTCTTAAATTTCGCCACTTAACTTATTTGTTAATCACATCTATTGAAAATGGATCAGCTCAATTTTTATTGGTAAAAGAATCATAGTTCAGTATATCAGGGCAAATCCATGGGATGGAATGCTATGCAACAATTGTAAAGAGATAGATATTATTTGCAACCATGTGGATAAATCTCCAAGATCGTAAAGTTTGCAAAGTAATATAAAAATTAATTCATTTAATTAAAATACATATGTTGAGAATCTGCTGTGTGCTGGAGCAATGAGCAAGACGGGACCTCCTCCCCAGGAGTTTCAGCTGCTGGGAATATGGTAGGAAAAAGACTCAGAGATGCAATAGGCAGGCCACACAGGGCCTTTGGGTTCAGTTCTGAGGATGGCAGCAAGGGTTTTGAGCGGACGTGACAGGATTGCTTTTAATTTTTAAAAGCTCAGTATGTCTACTGTAAAAAACATTGTTATGGGGGTGGCTTGAGGCGAGGTGGGCGGGTTAGGCCAGTGTGGAAGTTCAGGTGAGGTATCAATGTATCTGGACCGCAGTGGTGAGACTTGAGCAGATTCTGGGGAGCACACCCCTGGGATTTGGTGATGTTTTGGATTGTAGGAAGAAAAGAGAGGAACCAACAAGGAGCCCCTGTTTGTGGGTAGACAGGGAGAGGAGGGTCAGGAGGGACAAAATCAAGAGTTCTGCTTTAGACCCGTTGGCTCGGCCTCTGAGTGATCCAGGCTGAGATGTCAGGTGGTGGTCCAGCTTCAGCCTGGAGGAACAAAGTTGAGAGCTGTTGTCTTCTAAACCTGTAGAGCCAGGGCCTGGAAGAGATCAAAGAGGTAAGGGAACTGGTCCCAGACTGAGCAGGGGACCCTCCCTTTCTATGAGTATGAGAAGGACCCAGCACAGGAGACGGAAAAGGACCAGGCTGTGAGGTGAGAGGAGAGCCTGAAGAGTTTGAGCCCCAGAAGCCAAGGGCAGTAACAGCTTCAAGAGGGTGGGTGTGATTAACTCTAACAAATGCTGCCCATATCGCTTACATGAGAGTATCTTTGGTTGACCCGTGAACAACATGGTTTTGAACTGCGCAGATCCACTTACAGGCAAAAAGATTTCAATAAATATGTGTAGTACTGTAAATATATTTTCTCTTCCTTATGATTTTTTTTTAATTTATTTATTGGGGTGACAATTGTTAATTGAAATTACATAATTTCAGGTGTACAATTCCGTATTACATCATCTATAAATCCCATTGTGTGTTCACCACCCAGAGTCAGTTCTCCTTCCATCACCATATATTTGATCCCCTTTACCCTCATCTCCCTCCCCCCACCCCCCTTACCTTCTGGTAACCACTAAACTATTGTCTGTGTCTATGAGTTCTTGTTTCTCATTTGTTTGTCTTGTTTTTGGTTTATATACCACATATCAGTGAAATCATAGGGTTCTCTGCTTTTTCTGTCTGACTTATTTTGCTTAGCATTATATTCTCAAGATCCATCCATGTTGTCACAAATGTTCCTATATCATCTTTCCTTAACTCTGAATAGTATTCCATTGTGTATATATACCACAACTTCTTTATCCATTCATCTATTGAAGGACATTTTGGTTGTTTCCATGTCTTGGCCACCGTAAACAAAGCTGCAATGAACATTGGAGCACACGTGTCTTTATGTATAAATGATTTCAGATTCTTTGGGTAAATACCCAGGAGAGGGATTGCTGGGTCATATGGTAATTCCATTTGTAATTTTTTGAGGAACCTCCACACTGCCTTCCATAATGGCTGCACCAGTCTGCATTCCCACCAACAGTGTATGAGGGTTCCTTTTTCTCCACAGCCTCTCCAACACTTGTTGCTATTTGTCTTGTTGATGATAGCCATTCTGACTGGGGTGAGGTGATATCTCATTGTGGTTTTTATTTGCATTTCTCTGATGATTAGTGATGTTGAGCATTTTTTCATATGTCTATTTGCCATTTGTAAGTCCTCTTTAGAGAAATGTCTCTTCGGGTCCTCTGCCCATTTTTCAATTGGGTTGTTTGTTTTTTTGTTGTTGAGTTTCATGAGTTCCTTGTATATTTTGGATATTAGACCCTTATCGGAGGAACTGTTTGCAAAAATCTTCTCCCATTCAGTCGGTTGCCTCTTTATTTTGTCGATGGTTTCTTTTGCTGTGCAGAAGCTTTTAAGTTTCATATAGTCCCATTTGTTTATTTTAGCTTTTACTTCCATTGCCTTTGGAGTCAAATTCATAAAATGCTCTTTGAACCCAAGGTCCATAAGTATAGTACCTATGTTTTCTTCTATGCAGTTTATTGTGTCAGGTCTTATGCTTAAGTCTTATGATTTTCTTAATAACATTTTTCCTCTCTAACTTACTTTTATTGTAAGAACACAATACATAATACATATAACATACAAAATATGTGTTAACTGACCATTTATGTTGTCGGTAAGGCTTCCGGTCAACAGTAGGCTATTATTAGTAAAGTTTTGGGGAAGTTAAAAGTGGTGTTCACATTTTTGACCAGGTGGGGTTGGCGCCTCTAACCATCACATTGTTCAAGAGTCAACTATATGTGTGTACATATAGGTGTGCATGTAAATACACACACACACACACACACACACACACACACACATATTCAACACCAGGCATGAATGCATAGAGAGTTCCAGAAGAGTACAAACCAGGGATTGGGTTGAAGGAGGAGGTAAAGGGAAGTTCCTCAGTTCCTCTTCACTTTCCTACCGTATATTCTGTCTGTGCGTTACTTACATAATTTAAAAAGAACAGTGCATTTCAAAGGGGGGATATCTCCAGTGCAGAAGGTCTCTCCCTCCCTGGGCCGTCTGCCTTGCACATCCCTTCCTGTACGGAGGGCTCAGGGTGCCCCAGCTGGCCTCCCCATCACTGGGAGAGTGAGTGCTTCTATCCATCACAGGCCCACCACTTCGCCCCCCTTGACCTGGAGCTGACTCGTGTTCCAGTCTTTGGGCACCCCCTCTCCCCTGTCTGAATCATGGCAGCTGTCTTCATCCAAGTCAGTTAATATAGGCAGGAAGAAGTAATCCCACAATTGGTTGCAGTTCTCCGTGAGGTATAAGTAATGTGTGACGCTGTGACATTTGTGACAGACTGCCACAGTGATTTAGTTTTGTCTGTGGCTCTTTTATCAATGAGATTTTTCCAGAGTCATTTCAGACTCTGTTTTGTGCAGATGATTGAAAACATTCTGGAAATTTCTTTCTTTTTGAATGATTCATTCCATCTAGATATCCCAGCCTTCTGCGGCAAAACAGATAACGCATATACACACACACACACACACACACACACACACACACTTTTTCAATCTCTGTCAAGCCGAAAGTCTCAGGGTAATTGAGCCAATTTATTTCATATAAATATGAGAACAGGAGAAGCGAATGTAATGGACATGCATGAGAGAACACAGAGCTGGAAGCTGGGAAAAAAATAAAGATGAATTTGTCATACTGCTCATGATAAATGATGGTGGTGCAATTAAACACAGGCAACCTGCTGGCTGTGAACACTTTGATGCATTATATTGTTATCTGCAGGCCTGTTACCCTCCTGTTTCCTGTCATAGAATCTAAGCATCACAAACCCGTGGAGGAGGGGTGCTCTGACTGTCAGGACTCTGCCTTATGCCAAGCCGTCCCACAGAGAAGTAGGCCAGTGGGTCACCATGCAAACCTGAGTGGAAAGGAAGTTTGTCTGACCTCTGCGAGGCCCAGCACTCCCAGACTCCGGATGACGCTGATGGAAGCCCTGGACGAAGGAGCCTGGATGTGGGCAACGTCACTTCAGGGAGCAGGAGAGCCCTAGGAACACGAGAGGAAACTAGTCTTTAGGGGGAGATGCAGGAAGGGTGGAAGATGATGCTGGAAGGACCCTCAGCAGCTATGCAGCTATGGACATCTATGGCACATGAGGGAGAAGCATGTTTGCTGCCCAGAACAGTGCGTGCCCAGGTTTGGAGTGCTGGCTCCCTGATGGCTACAGGCTCCGTGCACATTGCTGCAGTTTGCTGAAGAACAAGGAGGTGACTTCTGGTTTAATTCAGCCTTTCAGAGCTGAAAGGGAGCTTGGGGTTTCTCTTAGCTCAACCTCTCACCCAGAGTGGGAGTTCCCTCCCAGAACCCCCGACAGAGCACTTGAACCACCCGCTCTACCCAAACTCAAGGACTCAGGGGCCCTCAGGGAGGTGTGGGTTCCATTGCAGTCTGTCATGCTGAAGGTTCCAGGTGGGGTGGCTGCAGAGTCTGACCCCCCCACCCACACCCCAGGAGTGGATGGGGCTGAGCCGCTGGGCCCAGCAGTGCCCCTGCCTTTCTCACGGTCCATGCACCAGCCTTTTGTGCCTGCAGCTTCATGCACAGCCTGCCCATAGACGTGCCATCCTTCTTGGGACAAGTATGTGCAGGTGACTGCACTCCCCTGCAGAAACCTGTGACAAGCTCAAGGCCAGTTAGGTGACACTGACATCTGTTCCTCAGCCTCCACATGGCCACCTGTTGGTCCTGCTTCTGCCCTTGGAGCTACCGGGGCGGCATTCTTGCCCCTCCAGCCCACCAATAGCCCTGAGTCCGCCTGCATCACGCTGCTCTACCTTCCCGCTGCCCAGCCCACTGCTGGTTTCCTGTGTAACATGCTTTCGGGCATGTTCCCCATCCTGGTCACCTTCTGGGCAGGCCACCTTTCAGTTTCCCAAGTATGACCTGTGCATGGAGAGGACGAGGAAGTATCACCCTTCTGCAGTCAGCACTCGAGCATGCCTTTTTTATTTTTTAAACCAAACCGGGGACATGTAAAACTCCAGAATGTGGTTTGGGCTAAAACAGTGTAAGCAGTTTAGGTGATTTTCCAGGATAGGTTGAGAAAGACTGGCAGAGTCCCCAGAGTAGAACAGAGCACTGTGGCTCAGAGGAGGTGGTCTCCCGGGCGCCAACTACCAAAGGGACAGGAGGGCTGGAACCGCCCTGGGACCTGAGGCTGGCAGGGGAGGCCCACCTGACCTGTGTTCATGCCACAGCCCTGGACCTCTGCCTGGACACTCCCTGGGGCTACTTTGTGATCAGCAGCAGAGTCTCTAGATTGGGGGGACTTCGGCTCAAGAGAAAAGGGGCGCCACTGTCTCTAAACACGAATCCCCTTCACACCTGGGAAAACACTCCAATTGGGAATTCGTGCTCCCATGTTGGCGCCGTGGGCTTTGTGGAGACCCCAGACCCCCCACCAGGCTTCCTGTGCACCAATATTAGTCAAGAAAGCAGATAAACGGCACACCTTTCCACTGTGCTATTATTCCCTCTGGACAAATAAATAACTCTTTGTTGCTATGTTTAGACAAAATATAGGAGAGCTTCAAACTGACGGTTCTAAAGGTTTTCACCTCGTATTTTAAGTGGTGACTGATTCTCTATCTCCATGTAGTTCTCTGTGCAGAGGACAACTTAACACTAGGCAGCCACTGGAACTGACACACCCGGCTCTGCCAAGGCCCAGGGTCCATGGCGAGGCTGCTGCTCATGGAGAGGACTTGGACCTCGAAGCAGTTTGGAGCCCAAAACAGGAGTCCATGGAAGGTACGCTCTGCGTCACAGCACCCACGGAGCTGACTCAAAGCAAAGAGGAAAAAGATGCTGTGAGCTGCAAGATGTAATCTCTGCCTCCCTGACAACAGCCCCCCCCCCCAGGAAATGGGGGACCCTTCCTCAAGATAACGGCACTGACCCCATTCTCACACCGAAAGTGGTGGCTGCTAGCCCGCTGGATGTGCTTGTGTTGAAGGGGGTCGTGGCAGTAACAGTGGGGCCTCAGCAGGTCTCTCTCTGGACCCACACCTGTCATGGGAAGCCAGGGGGAGAAATATCCTACAGGAGAGTCCCCCTAAAATACTCCTCCTTCTGTGGCTTTGCAAACAGCCAAGTGCAGAGAGATGAACGCCGTGAGGAGGGCAGATGTGATTTGTGGGCTCAGCTCACACTGTGCTTGTCCCCAGTGAATGGCCAGTACAAAAGCTGGCTGCGATGTCAGTAAAGCCTGCTTTAGGTGGCTGTGAAGGGACCTCAATGACCACAAGGCATCTGTTAGTGGCTCCCTAGGGTCTCCTGAGCAGTTCACACTCATCTCTTCCGGTCTGTAGTAACATGGGTCCCACTGGCCTGTAATCTATCCACATGCATGTCTGTCACCCACACTGGACTGAGAGCAGCTCAAGGAGAGGGCTTCGGTTTTCTTCCTACTGGCTAAATCACAACAGCCAACACTTATGAAGCATTTACTATATGCCAGGCTCTGTGCTACACAGGCCACAGGCCACAGGCATTCCCTTCTACCTCCCTCACCAATCCTGAGTGCTTTGTAGTAAAGATGGGGCCCTGGCCCAAGATTGCCTGCTGGTAGGTGGTGAAGCCAGGTCAGCTTGGACAGGCTGACTTGGTGAGCAGGCTCTTAACCTTGAGAGCCCACAGCTCTCAGTAAATCTGGGCCTCTTCCCATCCCTGACCGGGAAATCATGCCTCCAGAAGGCGCAACACATCATATCACTAACCCTCACAGTAAAGCCAGTCCCTTCCTAAGCACAGAGACCCTCCGTGTGACCTCAGCCACCCAAGAGCAGGAACCACTGTTTACTCATCTCTGCTGCCCCAAGAGATCCTAAGGTAGTGCCCCGTGTACGCAAAATGCTCACTTGTTTAATTGAATCAAGTGTAACCCTCTCTCATCTAGGATTGATTATAAAGGGCCCAATGTAAGGCCCTTTGAGACTAAACAACATTGATTATTTCTTAAATTGTAAACACAATGGGCTTGACAATCCGCTAAAGACGAACACAAGAAAGAAACATATTCCTGGCAGAAGCTGGACCTCATGAGTCACATTCCGTGCGTTGTCAAGTACACACGTGAAGTGGCTCTTGGATGGTTGCTATGAGAACCATCGCTCAGGACTCCTGTTGCCCTGTCATCATCATGTGCTGTCTTTGCAGGTGTGCTTGTGAGGTGCGTGTGTGACAAACTCGGAGCATGGACTGACAGCATATGCCAGCGGTCTTCACCGGTCAGATTGTCCTTGGAAATGGTGAATACCAAATAACGCACTTTTCCAAGTATCTGTGGATAAAGATCCTGATAACCTTCCAGGCCTGTTTCATCAGATGATAACATCAAACGTAAGGGCATTCTCAGGCTTCACTGAGAGTCTACTAAATGAAGGGCTCTGTGCTAAGTATTTTGGGAGACGTAAAAAGCCAAAGCAGCCAACCTTGACCTTGAGGAAATTTGAGTCCTTTGATAACCCTGAGCCAGGAAACAAATCCTCTGTAAACTTGCCCAGTTTCCCCAGTAGCAACATTTTGCAAGACTGTAGTATATCACAACGAGAATACTAACAGTGGTATAGTCCACTGGCTTAATAGGATTTTTCAAGGTGTGTGTGTGTGCGCGTGCGCATACGTGCACACTGGAACCTATACAGTTTTATAACTTGAGTCGGTTCATGTTTCCACCACACAGTCAAGATGTTGCTTGGTTTCAACATCATAAAGGCCCCTCAGGTGGGCCTTTATAATCACACCCATCTCCCCTACCCCAATCCCTGGCAGCCACGAATCTGTCCTCCTTTCTAACATTTTTGTCATTTTAAAAGTGTTATATAACCGAAATCATACAGTATGTAAGCTTTTGGGCTTTGTTTTTTCCCCCTCACTCAATATAAATCATTGGAGATTCATTGAAGTTATTGAGTGTACCAATAATTTGTCCCGATATATTGTTGAGTAATCGTCCATGGTATGTATGTTCCACAGTTTAACCTATGGAAGGTTATCTGGGAGAGTTTGAGCTTGGGGTTCTAACAAATAAAGCTGCTATGAACATTCATATACAGGTTTTTGTGTAAACGTAAGTTTTCATTTCTCCAGGACAAAAGATGAAAGTATAATTGCTGAGTCATATGGTAGTTGCATGTTTAGTTTCAGAGGAAATGGTCAAACTGCTTCCCAGACAGGATGTACTCTCTGACATTATCATCACCAGCAATCTTTTCCTTCATCTTTGTCTGCTTTTGGTATTGTCACTGTTTTTATTTTAGTCGTTGTGGTATACATGTAGTGGTATCCCATTGTGGTTTGAATTAGCATTTTCCTGATGGCTAATGATGTTGAACATCTTTTCATCTTTTACCTTCAACCTACCCATGTCTTTGAATTTGAGATGAGTTTTTTAAACAGCAGAGAGTTGGGTCATTTTATAAAATCCAGTTTGCCAATTGGAATATTTAGACCATTTATATTTAAGATAATTATTTATAGGTTAGTGCTTAAGTCTGCCATTTTATTATTTGGTTTCTATTTGTATCTTATGCTTCTCATTCTTCTGTTTCACATTTGACTTCTTGCAAGTTACTTAACAATTTTAAGATTCCATAGTGACTATTTATAGTGTTTTTTAGTATATTTCTTTGTATAGTTTTTGTAGTGATTACTCTGGATATCACAATACACGTATGTGATTTATAAAGTCTACTGGTGTCAGTATTTTACCTTCAACTAAGGTACGGAAACCTCAGCTCCATTTAGGTCCCTTTACCTTCTCTACTTTTAAGTATTGTCTTGAGTATCAGATGATGCTATAATTTTTGTTTCTATAGCCAAATATGATTTCTAAAGCTCATGAAGAAAAGGATAGTCTATAGTGTTTATTCATATTTCTGCTTTCTTCCTTGTTCCTTTTTCTTTCCTGGTACTCTAAGATTCCTTTTTAAAAAATCATTTCTTTTCTGTTTGAAGAAATTTTTTTTCTTCAAATCTTTCAGTATAGGTCTATTAGCAATAAATTCTTTTAGATTTCCTTTGTTTGGGAATGATTTTAATTTCCTCTTCATTCCTGAAAGATAATTTTTCCAGACACAGAATTTGCAATTAGCAATCTTTCTGTCTCGACACTTGAAAAATGTTGTGCCACTTCCTTCTGGCTCCCATGATTTCATATGAGAAATCCACAGTCATTCAGATTGCTGTTCCCCTATAGGTAATGTGTTGTTTCCGTTTGACCAACTTCAAGATTTTTCTCTGATTTTAGTTTTAGAAGTTAAATTATGATGTTTTTGATGTGGATTGTTTGGGTTTCATGCAGCTTTTTGATTTGTATCTTTCGCCAGATTCAATACATTTTCAACTATTGTTTCTTCAAGTATTCTTTCAGCCATGCCCTCTCTTTTTGGGACTCCAATGATATAGATGTTGGGTGTTTTCTGATCATTGCCCAGTTCTCTGAATCGCTGGTCTTTTTTTTTTCCAGTCTATTTTCTCTGTTTTTTTTTTCAGATTGGGTGAATTCTATTGTCTGCCCACAAATTCACTGATTGTATCTCTGTCATCTTCTGTTCTGCTATTGAACCCATGCAGTGAAGTTTTTCTTATTTCTGTTATTGAATTTTCAGTTCTATAATTTTCATTTGGTTCTTTTTTTATAACTTCTACCCCCTTACTCAGACTTTTCATTCATTTCAAGAGATTTTATAATTGATTATTGAAGCATTTTTTATAATGGCTTCTCGGCAATCCTTACCAGGTAATTTCAACACTTCATTCATCTCAGTGTTGGTGTCAGTTCCTTGTCTTTCTTCATTCAAGTTGTGATTTGTTTGTTTGTTTGTTTGTTTTGGCTCTTTTCTCTGACAGGTGATTTTTGTTTATCTTGGAAATTTTATCTATTGTATTTAGAAATTCTAGGTCCTATTTAAATGTTTCGTATTAGCAGTTGGATACCCTGTTTAGGTTTAACATATGTGTCTTTTTGTGCCTTACTTTTGTGAGCGCTGCTTTCAATAACAGTTTAATTTTCAGAGCCTTTGTTCCACCTGGCTTACCTGGTGCTCTTGGGCTACTGCTGGTACCTGCTGCTGCTGCCTGGCGGGTAGGAAGGCTTCCACCAGGCTAGGTTTCTCTCAGTGGGGACAGGCTCCGCCTACCAGTGCTTTCTAAATAACTTGGTATTTCTGGGCAGGGCAGGAAGTTCTCTTAGAGAGCAACAGAGGGGGGAGAAGAGAAAATGACTAGGACCAAGCCCTGAGGAACCCCAACATGTAAACATCGTGCAGTGGAGGAGTTGCTGGCAATGAAGAAGGAAGGACAGAATGGTGGAAGTGCTGGGAATGCAATATTCCAGAATCAAGAGAGGAAATGTTTTATGAAGGCGACATTGGCTGGCCTATACCAAAGGCTGTTAAAAAGTCACATGGGGTGAACACTGTCAGTTTCCATTGGATTGGACTAGCTAGTAGTCATTGGCTAGGGCAATTTTGATGGAGTGGTGAGGTGGAAGCCAGAAAGAAGTAATCTGAAGATTTAGATATCCCATTTAGTTAGGGCTGCCATGGTAGCAATACAAGGCTTCTACATGAACAGCAAGGAGAGAATGATGTCTGGAAATAAAAGGGATCTCTTTGCATGATCTGAGGAAGAGCTAATGGTAGGAGAGAAGGAGAAAGACAAGGCTGCAGCTATTTTCATTAAAATCAACACATGCGTGTCTCTCCAGTCTCCATAGTCATCTACAGTCACCTTTCCTGGCCCTGCCCTGACTCCACTCTCCAGTTCTCCACATCTACCCCTCTTCACTGTTGCCCTCATGCTTTCAATATCCCTGCAGCCCTTACACCCTCTGCCACTGGATTTACCACCCAATCATAAATGGTTTCATGCTCCGGCTTCTCTTCCCCACTGGCCTGCCAAGGTTCCTACGTCACCAATCAACTAATGCAATGTTTAAAGAACTCAATAGCTACTTTTAGAAAGGAATCCCCTCCAGCATGACCTTAAAGGTCACTGCCTATTCTAAGAACATTGAGAGAAAAAGAAATCACCAATTAGGTCTCCTCTGCACAGCAATTTTAAGAGATGGGGTGTCAGGCGGGGTCCCATCTGGAGTCTCTAGTCCTGCTCCCAGCATAAGAACGCAGGATATGGCAAGACCAAAAAGGAACAACCATGGAGCCATAGATAGGGGAGTCATACCACTATAGTATCACTGGCGGCTGGGTTGGACACATAGGAAGCAGGAGCCACATGATCCGCAACCTGCCATCCACTTCTCTCTGCCAACCAACCTCACTTGCTAGTTACAATCCATCGTGCTAACTGCAAACTGCGCTTGCTAGCTCAGCCACCATCTTCTTGTTAGCTCCCATTTGCTGCTGGCGTAGCCACAGCAGTTATATTAGGGGCCAATGGCTCACTGGTTACAGCTGACGGCCAACTACCTACAGCTGATGGCCATCCAATCACAGTTGATGGCCGTTTACTGCCTGAGCCAGCACCTTTCCACATGAGGCCGAGAGCCTGGAAACTGTACTCCTGGCTCTGTCCCCACATGGGGCTAATCCCACCTACCTCCCCAAAGCCGTGGTACATTCTAAGAAAGAACAGCAGCCATTGTTTTTACAAGTTTAGTTAATGGATTTTACACTGAGCACATTAATTTTAGCTAGATCAACATGAAAAAGTAGACTGTTATGCAGTAGGAAGACTGGTAGCCATTACCACAAACTTGTAGGCCATGTACAAATACCCCTTCTCAAGGACCTTCTTGGAGTGTGGTGAAATGGAGCGTATCTAGACTATTTGGAAATGTAGGTTCTCTTCTTAGCTCTATACCAATTAGATAGGTTATTATAAACATTGCACATAATTACCTGGATCTCGTTTTTCATTTCAACAATGAATTCAATGCCCCTGAGTAGTATATTTTAGCTCTACTATTATAAGGTTTTTCACACCATCTCCCTATTTTAAATGATTAAAGATTTGGGGGATCTTTGCCTTTAACCACATGCTGTTGTTTTACCGGATGCCTACTTTACTTGTTTATTATTATTTTAAAATGCATTTTTAATTATAGTTGATATACATACAATATTATGTTAGTTTTAGGTGTACAAGATAGTGATACAACATTTATGTACCTTACACAGTGATCCCCACAATAAATCTAGTAACCATCTGTCATCGTGCACCGTTATTATGATATTATTGACTCTATTCCTTATGCCTACTTTTTGACAACTCACAACCTACAACTACTAATGCTTTCCATAGGGAACTATGGAAGTTTCCAGAAAAGCAGGAACACTGCTTTCTTAGCCAAGCAGCACAGAGATGGGCTCCTAGTAGGAGAATCTCGTTATTGAGTGAAGCATGTACAGGTGACTGTGGGCTACCTTCCAGTGAAGCGTAACCAAGGTGAGGAACCATTTAGCAGAGCTACATGCTAGTCCAGCTTTCTCGCTCTCTCCCTTCCTCTCTCCTCCGTCCCATATTTGTGAAAGAGAGAAAAACAAGATTGCATGAGATAATGCCTGTAAACCACTGGGCGCCATCATGATAGCCCAGCATGGAAAGCAGCCACGTGATTACGTCCTGGAAGGCAAGAGCAGCAGCACACATGGCAGCCTAAGTGTGTGGAGCACACCCTTACCTAGGGCAGCCCGGGACCGCTCACACTCACACCCAGGACCCATGGGTGTGCCACGCTCTTACTGCGTTCCTCCTCCCATTAACTCCTAGCTCAAGGGCCTCTTCTTCCAGTGCATTAGGTGGGATTCTCCAGAGAAACAGAATCAGTAGGATGTATCTATCTGTCTTCTGCCTGTCTATCTATCTATCTATCTATCTATCTATCTATCTATCTATCTATCTATCTATCTATCATCTATCACCTATCTATCTTCTAAATATATCTGTATCTATATAGAGAGCTAGAGACGGAGAGATTATTTATATTTACTATATTATCTATACAAATAAACTATCAATGGAGGCTGTCAAGTCCAAAATCTGCAGGGTGGGCCAGTGTTCCATTCGGGTCTTCCCCTGATTGGATGAGGCCCACCCACTTTATGTAAGGCAAACTGCTTTACTCAGAATCCACTGATTTCAATGTTAATCTCATTTAAAAACATGCCCCCACACATACCCAGAATAATGTTTGACCACATAGCTGAGCACCGTGGTCCAGTCAAACTGACACAAAAGTAACCCAGGAAGCCTTGAAGTCAGACACCTCAAAACCTATCACCCTGATCCGAATGCACCTTTCATCCCTCCTGAATATATTCATTTCAGCAGCCAAGTTTTCAGCGTGGAACAGGAGTGTGTCAGAGCAGAATGAGCTGGAATGTTTCTTTTTAGAGTCTCCGACTTTCTGAGGCTCCCCTGGGTAAAGCCTGCCCAGCAGCCTTGCTCCAACACAGCTGGGGGTCCTCAAGGGGGTGTATATTGTATAGAACCTGAATATATAGCTGCTCACCTCACTGGGTAGAATTACCTTTTAGAAATGGAATTCTAAGATCACATGTTTAACATATGAAAGGCTCAGGGACTGGCATTCATTCGTAAGTCAACTGTGACAACAGCCATCCCCACACAAGATATTTCCCCCTTTAAAAATTTCATGAAAATTCAAAATAGTTTTACACAATATGAGTGCTTCTCTTGGAGATGGTTTATTTCTTACTTTCTTTTTGTAATCCTTGACCTACTTTTTCTCCTTGTGCAATATGCCTAATGAGTAATAACAACTTCAGAGGGTAGCGCCAGAGGAAAAAAGTTGAAGGAATGGCCCTGGAGCCCTCAAACTCAGCGGACTCTTTTCAGGGCAGAAATGAAGGCATCCTTCTGAACGGCATGTTTGCTGAAGATTCCCATGGTGTCCTGGGCCCATCAGATGGTCGGGGTGTTGCAGAGGTGGCTCACAGAGAAGCCAGGGAGAGGGGCTGACATACACGTGCGTACACACACACACACACACACACACACACACACACACACACTTACAGACCCACCCCACCCTCACCCAAGCTTTGTGGTGCAATAAGGAGACTGCTTCAGGGTCTAGAACATCAGCTACTCTCTAGAGAAGCTTTTCCAGAAAAGAGTCCATCGAGATGATGTGATCTGTGCAGAAAGGGGACACTTACCCGACCCTGGAGCCATCAGCCTGAACCCCAGAAGGTTCGGGGTAGGGGAGAAGCAGCTACACATTCACTCAGCTCACACACCACTCTCTAGTCTGTGTCCAGTGAAAACAGCTGCTGCTTTGGGCCGTGAGGAGACGCCAATCCCCTTGATGGGAAATGGGAAGAGGTGCCCATCCAACAGGAGAGGGGGTTCTTGAAAATCATGTGAATCAGTTTCTCCTCTCTCCAAACCATTTGTCCCTTTTCTTAGCATGATTTCTCCCTCTGAGCAGGCCGAGCAGGCTGAGGGAGGCTGTAGGTGAGGTCGGTCCTGACTCCTGCATTCCCAGGGTGTCCTCCATAGAAGAAACGCATGGAGCTGCATTTACTGAGCGCCTGACAGTGTCAGGCCTTGGGTTGGGAGCTGAGAGGGGCTGCTTTAGAAACACTCAGACCCGGGTTCAAATCCACTCTGGCAACTACCTGCTGTGAGGCCTTTCGGGGCAAGTCGTTCCAGTGCCTCAACCTCCCCATCTGTCAGAACAGGATAGCAGCAGCACCTCCTTTCGAATGTGGTGAGGGCCACTCTGCACATGAAATGACCCCAGTAAATGGTGCTATCACAATACGCAAGACATGGTCCCTGCATTCAGGGATGGCAATTCAGTGGCCTTGGGACACCTACAAGGCTGCTGGGCCTGAGACAGACCCTGAGGCTTTCTCGGCCCAAAACCAGGGCCAAGAAGCAAAGCTATGTGTAACTGGCGTGGCGGGGAGATTATTAATGTGTGTGTTTACATTTTGTCCCCACGTTCTTACCCCCTACCCACCAGCACCCCAAGTGGGTAAGGGGTAAGAAAGTGGGGACAAAATGTAAACACACACATTAAAAGTGGGGACAAAACCCCACCTTCCAGCTGGCAGCCTGCTTGACTTTACATAACCCTCCTGGCTTTTGTTTTTCTGGAAACAGCTTTCCAGAGAGGGAGGGAGGGAGGGAGGGAGAGAGAGATAGAGATAGATAGAGAGAGAGAGAGAGAGAGAGAGAGAGAGAGAGAGAGAGAGAATAGTTAACTCCCATGTCTGCAAAGCACAAGACTCTGAAGCTCTCCTGAGTGAGGACCAGGCCCTGCTCTGTGGGAATATTCTGGCAAGAGGGCAGGACCTCAAGAAGAAAGATGGTGGTGTCATCCAGAGGCTCCACAGCCCCCACAGCTCTGCCCTGGGCATTAACTCGCTCTCTGGGACCCGGAAGCACTGCAGCAGAAGCTCCTCATATCCCCTCACCTGCCCCACAGGGGAGAGGCCCTGGGAGGCACCAGGTTCTCTTCCTGACCCAAAACTCCTGCATCCTTCACAGCAGTGAGGCTTATGATGGGCCCTCGGCTTGTCACAGCTGCTTCAAGGAAAATGACCCCTTTACAGGCTGAAAACTCAGTGAAGTTGTTGCCTTTCTCTTGGCCTGCCCAGCACAGCAGGTCCCATCCAAACAGCAAGACGTCACCTGCCACAACCCCACTTCCAACAAGTGCCCTGTGTGACAGATACAGGGCAACATAGACTAGGATTTTGTTCCCTTCCCATAGCTGTGCGTGCTGGGCTGGCTTCAGGTCCCTGGGGTCAAGGTACCAGAGCATACCCCTGCTGGCCCCTCCTTCTTGACTAGTGTCCTCGAGGAGCTAATACGCAGGGGGAAGTGACAGTAGAGAAAGCACATGATGAAAAAAGAGTGAGGGACGTATGCCTGGAGCCAGTGATCTCCTTGCCAAGAAATAGGAACTATTTAGTCTGCTTGGGCTGCCAAAACAAGGTATCATAGATGTCGTGCGGGGCGTCCGGCGGGGTCTCAGCTCCCGTTCCCCACATAAGAACGCAGGACATGGTGAGGCCAAAAAGGAACACCCACAGAGCCATAGGTAGGGAAGTCAAATCACTATATTCTCACCAGCGGCATCCGCCTCTCTGCAATCCGCTCTTGCTAGCCCCCATTTTTTGCTAGTGTAGCCACAGCAGTTATATTAGTGGCCAATGGCTCACTGGTTACAGCTGATGGCCAACTAGCCACAGCTGCTGGTCATCTGATCACAGTTGATGGCCACTTACTACCCGAGCCAGCACCTTTCTATGTGAGGCCGAGAGCCTGGACACCACTTTTTGGGGCTTTGTCCCCACAATAGACGTGGCTTTAAACAACAGACACTTTGTCACAGTTCTGATGGGTATAAACCCAAGGTCAAAGTGTCGGCAGGGTTGGTTTCTTCGGAGGCCATTCTCCTTAGTGTGTCATCATGGCGTTCTCCCTTCTGTGTGCCTGTGTCCCTATCTCTTCTTATATGGACTCAAGTCATGTTGGATTAGGGCCACCATAACGACCCATTTTCACTTAATTGCCTCTGTAAAGGCCCTGTCTCCAAAGAAAGTCACATTCTGAGGTACTGAGGTTAGAACACTAATTGAAACCTGGGGGACTCCACAATTTCAGTTTGTTCATGAAGAATTCAGGCCTTCTAGAAAGCACTGCCTTTCCACATTCCTTCCAGGTCTGTTGTATCATTAGGGCAAACACTAGAAAAAGAGAAAGTAAATCATATATGTATGTGTTTTTAGTAGATTTCGAAGAGACCAAACAGCCC
Organism: Rhinolophus hipposideros; assembly: GCF_964194185.1. Lineage (NCBI taxonomy): Eukaryota > Metazoa > Chordata > Mammalia > Chiroptera > Rhinolophidae > Rhinolophus > Rhinolophus hipposideros. Next base: position 10,118,318 of record NC_138058.1, on the reverse strand, counting down.
CAACGATGCTGTTTTCCAGCCATAAATGAGGGTAGTTCCCAACTAATTGACTCTTCTAGAAGGATTTCCTTGGCCTACAGATTAATGTCTCAGCCCTTAACCCCCTGAGACCACAATTCCTATCTTTCACCCTTTGAGCTTTAAGCCACCCTGCTCCCCCCACGATCTCCACCCCTTTGGAACACCCCCTTCCAGAAGGGGGCCTCCATCCCACCATGGGAGTTGGCCCATATAAGGACAATTGACCCCCATACCCAACTGGGTTAGGCCATCTCTTTGCCACCTTTTATCTCTGCATCAAAACAGTGCTTTCATCAGAAGATGATGTTCTTGCTCTCTACTTTGAAAATACTTTCAGAGCCTTTTTGATCTTTGTGTCTGGGGGAGGGGGAAGGAAACCAATATTTATTGAATTTGCTCCACGTTTTAGGCTTACTGTTAGTGGTTTTACATCTGTGGTTTCTTTAATCATCACATCAACCTAGGCCACGGGATGTATCAGGAACAAATTGTTACTATGATGTGTAAACCCACCAACCCCACCCTGCTGGTGTGCTGCACAGAAAGAGGATGGGGCAGAGACCCAGAGAGGCTGAACATCAGGTTACATTGAGCTGCAGAGCAAAGGGCACAGAGAGCTCAGGAAGAAGAAAATATTCTGAGGGGGAGTGGAAGGGGGAGGTAGAGTGGAGACGTGGGGAGTGGGGAGAGAGCAGGTTCTATGAGAAGGGTGACTTTGGGTGAGTTACAGAAAGCCACGCTGGGTATTGCTGTGTATTTCCCTCCTTGCTATGCTAGAAAAGGCTCTCAATGATGTCTCCACAGCCCTTGTTAGATTCAGGTACAATTGCTGTGTACATCATTTTATATAATTTTAGGAAGCCACAGAGCTGAGAGTTCAGGGGCACCTTCAGGGGCAAAGCCCTCGTCACTCAGCTATGTGTTTCCTAAGCAGGTTGGGAGGCCAGCGCCAAGGAGCTCAAGGCCCCTGAGAATGACAGACGACAGGCTTTATTCAAAGGTGTAAAAGTCTGTCCTCAAGCATACTACCTATTGGCTATCTGATATTCCATTGTGTGAATAGAGCATCAGTTGAAAACCATTTCCCTAATGTGGAACAGTTGTGGCATTTCTGAATTGTCAGTGTTTGGAGCTGGAACACGTTTGTGCTTACACCACCGTCTGCCCATACCTCCCACTCCTCCATGGCTGGTGAACCCCGATCAATCCCATGATGGAGGTGGCCTTCCCTCCCGACACCGCGTCACCCCTGGAGGTGGCCCACCTCCTCACCATCCTCCCTCACCAGCCACTACCGTCTCAGTCCCCACAGGACACACATAAGAATCGGGCAGTGGCCTTTACCTCTTAGAGAGGGTTACCAGTCAAAGTACAGGACACCAGGTTAATGTGAATTTAATGTGAATTTCAGATAAACAAGCAATGAGCTTTGGTATGAGTATGACCCATACTTACACCGGACATATTTACAGTAACACATTTTTCCTCGTTTATCTGAAGCTCAAATTTAACTGGGCACCTGTGACTTTATTTGTCCACCTGGCAGCCCCATCTCAGAGGGTTTTCCTCTTTGCAGCTTTAAGAGAGGAGCACGTTGTGATAAGCCAGATGCCCCCTACCGGGAGTGGGGCAGTGGGGGAGGGGCTGGTGCACTTCAGGAATTAGAAGGTAGTTCGAATTGCTACTTTTATTCATTCCCTCACCCCTTCTGTTTGTCCCAGCTCAGGGCCCAGGCTGGTCATTTCTATCCCTTAGGGTTTGAGAGCTTGTGCTTGCTTCCATGACGGGACATCCATTGACCTCTCCCGGGCACATCCCTGATCAGAATTAGGTGGATGAGGAGAAACACATTACCTCGCCTGGCTTACTCCCTCTGCTGGCCCCTTGACTTGACCTGAGAGTCACAGCCCTGCAGGGTCAAGTTCAGCCAGGCAGAGCCCATCGTTTGGAAATTGGGCTCTTTGGTCACCAGTGGAACAGCAGGCCTTAAGAATGAGGAGTTAACATAAATGAGGGGGGTAGGACAGACGACAGCCAGGCCCACTTGGTAGCCTATCGCAGTTCCCTACAAGTACCGAAGTGTCCAGAGCTCTCTGAAGCTGGGTCAGCACGCATCTGTTCCAGAGAAAAAGGGTGTAGGGTGCTCCCTTTTATTCTCCCACCTCTCAGAGAGAGCGTGTTTGCCCCAAGGATGAGTTGGCTTTGCATGTGAGCTGTGTCTGTATGATCACATGATACCTGAACATCCACTCGATGTCAGTTCGGTTCAATGCATCCTTATTGAACAACTACTATGTGCCAAGTACAATACCAGGCACAAGCTACAAGGATGAAAGAGGCAGTCCCTGCCTTTAGGAAACACATGGAGAGGACATTTCGGCCCCATGAGATGGGTGCTGTGGGAGCCCCAGATGGCACGTTAGGGACACACATCTGGGCTGTTCTGCCTGCCTCCGAGAGTGAGATCTCACCCCAGCTCTTCTAGGCCCCAGGAAGCACTCAGTACCTGTCATTTCAAACCATGATATTGAGGAAAATGTTCTTTAAAAAGCCTGCATTTTCAGGAAATAACAGCCCAACCTCCCCTGGGGCAGCTTTTGCCTGTGGAACGCCAACACAGGAAGCTGTTTGTTCAAAAGCTGGTTGCACACAAGCACCTATCATCCCCGGGCACCCTTCCAGTGCTCGTCCCTCCTCCTCTTCACCAGTGAACTCCATCTGCCTGGGCTAGTTGGACTAATCACTGAGCAATAAAGGGTCCAATCTGCACATACTGGCTCTGCTCAGAGCCGCCCAGGACATTCAAAGCGGGGCAGGGTGGGAGAGGAAAATGTTTTTTTCATTATTTTACCTACAAGATTCATTTGCATGTGGGGAAATAGGCCCTTTGCCCTGACTAGGTTAGTTATAGGAGACCACATTTTCCTCATTCATTTTCAATATGTCAACTGGGGAAGGCAATAAAAGTGAGAACGAGTAATGAGTGGTGGTCCTGGGAATGAGAAAGCACACATAGGAAATGGGGTGTACTCCTGTACCTCCTGGACACAGACCGAGCCTCCCTCACTCGCTCTGCAGGGAAGACAGGCTCTGAGGGCCATGGAGCAAGGGTACCCGGCTTCTCCCTCATGCCGCGGGTCCAGTGATGCCTGATCAGCTGGCAATTACTGTACAGTGGTTGGGACTTTGCTCTGATGAAGCAGGAATGGGAGGTTTTCACAGGCTCTTGGCCGCCTCTGAGGTGGCCCTGGGAGACATAGATAACAGTAAGGGGCGCATGAGCCACTCGGTCATTACATATTGCCGTCTGTAGGCACCTGGCGAAGCTGTGGCCCGTATTAACTCATTTGTCTTCTCACTACCTGTGAAGCAGGCAGGTCCACAGTGGGTTTAGGAGAGGAAGGCTGGTTGGCTTCTTAGAGCAGCCGAGAAGTCCAGCCCCTGGTACCAGCCACGGGTGGTTGTGCGGCCCCTGCAAAAGGGGCAAGAAGGCACTGAGGAGGGCGTGTCATCAGGAGAGGGCGCCGGGGTCAGAGGAAAGCTGCGCTACTGCCTCTGTCCTGCTTCAGGTCAGAGCACAAGAAACAGGGCGGCACAAGCAGTCTTTACCATTAGTTCTTTGTGCTCTGATGTAACACCTACCTCCCACAGCTCGTGAAAGAACTGGTTGTGTCTGCTTTGCCCAAGTCCCAGGGGCCTGCTGGGGTCATGGGCCCTGCATGGGCACGGGTTGAAGTAACCAGTTCTTGCTGCAAGAGTTGGGTACCTGGCGCCATCAGGAAGCCCTAGTGGCCACAGCACTGGAAACAAGCTCCATACCCTCACTGGAGGGGGCTTTTTTCAGGCCCGACTGCATACTAGTCATTCAGAGAGCTTTCAGAAAAGGTTACCGTAGGCTTAAGACTGCTGGACACCCACAACTAATTGAAAATGATGATATCTAGTCCCTCAAAATTAAATTAAAGCAAATCAAAACTCAAGGAACATGGGTCGATATAGTAACTCTGGAGAAAGCAGTGAGCAGGACGGGCAAGGGCTCTGCCTCAGAAGGAGAAAGAAACAAAATCATTTTAGGTGATAATTTTGAAGGCTTTATGAAGAAAGTTTAAAAGGTCAACGTCATGGTGATGGACTTCAGCGTATAATTCAAATTGGGAGGTCAGGAAAGGACCTTCTGAAGAGAGACCAGTTGAGCTGAAAACTGGACAAGAGGAGTGAGCTCTGTGGAGAACGGTGGGAAGAGTGCTGTAGGCAGAGGGAACAGCCAGTGCAAAGCCTTGAGGCAGCCAGGCCTGGAATTTCCCAGGAAAGCAAGGAAGCCAGTGTGACTACTAAAGTGGCAGGGAAGGAGGAGGGAGACTTGGGCAGTGGCCAGGTCGTAGGGCCGATGGGCATTGAGCGTGAACTGTACCCTCGGTGTGATGGGAGGCCACAAGCAGACAGAAGCCAAAATCAGGGCGTGATGTGGTCAGGCGGCCGGGTAAGGAGCGGACCATGGGGCCAAAGCGGAGGCTCGTGGAGCCGTGGATAACTACGGCGCTCGCACACTTGGGCCCTCTGCTGGAGCACTTGTCCCTTCACAGGCTTGGGGTCAGGCCGCTCTCACATCTCAGGTCACAAACAGCATTTTGGCAGCTCCTGGGGAAGAGTCACTTCCTTTTTCACAGTTCTGAAGCGAGCTCGTTTGCCACTTGGCAATTCTCTGAATTATGAGGCTTCTAGCTGTGCCTCTTGGCAAGGTGCTCAAGGAAGCTTCTAATGAGGTGAAGAGGGGAGGGGGCTCAGGAATTGAATCTGGCGACGTGTCCAAGGTCACCCACCCAATAAGTGGCGTGAGACTGCGGTCAGCAGTTCTGGGACTTTGAGCAGGACACAACTTCCCAGAGCCTCAGGTTCTTCTTCCAAACTCTACATCATTGTCACATGCACTAAATAGTTTATCACATGCTCAAACTGTGTGGACGTGTAAGACATTACTATTCCTAGCCTCATTCTAAGAGCAGCTCAACTTTTGTCTATCAAAAGCCCCCTTGCCTTGATCAGTTCAACAGCTATGCATTGCCCGGGTCTGTACTAGACACAGATAGAGGTCATGACACATGGAAGTCATAAGTCCAACAGTTCTTGTAGTGGGAGAGGCTGGAGCCAATGCTAGGTGTAGGTAAGAGAATTTGCTAGAAAGGCTCATACCGGCCCAGCAGTTCAGTGCACAGTGGGACCTGGCTGCTGGTCTGGCTTGCCTAAAACCCCCACACCTGGCTTGTGTACCTTGAGGCTCCTGAAGGCAATGGCTCCTCACCTTTTGGAGGGTTACGTGCCTCTACAGAGCGTCTTCCCAGATGATACGTAAACGTGCACAGTTTCAGGGCTTATGGTCACTGTAAACCCTCAGCATAGCCCAGGTTGACATGGGGCTTTATAGGGAAGCCTGGGAACGTGGACGTCCTGACAGGGCTCGGGGAGGGTGGCCCCAGGCCTCCTGGATTTGATGACGTGCCCTCGCAGGATGGGATTTGCATTGAGCATGTGTGCTCAAAGGCATCCTTTCCCCTTTCCCCAATTTCACTTTTGTAAGTGGGTGGTGCTGGTCAGCTTTGCCAGGAGAACACGTCACATTCAGCATCACCATGATGCAGCCTCCAGAGGGTCTGCACCTCAGCAGCTTTCGCCTCTCTCTAGCCCCCGTGGGCTCTGGCCATCCCAGGCTACTCAGCCTCTTGTACACCCAGAATCCTCTGGGTTTCACCATGAGCTCTGCGGGGGCCTGGCCGTAGCACTTTTCAACACCACCTTCCACAAGCCCTCACATCAAAATAAAACCTGGCCATGCTAGACAAAGTTCAAACAAGCGTCCTGGCTGCGCCCTTCTCCTCCTGCCCCTGACTGAGGCAATCTGCTGTAATTCTCCACAGGACCATTTTTCCCCAAATTTCCACCCAAGAGCCCATAGCAACAATGAACCTATGGGGTTTGGGGGTATGGACCAAAGCTGTCCAGAGCCTCCGAGTTGTTGGAAGTCTTCTGTTTTCTATCTGGAAGTTATTTGCTGCTCTGCATGTCTTTCCACAATATTGACAAGTTCACGTAAACACATAAAAAAGGTTTCTGCTGTTTGCCATCAAGTAAAATTTGTTCATGACGCTGTACCATGTATTGCCTGCAGCTTGTCTATGCTTCCACCCAGCACCCTGACTCCCCTGGGGAACAAGCATCTCAACGGTAGGTGTTTCTGGCTTGTGGCTTATCATCATTCAGTTGCCCACTCTGCACATATTGAGGGAGGATGGCACAGAAGTTAAGCTCATGCGTTCTGAGTCAAGTGGACTTGAGTTCTAATCTCTGCTCATGTACTAGCTGTGTGACTTTGGGCAAGTGACTTACCCTCTCTGAGTTTCAGTTGCATTATCTACAGCTATAACAGCATCTTTTACACTAGACCTTTGTGAGAATTAACCGAGATAATGTCTGTAAAGCTTTTAGTACCTTTCAGTACAGTGTCTCTTACAATGCTCTATTGTGTCCAGTATGAGAGCACAAAACGGCATCTCCTATGGAATCATTCACATGGAGTTAACTGAGGTATTAATAAAAATGTTAAGTAGGGAATTGTAAACAATGATACAGATACTAAACTTATGTCACGTAGAACACAAAGATGCACACTGATTGGCCTGTCTTTTGATGTAGGGTCAAGGCCCTGGTCTGATGCCTTATCTTTCTGATTCCAACTTCATATCCTTTTCCTTACGTGAATCGCAAGCGTGATACGCAGGCTATATTCTCCAGTCCTGGTTCTAAAAAGGGAGCAGAGAGTTATAGGCATTCAAGAAGCAAAGTGCAGAATCCTTTGCATACTTGGATGTTCTCCCAATCATGTGCACTTGTCTTGCCCACGCTTATTTCAATACCATTGTTTTCTATAGACTCGCCTTTCTTGTATCTTTTCAACAACAAACCTCTTCATTTTCACATTCATGTTTCATGCATTTGTCAGTCCTGAAAGAAATAATGTGACTATGAGAGCAAGCACATCTGGCCAGAATGGGTCTGGGAAGAATCCTTGTGGCTCTGGGTGAAGAAGAGCACCTCCACCAGAGGGAGCAGAAGGTTAGAGTTTTATCCTAGAGTTTTATCCCAGAGGTTTATCCCAGCTTGAGGTCCCCAGCCCAGTCTGCCTCCTTTGCCACCCACCCCAGTCCTTACATAGCGAGGGCCTGGGACTGACAGTGCTGCGTAAACTCCACGTTTGCTCCCTGCAAACAGTCACCCCTTGGCCACCCTCAGGAGGCCTGGTCCATCCTCAAGAAGAAAGCCGAGACAAGAGGCCCCGCAGACAGAAGCGGCCAGGGCCCTGATGGGCGGAGAATGTGGGGTCCCAAGCACACTAAGCAGGGTCTAAAACCCTGCTTATTTCTGTCGATGGCTGACTAGCAGATATTTCAGGCTTTGGAGCCATGTGGTCTCTGTCACAATACTGAATCCTGCCGAGGTAGACACTAAGTTAAGGAAAGGACATGGCTGCCTTCCAATGAAACTTTACCTATGGACGCAGAAATTGAATCTTATGTAATTTACACATGTCATTCTTCTTCAGATTTTTTTCAACCATTTATAAATATAAAAACCATTCTGAGCTCATGAGTTGTATGAGAACAGGTGACAGGTGTACTTGGCCCAAGGTCTGGAAGGTGAGGCAGAGACTCTGGACTGACACACCCACTGGGTCCCAGACCTCTTCCCTGTGGGGTAAGAAGTGGGGCCCTTAGGGATACAGGGCCAGGAGCAGGAGCCCTCTTCCCTGAGTGTCAGGCTGGTGCTAAAACACCCGCCAGGCATGAACAGTCTCACCATTCCGCACAGGTTAACGAGGGAAGCGTCTGCAGTCTGCAGAGTCATGTTGATTGAGATTCTGGACCAGGCCTGTTCAGTAGCACCTTCCTGAGTCCTCATGCCCTCACTCATCCACTCACCTTTGCCCTCTCTGACCTGCTACTATCAATACTCCAGGCCTCCTCGGGGATGGGAAATGTGTGGAGGGTCTCACTCTCTCTGATAAATACAGCCACGTTTTACTAACTACCCGACTCCTAGAAACACACTCTGGGCCCACAGTGCAGTGGGACTCTCACCCTCACCCTCCACCTCCTCACAGGGAACGCAGCCAACCAGGAGTCATCACCACAGCCCACGCAATCCTGAGGGCTTCGGGGGCCGTCGTGTATTCCCTTCTTCCTTTTGGGGTCATGCAGCTGACGGCTGTCTAAGGAAAGGGCATTACTTTTCATTTCAGTTCAGTGGCTGGATTTAGGCCCTTGTCTCAAACTCTGGTTGACGTGGTTGCTGGATAATCTATTTTCCGTTTGCTCGCTTACAAGTGATTTTCTAAGGCTCTTGTGGAAATCATTGTTAGTCATCCCTATATTTAGCCTCGAGCTGAATCAATTTGGATGGCTTCAAAACAGAGAGAGAGAGAGAGAGAGAGAGAGAGAGAGAGAGAGAGAGAGAGAGAGAGAGAGAGAGAGAAAGGACTATTTTGATAAGGATGCACTTTTCCACAATTTTCCCTTTTAAAAAATAGCACTGTATACTCCAGAGGTAGGTGTGATTTTTGATAATAGATGTACTCAGATAAAATGATTTAAAATCGCATTTTATGTCTAGTTGACCTTGCAGTGACGGGCTGCTTCCCCCACAGTTTAACTCAAATTACCATGGGAACAGCCTGCATCCTCAGAGAATATCTTCAGGAACAACGCGTCTGGCAGACCAGAGCTTCTGGCGCAGCACTGCCTTCCCCCAGGACTGAGCCCATCCATTCAGTTCCTCATGCAGGACGGTCCCTGGCCCGCCAGGACAGCCTCGTGTTGCTAAGGGCCAGGGCACTTTGGAGGTCCCTGGGTAGTTTGCGGATGAGAGAAGTCATTTGGTGCATGATCCTTAGGTCAGCGTTTCCAGCGCTAACTGAGCTCCAAGCAGACTGGTATCACATGACTCTCGTCCTTGTCTTCTTTTTGCACTTTAGAGTTCAAGTGAGTCCCGCTTGTTCAAAATGGACAAGTCCTTCCTCCTGCCTCCCACCCCAGCCTTTACCCCTCTTCTCCTCCTCCCCATAGCACTTACCACCAGAGCCCTACCCCTCAGGAAGCTGCCCCAGAAGGTCAGAGGCTATCGAGGCCCAGCCGTGCCCCTAGCATTCCCCTATGACAAGGACTTACCATCTGAGGCCTCACTGCCACCCACAGCCCTTCTACCATGCAGGTTCTATACAAGATGCTCCTAGAGGAGAAAGAATGTCTGGGGGATGTGGACCCGGCTTCTGTCATTTGTAGAGGCTCCCCGGGGGATTTGCATGTGCAGCCCAGAATGACAGCTGCCATGTTAGATGCAAAGATAAATGACCGTGTACCCAGAACTCCCACCCCAAACATGCAGCGAGCTCCAAACCTGTGGTCCGCCCTGCTCACTATCTCAGCAGATGCCCATGAACAAGGCACTGCCGTGGGCCTTCCTGTTTTCACCTCCCATCCCTCTGTAGACTGTGAAGCCTGCAGGGCAGGGGCAGAGTTTTTCTTGTTCATGCAGCACGACACCCACCACTGGGTAAGGCCTCAGTGTTTTCCATCAGTGCAAATCGATGAGTGAAGGACATAGCTCTCATTCTAAGAAATCACATCTAGTCACCTTGAAACATTTTATCTCGGCCAGAGTCAGACCTAGGGCTTCTAGTCCCCAACCCAGCAGGCCCACTGGCTGGAAGAGGGCCTGCTTCCTCTTGGACCGTAATGTATGAAGGAGCCGGCTAGGTGGAGCTCTGTTCGGGTGCCAAGTCCTTGGCTGGAGTCGTTGGTCACCATGGTTGCTTCTTGGCTTGACAACTTGATAATCAGAGTTCCTCAAGGGGGTGATGACCGAGACTCTCAGAGTTGCTTGTACCCTCTCCTAGTCTCAAAGGCATGAGGCATTTCCTCTCTCACCTATTATGTTCCTGTGATGTCTTCTTTCCCTGTTAGGTTCCTGGAATTCCACCCACTGGAATTACCAGGGAAGCTCTGAGATGTCCCAATGCCCAGGCTACTGCATTGTGTTTACATCAGAGTCTCTGGGGTGGGGCTCAAGCACTCACAGCTATTCCAGTTTTCCAGGTAATTCCAAGGAGCAGCCAAAGCTGAGAACCACTGGGCTAGGGTTTGGGCTGAGACCCAACATGGGCATGTTTTAAAACCTCCCCAAAGGGATTTAACAGCCAGCTAAATTGTCAGACTGGCCACAGATGAGGGTGCCTGTGTCCTGTTGGTTTCTAAGTAATAATAACATCAAACATTTATCAAGCATTTACAATGAGCCAATCACTGTGTACCCGGATGAGGAAATAATTATAATACTAATGCTTATTTAGCACTGGGTATGTTCCAAGCACTGTGCTGAGCACTTTACCTTTAGTAATTTATTATATTTATAGATGAGGCAAACTGAGGCACAGAACGGTTAAGTAATTTGCCTGGGGTCAAAGGTTGGGAGGTGAAGGATTTGGGATACTCTCCCAGGTAACCTGGCTCCAGGGCCTGAGGACTTCACATACAGCAGCCTGAGTAGAAGATGGGGGACCAAGAGTTTACATAAATGAGGGACTAAGAGGGAGGGCCTCAGCGCTGACGTGAGATCCGAAGGACGTGTGCTGCCCACTTCACTTCCTCAGGGGAGGAGCCAGACCTGGGCTCAGAGCCTTGGGGCGGCAGTGGGAGGAGGGCTGTGTGGTGGGCCCTGCAAAGGGGAGCTGTTGGGAGCCGCAGTTCTACCATCGCAGGAGGCATGGGAGGAGCATGCTATGGTGCGCCTTTCTCTCTCCACTGCCCCTGATTTCTGAGTCATGTTGTTTAGCACAAATATACACATACGGATAAGTGAGCTACGAGGCCTCCTCAGAGTAGGAGAAACAGGCGTGCTTTCTATTCTCCCCACCTGATGACTCGGAAAACCTAAGGATTTAGGGCAAACAAGAACTGTTTGGCTGAACACTCAATCTTTTTTGCCTCCTGGGTCAAGTGACTGCCCAGGCTGATACCATGCAGGAGAGGTCTGAGGGCAAACAGCTGTGGCTATTAGGCTGAGCACCATAACCATGTGTTTCTGCCTGCCTAGCATCTATTTCCCCCACTATGGAAAACAGCCCCCAACCCCATTTGGGCCATGAGGCTCAGATGTGTCCCCTACCCACCTCCCTGACCCCAGGGAAGCGAGAACTTGACCTAAATGTGGCGACAAGAGTTGTTTGGGTTGAGCATGGCTCCCAAGCCAGGCCAATAATTATAAAACAGACGTGTTCTTCCTGTTGGCATAGCTGAGGACTAAGATGGAAACTTGGAATACTGGCAGTGAACTTGGCCCCACAAGTAAGGGCCAGCCTGTTTCCCCACTAAACAGCGAGGATGAGGTCCTAAGGACAGTGCATCTGGACCCAGCTTTGTCTGAGTCCACTGCGTGTCACTTCTTGCTCAGCCAGTTTGAGTTGGGTTCCTGACAAGGAACTGAAAATGTTCTCATCCAGGCATTAATCCCAGCATTACTTTGTACTAGTTATTTAATAGCTCTAAACCTCAGATTTTTCATCCATAAAATGAGAGCAGTACCATCTACCTCAGAAGGTTGCTGAAAGAATTAAGTAAGATGACATATGTAAAGGTCTGGCAAATAGTAGGTCCATGATAAATGTTAACTCCCTTCCCCTGGTTCCAAATGCAAAACCAAAATCTAGATCTAACTGACAAAACATGAGGCATGAATTAAGAGAAGACAAAAAAGCATAACAACGTGAACCTTGCCTCAGGAAACAGAATATAACTTGGCCCGAAAAGTTCAGTCAATATGAATTAGATCCCAGTTAGACAATTAGCCAAGTTTTAAAGCTATCCTAAGTTCCCACAACTTAAATTTGTAGGTAGGATGCACTTAACCTGTAAAGTTATCCACTCTTTTAAGCAGGGACTCCAATGAACGTTGCCTGCAGGCTAAGGAAGTGGGAGGAAGAAGAAGGGGGGAGGAGTGAAGGAAGACAGCCCCCCCCACCACCCATCTTCATTCAACTGATTTCATTGTTTCATTTCAGTCCTTTTCATGCAGGGTTGTTTTGTTGTTATTGTTTCTATTTGAGTCGTTTTTCTTTCATTCAAGAGAATTTCCTTTTCTGTCTTTCTAGAGGTTTGTACAGATATCAAGAAAAAAACTCATCAACTCTAGCTAATAAAAATGTCAATTTTGAATGCAATATTTTGAATTCATAGAAAGTTTGAACTGGGCTTAACTGAAGATTTATGTTTCAGTCATCGGGAAGGAGCTTAAAAAGCAAATCAATAAAGACTGAAAAGTTGCCTCAGTTGTCCTACATAAGCAATCAATTACACCACCAATTATCAGTGATTTGTTGAGCACTTATTTATGCCCACTGTGGAGACAGCCAGGAGTGCAGTTTCCAGGCTCTTGGCCTCACATGGAAAGGTGCTGGCTTGAGTAGTAAATGTCTATCAACTGCGATTGGATGGCCATCAGCTATGGCTAGTTGGCCGTCAGCTGAACCAGTGAGCCACTGGCCACTAATATAACTGCCGTGGCTACGCTAGCAGCGGATTGCGGATTGTGGATTGCAGAGGCAGATTGCAGTTAGCAAGTGAGTTTGGTTGGCACAGAAGCGGATGACAGGTTGCGGATTGTGTGGCTCCTGCTTCCTGTGTCTCCAACCCAGCCGCCAGCGAGACTATAGTGGTGTGACTCCCCTACTTATGTCTCCGTGGGTGTTCCTTTTTGGCCTCACCATGTCCTGCGTTCTTATGTGGGCAGAGGGAGCTGAGACCCTGCCTGACAGTCTGCATGACACCCACACTATCCTGGAAAATGTGAAGCAAATGCAGCATAAGGCGCTTAAAATATGGATGGGCAAGGGAGACAAAAAGATCTGCCTTCCCCAACTTAAAACCATGAACACAGAGGTGTTCCATAAAATGAGAGCAATACCTCCTATCTCACATGACTGCTAAAAGAATAAGTAAGATGACTTATATAGAGTTCTGAAATGGATGGCTGGTTGATTCCAGTAGGATTTCACGGATAAGCAAAAAGAGATGCTGATGAAATGCGAAGGTCAAAAACAATGCTTGCCAGGTGGGGAAACTTGTTCGTGAAAAGACCAAAGCCCAACAAGGAGAGCCCTCACGGGCTGAGACTGGTTACACCCTCGGCCTCCGGGTACACAGCTCTGGTGTTTTAAGCTGAATTGCTTCCACCGCACTCTCTCCTGGTAGGTAGGTAGCACCTTAGCCGCAGGCAGCCTGCAACATTCACGGTATTTCACCCACTTCAGAAGTGCATGCTCTTACCTAGAGCTTCCTTAATTACAGAACAGAGAATAAGGGGGCCGGTAATTCATAACTTCATTGCTGACTTACATTTTAGTGAGATAAGGGGAATAAATAGCATAGCTAGAGGAAGGAAAGGTAATTATAGAACTGCATAGTGATTCAGAGATATTAATAACACCTGGGACTCACCAAATGCTGTTGCCTCAAAATGCTTTATAAGCAAAACAACTCAGGCTTGTCATGGGCGTGGAAAGAGACAGAGTAGCATTTGTTAGTTACCAACCCCCGGTTCACTGTCTGACTGGGGTTGGCTCACATTTACTGGGCCCATCTCTACTGTACCAGGCACAGTGCTGAGCTTGATCATTTGATCATCGTAAATCCCCCCAAAGGTGAGTGTTTCTCCTCTTTTTATAGGTAAGAAAATAAGGGTGTGGATGTAAGATCAATTAGTTGGTAAGTGGCGGCTGACCAGACCCAAAGCCCACCTGGTACACTTTGCTATTCAAAGTTTCCAAAAGACTGAAGTGTCATACAGGACACAGCAGGGCTGAGAACAGGGAGGTCCCACTGCCTGAACTGCCATGCTCTGATCTGATGTGAAATGCGATAGAGATTTGAAAATGGAGATAGAAATCAGGGCTCTGCTCGGGATTCTGACACTTATTGCCTGAGTGACCTTGATTTGGCAAAGACACATGAGTTTATAAGCCTCTTCACTCCCATCTGTAAAATGGGGACTAATGGAGGCTTCCTGTTCAAACCATGATGCAATATTGGGAATCACACTTATCTCCTCAACATAAGCAACTAAAAAAAAACTGAAAAGAAAAAAAAAATGGAAACAATTGTTTCCAGCCATTGGATGACAGTACAGGGCTATGACCCTTGAGAGAAGAAGGAACATGGAATAACATCACATTTATGCCAGTTCTCCGCCTGAGAATACTTTCTAAATTATGGCATGGAAGTGGAACTGGAATAGAGAGCAGTGTTCCCATTGGGTAGAGGAAATAGATTAGAATTTGTGCTGATGAAGCAGCTGGAATTTGGGAGGCAGGATACCAAAGAAGGAGAAGCTATGCAGGGAGGGAAAGTCCCAGAAAACTACATAATGGTCGTCTTGAGTCTGTGAACTCACATGGTATACTAGACGATACATGCACAGCTGAGACCCCACAAGGCCTTGCAGAGAACAACTACCCGGAGCTGAGAGGTGAAAGGAGATTACAGACACAGTGTCACAGTGCTGGGAAATGTTGGAGCTCCAACTTGCCAGAGAAGAGAAGCTTTACGAACTTCCTAGGCACTCAGTTAAGACCCCAGAAAAGCCATGCCCTAAGTTATGGGCTACTCTTTTTTATCCTACCCACTCTTAGCCTTTTCTATCAAAGCCTAAAACCAAGCTGTGCTGTCAGTAAATTAAATGCCCAACCCCGCAAATGCAACACTCTTTAAAGGAAGAAAATGTAAGTCAGGCTCTCAACAATAATGCATTCACAATGTGCAGCATACACTAAAAAAATCACTGGGCAAATGAAGAAGCTAGGAAATATGACCTAATGCTAGGAGGAAAAATAGTTAATAGAAACAGACACAGAGATGACACAATGAAATGAGCAGACAAGAAATTTTAAACAACTGTTACATATTTGTTAAAGGATGTATAAGGAAAATATGGATAAAATAAGCAAATATGTGGGACTTCCTACAGAGAACTACACATACTTTTCTAGCATGTTTGTACTGTAGTCTGAGAAGGGGAGGCAAAAGATATTAGAGCCAAAAAAAAATTGAAAATATAATGGCAGAAGTTTTTCCAAATCTCACAATATATATCTACTCCACAAGTTTAAACCCAACATGCTCAGCAAATCCTGAATATTATAAACAAAAAGAAGACTACATTTTTGGGTAAGTTAGTAAAATTCCTGAACACAATGATAGAAAAATTTTTAATTGGGCAGAGAAAAAAAACCACACTGATACAGACAAAAATAAGATTGACTGCAAATGGAATTGCATCTTTAAAATACTGAAGAAATTAATTTTTGTATATGGTGTGGGGTAGGAATCAAGGTTCTTTTATTTTCTGTATGAATATCCAATTTTAGCACCATTTATTGAAAAAATTTCTTTCCCCATTGAGTTGCTTTAGTTCTTTTGCTAAAAATTACTTGACCATATAAGTATCTGTCTACATCTGACAATATTTTGTTTCATTAATCTATTTGTCAATTTGTGTGTAAATATCATACATTTATGATTTAATAGCTTTGTAGTGTGTCTTGAAATGAAGTAATATACAAAGTGGATTGCAGATCTAAATGTAAATGCTAAAACTACAAAACTTCTGGAATAAAACATGAAAGAATATCATCATGGGAGGCAAAGATATTTTTAAATTGAATTTTCATCAAATCAAATAGTTTTCCTAGGGACCAGCCCGGTGGCTCTGGCGGTTGGCTGCCGGTTTGATTTCTACATGGGCTAGTGGGCTCTCAACCACAAGGTTGCCAGTTCGATTCCTCGAGTCCCCCAAGGGATGGTGGGCAGCACCCGCTGCAACTAAGATTGAACACGGCACCTTGAGCTGAGCTGCTGCTGAGCTCCCAGATGGCTCAGTTGGTTGGAGCGGGTCCTCTCAACCACAAGGTTGCAGGTTCTACTCCTCTAAGGGATGGTGGGCTGCGCCCCCTGCAACTAGCAACAGCAACTGGACCTGGAGCTGAGCTGCGCCCTCCACAACTAAGACTCAAAGGACAACAACTTGAAGCTGAATGGCACCTTCCACAAAAAAACAAAACAAAAACTAAGATTGAAAGGACAACAACTTGACTTTGAATAAAGGCCTGGAAGTACACACTGTTCCCCAATAAAGTCCTGTTTCCCTTCCCCAATAAAAAAATCTTTAAAAAAAAATAAAAAGCTTTCCTAAAAATGTATTGTAGACTGGGGAAAACATTCCCAATGCATATATCTGACAAAGGCACTGTATCTAGTATTTATTTTAAAACTCTCATAAGTCAATATTTTTTAAAAATAGTGAGATACTAATATTACCCACCATAATGTCTATAATTTAAGAAGTCTGACAATACCAACGTTGATAATATGGTGAAAGTGTGGAGCAATTGTGAGAATTTGGAGCAACAAGAACTTTCTTACATAAGTTTGTAGAATGATGAGCATACTTTGGGAAACTCTTTGACAGTTTTTTATAAAAATTAAACATGTATCCCTTAAGATGCAGCAAATTGCATTCCTAGTTATACCAAAAGAAATAAAAAAACACATGTCCACAAAAAAGACCTGCACAGAACGTTATAACAGTTTTATTCATTATAGCCTAAAACTAGAAGCAATTGAAATGTCCATCAGAAGGGTAAACAAATCGTAGTAGATTCATACAAAGAAATACAACTCAGCAACAAAAAGAACTACTAATACAGCTAACTACATGCATGAATCTCAGAAATGTTATGCTGAACAAAAGAAGCCAGACACAAAAGGCTACTCCCTGTATGTTTGCATTTGTAGGAAGTACCAGAATAGGCAAAACCTGTCTATGAAAATAAATGATGCTTCTTGTAAATGGGAGAGAGCAGGCCAGTGCAAAGAGAAACCCAAGGCTACTTTCTGGAGCAATGTAAGTGTTCCCTAACTTAATTAGGAGTACATAATAGTGAGTTATACAATTGTATGCGTTTGTCAAAAGTCACCTAACTGTGCACTTAAGATGTGTACATTTCACAGGAGGCAAAATTAATTCAAGTAATGCAAGTTAATTAAATAAAATAAAACACTAAGTAATTCTTTCCCTGTCTATCTCACGAGAGTGCATGTGAACACACTTTGTAGTTATTAAGTGCATCTTTCTGTGTAGCAATTTTGGTGTCTACAAAGAAGTTAATGCTTTCAGAGGATTCTGGAACCATTTATAGCAATGCAGCATTTAGAGTTGTTGCAGCTTTTTGAGACCCTTTAACCAATTACTTCTGGTAGAAGGTAGAACAGCTCAAGAGTGATTGTATGCAGAGGTGGCCATTTTGATGTCACTTCTCGAAGCAAATGCCATCTTACCTTGCCAGGTTGGTGACTCTGGTTCCCACATCACCACCCAACCCCTACCCCATCTTATTTGGCAAGTCTGGGGAGATAAATCACAAGAGCCTTCTGATTTGGGGGGAAAATCACTTCATTTCATTGGAACTTTCACTGGGAAGGAGTGAACCCGAGGGTGCCTGGATTATGTGGTACCCACCCTCCAATCAGGGAGCTGATACGTGCTGCTTGAGTTCCTCTCAGTGCCTGAGGGCCAACTCCTTTGCTCAGTGAGCATTTTGTGGCCTCCTCTTTCTATACCCTCGCTCCCAATAAGTTGTATTGAAATTAATCTCAGGCTACCCTCTCTCTTCATATGTTATCATTGGGCCGTGGTGAAGTAAGAAGAGTAGAAACACATAAATGACTGTGATTTGGGGTGAGAGTGAGCCTAACAGATGTTAAAGTTCAAGGGTTTGAACATGCATTCCTAAATGTACCCACTGTTTCTCTATTCCCAATGTCCCTCCCCCAAACTCCACTTAGACACACTGGCACAGGAAATGCGTATGGGGTGCTTCCTGTGTGCTGAATTTGACAGCATTTTAGTTCACTGTCTTAAAGAGAATGAAATTTAGTTCTTTCGTCTCCTGTTTTTCTTTCGTCTAGGTTGATCAGCTGTTGTTGGTAGTTAGAAGAACTTAGTATGCAATCTTCAAGGAGATCACCATTTGTTGTGCAATATCTGGGGTGAGTATGCTCTCTTCTTGAAATTCTTTTTTAAAATGCAAATGTTCTTTGCCAACTCCTGTGACCCAGTGCAAAAATCAACCAGTGCTAAGGGGGAGGAGCGGGGGGGCGGGTGTCAAGGGAGGCTGCCCCTGCCCTGAGCCCCCTCCCCTGAACCCAGGCACACTATTAAATTCCCTTTGAGCCCCTTTCATAGCTGAGCTCTTGGGATGAAGCTAAGTCCATTGAACTGTGCCCCGAGGGATAGATTTCCAGGACTGACATGTGGCAGCTTGCTTGGCCACCTTGGCTGTTGGCATTTCCACCAGCCTTTGGTGAAGTGGGTAAAGAACATAGCATGGTACTTTTGCCACCACTCTTGTCCAAGCCTGGAGGCCTGTTTGGCTGCGATTCAGCTCTTGAGCTGGCAGCAGTGGCATGGAGTGGGGTGGGGGGTGGGGGAAGTGCAAAGGGGCGGGGGGACAGTTCTGCATTCATTCCCAGCTCTGCCATTACTGCACAGACGAGCTACGGAAGTGCTTAGCTTTATTTTTCTGATTTGTAAAAGGAGGGGCAAGTCTATATACTTTAAAGGATTTGTTGTGAAGATGCAGTGACATAAGCAATACCTAGTACAGGATTTCTCAAACTTTTTTGACCACAACCCATACATTTTTAAGCATATTTAGGAAGCATCATAAATATATATATTTGAAACAAATACACTGTGTGTATTGCACTGTGACTTCTTCCCTTTCTCTTCTTTGCCACAGTAAAGGAAGAACTCAGTTTTTTCCTTCCTATGGAGGGAAAAAAGCAGTTCTTCCCTACTATATGTTTCTTCCCTGTGTGTCTCCTGCATGTTTCTTTCACTACTCACACAAAACACTTCACTTCTGGCACCAAATATGTGGAGGTTTTTCCCCCGCACCAAACAATTCTCTGTGACACCAGTGGCGTGTTCTACAATTTAGCCAAATTCATACACTATCTACCCAGAGAGAGCATCAGATCCCACAGGTTAAGCGCTCCGTCCTATAAGACTGCCGCCCCCCAAAACACACACACCTCAGATGCCTGTCGCAAGCTCAGGTTATCACCTGTGCTTCTGACTAAGCGGATATAAATCGGACATTCCCACGACCCTCTCCTTGGGTTTGATTAATTTGCTAGAGTGGCTCATAGAACTCAGGGAAACACTACCTTCCATTTACCAGTTTGTTGAAGGACACGATAAAGGACACAGATGAACAGCCAGATGAAGAGATACGTGGGATGAGGTCTGGGAGGGTCCCAAGTGCAGGAGCCTCTGTCCCTATGGAGTTGGGGTACGTCACCCTCCAGATGTGGATGTATTTGCCCACTTGGAAGCTCTCTGAGCCCCATACTATTTGGATTTTATATAGCTTCCTCGTGGAAGCATGATTAATTATTAAGTCCATTTTCAGGGCCTCCTCTCTTCTCTCTGGAGGTGGGGGTGGGGTCAGGCTGAAAATTCCAAGTTTCTAATCAGGGTAGATCTTTCTGGTGATCATTCCCCATCTAGAAGCCATCCAGAGTCACCTCAATAGAACAAAAGGTACTCCTGGTGTTCTTATCATGTAGGAAATTGCAAGGGTCTCAGGAGCTCTGTGCCAGGGACCAGGGACAGAGACCCATATATATATATTTTTTTTCTATTATCTCACAGCTACACATTTTTATTTCGTTCTATTTTATTTTGTTAGATGAGGGTCTGTGTTCATTTTGCCACTCATCGATGGGTTAAGACCCACCATGTGGAAACCCACCCAGTTCCTGCCCCGCTTGCTCCATAGCCCCAGGGGCTCCCAGACAGGGAGCGCTGGGAGAACAGGCTCTTTGCAGTCAGGTCAGCAGTGCAACCCTCAGTCACCCACCTCAGGCTCGTCTTCCACTCATCCCAAAGGGCCAGTGACTTAGTCTCCTAGGGCAGCCATGAAAAAACAAAAAACAAAAAACACCACAGAAATCTACTCTCTCACAGTTCAGGCCAAAAGTCCATCAAGGGGGTGTCCACAGGCCTGTTCCTTCTTGGGGGCCCAGACCAGCAATCTGCTTCATGCCTCCCTCCTAGCATTGGGCAG
Source organism: Rhinolophus hipposideros (assembly GCF_964194185.1). Classification (NCBI taxonomy): domain Eukaryota; kingdom Metazoa; phylum Chordata; class Mammalia; order Chiroptera; family Rhinolophidae; genus Rhinolophus; species Rhinolophus hipposideros. The sequence goes on along the minus strand of NC_138058.1, from coordinate 10,098,070 downwards.
CTGCTGGCGACCCTTGCTGCTCCTTGGTTCTCAAGTTCACCACAAGCTGCTCTCCCTATGAATCTGCACACCATCTGCCCTCTGCGTGTGTCTGTCTCTGTGTCTCTTCTCTTCTTACAAGGACACTGGTCATATCACCATTGGCCCTGGTGATCTCAAAAGTGGGAGGCAAAGTCCCTTCAAGGTGAGATTCACTCCCCAGGAAATGCTGCAAAGTAGACTTATGCTGGAGCAGCAAGCTGGGGGACCAGCTGCAGGACAATGAGAGACAGACTGGAGGGGTCCCCACAGGGGACAAGATGCAGACGGATGGGGGCAGGGGTAGGGGGAATGCAGGATTCCAGCAAGACAGTCCCACCTGCCAAACAGACCACACACTCCCCCACTAATTTTAACAAAGAGCAGAAGCCCATATTTTCAGGAGAGACAAATGAGCAGAATGGAACTGCAGGAACGGAGCTCTCTAAACTATGATTTACTCACCTATAATTCACGAGCAACCAAGTGCAAGGGAGGTGGCTAAGAGCTCAGAGTCACGGTTGAAGAATTTATGGGAGTGGTTGTAAGACTGTCTTGGGATGCAAACCCATTTATTTCCCAGTTTGTAAATCAAAAACATTCTGGGTCAGGTAGGAGAGCTAAATCTGAGGCTAAGACCTGCTGTGCGTAAATCAAAACCAAATTCACTGTCAGAAATTTAGGAGCTCAAGGGGAAGTTCAGTTTATTTCCTATTTCCTCCACATACCAAGTCCAACTTATCCTTCCAGCCTCCCCGCCAACAGCCCTGCCTCCAGGAGGCCTGCCCAGTCCCCTGGAATGGAAGGCGGTCCCCTACCATAGAATCCACAACATTCACCTCTTTGTCACAACCCTTACCATACATGTAGTTATGTATTTGATGTCAGTGTTCCCCATCTGGCTTTCTGGCCACTTTCTATGAGAGCAGAGACTGTTCACTTCTGAGTCTCTAGTGCCCTGACACGGGCCATGGCACGTAGTAGGTGCTCAACACATGACTGCTGAATTGACTTCAGCTACTCAGAAAAGCTCACTTTCACTGGGCACATGCTATATGCCCATCACGGTACTAAGTACTTTTCATATCCCCATTTCACAGATGGGTAGTGTGAGGCACAGAAAAGTCCAGTAATTTGTCTGCAGTCACATGACTGGAAAGTAGAAGAGGTGTAAGGAGGATGTGAATCCACTTATTCTGACAGCAGAGGGCAAATGTGGGACTGTGACACTGAACAGTCTCCTGGGACCTGGGCTCACTAGAATCCTAGACCCTCCACTTCTCCACAAAAGGAGGCCTGTCCACTAAGAGGGGCACACCCGCCAGCAGCCTGTCCAGACTCAGAGCCCGTTGGGTCTGGGAGACAATGTCCTTTTGAGTAAAGAACACCGTACTTGTTGTTACAGGATCTGAATTTGGCCTGGCTCCCCCACCAGCTGCCATTGTGGCCTCAGGCCAGCTACTCACTTTCTCGGGCTTCAGGGTCTTTGTCTTCCACGCAGGACCAACCCCTTCTCAGGGGATTCTTCAGAACACCCACACCACGTCTGCACTTAAGCTCTGCCACTCCACATCGCAGCGCCGTGACTCTGAAACCAGGCAAATGACATTTTGAGCTTCTGCCCCATTAATACAACGGGGAGAGTGACCGTCATGCCCTCGCGTGTTTACAGCAAGGACGTGCAGGCCCTGACAGGGTAAGGTGGGCGGTTCAGAGTCCCAGAGCAAGCCTGTGGTGGAGCCAGGGCTGGACCTGTGTGAGAACTGGAGAACGGGAGGACGGGAGCCGAAGAGGAAGCTGGCTGCTGTCGTCACTGGATGGACACGCACCCTCATACCCTCCTTAGAGCCCGGCTCCATCTGCTGTCACCGTTCTCTTTCCGCCCTGTGGCTATGTTGCCTGTCCCTGCACACACAGTCCAGGCCCTCCCACCCAGGGACAGTCGTCAATATTTTCTTTCCAATGGACTACTGGCCAACACATTGCTTGTGAGAGCTGTCTGTCTTTCTTCCTCCCTCCTTGTGCTCCCTCCTTGTGGTCACAGGATGACATGTGACCCTCAGCAAAGTCACAACCTGCTCCGACTCCCCGATCCAGGCTCTGTCCTGGGCTTTCCCTCATACCCAAATCGTCAGCAGCGTTGGGTGACCACTCCTTCTTGCAACTCCAGCTTCCTTGCTCCCCCAGGGCACCTCACTTCTGCTTCTCTTTTTCCTACCTGCTTTTTCTTCTTCCTCCGACTGATCTGCAAATGATTTTAACCCTCCCAGGATTCCACAGAGAGCCTCTGGTCTCCTTTCTCTACAATGCCTACCTGCTTCCGCCCTCTTGCAGCTTGAAAGCACACTCAGAATCTCCATTCTCAAATGCAGCTGAGCTCCAGACACCAGGTCTCTAACTGCCCACTAGACAATTGTCCCTGGAGCCTGGAAACCCTTCAGATACCTTAAACTCAATCTCTTCAAAATGGAACTGTCTTATCTGTCCCTCCAGTGAATTCTTGTGGAATATTGTGAGCTCACGCCTTCCTCTCGTCGATCTCTAAACAAGTGTGCAGTTTGGGCCTATAGAGGCAGGAAATCACCAACACTGAGTTTTAATCCCAAGTCAGTTGAGTCGCAATGCAGATCAGCCAAATAGAGATGAGAATTCGAACCAGAAAATAATTTTTATGGAAAAAAATTTACCATGGCTGCAGGCTTTTAAACTCTTCTTCTTTTTTTTTTTCCCCTCCCTTTAGGTTATTTACTATTAAGTATCACCCTGGTCATGAAACCCATGCACGACGTGGTGAACTGTCTCCATCGCATGCCAGTTCTGTGTTGTACAACTCTCTTCCTCCACGTGCATCAACAACTTGCCCATCCCAACCCTTTCAGCTCATTGCCGCTCTCTGTCTGACACTGTTTATGGACAGCACCTCAGAGCACCCAGTTATTTCAGTGTGTAGTTTACAGACCCGGGTGTCAGTCACAGACAGATTATAGGTCAGCCTTCCCGACAGGTGACATTTCTGTTCTGTATCTTTGCGCAGGAAGGAACGGTTTGGATTTTGATCTCGTTTTCTTGTGGTGTCAGAGAAGGAAGGAGGGTAGAAAAATATCCAGGTGCCTCCAGCTGGAACCATGGTAACAACAAAGGAAATTCATTTTCTCACCCTACTTGGTGCTTGATTTGTGTACTCACAGAGAGACAGACACACGGTGGAATATAAAAACGAGAGCCCGCAAAAGGATTTTAAAATGGTGTTTGCATTCCTTTTTAAGTTCAGTGCTGATGTCACAGCAGGAAGGCAAAATCATGAAAGTACCCAATGTAGTTTAGAAATAGTAGGGCTGCAGCAAAGAGAAAGAAGGAGGTGTAGGGTAGGGGAGGAAAAGACGCTGAGTGGGCGTGCGTGGGGAGATAAGGCGTGCCTGCTCAGCAAGGCAGTCTCGGCAGCCCCTCTGTGTGTGCGTCCCTGAACACCTTCTCTTTTCTTTCAGAGACAGAAAATTCTCTTTTGGAGAACTATAAACCCTATGGCTATGAAGAGCAAGAATGGAGGCAGAACAGAATTCTTTCCAGTTGTCAGGCCTTCGAGGTCCTTCACTTGATGTCCTTGTGACTCTTTTCCTTTTTTGTGAAATAGGGTTTGTAAGGGAACCAAAAATCTTTTTAACCCTCTATAACAGTTTTTCCATACGTGTCACCTCTGTGGTGACTACAGTCTCCACGGCCCTTGAATCTGTGAAGGAATCCAGGGCCGGACCCACAGCTGGTACCTGGAGAACTGCTGGAGCACAGCCAGCGTGCTGCCTGCCATGCAGAATGAAAGGCGGTTTGCCAAATTCATGAACTGCTTGAAGGTGTCAACACACAATAATTGCTATTCTGGTTGCTGAGGGTCACATGTCATCCTGTGCTTCAAAATGAAAGAGGGGATATCATTTCAATCCAAAGAATAAGAAAGAGGTCAGTGGTCAGCCATGTTCCCGTGGGTGAGCCAGGGGTGGAAGGAAGCCCGTAGCCCTGAGGGTCCTGGAGGCTGAGAGCCATTCTGTCACCACTCGATTCTGGCATCAGACAGCCCTGAGTTCAAGTCCCAGTTCCACCATGACTAGCTGCAAAGCCTGAGTCCACACGTCACCTCTCCAGGCCTTTCTTCCCCACTCTAGGAAATGAGAGTGACAAGGGACATATCTTGTAAGATTAAGTGCTTATCTCAGCGTGCCTGATACAGACACGCTCAGAGTACTCAGTGCTGCCCCATCTCTGGACTTATTCCCTGGAAGGTGGTGTCGAGGGGTCATCTCTACGTCCATCCCAGAGAGAGTCGGTTTGAGAGTGAAGCCAGTGGGAGAAATCAGAGCTGACAGATGGGAGAGAATCCAGAAGACCCCTCTGGTGCCCTGGGGTCCGGCCGAGCTAGACACCAGCACCACACACTGAAACTTTTCAGTGTAAGCCACTCTAGGTTGGATTTCTCGGTCTTGCCACAGAAAAGTCCTGGCTAATGCCTATCATCCTCCTCCTCAGGGTGGAGAATGTGAACAGGACACCCACCAGCACCATGACTGGTTGTCAGTTCTGGTGACGCACCCAAATCACCTATAGGCCTTTCAACATTACAGTGGAGGTTCCATCCCTGGGGATTCGGATTCAGTATAACTGGAGTGGGGCTGTGCAGCCTTCCATCTGAATAAAGAAAGAATGCAGAACCAGGCACCTCCAGGAAAATGCTTCATTCCTATGGAGCCTTCATTCCATAGACACGATTGATTAAATCATTGGCCATTCGTAGTTGAACTCAATCTCCAGCCCTCCTTCCCTCCCCAGAGGTAGGTGGTTGGGACTGAAAGTTCCCATGGTGGGTTCCAATGGCAACCAGCTCCCATCCTTAGGTGCTTCCAAAAGTCACCTCATTAGAAATTCAAATGGTTTTAGGAGCCAGAAACAGGGACAAGCACCAAATATGTATTTCTTCTTATCAATCACAATATCACAGTGGTCTTGCCCTGTACCACCTCTCAGCCTTATCCAATGCCAAGGTCAGTGCCTCTTCATCCCAACCCCTCAGACTCCTTCAGGTTCTTGAACTCATGAGTACAATTTACAGGGCACTGGCTGCAAGGTGTGTATGTGTGTGTGTGGGGGGGGGGCGGGTCTCAAAATGGAGTCCAGGGACTGTCCACACCTAATCGCCTGGAGAAACTTGGTTGGAAAAAAGATAAAGCCAGATCACATTCCTCTTCCTGTTGCAGACCCATAGAATCAGAGCCTTTGCGGAACTTAGGTTCGAAGTTGGAGAATCTCTGAGAGGAGGGCCCCTGCCTCCTCCGCTCTCCCCCCCCCCCCAGTGTTAAATAGTGGAAATCAGACAGCTGGGCCACAAGCTTCCAACTGGAGGAAAACGGGAATGCCACCTGTCCTCCCCGGTCATCTATTAGGAGGCCTTGGATGAAAGGCAAGAAGGGAAAATGGGTCTTCCACTAGGCTGGTGTTTTAGAAAACCATGTTTCAAATACCCTGAATTTTGAGGCCTAAAAAGCAGTTATTATTTTTGCCCTCATTGTCTTCTTTTCTGATTTAAAATGTAATCCTTGTCAGAGAAGTCATTGCCCTGCAGGCCCCTGCCATAGCGTCACACAATAGACACCAAAAATAGGGCTCTGCCTCCCAGTTCCGTGAAATTCTCCAAAAGGAAACATATACATACATCTTATCAGAGGCTTGTCCTGTTTTGTCTACTGACGTTCATGTTGCCTTTTCTTTTTCCGAAATAGTGTTCTTTTCTGAATGACCTCCTTTCCCTGATGTGTGTTGGTCAGGGGCGCAGCATTGGCCTGGTCTCACCCCCCAGCCACTTTTCTTGGGTGTTCTATTTCAATTCATGATCTGATCCATTTGGAACCTTCTTGGCACTCATCAGATTTGCTTGCAGCTGTGACAATACCATCCCCACCCTGCCCACCCCTCACATTAGCCCGCCCTGGGGTCACAGCTCAAGTCCCAGAACTGAGAGAGGAATTGTAAGGGAGAGAAGGCCACAGAGGGACTTCACAAAGGACCATGCCGAAATAGTAAATGTGAGCGCCCAGCTAAGCTCAGTGTCTGGATAGCAGGAATTCGCATAGGCAGACATATTGCCGCTTTGGCGTGCTGGCAAATTCTAACACCCGAAATAGCACAACTTCTTTTAAATTCCTCCTGGCATCTGCCCACAGCACCCACACCCAGGAAATGGTGGGTGGGATCTGTTTGGACCTACTGCAGTGAGCTAGAATGGTTTCACTAACTTTGGAAAAGAATATATTGATGCAGGAAAATGCAGGGCTTTTTGATGTAAGTCTCTGGCTTTTCCTGCTGTGACTGGAGCCCTGCTGTGACCCTTGCTTGTGCTGTCACACAGCCCCACAGGCTCCACTACTGTGAAGCCAGCCACTCACCCCACTCCTTCCCCTGGGCCCGTCAGCTCAATCCTGTAACCTGGCGTCTAGAAGCCACCTTGTCCCACACCTATTGTGGGCTTGCTCCAGGGCAGGGATGCCAACACTTCTGCAGCCCCCCCTCAATCTGGACCTTTTTTTCCTTTGTGCAGCCCGGCCCTGAGGACCACACGGTCGCTCTATGAAATGGGCTGAGCAGGACAGGGCCCACTCCACCGTGGTTTCATTATTGCGAGAAGCCGTGGCCAGTCATGTTAGCCCAGGTTAATGCCAGTTATGCCCAGACCTTTCCATCATCACCTCTGCATGCCTCTGGGCACGCTCTCTCTGCCATCACATCATGGATATGTGCCAGGAAAGATCTGTGTGAGAGAGATTTTCTAAAGCTAACCTTGTGCTGAAAATACATAATTATTTGAGAAGTTGTACAAGTATAGTTTTTATGACTAATTTTCTTAACCTGTGGCTCACCTGTGCAAATTCTCACTGACTTTCCAGAGACAAATATGCCAATCATATATATGCCAGTTTTTTCAGTTATCTGCTGTGTAAGAAACCACTTAGATTTACCGGCTTAAAAATACCATTTTATTATTGTGATCCAGTGGATTGACTGGACCTCAGTGGGCAACTTCTGCTCATCGTGAGTGGAATCACTTATGGGCTGCAGTCAGATGGCTGGGGCATCGAGGATCGTTGCTCACAGGACGGGTGTCTCGCTGGGGTTGGCTGGAAGTCTGGGCCCTCTTGTCCACTTCACAGTCTTTCCATGCGACCAGCTTGAACTTCTTTACAACCTGGTGGCTGGCTCCAAGAGCAAAACTTCCAAGAGGATAACCCCATTTTGCAAGCCTCTGGTAAGCCTCTGCTTGCATCCCTCTTGCTAATGACCTTTTATCCAAAGTCAATCCCGTTGCCAAGCCTGGAGACACCGTGGACAATCCCAGTGTGCAGCGTTCCTTGGGAGCTACAAATGTTAACAGGCTACCACCCCAACCATTCCACAAACGCAGCCCACGTAGGCATGACCAAGTCTGACACATCTTAAACACCATTAGCAAATTGTGGTGTCTAGTTTTCTCAGAGGAAACCAGAACAAATATGGAGCCATCCGGTGTAACACGAAGAGCTGGCCAGCTCTCCTTCACAGGTCAACTCTCCTCAACACCAAAGGAAGTCGTAGCATTCATTCGGTCTATTTCTTTTTGTTGTTTTGATTTTACTAACTTTTTAAAAATAACATTTTAATTGAAAAAAAAAATAACACATGCACATCATGGTTCATTGTTTACATTCTTTCAAATCACTGGGTTTGATTGATAATAACTCTTTACATCCCCTCTTTTTTCCTTTGCGCACACTAAAACTCACAGGTTCTCTTATATAGTTTTTTTAATTGTCATTGTTTTCTAAAATTTCTGCTATTGTAGTATGTATTTCTTTTTGACCTTATAGATGTTTGGGAGAGAGTTATATCTTTTTAAAAATTTCAGATGGAAGAATCTTTCTGTTTTTGTATTTTGTTATCAGTGTCTGGCTTAACCAGTTATATTACGATCAGGGCTTTAACTGTGCTGTTTCTATTTTTGGGAATTTGTTGAGTTTTCATTATTTAGGTGGTCAGTTTTCATGGGTGTTTCATTGACCCTTGAAAAAAAGTAAATTCTCCATTTTTAGGATATAGATTTTGACACATATCAATCAGATCAACTTTTTAAATGTTTACATATTTTTGTATCAAAAATTAAGTGTAGTCATTTTTGTATTGTTATTTGACATTACTTCTGACATGAATTAATAGGGTTTTTAAGTTTTCTACTATTTGTGTGTTTCTTTTGTAATTTCGCCTCACGCATATTGTTGCTATGTGATTTTGCACATAGATATTCATTATTCTATCTTTGTTGTGTGATGTATCCTTTATGATGTCCCCTCCTGTGTTTCATTTGATGGTTTTTGTCCTCAATTTCCTCTTCTTTGAAGGTAAACTGATAACAGTTTGAAGGTAAACTGATAACAGTGCTTTGTGTTGCCTCGGAAAACCTGTTCATCTTTTTCACTTTCAACCTTTATGGTTCACTGTTCTAGACATGTCGCTTTTACACAGCATAAAATTGGCTGTGCCTTATGATACAATGTGAAAATCATTTAATCCCATGTATGAGTTAATCTCATTTATATTTGTGGACATGATAGATGAGTTTGATCTTATATGTGTCATGTTATTTTGTTCTCTGAATATGGTGTTGTAAAATCTTTCCACATAAGGTCTATTTGTTTTCTGAAGTGGGGCGGGGTGTGGAAGAAGAGAGGGAAAAGGGGAGGGGAGGGGAGAAGGCCTCAAAAGAAGGGAAGTTCTGATATTTAGGAGGATTTGTAAGCCTGTTCTAATGATTATCTTTACAATTGTGTTGTCATAGGCAGCACTTGAACATCTGCTTTTTAAACAGTATTGAGCAATCATAAATTTAGTGTGTACGTTCTAACCTGTCTCCTCTGTCTCCTCCACTTCCTGACTTGAGTCAATAACATTATCTTTATTAGTTCTTACTTTGCACCCTTAAATATGTTAATGTGTCTACTATTTGATTCTTTAGCTTTAAATTCTTTCCTTTGTCTTTCTGATTTTATAGATAAGGTAATTACTGGACTTCCTGCCATCTTTACCCCCTTTTCCATCCCAGTTTTTGTTAGTTGTGTTATTTCTGTGTTGTCAGAGCATATAACATTTACACTCGGTCTTGTTACTCTAACTCCCACGTTACATTGACTGTTAGATCTAAGCCTAAATATAATTAATGCTTACAGTCACTTTTGGCTGGTGTCTGTAGCTGACTCTCAGTTTGCCAAAGTTTATTTTCTGGTTGTTTCTTCAAGGGTTCATGGGATCAACACTTCCCGAGTTCTTGCAAGTTCAAGAACTCAAGTGGTTCGCTGTAGCCTTTGTAATTGTTGAGCAGCTTGGATGATATAAAATTCTTGGTTTGCACTTTCCTTAAATATCTTCTAAATGTTTCTCTATTCTTTTCTAATATTAAATGCTATTTTGGTGAAGTCTGAGTTCAACCCGATTTTTTTCTTTTCTCTTTGTAAGTGACTTAATTTTTATGCTTTACTGCCCAAAGGCTACTTCAAGTTCAATAACTAAACTAGGCTATGTCACATGTGGTGACTGTGCTGACCAGGTTTCTCTGGTAAGTGGTGTGAATATTTAATAAATACATTCAAGTTTTGTTTTATTTAAGAAATGTTTTGAATTGTATTTTAAAGTGTGTGTTAGGTTGAATTAGTTTGCTTTCTTCAGGGACCCCTATTTTGCATATGTTGGTTTTCCTTTGACTTCTTATCACTATCATTTTTTCTCTAATCCTTTTAAATTCCTTATCTCTGTTTCATTGAGTTTGCATTTCATATTTCTATCTTTTGCTTCCTTCACAGTGTTTTCTGCAGTGACTTTGCTCCCTTTTTTCCTTCCAATTTAGTCTTTATTAGTGTGATGGCTCAGATTTTTTTGTCTATGTCTTTCCTGAGCTTTTTAGTCCTATCTCATCACCCCTCTAATGCCTTGTCCTGTGTAATTTGAGTTCCTGTATTTGGGTTTTGAAGTTTTCTTTCAGGGATCAAATTGTTTTGTGATGGTTTGGGGGTTTTGTTTTGTTTCTAATTCACGGCGGAAGGTTTGATCATAATTTTGTTTCTTCCTGACCACATTTTTCTGGTGCATGGTTTTTCTGTTGACATGATTTGATGCTTTTTCTATCAGAGTAATTTTGTTTTCTTTTTCATTACTTATAGAGGATGTGGGATGAACTTTCCTAGATAAACTTTGCTGGTGGTTCTAATCAGGGGTGGGTCAAGAACAGCTGTCTAGAATTCTTAATCCCAAAGGACCTGTTTTTTGGTTTCCACAGAGACAGACTGCTTCCTGAAAATATTGTGTGATTCTTTTAGAGCTCTGTCTTCTCAGCTTCTCTGAATCAAACCTAGTCCACATGGGACCTCCAGTTCCTTCACCAGCCAGTGCAAACACAAGGCAGGCAAGCAACTCACCTTCAGGAAGTGTGCTTCTGCTTACCTTTCTAAGTCCTGCTGCCGCTGGCCTCAGACACTCCTCAACTTCTTGTTAGGTTTCTGCTCTTGGCAGCCCGTACACATGTTTTGGATTCTACACATAACATCTGTCCCTAAATTCCAGCACAAATGGAACTCCTTAAAGCCATGTACAATTTCCATGAGCACCATGACCAGGTTCATTTCCAAACCTAGTAATTCGGGGGTATTGATGCTAAGCTTCCATGTTCTCCTTCCCGAGGCTTGTATCAAGATGCAACTTGAGGCGTGATGAAGATATGTTCTTCCTCCATCACTTTCCTTCCCCCTCTCTGGCTCCTGCACCACTGCTCAGGCAGATAATGGGGAATATATATTAGTGAAGGAGGGCAGGGGGTCAGAGGACATCCAGGAGTGGTAGAAGCTGTAGCAAAGCAGAGAACACATGTGTCATCTAAAATCATTCAATATCAATTAATCTCTCTCTCTCTCTCTCTCTCTCTCTCTCACACACACACACACACACACACACACACACACACACACAGTGGCCCTTGGTGTACCACCTGGTCTAGGTCATCTCCAGGTCCTTCTCTACTTTCTTGTATTAAGTGTCCCCACCATGACTGCATATATGCTTCATGGCTTGTCCACCCCTCCACCAATTCCTAAGGCTACTGTTGATGCTGACATCACTTGTGTCATGTGTCTGCCGATAAGCCTTGTTATTTGACTCTACACTACAACCCCATGTTTGGCCCCGTTCCAGGCTGATCTCATTGTCTTTAACAGGTGGGTACCCTCACATCATGCAAGGGCTTAACCAACGCAGCTCATTGCAAGCTGAAGTTGCCCTGGGCACGTGTACCACACTCGAGGCTCTTGTAGGCTGACCACCCCAACCTCCCAGTTCCCAGGCCTACACACAGTGTGGAGGCAGCAGGATGGGGCAGACAGCTGTGTGAACTGAAAGGAGGAGACGGAAGAATGCCAAAGTGGCAGTGGCCTGGGTGGGCCTGAAGGGAAGCTAAGGACAGGTCCAGAAGGGAGACCTGTGTCCCTGTGTGTCACCTGGAACTCTGTGTGGAGATTTCTGGTGATCTGTGAATTCCAAATACGCTGGAACAAAGTTGGAATGTTATTGGAGAGCTGCCGTGCAGGGGTAGGGGCCAAGCGTTCTGGATACTTACCAGAAATAAACAGACTGCAATGAAATAGATCAAGAATCCATTCCAATTAGGACAGTTGTGTGGGTTTAAAAAAAAAAATTTTTTTCCTGAAGTCAGAACGGGAACAAAATGCAAAAATCTGTTCTTTTCTTCCAAAAGACTTTAAGTAGCAAATAAGCAAGGTGTCAGGACTGGGAAAGCCTTCTGTCTAAGCTCTGAGTAAATGAACTTGCCTTTTCATAAAGAGCTTGAGTTAAAATTAAACAGATACATATGCATAGCTTGCAATAGAATGATCCTGCATGCAACGCCTTACAAAGAAATGTGAACATTTTTCTGAGCAGGGCAAGCAAAGAATGGGACAACAGTCCATCCTCCAGAAATCCATAAGCAGCCCCTCTTCCACAGTAGGGGGATTTCTCAAAGCGCCCCAGCAAATGTCCTCATGATATGAAAATGGACGGCACAGGTCTTTCTCTGGGCACTCCCAGGACTGCCCACCCCCATGTCCCCCCCCCATCCCCAATGGAGTCTTCAAAGTCTGTAGAAACACCAATGATCTGTGTTGGCCCGAGTTTATGTAAATTTGAATCCAGTTTCAAACTCCAATTTAGATTCTATATTCTCAGAATCTAGAATAGTGCCTGGCTCACGGTTGATGCTCAGTATATTTCTGGTGGGTGGATGAATCTCTCTGCCTTGCTGTCACTTCCAGTCTCCTAACTTCCTTCCCTGTTCTGTCTTCAACTGTAATTGACCCTGAAAATGTGGCCCCAAAGAGGTCAGTATTTTTTTCAGTATAGCCACAGGCACTACCCAGCAGAAGGTTGTCAATGACCTTAGAGGGGGCTAAAGGAGCACTTAGATGACACCCACAACTCTTCACTCTACTAGGAAAAAGGACAATGTCACGTTTGCTTTAGGGACATTGGCAGATAATGGAAACAGCCTGAGCAATACAGATTTAAATTCCTTTAAGAGTGAACTCATCACAGGCTGGCAGGGCACAGGCTGCCAGCCAGAAATTGGTTTCCCAGCCTCCCTTGCAGCTAGAGGTAGCCAAGTAAGTAGGTTTTGGCTAATGAGATAACGGACCCTCTTATACCCTTTGTATTCTTTCTCCCCTCCTCCTGGAGGTGGCGCTGGTGAGCTACTGTCAAGGATGAGGACAACTGGAGCTGGCACCTCAGGCCAAAGGGGAACAGTCACCTGTTGAGGAAAGAAGAAATGCAGGGCCAGCTGACAACCTGAATGACTTCATGGAGCCGAGCCCAACTTTCTGCCCTGTACTGTTAACATGAGAGAAAAAGAAACTTTGAACTTATGTAGGCTAATGCATTTTATGGTCTCTTTGTTACTTAGAGCAATTGAATCCTTACCATAATTAATACACCTATTCATTGTAGGAAACTATAAAGGGTGAAATAAAAGTCACCCAGAGCCTCGCCACTCAAGAGACACACACTTTGATCTCACCTTGGTCCTTTCAGCATGCTACTAACATAATGTTAAAAAAAAAAAAAGAAAGAAAGAAACCTGTCAAAGAATATGAGCTCGTCTGGTATTGTGGTAGGTTTTTTGAAGAATCCTGGAGTTATAGATATAGGGATAGAATTCATTTTCAGCCCTTAGTTTGCAGTCACCCCCTCTAGGAAACACCATTGTCTGGATATTGCACCACTAATACATGACTACTTGGTGCCACAGCAAAACCAGATTTGCAAGCAATTCCTGCCAAGGAATGTTCCTGTACCACCCCTAGTGAACAAAATTAGTATAATATAATAGCTAAGAGCTTGTTCTTTGCAGTTGGAAAGCTATGGGTTCCAATCCCAGCTCCCCTTCTTACTATCCATGTAACCTTGGGCATATGTCTTAATGCCTCAGAATTTCAGATTCCTCTGCTATAAAATGGGAATAAATGATAGCACCTTCTTCATGGGATTGTTGTGAGACTTACATCTGATGATGGACGTATAAGTGCAGTACAGTGCCTGGCACAGAATAAGTTCTCAATAAATGGAGGCTTTCGCTCGTTCATGCATGCACCATGTGCTAATGAAGTGCCTGCTGTATGCCAGGCATGTTTCTGGGGAGATGGCAGTGAGTGACACCAAAAAGATCTTTGCTTTCGTGGACCTTCCAGGTGGAGGAGACAGACAAGAAGCAAAATCTGAAAATAATACCAGATCTGAAGTTAAGATGGATAGGGAGGGACTTATTGTTAGTAATGACACTAGCTCTGGCTTCTGTGAGAAGGGTCTGTGGAGAAAGCTGGTGGGGTGGGTGTGGGCAGGGAGGACAGTAATGGGCTTATATGGGGGAACTCGTGCAATGCAAAATTTCATGAGCTGTGGTTAGTGCCCCACTCTGGCCACTAGTTCTCCCTGGCCAAGTCTTCGTCTGCCAGAACACTGCAATTACGGGGCAGGTGGCAGAAGAGCGTGGACTTCTAAGGAGGCAGAAGTCTGTGGCACACCAGTGAGGTCAGACCTCCTATCCCTCTTTCAGGAGCATCCCCCTTTTGTGGGTCACTAGCAATTAGAGTTAAATTTTTTTAACTAATGGCTGGCAGGCTGTTTTGATTGAGAATGAATTTCTTTATCCAAGGGTCAAGAACTAACCAATCCTCAACTCTGGTTTTCATCAGAATTCCTTCTAGATCTTCAAAAAACAGCACCGTCTGTCCCCAGAAATTCTGCTTTGGTGCAGCTCAGGGCTGGAGACTGGGTATCCTTGTAGTGTCCCAAGGTGACTGAGATGTGACTTTAATGTTGAGTACCACTAGATCCAACTTCCATCCTTTCACCAAATCACGGACCACCTCTTGCCCCCAGGCAAGAATGGCCCAGACGCTGTGCCATTTTAGGACCAGCTTGTCGCTTCCCTCCCTGGAGTCTAGCGAAGCATGGCCATGATGGGAATGGGAGTAGAAACATTGCCACAGGAGAAGAAGGGTGCTTCCCAGAAATGTAGAGTTCATTGGTCATGCTATCCCTCTAGCTTGAAACGCTTGCTCTTTCTCCTCTCCATGCCTCTCCAAGGTCCAACCAACCTTCGGGCTCTCTGCTTCCAAACCTCCTCTTGTGACAGCAGTGCTCAAGCACCTCTGCCTTTTTTGTAATCTGGCCCCTCTCAGTAATAATTGGGTTTTAGAATTTAGAAAGAACCATTGTGTGTATATGTGTTATTTGATATTCTCAGAACCCAAATAGGAGGTGTGGTTTTAAAAAAATTTGGTGCATTTTTAAATTTAAAAAAATATTGCAGTAAAGATACACTGCCATTAAGACCCCTCAAAATACTCCTCCTCACTTCAAACACACTTATCCCATCATTCTTGCCACTTTCTGAAGCAGTTCTGGAAGGCCTCTTCCATGAATGTCTTTAGTTGCACTGTCGTGGCTGCCTCGATGTCCTGAATCGATGAAAAAACGTTTACCTTTCATGGTCATTTTGACTTTAGAGAAGAGCCAGAAGTCGTCTGGTGCCAGATCTGATGAATAAGGTGAATGAGGATGCCCCATAATGTTTTTATTTCACGAAAATTGCTGTACGAGAAGCGATGTGGGACATGGAGTGTTGTCATGATGGAGGATGAAGTAAGCACATTCACGAAAGAGGACTTCCAGCACTGCTTCAGAAAGTGGCAAGAACTATGGGATAAGCGTGTTTGAAGTGAGGGGGATTAATGGCAATGTGTCTTTTATTGCAATAAATTTTGTTTTAATTTAAACATTCACCGTATTTTTGATCACAACTTGTATAACCATTTTACAAGGGGAGAAGCCAAAAATTTAGAATATTAAACGATTTAGAAGCAAAGCCTCCTTAACCTGTAACCGGTAGATCTGTAGCCCAGGTGTCCTTCCTCCAAAGTGACCTCACTTTCTACCCTACCTGGCAGATTCTTCTAGGCAGTGTCCTACCACCTAATCACCTAATTTCTATAGATGTTAAGGTTGTTAATTTAATCGACCCAAGTGCTGGATCATAAAAACGGCATTTTGTTTTCCTCTGATGTCGCCCATTGTGGTAGAGTGGTTCATTCATGTTGGTACCCCTTAGAATGAATTAACAAAACATATATTGTTCTTCTGGTGCCTAACTGAAAATGATGTTATTTACAAGAAAACAAAAAATGATGTTCATTTTCTGAAAAAGAATGACTGCACGAAGTAAGGGACACTCTTCTAGCTTCAGCTCTAGGTTCTAAACGGAGAGAGCCAACAGAGACCTGGGCGGGGCCCAGCCGGTCTTCCTGATCGGTCTGCACTGAACATAGGAAGTGTGGGTAGTGTTCCGTCTTTAACAACACCCATCACGGAGTCACACCTTTCCTAACACAAACTCCTGCGTGGCATTCATTTAGTACAGATGCTAAAAGGCCTCAGGATAGCAACAAGGCACTTTTCTGGAAGGTCATCAGCTCCATTGTGTGTTTCACATTTTCTTGCGGTAAAATCACAAATGATCAATCGAAGACACAGTCATCGGGAAGAGACACTGAAATCATTTGCATATGGAATAAAAAACATTGCCTTTGCTTCATCTTCTGGATGAATGCTGTAGGACCCACGACTTTGAAGTGCGTTGATAGAAATTATCAGCACGCAAATCATGAGGCCATTGTTAATTTCATTCACATCCCAAGGATACCGGCACAATAGGTTTGGCCAGGGACATTTCCTATTTTCCTGTCAGAGAGCTCAGATTTCTTCATCATTCACAACATTCTAGTTAAGCAGCTCTGTTGCATAGAGGGGACTGGTGGGCTGCCAGCCGTGGCATTGTGTGGACCTGGAGATATTGCCAATTAGACGATTGCAGGAGGCTGCCTGACAGAGGGATGGGAAGAAGACTACTCCCTTTGCGCTATGAAAGGGAAGAGAAGTTGACCCTCTGGGGAGAGCATTCACAGCTGAGAAATAGCCACATTCCCATTCAGTTTCCTGCAAGGGATTCATGCAGCAGACGAGAATATAGACCTGGCGTTCTGCATGGGCTGAGCTGCAGGTGAATGGGGAAACCACACCGAGCCCTTGCAGTTCCAAGCGCCTCCCCCACATGCTTTTGATCTCTTAACCTTTGCACAGTCTCTCCCCTTATGCCAGATGGGAATAGTAGTAGATTAGACACTGCAGAAGAAAAGATATATGAAACCTAAAGATGAATACATAGCAAAATAAATTATCCATTGTGTGGGGTCAGACAGCCTGAACCAAGCTATCCTGTGGTCTTCATAAATTCCCCATTGAAGACTATGCATTCCACCCTGACTGAGTTGTTTACAGATGTATTTCTGTGTCACATTCACACCGACGGACAACTGTGATCAAAACTGTGATGCCAGCCATGGCCTAAACTGAGTAAAGGAAACCATCTCCCCAGCTTGTTTCTGTCTGGGCAGCCTACTCCTTACACTTGACAATTCCCAGGCCTGGTGAAGAACAGCTGGATGAACTTCTTTTCGCATTGCAGTTTTAGAGGACAGAGGAAGGGTCTTGCCAAGTCGTCCCAGGCAGAATTGGTATTCCCTTCTTCTGTGACCCCCAAAGTCTTTTGTCGTTACCTCTCATCTGACATTCAGATGATGGGATTGTCATTATTGCTTGTGTATCTGACTCTCTGTAAAGGGGGAGTAAAAATCATCTTGTCCATGTCATTCAAACATTTCTGAGTGCCTGCTGGTTGCTGGTTGGCTGGCATTGCACTAGACAAATCCCCAGAACACTTTATTGAGCACATAGTAGGACTTCAATAACATGTGCTGCATGTCTCTGGGGCAGGGATCTGGTGATGGCAGTCCCTTAGAAATTACACTTGCTGCCTTTCAGAACAGCAGTTTCTCCTGGCCTGCCCAAGGTGACCTGACAACTAAATAAAATGCAGTGATTGTTAAAGGATGCACAGCAGAGACAGCGATAGCTGCTTTCTGAAAATCTTTCTTTCCTTCGTCTTTAGTTTGGAACCTGGATTTTTACTAGGGCACGTTATACTTGACTATTTTTCCCCCAGACTTCTTTGAGGCTTCATGTAACCTTGTGATGTAAATCTGGTAAATGAGATATAACCAACATTTTTGTACCAATTCCAAGATTTCTTTGAAGGGAATGGGTATCCCCTTCTTTCACCCTTCCCCATTGGCCGCCTGGAATAAAGATGTGATCTTTGGTGCTCTAACAGCCATTTTGGATCATGAGGATAGAGGTCAAACAGTAGAGATGGTAAACTGGTGGGAACCTGGAGTCTAAGGATTTAGTGAAACTCTCATGTGAACCCTGGACAGGCCATGTCCAGACTCCTTTCATGTTTGTGGAAAATAGGCTTCAATAATGGTCATAGCCACTTTGGGTTTCCAAAAAGATAGAACTTAGCCAGGAACAATACTATAATTCATCTTTAGACTTTTTTCTTTGACCTAAAAATTGTAATTTTTTAAATAAATGCAGTTACAGAGACCTCCACTCAAGCCTGGAAGGTGTCCTGAAATGCGTGTAAATGAGGGAAAGAAATGCGTGTAAATGAGGGAAAGAAAATTGTGTAGATGGCAGGAGAGAGAAGAAAGGCATACATTAGGACAGGCTGACATCTAACTATTGCTGAAAATGTCATGCTGTTGTGCTTTGCACACAACCCTCCTCCTTCCCCAGAATCACAAGGTTGTATGTGATCAACCTTTCTCTCCGACATCTTCCCCTGTTCACACAATTCCAGCCACACTGACCCTCCCTCTCATCCTTGCAATATTTCAAGCTGTTCCTACCTCAGGGCCTTTGCACTGGCTGTCCCACAGCCCAAAATGCTCTTCCCTCAGCTCTTCACAAGGCTAGCTCCTCCTATCATTTTCTCAGAAAGGGCTTCCCTGATGCAGAGAATAGCCCCACTGATACTTTCTAATTTACATATTTATGTATTGTCTGTCTCCCCCTCCCACAATAGAATGGGATTTCAACAAATCACTTTATTTACTTTGGGCACCACTGTACCCCAGAATCTCAAATGTGCCTGTGTGTTGACCTCTTGTTGATGGATTGGACACAAGACTGAATGTGAAAGGCCTTTCCCTTGGGAGCCTGACACTCTGCTTTTGCTTACCTTGCTTGGCTTTGTGTCTTTAACACATTTTTCCTGCATCTCAAAAGAAGTATTATGTGCCAAATGGAGCCATTTCTTTTAGGCCCAGTTTGCATAAACCAGTTGTTCTATAAGCACTGTTGATGTCTAGATACCAGCCTATATAGTACCCTGGATTGTCATAAATTATTTAAACGTCAGTAATAATCCATGTGTAAGATCCTTTGCTGAGACTGGTTTTTAAGGAGTAGAGGATCAATAGAATGTGAGAACTTGCTCCTCTAAGGGGCGGTAGCACCACCAAGGGGAGAAAACACACAGAAAGGGGAGACTGAGGTGCAAAGAGTTTAATTTCTAATGCCCAGCTTTGCACAGCCTATTAAGTTAGAGGTGAATGGAGAACCAACAATTGACCATGTAATGCTTTATGTTCAGTACAACATGAAAGTTCAAAATTAACTTAAATATCCATCCCTTCTGTGTTTTCAACTGTTAGATAAGATTTCCATCTCCCCCATGTGCTTATGGACCCTGAGCAGGTGGGTCTGGCTCCTTCCCCATTTGGTGGGGAGGGCGGGGTGGGAGGGAGTTAATTCAACTTTCCATCAGAGACACTACATTCTCTTCTCTTGTGTTTCTAAAGCACGGACAGGATACAGTCCGGGTAAGAGCTGCTTTGGGGGTGCTGCAGGTCTGTGTGGCTCCCGTGTGAAAAGGCAGCTCACTAAGGATGTATAGGATGAGGGGAGCCCAGGAGCCAATGCTGCAGTTGTGCCCCATATCCCTTCCTCTGTCCTCAGATGGCCAGCTGGGACAGGCGTGGTACATGCAACAGCCATGCTGGATCCAGTCACACGTCACATACTTTTATTAGGTTGGTGCAAAACTAAGTGCAGTTTTTGGAATTATTTTTAACCTTTTAAACCGCAATTACTTTTGCACCAACCTAATAATAAATGCTGCAAATCTCTCCCCGAGCTCAATTCAAGTCGAAATGTGTATGTTCCCATCTGCCACAAGGGGCGGTCTACACACACACAAGGGCAGACGGGCTCTGTTTCCTGGCCTAAACTGTCTGTGTCACAAAATTTGTTGGCTTATTGACTTGCCTCACTTAACCTACTGCAAGACACATTACATCTTTATAGAACTCTGGCTAAAAAGGGTGTCTCTTGGGGTGCCATAACAGCTACTGAAAACTGAAAAGCCCTAGTGGGACTCACGTAGCCCCAAGAAGCGGATGGTTTAGCAGCTGTAAAAATCAAAGTCAATGGGAACTCGGCGATCTCTTTTTTCTCCAACCATCACATGTGTTGGGGAGCCATCTGTGCTTGGGCAAGATGCCAAACACTGCTGGGACAGACGGACCAAGTCCTGTCCTCGTGGAGCTTAGCACTCAGCTTTAAATGTCAATGCTAGCCACACTCATTCAGTTCCAGTTTGACCTATCTGAAACCTAATCCTTTTGCTCTTGGTTACAGCAGCACCAACCCACAGCCCTCTGACCCCCAAGGTGGTTGTCCCCCAAATAGCCCAGAACTGAGAGGTTTCCCAGGATGTAGGACTTTAGTGCCAAAAGCAGGATGTCCCAGGCAAACCAGGCTGCGTTAGTCACCCTACCTCAAGATGAAAGGTTACCTTCCAAGAAAGGAAAGTGGAGAAACTTGAAGAGGTTTCTCACCTGGACGACCACAGTAGGTCCACACAACTCGTACAACCACAGCTTTCCCCATAAGACCTGTGTCCACACACACACGATGGAGTGGAATGTCATAGGCTGCAGTCTAGAACAGGCCTCCACTGATGGCTGTAGTCCGGCCACTTTCCCACAACCAGTCCTGCTCACAGTGGGTCCTGGTGGCCTGACTCACATGCCCCTCCCACGCGCCTACCTTCAGTGTCACTGTCCCTCCACCTTCCACACTCACATGTCAGTCCCAGAGCCTGCCAGATCAATCGGGACCTCCACACAGTTGCTTAAATGGCTCCTCAGCCAGTTCTACCAGCTCCTCAGAAGACACTCTGCTTCATTTCTGCCCTTGCTTTGGAGTCCACCTCTGCTTCTGTCACCGTGTTCACTGCTTCTGGGAGGCTTTGGGGTGCGGAGGTGAAGAGCAAAAAGATGTGGGAGTCAGACACATAGGGTTTTCGATACTGCTTCTTTCCAGTGGGTAATTGGGCCCATTAGGCTTTTCAAGTCTCAGTTTCCTCATCTGGAAAATAGGAATAATAACATCCGCTTAACAAGATAATTCCTCTGTATGGGGAGTGACACAGGTAAACCCTCAACTGATATAAACACTCTAGTCTCATGTACCCATTTGTTTACAAGTCTTGTCCTTTGGTCCTAACATCCCCCTGGCACTGAGATGTTTGTTGATTGAGGGGAAGTGTGCTGAAAAATGAGGGTTTGACTTCTGCTAGAATTGGTTGCTGAGAGCGTATACTCAGTAACCTTAGGATACTACGAAGTGACAGTTGGTGCCTTCTCAGCTCAGAGGCATGAGTGTCAAGGACATTGTCACACTCTCCCCATCTTAGAGTGGAGAGCAATTTGGCACTCCTGTAACAAAAGCTTTCAAAACAGTCAATTCAACAGTTTCACTTCTCGTAATTTATGCTAAGGAAAGCATCAGAGATTTATACAACCTGTTTGTCCACACAGGTTTCTGCGATCAGGGTTGTTCATCTGAGTGAGACTTATAAATAGCCTATAAACCACTTATAAACAGTAGTTGGTAGTTAAATATGTAAATTAAAACATGCCCAAGAAGAGTGACTGAGAAGCCAGGTCCTGAAGCCAGACTGCCTGGGCTCCAGCCTGGTCCCCCCCTTTCCAACTGTGCAGCGCTGGGCAGGTCCTTTCTCCTCATCTATAAAGTGCGGCTAAAACCCCTGCAACTAATAAAAAAGGAGGAGAAGAAGAAGGAGGAGAAGGAATAAAAGGAGAAAGAGAAGAGGAAGAAGGAATACAGACCTATTATGTGTTATGGATTAGCTGCTAAGACTACTTTCCTACCACTGAGAATACCTTCAAAAACACAATAAATAAACCAAGATGGAATTCTAAAAAAGTTGAAGTAATCACAGGAAAGCAAGAAAAGAAAGAGGACAAACATCAGCGGAAACAAATAGAATGGCAGACTTAAGTGCTCATATGTCAATAATTACTTGAAATGTAAATAGACACACCAATCAAAACATAGCCTGACAGAGCGGCTGACAAATTAGGACCCAACTATATGCAGTTGACAAGAAGCTCATTTTATTTAAAGTCAAAATAGGAAAAAACAGAGTCCAGAAAGTGGAAGGTGCGTTGCTTGAGTCACACAGCCAGCTAGTGGCAGAGCAGGGACTAGGATCTAAGTCTCTGTCACTCCCATGCCACCTTGCCCCAGCTCAGAGCGCCTGGTCAGTTCACCCAGCTGTCGCTCTCATCTGTATTCTTGAGGCAAATGTCCCTGTGCCTGTAGCAGGAGTGGGGGCATGGAGGTGGTCCTTTACTTTCAATGAGACTTGAAATAGAGAAATATCGTGCATGAGGAACCTGGACGCAGCTCCTTTTCATCATCTGGGTTTCCTACCTGGCAGAATTTTTCTCACTGGTATCACATGACCGTGTTGGATCCACACTCTCCCTCGTCCCCAACTCTCCTCTGTAATCCCTCAGATCAAGGGTGACAGTCCCCAGCTGACAGGCTCCAAACGGAAGAAACCGATCATATTTCTGACAAGTACAATGGTGCTGCTTTGCATGACGCTGACATAATGTAGACGTGGTGTCACTCCTTCGCAGGTGGAACTTCCTTGCTTGGAACCACTCTGCCTGTATGGCTGCAGGAGGGAGCCTGCAACCAGAGAAGCTGGAGGTGGAGTTATTCTCAGGAGGAAGTCGGGGGCAGCCAGCAGGGGCGGGTTCAGGCCAGCTTCCAAGTGTCACTCTCCTAGAAGTGTAGGTCATGGACCCAGTAGGTGGCAGCTTCTTAAGTTGCTGTAGATAGAGAGGGTTGGCAGGATCTTCCTGGAGTTTCCTGGGACTCTCACCAGCTTCCAGGTGAGCTCCTGAGAAGCTGTGCCTGCTGAGCTTGGGGCTGAGGTCGTTAGAAGTGGCTTCCCTGCTATGTGCTCTTCCGGTGATTGTAGAAGTCCCAATTCTGGGTTAAAATGCTCCATTTTGCAGTGTAGTGTCTGCTTTCCTGTGCTATGGTGTCACTGGTTCCATTCACTAAACATTTCCATTTGTCCTTCTTGCTGGGCACCAGGAAGGATTGCACTGTCATGTGATTTGTGTTGATCATTGGAAGGCGCTGGAAAGGGACATAGGATCCTTCTAGAAAGAAGGTCTAAGAGCCTCTGCACCATGTGCCCTTCCATCTATGGGCACTGATAGAGTCTCCGTCATTGGACATGTGGCACTAGTGAGAAGGGAATGTGCCATGTCGCTGAGATGTGGGCGCTACATTGCCTCTCCTGACTGACACAGAAACAATAAGTGTGGAGACAGGCCAAGACCGTGGCGAAGACATTTCACCTCACTGTGCAGCTTGAAGGTGGCGTGTAATTTCCAACTACAGCCTATTTTGTTCGATTCAGAACAAAAAGGCTGAGCCTCCCACCAATAAGAAGGAACTCTTCTCTCTCCACTTGTCTTCAAGCTGGGACTTTGGTCTTCTGCTGCCTTTGAACCTGGACTCCTGCTGGAACTAACATCAGTTCTCCTGGTTCTCAGGCCTTCAGACTCAGACCGGAACTATACCACCCGCTCTTCTGGGTCTTTAGTTTGCCGCTGGCAGAGCGTGGACCTTCTCAACCTTTACAACTGCCTGAGCCAGTTTTTATAATATATATGTTATATGTGTGTGTGTATGATATACATTATAGATAATGTACTATATGTATATATAGTATATAGCATAGTGATATATAATTGGTTTCATATTTCTGGAGAACCAAGACTAATACAAAGCATAAGGAATGTAGACCAACTGATATAGTAAACACACAGCTAGACCCACATTTCAGGGGCTCAGGCGAGTTCCTGACTTGGATGTATTTCTTATTTTAACCCAATCAATTTGAATTGATGAAAAGCTCCTTGTGAAAAAACAACAATGTAGAATTTGCAAAAGAAACTTTCACAAGACCAACTAGAAACATGTCAGGTGCAATTACTACTTTGCATACTGTTGTTAGAAAGCGAAATTGAAAACATTCAAAACATCTATGGGTTCACTGAGAGTTATCAATAAAACTTAAGACATGAGTATGTTTTAAGTGTGCTTTTTATTCCTTTTATTTTTAGCAATTCCCATTATTGTACCTGAATGGAGCACTTTTGAAAATTAAAACAAACATTATTTAAGGACAACCATGGCACAGTTAGTACCTAGTCCACAAACTCGAGCAGATAAAAAAAAAAAACAGAAGTTGAAACTTATTGACGATGCTGATAATGTCACATCATAGCAAAGACCATCGAAGTTTATTTCCAAATGTTAAATTTAGTATCTTTTGCTTCAAATTTCAATTTTTTTATGTCCACAAAGTATTTCATCCAGAAGAAAGCAGAATGGTCGTAGTAATAAGGGTATGTTCCTGGGTGTGGCAAAACGAACTCTGGCTGTTTGGACCTGGATCACCATCAAGGGCTCCAGGCCCCTTTTACTGGCCACGAGCAGGGCCACACCGAGTACCATGATGCCTTCCCGCCGCTGCTTGCTCTGATCCGATGCAGCCCCTGGCCCTGCCTCCCCTTGCTCCAGCAGCTCTGTCTCACAGCTCGCTCTCCCAGGTCTCTGCCACCCAAACTCCAGGAGACCTCAGCCAGGGGGCTTCCTCAGTGGAGGCGTTTCTTGCTGCAAGACCTTGACACAGTTGTAGTGTCTCTCAGTCCCTTCTAGGTAGAGTGGCAAAAATAACTCTTTTGCAGAGCTTTCGTGGGAATTAAATGAGGTCATAGGTACCTAGTATGGCGCCCAGCTTAACACATAATAGAGCCTTAATAAGTGTTGGTCTCCCTTCCGTTCATTATTTCTCACCTCATCCTAACAGGTAACATGCCTGCAGCTCCCTCCCCCCCTGCACTCCCTCCCCATTTGACCCTCCTTGGAATAGCCTCCATAATCCTGCAAAATACAGACCTGGTCAGAGTTTCCTCCATCTGGAAAACCTTTGGTAAGTCCCTATAACCCACAGAATAAAAACCAAGCTCCTTAGCCAAGCGTACAAGGAATATCTACTATTCTGGACACAAACAGCCTTGCTTCTCCTTATGCTATCTGCACATTTACCCCTTGCTCTACTGGGCCTTTTAATTTCCCCACCTCCAGCCTTTACTCTGGTGGCTTCCTCAACCTGGAATGTCTAGCTCTCTCTCTGGACCTTCAAAGTCCAGCTCATGGGCCGCCTGCCCTGGTCCAGTGTGCACGTCCTTTTTAGGGTGCATTGCTCTGTCAAGCTCGGAGAGTAATTAGTCGTAAATATTTCTTCCCCCACCGCTTCCTATATCTCTATTTGCTTCGTACCTGGCTCAGAAGGAGGGCCACTAAATGAGTGACGTTGAATACCTGAGGAAAAGGGAATTCTAAAGAAGGAAAGAAAGATGCAAGGCAGAGAAATGCTTGGATGTTATGCAAGAAAAAGAGCAGATTTTCACATCCTTAACAGATCAGGGACAAAAAGGTGTTGGGAGGAAACTACACATTGGTTTAGTCTGTGAATTATCACTATATAGGACTGGGTACTGTCCTTTGTCGTCCCTGGATTACAAACTTCTAGGTCCCATTATCCATCATGACAACCTCCTCCCTGGGGACTCAAAGTCACGGGCCTTCTAGGAGGTCCCTATCTCCCCCTAGCAGCACCTGTGTATTGTGTAAAACACCTTTACGCAGATGGGTGCCTTATCACACAAGACGGCCTTTGTTTAGGACAAAGTGGTAATTCATTACCAAATTGATCCTAGGAATGAAAAGCAAATCAAGGCTTTTAGAAACCTTTCCTATCCTTCAAAAGTCTGAAGGGCCCAGAGTTGCACTTCAACTGGTTTCTCGTTAGCGACAAATCGTAACTTTTTTCCTATTTTAAAGAAATGAAAGATAGTAGAAAACTGTTGGAGAACAAGCTACAGAAACAATAGAAAAAAACAGTTCACTCCAATAATTTGATTTGTCCTTCCGCTATTTGTCAGACATACCAGCTGGGTGCTGCAGGTGCCAAAAGAATGATAGCACAGAGCCTGGCTATACCGCCCTCCTAGAAGTCTTGCAGAGGCTCAGAGAGCCCTGCTCACTTTGTAAAGTCAAACCCACGGGGCCACAGAGCCTGTGATTCCTAAGATTCATGGAATGAACGAATGTAAAAATGCCATTCCCTAGATATGACATCCCATCAATTACAGAAGGAAAGATGTGACCAGTCAATTGCCTATTTTATGACAAGTGCTGTGTTATTTCCTCAGTCTATAGTATAGATTGGATAAAATGCTAAACCTTGTCAGAGAATGATGACAATTCAAGAAATGCGTTTTATTAATCAGATTTCTGCACACAAGAACTATATCATTTTTGCTATATGTTGGCAGCAGTCTTCGGCTCCAATGAGCTCTTGTTTATATTTGAATGACTGTCATTGCAGAGCACTTTAAAATATGTCATATCTTTATTCCACCCAATGAAGCTGTGAGTTATGTATTTTTATCCGCATTTTGAAGCTGAAAAAAATGAACAGAAAGTTTAAATGGATTGCCCATGCACGGCACTGGAGCCTAAATACCCTGCCTCTGTGTCCGTAAACCTTGCCACCCAAATTCTCCAAAAAGCCGCCACCCTCAGCTTGGGTCCAAGCTGTTTGCCAGATTGCTCTAGAGTCAGTGCTTTCTCTCTTAAAGTTTGAAAGCAATACATAAAAACAAAATGAGACCTTGTGATCCCAAAGCAAATCCCTCCTCCATTGCTAGTTAGTGGGTGCTAGAAGCCAGAGGAGAATGAAAAGGAAATAATAAAACAGTTAAATAGAAACCAAAGCTCTAACACTGGGTTCTTTCAGGAGAGAGAGATTCTGAAGGGGCTGAATTTGGCCCCCAACACATCCCAGCCACACTCTGGAGACAATTCAGGCAGGACCCCCATTGAAGAAGCCACAGGTGAGGCAGAAGGACAGTACCCTCCCCTGATTTCCTATTCCCTCTCTTCCCATCAGGAGTCCATTCCTTGATTTTCTACCTTTCCCCGATTTACTATGCTATCCCAGAATCCAATCTCTTCCTTGCACAGAATAATCAGAGGATCCCCACGAAGCATCCTGAGGACTCTCAAGCCCTGCCATACCCACCCAAGGTTGGAGACACCAGAGTCAGCTGCCCAGCCGACCTGCTTGGCTAAAATGTGTGACCCTCACAGAGAAACTGGGAAACCTTCTTGAAAGTGGAAAACAACTTCGTTAAAGATAAACAGCAAAGAACCTTGTCTTAATGTTGTAAGCCTCCACCGGAAGACAGAGTGAGAAAGTGGTGATAAATGTCTCTTGTGGGCAGTACCCTGGATGGTGTCTTGGATTTTCCATGCATACAAATAAGAAGCCTGCTCACTGAGCTGCTCACTTACATAGGCTTTGCCATCTGTGGCGTTTCAGTTTAAAACACTGACAAAGCCATCCTTGTGAAAATGTTCTCTTGTATTTGTCTCTTCTAATTCACTTAATTAATCTGTAATTGTCCTCACAACTGTGTAATGGAGAGAATTTCTAAGAATTGAGTTTCTTCTAAGAACACAAGCTTACTTGCCTATTTGGCTTGCCAAATGCAGCAAGGGACATTTTCTCTACACTTCCTCAAGATTTATTATGGGACTACTAATTTATTCTCTGTTCAATTGGGCTTCTCTAATCAGAGAAAGTTGTTAGAAAATGAATAGAAGAGAGAGGTGTGTAATCATACAATGTGAACAGAGTTTACTTGAATTAATTGAAACTTTTAAAAACATTCCTCAGAATTTTAGAAATAACCACAAACGAGCAATGGAGATGGAGCATGAGATGATGACAGCTACAAGCAGAGTGGTTTTCTCATCTTCAGAAATATACAATCAGCAAGCTTATCCCACCCGACTACACCTCACCAGGCAGAAAAGGAATCAAGTTCAGTCATTCACATGTAAGGAGAAACAGAAGAGAAGAGAAGGTTCTATACCATGGTAAAAGCTATGTCAGGGCCAAGCCACATTGTCAATGGTTTCATAAGAAGAGCAGAGCTGTAAGTTCAAGTACCCTCCATACTGGTTAAGGTGGTTAAGAGCTGAAGTGCAAGAGCCAGACTGACAGGGTTCAAATCCCACCTCCACCTCTTACTGTGTGGCCCTGGGCAAGCTATTCACCCCTCTGCACTTCAGTGTCTTGCATGGAAAAATGACAATACTGATAACATCCCTCATAAGATTAGTTCCTGTGTGAAGTAATCTGATTAATAAAACCCATTTCTTGAATGGTCATGATTCTCTGTGAAGGCTTACTATTTTATCCAATCTATACCCACTTCTGGGTATATACCCAAAAAGCAAACTTCAGTATCAGCTTCCCAGACAATTACCATACCAGTACATGTTGTGACATATTTCCTTCCAGTATTTTCTCCATATGTAGAATTTACAACGTAATGTTGTTTTTACACTAGAATTACATTACATAGAAGACTTGTCATCTTCCTCTGTAACTGGAACCTTGCAGCATAAGCACTTCTCTGTGTTAGCACCGTGCTTCAAATCCCATCTCATAACTCAGGATTTGGGGTTGAGTATCTGTTCTTTTTCTGCACCTCATCTTTCCATTGGAGACGAAGAGGCAGCCCAGCTCCATCCTCCAGATGTGTGAATAACAAAACGAGATTACTAAAACGTTATCTTTAGAGTCCCCAGCACTTTCATTCACATTTCAATGTATGAGTGAAGTTATACATGCTAATGCTGATTTTCACCAACCTTGGCCGTGCTAATGTCCCAGGCGGTCCACCCGTGTGGAGGATTGCACTGATTAGCGCTGGCTTCTGTAACAACCACACACTGGGACATAAACAGCAGAAATGTGTTTCCTCGTAGTTCTGGAGGCCGGAAGTCCAAGATCAAAGTTATGGCAGGATTGGTTTCATTTTGAGGTCTCTCTCCTTGGCTGGCAGATGGCTGTATTCTCCCTGTGTCTTCACATGGCCTTCCGTCTGTGTGTGTCTGCGTCATAATCTTTTCTTATAAGGACCCCAAGTAGATTGGACGAGGGCCGACCTGCATGACTTTATTTAAATTTAATTACCCCTTTGAAGACCCTATTTCCAAATACAGTTACATTCTAAGGTACTGGGGGTTGGGACCTCAACATATGAATTTGGGGGGGACACAATTCAGCCCATAACAAGGATCTCTTAGACTTTAAATCAGCTATTATAAACATATTCAAAGACAGAAAGTGCATTAGTGGCTGTCTAGGGCTGAGGACGGAGGGATGAAGAGTAACTCTAATGGGTATGAGGTTGTTTTGTTTTTTTTAATTTTGATATGACGAAAATGTTCCAAAATTAGGTTGTGATGGTTGCACAAGTTTGTGAATGTACTAAAATCCATTGAATTGTATGTATTGGGATGTAAATTATATTTCAGTAAACCAGAGAGAGAGAGAGAGAGAGAGAGAGAGAGAGAGAGAGAGAGAGAGGAAGGAAGGAAGGAAGGAAGGAAGGAAGGAAGGAAGGAAGGAAGGAAGGAAGGAAGGAAGGAAGGAAGGAAGGAAGAAAAACAGAGAGAAAGAAAAAAGAACAGCAAGCTCTGTGATAAGAAAGAAAAGGTGAGAAGTTAGAGACAGTGCTTAGCTTTCTTCACAATGTTGCTTTGGGCCAGCATTGGCCAGAATTCTATTCCAACTATCCCTCATACCAGCCCCATACCAACTGTCCCCATATCTACAGTCCCAGCATGATCAGTGCTACAGAGAGAGGAGTGACTGACACTCTCTAGAAGAAAGGGGGAAAAGGAGTTGATTTTGGTATTTGGGTGTAAAGAATGCCTTGACCTAAAACGTGGAGTACAGCATGTGGCCCAGAAAGAGCCACACTGAGGCTGGATGGAGCCAGGAGTGAGGCGTGTCAGAGGGTGGGCAGAAGGGCAGACATGTGGCCAGGAGCAGGGGCAGGACAGCTGGAAAGGGAAGAAGCCCTAGAAGCCTCATAAGATGTGCCAAGGAGGTTAGATTTTTACCCTGATTTGGGAGAAGCCAGCAATGATTCCTAACAAGAGTCGGATCTGGTTTTTGAAAGCTCATCTTGGCTTCAGAGTAGATGATAAATTGGAAGGGTGGAGGAGTGGAGAGACAGCAATAGGGAGCCTTGATAGAAGCCACTCTCCTTACAGGAGAGAGAAAAGCGGCTGGTAGATACTAATCAGAAGGCAGCATTTGAAAAATTTGTTCTTTTAATACAGACTTCCATCTACAATCTAAAACACTATGGTTCGGGCTGTCAAAAAGTGGTACTCAATTCTACTACCCGAACAGTACATCACTCCTCCCATCAAAAGATTTGAGAGGAAGCTATACTAAAAACATAACAAGCTGAGAGAGAACGCAATATTCTGCATCCCCTGAGTCTTATTTTACTGGATACATTTAAAAATTCTATCATTTAAACAAGTTTAAATTCTGTGATGGAAAAAATGTCATTTTCATCACTGTTTTAATGGAAAGGCTCATCTTAGAGGCAAGGAGATACTTAGACAAATGGATGCAGGAAGCTTGGTATCTCTAATTTTTTTTTTTGGGGGGGGTGGTATGAATTTTTGCAGGCCCAATTGCTCTAGAAGATTATGGTCTGTGCTATTCCAATTGAACAGCTTCAACTGCTTCATTTTTTTAAGGCCTCTATTTTTCTAATTGCTGAATATATCATGGACACTTGTCACATACATTCAGTAGCACTGTGAGAATTAATAAACTTCCACTGGTTGAAAAGATAGTGCTGGGGGCAATAAGTAAGAGTCTTTAACAGATAGTAAGTACCAACCTTTATGAAAGTCAGACTCCCAGAGAAACTGCCAGTTCACTGGAGGGCCCGTGTGGAAATGAATGG
The DNA here is from genome assembly GCF_964194185.1 of Rhinolophus hipposideros. Taxonomy (NCBI): domain Eukaryota; kingdom Metazoa; phylum Chordata; class Mammalia; order Chiroptera; family Rhinolophidae; genus Rhinolophus; species Rhinolophus hipposideros. The sequence continues at coordinate 10,067,231 of NC_138058.1, read as the reverse complement.
AAGCATTCTAACTGCCGTTAAACATTGAAATAAAATTCTGAATTCTTTGAAAGAGAGGAAATCAGCTGTCAGAAAAACACTGCTAAATAACTACATGTATTCTTCCCAGGAGAGGTGGCAGACGCTGGAAGCTAAAGCATTAGGAGCTGTGATTTCCTTATGAAATAAGAAAGGACCATCCATCATACCCATGCTTTGATTTGTTATGGTCAGAAACAGAGACCCATCTGAATGACCTCAAGAAATAGAGAAGTTATAAAAATATTGTAATACTATTTCACATTTTCAAGCACTTACCATGTACCAGAAATTGTGCTAAGCCCTTTATGGTATCATTAATCCTGTGAAGTTGACAATATCACTCTCCCTATAACACAGCTGGAAACATGAAAGTTCAGAGAGGTTAAGGCGCTTGCCTGAGGTCACACAGCGTGCATGAAGCAGAGTCTGAATTCAGGACCCAGTTCGAGACCCTGAGCCCAGACTCTGAAGGACTAGCTTAAATTACCTCAAATTATAAAATGCATGTGCACTGGAGCTGGAGCTGTGTGAAGAAATGTCTCTCTCTTGGCCTTCCCTCTTCTGTCCACACTTCCTCACCCTATACACTAGCATTTCTGTTTCCTCGTAACTTTGACTCACAAAGGGTCTGGCCTGCCAGGGCACAGAATCAACCTCACAGCACTGTTATCATGGGAGCCCTACTGCCTCCCAGGGCCCAATTCCAAATTCCTGTGAAAAGACTCTTCTCGGTCCAATTCATCCTTTCAAAGCTGGGCTCACAGGCCCTATGTCCACCTGTCCAGTCCAATCAGTGAGGCTGAGGCAGGGTCCCCCGGAGCAGAACACAGCCACCTAAGCGGCAGGTGGTGGGACAGGGTGGGTGGCCCTGGAGAAGAGGGGCTAAGCGGGGCTCACACCTGAAGGGTGCAGCATTACTCATCAGGACATACTCACTGAATCCAGCTTCCTCCTTAAGAAGAGGTGGAAACTGAGAAACTACACAGTCTACTGGCGACCTAATATCCGAGACAGAAACAGGCCCATTGGGGACTGGTCAAAATTCATCAACACCAGCCCTTTCTCCAAACTCAGTGACTACCCCTGTCAACATCTTTTCCTCCCATCACTCAGACCTACAATGGCAGTTTTCCTCATTCTCCCCCTTTCTGGTTTATTTGTTAATTCTCCCTAATGAATATTCAAGAGTCCACACTTGGTTTCTGAGCCCAGACCCATATCTCCGGCTGCAGCCACTGAACATGCAAGAGTATTAGGTTGGTGCAAAAGTAATTGCGTTTTTTGCAATAGTTTTTAACCTTTTAAACCGCAATTACTTTTGCACCAATCTAATACCACAGCTGTCACAACAATTCTATGAGATTGACTATTATTACAGTTAAGAAAAACAAGAGAGGTGAAGGGACTTGTCCAAAGTCACACAGCTCGGCAGCCGTAGACCAGGGCTCAGAGCCCAGCAGAGTGCTCGTCAGCGCTCTGCCAAGAGCCTTGTGGGTGCCAGGTGCTGGGTACAATGGAGAACGTGCAGACGCAATCCTGCATGCCCACAGTTTACAGTCTACTGCACGGAACAGCCCGTAGAAAGAGACACGGAGAAAAAGTTCGAATCACACGCACGGTGCAGAAAAAGAGTTAACCAGGCAGACCTGAGATTGCTCTGCGTAGAAGGCCCGCCTGCAAGGTTGGGCCTCCGCAGTTTGGGAACGTGGCTCCTGGAGAGTTCCTCGTCAGCAGTTAACTAACGGTGGCTCCCTGGTCCTCGTCTGTTGTGTAGACCAGCTGTTTGTGCTGAAAACCTGCTTTTCTCCTGGGGGGCTGCAGTTTGGGTACATGCTAGGCAGAGACCAATAAAAATCTCAGGGGCCGATTCTCTGATGGGCTTCTCTGGGCAGACACGTCATACACACGTCGCTGCATTTTCACTGCTGGGGGAGGATGGGCTGTGTGGCCCTCATGGGAGGGAGAGAGCATGGGAAGTCTGCAGGTGCCTCCCTCCACACTCCACATATCTTTTCCCTTATGACCCAACTGTGTCCTTATTCTGTCCCTGCAGTAAATCCTAGCCATGAGGACAACTATATGCTGAGTCTGTGAATCTGTCTAATGAGTCTTCGAATGTGGGGATGGTCTTGGGGCCCCCAACACATAGACTACAATAAATGCTATGAAGGAAAAACACAGGCGACACGCAGGAAACAGTAGGAGCCCAGCTGATGTGGGGACTCTGGGAAGGTCCCTCTGTGGATGTTCTATTTCAGCTGAGCCCTGACGGAGTTAAGGATGTGAAGAGCAAAAAGACTGTGTTCCAGACAGAGGAAAGGCAGAACCGAGGATGTGACAGGTCACAGTGTGTGGCTCACAGGAGGGATTGAACGTGTGCGGTGTGGCTACGGTCCTGGAAGCCAGGAAGGCCATGAGGTCAGAGCTGCAGACTGAAACTGCACATGGTGGCCTCGGGTCTGTGTGTGGGACTTCGTGCTAGGCCTGCTGGCGAGCTTTGAAGGATGTTAGCAGGGGAAAACATGATCGAGTCATTTTTTCAAAGGTCATTCCAGCTGCCATGTGGTGAATAGATTATGAAAGTGAGAGGTGGAAGTAGGGAGGGCAGCTGAAAGGTCATTCATGGACCAGGTCTCTGCGGAGAGAGGATGGGCTCAGTGGGCATTTTAGAAGTTCTGGCAGCGGCCTCCTAACTGTCTCTCCCACACCCAGTGCTCTGCCCATCCCAGCTCCCCGCCTACCCCAGACCTCAGTCTGTGATCCCAGCCCACACCCTCATTTGTTGGTGGCAGAGTTTGTCTGTGTAGCCCGCCCACCTGTGATGGTGTTCTCAGTCTTGGGCAAACGAGTGATAAAGGTTACTGCCATCCTTTTTCAAAAGTATTGTCCTTTATTTTGACATTTTGTTCTTCCTATTTTTTCCCCAAGAGTGTTACATATCTGTCCCTGCAGCAAATCTTAGCCATGAGATCTACGAAAGCACTAGAATAGTTATGGGAGTTAGGTGTGTGTGTGTGTGTGTGTGTGTGTGTGTGTGTGTGTGTTTGTATGTGTGTGTATTCTTAAATAATAAAGTTGGTAACCCACTTTTATCCCTTTCCACCTTAGCTCTACTTAAAAACAAAAAATTCAGTAATCTGTGGAATCCAGAAGTCTGGTGACCCCTTATCCCTGCCTGGGACTCTCTGCCTGTGCCTTTCTTTACCTTCCAGCATCCCCTCTCACCGCGCCTTCCCCTCTGCTTCTGGTTTTTCACCCCGAGCCCTTACAGCCCCAGCCCCTCCTTCCCGGGTCACCTCAATCCACCCCCATCTCTCACTCTCCCAGTGACCACCTCTCAGTCAGCTCCGTCCTGTGACGTGGGTGGCCTACTCCTCCCATTGGGCCAACATGCCCTTTCCTGCATTTCTCCCTGTGCTCCAAACCCTCAGTTCTCGAGGCTGGAACTGCCCTGTCTCCAACCACCCTCTCTCTGAGTGCTGGGCCTACCCCCTGCCGCCCCCAACCCCTTCAGGACGCATCTCACGAGGGAGGTGTTGGATGCCGACACTGTCCCCCGAGGTTAGAGCCAGGAGAGGAAATGAGTTCCAGGCTTGAAAAGCAGTCATGACCATCTCTCTGGGGTGCAGTAAGCAGTAATCACTGCCCTTCGGTCCCCCCTCGCACTGTCCTACAACAAACCGGTGTCTTAGATTTCAGGGTAGAAAGAGATGGCTTCCAGGGGATTAGAAACGAGCTTCCCACATGCGGTTGCCTGTTCCCCGAGCGAAGCGTATCCTGGGAGCTCTCATTTTCTCAAGTGCCAATGTCATTGTCCTAAGGAAATAGTTAAAAAGGAATAGGTGAAAGGAACCAATCTATCAACAGGCCGGCTGTGTACTGAGCATGGGCTAAATGCCGCAGAAAGGCAGACTTACTGGTAGCTGGGAGACAAGAGAAGAATAGCAAGCGCAACGTAAAATGGAATATTCCACATTCTTCTGTGCAGCTGGTATTGTCGGGTGTATAAGTCAAAGTCCTTTACATGAGGACTTGGTGATAAGTTCTACCTCAAATATAAGAGCCAACAAAATATAAACGAACCTTCCCCCAGGGAGGACCGCCCACACCAACCAGCTCTCTGCACATACAGCCCCTCAACACACGCTTCCAACCAGGCACCGTTCATGGACTTCGCCTCCCCAGGCCTGGCTGCCCTGGTCTGCTTGCCTCCTCTCCTGACTGCGCAGCTCTGGGCCCAGTGGTTATCTCTTCTGCAGACACAGTTGGATTGAATACTTCCAATATCTCCTTTGCCTCAATCTATCTTCACCCCATTTTGCCCTGTTGTTTTGTGTCCCACAGCCTGGGATAGGGAAGTATCCTTCTCTCTCCCTTACCCTCAAGCTCCCAATCACAGCCTGGGTCAAAGCCACAGGGCCCCTTCTTGCCCGGGGTGGAGGGGAGAGAACTATGCTGGATTGATCTGTACTTTTGCATTATCCACAGGAAGCACAGAGAAAAATGTGATATTCCAATGCCTAAGTGTGTAAACAGAGCTTTCTGCTCCTTTCTTTCTTACTTATTTCCTTCTCTTTTTTAACCATTTTATTGTTAAATAAAAAATACATGGAAAACTGCAAAACAAATATGCAACTAGATGATTAATGGAGGACGAACCCATGTAACCAGCCGTCCCACTGCTCCCTTCCAGTCTCCCCACCTCAGGAAACACAACTCTCTGGTGACCGGCGTCTTTCTTCATTCTGCTCTCTCCCTCAGACCCACAGCCAGGCCTGGTCCTGGTGAGGCCACCTCCCAATGTGTCCTGTCTGAGGGCTGAGCCTCGGATCCTTCACCTGCCGACCACCCCCCACACACACACACACCCCTGCAGGCTGCATTCAGGATCCCAGGCCGTCATCTTCCACCTGGGCGCAGTCATTGGAGGCTGGGTGGGAGATGGAGTGGGGAGAGCAGGGCAAAGCCCTGGGTCCAGCTGAGGACAGTGGACACCATGATACCACCTTCTCCTTCCTCTCCTTGTGTAGGGATGGCGGTGGCTTCCTACCTCCCCACTGTGTTCGCCGTCTCAGCTCCTCTCTCACCACTGTAATTGATCCCAAATTCAGTCCCCTCAGGGGTAGATGGATACAATCCATCCTGTCCCCCCACCTCCAGAGTCACCATCCCTACCTCTTCCTGAAATAGCCTCCTTGTGGTCTCCAGAGTTGCTTTCCTCTTACCTCCCAAACTGAGGTGACCGTGTGTCTGGTTTGACGGGGACAAGGCTTTGTACATTGTCCCGCATATGTATTCACTCAAAATTATCCTGGTTGGAATGGTAAGTTACGTGCCCTTCGTTTTCCACACAGCAGCCAGAAGGAGCCTTCAAAAACACAAAGCAGGTCATGCCACCCCCCTGCCCCCCCACTCAGAATCCGCCAGAACATACCCATTAGGATGGCTGTTATAAAAAAAAAAAAGAGAGAGAGAGAGAGAGAGAGAGAGAGAGAGAGAGAGAGAGAGAAAATAATAAGTGGTAGCGAGGAGGTGGAAAAATTGGAACCCTTGTGCACTGTTGGGAGGAATATAAAATGGTGCAGCCACTATGGAAAACATTATGCTGGTCCCTCAAAAAACTAACCATAGAAATTATCATATGATCCAGCAATACCACTTCTGGGTATATGCCCCAAAGAATTGAATGCAGGGTCTTGAAGATATCTGCACACCCATGTTCATAGCGTCATTATTCACAATAGCCGAGAGATAGAAGCAACTCAGCGTTCGTGGATGGATGAATGGGTGAGCAAAGTGTGATCTTTGCCTGCAATGAAATGTTATCCAGCCTTAAAAAGAGGAAATTCTTACATGTGCTACAACATGGATGAATCTTGAGGACGTTATGGCCTCATTAAATAAGCTAGTCACAAAGGGACAGATATTGTATGATTCCACTTATATGAAGTCCCTGGAGTAGTCAGATTTACAGAGACAGAAAATGGAAGCGGGGTTGCCAGGGCTGTGGGGAGGGGAGAATGGGGAGTCAGTGTTTAATGGGTACAAGTTTCAGTTTTACAAGAGGAAAAGAGTTCTGGAGATGAACGGTGGTGATGCTCGTATAGCAATGTGAACAAATAAATACAATTAAAATGGTCTATTTGATGCTATCTATATTTTACCATAAATTTAAAAGTAACTTTCCAAAGCCTTTTCATCAAAATTGGAACAAAATCCCTGAATGAAGCTGAGGCCTGGAGGGCCTGCCTGCCCTACCTCTTTCACTCAGGCCAGCATGTATGCTGTTTCCGCTTCCTGGAGCCCTTATGTGGGTAGTGTCCTGTGACACTCCCTCGCACCCCTTGGTCTCTGCTGAGACGCAGCCTCCTCAGAGAGGCCTTTCCTGACCACCTTCTCCTTACTTTCTAACTTCATTCTTACTAACTAAATTGCTGACACAAATAACATGTGTGAAAGGAGTGTGGGGTAGGAGGTCAAGGACAGCTAAGACCATCATGGGAGGGGACTGGTCTCATGGAGTGGGCTGATGGAAACAAGAAATGAACTGAGAGGCCGGAAAAAATGGCTGGGAGGTCTGTGGGGCATCTGGTCGCAAAAATCACCTCAGATGTGCCTACAAAAATTACTCAGAACATAGCAGACACCACTGCTGGATTTGTTCATCTGACTTCAAGATCGAGTATCTCCACCTAGCCTATCTCTAATACCTCAGTAAATAGTTTGAAGTCCTCTAGGCAAAAACATCCTCCCAGATGAGGGTGTGTCTGCCCCATGGAAGGAAGGAGGATGGTACCTGGTGAGAAAAGGTCTGGGATGCAGGTCCTGGAAAGGATGGGAGGTCCTAGTTGCAGGTGGCAGCTCTCTGGGAGATGTGATTTTTGGTCCAGTTGACATTCGCTCGCTGTCATTCTCTCTCATACTGCAGAGCTGCGGGGACCACTTACCTCATTTTGAAGGTCGGTCCAGCCCATACCCCCTGAGCTACTTGCCCCACGGGACAGCAAGTTTTTTTGTTTATTTATTTATTTATTTATTTATTTATTTATTTATTTATTAGTTTCAGGTGTACAAGACAAGGTAATACTTAGACGTTCATCATTTATATCCCTCACACTGTGAACCCCCCTCCCCCCATCCACTATCCCTCCGACCTCACACCCAGCCATCACATTATATATATAAAATTATAGTTGGCATTCATTACTGTTTAGCTTCTGGTGTACAATGCCGTGATCAGGTGTCCACAGTATCCCTGAGGTGGTCTCCCAAATAGGACGCAGGGACAGCAGGTTGTGATCAACTCCCAACTGATATCTATGAACGTGGGTCGTCAAGTTCAGCGTCTTGTAGATCTAATGATGAATTTGGAACATAAAACGAGAGGGGAAATCTCGTCCAGCTTTGCACTGAGCCATGTAATGTTTGCTTCACATTCAGAGATGGGAACAAACTGACTACCAGACACTCAAACAGCAGGCTGGAAATGAACAACAATAACCAACGTTAAGCTTCCATCATGGGCCAGTCACTCTGTATCCATTATGTTTAAATTGCATGAAAACCATTGAGATGTGAGACCTTTACGGATAAGGAAACTGAGACTCAGAAGGGTTTACAAATTGGCCTGAGTTCTTTTCTCCTCGCTCTTGCCTGTTTACTGGTCTCACAGCAAAGGCTGCTCTATCAAAGCATATGCACAGCCCATTTTGGTACTTGAGATAAAATAAACCACAATAATGCACCATTTTGGTTGATTTATAACTTTTAAAGTGTGACTCATCCATCACGAAAGCTGATCAGACCACCTAAGTCAGGCCTTGGGAAATGGGTTTATTGGCATAGAAGGTACTTGTTCAGCATCTCCTCAAGGCAGGGTCCATGTCAGGAACTGGGAAGCCTGTGAAAAAACACAAGCCTCCATTCCTGGCTTCCAGAGCTTCAAATCTGGTCCTAATATCTGGTGTTCTCCATGCTTCGCTCCCCCTGCACACCCAGTGGCCACCGTGTCCTGCGGCCTGTCAGTCATGCTCTCCCAGGCACCTGCCAGGCTAGTTCTGCCCCCTGAACTCTCAGATGTGTCCATGAACTTTGAGCCTCAGTTGCTTTATCCACAGACTGGGCTGATGATGTCTGCCCTGCCTTTCTGGTGGAGGTGCTGAAAGATGAAATAAGGCGATCGAGATGATAGCACTGCCAAGTAAAAAACATTGTCTACATCTGAAATGTTGTGATTGTCATTTCCCACCGGAAAACATTGCCTTATGCTTCAGCGCCAAACTTGCTTGGTTCTGGTTTGAGCTGAGGATTGTGGTTATCACAGAACAGACCCCCATGGATGGAACTCCTGGTTTGTGTCTGTACATAGATCGTCTCATTTAACCAGCACAGCAGTTCTATGGCATTGGACTACCGTGGGTATCCCCATTTAACCAATGAGGAGACAAGATACAGAGAGCTTATCCGAGACCGTGCTGCGGGTCCCAGAGCTGAGAGGTGACTGTGGGTCAGTCGCTCCAGAGCCCACGTTGTGCCATCAGGATCTGGTGCCTGAACAGAAGCAGCTACCTTAGGACTGGGGGCAGATGGGCGTTTTTCAACCACTACACACAGTGCTTAGGCAACCACAGACAGGCCTCTTGCTGTGGGTGCTTGCTGGAGAGGGAACCTGGTCAGCATGAATGGTTCTCCAAATACAACACCACAGGCAAGCAAGGGTGCCGGATTTAGAAAAGCAGAGCTCATATCACATCCATCTCCCCTAAAACCCCAGTGTTGGGTGTGAACAGCAACCTTCCCACTTAGAAACACAGAGGTCAAGGACGCTTGGCTGGCGTGATCTTGTCAGGTGACTCAGAAACTATTCTGCGTGTGTCACTGTAGATGTTTGTTTTTGCCTATAAGCTGGGTACAGTTGGTGGGACAAATTATTTTACAGCCCTCACAGATAAATGCCATTTTCCCAGTAAATAAGGGTAATTGGCTGCCGTTGCTATATTGCAAATCACTGTGTGCTACGTCCCTTCTTCCTGTCTGAAACTGTTCAGCTATACAAACATTCCTCCTCGGCTTCAAAAGAAAAAAAAGAATCAAGTTGATTGTTTTGCTGAATTTGAAAAGCAACCAGAAAAGAAGGTCGTTTTAAAAGAAGCAACACAGGATGGGATTGTAAGTAAATCCTCCCTGGGCTGAGTGTGGATGATTCATTGTGAGTGCATAACATTCTGAAAAGCACGTGGCCAACGTATTTTTCTAAATCACCTCTAGTGCTAGTGGAGTCAGTCTTTAAATTGCATGCCAGGCACATCTCCTAACTGGTACTTCACTTGGTGGGCACTGAGTTATCACCACAACCTGAATTTTCCTGCAGGCAGAGCCCGGCCTTATTTTGACAGTGGTTTCTGCTGCTTTCCACTTCTGCCTGGAAGGACCTCACAGCTGCAGGGGTCTTGGGAGGGATGCGCTTGGTGGGCCCCACACTGTCAAAGGTAACTCTGCGTGGTGGTGGGGGATCTTCTCTCTGTCCCAAGGAGCTGCCCAGAACCCTCTTCCAGGAAGCATCCATCAAAATAATGAGGAGAGCCAGGTGACTCTCTTCCCAAAACCTCCTTCCAACAGCAGCACTCCCTTCCCCACCTTACCACACCACCCATCATCCAGATGGTTCCCCAGGTTGCAGTCAGGTGAGTACACGGTGACTCTACTTGGGATTAACAGGTAGGTCCTGACATAGCAACCTGACCCCAGCTAAGGCCCAGCTGAGTCCTTTCAAAACCAGGCGCTCTATCTCATAAGCCACAAAAACGGAGGAAGGTGATCTCCAGAAGAAAAAGAGAATTGACGAAATATGTAGATAGGAGTAAAGCCAAAATCAGAGGGAGAGGGTTTGGATAGTGTCTGGGTCCCTGGTCTCGATTTTCCCTGAAGCCCAGCTATCCTTAGATCCTGCAAGACACCAGACTGTCCTTACTATTAGTTTCCTTTCCCCTTAGGCCAGTTCACGTGGGGCTTCTGTCTCTTATAAGCAGAAGATTCCTAACAATGTCACCCAGCTCTCTTTCACTCATGGCCTCACTGTGGCGTATAAAACCTGTGACTACACTTGGTCTACCTCAGTAGGCACCTTGTTTATAGGTGGGCTTACTTTAAGAAAGCTTGATGGGTTAAAATACAATCAAATCTGAAAAGTTGGTGGATAAGTATTCATTCCCCCAAAAGAATTTCTTGTTCCACTAAAAAGAACTTCCTGGAAGAGATTCTTTTGATTTCAGTTTGCCTACTGCATTAAAAATATTCTTCTAGAACCAAGTATCCATCAAAAGGACTAGAAAAACAAATGTTGATGCATTGTTATATATACTTGGCTTCTGAGGGCTGCCATAACAAAGTATTACAGACGAGGTATTCTTAAACAATAGCAATGTATTTTCTCACAGTTCTGGAAGCTAGAAGCCCAAGCTGAAGCGGGTGGAGGGTTGGTTCCTTCTGGGGGCTGTGAGGGGAGGATCTCTTCCTGGCCTGTCTCCTTGGCCTATAGATGAATGCCTTCTCCCTGGGCCTCTTCATGTCACTTTCCCTCTACGTGTGTCTGTCTCTGTGTTCAAATCTCCCCTTTTCGTACGGACACCGGTCATTTTGGATCACAGCCCCTCCTAACGACCTCACTTTATTTCAACTTGATTACCTCTGTAAAGATCCTATCTGTCAATAAGGTCATATTCTGAGGTACTAACAGTTAGGACTCCATCATATATTCTGGGGGATGCACTCTAGCCCGTGACACCAAAGAGTGGAATACTATGCATCAAGTACGAAGAAAGGGCGTGTCTGCTTGTACTGATTGTCAAAATCTCCACAGGTATTATATAAAAAAGCTAGTTTTTATGTCTGTGTATTTTGATCCCCCTGTAAATTATTTGCATGCAAGTTTGTGTGTGCAGTGACATTAACAGTGATACATATAGGCATTTTTTTTTTTAATTTCTGGAAGGAATCAGGAAAATTTCACAATTGTTATCTTTTTGAAGAGAGACTTGAAGAAGGGAAAGAAACTTTCACTTTTCATTTGTACTTCAATGACTTTCTATTTTTGTATTGTCTGAATTTCGCGTAGATATACGAATATATCTGTGTGTGTGTATATATGCATGTATACATATATGTATATATGTGTATATATATATATATATACATATATATATATACAGACTACTACAGAGGGTGCCAAAAAATCTATACACACTTTAAGAGATATTATCTTAAAATGTGTATAGATATTTTTTTTTTTGGCACCCTGGTGTATATATATATATATATATATATATATATATATATATATATATATACTTTTTTCTTTCTCATAACTTTCTGTATTCTATTAACAATATAAGCTTTATCTTGTCTTAAAAATGTAAGTTGATTTATACATAAGTTTGTACAATTAGATTTTATATTCCCAGCATAATGTCTGTACTTGTAAGCTCTTAAGAGGTTATGTTTGTTCTTACCCACATACGAGGATGACAATTAATTTTGCAAACTCATCCTAGAAAAAGTGCTACATACCTCCTTGCTGAATATCACTACGATCACCTTCGAAATACTCCCCTTGGGAAGCTATGCACCAGCGCCAACGCCTAGTCCACCCTTCAAAGTAATTTTGGAACTCTTCTTCTGGAATGGCCATCAGAGCTGTAGTCGTATTACCCTTGATGTCCTGAATGTCATCAAAATGTCTTCCTTTCAATATTTCCTGTATCTTCGGGTAAAGAAAGATGTCATTGAGGGCCAGATCAGGTTAGTAGGGAGGGTGTCCCAATACAGTTATTTGTTTACTGGCTAAAAACTCCTTCACAGTGCCATGTGAGCTGGTGTATTGTCGTGATGCAAGAGCCATGAATTGTTGGTGAAAAGTTCAGGTCGTTTTTGTCTAACTTTTTCACACAGCCTTTTCAGCACTTCCAAATAGTAAACTTGGTTAACTGTTTGTCCAGTTGGTACAAATTCATAATGAATAATCCCTCCGATATCAAAAAAGTTTAGCAACATCGTTGCAATAAGTTCAAGAACTTAATCATCAGACCTCGTATGTGGTGCTTAGCACAAACAGCCAGGAAATCAGGTCCTTTTCTAATGTTCTGGAGACAGTGATGGGAAGAGAGGAGGGGATGGTGATGGTGATGGTGAAGAAAATTGGGTTGGTCATGACGTGGAGACCTTTTCTTACATGAGGAAAGAAAAACTTTTTTTTACATACCAGAAAGTTCAACAGGTAAGGCCTGGGACATACCACAGGCTCTTATTCCATTCTGATACCTGTGGTGTTTTTGTAGGTCCGAAAAAAAAAAAATTACCTTGGAAGGAATGAAAGGTTGAAATTTGGTGCATCATTTTTACTTTTTAGAGCCCTCACTTTAGACCAGTATTTCTTAATTTCAGTACCAGGAAGGAAGTGAGCCCTAATATCATGAAACATCCATTGAACATAGTCAACTTACTTTTCCCCTGTATAACTAGAATAGTCCTAGCTAGGCACTGCTCTTGGAAACTAGAGGAAATATGTACTCCTGTTATACTCTATAGGGCATAATTCTCTTGAAGAACCCGGTTTAAAAGAAATGCCCTAGACTGCTGCCTCTGCCCAGTGATTCTACCCCACAGAATCAAACATCTACTTCTAAGAAGGAGCTGGGACTCTGTAGCCCATGTAACAGATAACAGACAGGCCAGACCAGCCTGTGGGTACCCAGTAGGAAGATGTCCGTGACAACAGTGGAGAGCCAGAACTGGGCAGTTAAGGAGTGTTGACGTGGTAAAATCAATAGAAATCGGTGATGGTCTCAACATGGGGGAGAGGAAGCTCTTCCTTCTCAGTAGCCACATGTCCCAAACCTGACCTCCAGCCCCAGTATCCCCATTAAACATGGAGAGGAGCCTGATGTCTGTATTTATCTGCTTCCTAGTGGTGGCCAGACAGTTCTGTTCTACTGAACAGCCAGCATATTCCCCCCGTCACTGTCTCCCCTTACTGAAGTAAACAATAATGTAATAATATAAAAAGGCATTGAAGGATCTGTAGGTCACACCATTTTTCTTTCCAGAGAAGACTGCAATGGGACCCAGATGGAGACAATCTCTCACGTGTCGTATTGGTTGAGATGTTTAAACACAGGGAATCATCTCCTCTCTTAATAAGGAGGTCAGAGATAGGGGGCAGTTTGGTTCAACAACTCAACCAAGTGGTCAAATCCGGGCTCTTCCTTCCCACATTAACTTGGATTTTAGGTTTGTCATGTCATGGTCCCAAGATGAATGCCTTGGTTCTAGGCAACACATGTCATCTCAACAACAAAGAGGGTCATTTCTCCTCTTCAGTTACTTCGTCATTCAATAAACACTTGCACCACACTTACCACCAGCACCTTGTTAGTGGCCCTGCCTAAGTCTGGCTCTTGGGATTTCTAAAGTGTCTGTTTCTTCTTCCCTCAAATCTTCATATAAATGGATTCTTCAGATAAAACAGCATTTTAAAGTTGTCAGCCTAGAAGATCTCTCTCTTTCTCCTCTTTCTCTCTTTCTCTGTCTCTCTCTCTCTCTCTCTCTCTTTCTCTCTCTCTCTCTCTCTCTCTCTCTCTCTCTCTCTGTATATCTATTTTCACACACACAAACACACACACACACACACACACACACAGAAAGACTTACTCATGGTGACTTTCCAACAGGTTCCTTTATCAAGCTCTGTAGAAGGGAAGCCCCTAAACCACTCTGGCCTTAAACTGCTCTAAAGTAGCTGTAATTTATTCCCAAAATGCTTGTAGCATTTCAGGTTGCTACTTTGGGACAGAGTCAAATGTAGCAAATAACATCCAGTGTTGGGGCAGGGTCCCAGCAGAGCTCACCAGACCAATCAGATTCAGATTTAGCCTGTGAGGGAGGGCTCAATATAGGAAAGATGGCACCTGCCTGCTGGCTGCAAGAGAAGTGGACCCCTCACTGGGAAAATGCCGACTGTCCTCCAGTCCTCCACTTAAGCCACACTCCTCAGTCTGTACCCCCCATATGTCCCCACGGTCCCCTGAGTCATCACCTCTCCGCCAAAGCCCAGGGTGAGTGCCTGAGAGCGAGCGAGTCTGTATGTGGGCCCTTTCAAAGGACGTCTGGGTTTCCTGCCCCCTTCCATTCACCAAGATTGTTGGACTCCCCACCGTTTTTCGCAGCCAATTGTTTTGGGTCTCCTCTTCCTGGCATCAGTACTCCAGACTGGGGAGACTGGTTTGTGCCAGGGGTCCCTCACTTCTCCTGGGGGAAACTCCATGGCTGAGATATCTCTCCTGATTCTCAATCACCACACAAAGGTTTGGGACCCATTCTGTATCTCTGCCCCTGCTACCAGAGTTGACATGACTTCTTCTTTATATCCTTAGTTGTAAAACCTCTGCTCAGACAGACTTCAGATGGTTCTCCAGGTTGATTTTTCTATAATTTAGTTGTAATTTTAATGTGTTCATGGAAGGATGCAGGCAGTGTTTATATACTCTGACATCTTGGATTTAATCCCCTCCTTTTCTTTGCTTTCTTTATTTTTTTTTTAAAGATTTTATTGGGGAAGGGGAACAGGACTTTATTGGGGAACAATGTGTACTTCCAGGACTTTTTTCCAAGTAAAGTTGTTGTCCTTTCAGTCTTAGTTGTGGAGGGCGCAGCTCAGCTCCAGGTCCAGTTGCCGTTGCTAGGTGCAGGGAGCACAGCCCACCATCCCTTGCGGGAGTTGAACCGGCAACCTTGTGGTTGAGAGGATGCGCTCCAACCAACTGAGCCAACCAGGAGCTCAGTGGCAGCTCAGCTCAAGGTGCTGTGTTCAGTCTTAGTTGCAGGCGGCGCTGCCCACCATCCCTTGCGGGACTCAAGGAATTGAACTGGTAACCTTGTGGTTGAGAGCTCACTGGCCCATGTGGGAATCGAACCGGCAGCCTTTGGAGTTTGGAGCATGGAGCTCTAACCGCCTGAGCCACCGGGCCGGCCCCAATCCCCTCCTTTTCTTGATGGTGGGAAAAGAGTCATGCCACCTTTGATTATTTTCAAGGGGCCAGGATCTTCCCTGGGGCCAGGAAACATCATTCTGCACAAGCATGAGGCTGTAACATGGCTTCCTTCGCACCTGCCTTGCCAGGAGCCCTCAGAGCCTGTGGTGTGTCATCCTCCCCCAATGGCACAGTGTCTTTCTCACAAGACTCACTCAGAGAACCAGGTGGAGCAGAAAGCCAGTGGAGAACCCTTGCAGAAGGGTGAGGAAGCCATCTGGTGCTGGCCTCATATGCAGTGGGCCTGAAGGAGGTGCTGTATGCAGTGTCAGGTTGCAGGTGAGGGAGAGGGAACTCATGGTAATCGTTGGGGAGAAACCCCCAGTATCTCACCTACACTGCTTTCACTGTTTTCCTCTCCCTCCCATTAATATAATCTACTTCTGGTTTGAAACCATCGCAGATGCAGAGCAAAAGGAATAGGTTTGAGTCTGACTTCTCTGAGCTTTAGAGATACTCCCTAGAAAATGATCATCTGCCTGCTCTTTCTGCCTCTAGAAACTGTGCAAACCAAACCAGTTACTGCAGGTGGAAAAGGCTTCGTAGGTGGAGAAAGCTATACACATGTCAGTTGTTATTTATTATGATTGCTGTTAGCCATCTGTTAATTAGTGGAAGCGCCTCAAAAGCAGGAATAGTTTGTTATGGGTGTGATGCAGGGTCGGCACAGTGTCCTGTATGTCACCACTTGGATGGAGAAGTATGTTACAGGAATGAGTGAAATTTGCACAAGAGGCAGCTTCTCCATCTCCACTCCACAGCCTCTCACTGGGCCTGCCAAACCTTCCCTTCCTGCTCTTGACCCCTCTCCTCAGGGACCAGCCCTTCTCAGGAAACATTGCCCCTGGCTGAAGTCCAACCCCCAAGGACTACAACACAGAAAGTTGCTCCCTGACCCCACGGGCTCTGTCCAGAGATGACCATTTAGATCCACTGGGGGCCACTCACTCACGAAATGGCCTTGCACAAACCACACAATCCCCTCCTTCATGGTATTCAGGCACAGCATGAGCTAACGAACAGAAGTGCCAGCCCAGGCTGAGGGGTGGGGTAGGCAAAGTCAGGGACTATTGGTTCTTCCACACAGATGCTTCATAAAGTCTGACCTGGTCATGTGCCCATCAGCGTTTCCCAGTTCCCAGGAGTTTCATTACAGCGATTTTGCCCCCGGTGGCAAATAAAACGCATGTGTATAGTCCTGGCCTGATTTCTTCTGCTACCCTGGCTTGGTTAGGGTAGCACCACGGGCTAACTTGCCAGGTTGTAAGATCTCAATTGAAAAATGCAACATCCTACCTGCCATGCACTGTTTGGGTTAACAAATATAGATTTATGTAAAATTCATAAAATTTACTCAAGCCCTTACGCTGATACATACACACATTCCTCACCCCCATACCAAACCTCCCACCTCCAGCTACACTTGCTCGTATCTTTACACCAAGAGAATAAGATATGTAGACAAAGAACCTCCTTTCCAAGAGGCACAAGCACTGAGCTGGAGTTTGGAGCTGCTGTGTCACTTTAAACAAGTCACTTAACCTCTCTGAACTTCAGTTTCTCCCTCTATAGATTGAGGGTAATTAAAGCTAGCCTACGAGATGGTTAGATATGTATAAAAGATGCAGCACAGTAGAAATAAGTTATCTATTTCTTACCTCTTTCAATATATCCATATTGAAATATGGATATATCCATATATCCATATCCATAAAATGTATGAACCTGGGGATTTTTATGAAAGCCAAATAAGAAGAGAGCAACAAAGAAAACTTAAAAGGAATAGTTCTACCACCGCGACATGACTTTCTCAAGCTACACACGGAATTAAACAAGCCTGGTTTTATATATTCCACTTCAGACCCTGAGGTGGCACAGACAGGTCTCCAGCTTGGAGCAGAAACAGCTGCCACTGTCCCAGAGTCGGAACCACCCAGGAGAAGACCTGGGCATGGTGGGGGGAGTAGCAGGCAAGGAGAGGGACACTTCAGAAGCCTCTAGATCCTTTGATGGGAGAGAAGAGGTCATGAGCCTTCTCCAGACAGAAGACCCCACTGATGGAGCTGTCCTCAGACCTTCTTCCAGTCTTGCTTGTGGGACGGGCCTGGAGGAGTGCCAGGCAGCAACTGACCAATACCAGCTTCTCACCAACTGGATTATATGCACTCCCTACACCAGGGGCCATGTGCTATCAAATTCAGCTGAAGGGGTGTTTCATTTGGTTCATCTCCCTCCCATCTATCCTCCCCACTGTGTGCTGGTCTGTTTCACACATGGTAGCTACTGTGGATTGAGTTCTTAGCCTCCATTTTCATCCCATTCTAACGTGCTTCCTGCATGGAAAGAGCTAAAAAGCTAACATTCACATTTCGCAGACATCTTGGCAGCTGAGGTTCAGTGAGACTTGGGACCTACAGACCAGATGTGGGTGCAGGCAACCCCGACTTCACACTGAGGTATGTGGGGAGAGGTGGGAGAGGACACATTTGCTTGCAAGTGTCAACCCAGACAAAGGTGGCACAACCTTGGGCCAGCAGCTGTGGCAGCAGTTTCCTGGTCTGAGAGAAATAGCAGCAGCTTTGGAGACTGACTCTGTGGTATAAACTTGGAAATTGTTTCTGTTAGTTTATTATTCATCCTTCTCAGCAACTCTGATGGCTGGCAATAGCCCTTCACGAATCTCTTTCTGCTCAGGCAGTTGGACTAGATTCTATTACCTGCAAGTAAAGAGCCTGGACCGATACAGTCAGTTACAGTTTGCAGATCCCAGAGATAAAACATGCCCTTCAATGTGCCAGGAGAGCTCTTGCTTAGAGAACCATCCTAGGAATATTTTTATAAAATGGTTCTGTTTAAAAAACAAACAAACCAAAAAAAAAAAAAACACAAAAAACCAATAACCTGGCATCAGAAGGTTGATATATTATGACATGTCTGGCACCCAATGTAAATAAATATAGCCGAGACATCAAAAATTCGCCTTGAGCCCTCAAGAGGCAAGTAGGAAAGGAAAAAGTCACAAAGATGAAGGGCTGCACACAAGTGGCATCTGAAAAGGTTGGTGTTCATTGGCCCCTTACATTAGGACGTCTTTCAGGCCTGGCGTGTACACATCTCACTGTGACAAATGAAAAGTCACGATTCTAACAGAGAGGGGATTGCAGATCATTTCAGCCTCTCATGTCAGACTTCATTCATATCTGCTTTATTTCCAGAGCTAATACCATTCTAAGGATCGCCTTCATTGTTTCTGTCAAGTACATACATGTAATTTCTTCTTCTATGAATATCATGCACAGGGGGGTGGGGGGAAGCAAGTGATACTAAATAATTTTTGTAAGAGACTTGTTGGATATTTTTACGAAGGCGTTTTGAATGTTTAAGTTGCGTGAGACAGTCTGTTTCAGGGCAGGGAAGTGGGCCTGCTTGCCTGAACGTCGTCTCTGAATGGAAAAAAGGTTTCTATCCTGGGCCTGGCTGCATGTACCCTGCAGTGCTGACGCACAGAATGTTTTTGGAATTAGAAAAGGTAACTTGGGGAAACGAAACGCCTGAGTCTCTGAACCGTGAGGACTACCTTTGCGTCCACACCCTAGGTCTTTCATGACCCTGAAGCCATATATAAAAAGATGAGACAACTGTGAGGTTGGGGACAGAGAGATGTCTTTTTGATACAAATAAAGAGAAAAGAAATAATGACTTTCTCTCTGAAAACCTAACTGGTCTTACAGATTAAAAACTGGACGAAATTCTGCTTACCATTTGGAATTTAATATTAAAAAATTGCCAAGCCACTAGCAATCATAACAGAAAACTACCATATGGAAAAGCAATCAACATGTCCTTTTTGGAAGCAGAAAATCACTGCAGTGTTTTAAGTATCAAAAAAGAAAAAAACAATCCATTAAACATGTTTCTGGGCATTTTTCTTCCCTTTGGGGTGAGAACAGCACTCCCATTAAGGTGGGGTGAACTATTCGTGTTCTCAGAAGGGGTGATGGGCTAATTGCAGATGAACAATATAAATTTGGCTCGAGAGCCCAGGCACAGCTCCCCCAGCCACGCAGGGGCCCATGATTGTTGGTTCAGGACTCAGATGGGAGCATCACCTCTTTGTTCAAGAAGCCCTAGTGGGGAGCTCAGGCCCGGCACACAAAGGGCCTGGGTAACTGTTCTTTCCCAGCAGTCATTGTAACCCGTTCCTAGATCCGATTGTTCCGGAGTGGCAGCTGCAGGCAGTTGTGGGGGTGCGTGTCAGGATTTCAGACAAACTTCATTATTTAAAAGTGGCCTTTTCTTGTTTTCTTCCCATGGCTACAGCACACTGCAGATTGCTGTGATCTGTCTTTTCAACTACCACAGGTTGGGAGTCGAGATATGATTCTTAATCACTGCGTAATGGGACATCAGTCCGCAGAGACATGCTCACTGGGGTGAGAGGCTGGGTGATGGAGGCACACCCCCAATCTCCAAGAGAACGAGTGAGTGTTCCAGTGTCCTCTTGGTGAATGTGGCCATGACAGCCAGTGGTTGCTTGCTGAGGGAACAATGCAGCTCTGCTTCTCTCGTTCCTGCATTATTCCACACTTCAGTTCTATTCCAATCAAAGTGTGTGCAATTTCTTTCTCTTTCCTCACAGGGCTATAAGTGCAGCTGGGAGAGAGGCTCATTGGGAAAACCTGGGGAACAAAGACAGGAGAGGATCATAGCAGGGTTCCAAGTGGGAAAGTTCTCCAGCTGGCAGCTCAGAACAAATGGCAGGTAATTGACATCTGATAGCAAAGTCCTGCCCTCTGAGCAAGTGTCCCAACCCCAGGGACCAGCTAGGGGCTGCTGTGTTTAGAGTCAAGAACACAGCCTGGGATGCAATCCACTCCCGAACACCTCTTCCCATGGCCAGAACTCCAGGCTTCCACGCCAGTAAGTCCTTAACTGCAGTGCTCAAGGATTCTCTGAGCTGAATATAGGGGCTGTGCTTTACAACCTTTATTTCTTTCTGGTGAGAACTGAGCACCTATTTTATGGGGCGGGGGGGAAAGCAGGGGGAGAGAGGGGAAAGAAGGAAAATGACCAGCACTAGATTACCAATGACCGCTTTGGATAAAAGAGCACTCTTGTCCTTGGGTACCAAAGGTACCAAAGGGTACCAAAATTGGGGCCAGATCAAAAAATCTTGAAAACACTCGTTGCTATCATGGTGATATTAAACACACCTCCACAGGACAAAGCCACTGTTTTCTGGAATAGGAGCCAGGAGCCATTTTGCCTTTTCAGAGCTCTCTTTGAAGTCTCACTCAGGAGGAGCAGTTAACCCAACTTTCTGCCTCCCCTCGACACTGGAACCTATCTCCTGCCTTCAGGACAGGCTGAGTCACCTGTGCACCTCAGTGATGGACCAGCAGTGACTCTTTTGGTCCCATCTCTTCTGAGCAGATGGAAGAATTTCCATTTCTCTGCTCACAGCAATCTACGGAGGCTGCCACAAAGGAATCAAGGAAACTAAAAGGTGTTCAGCATTAATTTAAAAATACATATGCAACACCCATTAGGATAGCCATTATTTGAAAAAAGCAAGTAAAAAAAACAAATGATAAGCATCAGTGAAGATGCAGATAAATTGGAACCCTTGTGCTTTGCTTGTGAGAATGTAAATTGGTACAGCTGCTGTAGAAAACAGTATGGTGGTCCCTCAAAAAATTAACCATAGAATTATCATATGATCCAGCAATTCCACTTGTGGGTGTACACTCAAAAAAAAATAAAAGCAACGTCTTGAAATTACATCTGTACACCCAGGTCATAGCAGCATTATTCCCAGTGGCCAAAAGGTAGACGCAACCCAAGTGTTCATTGAAGCATGAACAGATAAACAAAATGTAATTTATCCATACAAAGGCATATTATTCAGCCTTAAAAAGTAAAGAAATTCTGACACATGTTACAACTTGGATGAAGCATGAAGACATCATGCTGAGTAAAATATGCCAGACACAAAAGGACAAACATTGTACCATTTCACTCAGATGAGATACCTAGAATTGTCAGATTCATAGAGACAGAAAGTAGAATGGTTGTTGCCAGGGGCTTCAAGAAGAAGGAAATGGGGAGTTGTTCAGTGGGCACAGAGTTTCATTTCCAGAGGATAGAAAGAGTCCTGGAGATGGATTGTGATGATGGTTGTATAATAAGGTTAATATACTTATTGCCACCAAACTGTACACTTAAAAATTGTTTAAAATATGTGTGTATGTGTGTGTGTGTGTGTGTGTGTGTGTGTGTGTGCAACTGCCTGAAGTCTTTTGCATTTGGATTTGGGGGATAAGGAATCTTTTAGCTGGGTCACTGACCCCACTTCATTCCTTTCCAGGCTGAGGAGGACTGAAGAATACAGAAAGCCGGACAACCAGCTAACAGGGCCGCCCTTGCACAGAGGGGAAAGGAACCACCTGCCCACTCTCCCTTTTACAGACTCAGAGAAGTTAACTAACCTGCCCGGGTGACTCCTGGTGACAATGGCACCTAAAGCCAGATTGGTCTGCTTCTAAAGCCCTTGGTCCTGAAACGGACTATACTTCTCCCCTCCTGCAACATATATCACCCTCTTCCTAATCTCCCTGCAAAGGTTCCCACTTTCTGCCATTGGCATCATCTCCCTAAGGTCTTCCTGAGTTTTGCTGGATCAGTAGTCTGTGAGGCCACAGGCCCCGAGTTGTGCAGTGTACAACGTACACAGCTGAGTGCTAGAGCCCTTGTGAACACTTTATGCTACTTAAGAAAAGTAATAGTTCACCAACATGTGAACAAGATTCCTCTACGGAGACTCTTCTCCTCTGGTAGAGAATGGGCCCTGCTGTAGATGAGTAGGACATAGCACCAGTAAGTATGGATGATCAAGGGTCAGGAGTAAAGGTGAGGTGAAGCCAGAACAAGCCATGCCACTGTGTGTCTACCCAGATTTGCGGCACAATGACGGCACGCTCCACTTTTAGGTCTGACAGGAAGCGCCCCGAGTGGCCTCTGTGCCCCTTTGTCCTACCTGCCCCCTACTTGCTTTTCTTTTCCTCAATAATAACAGCAGGATTGAAATGCTTCAGAGATTTCTCAACTCATTCATTTGATTTCAACGCAGTTTCCAAAAGTTTCCAACACAGTCTGCCTCTGCCAAAATCCTGGCATTAGCAAATCTGAACCTGGACAACCCCGAAGACGCCAAGTGATTGCGGTGGTGACCCGTGTGTAACCTGACATGAAGGGGTATGGCTGGACCACATCTCCTCTTAAAGGGGAAACACACTCTCTGGAGAAAAGAGGAATGACAAATGCTATGCATAGGTTCACAGGCTGGGAGGATCAGGTAGGCTGATGCCGCCACGCCCCCCAATCCCAGGACTTCGAGAAGGAGAAAGAAAGTAGTCAATGAGCAGTCTGGGGATGGGAAGCTGTCCCTGAAAGAACCAGGGTTCAGAACTCACGAGGAGGCTAAGTGCATAAGCCGTGTATAGCTCCTGACACCTTCTGGTCTACTATGTGAATGGAGGATGACACCAGGAATATCGCCTCTCTGAGCCATCAACAAAATGGAGACAGATGTACTGCAGGGGTTCTTGTGAGCAGTCGGTGAGAATGTACATAACACCTGCACAGAGTAAGAACTCTGGCTCTGAAAATGATCTCTAGGTCTCCTGTACACAGTGGACCACCATGTGTGCCACGCTCAAGGCCATGTGCCAAGTATGGTGTTGCAAAGGACAGGAAGTCCAGCCCATGACACTTCTGCCCCTGACGATGCTGGAAGAGGTCACTGAAACTGAACAAACTCTAAAATCCTCAGCTCTGTGTCGGATATAAAATGCGAGTTCTGGTCCACTGACAAGTCCCAAAAGAACACTGATTTTCTCTCTTCCAGCAGGGCGCTGACCTAGACATGAGATGTCCTTGTTGCGAACCAGTTCAGGACAGCTATATGACAGTCACTTCTTTTTTTTAATTTTTTTTTGAAATTTAATGGGTTTTTTTCATTTTATATTAAAGTTTTAATGTACAGTTAGCAGGTTTATGATACAAGTTCACCCTCTACTTTTCCATTTGTTGTTTCTTCATATTGTACTTACTTTTTAAAAAAGATTTCTATTAAAATATAGCTAACATACAGTATTAGATTAGTTTCAGGGGCACACCATAGTCATTCAACATTTATATACCTAAAAAAGTGATCACCATGATAAGCCCAGCAACCATCTGACACTGTACCTGCTGTCACAATATTATTGACTATATTCCCCATGCTGTACATTACATCCCTGTGACTTATTTGTTTTATACCTGGAAATTTGGAGCTCTTATTCCCCTTCACTTTTTCCTCCCTTTTAAAATTTTCCAATTACAGTTGACATTCAATTATCTTTTGTTAATTTCAAGTGTACAGCATAGTGGTTAGACACTTATATAATTTAAGAAAGGAGCCCCCTGACTATCCCCCGACACTATATGTATTACTATATCCTTGACTATATTCCCTATGCTTTACCTTACATCCCCATGATTATTACATAGTTATTATGGCTCCAAACATAGTTATTACTGTATTATTGACTATATTCCTTATGCTATAGCCTATATCCCCATGATTACTGTATAACAACCCATTTGTACTTCTTTTTTTTGTTTGCTTTGTTTTGTTTTTATTATTATTGGGGAAGAAAGTGTTTTTCAAGGATGTCAAGTCGTTTTTTTAATCTATTTGTGGAGAGTGCAGCTCACTGATCCATGTGGGATTCGAACCAGCGACCTTCGTGTTATAAGCACCGCGTTTAACAACCCCTGAGCCAACCAGCCACCCACCGGCGACTCAGCTCTATGCTCAAGCTGTTGCTTCTCACTGGAACATGTGGGAATCGAACCAGCAACCTTGGTGGTATGAGCAGTGTGCTCCAACCACTGAGCCAACTGGTCGCCCACCTGTGGCTCAGCTCCAAGACCAAGCCATGATTATTTTCAATCTAGTTGTGGAGGGCGCAGTTCACTGTCTCATGTGGGAATCGAATCAGCAACCTTGTTAAGAGCTCGCACTCTAACCAACTGAGCCATCCAGCCATCCCCCATTTGTACTTCTTAATCCCTTCACCCTTTTCACTCATACCCAACCCCCCTCCCATCTGGCAACCATCAATATGTTCTCTGTATCTATGAGTTTGTTTCTGTTTTATTTATTTATATTGTTTTTTTAGATTCCACATATAAGCAAAATCACATTGCATCTGTCTTTCGCTGCTTGAGACTCCACTCTGCACAGTACCTTCCAGGTCCATCCATGCTGCCACAGATGGCGAGAACCCATTCCCTTCCATGACCAAGCAATATTCCATTGTATATATGTACCACCTCCTCTTCATCCATTGTTCCATCGACAAACACCCCAGGCTGCCTCCACATCTTGGCCATTGTAAACATGCTGCAATGAATGTATGGATGCACACGTCCCCTTGAAATAGCATTTCGGTTTCTTCAGATAAATACTCTGAAGTGGGATTAAAGGGTCCTTCTTTGTCTCTTGTTATAGCCTTTGCTTTTAAGCAAAATTTTGTCTGGTATAAGTATTGCTACACCAGCTTTTTTGTTTTTGTTTCCAGTTTCATGAAATATCTTTTTCCATCCCTTTACTTTCTGTCTGTGTGTGTCTTTCAATATGAAGCGACTCTTTTGTAGGCAGCATTTGTAAGTGTTTTATTTTCTTATTCATTCAGCCCTCCTATGTCTTTTGAGTGGAACATTTAATCCACTTACATTGAAAGTAATTGTTGATAGATATGTAGCTGTTGTCACTTCATTATTCATAATTTTGATCTCTTTTTTTTTCCATCTTAAAGAAGCCCTCTAACATTCTTTGTAGTACTGGTTTGGTGGTGATGAACTCCTTTAGTTTTTTCTTGTCTGGGAAACTTTTTATCTGTCCTTTGATTCCAAATGATAGCTTTGCTAGGCAGAGTAATCTTGGTTGCAGGTACTTGCTTATCATCACACTGAATATGTATGCCAATCCCTTCTGGCCTGCAAAGTTTCTGTTGAGAAATCAGCTGACAATCTTATGGGAGCTTTCTTATAAGTTATTAGTTGCCTTTCTCTTGTTGCTTTTAGGATTCTCTCTTTGTCTTTAACTTTTGCCATTCTAATTATAATGTGTCTTGGTGTGGGCCTGTTTGGGTTCACTTTGTTTGGGACTCTCTGCACTTCCTAGACTTGTATGTCTATTTCCTTCACTAGGTTAGGAAAGTTTTCAGTCATTATTTCTTCAAATACATCCTCAATCACTTACTTTCTCTCCTCTCCTTCTGGTACCCCTACGTTGTGAATATTGTTTTGCTTCATGTTGTCCCAGAGATCTCTTAAAGTGTCCTCATTTGGGTGTTTTCTGCTACTTTGTCTTTCAAATTGCTGATTCAGTCCTCTGCTTTGTCAAGTCTGCTGGTGATTCCTGCTAGTGCATTCTTCATTTCAGTTATTGTATTTTTCACTTCTGACTGGTTCTTTTTTATGGTTTCTATGTCCTTTTTTATGCTTGTTATCTTTCCATTGAAGTTCTCACTAAGTTCCTTGAACATCTTTATAAATATTGTTTTGAACTCTATCCCTGGTAGGTTGCTTGCCTCCACTTCATTTAGTACTTTTTCTGGAGTTTTCTCCTGTTCTTTCATTTGGGATGTATTTCGTTTCCTCATTTTGGCTGCCTTTCTGTTTGTTTCTATATACTAAGTAGATCTGCTATGTCCCTCAGTCTTGGCCAGGTGGCCTTATGTAGTAGATTGCCTGTGGGGCCCTGGCACAGTCTCCCTGGTCCCCTGCTCCAGGCACTCCAGGAGTGTCCCTTGTGTGTGTTGTGTGTACTGTCCTGTTACAGTTCACCCTTGATTGCTATTGGCACATCACTGGGTGAGATTGACCCTCAGGCTGATTGTCTGGGGGGTTTGGTCATGTCCACAGCTTATAGGCTGCTGTGCAGTGGGCTTACCCCACTGAGTATGATTTGCCCCAAAAGGCTCTGGTGCCTGTTGAGACCACCATTTGTGTGTGCTGCTTGTGGGCCTAATTGGGTGGTGCCCTGCTGTGATCTGAACCAACCTCCAAGTATGTTGGTTCTGGGGCCTCTTGCAAGAGGCTCCAGTGTAGGCCCAGGTCAGCCACTGTCTGTGACCAGCCAGGGACTACTGGTAGAAGCTACAAAGTGATCTGCAGTTGTTCAATGCCTGTGCTAACTCTGGAGGCACGTGGGAGAGGCAACATTGCAAACCGAGGACATCAGCCACTTGTACCAGTCCTGGGGTATCTTCACAAAATGCCAGGACATCTCGAGTCCTGCTGCTGCCAGCTCTCTTAAGGTTCAGCCATTAATAAAGCCTTGAGCAGTATGCAAGTTGGGTGAGGCAGTGCCTCAGGGAGTCACTAGAGTGGGAAGAGTTGTGGTCACCAGTTTAATGTAGACTCTGGTTTAGTGTAGTGCAGTGCCTGGAGCTATTCAGCAAATGTCAGCACACTGGGGCCAGTCGCTGCCCACCTGGAGCCTGTGGACTTGGATAATTTTCCAAGAAAGAGTGCTATACAAGAGGGGCTGGCTGCTCACAGAGAAAGTACCTCTGGTGGTGGGAGAGCTGGGTGGGGTGGAGTCCCAGCGAGTCAGCAGGATGGAACTAGCAGAGCTTACCAGGCCAATCAGATTCAGATTTGGCTGTAAGTGTAGGGGGAGGGCTCAACACAGGAAAGATGGTGCCTGCCTTCTGGCTGCATGGAGGAAAACACCACACAGTGAAAATGGCGACTATCCTTCAGCCCTTGCTAGGAAGCCACACACCTCAGTCTGCCCTCAACTGTCTCTGATGTCCCCCAATTTACTGTCCCTCTGCCAGAGCCCAAGGTGAGTGCCTGCGAGTGGGAGAGTTTGTGTGCAGGCCATTTAAGAGGACACCTGGGTTTCCTGCAGGCTTTTGTCTCACCTGGATAGTTGGAATCCCCATAGCTTTTTGCAGCCAGATGTTCTGGGACTTCTCCTTTCAGCACCAGTTCTCCTCGCTGAGAAGCCTGGTGTGGGGCTGGGACCTCCTCGTCTTCAGTGGGGAATTCTGCCACAAAGGTGTCTCTCCCGGCATTCAACCATTATCTGTGGATGTGGGGTCAGCCCGTTTCACATCTCTACCCTTCCTACCAGCCTTGACATGGCTGCTTCTTTATATCTTTAGTTATAAAACTTCTGTTCAGCTAGAGTTCATATGATTCTCCAGGTTGATTGTTCTATGATTTAGTTGTAATTTTAATGTGTTCACAGAAGGATGTAGACACAGTGTTTATCTATCCTGCCATCAAGGATCTTGGATCTCCTTTTTTTTTTTTAAATGGAAGCTGTTAAATAAAATGTTTCACTTTCAGACACAGTGCAGCTTACAACCTTAAATTAAATAAAGTTTAATTTAAGACAAGACATTTAAGTATGAGATAGGGCAGGGAAAGGCTGTGAATTTTGCCTGTGTTGGATGCCATGCTCCCATTGCTTAAGTTAGGACTCAGAAGTTTGCCAGGCAAGCCCATGAGGTGTACAAGGCTAGTGTTACCTACCTGGGCACTATTGACCTGGTGGTGGACAGGACTCTGAGCCATGAGGTTGTGGGGTAGGTAGAGGAGAGATGGAGAGCCAAGCTGTGGAAACAGAGTTGGTTTCTATTCCAATGTCCAAAATAACCTCCACTGATACAAGAATTTTAAGTTAAGGGACATAAAAATGGAAGTAATAATACATTTACAGATATAAAATACATTTACATATAAAAATAATATACACATAAAAATACACACACACACACACATATGTGTGTGTGTGTGTGTATGTATATACACGAGAAAGGAAAGGTCATTTCTGGCAGAAAGACTCAGAGTTGACTTCTTGGAAGTAGTAGCATATGAGCAAGGCATTGGGGGACAGGAAGAATTTCAGCCAACAGAGTAGGGAGCGAAAGGCAAAAGCAGAGATGTGATGTTCAGATAGAGAAAATTACAAGTCACATACTGGAAAAGCACCATAGTGAGTAATGGAAAATCGACCTGAAAACTAGGTTATGGTCAGATTAAGATGGGTCCTGAGAGTGCCAAGGAGCATGAACTTGGTTTGGAGACCACTGGAAAAGCACCAAAGTTGAGCCCAAGGTGGTTATAGAATCACAACTATGCAATGGCACAGCCACCAAGATGGTTTCTGGTCACTTATGGTGGGAGTTTCTGCAAGTCATGGGGCACAGCAGGGAGGTGGGGTGCAGTCAGGAGGCTCATGACAGTGGCTGTTTATTAAGTAGTATGTCAACCACTGGTCTGGCTGTACAAGTGTAATCTGGCTCAATATCAAGCCTATCTAGGGGCTTTCTAAATCCACACCCTTGGGCATATGTTCCAATTTGCCCAAGATGACCTGTTTCATTAATTAATGGGCTTCTTTCCAGGCCCTTGGGTTTCACCTTCTTTTGTACAACCCTCTTGTGAAATCTCCTGCATGGAGCTCAGAGCTGGAGAGTTTTGAAGCCTTTCCTTTTGGTTGCAACTCTCTTCTTTTTCTCCCACAATCCACATTCTGCAGTTAATTATAGCCAGTTAGAATGCTAGTGAACATTCCCAATTAGGGCTGATGTACAGAAGAGAGAGAGAACGGGAATGGGAAGGAAGAAATGAGCAAACACAACATTTGGAAGCAAAGATCCATTATGATTTAGTTACTGAATGACAGGAGAAGACAGAGAGCACTTAAAGGCAGAGGTCAGTTTTCAAGCTCAGGTAACTGGGAGAAAAGTGACATCATTAGTAGGACTGGGAAGTAGGGAGAATGCACCGAAGTAGGGAGAACAGGCAAAGATCCAATTAGTTTTAGACAGGTTAAGGTAAAGACATCCAAATGGAAATATCAGCAGGCAGTTGGGAATGTGGGAGAAGAGACAGGAGAAGAGATAGGTGTTAGAACCAGAGATAAAGATTTGAAAAACTTTGGAATAAGAACCACAGGACTGAATTCTCCCAAGATAGAAGGAGAATAGGAAGTTGAAAATAGAGACGTGCAGACCTGCCCACTTTTGGACGAAGGCAGGCAGAAGGAAAGGAAGAAGGAAGAAGGAAGAAGGAAGGGGAAGGTATATGGTGAGGAGGAGGAAGGAGGTCAGGGCCTTGGCATGAAGAAAGGAAGCATGATGTTGAATGAATGAATGAGGCTTCAGGAAGGAAAAATGGGGCAGATAATAACACTCTTAATGAGTTTTTTCCCCATTTTTGTTAAATTTATTCAGACATAACTCATATCGTGCAATTAAACAATTTATAGTGCACAATTCAGTGACTTTTAGTGTATTTACACAGTTAGGCAATCATCACCACAACCCATCTTAAAAAATTTTATCAACCCCCCCCAAAACAATCCATATGCTTTATCCATCACATCCGAAAACCCCACACCCTAGCAACAGACAACTATAATTTACTTTCTGTCTCTATAGATTTGCCTATTCTCAACTTTCACACGAGTAGAATCCTCACTTATTGGTCCTTTTTGACTTCCTTGTTTTACCTGGCATCATGCTTT
Source organism: Rhinolophus hipposideros (assembly GCF_964194185.1). Lineage (NCBI taxonomy): Eukaryota > Metazoa > Chordata > Mammalia > Chiroptera > Rhinolophidae > Rhinolophus > Rhinolophus hipposideros. The sequence goes on along the minus strand of NC_138058.1, from coordinate 10,037,528 downwards.
TCAAAGTTGAACCAGTTATAGCATGTATCAATACTTCATTCCTTTTCATGACCAAATATTATTCCATTGTATAGCTATACTACTTTTTTTTTTATCCATTCATCAGTTGATGGGCATTTGTGTTGTTTCCAGTTTGAACCACAATAAATAATGCTGCTATGAACATTCATGGACGCTTTTTGTGTGCGCATGTGTTTTCATTTCTGCTGGGTATACACTTAGGAGTGGAATTGATGGATCAAATGGGAACTTTATGTTTAACTTTTTCAGGAACTGCCAGTCTGTTTTCCAAAGTAGCTGCACCATTTTACATTCCCACCAGCAGTGGATGAGGGGGCCAGTTTTTCCACATCCTCACCAACACTTGCTATTCTTTTAAAAAATAATAGCCAACTTAGTGTGAAGTGGTATCTCATTGTGGATTTAATTTGCATTTCCTTAACAAATCATGATGGTGAGTATCTTTTCATGGGCATATTGCCATGCATATGTCTTCTTTGGAGAAAACTCTATTCAGATCCTTTGCCAATTTTTTAAAATTGGGTTGTCATTTATTATTGAGTTGCAAGTGTTCTTTATGTATTTCAGATACAAGTCCCTTACCAAAGATATGATTTAAAAATATTTTGTCTCATTCAGTGGATTATCTTTTCACTTTCTCGATAGTATCATCACACGTTTTTACATTCAGTGAAGTCCAATTTATCTATTTTTTCCTTTGGTTGCTGTGCTTTTGGTGTCATATGTAAGAATCTTTTGCCAAATCCAAGGTCACAAGTTTCTTTTCTAAGAGTTTTCTTTTCTAAGAGTTTTGTAGTTTTAACTCTTACGTTTATTCATTTGATCTCTTTTGTTATTTTTTTATATATACGGTATCCTGAGGTAGGGGCCCAATTTCATTCTTTTGCATGTTTATATCCTGTTGTCCCAGCACCATTTGTCAAAAAGACTCTTCTTTCCTCATTGAATTGATCTTGTCAAAGATCGACTGACTATAAATGTGAGGGTTTATTTCTAAGCCCTCTAATCTATTTCCTTAATGTTTTATACTTGCCACCCATGCACTATTCTAATGTGTGTTTTTTTTCTGTTAATTTAGAGTACTAAATTCTATTTTTTGACTTGTTGACCAAGGTCAGTGTAATTTCTCTTATACCACCAGCTCTCTGTGAGTTCAAATAATGCCTACTGAACCTAGCTTGTATGGTGGCAGGCACAGCTCACTGTGGTTAATAAATCCCCTTTGGTAACATGCTTTTTAACTTGATTTTCCTCCCTGCCAGCTTCCCCTTATCAAGCCAACTGGCTGTGTGTCTCCACACAGCCTGAGGTCACCACGTCTTGGCTCAGGGCTATGATTTGGACCTGGCCAAACTGGATTCTGATGAAGAGCTAAATGAGAACGAAATAAAAGATAGGATGATAATATTTTAAAGCAGTTTATTTCTGTGGAGCAGGGTAAGCAGGGAAGAGCAAGAGAGAGAAGAAATGACTAGAAGACACTGAGAGAAGGGGAAGGAATAAAGGAATAGGAAAATGCAGAGAAGAACTGAGGAAGGGAGCTCATGAAAATTTTTCAATCAGAGAGACACATGTCTACATCCTGCAAGTACGTTACTTCTTTCTAAGCCCTACTGTATCATCTATCAAAGGGACTAATAAGAAAACTGCCCTCGGAGGGTGGTCGTGAAGATTAAATAAATGAATGCATGCTCTCATTCCAGGGCCTGGCTCAAAAAGAGCAATAAAACTAGCTTAAACTATATGAGAGTTGGACAGTCGCCTACCTGGATCATCAACACTGTCTAAACCAGTGGTTCTCAAATTTTATACACATGAGAATCTCCTGAAAGGCTTGTTAACACAATTTGCTGAGATCCTTCCCCAGAATTCCTGACTCAGCAGGTCTGGATGGGGCTTGAGAATTCAAATTTCTGACAAGTTCTCAGGTGGTGCTGATGATGTTGGTCCAGGGAACACTATTTGAGAACTACTGGTCTGAATTATTAAAGGTCAAGAAAACAAAATGCTGTCCATTGGCATCTTATTCTCAAGTGAAAAGACTCAAATAAAGACTCTAGTGCTCAGTCAATCCTTGACGCTCTGACTCTCACTAGTATCATAGCAAGGAAAAATGGCTTTAATTACCAATTTCTGGAATGTAAAAATACAGTCAAGCCCAGTTGCCATGATGAAGGCATCTTTCACTTGAGAGCAAACCCTCATTTGCCTTGAAAGGAAGAAATCCAGAGTGACACACAATACGTGTGCACTGCAAACATCAAATGAGATTGTCTTTCTTATAGAATCATGTTCACTGTCAATGCAAGTGGTAGATTGAAGCCGTTGAGAAAAGCCTCTTTCTCACCAGAACCTTGCAACAAAGCATACTGATGAAAGAATGATTGCCCATACAGGAAATTTGTAGCCTGCTGCCTACTTGGGAGGGGCTATAAATAGCTCCTTGGAGAACATTTTTCTATAATTAGCTTTTTTACTTCCAGTGAACTATGTGTAATGAATTTCCTATCACTAAATGTTCTTCCTGGGCAAAGTACATGGTAGATTATGCATTGGTTAGTGTAGAAATTTAACTATTCAAATGGCATTGCACAGAAATCAGAGCATTTGCAAAGGAGACAGAAATGGAAACCAGTCTGGGACACTAACTGAAAATGCCCATTTAGGGTCTGTGTGCTTTTACAAACAGGCTTTTACAAACAGAGGTAAACACATTAAATTACCTCTTCCTAGCTGCATTAAATAGGACATGAGCTGTGAACAGCGAAAGACAATGGCCACTTGTATGTCAACACAGCTGTCATTCTGTCCTGTGTTGACGGGGTGTTTCTCTCACACTTGGAAAACTGCTGTGCTTGCATGACGTGGGCCGGGAGCAGACGCCTCACAGAGGTGAAGCGATTCTTCTACACTGTATGTGCTTTAGCTCTGACTCTACAAGTACTTATGAAACTCTCTCAGCTAATTGCAGGAGCCAAAAAAACACCTCCCATCCTTCTGGCATATTTATGTCTCTGGAACCTTCGTCCCTCCAGCTCCCAACACCCTGTACACAAAAGACTTTTCTTTGATTCTATTTTCTACATGCTTTGGAGCTAGTGTTCCTTCCACATGCCACAGGCTCACCCATGAAGGCTGTTAGTTCAAGGTGGGGTCGTCTCAATACTTCCTACATCCCCAGCTACTGCATTAACCAGAAGGATGCCTGGATGTCACAGCTGAGCCAAGCCCCCTTCTTGGGCTGGCCTGCACTGGTTCATGGCCAAGAGAGGGAGGCTTGACCCACACCAACACTTGCCCTTTCACTGGAGAAATTGGTTTCCTTTCCCAACCTGTGACCTAAAGTTGGTTCAAAGTCACACTTGTTTACAAAAGGACACTCCCATTCAAGCTATCACCAAAGTACAAACAGTGCCCTTGGCAAGATGCCGATATGCCAATAACACATATCTTGACCCACTGACTTTATTTCCTTCTATGAATTATCAGGACCAAGTGTTACTCTTTGGCCAACCCCAATCCTTCATCCTGGAATTCTATTTCAAGCACTTGGAAGACGGCTGTTTCAAGAAGGGAGTAAAGATATTAATAACTGATGTATTGAGAGGAGAACAAGAGAAAACAGACAAGAAATGTGCAGCGACGTAGCAACACATGGCTGCTTTGGCATCAGCTCGTTACCCAAGATCTCATGGAAACTGAATGATGCCACAAATATCTTCGTGTTGGCATCCGACACAGCCGAGTGCTGGATCTGGCGGGAGGGAGCACGCGCCTGACAGTATGGGGCCGCCATCAACCCTGCTCTGCTGCATATTTGCCAAGCAACTGGGGGCACCTTGAGCCTCTGTAAATCAGATTCCTTATGTGTCACCTGGAAATCATAAATCACTTTTTTACAGGGCCTTATGAAGATGAAACAAGGTAAATACCTGGCATATAAGTATTACATAAATGTTACTTGTTATTACTGTAAACATTATTTACTAAGGTATCATTTTAAAACCTTGTGATTCAGACAATGGAATAGTATTCAGTGCTGTAAAGAAATGAGCTATCAAGTCATGAAAACACATGGAGGAAATTTAAATGCATTTTACTAAGTGAAAGAAGCCAGTCTGAAAAGGCTACATACTATGTGATTCCAATTATATGACATTCTGGGAAAGGCAAAACTATAGAGACAGGAAAAAGATCAGTGGTTGCCAGGGTTTAGTGGGGAGGGAGGGATGATAAGCGGGAGCACAGAGGATTTTTTGGGCAGAAACTACTCAATATGACACTATAAGGGTAGATGTATGTCATTATACATCTGTCCAAGCCCATAGAACGAACGTACAGCACCAAGGATGAACCCTAATATAAACTATGGACTTTGGGTGACAACGACGTGTCAGTGTACGTTCATTGATTGTAAAAAACGTACCCCTCTGGTGGGGGGTATTGGCAGTAGGGAAGGCTGGGGTGCAGGGGAGTATATGGGAACTTGGTACTTTCCACTCAATTTTGTTGTGAACTTACAACTGTTCTAAAAACAACAACAACAACAACAATAAACAAAAACAAAAACCAACTATTCTTTAAAAGATCCCCTTAGAAGAGACACAAATGGGACCTAACATCAAAATTTATTATAGAGAAAATGTACATGAAAGGACTTCCTCAGGGGGCTTCACTAAGGAAGGAGTATTCTCAAGGGCCCATGCTTTCAATCATTTTATCACCTCTTTTTCAGATGCATGTGCGTGTGTATTGTATGTTTGCATACATGTGCATAGGCGTGTACCATCTCCTCCTGTAGCCCTCAGAAGCCTTGCAGTTAACTAGTGGTGATTAGCTGAAGCCTTGGGCTTTGTCGCCTCCAGACGCCTCCAGCCCAGATTTGCTCTCTGGGCCCTCCCCACCAGCTTTGTAAGAAAATCTTACTTCATTCTTTAGTTTGCCAACCACATGATCTAATAGGCACAAATGCCAAGTCAAGTCTTAACTCTACCAGGCAGGCTGCACAAGGCCTTAATTGTCTCCTGGTAGCATCCTCAGGCCCACGAGACAGCCCGCTGCAGTGAACAAATCACCCTCCTGCACTTTTCGGCTGCTCTGAAGCTTGTGTACCAAGGCGATCCAGTTCTAACCCTATGTTTCAAACATAGGGTGGAAGTTTTCCAATCTTTCTTCTATAGGTGGCCTCTGAGTCAGTCGGTCCCAAGTGACTGGGCTCTGGGGTCTCTTCTTCATCCTTATATTGACTCAAATTCCCCTTATGCCTAGGTTACAAGAGTTTTCTTCCTTAATATGATATTTTACTTAATGATGCATGGTATTGTGTTCTATTTATTTTAAATTTTGATATGAAAACTGCTAAGAGGTAAGAATGTACAAATGGGCTTCTGGATATTCATTTTTAAAAAAAGTCCCTTCTATCTTATGATTAGTCACAAAAACTGATTTCATCTGCCGGAGAACACTGCTCTTGTCTATTCTGGGTGTGTGTTTAACTTGTTGTCTCTGCATGGCTGACGTGGGCCCCAAGCCCCGAGCTTGTGCTGTAATTACTGTAGTAGGCCCACACATTCTGGCCCATATGCAGTGCCATCTATGGACACCTAGAGTGTACCTATTTTGAGAATTTGATTATAAATATGTTTAGTTAGGATGTGCCACAGATTCAACTTCCGTAACGGAAAAGAATGTCCAGTTAGAAGGCAAACATTTCTATTTGTTCCACTGATACCTTCAAAGATTGATATAATTGACTATAATTAAACATTTTGATCCTCCTCTCCATAAATTTTGATTCTTTGAAAAATATCTGCAGTTTCTGGATACATCATTGCTGCTTTCAATTAATAAAGCCACGTTCTGTAAAAGACTAACCACATGAGATCTGAGAATTTCTCCAAATTGGCAATGTAGTTTTGAAATTGTTCTTTTGCTCTATGCTGCACACTTTGAATGATGTGTAGATTACGATCTAGTTTGACTTTCTTATCTGGTTAATGAAAACTTTTAGCATCAATGTCACCTCCTCCACGAAGCCCCTCCCGATTCCTTCCTTCAAACCCATGTGGAAGGAAGCTTTGCCTCTGGCAGTAGCCCTATTTGGCTTCATCTTCATCCTTGCCTCTACATTGTAAACACTTCTTGGACAGAAACTGCTGCTGTCAACTTTCCCTTGATCCCTCACAGGCCCAACCCAGCCTGATTCATGACAAGCCAACAAATGCCAAAAGGAAGTGAACTGTCAAATGCATTGAATAAACAGAAGGTAAACGTGCCTCTTCAACTCTCCCCTATATTTAGGGGCAAGGGCACATTCTTCGGAGGACCCTGTTGTGCTCTCATCCTGAATGGGTTCTGTGCTGCAGACTTCACTCCCCTATGGTCAGACAGGTGTCCTACCCCAGTGGGACTAACACCAGGAGATGGGATGGAGTCTGGAGTGAGTACAACCATATAACATTGATTAAAAGGCAGAAAGCACACATTTACTAGAATCCCACTAAGCCACAGGTGAAAACAAACCATAGCAAAACTACTTGTTGCACTACAGAATTCTTTGATGTGTTACTATAGGCCATTTGTTTCCTAAAAGATCGTTTAATGACTGTTCAACTAGTTCCCAAAAGGAAAGAGGAAGGAGTTGGAATCTGTTTTCAAAGCAAGAAAGGAAGGGAGGTGGCTTTAAATTCTGCATTAAATCCGGTTAAAAGCACACAGCTTTATACTTTAGTGGATATTAGTCATGGCCATGCTTTAAGGGCAGGGCGAAACCTACTTGCCTGAAGGATACTGTAGGAGGTGATAGAAAAACGAAGCAAAATAAAATACATCCAACAATTTTTCTCCTTGTGGAATGGGATGGGCTTCAGAATCAGAATCTGCCAGATGCCCCCTCCTTCTCGCAAGGCCCTCCAAGTCAGAAGCCAGCTAAGAAGGGCAGCTTCTCTCAGGATATGCAAAGCTCCTTGCAGCTGATTATTTTTCAGGAGGAGAATTAGACAAAAATAATACAAGTGGGAAATAAAGAGAATGACCTACTTTACAGGGGGGGAAAAAGGAGCTCTGTGTGAGCGTTTTGATCTAATTGACAGTGTGGGGTTGCATGCCCAAATAAGGCGCTGTTGGTCGGGTCTGCGAGGGCGACGGCCTGTCTTGAATTCGAGGGAGGAAAGGATAAAGCAAGGGCCCTGGAACCGAGTATGTGTGTGTGCGTGTGTGTGTGTGCGTGCATGCGTGCGTGCGTGTGTGTGTGTGTGTGTGTGTGTGTGTTTTGGGGGGGAAGACCTCCAGTCCACTGCCCCAGCTAGTGTTCAAAGGAAACGCCCTGGGAGAGTCCTACTGGCCACCAAATCGAGTATGATAAAAAAGGACCGGCGGGGGCCCATTGCTTTCCAGGGTTCCTTGCAGGAATGTGCACGGGACCCAAGGATATCCCCCAAAGTGCTGCTGGGCGGAGAGTGCTGCGCCAGGCACTGTATCTATGAGATGTCAGGGAAGGGGTGATCTCCCCAGGGTAGGGGAACCTCTCCTTTCCTTTGGGCTTTTCTCCAGGTGCCTCCACCCGATGAACGCCACCGCCAAGGGTGGAGGGGGAGGTTCGCGAGTCTAAGGGAACCCCGCCACCGTTTCAGGGCTCAACGGGGCGCGGTCTCGCCTTTTTCAGCCACTCTGTCTCGGAGCCCCGCAGAGTATCAAACAGCAGATCCGGCCTCACAGACTATTTTTGTGCAGCTGTCTGTGTTCCGTGTTTTCAGGAGCCTTGGCGAAAGCCTTCCTGTTTTCTCGCGCGCGTCTCATCGCTTCAGCTTCTCCTCTTCTTGGATTCTCGTCTGTCTCCTCCCACAGAGGAAAAAAAAAAAGGTCACGTATGTTTGGAAAAATATGTAGGTCAGTGGAACATTTCCTGCACTGGTGCAAAAGGAGAGGAGGGCAGCGGGGGAGGGGAGGGAGAGGCAGAGTGGAGCTCCAGTGCGCTCCTGGTCACGGCCCCCCACCCCATGTGCCTCTGCCGGGGAGGGGGTCACTTGGCCGGGTCCTTACCATCCTTGACCCATTTTCCGGACCGACTGTGTTCGCCTTGGAGGAAATACCGATTATTCCTCCCCAGTAGCCGCTGGGATCCTCCCCAGAACAGTGCTCGCCAGCGTCCCCCAGGACCCGGCGCCTCACCTGCCCCGACCCCACGCCGCCATTCCCTGAGAAATCGCAGTGGTCAGTGCAGAGAGGCGCCCCGTGACCTGGGTCTGGCCCTGCACGCAGACCTGCCCGGAATGGAGGGGCGACAGTCGCGTGCTCGCCCCCAAAGCATGGGACAGCAGCGTGGCAGCGAGCACGGCGAGGGTCTGCACTAGGCAGGGGAGGAAGATTCCTTGCTACCCCAGGGAGAACTTAAACTAGACCCCAGCCCCGCATCCCCTCGCGTCTCCTCTCCGCCAAGTTCATCCCCAAGCACACACGCACCCCTGCCCCTGCCCCCCGCCCCACGCGGGACCCCTCCGCGCGTCCCGGGCATCCCGGACGAGGCGGCGGGGCCTCGGGGCGCGCGGGGTCTGCGCCTCCGAGGGAAGCTGGGGTCCGGGGTCCGCCTGCCCATCGGCGCGCAGGGTGCGTGTCCCAAGCTGGGTGGCGGCCCGGGCCCGGCGTGCGGCCAGGAGAGACCCGGCCGGCGGCTGCGGGAGCGGAGGGAAGGGGGAGGGGGAGGGGGAGGGGGAGGGCGGGGGAGGAGGAAGAGGCGGCGGCGTTTCTCAGCCGGCTCTGCGTGCGGAAGAGTTTGCCGCGCGAGCAGCCGGCCTCCCGCAGGAGCGGAGGAACCAGCGCAGCCGCGGCCGGAGCTTGGCGGCCGCGTCGCTCCGACACCCGCGCCCCGGCGGCGGCGGCGGCGGCCTGGAGAGCAGCGTCTCCCGCCGCCGCCCGGGAGGAGCTCGCCGCGCCCGCGCCCGCGCCCGCGCCCGCTCCGGCTTCCAGCGCCGCGGCGGCGGGAGGCGCGTCTCCCCGGCCCAGTCCGCTCCCGGCCCCGTGGGGCCGCCCCGGCCCGCTCCGAGGTAAGGGGCTGCGCCAGGGCCGCGGGGGCCGCGGGCGGCGGGACGTGCGCGCGGAGCCGCGGGACTCGGTCACCTGCTCGTCGGCGCGGTGGACGCGCGGGGCCGGGAGGGGCGCTCAGCGCGGGCTCGAGGGCGCGGGGTGGTGGCCCCCGCCCCGGGGCGCGCCGCCCGGCCATCCGCCCTGCGGGGCTGCAGCAGAGGCCGGGCTGAGGGGCTCCGGGTACGCGCTGCCGTAGGCGGCAGGGGAGCAGGCGCCCCGAACCGCAGGATTTCGGGGTGCTCAAGGGGTACCGTCGGGGTGGATGGAGGCCGTGCGCTGGGCAGCAGTCTCGAGGGTGACCCATTGGCCTCCCTGGGCCCCATCGCGCGTCCTCCCGAAGCGCGGGGAGCCGAGGACCCCAGTAGAGTGGGGCGTGCGAGCCCGGGGCCTCCGGTCTCTCGGGGTCCGTCGGTCGGAATTGGTTCCAGCGGAATTGGGTGCCGAGTCTGCCCCCTGGACGCTTAGAGGGCACGTAGCCTGGGTCCTCGGCTCTCCTTGCTCGCTGCTCGGAGCTCCCAGGTTGAACGCCAGCGTGTCGTTTGGTTGGGAGGTGTGCCCCCTCCCCGAGCGAAGAGGGAGGGCGCACCTTTGACCTTCCTAAAGAGCCGCACAGGGTCGGTAACCGGGGGTAGAGGCAGGTACCAAGGGGCTACATTCAAAACCAGCTGGGCTCCTCTGCCTGCCACTCCTTAACTTCTCAAGGTAAGAAAGTTTGTTTTCAGCCCTGTGATTCATAAATAATTAGTAACCAGTGTTGTTGATTAAGCAAGATGGAAACCTTAAAAATACACGCAGTTCCAGAAAGCCTAAAAACTCCCAAGGTTGTATCCGTGAAGCTTTTCGTTCCCAAGTTAACCGGCCTGCAATTCAACAGGTGTTGGAAGGGGTCCCAGAGGGGAGAGTTCCACGAGTTCCGTTTTTAATACCTGCAGCTTTGATATCTGGCCCCAAATTCATTAAATTGGTTGGCATGCTTCCTTACTGGTGAAGTACTGAGCAGTTCTTAAATTAACTTAGAGAGGAACTGCTCATTCTTGATCATTTAGAACCCCAACCTTCTTTAGCTTAATAGGAGGGGGTTTTTCCCCCCTTTTGGACTTCCCAAGATAATTAGCTCTAAAGCAGTTCCTGGCCAAGTTCAGCTGTCCACACCTCTTTCTCACCCTAACTTAGTCCCTGACCATTGAACTGACCAACTAATTCTGGTTTGCATTAAAACAGAGCTGCCCTCCCTCCTTAGGAGGCGTGAGTTCAACATTCAAGGACAAGTACTAACTCTATCTTTCTGCCACTTAGATATCCTTACAGGAAAAGTTTGCCCCAGATAACCCCAAGGTGTATTTTAAAATAGCCCTCAAATAAATATAATGTGTACAAGAGTTATTCGGACTTGGGCCACTGTTTTGCAAAAGCTGGGTGAAAAAAAAATCAGTGCTTCATTACACAGCTAAACCAGGACCCACGGAAGTATTGGTATCTCAGCAGTCTACTTAAAGATTTAGTTAAAAATAAAGTGTGCAATATAAAGACATGCGATAGTTCTCTTCCATCTCACAGAGAGATGTGGAGTGTGGCTGAGAAGAATTGTAAATGTGCTGCTTTTAGACATTTTCCTCTTGGAAATGGATGCCTCTATTTAGTTGCTGATCTGTCCCACTGTTCACAAATGTAGAATCGGTTTTATTATCACTACTCCCCAGAGTGACTCCCAAGGAGGCAAAAGAAGGGAATACATTCTGGAGGAAATATGTTATTAATAAAACATTATGTCCCAAAGAGTTAAACAAGCCAAGAAAAGAACCAAGTGAGGCTTTACTAATTAGTGTTGGTGAGAAATTTCCTGATAAGAGAGTGTTCAGATGATGACTAAAGAATTCATCTTTATATAGAAAATAATTGTTTTTAAACTCATTGGCTTCTTTTGAGAGTTTGGGCTTTGTTTTTTTCTTTTTTTTTTTTCTTTTCAGTTCCTAGCTGTTTAATAATGAAAATGATAAAAACAATGAAAATGGTAAAAAATGACCTGATGTGTTTTTTTTTATCTTAGTTGACTTCCTCTCTCTCTCTCTCTCTCTCTCTCTCTCTCTCTCTCTCTCTCTCTCTCTCTCTCTGTCTCTCTCTGTCTCTCTTTCTCTTTGAACAATCTTTCTTAACTCTTGGTAATCTTTATAGCTGGCACTTAAAAGTGCCACTTGTTTTTAGGTTACAAATTCAAAATTAATGCTTTTTTTCAGATTACAATAATAATGCATGCATGTACTTTTTGTATTTCCATCTCTATATGTTAATTTTTTCAAAGTCTTGCTTTTGAATGTTAAGAATACAAAGAACTAAGGCATTTTCTTGATTTTTAAAACAAGTATGTATTTTGTTCTTTACATGAAATGTCAGTCTTTCCATTGTTATCTGGACACTGATTGTCCCATACTGATCCCACACACATGGAGACCTGTCTTTTCCCGAGAGGTCAGATTGGGAGCTGTTGAAAATAGCCCAGTGACTCAGTATTCTTGGCCAACGGTTTAATTGGCTGCATCATAGAAGCATCTAATTGAGTTTCACATTTAAATAGTGGAAATGATACTTGATGCATTATTTGCTTATAGAGCATTCAATTAGCATGTTCCCAGACTTCATTCAGGGACTGCACCTTTCTATTTCCCACAGCATCTTATCTTATGAGGCCTTGTTCATAATAGATGTTCAGTAAATAAATTTAGGTAACAAGCTGAATTGTCAATGACAGTTCTCCAAAGGTTAGAATTTCCTGAATGCTAATGGGGTACTTAACGGTGAGTAATTCTAGCTTAAATCTGGTGATGATTAATAGTACCTTAGAACACTAAATAAACTTATTAAATGTGAACATATGTTTAAAAGGGGAATTTTTCTAATGCAGTCTTTAGCGAACCCACTACTGTTTTTCACCTGATTTCTTTGAGATTGGGGACCACTTGGCCTTTTAAGCTAACTAATCTCTTAGGGAAAGTTCCCACCAGAGACCGCTTGAACTCCTTTGGGTTATAAAACAAGTGTGGTTTCCATTTGATGACTCAGAATAGAAATGAGAGAGTTTATCTTCTACACTTGGTGTGAAAAAAATCTGGTTTAACGAAGGTAGAGGGCACTCACCATTGTTTCTCTAACTGTGCAGTGCGCGTAATGCCTGGGGACCTGGTTCAATGCAGGTGCTGACTCAGATTCTGCATTTCTGAGTCAGTGGGGACCCCGATTCTGCATTTCTGACAAGCTCTCAGGTGCCTCTGACGCTTTTACACACGGAAAGGTTCTGGAATACACCTAATTCAACCCAGCATATGTTTCCTAAACATCTACTACGTAGTAGACCCACATGACAGAAAAATAAAGATGTGCCTGCCCTCGAGGAGCTGACAGATGAGAAAGGGAGGGAGAGAGTCTTTCTAGACTGAAAACAAGGTCCTGGAATGCCACTCTGCAGGGTGTTGGCCAGGGAGGGGCCCAGGAAAGGGGATTTTCTGGTCTGACTCCCACATTGCTGACCATGACCTCTAGTCTTTGTGACTCGCAGAAACTAAAACACAGATTCTGAAATCAGACTGACCTGGGGTAGCCTCCCTGCTCAGCTGCTGTGTGATTGAAGCAACTTTTCTAACCTCTTTGAGCCTCAGACAAAAAGAGTATGAATAATGCTTATCTTGTGGTGTTTGTAGGGTTACCAACCAAGGACACATGTTGGACATCACAAAAGTGACTGCTTTTATTACTGTTGATGGGAGAGAGGGGGCTGGTAGCCAAGGACAAAGAAGAGGGTCCTAAAATATTTTTCTGAGTTGTTCACCAATTAGAGATTCAATTTGGTTAACCAACAAACCCAAGGCTAGTGGGGTAGAGTCGGGCTAGGGCTGGAGGGCAGGCTGTGGACGTAAATCAGACGCAAAACAGAATTATCAGGACGACGCACATCTCCACTCTTCTCTTACGTGCCCTGGCTTCTGGTTAGCCTTGGCAATAGCCCTCTTGGCTGTATATTTACCTGAGGCTGTTCCTGGTTCTTGTCCTGTAGGTTCTGTGGACCAAGGCCGATTAGTGGTTGTGGCAATCAGGCACTCCAAAAACTCTGGTGCAGATGGCAGGTCAGGCACCTGTCCTCTCTGAGGGGCATTGTTGCATTACCTGGGAGGACACTTTTAAGGATTAAGGTCCATTCAGTCCTTTTCACTTTGGTATGAGTTACCTGAAATGCATGCTGGGTGTGTCAGAATTCACCAGGGGGACGTTTTGTACTTCATGCTCTGAGATGATTGCTTCCTGCTGACATCTGGGGAAGATGGGTGTTCCAAGTCAGTGGTCTTCTTCATCCTGATCTTAGGAGAGCTAATCTGGGCGGCCCTCAAAATGCTTCAATCAACATTCTCTACTTTTATATACACGTATATATAAAATAAACTATATCTTTTTATATTTTAGAGTTCCTTATATTTTAGAGTTCCCTGTATTATATATATATAAGTATGTACATATGCATATACGTATGGAGAGAGAGAGAAAGAAAGAGAGAGAGAGAGAGACAGACAGAGAATTCATTTATTATTTACAAAGGAGATTTCTCTACTGCCACTCCTGCTCCATGCCTCCCTCCTTCCCCAAATAAACCTTGAAAGCCAAGTTGTAAGAGAATGGCCAGGGCAGGCCGAGGTGGTGGTGGTGGTGATGGTGGGTGGTAACAAGGGAGATAAAGGGGGCAGTGAGCCCCCAGAATGGAGCTCAGAGCAGTGGTGGGCCAGCGGGTGGGAGGTGAGACCCAGAGACCCAACTCTGTGGCATGTGCTGCTTTACTTTGCTGCCTTGGAGGATTATGTGCCCCCGTCACTGAAAATCATTCTGGCTTCCAGTGGGCATGAGCCCATTCAAAGAAAGGCAGGTGACACAGCTGAGTCGCGTGTCACTGCCCTTCTGAACCAAAAATGGCGCTGCACAATTTCACGAGGAATATTTGTGTCCCTTGAAAGTCGAAATATTGAACACTGGTGAATATTTTTTAAATTATTTTTTTTCTGGTATAAAAGTATAGTTAAATTTTGGAAAATATAGAAAAGAATGAAGAAAACGAATATTACCCACAATCTCAAGGTATATTTCCCTGCAGTCCTTTTTCTATTTATTCAAATATTTTTTGTTAGATTTTTAAAAATTAATATAATCTTATAAGAATTTCGAATAATTCAGAACCACTTCTGATAAAATAAAAAGATCCCCTTCAGCCTCTGTGAGCTGCCCAGCAGTCACCCCTGGCCCTTTTTCTGCCTGGCGGAAACCTGATTTTGTTCAGGAGTCTACCTTGCCCCATGTCTCAGGGTAAGTCCTGATTGGCCAAGTAACCCTGGTGGGCCCGTTGCCCTTGGCAGTGATTGGCTCAGGTGAGCATGTGGACCTTGTCCTGGTCAATGAAACATGAGGGTGGGGTACTGGGCAGGTTCCCTGGCATATAAAAGGAGGCGAGGGACCCAACCAGCCCTTTTCATGTCCTGGACATATGCCTAAGAGTGGGGCACCGGAGCGGGCAGACCCAAGTCTCAGCTGACCTGCCAAAGAACGCAGAGGTGAAGAATAGGGCCTCCATAGTGCCTCTGACCTTCTGAATTACTCAAGGAGAAGTCTCTGCTTTGGAACATTTATGACATCCTGAAACCTTCCTGGCCAATTAAAGCAGGTTGAGTTATGTTTTCCATCAGTTGTACCCAAAAGCATCCTAATGGATGACCTCCACAGCTCTCCACCATTCGCTGGAGGTAATTACTGGTAACCATGGGGGTATATTCTGTTATTCATTTTTGTTGCTTGTACATACAGAGACCCCCTATATGTGTGTTTTCTTTTTAAACCAACTGAACTCACTATATGTATATTATTTAGTGACTTTTTTTAATGGTATGAGATTTTTTTAAATTTCTTATATCCACTTCATTCTTTTTAAAAGCTACATAGTAATATTCAGAAGTACCACTGATCCCTTACTTATCTAACCCATTCCCCATTGTGAAACATTTATTGTGCTTTGTTTCCACTTCTCTACTATTACAATGTTTGTATTACCTTCCTTATCTGTATATCTTTGGGTACATTTCAAGTTTTTCTCAACCAGGGATTGCTAGGAGGGGATTTCAGGGTAAAGAGGCACATCTGTTTGCAGTATGGACAGACACTGTCAAATTGATGACTAAAATAGCTACTCCCATGTCTTTTCCAACCCACAGCACGTGAGGGGGTCTTGTCTCTAGTCTTCGCATCTTCACCAACACTACCTAGTATCAGTCTTTTCCATTGTTCTATGCGTTTCACATGATAGAGGTAATACTGTTTATAGTTTTCTATTCTGGTGGTTTGCCTTAACCCGGCCATAAAATATTTCCCCATGGCATTAAACATTTCATGCAAACATAATTTTAATGGCTACATAATAGTCCACGGTGGTCATTTTTGGACTGTTTTGGTGGTTTGTGAGCATGCAAAAGAATATTTGAAATTGAGCCTCTCTGAAAACGGAATAGCATGGATCACCCTTGCGGTTCAGAAGATTCCTGCAAATGGTGTTAGGAGACACACCCCTCCAGTGATCCGTGTCCAAGAAAACTCTGAGGAGACAGCCTTCCAGACCCTTCTCAATCCAGTCAGATGGCAGGCTGCCCCCAGCATTTCTGAGAAGCTTTGTTGCTTCCAGGACCCATCGAGTCCACATCCTGCCAGATATTCATTCTCTGAATATATAGGAGTCACTTAAGCAAATACTTTGTGCGTTGCACGATGCATAGCTGAACTGTGAGTTTCTGTGTTTTTTTGAAATTTCCCAGTTCTGCAGAGAAGACAGGAAAGCAAATGGATGGATGAAACTCCTAAGAAATGTTAATTCCCCTTCAGGGGCGTGTACACTTGAGAAGCACCATTCACATGCCTGGACCTCCAGATGACCCTTCTGTTTCCCCACTGGTCACACGATGTCCTCTCACATGAAAGAAGAAGGCCAAAGGACAGAAGAAAAAGACTTCTTGGAGGAAATGGGACCACTCAAGAAAAAAAAAAAGAAAACTAAAAACAAAAACAACTATCAGTAGGCTTCTTGGGGACATCATCAAGTACATGATGAAACATAGCTTTTTGGTTTTCGTATGCGCACAAAGCGTCCCATATACATGCTGACATGCATAGAATCATTAGTCATGAAACTACATGCAATAACCTGACAGGTCACAGAGAACACTGAGGCCACCAAGAAATACAAAAAAAAACTCCATTTTTAATACATTTTTATGAATGCCTAGATGTTGGCATATAAATAGGAACATTTTTACTTTCTTCCTAATTTAGAGAAAAAAATCTAGTTTCAAGGAAGTTCCCAGGGAAGGGATCATTCCATTTCAAGTCTGATGTCTAATCATTGGTCCTCTTTGTGGGTCTTCAGTCCTTTGGGGGTAGTTTCACTAACAGTCCAGGGAGACTCAGATTTGTCTTTAAGGTTATATGGAAAAACCCAGTACTTTCTGTTTTAGAACTGAATGGATTCGATTTTCCACTGTTCTGTTTTGCAAGGTTAAGGCTTATTTCAAATAGGCAGTATAATAGGTGTACACACCCCAGAGCAAACCCTCAGGCAGCCTGTTGACAGGTCAGGGAGGGGATAGACACTGCCTCCTACTGGAGATTTTTGTTAAGGAGGTGGGTAGTGGTGAGGATGGAGGAACCCAACACACTACCAATGAATCACTTATTTGCCACATCAGCCCTTTGATTTGTCCTGTCTACAAAAGACGTGGCCGACAGCATATTCCCCAGTCACTGTGCAAAATACCCGTTTCCCTGGAGATCTTGATCTAATAAACCTATAAGGAAAACTTGAAAACCGTAGTGTGTGTGTGTGTGTGTGTGTTGGGGGTGAGGGCAGATGTGTTGTGTGAGGTGTTGCCAGGAATGATTGCTTTGTAGCCGTGGAATAGCAGTTCATCTAAAGACCCAAAGGAGATCACCCTTGACTTTGCCAAAGCTTCCTTCCTGGTCAGGCAGGGTTTTATTTTTATGGTCTCTCCTCCCTTCCCCTTCACGGTGATTGTCAGGGAGAGGAATTCACTCTGCACATTGGCCTAGCAATCCTGGAGAGGTTTTATGATCCCTCCTAGAAAACAACTGGCTTCTCTTTCCAGCCATATGAAACCCTTGGCTGGTAGTAACTTCTTGGATTTATGGTTCAGGACAGACTGATTTCATTGAGGGGAGAGGGCTTCTTTTGAGCTGCTTGTGGGACTTTTCCCACAGCGTTCCCGCGCTCAGCCTCTTGTCCCTCATCTCCCTACTCAGAGAGTGTTGAGGTAGCCTTGCTCTGCCTGGTCCCAGGATCATGGAAGCACCTGTCACACTCTTCTGGAATCTACAACTCACTTCCATACACCAGGTTTCCCGAAAGGGGGTGGCAGCACCAGTCCAGGGGCTCCGTTCCCCTGTGCTCCATGAACATAGCCATATCTGGGCAGGGAGGGGGTGAGCTCCAATTTGTGCCCCGTGCATTGGGACTAGTGCCATTGGGAATATGTGGAGTTCCCTGGGGGGAGTGGCTTGTCACTCTTTCTACTCTGTTGGGTTTCTTCTCTCTTTTGTCTCCCGGGCTTAGACTGGTGGCATTCTCTAAACACACACCAACTAAGTTGCCGCTAACCAGCTTCAGAGATCTGCACTGGCCCCTTTCTGCCGAAGACCTGGGGAACAGGGAAGGTTCCTAACAAAGGAGATGTCATGCTTGAATTGAAAAGAAAAAAAAGAATAGTTCCTTTTGTGTTCCTAGTTTCTATGAAGTTGTGCTGGGTTTGCATGACTTAGCGGTTCAAAGTGGTCAGCTGTCCAACTTCAACATACAAAATCCCCCATCTCTGTCTTGCCGTGTGTCCAAGAATGGCTCTCTATTAAGCAGCAGAGCCTCATTCTCCAGTTCGTGCTCCTTGGGAAGCTGACATTAGACAGAGCGTCCACAAAGCTGTGTGAGCTTTTGTAACAGCTTGGGTTTCGCAGCTCGTAATCCATATTACGACCTGTGGATGTGCGATCCCTACAAAACACTCTGCCTTTTCCTCAGTGTAGCAGCGCTGACCTGTGACCTAACTTTATGTCAGCACAAGAATGGCCATTGCTATATAGGGTCACCAGCATTTTGAACTGGTTTCATGAAGATGGCAGAAAGCATTGATGCCCTGAAATGGTCACTTTGGCCAAGTGACCTTGGCAAGTTACATACACCCAAAATTAAGTCTTTTCATCTGTAGAAGGGAACTATTAATAGTGAAGGGTGAAAATCAAGAGGAGGGAATGTGGAAGAGTTCTATAGAAATGAAAAGTCGTGGGATGGTCCCTACTGCTTGCTGCTCTGATCAATTCATCACCTGAACTCCTCCCCGTTGAGGGACATGCCAGACTTATAGTGATTTCTTTCTGAATGAAGTACTTGGCTTCTTCAGATAGGTACATGCTAGCAACTAAAAATACAGTATACCCCAGTGTTCTCATGAAAGCTGACATCATAGGCAAAAGTGAAAAACGTAAACTATAGAAGCCAAGCACTTAGACGGTCCTGGCACTGGCTTGGGGTTACACAATTTACTTTCAAAAGCTTTTGCCATTTGTAAGAACAAAGTAGCCTGATAACCTTTTGCGCCTGAAAATTCAAGTCAAATCAAATGGACTCCATGTATTCTCATGGCTTGTGAGGTGTTATGGGATATATGGGGCCTTTTGCCGTGATAAATGTGACATGTGCTCTTTCTGGTGACCTTTGTTTTGTTCGAAAGAGGGTTGGTCTGCAGAATTGGAGCCTAGCTCTGACCGCCCTGGGTGGATCTGTTACTTTCCTCCTGTGTCAAAATCCCCTAAACAACAAGGATCACATGAATTTCAAGGGGACCCAGAGCTTCATCTTTGGATTACACACACACACACACACACACACATTCTGCTTAATAAGTTGGTCTTGAGATGGAAGGAAAGAACCTGGAATGGACTGAATGTCTCCTTCCCCCTCCCCCAAATTCTTATGTTGAAACCCTAATCCCAAAATGATGGTATTTGAGGTGGAGCCTTTGAGAGGTGATTAGGTCGTGAGGATAGAGTCCTCATGGATGGTATTAATGCCCTTTACAGGAAGTGCCAGAGAGCTAGCTGGCCCTCTTTCTGCCATGTGAGGAGCCAGCTAGACGTCACCCATCTGCAGGCCGTGATGGGACCCTGGTCAGCCTCCAGAGCTGTGAGACGTACATTTTGTTGTTTGAGCCACTCAGTCTGTGGTCATTTGTTGTGGCAGCCCGAGTGGAGGACCACACTCAGAGACTGGACTTCAGTGACTACCCGGGACAACATGGCTCACATTTTCCTGATGGAAACTGGAGGTTCAGAAAGCCAAGGAGTGTTTCCCTGCTCGCGGGTCCCTCTGACCCCTCCCAGGAGGGTCTGTGCTCCTGTTTTTTTCTGCTGACACCCGAGGGTGATGTTACCTCTGCAGCTGAAATCCAGCCAGCCTGTAAGAATGAGATTTTCCCTGGCCTCAGCCCAGCACTCCCCACCCAGAGGTTCTGAGAGAAACAGCCTGAACAGGCAGCTTCGTCCCAGGTTGTCTTATCTATCTCTGTGCTGCTCAATCTGCTGTCCACATGAGTACAATAAGATAAGGACGTCAGAGTCCTGGGGCAGCCAGAACAAGGAGAAACAGGCCCAAGGCTGGACACAGACCGTCCACTCTCACTCCTGGGAACCCACTCTCTTCCTGCAGGTGCTGACATCGGACTTCCTTCCAGAGAAGCAGAATAAAAGCATAGAACTCACTGGTGTCTGTGGTGAAGAATGAAAGGTCAATTTATTGAACAACCTCTAGTAGTGCTTCTCAGGCAGGGGGGGCAAGGTCAGTAGTAGGACTTTAACTCCTGTACTTTCCCCCCCATAATTCTGTCACTGCCACGTCTTGGGCATCTCTATCATTTTTCCCATGATACATTAGACCCGTAAAATATCAGGTCTGGGGGTCAGGGGCAGGGCTTGTATCCAACTGTCACTGTCACGCATATTAGGTCATTTGATTTGACAGCAATCTCTGGAAGGAAGCACTGTTTTATTCCCATTTTACATACATGACACCAAGGTCAGAGAAGTGAAATGACTTGCATGAGGACATTCAGAGCAGGAACTTGCGTGTAGCCCTTTAAAGAAGGACCAAAAATAGAACCATCGGGTTTTATTTACTTTTTCTGAAATGCCACTTGCAAGAAGATAGGATGTGTATAAAACAAATTAAGCATCTGGAACATGACTTCTTTAGTTTAAGCGGTTTTCTGGAGTGTGAGGTTATTGTGCGGCTGCAGGGTTCACGCTGGGGTGGAAAACAACTCCAATTTGAGGGGGGAAAATGAAATATTTAAACTGTAGAAGCCAAGCACTTAGAAGATCCTGGCAGTGGCTCGGCGTTCAACCCGGCCTATACAAGGATGAGGCTACCTGTGAAAGGAGTCTTATTTAGGCCGAAATCATTGTTCTGTTCTTGCCATCTTTCAGTGCTAACCTGCTTTTCAAAATTGTTTCTTTTGCTATAATAAGGACTGTTCAATCAGGACACCTCTTCCATCTCCCTTCATTTTCCCTGGAGTCAGGTGTACTTTTTTTCAGCTGAGCACAGAAAGAAATCAGCATGAAAGGTGGGGCCACCAAGTGCCACATTTGTGAGACATCATGTCCCCTGAGTCTCATCTGCCCCAGGGCCTGGACACCAGCAGCTGACGTCTCGATGGTGAAGGCTCCTAGGAATCATCCAGGTTTTACGTGACTATCTCCCTCCATCCTTCCCCCCCCCACACACACACATGAAGCACTCCTCGGTGCTCAGTGTAGGGAAAGGAGGTGAGGTATTCAAGGCCTTTGGGCGACAGGCTTCTCTAAGCCATTGGTCTTCAGTTTGACTCCTGAGGAAGAATTTTCTGGGGAGCAGTCCACTGGACTTATGAGGGGCAGTTCAGAAAACCCAAACCTGCTTCCCTCTCCTGCTTTGGGCAGCTGTGGGCAGTGGTGCTGGGCTGGTCTTGCGGGTGGAGCACTGAAGGGCCCTTTCAGGTCAGTTCTGTCTTTGTCTATCTTCCTGCTCCCATCATAAAACCCCCAATAAACATCCATAAGCTAACGTGGTCTATCCAACAATTGGCATACCTGGGCACACCCAAAACCAAATGGGTTTGGCCCATTTGCTCAGATTTATGTCACACCCGTACCTAAGAGGTAAGCTGAGCCATCCAGTACCTGCTCAGAATGAGCATATTAATTACCCTGACCTGAGATGCTTCTATTTTTTCCCCCAGAATCCTTTAATAACATCTATTTGAATTATTCTGATAACATCTATCGGAATTATTCCGGGCGCTGTATTATTTCCGAGGGTTCTGAAAACAAACTGATTTAGGAAGGTTTTTAGGCTATGGCAAGCAAGTTAAACTTGAGCCCTGTGCAAGGACAGTAGGGGATGCCAATGACTGTCGGGGATGGTGGGGCTGTGGTTTTTAACCTTGTGTGAATTAATACGGTCATTTTGATTCATTTTGATTCAAGAGGAACTGAGTCCCAATTTTGAAAGGGGCAGACTAGACCAGGTGAATTCCCTCTTGGCCAGTTCTGTGCACACAGAATTTCTGGCATCTTGGTTTCAGCACCTGCATGGCTTTCGGGGGTTACATTTTGCAACTCTCTGTCAGGGACAAGAGGTGTGCATGGTTGGGATAAGTGGTTCCCCCCAGTTTTCCCAAATAGGGAAATGTTTGGTGGGAAATATGAAAGAACTTTGAAAAGAACACGCAATGAGGTCCATAAATTGTGAAATGTTGGGCTTCTCTTAGTAGTCCTCGGCAGATTGTTCAAAATCCAGAATTAAAACCAAGATCACCTTTGAGCACTTTTTTGTGACTTAACTGGTGGCAGTACCTGCATAGCTGTTTCCGGTAAATTATGATGCTCCCAGACCCCTGAGTCATTCAGCAGTGAGCCCCCATCCTCCCAGGATTTATTAATGTTCTAGGGCAAATCTAACATCCCAAGGAGATTTTTCCAGCCAGAGTAGAAGCCTGCACTCGCTTAAAGTTAGACTGTAAAATGCTGTATTTATCCTAACGCCCTGTTCTCTTTATTATACCCAACTACAGATTGCCATTTTTTAAGACAAACAGTTTACATTTTACTTTGGCAATTTCCTCTTTCAGTAACTATCAAGCAACTTCTGGGAAGTATTTGGGTTAGCTTCCAAAATGATAGAAGATAAGCCGAATCTTTTTTAAATTGGTCTTTTTCTCCTCTTCGAGTTGAAGCGAAGAAAAACTGGGCGTGTGTGGAGAAGCAACGATCTGAAAGAGAGACTCCAGTCCTAGATTGCGATTCTTATGGCTGCGTCTCCCCCAGGAATGTGTCCTTTAAAGGGAGTCAGAGGGCCACAAAGCTGGAGGTCAGGCCACCAGAACCATCATTTTACAGAAGAGGAAACTGAGGTTGGGGCTTGGCAGTGACAGAGCCCAGCATGGAAACGGGTCTTCAGCCTTCCATCATGAGGTCATCGCCTGCCCTTTCTTCCCCTGTCCTCACTCCCCATTTTTTGTCTTTCCTATTTTTCAGCACAGGTGTTGATCATTTTACAAACAGGAACAGGACTATAGCTGTGAAGTAATAGACCTATACTGCATATTTTATGTCCCCAGGTTGTCACCGTTCGTTTAGCTTACTTTTAGGATTCCCATACATTGGATGGGTAACAGTAAACATTTTTAATTTGCTTTGCAGAATTGTATGCACTGATTTAATTTCTTGGCCTGGAAGATTAACGGGCAGACTCAGGGAGTTGAGATGGGGAGAGCAGGGCCTGGGGACCTCTGATGTGCCCCCTTTTTGCTCTGGGGAAGGACTTTATTTTTCTCCATCCTCTGAGAAATTGAGAAGCCAAGTCCTCCTTTCCAAAAAAGGTGTTTGTGATGATCAAATGAGATAACGAGTGTGAATACATTTTGAAAATTGTTAGGGTTTAAGAAGTGTAAGGAGTGCCTCCCTCCATTGATGTGGCACGGTTATTTTTTTTGATATGCACACAAAAAAGTTAAGATTATGTTTTAGATGCTTTTGGTGGTGGTCTCATACAGATTATGTTTGGAGTCCTTCCAATTGTTTTCTCCTTCCATCTCATTTTTATAAAAAATTGACACCAGGCATGCCTAGCACTTCTGTTGCATATCAGTTATGAATATTTGGGCTGAACTCTTAAAGTCCATCTTTTATAGACAATTTTGTGCAGTACTTAAAATAGTTATTGTATGTTTAGATGACACTTTTTTTCTTTTTGATGGATTTTAGAATTGATTAAAAATGGCTCATGGTTAGTATTAACCGATGCAAAGTGTGTTAAGGCAAACTGTTCTCAGTTATATCCAGGGAGTTTATATTTTGATATTTTACATGAAAAACAAATGTTAATGATATTTCATTCACCTCTCCAATGTCCGGACCTTTGTCCGTGCTCTTACCTCTGCCTAGAATACCTTTCCTGCCTTCATCACCTGCCAACTCCTGTTCACCCTTGTTGACTCACCTCTGGCTTCTAAGAGCCTTCCCAGGGGACTCCTGCATGTCCTTAGAGGTCCCACAGAACCTCTTGCATGTCTTTTTCATGCTCGTACCTGGGTTTTACATTTTTGAAGTTCCCAGTTTCTGTGGCTGTCTTCCCACTAGACTGGAGGGCCCCTGGAGTAGAGATCCAGTCTTTTCCCCTTTGTCTTCTAGGAGCTGTTCCATCAATGTTTGTTGAACTGAACCAAAGGACTCTATTGATTAAAACTGGGACCCACTTTTAAAAGTTACATCATTCAGTCATTTTTCGGTCCTTGAGCTGTTCCACTGTAATAAGTGCTTTTCTCAGCCAAGGGCTAATCCATTGTTGTTCCCAGGGCCTGGTTGCTCAAACCCTCTAATGCACCCTCCTGGTGGCCGCTGCATACCCCAGACAACCTCCTCTCTGAGGCCTTTCTTGTCTTAATCTTTACAGTCTGATGTTCCTGAGGCTTTAGGATTTAGAACCTGGGATCTCAGAGGACACCGGAAGCCTGGAAGTCACATGTCCCATAGTGGAGGGTCAGGAACACGGCGAACCATATCCATCAAAGCAGGTCACGTATGCTAAGTGTCAAATGATAATCTGATTCCATTTTAGTTAAAACCTGGAGAAATGAAAGGAAGGATCTGTGTCAAATGTTAGCATGGGGAGGTGGTGGAACAGAGTGCTTACAAGTCAGGAGGCAGGAGTTAGGCTGCCCGGGTCTAAATCCAGCTCCATTTCCTCCTCTGTAAAGTAGAGATAATGGTAGTGCCCGCATCATACTGTTGTTCTGAGGATTAACTGAGATAATATATGCAAAGCCCCTGGGATGTGCTGGCACGCAGGAAGCAAGCGATGCTTATTAGTTGTCACTGTTCAGTTCTCTACAGTCAATATGTATGCTCATGCCAGTTATACAGATGAACATTTTGGAGAAAGTGTGACAAGTTGAAAGAAAGAAAGCAGACATACTGCTTGTCTGCATCCTGGGACTTTGCTGTAGGGCTGTGTAGGGGAAAGGACAGGACAAGTGACGGTTGCTGTGCACAGTGACTAAG
The DNA here is from genome assembly GCF_964194185.1 of Rhinolophus hipposideros. Taxonomy (NCBI): domain Eukaryota; kingdom Metazoa; phylum Chordata; class Mammalia; order Chiroptera; family Rhinolophidae; genus Rhinolophus; species Rhinolophus hipposideros. The sequence goes on along the minus strand of NC_138058.1, from coordinate 10,012,754 downwards.
GGCTGGAACATTCAAGAGCCAGACCCTGAAGAATTCCACACACACACACACCCCCAGGTGCCAGGAAGACTGGAGTGCTGTCTTCCTAAGTGTGTACACATCCAAAGGGATGAGGCCCAGACCTTGGACACATCTCTAGGTCATAAAAGCCTAGACACACAGGACTCTCTGACTCCTAGAGATATTTGGTTTATATTCCCAAAGGTCAAGGTAAGAACACAGGGTCCTTTCCATCCCATCTCCAAAGAGCAAAGGTTTCTCTCTCTCCTTTCTAGACAGGGAGGGAGGCAGGGACTTTTCTCCAGTCCATAAGCAGAGCAAATCTTTTGTTTTCTGTCCCTCATCGCTGGGCTGACGCTGCCCCCATTACAGACAGTCTCCCTCGGCTCATATCACCTTGCCTGTGGGTTGGGTGGGATGGGGGGCGATGCCGCAGGGTCTCTCTGGCTGTTGGTCTGGTGGGGGAGTCAGTAAAGGGACCAGGAGGCTCCAGGTAGTCTCACCAACTACCCGCCTCACTCTGTTAGCAAAGAGACCCTGTACGTGAACAGCCACTTTTTACAAATTGTAGCTGGATTCTGTTACAGAAAAGTACAGTTTTAATGAAACGACTCTGTCCCAAGCTGTTGTGGAAAGGAGTGGGAAATGCTGGCGTCTCCTGGTGTTTCCACTTTTGATCAGCCTTATCTGGGAATTTAATACATTTTCTGATCAAAGTCCAAAGTCTCTGCTTTACTTGAGCTTTAATCTTTAGCTATAAAGCCTCCTACAATCATGCACACACACACACACACACACACATTAAAATCAGGTCATAGCCAAAGGGCGATTCAGTTTTGGGGGTTGGAGGGTTGGGCAGAGAACACATATGTAGATACGTAAGTAGTCAGTTCCTTCATTGTGGGAAGATGTTTCGACCATCTCAGGTGAAAGGTAACAGTGGTTTCAATATGCTTGAGACACTTTATCCAATATACTGATTTTTGCTGATTGTTGAAATGGCCCTAACCCATAGTCTTTGTAATTTTGTAATATTCACGTAGAGCAAAAGAAGAAAAATAATTTATATTCAAATGCTTACCAAACTCCAGTATGAACTTCAACTTCTTTTTGATCAAAAAAAAAAAAAGTTTCCATTTCCTTTAAGGAGGTAGATGACATTTATGAAGGTGACAAAAGGACAGCTTTATAAAGGGAAGTGGAAGAGGCTTATAAAGGACTCCTGTATAGAGTAACTCCCTCTCAGTGAGTTGTTCAGAAAGGTTGGACAATGGGAAGATGGTGCCCTCATACAAGAAATAAGGAATTCCAGCCCGTGTCCTACATTCCCCAGAGGGAGGCAGAAGGGGGAGTTTCAGGTGATAAGCTATTCCAGGAGAGAAAAGTGCCTGGTCTGATAGGGCCTGATACAGGCAGTAATAGTCAGCTAAACGGGTCATGTCAGCTTTCACTTTCTGCAGGCACAGAGCCTTGCCGGCGGATTTTTTTCTCCAGTACTGACCTGATTAATGTATGGTGTGTGTCATTAGGTCCACATACAGTAATATCGTCTAAGTACATTTGCCCAGCATTCACTGAGTTCCCACTGTGCCAGGTGCTATGCTGCTGATGGGATGTAACTGAGGGGTGGGCGCCAGGGGTCGGGGAGGGTGAGAAGGCTCAGTGCTCAGAGGGGCCCTACGGCCCTTTTACCCAGGAGTTTGGAGACTCAGGGGGTCAACTCAGCAAGTATTTTGATAATTCTCCTTCACCACATGTTTCATACTCAGAACACAATTTTCAGAGAAGTACTAGAAGAAATAAGTACACATAAACTCTACTGAAAAGTTCACCTTTCTTTGCTCCTTTGGTCCCCAGGGGGGCTGAGGAGCCCATGATTACAAACAGTTTTCCACATGAAACCCCGTTGGCTCTACAGGTATAGGAGATACAGGTATGATGCTGATATGCAGCGGTCCAAGGGTGTGTTGTGAAACAAACCCTTAATATCCCTATATTTCCTTGTCCTTTAGCACCTCTGTTGGATGAGTATAGGGAACTCGTCCCAGTTCTAGATTAGGAAGTATTCAGTATTGATGCTGTCATATGTACTATTTGGAAGTAAGAAGAGAGTGTTTTGTGACTGTGTTTTGTGTATATTGGTCCTGTGAAGGTGCCCCTTTGTCCAGAGCAATGGTTGACCCTTTCATTGAAATTAATGTTCCATAGGCCACTTTGGTTAGAGAAGGAGATAGGCAAGAATGAGGAAAGCATGAGCGACATTGGACTGTCAAAATAAATGAAAACCAGCCAGATGGGAACCAGCAAAGGCTATATCTATCCAGAGCTGGCTATAACAAGGGAGTCAGTCACTGGTCACGTGGTTTGGGCCCGAAGGCAGCCAGAGGAGTGGGGAAACTTTATGGTGGAAAAAGGAAAGGCTTGGGTGTGCCCTGATTGGAGGCTGTGAGCCTGGGAATCAGGAGGTGGGCTAACTGGATGGGGGACATCCCATGTGATTGGTTGGTAGGGTTGCATATTTGGCTTTCTCTAGCTGGTCCTAAGTTGGAAGCAGGGGCTGTCAGTTATTAATCAAGTCATAGCCATTTGGGGCTGATTGTTTCAGGGGGTATTATACGGCTTCCTGAACTAGTTGCTAGAGATGGTGGTCTGATGTCTTGCAAGTCTGATTTCAAGATACAGGCTGGCTTCCTGAGCTGGGTACTGCAGCTAGTGGGTTGGTTTCCTGAGCAGGTTGTTGCAGTGGTGGGTCAGAGTTGAGTTATTACATATTGTCTGGCCATTGTTTGTTAATATATCTAGTATCTCAGAACCAACATTGCACTGGCTAAGAATAAATAACAGGTCCAGCACCTTGTCAGGCTGGGGGCTGCTCAGGGTGTTGAACTCCGGTCAGGTAGCAGGCATCTGGACTGCTTTTGAGGTCACCGGGCAGGGCCCACCTGTCACCATCTGATATCAGCCCAGGTGGGCTGTTGTGTACTTGGTCATGAGGCCTGCATACAGCTGCCTGTAGACAGCTACAAGCTCCTGACTGCCTTCCTTGAACTTGGACTTCATGGTATTATTGAACTGCTTCTCTGAGGGGCACACTGTTGTATGGGGCAGGGACAGCCCATCCAGGTTTTGGTCCATTTGTGGTAGTGACTGGCTGTCTTCATCACCCAAGGACTCATCTGACAGTGAGAGTCTCTTATGTGTCATTTGACCCCTGCTCTCAGCCTTGACATGGCAGAGAGATTTCTGGCCAGGAATGGAGCGCTCCAAGTAGCCCTGGAATTTCTATAGTAATCTGCTCCTTCTTCACTCCATTTCTTGCCATCCCTAGAAGTTCAATGCCATGGACTCCTGCCCCCTAATGGCTTGGCAGTGTCTGCCCAGCCCTCGGTGCCTTGCTTCAGCCCTAGAAAGCCCGTGTGGGTCTTTTGAAGATAATTTCCCTGACACAGTTTCTTGTTTGTATGTTTGTTGTGTATTTTGGTCTGACATTTAGGAAATATTTTAGGTGGTAACATCACTGATAGTCAAAGGAGACACTGGAAACTTTTACGTGTGTGTGTGTGTGTGTGTGTGTGCGTGTGTGTGTGTTAAACCTTTTTATTACCTCAGAGGAGATGATCTCTAAGGACTCTTCCAGCTCTAAGATTCTAGTATGTGATATTTTTTTCTTTTTGTTTATTTATTTTGATTAAATTTATTGGGGTGACAATGGTTAGTAAAATTACCTAGGTTTCAACTGTACAACTCTAAAACATCATCTATATGTTGCATTGTGTGTTCACCACCCAAAGTCAAATTGCTTTCTGTCACCATATATTTGACCCCTTTTACCCTCTTCTTCCTCTCCCCCCTTGCCCTCTGGCAATCATTAATCTGTTGTCTGTGTCTATGAGTTTCTGTTTGTGTGTTTGTCTTGCTCTTTTGTTGCTTTCAGTTTTATATCCCACCTTTGAGTGAAATTATATGGTTCTTGACTTTTGCCTGCTGACTTATTTCACTTAGCACGATAATCTCAAGATCCATCCTTGTTGTTGCAAATGGCAGTATTTCATCTTTTCTTATGGCCGAGTAATATTCCATTTTATATGTGGACCACTTCTTCTTTATCTAATCATCTATCAAAGGATAGCTCATTTGTTTCCTATATCAAACCAAAAAACTTCAGCACAGCAAAAGAAACCATCAACAAAACAAAGAGGCAACCAACTGAATGGGAGAAGATATTTGCACACAACGCCTCCAATAAGGGGGCTAATATCCAAAATATATAAAAAACTCATATAACTCAACAACAACAACAACAAAAACCAATTCAATTAAAAAAAATGGCAGTGGACCTGAACAGATACTTTTCCCAAGAAGACAAACATCCAACAGACATATGAAAAAATGCTCAGCTTCACTAGCTGTTAGGGAAATGCAAATCGAAACCACAGTGAGATACCACCTCACACCGGTCAGAATGGCAGTTATCAATAAGACAAATAATAACAAGTGTTGGAGAGGCTGTGGAGAAAAAGGAACCCTCATACACTGTTGGTAGGATTGTAAATTGGTACAGCCACAATGGAAGGCAGTGTGGAGGTTCCTCAAAAAATTAAGAATAGAAGTACCATACTACCTAGCAATCCGTCTTCTGGATATCTACCTGAAAAATCTGAAAACATTTAATTGTAAAGATATATGCACCCCTATGTTCAGTGTAGTACTATTCATGGTGGCCAAGACATAGAATCTTTTACTTTTCTAGAATTTATGACAAAAAGTTTTCAAAGTTTCAGACATTTTACATAAAATGTGTCTAAGGAATTTAAGTTTATAAATAAACTAAAAATATTATGTAGGGTTTTGAAAGACAGCTGCAAATTTTGAAGAGGGGATGGTTTTGAAAAGGCATTTCTTCTCTTGCCTTTGTGTGTGTTTGCACTTTTAAATTAAATGACATCATCTGAGTGTAGGAGTTAAGTCAAAGCTGTCAAGATTTTTTGTCCTAATGACAACTCTTGTGCCATTGACTACCAGGAATAACAATAGCCTTTTTTAAAAGTTAAAAACGAGTATTTATTTTTGTCACTGCAAGAACAACAATTATTCATGTCCTTAAATTATTTCAAGTATTTTTATGAATTCTAAGAATAAGTCACTTTGATGTGCAACCACACAAATTAAAACCTTTTTGGGGGGAAGGTCTTCCACCTGAAATATTTGGGTGGGGAGCGGGTCTTGGCCTTTCAAAATAATAGCTAACATTTAGTGAGAACCTTTATCGGCCATACCCTGTTGGAAATGCTTTAAATATAGTAAGTCATTACTTTTCACATTATCCTTACTTTACAGCTTGCAGACTGAGGCCCAGAAAGGTTTGACCTCTTGCCCAAGGTCACACAACCACGATTTGGACCTGGGCCATCAGCTATCCACCTGAAAGCCTACACTGACCCTAGAAGGTTCCACCTGCGTGCTGTTGAGGCATTTAGTATATTTCTTGTTTCCCCCAACAATATAAACTTGGAAAGGAAAGACACATTTACTATACATGTTTTTAGCTCAGAACCCTTCAGGCTTTTAAAGTGTAAGAAAAAATGATCCTTAGACTCTCCCAGAATGTGGCCTGAATGGTTGCAGATGTGGTTGGTGCTGATTTGCTATCATAGAGCTAAACTTGAGAAAAGACAAGTAAAAATACCAGGAAAATTACGGTGGTAAAAATAATTTATGATTACCTTCTTATCTTATCATTACTTTTTTATAATTACTTTTTTAAAACGTACAGATTTACGTTTTTATTGTGGTAAAGTACATTGAACTGTGCACTTAAAATGATTAAAACGGTCAATGTTATGTGATATATATTTTTTACCACAATAAATTAATCCATTAATTTTTTTTTTTTAAAAAGGTGAAAACAAAATTTTAATCCAGTGAGCTCACGTGTGACTCCTCAGTAGGCGAGATGTCTATAGGACTTGTAGGCTATGTTGGCTGGAGTTTCCCCCAACACGCCTTGCTTTCACAAGAAATCAGAAAGCCTTAGTAGGGTATGAAGACCTTTGGAAAAAAAGCCAAGAACAGTATAGAAGTGTCTTCTTTTGGTGCAAGAAGTGCCTGATTTAGTGGCTTCAAGAACCACTTCTATCATGTTTGGGGAACTACAAGTGCAGATAAAGACACTAGGAAGATGTGTCGTCCTGTGCTGAGAAGAAGACAGGCAAAGTCTTGATGAAGAATGGGACCCCTGGACCACACTTCTCATTTAGATGGATGTAGGCTCTTTGAGAAGAGAATGTCTTAAGAGACTTTCCTCTCCAAGGAGGGAACACAAGTTCAGGGAAGGGACTGCCCAAGAGGGACAGGCTACGAAGCCATAGCCAGACTCTGGAACATTCATCTGGGCTTGTATTTTTAAGAGGATTATTATCAATTTTCTGAGCTCCTGGTTACAAAGCCACATGGATCCTCCAACCTTGTTTTCTTTTTATCATAAGCCCTGTTTTCTTTTGGGGTGAAACTTTTCAGGATCGTATAAATAACGTTCTAGGAGAAAACTACATCATATGTGAAGGGTAATGCCATGAAAAGATCTTATAGAAACGTGGAAAGGTCAAGAGCTGAGTCAGAGCTTGTGTTTTGGCCATTCTGGGACCCAAGAAACCTTAATATTGGCCATGTTGGAAGAACCTCAACTCCCCTGCCCAGTTTGGCAAAGGACTAAGCGAAGTCACCATAAAACGGTCACTTCCACATACATCTAAAGCATACACTCTATGTGAAAAACATCCTAACGAATGACAGGAATACACACATCGTAGGTTTTAATTGTAGGTTGAAAAAGTGACCTTTACTTAACAGAATAGGTGGGTGTGTGTGAGGGTTTCCTTGCATGGTCAGAGACTATAGAGCTGGCCTTTAGATACCTAAAGGGGACGTTTCCCTGTAGTCAGTGACTTCATAGATCTGGAGCCAGAAATTATTTTAGCTTAACATTCATGTAGCCAAGAAACATTCCCATGTGTCCAGCAAGACTTTCTCTACTTAAGTCTGGGCTGTACACTGGTCAGAATCTATTCGGGGAAAAGCTTGTTGTTGTTTGTCCTGTTGTTTGTTGTTGAATTGCCCTGACACCCGTTCTCTGCCTTGGACTGCTTTGCTACGAGTCCCCAAATCTTCGGCAGGCTGCAGCCTGTGTGATGCCAGGAGGATGACTAGCACACAGGGCCAGCTGTGACGGGTCATCTACCAACCTTTACCATGTGGTTTGCCTCAGGAATGTAGGTTTCCCGTACATTTTAATCTAGGTGTAACCTGAGTTTCAAGACTAGCTGGGTGAAATAAGTCAAACAGAGAAGGATGAATACCATATGATCTCACTTATATGTGGAATCTAAAGAATAGAATAAATGAATGAATTAATCGGAAACAGTCTCAGAGACATAGAGGAAAAACTGAGGGTTGCTAGATGGGGGCGGGGGTGGCAGTGAGGGAGAATGTGAGGGGATTAGAAAGCACAATCGGTAACCACAAGATTGCCACGGGGATACGAAAGTCAATTTGGGGAATATAATAATGTTGTAAAGATTTTGTAGGGTATCTGATGGACCCTTGTCTCATTAGGGAGACCACCTCAGGGATGATGTAGATGCCTGATCACTGCACTGTACACCTGAAGCTGAACAATAATGAATGTCAACTATAACTTAATATATATGCATATGTCACAAGAAGCGGAGTACAGCATAAGGAATAGAGACAGAGGAAATGTAACGGCGGTGTGCAATGTCAGAGGGGTAGGAGATTGGGGGAAAGGGGTTATCACTTAGGGGTATAAATGATAAATGTCTATTACTGTGTTTTGTACACCTGAAACTAATAAAAAATATTTTAAAAGACTGGCTGGGGAGAAGGTCATTCATTTCCTTCCCCAAGAGCTGTTCCATGAGCAAGATGTTCTTCGTCTACACAGATTCTTCTAGAAGCATTTTGTTCTAGACCTATGTGGCTCACCAGCCTAGAGTCGGCTCTTTTTTCTCTGGTTTAGGATGGTAGTTGGGTGTTTTGGTTTTGTGTAGCTGAAAGTGTGAATAATCCAGGAAAGGAGAGGATGGTGGCAGCAGGTCATAGTGAGAGGAACACAGCTGTGAACAGAAACTGGCCGTGAGTTCCTGCCTTGTCTTCCATTAGCTGTAGGAATTTGGACAGTTGGTTTCATGTCTCTGGGCTTCAGTTTTCTCACGGATTGAACTTTACGGGGAGAGATGATCCCTAGGGTCCCTTCAGCTTTAACATCTCTGCCTCAACTATATCCGACTCACAGCATTATTATAAAGTGATGAACATGACTTGATCATGTTTACCCAAAGCTAGAATGTATTTCCTAAATCATCTGTAGGAAGAAATTAAAATTGTTAAAGTCTGAGCTTTGCTCTAAAGCAAGGTTGCAGAAGGTTTCAAGTAACCAGGAATTTTCTCAAGGCTAAAGTTTGTGACAAAGAGGTTTTCAAAAACTGGCCTGAGGTAGGAGAGAAGAAGAGTGATCCCACACGGTTCTGCCCCATCAGGCGCTCATTGTCGGGAAGAATTTGATGTAGGATAAGAAGTATCAAGAGACGTTGAGGGAGGGAGAGAGTGTCCTGTGATTGTTCGGGAAAGTGGTTAGGCATTTTGAAAAACAAAATGTAAAATTTTGCATCCTCACTTTACCCTAAATAGCCAAGTTAATTTCCAGGTAAACAATGAAATTCAAAAAACAAGAGAAAAAAATAGGAAAAGGAACATTTGCAAAACTCTGAGAGTAAAGAATCTCCAAGATTGTAAGAACAGAAAGTAATCACAAAACAAGATATTGACAGATTTGACTTAAACTCCTGTGTTTCATGAATAAGTAATCAAAATTTAAATTCAGTAACCTACAGAGGATATTTCTAGAAAAGAATGAAATCTTCAGTATAAGGAGAACTCTTGAAACAGATTTGTTTTTCTTATTAGTTTCAGGTGTACACAGCAACATAACAGTGAGACATTTACACCCCTCTCCAAAGCTACTACCCCTCTGACATCTTATATAACGGTTACAGATTTTTTAAGCTAAGACTCTAATCCAGAATTTCTCCAATTCTGGCCCAAGAATCACTTGCTTCGGAATTGGTTAAAAAATGCGAATTTCCACCCTTCACCAAACTCTTGCACCAAGTATCCCCCACTCTGAAAGCTGGGACCATTGCCCTGCTCTGGCAGAGGGCATTCCTTCATGTGAGGGCACAACAGAGGAGTGACATGTGGGTAACAGGAAAATGGTTAGTCTCTTGCGAAGTCAAGGAAGGGTAAGTAAAAACGGTAAGATCATTTTTCATCAATCAACTTATCCAAAAAATACTGAAAGGCAACTTCTAGGGATATGAAAAGGGTTCTCTGTGGCATCGCTTTTGGCAGGGTATATGAGGAAAGCCATCTGCAGTAGGTGTTAGGAGCCCTTACCATGTTCATGCCCTGAGCATCATAATTCTCCTGGGACTTCTCCTAAGGGGATAAGTCCTAAGGGGATAAGCCCAACTGAAGAACAGGTCGTGCTAACCACTGTGCCATTTGTGTTAGCAAAATGTTAGAAACCGAGATATCTGAAAAGCTTGGTGTGGTTAAATAAACACTGAGTAACCACTGGATGGAATAATACGCAGCTATTGAAAGAATTGTTCCTGGGGATTACAGAGTAACATGGGAAAATGCATGTATCTTAAGTGAAAAGAGGATTGTGCAGAATTCTATCTCCAGCACAATGTCAACTATGTAAAATGCACCCACGCTTGGAAAAGGAAACGTGAAATGTTAACAGTGGTTGTTGTGGGTCATGAGTCCATGGAAGAGTTTACACTTTTATTTGTTTAATTTTCTGGGACGTCAGGTTTTGAATGAGTATTCTTATTTCTGTCTGTGTGTGGCGGGTGGGGGTGCTTGGAACACACTCAAAAGTGATCTTCAGTGAAGGAAAAGGAAAGTGACGACCTGTTGCCAGTGGGCTCCAGTGGAGGAGACAGTTCAGGGAGTCTCACGTGACCTCGAGTGTCTTGTGGTAGCTGAACCAGGCAGGGTATGGCTGTGTGCCCATTTTGAAGATGAGAAAGTGAGGCTCATGCCGGATATGTAAGATATGTAACTTGCCTTGGATTCCTCAGCAAGTAAGAGATTTTGGAACCCCTGGGAATGGGTACCCTGGCCATATTGAGGTACAAATTTTTCCCAGGGGACTCTACCCTCCAGTGTAAGAACAAAAACTAACTTGACAGATGTTTGAGTCTTCAGGATAGCACAGGGTGACCCACCCAGACCACAAACCTGTGGTCTCTCTCGCTGAAGGAGGGGAGAAGGGAGCGTGTGATGGGACAATGGGGGAGGGCACTTATTGCTATGGAGAGCTGGGACGGATGCCCCCTGCCTGTGTGCTCCCCAATTTTGGCATCTGAAAGAGGACACTGAGGGCACCTTCTGGAGAAGCCTCAGACCAGGCGGATTGGCACTGGCTCCCAGCAAGGGTTTATTGATGAGAAAAGCCACTAATGGCGCGAGATGAATTTCACTCATTATTTTTCCATACTGCTTAAAACATTAAGCCTACTGAAGCATTAATTAGTGTGCTATACTTTCTGACAGGAGCAAGAGCAAGTTTTGCTGTGAATTTTAATTACCAATCTCGTAAACTCCTTCTATCATGTGAGGTAGAGAGAAGAGGCCCTCTCTGCTTCCCCACAGACTTTTCAAGGGGGCTCATTCATATTTTCTATGACTGTGCAGTATAACTACAGTGAGTGAATTGTTGCCGTGGGAATATATTGACCAGGCCCTGGGGATGGTCTCAGAGGCTGTCTGAACAAAACCTAACGTGGAGGGAGAGTTGATAAGTACTTAGCTTATTGATAAACCTTCAATTTGTTTCCTTAAAAAAAAATAACGTAATATCTAAATTGACATTTATTAGAACTCTCTCAGTAAATCATCCTCGATGATGGGGGTCAAAGACAGAGTTGGGCTTTATTTCCACAACCCCCCAAAAGGGTTGCTCCCTGTGCCCTGATTGCCTACTTCTAGGGTGGACATATTTGTTGTCATGCTGAGAATAACTGTGCAGATCTCATGCATAGGCGGAAGACATGATTGTCATTTTTGTGTTTATAACCTCGGTCCTGGAACAGTCTCCTTTTGTGCTCTGTTAATTCTAAAAGGTCAGCGCTTCCGAATAGGCCTTTCATGCGGTTCACAAGGAGGCCAGTGAGATTGTGTAGTGGAAAGGCAAACATGTGGTCCCATTCTGCTTCCCAAGACAGGATACATGGAGGGGAAATAAAATTAGACACGTGCAGGAGAACAAAGGGGAGCCCCAGGCATCAGCAGCACGGTGAAGCCCCTCAACGCTCTGGCCACTGGATGGAGGTGTGAGGGCGAAGATCTGAACGCTCTGGCCACTGGATGGAGGTGTGAGGGCGAAGATCTGAAAACCCAGTGGGGACTTGGGGAGGGCCTAAGAGCGGCAAAGCATTAAGGAAACTTAAAAGCTGGAGGTCCTGCCTTTTGTGTCTAGCCTGTGGGCCTTCTATACCTCCTCTCCTGTCTCAGAGACAGGCCTCTAGGCATGTAATGGGAGAAGGTGACAATAGGCCAGGTTGTGGCTTGGCCTGAATCATGATTCTGTCTAATGAGAGTGGCTGAAACCCAACTCAAATTAGCCTAAGTAAATGAATGAAAGTGCTGGGAGGTGCCACGGAAGAGAGACCCAAACCAGAGCCTTCAGGCTTGGAGCTAGGGTTTTCCTTTGCCTCTGTATGGCCCTCATCCTGAGATAGGCTCTCCCTGGGATGGGGAGAGCCCCCAAATCACACCCTAGCAACCCAGAGGAAAAATGGCACATGTTCCCAGGGCTTCTCTATACCAGTCCTAGGGAGGGATTCTGATTGGCCTTGCTTGGTCACATGCCCTCCTCTTGGCCTACTGCACTGCATAATTATGATTGGCAGGCCAGGGTCATGTGCTCACTAGGAAGGAGTCAGGCGATGGGTACTGTGGGTGACAGGAACCCAGAGGATCTGAGAGTAGGCCAGAAGAAATGAAGCCCTGTCAGATGCACTGCAGACCTGCTCCTTCCTTGATGATGCTCATTATAGGTACGTCCTTCATCTGTCTTCCTAGACCTGTGCTGACAGTGTGTGGCCGCTGAGCACCTAACATGTGTGATGGGTCCAAACTGAGCTGTGCCGTAAGTGTAAAATCCATATTGGATTTCAAAGATTTAGTAGGAAAAAAAGAACCCAAGCTATCCCTAGGAATAATTTGTAAAAATTTACTCTCTGTGAAAATGATCAGGTTTTGTATATGTGGGGTAAACAAAATATGGGATCAAAGTTACCTCAGTCGCGCAACTTTTTCAAATGTGGCTATTAGCTATTTTAAATGACACATGCAGTTGACATCATAGTTCTCTTGACAGCTCTGTTCTAGATTGTGTTCAGATTTTTATCTTGAGGGTATTTATGTAACAAAACACACATTAATCCTCAACTGTCCTACCCACTGGGTTATGCACTTTCCTTTTCCTTGAATTTCTCTTTTGAAACTTCAATGGATGCTCCCTGTTTGGCTGTCTCGGGAGTTAGTGACTAAGGCTTTCTTTGCCTCTCATGATTCCTGGACAATTGTCTCCTAAATTGTTTAGTCTGTTTCACCAAAGCCCAGGAGCACATCAGATTCAGGGGGACAAGAACGACTGACAGATGTCACGACTTAAGTATGGGATCTCATTCTTGAATCCTGTCAATGAAGGTGTGCCTGTCTCCATGACAAGCACTGGCATTCGGAGTGGCTTTGTTCTAGCTCTTACAGCTTGTTTTTTTACCGCCTTTGTTGACTCATCATGCATTTCGTCTGCATTCTAGATGCGAGAAATGTTTGAGTTTCATCACAGTGGGGGCCGTCTGCCACTTGTCCATCTCCCTCTTGCCTCCTTCCTTCCTTCCATCCACCCAGTCCTTCATTCAACAAGTGTATATAACCTTGGGCATGTGCTAGGTACTGGGCGGGGGGCTGAGAATCCAGTAGTGAGCCACCCAGGCCATTCCCCGGACTTGTGGATCTGGCAGACTGGAGCACCAGCCTCCACTTTCCTTCACATCTGTTGGGTCAGTGGCTATTTCCCCCAAAACTCTTGCAGGAAAAGTACAATGCCTCGTACGGAGGTTCTCAGAATAGCTCAGCTTGAATGGGGAAGCTGAGGATAGGGGCAGGGGTCAGTACTGTCTCCTCCTGCAGGACTCCTCTGAAGACTCCTGTTCTAAATCACCCTCCTCTCTCCAAACATCTTTTACTTCTCATGTCCTCCAGTAACGCATTTTGATTAGGTAGATTAACGCTAAAATCCCTACTTAATCAAGCAAAATGAAAGAGCTTTTCCTGAAATTGACATATTGAGAAAAACATTTCAAAACAAAACAGAACGAAAAATGGATCCAGGTCTATCAGGCTTCTTGGGAACGTCTTCTGTAGGACAGGCAGTAGCTTTCCGGTAATTCTCTCCATGACATGGAAGTGCCCGGCAAAACTCAGGCAAGACTGTAACTTAGGATTTCTTTTAGGTGTCACTTTATTTTGCTTGCTAATTACTAATCTCTCTTCCTCTGATTTAAACAAACACGTGGGACATTCGGTTGGGTAATGAGAATTGTGACGTTAAGCGATTGCCTGAGTGGAGATACTCAGTGCTGTCTGCTTTTAGCTTTCTTGCAAGCATCTGTCAGCCCTGCAGACCTAGTTAGAGGATTCCCATTTTACCTGCTGGTGGAATGTGGAAGGATTGTTCTTTGATGAGTGTTAGAATTTATCCCCATTTAGACCTTCATGGAATCAAATTAGTGAAGACTTGGAGTGCACTAAAAAAAAAAAAAAGAAAAAAGAAAAAAAGGAAAAAAAAAAGAAAAGAAAGAAAGAAAGAAAAGAACATATTTTCCCCTTTCTTTCCCGTCAAGACTATCTGAAATTGACTTTTTAAAATTTGATGTTTATAAAGAAAAAAATTAAAAACAATAATGCTCAGCAGAATTAAAACCACTTAGCATGCTCTGAGTGCAACTCAGTATGTTACATCTGCTTAACAACTAGGAAATCAGAAGCAACATAGAAAGAACGAGTAATGAGTATGGGGAGGGGTATTCAGAACCGTAATGAATGTGAATGGAAAGAGAGCCTCCCTGTGGTCAGGGGAGGACCGGGCCATAAGGAGAGCGAGATGTGTCCATTCCGCTTGGCAGTTGGACTGTTCCACTCTCCCCTTTTGGGTTTAGTTATGAGTCATTCAAAATTTTCACAGTGGGTAGTAAGAAGATGGCTGGGTGAGTAGGCAGAGTGGTTAGTGGAGAGTGGTGGGTGCACTGTTGCTGGAATTAGGATGGCATGACAAAGGACAGGACGTCCAAGCACAAGCTTAAGGTACTGTCATTCCCTGCAAACCCCCTGCGCTCCTATTCGCTGCAAACATTTGCTAAGCCCTGCATGTGGCAGGGACATAGAAACAAAAAGCTCCGTCCCTCCTCTGAAGGAACTGGCTAATGGGAAAGGCAGCCAATGGACTGTCAGTCAGTGTGCCAGCTGCCCTCAGCTGTGGCCATTGGGCTTCCTGGGTCTGGGCTTGTCAAGGTGGGACAGCCGGAAGTGGACCACTGTGGTGACTTGGTAAACTGCCGGCGTCACTAGGCTGTAGTTTCAGAGAGGGTTCTAATATTGAGAGGCCACTCCTCCAAGGGTGGGAGCTGGGCAAGTGGGTGTGAGCACGTGCTCTTGCATGTCGTGGTGCTGTGCACCCAGTGTCTGCTACAGGCAGGCCACACTTCACTCTGCAGTTTGTCTTTCCTTCAGTGTCTTGCCAGGGGTCTCTGCTTTGTCCCACTCACACAACCACTCAGAAATATTTTGTCTTTAATATGTGGTCTCCCTACATCTTTTTTTGAGAACTCAAGTCTGCCTCCCTCCCTCAACCAAAGAACAAGCATGTTGCCCCAACATAGTGTACTTAGCCATTGTCTGTTACAGAAGAGTTGGAAAGCTGGTTCTGAAATGCCCTTTACGTAGGAATCTGGGAGAATTAGTTGCTACTCAAGAGGAGGAAATGATGCAGTTTGTAAGAACACATGATTTGTTCAGTGTTCACCAATGTGTTTGCTTGATGGCCTAGGCAGAGAGGCAGGGGTTAAATCACAGGAAAAGGGGACTTGCTTGCTCTCTTTTGCTTCCCATCAAGACTTTTGCTATAACTGACAGTACTTCTCACCACAAAAGCCATAGGTCATCTGACTCGGCGTCTGTTTTCCAGGGCCCAGGGTGCTGTCCATGTTTAAAAAACGCGACAGAGAAGGTGAGACCCAGACCTAGAAAGAACATGATTTTTGGGGCTACTATGTGGTTGGTGGTAGTGGTTAGACTTGAACTTGGATCTCTTGCCCGTCTCTTTATTGAATAGTGTCTTTCCCCACTTTTGTCCTCTGCTTTATATTTTTAGAAATGCAGAGAAAAACACACTACTTCCCAAATCCACTTGCTGATCTTGCTGATGTTAATCAATTTCCCTGATGTTAATCAATTTCCCCTCTGAGCAAAGAAAGCATGGTCAAACTAATTTTGCATTATCTGTATCCAGTTCTCTCTGTTTTCCTTTTCTTTACTGGAAGGCTGGCCTGACTGATGTGGGTGGGGCTGGAAGGGTTAGGTGTGTCGATCAAGGAACAATTCAGGAGAAGGTGGCAGGACTCCCAGGACTGCTCATAAAAATTAATTACAGAAAAATGCGTCATTAACATCAAATCTCACAGTAGGTCCCAGTGTGACTATTATGTAAAATTAATTAGTTCTTAACTCTTTTTAATCACCTTCTTGGTACTATGACAATAGTCCTAATTACCAACATCCGTTATCTTGAGTCATTAAGGGTCATCATTTTACATGTCAGAGTCCTCATGCAGTCGTGTTTATTTGGATTTAAATGGAGGAGCCCCTTCATCTCCTGGGGACTAGTTTTCCTGCATGGGAACATGTTTGGTAAAACTAAGTACGTTTGGCAAGATCAAGGTCTCAAGAAACTAAGGAGTAAAATAATAAAAATCCTTCCATTTTTTTGTATTGAATGGCTCTTTTTTCCCCAGAAGCTATGCTGTGGCCCTGGGAACTGACAGTGAGGAAAACCAGAGAACTCAGAGCTTAATGGAGAAGTGGGGTTGGGGGGGCGGGGAGGTTAGCATTAAATGGACGATCACCAAAATCAATGTCTTATGGACTATCACATCATGACAAGGAATTTGATCCAGTCTGAGGGACAGGGATGGTCTTTCTGAGAAAGTGACATTTAAACCAAGACCTGAATGGGGCAGTGACGAAAAGATTTCCACGCAGAGGGAACAGCAAAAGTAAAGACCTTGAGGGAGGGAAACAAATGTAAGGTTAGGGGCGGTTAGAGTTATGGTGGGACCAGATTGCCAAGGGCGGGGTGTTGTTTTTTTTAGCATTTCGTTCTACGTGTAAGGGGAAAACAGTGAAAGTTTGTTTGTTAAACTTTTTATTATGAAGAATTCCAACCTTAGAGAAAAGTTGCATGAAGTTCCTTATACCCATTCACCAAGAATTCCTGGTAGCATTTTGTCACATATGTCTCACACTCTCTTTATCTACATAGTTCTTCTGTTGTTAACTAAACCATTTATTTAAAGGTAAGTGGCTGATGTGACACTGAGGACACTTTCCTGTATATGGATAGCACAGGCATCAAAACAAGGCACTTGCCATTGATGCACTATTTCTTTCTAAGCCTCAGACCCCATGGAAATTTTGCAGGTTGTCTGACTCGTGTCCCTGATAGGTCTAGAAGCCAATTCACGTTGTCTCTTCCATCTGGGACGGTCACTAAGTCGTCACTTGTTTTTCATGACCTAAACATTTAGGAAGATCACAGGTCATTTACTTTATAGAATAACCCTGTTTAAGTTTGTCCGATGTGCCCTAATGATTAGATTCAGATTATGTCTTTGGGGCAGGGTTCTCACAGATGCCACATATCAAAAGATCATGCTATTGACTGGTCCCATTACTGGTGAGATTGGTTTTCATCACGCCATGAAGGCAGCGTTGCCATGTTTGTCCACTGAACCATGTTTTTCCTTTTAATTCATATGCATTAAAAGTTAAGTTGAGGCTCTATAAGTATACGGTTTCTCATCAAACATTCACCCACTGGTTTTTGTAGACGTTCATGCTTTTTGCTTGGTGGTTGCCAAATGGTAAATTCCGAATTCCTTCCTCCCTTCTGCGTGTATTAATTGGTAGTCTGCTTGAAGGAGGAGCTTTCCTTCTCTCCTGTTCATTCACTCATCTTTCATCCATCCATCATTCATTCATTCATTCCTTGTATCGGTGTGGGGATCATGGATGCCTGTTTTGTTCTGTGAGTAATAATTACGATTTTGATGCTCAGATTGTCCCACGTTTGGGCAGTGAGAGCCCCTTGGAGCTGGTTTTTGACATGTCCCCATCCTATTCTTAGAGCACATCTTACTTTTTGACTCAATAGGATGTTCCAGGCTCATTCTATCCTTTCTCTGCTCCCTGGAGAGTGGCCCGATCTGACTGGCATTTTAAAGATATTACTGTAGCTGTCCTTGAAGGGTTCGTTGAAGGGAGAGGTAAGAGCAGAATCTGGGAGGCCTCTTGGAGAACTCTTGGCTTAGCTTCATCTATGGGCTTAGGCTGGACTGTGACAGTGCAGGTGAAAATGGGGATGGGTTTAAGGTACTTTTTGAAGCTAGAACTGACAGAGTTGTGATGAGTGGGATGTGGGGAGAGACAGAGGGGGAGAATGGAGTTGTCCTTTCCTGAACTAAGAAAGATAAGGAGAGGGGAGTGGCAGATTTGGGCAGGGAAGACCAAAGTTCCCTTTTGGGCCTGTGAATAGCGAGAGTTCTGTCACCCAAGCGGTGAGGTGGGGCGGTGGGGAGGGGCTGGGGCACGTGCTGCAGGTGGACACGGGAGTCTGGAATTCAGATGAGAGGCCTGGGCTGGAGTGGCACATCTGAGAATTGTGGGATCGATTTACATTGGAGGCCTGTGCTATAAGTTCTGAGTCAGGCCTTACTAACTAGAAGAGCTGGTCCTTCACACTTGCATTCTGCCTCGTTCTCTTTTTGCAACTCTTGGCAAGCGCTTGGCGTCTTCACAACATATTCCAAAGCCCCAGGGCTCATTTTCTAAACTGGCTCTTGATCCATTCATCAAGAGGGGGCAGTGCGAACAGATTTCCTCTCTGTACAACCCCATCTCTACCCAACCTCAAGACCGGGGAAGATGTCAACAGTAGTTGTCACTTTTTGTGTGTGAAGGGGTCTGTACTAAACTATACATGTATTAAGGAAAAAGAAGAAGGAGTGTGTGTGTGTGTGTGTGTGTGTACACATGCATATACATGTATATGTGTGTGTTTAGTTGTTGTCAAAAAGTGCATTATCTCAAAATTAAGGTTGACAAGGGGTTATTGAAAACAGAATGCAGATAAAGTATCTATGATAAGGAGACTAATCATGGCATCAGGTGGGGGGAAGGAAAAGATTAGAAGAAGAATGCATGCCTTCCATGGAAGGCCAAGGTCAGAATGACTGCCAAGTAGATACACAATTCACACGCAGTGATTTTGCCATCCAAGACCTGCTCCTCAGACAGACCATCCGAAAGGGCTCTGACTTTCCTTCATGCATTGAGTTCAGTCGTTTCAGTAGATGTGGATGTGTTTGTTTTGGCATTTTTTGCTCATGTTTACTGGGTAATTTTTGCCTCTAAATCAGAAACAGCTGGTTTTACTGGTGTTCATGGGGCTGCTTTTAACTTTTGCTTTTGTCTGAAAAGCTACATTGGGAGCTTTCAATGCTGCTTAGTTTAATTTTTATTTTAAATTAAGACATTAACTGTAGCCTGGCAATGTGGGAGGCCGGCTGGAAAGCTCGTGCCATGCCAGGGTGGTGCTGTCGGCAGGAGGCAGAGCATGTGGACACGTGACACTGGTGGGGTCCTGGTAATGTAGCATATGGCCAACAATTACTGTCCCAATGCGTCCCTTGTCGTAACGGCCTTGAATCCTTGGTAGACTAGCAGAGGAGTTTCCACATCCCCTTTTACTCAGAATTTATACATTTCCCATAGGCATGTGGTTTTCAGCAAGTTGTCACTCCCTACTGGTTTCACAGCTCCTGTCATGTGTAGGGTCTGGTTTCCGCATTGGAGTGAGTCTAGCTGGGATATCTACGGGCAAGGTTACTCTTAATGGGATCATTGGTGTACAGATCGCATTTCGAGTCCTCACCATGCTAGAAATGGCAGCTGTCTGGGACCCACGTGACTGCCTTTTAGCGGCATTAGTAACAGGCGCTTGTAGACTCGTTAGTGAAATGGTGTGTTGAGTCAGGAAGCAGTAAGCCCAGCCTTGTTACAGGCTGGCGTCCTCTCCAATGAGGAAGCATGTGTGTTCACTTCGCTCTCAGAGACCACAGTGCATAAGGAGTGCTGTGATAATAGCAGCCACCCCTCTTGCTCGTTATTCCGATGCCTCTGAAAACCCACTTTGAAACAGCTCCCCCCAAAACAAGAGAGAGCAGGAAGGATTAGTTTGCAGCTGGTGGAGACTCACCACAAGGAACCCTTATCCTGAGTGTGTGAGCAGCACACACAGGTAACGCGACTTTGCCAGTCAGTCACACTAGTTACATTCAAGCAGGAGGGACCACTGCTGTCAGACGCTGCTCCCTGTTCCACACTTGGATGGTTGGTTGGCTGGTCGATCAGTCGGTTGGTTGATTGGCTGGATGGTTGGTTGGTTGCTTGGTTGGTTGGTTTGATGAAAGCTCCACGCGGTTACCCACCAGCCCCTTCTTGGGTTACTCATGGTATCTCAGAGGGAGAGAGTCTGGCAGGTAGATAGAAGCTCATTAATGCTATGCTGCCCGTGGGCTCAGACGTCCGGACCCCGAATTCAGCGGGCTGTCTCAGGTGTTTGCTTCTTTCAATGTTCTTGGGGAATGAAAAGCCCGTCATTAGCTTCTGATGGGGGAACTTTATCCAATGGCATGTGAAGGACTTCAAATCACTTTCCTGTCTTTTCTCCTACCAATCTAAACACAGAAATGAGAAATTGTGGGCAATAAGGAGTTGCATGTTTAAATACAGCTGGACCATTTTCACACAACGGTGAAGAAATAAGTTTTATGCAAATATTTTATATCTTTGCCATTTCAACCATTCTTATTTTCTTCTCTACCATCTGTGAGTGCTAATAGCTCCTATTATGTATGTAATTCGTATAGGACTCCCTCCATCTCACTTTGTAGTATGATTGCTGTATGTCTCTCTCTCATACGATACCCTCCATGAAGGCAAGCTTTGGACCTAAAGCACATCTGAATTTGTCACACTGCCTGATCTGAGCCAAACATAACTCAGCACTGAGGAACGGCCTGAAATGAATGAACGAAAACACGTCTACGACTACAGCAAGACCGGTTTTGCTGTGCAAATGCTGTGCTGAGATGTTGAGATGGATTGTGTATTGCACTGGAAATATCAGAATCTAGATGCTTACTGGGTATTGGGTTGAGTTAGAGTATTATGATTTAGCATCATATTTCTTTGGAAGTTATAAATAATTCAGAGCACTTATGGGATGCCTTTTATCTTTCCTGGCTTGTTGATTTGTGTAAAGTTACTGTGCTTACTAACAATACAAAAAGAAAAAGAGAGGGGGCTCATCTGAATGTCAGCTTGACATTTTGTGGTTATTGTTTTAGTAATCATCAAGTTATCTTAAATCCTGGACCTAGTAGTCCATTGACATAGAATATTAGCAACGTATTGAAATTGCTCCTAAATTTCTTTGGTATTTTCTAAAATATTGTGATATAATAAGATCTTGATACTCTTGAGTCTGTTGTTTACTGTGTTATTTCATTCCCCTCCCTGTAAGAAAAAGTCTAGGGAAGTGGAGCTGAGTTCATTTTTCTTTTATCTAGCCCCCTTCTGCCTTTCTTAGCAGGCTTTACCTCCATTTGCAGGCCCAGATATTTCTATCAAGGCATCTCATTGGCCAGCAGTCTCAGAGTTAACCTGGCATATCAAGGTTAACACAAATGCCGTGTGCTTTTTTGCTGAACTGTCATGTCTGAACCTGAATGCAGGATGTTTAGGTTACTCACTTGCCAAATAGAATATACACCACAGAATATTCAGACTTATTACAATGCCACAGGAAAGGCAAGAGAATATCTAGTAATAGTGTATCATCTTTGTTCATTTATGCATCCAATCATTCAAAAATATTTATTGGGTGCTCTTATGTTTCAGACATTGATACATCTGTAAACAAAACAGAGATTCTTGTTTTTGTACTCACATTCTGACCAGTACCAAGTCATCATCCATCCAAAATTTTGGATGAAATAAATTCTTTCAAAGATTCTCAGTGGTCATTTTGGTTGTACCCTCTATTATGTTTCTTGTTTGTTTGGGGGAGATGTCTAGACAGCTGAGTGTGAGTGAGGAAAACAGTGCTTGTTCTCTTTGGTGAGACACACCATTCTAAAGGCAAGAGTTTACAGATTAATTAACTTATTTTGTACCAGTGTTACAACCTGTTGAATTTGAAATGGTTGCTCCAAATCTTCTGTTAGGAGTACTGAAAAATAGTGTACTCTGACCCAAAAAAGCAACTTCTTAGATGGTCATTATTTGCTTGTTGTGTGTGTGCTTGAAAAGGAAGTTTATTCTCCCATTATTTGGTGCAATATTCCATATATGTCCATTAGATCTGTGCTGTGCAATTTTATATTTTAATTGGTGTGTTGCCTGATGTATCATTTATGAAATGAGATATATCAGAAATTTCTGACTATAATCTAAGAGTTGTCAGTTTCATCTTGTTCAATACAATTTTGTTTTACATATTTTGAGGGTGTATTAGGCGCAGTAAAGTTTAGGATTATTTTCTTTTCCAGGTGAATTGATACTTTCATCAGTATTTTGTGACCCTCTCTTATCTCCAGTTATGCTTATTGCCTTAAAGTCTATCTGTCTGATATTAATAGAGGTACACCGTGGGTTTTTTGTTAGTATTTACCTTTTATTTGTTTTTCCTCCTTTTATTCTTAAGTTTTCTGTCCTTACATTTCAGATATGTTTCTCACAAACAACATTTGCTAGATTTAAAAAATCATGTCTGATGATCATTAGAAACTAGTCCATAGAGAGGTTAGTTCATACATTTATTATGATTTCTGACATATATTAACTTATTTTAACCATTTTATATTATACTTGGTATTTGTCCCACTTTTTTTCACCTCTTTTTTGCTTTCTTTTAGAGTTTCCTTTTTCTCTTCATTACATTTTCCCCTTTAATTTGAATTTACAATCAAATTCAATGTGCCTCTTATTTTAATGATTACCCTAGGATTTTAACATACGTACTTAAGAGTTTTATATTAATAATATTTCTCTTCTTCCCCAAAACACAAGGACCTTAGAATGATTTATTGTTACATGCCATTGTTACCCAACACTCTAGCATTCTATCTTTTTCTGTATCTAAGTTAGTCATCATTATTGTTTTGTAAAGTACAGTACCTTTCTCCACCATTTCTTTTTGCCTCTCAGAACTCTGGGTAAACTTCCCTTTGTCTGAAGCATATTATTTAATTTTGTGAGAGTTTGTTAGAGGAAATGCCTTTTCCCCCTTCATCTGAAATATCTGTATTTTTCTTTTAATTTTTGAAAGATATTTTTGTGGGGCATACAGTTCTACAATGATGGTTATGTTCCATCGGCCCGTTGAAGGTATTAGTTTCTTATCATCTGGCTTCTTTCATTGTTGTGCTTGCAAAGTCTGGCATGAATCCATTTGCTGTTCCTTTTTAAGGGATCAGTGTTTACTCTGGCTGCATTTAAGATCTTTGGTTGTCTGCAATTTTATGGTGATTGTCTCTCAGAGTAGATATATTTTTATTTATTCGCTTGGGATGACTGGGCTTCCTGCATCTAAAGATTCATGTTTTTCATAAACTGCATATTTGTCTTTTGAATATTTCCTGTTCCCCTTTCTTTCCAATGTTTCTTACTAGAACTCCCATGTGGCATGTAGTCGATCCCTGTTAGACGCACTCTCTCTTCTGTGGCTCTTAAACTCCCTTTTATATTTTCCATCTTTTGTCTCTGGGTTCTGCAATTTGGATAATTTCTTCAGATCTGTCTTAAACGTTACTGCTTTCTAGCTCTGCCTGTGTTTCAACTTATTTTAGCAAGTCTACTGTTTTTTCATTTAAGTTATTTTATTCTTTTTTCCTCTGTTAAATTTTTAAAATTGTTGGGTCTCTTAAAAAAATTAATTCCTTGTTCCTTGCTATTATGTGCAAGCCTCCTGTTTATATCTTTAAACGTATTGAGCGTATTTATTTTATAGTTTATGTGTGATCCTGTCAGTATCTGAAGTCATTGTGAATCTGAATTTGCTCTCTATTGTTTCTGCAGCGTCTTGCTCATAGCATCTTTTTCCCTTGTACATTTTGTGAATTTTGACTGGGCTCTTATTCCTTGGAACTCCATCTGTGAAATTTTTTGAAGACTGGGTTGAAGTTGTTTTCCTCTAAAGAGGATTTGTGTTTGTTCTGCTGTGTACCTGAGCAATGTTAACCTGAAAGCACTTTAAATTCTCCCTGATGGATTTTTAAACCACACAGATGGAATTTGGGCCACAAACCTGTGTGAAGACTATCTTGTGGTCATGACTATTTAGGGGAGGTTATTTTTCTCCTTGGAGTTAAAAAAAAGCAAATTCCTTGCTGTGCCTTCTGTAAGGGAAGCCTTACTTCTCATTCCCGTTTATACTGAGCATAACTCGCCTTTGAGATCCGAGCTTTATGCAAAGGTCTCCTATTGGACTCCCCACCATGGGCAGGGTTTACCTCCTTCCTTTGCCTCATCCCACACAGCATGATATCAAAGCTTAAGGTCACCAGGACCTACCTTCTGGTTTACTCCCAGGACCCCGACTTCCACTCTGTGTTTTTCCTTTACAGACTCCTTATTTTCTTATCAGCTCAGCAGTGATTCAGACGTTTTCGGTTCTCTTATCCTTCATTTTTAGTTGACTGAGCAGGAGGTTGTCCAAGTTTTCTGGAAGTAGAAGCACATGCAGTTAATAAATGTTCTGTATTGTGAAGGTCAGGGGCCCCATCTGGTCTTTAACAAATACCAACTTCTCTCTGTTCAGTACTTCAACCCAAAGATGGCATGGAGGGGCCCCACCTTCTTCCATGTCCTTTGTAGTTCAACACACAGTGCCAGCCAGCACTGTCATGTGAGGGGCTATACAGATACCAGCATGTGGCTGTGACAAATGCCAATGCTTCAGACCCCTGGGAGGAGTGGGCCCTGCCTCTTTGTGCCCCTGAATTGAGCTATGTGACCCTCTGTGGCACTTTGAATTTTAAAGAGTCAGGTCCTGTATCATTCAGGCCTGAGATCAATGACTCCTGGTCTCTTTGTCACTGCTGTTTTGGCAGTTTTCTCCCAGGTGGGCCTGGGTGTCCTGCCACTCTGTCCCAGGCATCCTGTTGCTTTCTTTCAACCCTGTGGTCTAAGGCAGGCGTTGGCAAGCTATGGTCTGCAGGCTGCGTTTCCCCATAGCCTGTTTTTGTAAATAAAGTTTTATTAGGACATAGCCATGTCCGTTCATATGTCTCTGGTTGCTTTCACCCTATAGTAAAACTGAAATTATTTGCCGTCTGTCCCTTTACAGAAAGAGTTTGCTGGCCCTGCTCTGAGGCCCAGTGCTAGGCTGCTCACCTCTCCTTCAGCTCTGCCCTAGACCATCCTGTATCCAGATGTCCCCTCTTTATCCCCCACACACCTAACCTCGCCAGCTCCAGCCTTGCTCCACTGACAGCACCTGCCTGTCCTCAGCCTGGTCAGGATGTGTCCTTTGAGACCCTAAAAATGTATCTCTGCATGTTGAAAGACAATGAGTATCTTGCCTTCGGAAACCCTCAGTTCATTTAGTTAGATATGTACAGTCCTCCTGCTCCTTGGGGAACCTTCTGCCACCCTGGGGTAGGTGTTCAATTCTAGACCTTGTGGGGGGAACGCAGCTATCATGCCTCCATCCATTTACCCATTCACTGCCAAGACACATTTTAGGCAATAGACATAATCTTGAATATTAAACAGCAAATGGGTAAAACAATATTTTAGTAAAGTTGCGTAGCACTTAATGGCACCAGGAGAGTTCTCCTTTTATAGCAGTATCTTGAGGGATGAAGAATTCATTTGTACTGGAAAGAATCACCAACAAGTCTGTTCTGTAGAAGAGACTCGTCATTGCTTTCTCTCCAAGTATCTGAAACACTGTGAGCCATTGAGGCCTCGTGGTCAGGAGCGTGGACTGTGGAGCCCACTGCGTAGCCGGGAATCCCCACTCTGCCACTAACTAACTGGTGGTCGTGGGCAAGTCACTTAGTCTGTCTGTGCCTTGGTTTCCTTATCTAGACAAAGGGGCCATAGGTTTCCTACCATGATGGAAGGAGATAACAATATTTTAAAGTACCTAGAACAGTGGCTGGCACCTAGGAAGCCTTCACATGTTAGCCATTATCACCATAAGTTATTGAATCTTTCTGATCTTGTGTTTCCTCAGTGGAAATCACAGGAACAAACCTTTATTTTGTTTGAGGAGTAACCATGATGAACTTAAAGCGCCAAACCAAGGCACACTGTAGGAGGCAAGTATGTAGTGGGTAGATGCCATTTTCCATCTCTCTCTTCCCTGATAAGGCTATCTATAAATTCCAGTTTTAAAAGAAATGATTTCTAGAAACATTTGGCACTCCATCCTGGTGGGCCTTTATGGACTGCTTTTGGCTCACGCTATTGCTAAACACTGGGTGAGAAGCCCAGAGAGACTTATTAGTGTTCTCTTGTCTTCCAACTCTACTTACCCAATACTCAGCCACCACCTCCAGGAAGCCATTTCTGAGCCCTAACCCCCACCACCTTGGTGCTTCTATGGTATTGTTTGATGACTTTGTCACTGATACAGGGACGAAGTGCTTCATCTGCATATCTGCTGTGACTGGGAGACTATGCTCCAATAGGTACCGAAGACCTAGTGGTTCAGTGCACACAAAAATTAACAAAGAAACAGATCCCAGTGAAAATCTTTTTGAGAATACACAATGAAAATACCTATCTTAAGAATTTTGCAGCATGTTTCATTGTCTTAATACACTGTTAACTCTCACATGAATACTTCATAAATATATCGCTTTTTACTACGTCTTCAAATTGAGGAGTTAATGGAGATTTGCACCCATAAGAACACCCTTAATATATGTTAGCTCGGCTATATTGTTCCCCAAACCTCTGTGTTTTCTTCTGTTTTTTACATTTTGTTTAAACACCATTTCACTTTTGTTGTTCCATCTCTAAAAATATTTTAGAATTATTATAAAATGTTTAGTTCCTTTTCATGATTCGGTGGGATTCATTGATGAGTGGGTTTGATTTGTACAATAAGCAGAGCTGCTGGACCTATGCAGTGAATGGTGTAAACTCAGAAATTCCACCCACCGTCCCTTACATAAGTGTTGTACCTGGTTTGTTATTCCTCGTTGGAACTGTCCAGAGTGTTGCAGGGCTTAAAGAGTGCTTGAGGACAGAAAATGGCTTCACATGTCAGTGAACCTGGAAAATGGGAGGGCTCTCTGGAGGCTTTTGTTCAGAGGGCGGTTTTATATATATCAACTCTTAATCGTTGAGCAAGTAGAGAAGAGTAGTGGAATAAGACCTACACAGTAGAATGTAACAAAGATGAATTACACTTGAATTTGCTGTGTACTGAGCGCCACACATCGCCTTCCACAGACCAGAAGCATGGTCTTTGCTTCAACAGAGAAACTGTGAATTTTTATAGAGCAATGAAAATTTTATACAGTTAAAATAAGTAAGACATGGGTTTTCTGCAGGCTTTCTCATACCCTGCAATGTGTCCCATGCGGGGAACGCCCCGAGAAGGGTGCATGGGCCCCTGTGACCGTGTGATGGGTCTCCTGCTGGATAATTTGTCTGTCAAATTTGTATTTATTGAAAACGAGTGTGGAATCAAGGATATGGTGACAGGTTGATGAGAATTATTGTCATCATTTTTAGAATCAGAAGCTTAAGCACATGTGGTACACACACACACACACACACACGAATATTCTTCAGCCATAAAAATTCTGACATGCGACCCAACATGGATGAGCCATGATGACATGATGCTATGTGAAAGAAGCCAGACACAAAAGGACAAATACTGTGTGATGCCACTTACATCAGGTCCCTAGAGGAGTCAAATCTATAGAGACAGACAGTAGAATGGTGGGTGCCAGGGGCTGGGGCCGGGAATAGACAGTGTTTAATGGGCATAGAGTTTCAGTCTGGGGAGATGAAAAAGGTCTGGAGATGGATGGTGGTGATGGTTGCACAACAGTGTGAGTGTGCTTAATGCCACTGAGCTGTACACTTAAAAATGGTTAAGATGGCATGCGTATGACATACCAAACTTTATGGTATGTGTATGACAGCTCCTTCGCTGGAGTTTAACAGGCTCAGACTGCGGATCCTGGAAGGGTACAACTTGCCTCGACTTGAAGGAGTGGGCAGGGTTGTGTGCTGTTAGTTTCATAGACCAGAGGTCGTTTACTTTGGCATTTTTAACAAAGATTGAGAGCTGATGGAATTTGCCAGTCGGCCTGGTCTTAAGGCCCAAATGAAGCAGCATGTACTTTCTTCCTTAAATGCAGAACAATGGCAGGCGGCATAAAAGCTTTCCCAGGGCTATTTTTCCCTTGAAGTAACCAAAAGGAAGCTGAATGAGGAAAAAACACCCACATGGAATCAAATACCACAGAGAGCAAATTTCAAACCACATGATTTAGCACAGAAGGGAAATGGAGATAGGTTAAAACTGTGTGCAGTGCAAGGAGTTCTGAAGTGAGGCTATTTTTAGCATCAAAAATGCTATAAATCCTGTTATTCTGTTACACCCCAGTGAATCAAATTATTTGCCTCTCTCCATGCTGACCACTACTAATTATTGTGTTGGATTAAATTGGAGCAGGCTGGCCTGAGAGGCAGCTGACATCAGTGGAAAGACCTACTGTGGGGGTAAACTGGGCCTCACTGGTTCGGTTGATATCTTCCGTGTACCTTGTGCTTCTAGTGACATTGGAGTGGCATATTCGCTTTTCAGCATTTCTCTAGAGTAGACAGCACAACTGAAAATTTTGAACCGAAGCATGTAGTTGGTACCATTTTGTGGGACCAGAATGTGTTGCATGGAGAAAGAACTCATCCCCAAGCCTGCTACATGGGGCGTCTTCCACTTCTCTCAGGACCTGTTCATTGCTGCCCTCAGTTTGGCCAGGCCCTCAGGGGAACATAAAATCAGGTATCAGCTTCTTCCTTCCAGACCTGGCTTTCCTGATGAGGCTGTGGGTGAGAATCCTTGAAAGGCCCAGGAAAAGGGACAGAAAGCCGCTAGAAGAACGAAAGTCTTTGGTGTACCAGGGGCACTTGACTCTCAGGAACCCCCTGATCACATTCCTTGTGATGACCCTGAGCCATCAGGAAGAGGCAACAGTTATGTTCACTTTGCCCTGCTGAGGCAGACGGGGAGGTGTGACATCTGGATGGGAATTGCTCCTACAAAATGGATAAAATAAGGAAGCTCTCTGGAATGCTTGTTTTTTTTCTGAGAAGAATTTGTTTTCCTACACAGCTGAGCCATGCAAGGACTGGCAATAGCATGTCTGATGCTCATCAGCCTCCCCTCCCTCAGGTGGGCTCTGCAGCCCCCCCCCCCAGGCTTTCACGGGAACTCTTCAATTTGAAAATATCTGTGGGTATTTTCACACCTATTTTACACGCATTTTCTGATACTTTGGCACTCTGCAGTTATCATCTCGACCTTCCCTGGTAAATAAAAGATGGCACGAAGGTTGTTTCAAGCATCTCTTCCTGACATGTCGTCTTAGGGACCCCCGTCATTTTGCTACATTTCAGCTTTGTCTTTGATTGAGGAGCCCTTTTGATTTTATATCAAGCACCGTCTTATAAGAATCGTACAATACAAGGGACTAGTCTAATCGTCCCATACCAGGAAAACAAAATTATCAAACATGGATGAAACACTAAGTGGAATGTGTTATAAACTCTTACAGACTGGGGGCTTCAGAATTTATAAATTACCTGTTGTGTAGCCGAGCCCAGGAGTCTGTGTGCTTGCCTGTGGACTCCTACAGTGATTGCAAAAAGTGGTGACGACTTGGGGTTACCCAATGTCCCTGGACGCTTCCTTGGCAGCAGCTGAGGTAGGCTGGCTGTGGCAGGAGCCAGTCGCTGCATGTGGCCGTGCGAGGATTAGTGGCCACCTGGCTCCAGATGCTAGGGAAGGCGGGACAGAAGGAAGGAGAATCGAGAGGAGTGTCCCAGGAGCTCAGTAAGGGGACAGGAGCAAGGGAGGCAGTATTCCCTGGTGTTTGCGTCTAATCAAGTGTTCTTTAGGCCAGGAGGAGACAGCGTCAGCCGTGAAAGTGGGCATGCTTTGGAAACAGCTGAGAACCTGGAAAAGAACCTGGAAACCCAGCAGTTCACCTTTCCAGCATTGGGTAAAAACAAGAGAAAGATCCACAATGACAAGCTAGAGGAAAACAGTGACAGTAGTCCCCCTTATCCACGGTTTCACCTTCCACAGTTTCAGTGACCCGTGGTCAACATCAGTCCAAAAATATTAAATGGAAAATTCCAGAAATAAACAATTCGTAAGTTTTAAATTGTAAGCCGTTCTGAGTGGCCTGATGGAATCTCAAGCCTTCCTGCTCTGTCCCGCCCGGGATGTGAATCATCCGTTTGTCCAGCGTCTCCAGGCTGTAGACACTCCCCACCCATTAGTCACTTTGTAGCCGTCTCAGTTATCAGATCGACTGTCAGGGGTGTCACAGAGCTTGTGTTCATGTAACCCTTATTTTACTTGATAATGGCCCCCAAACCATTCACGTAACTTCTATTGCAGTATGTTATTATAATTGTCCTATTTTATTATTAGTCATTGTTGTTCATCTCTTACGGTGCCTAATTTATAAATTAAACTAGTCTGACCACAGCAGAGACAGAGTACACACCTCCAAAGAGAACATTCCAGGAGAGGCTTTGACAGTCAAGAGGAGGGGGAAACTGAGGATATTGGGCCTAAAAAAGAGAGGTTTCGGGGCAAGGTGGGGGTGGGGGAAACAGGATCATTCTTCTCTGATATTTGAGAGCTGATGTCATCCCTAGGATGGCTTTAATAAAAAGAAAATAGTTTTAGTGGAAAAACAGCAAATGTTGGTGAGGATATAGAGAAAGTAGAACCCTCATATCCAGTTGGTGGGAATGTAAACTGGTGCAGCCACCGTGGACAACAGTTTGTCGGTTCCTCAGTTAGACACAGATTTACCACGTGACCTGGCAGTTCCACTCCTAGGTATATGCCCAGGAGAAATGAGAACTTATGTCCACACAGAAACTTATACACAGTGTTCATAGCAACATTATTCACAACAGCCAAAAAGTGGAAGCAGCCCAAGAGTCCATCAGTGGATGAATGGATAAACAAAGTGTGGTATAAACATATAATGGAATACTATTAGACCTTAAAAAGGGAGGAAATTCTGAAATCTGTCCCAACCTGAATGAACTTTGAAAACATTTCATTTGTGAGAGACGCCCTTGACGAAAGGTCACATACTGTCTGATTCCTTTTATCTGATCTATCCAGAATAGGCAGATCCCTAGTGATGGAAAGGGGAGTGGAGGAGGTGGGAATGGGAGCAGTTACTTCATGGGTACAGGGTGTTTCTCTGAGTGATGAAAAAGTTTTGAAACTAGAGAGATGGTGGTTGCACAACACTGTGAATGCAATAAATGCCAATGAATTGTACACTATAAAGTGATTAATTACCTGTTGAGTGAACTTCACCCCAATTACAAAAATAACAATCTAATCAGAGGGCTGTCATTCTGTGTAGCCCCTGGACACATAGTGAAAAGAAATCAGTAGAAGCCCTTGGGGGAGGTGTGGTCAGTGGTACTTTAGCTCAATAGGAAGAATTTTCTAATAAGTGCAAGTAACAGGAAGTAGGAGAGGCTGCTGGGAAGAAGAGCAGCCCATCCCAATTCCGTGAAGGAGACTTACTCTGCAGTCGCTGGGATATAATGGATGGTGTTCAAGTTCTAGAGCAGTGGTTTTCCACCCTGGGTGCACATGGGAATCACCTGGGGTCGGGGGGAACATAAAAAGGACATAAAAAATAATGCTTAGGCCCCACGCCCAGAGGTGCTAATGCCATTGGTCTAAGGTGCAGCCTGGGTATAGGACAAAGGCTCCCCCCTGGGTGTCCATCTGCTGTAGGTGGAAGCAGGTAACCTTTCCTCCACCCCAACATATACGTGTGTTGATGACAGTGGTGCCTTGCTTGCCTCGTGATCCGCCGTGCATACAGTGTGGCCAGGGCACCTGCGGCTTCCCATCAGCTGGGCGCTGATTAGCAACGCTGAGTCTCAGCCTGTCCCCACACCAACCGGATCAGAACCCGCACTTAAGAAGATCACAAGGTGATTCGTGTGTACCTTTGAGTTTGAGAAGTGCTGCTGTAGACCTTTATTTGCAAAACACTTTGAACTGCTTTTCTTCATTTTCTCTGAACAATTGCAAGTAGCCGCCAGGGCAGGTGACAAACTCACTGTTTGCCAGATGAGGAAGTTGAGGCCCAGAGAGCTCCAATCACTGCTGATGGCAGTACCAGTCCCATGCCTCCTGGGAGCCTGTATCCTGCATCTCTGATTTCCCACCCACCTCCCTCATGCTGACCATGAAGCCCTGCCCATAGCCCCGGCCGAGTAAATATTTGATGTGCTGAGGCGGAAGAGGTGAACAAAGCATGGAGGCAAGGCAGGAGCCCCTTCTGCTGGAGCAAATGCTCAGGTGCCAGATACACCTGAGCTGACCCAGAGCCCAGCTTCCTGTCTCCTGATCTCAGCTCACGACTTCGCTCTGCATTGTGGGTTGTGATGTGGGGGTCAAGCTGAGGGTACTGGTGAAGGTGAGAATGACGGTGGACACACACGGTGGCTCCCCCGACGTGGGGAAGGGCGGAGGCCATACGGGGTGCCCCGGGGAGGAGTCCTGGACCAGGGCTGGAGGGCTCGCTGTTTTAGTGGTGCTGGAGTGGGGCATGAACAGGGTCCGGCAGACCCCCTTCCGAGTACTAATATCCTGGTTTGGTGCAAGGTGTATGTGTAGTTCCGTCATTCTACCACAGGTGGAGCTTTGTGTGACCACCAGCAGCTGTTCCTTTGATATTTTAAAAAATGGCTGTGGGACCCTCACAGATTCCATAAAGACCGATTTCTTGGTGCTTTCCTAGAAGCCACTGTGCAGCCCCAGTGGAGTGGACACAGCTCACATGGTATTCTGGACTGTGTGACAGAGATTGTGCCTATGTAAAGTCTCACACACACGTACACTGGACACACAGATGTGTACTTTCTCTGTGGAAGACTTGGAAATTGGCAGGCTGTTCCCAAGGCCTGTTCCCTCCTTGGCTGGGAAAGGGGGGTAGACTGCTGTTTACCTGTCTTCCTTTTTAGAGAAGCTGGCACGGAGTCAGATGGTCTTGGGAATAGAACTTGCTTTCATCTGTAAGAAAAGGAAATTATACCTGCAATCATACGTGTCCTACACTTGCAAACGTAGGTATACACCCTAAAGGGCATCAGAGTCTACAATGTATTGGAAGTGAAACAACTAGAGGGAGAATTTGCATCCAGAAACCACAGCACAGACAACCCACAAGTATTGCCATTTTACTTCTTTGATAGTACATTTCAGATAGAAGGGTTAATTTCATTTTAACTGACCCCAATCCAAAAACTAAAGGCCTTGCTGGGATCCACTGGGTGTATGCCAAGCCATGCCAATGCAAATAGGGTCATAGGTGGTGCAAGCAAGGTCAGGGGTCGGCCTGGGTTCACGGCCTAGTCATCCCCAACAGAACATCAGCGCCTGGCAGGAGGCTGGAGTCAGGTCCTTGACCCCATCTGACTCATTTGCAGGGAGGCACGTCAGAGCCACACATGGTAGCAACTTAAACCTGAACTTCAGGTAGCCACGCGCTCCAGGATATGAAAGACTTACGTACACACTGTTAAGGAGAGAACAAACTGACATGGGTGACCCTGATTCGTCACCATGGCACAGTCATGGATGGGAAAATGCTCTGTTGTAGCCAGGGTTTCTGCTCCCATGGATTCTTCTCACCCTTCCTCACCTTGCCTCCTGTCGCTTGTATGGATACTTTGCAAGTGTAGGACACGTATGATTGCAGGTATAATTTCCTTTTCTTACAGATGAAAGCAAGTTCTATTCCCAAGACCATCTGACTCCGTGCCAGCTTCTCTAAAAAGGAAGCACAGGTACTTCTTACTTGAGATTGTACATGGGCTAAGTGACCATCTTCAAATAGTTGTAAGACCTTGTTTTTCTATGACACTTCATAGTTTACAAAATTATTATTCCACCCAAGGAAGAACCCCTAGTCCCAAAACAGAAGGTGATTCCCCGAGGCCGCCCAGCTGGTCAGTGATGGAGCTGACACCATAGTCTACACCTTCCCACTGCTTTAGGCCCCATCACATACACAGTAGTCTTCCTACTTCGCCCCTGGTGTGGCCCTAAAACATGCTGAGAGTTTGGGGAAAGAGAGAAGGATCCTGCTTCCAGTGGGGGGCCAGCTCTGGACTACCCTCTCCTCATCCTGCCACATGAAAATCCCCCAGATCAAGGGCAGGTCCTTGAGAGAACTTGACCCTGGGTCTGTATTCTGGTTTCCAAACCCAGACCTATGGCCAGAGCTCCATGAGGCACTTTTCCAGCTGCTTGTTTTTGTGTAAAACCACACAATTTTCCGTATTTTTAAGTTTCGGTGAGGGTATTCTTCCTGAATTCAGTTCCTTCCTCTCATCTACCCCCTGTGGCCACAAAAGGACACTTAGGAACTTGATATTCAAAGGCAGACCGTACCTTGGGAAGACAGAAAATTTATTGCATTTGTTTTCCTGCAACCAAGATAAGAGACGACAGAAAGAGGAAGGCACATGCTTTGCGTGACTCACCATGATCCTGTTTCAGATGTAGACTCGTTCTTCTTGCCCTTGGGATGCTTGGCATCATGGTGGTATAAACCTTACTGTGTTCCCATCTTACCGTGTTGCCACGCGACACGTATGAGCACACACACATACACACCCACGAACACAATCATACATTGTGAAAACCTCACTTGCGATCATGGCTAAGAAGAGCTCTATTGTCATTCTTGTCAATGTAATTTTTCATGGCCTCAACATGTTTGCAAGCACGGGGCCAGAGACAGACCTCTCTGCAGAACTGTCATTTTTACATAGGCACGAACTAGTTTGGCTCCAGAGCAAAGGCAGAATAAACAGTTTACAAACTTGTGAAGGAGAAAAGAGTCTCAAATGAGAATGTAAGTAAAAAAGAGAGACAATATTTGTAGGAGAGTTAGGAAGGACTTAATACTTCTTACTGCCATTTTATTGTTTTAATTATATATTTTTAAATTTTATATATATGTGTGTATATATTCCATATATATGTATAATAGAGAACGTGACTTTGACTAATGAAGAATGAACTAACATCATTTACCTTTTCATTCTTAATCAAAGAAGGAATGAATTGCAATGAATATGTCTTGCTTCTTAGACAACAATGAGAAAAATTTTTAAATGTCTCTTTGTTTAAACCAGACATCTCCTTTTGTTTTATTTATTAGTTTGTTGGTTTCCTTTTCTTTCAAACAAGTCTGCAAAAATGAAATTTATTTCTGTTTACATTTATAACATCCAAAAATGTGAGTGTGGCCTTGGAATGATTAGTTCTGTTCTAAAGAATCTGGTAGTTTTTTTCATAGAGTTGAGGATTTAGCATCCTCTGGGGATTGAAAACTCATGACTATTGCAGTAAAGATGAGACTATAACACCATGAAATATACCGACTTGTAGTTAAGTAATCAAGATAATGGAATGTGCATTGAGCTGACGCTGCTGTATTAATACATGCTCTGAAGAGTAGGTTTGACTAATGTATAGTCAATTGATTTTAATAGCATTTCACTTTCAACTTTGTTAAATTTAGCTAAAAATATAAAACTAATTATTTAAAATAAAATAAAAAAAGAATCCAAACTTTCCCCCATTTTACCTAGAATTTCAAAGTTAAAAAAAAAATGTACATAGCTGTGGCCTCCCGGAAACCAGGTGTATGACACTTTGTTAAGCAGACTAAGTGGTGGTGACAAGCTTTGCAGTACAGAAGGATCATTAGTGAGGGGGGTGGATTCTGCACCCTTCCAATGAGTGGGCCCTGAGCCTCTCACACATTGCAAGTGTGATTCAATTCACAGAAATGTTTATGGCCAGCTCTTCAGGAAAATACTGTTATGTAAGTCCCCTTGTCTAGGTACCTTTTAGATTGCAAGAGACATTTAAGGGCCTGCTGGGGGCCGGCCTGGTGGCTCAGGCGGTTAGAGCTCCATGCTCCTAACTCCGAAGGCTGCCGGTTCAATTCCCTCATGGGCCAGTGCATTCTCAACCACAAGGTTGCCAGTTGGTTCAACTCCCCAAGGGATGGTGGGCGGTGCACCCTGCAACTAGTAAGGGCAACTGGAGCTGAGCTGCGCCCTCCACAACTAAGATTGAAAGGACAACAACTTGATTTGGAAAAAAGTCCTGGAAGTACACACTGTTCCCCAATAAAGTCCTGTTCCTTCCCCAATAAAATCTTTAAAAAATAAAAGGGGGGCCTGCTGTGCAGTTTCCCTGGTAGCTGTGAACATCTTTGGAATTTAAAAATAAAGCTACTTGATGTCGGTGTTTCGGATCTGTTGTTCGAATGTGGAGCACTACGTTTTGAATGGTTCCTGGATTGCTATAATAAGAAGAACCATCTGAGCTAACATTCATTGAGCTCTTACCCTGTGGCCCACATTCTAGGTGCTTTACAGGGATTGCATCCTTAAGTGTCAGCTGCCCTGCGAAAGTGAGCAACTGACCAAAGAGGGGTTTAGTACCTTGCCCCTTGAGGTCTCTCAGCTAGTTAAACGACAGTCACATTTTTAACAATCTTTCTGGACGGCTGGATCCTCATCGCTCTTGTCAGTGGTGGGGATTCCAGGGCACAATGTAAGATGCTAAATAAACGTATGAAAGAGACCTGGGGCCAGGAGGAGGGGAAGGACTGACTGTTGTAGCGGTTGAGGGACCCTCTGGCCACTGCTTTTTCATTCCTGAAAATGCCAAAGAGAAAACTTTTCAGATGAGCTTGTTCCTGAGGAAGAGATTAGGGGAAGCTTCCCGAAGTCCTGGGTTTTTAGATTTGAATGTTCCTAAGGGTTTATTGACAAAACCTTCTAATATCTTCATTACAGAAATAAAATAAAGAGGAAACAATGTCCAGCATTTTAGAAAAAAGCCTTCTAAAAATTACACATACCTGCATTTTCAGATTCGGCACTGGGGCCAGGCCAGCGCTGGGATCCACAGACTAACTTTCTCCTGCTCCTGCTCCAGGGGCATGCGTGAGCTATTTGAGGGATTGAGCTAGGGGTTCTGTCCCTCCATGGGAGCCCTGGGGAGCAGGACTGGCCCCTGAGGATCCCAGCATCAGTCTCCAGGTTTGTGCTGGCCCCCCACCCCCACCCCCAGACGACCTGATGTAAGACAGCAGCTCCTGGAAGTAGGTTAGATCCCCTGGGCCTCCAGGGAATTGCCCTCAGCGTAGCCGGTGCTTTGTCCTTTTTCGAGCCCAAGAGGTCTAAAGGAGTGGCCTTTCCGTCTGGACAGCTGTAGCCCAGATCGAACATAGGAAATGTAGGAACCCTGCAGTGCCTTCCCCTCCAGACAGGGCCCTGTGTCTGAGGGTCGTGGCACCACTGACTCAAGTCCGTCCCCGCTCCCTTCCCCCTCCACAGGCATCCAGTTATTACCAGTAGCCGTGGGGGAGTTGAGGGGAGAGGCATCAGGAGCAGGTGGAGGACGGTAGCCAGCCGGGGGCAGCAGCAGGGTTTGCCAGCAGTTGGTGCACCTGTGCAGGGGAAGGGGCTGTTTCACCACATCAAGATGGATCAGTTCCTTTGAAGGCAGGGAAATGGCAGTGGGTGCCAGTCACGCTGGTCTTTTTCTGCAGGTTTTATTATTTTTTTAAAGAACCATTTCCCCAAGCTTCCTTTGCATTTTCCTCCTCACCTGGGTTCTCTGTTTGCCCCTTGGAGTCTGGCCTGCACCCCCAGCCTGGGCCGTGAGCTGGTCCCGCCCTCTGTCCATGGACTGCCCCTCGTCCCCATCATTAGTTCATCATGGTGGAAGAGCTGTGCTCGGAGCTGACCTACTTTTCCTGTTTGCCCGCAGCAGGCTAAGCCTGTTTAGCGTTGTCCAGAGGGGCTGGGCAGAGCAAGGAGCTTTCTGAGTCGTGCAGATGGCAGTCTTCTGAGTGAACGTGGTTTAATCTCTTTGCCCTGTTTTCCATTAGTCTAAAGGGTTAGGGCCCAGCACCCGAGGTGACTCAGGGACAGGCTCCATGCACCAGACATCTTGCGTCCCAGTTCAGCCTCTCCCCCCGCAGTCTTGTGTTATGGTGAATTATTGCTGGGAATCAAAGGCCCAGCTTCTCTCCAAACTTTAGAAACAGATTCCTAAATGGAAGCCCCCCTTCTGTAGATCTCCTGTCCTGGAGGCCTGTAATGAGCCCTGGGACATCTGCTGCTTGCTGAGATACACAGAGGATGGGAACTGTGCTTGTCTTCCCTTCAGGGGGTTACCATCTAGTAGGAGGCGTGGGGGAGGGCTGTGACCTCACCACGACAAAAACAAATCGATGTTATAATGAGGTGAGGATGGTGAGGGGGGTGGGTAGTGGTTCTCCCTTGACCTCGGATAGGGTGGGGAGGGCTGGAGGGATGAAGAGGATGGGTGATGGTGTTAGAGACAAAGGAGGACATCCTGGCAGTGTAGATGTCGAGGACAGAGGTTGGGGGACTAAGTGACAAGTGACAGGAGGTGGGGCTGAAGTCACAAATCAGCATCTCATCACCTAGGGCTGTGAATGCTGTGGTTAGGAAATCAGAGTGCATCCTCTGAGCCAAGGGAAGTGTTCGCTAGCGGTGCACATATTTCCCCCCGCCCCCCCAAAACTCTCTCTCTTTCTCTCTTACTTGCCCACATCCTGCCATATTGCTGCTTGTGAATGTAGGATAGTGTCTCTTAGAGTCGTTCAGGGTAAAAATATCATACAATCAGACAGTCATGACCAAATGAGCTGACATGAGAAAACCAGAAGCTAGAGCTTTATGTGTAGTTTATTTCACGAACTCATGTATTTTGCGCATCACAAAATGCCTTCCGGAAAGGAGCCTGGGCTGACCCTTTCTAATCCAAAGCCCTGATTGAACCGTCCTGACCTGACCAAGGGGGTTGCGTCTTGAACTCTCCTTGACACCCTGAAGCCAACCACCCAGAGCTGGGGAGCTGGGCGCAGAGGGGAGTCGGGCTAGTGGGCGAATTGTGCGCTCACTGGGGTCGCTTCATGAGACATTTGTCAGCGGAGAGAATTCAGTCTCTGTTTAGAAAAGAAAAAATATAGTTTTCATTTCTCTTGCAGTTTCTTCAGTGCTACCGAGGGCGGATGTGAGTGAGGAGAGAGATTTTCTAAGCTATCTTTAATTTACAACATGAATATCTGAATGCGTACAATGGGGAAACAGGACATTTCCAGTCCTGCAATCTTCAGGACTGGAAGATTTTGCAGGACAAAACCCAACTGGCCTTTACATGGTGTAAAAATCAGACATTTCTGCACCTGCCGACATTCTGTTTGCTTGACAAACAAGCCTGTGTCACAGCCGATGCTTTTCCACCCACGGCCATGGTCTTCCTGGAGGAAGTACTTCGAGTCCTTTCTCTGGTGGGCTGGGGCCTCAAGTGCCCAAGTGCTGTTCCTGTGCCCCATCTTCCCATTTGTGTCGTGTCCGCAGGCCAGGCCTTTTCCAGACTCTGTCTGTGGAAGAGGCTGCAAGTGTTTCTTGAGAAGAAGATGGTTGGGGGGAAACATCAGCTTCCAGGATCTCCAATTTGCACAGACCTCAGGGTACATGTCATGGTAGTGATGATGGGATTAGAGAATGCGTAGCCTGCTCCAGGGAAGCTGGGAAGCCCTCAGGAAATGCAAATCATTGTCCTTGTTATGGGAACAAATGATTGAAGGGCCGGTGTGGGGTAAGAGAGGGAAGGACATTATTCTGTTTTGGAAATTGTCTTCTAAAGAAAGCAGATGGGGCGCCCGGAAATGTG
The DNA here is from genome assembly GCF_964194185.1 of Rhinolophus hipposideros. Classification (NCBI taxonomy): domain Eukaryota; kingdom Metazoa; phylum Chordata; class Mammalia; order Chiroptera; family Rhinolophidae; genus Rhinolophus; species Rhinolophus hipposideros. Next base: position 9,973,207 of record NC_138058.1, on the reverse strand, counting down.
ACCGTTTCCACGGGACCTTCGTGTGGTGGCTGCCTTACTAAGTCTGTCTCAGGAACTCTCTCTGTGCACAGGGGGTGTCGCCTTTCCCTCTGCCCTCCCTCATCAGGGCTGCTTCTTGTAGGGTAGGCTGGGCCTCTCTCAGGGTGCCCCCTCGCAGGCCCCCTGCAGCATCAGTGACTGTGGCTCAGAGTTTGTGCAGTGTCCGCAAGAGTGCACACAGCGTGTACCACCACCAGAGAGGTGAGCTCAAGCCAGCACTGAGAGCTGTGCCCCAGGCAAAAGGCTATACAGACAGGTCTAGGCGCCAGTCAGCAAGGCCAGTTTCCCAGCCATCCACACAGATCGAACCAGACTCGTGTCAGGTGGGGAAGGCTATCCAGGTGGCTTGGATGGTGCTTTCATTCCCCCATCCCAGAGGGAACCCCTCAGGGCAGCACCCACCTCCCCAAGGACAATCCTTCCCAATGAATTATACCATTAGAGACCCAACAGAGGGGACACGGTGGATATGACTTCATGGATACCTTTGGAAAGGGAACACATTAGCTCCAATAAGTCACGATGGAGTCCCGCAGCTGGAGGAAGAGCCTTCCTGTCGGGCCTCCTGCAGCCGTGAGCTCGGCCTGCAGGCTGTCTCAGCACAGGCAGTGGGCAGGAGCTGCCCGGCTTTGCAGGGAGAGCAGACTGCATCCTCTATTTAAACTGTAAAGAAAAGTCATGATTGCCCTGGGAGAAGAAGGAAGACAACGCAAAAAGAAAGGTTGTTTTGTATCAATGAGGTAGCTGGCATTACGCTCTGGAGGTTCTAACTACTCTCACTTCAAAGTCATGGCTTCTGATCACTGCACTGTGAGAAAGGAGGTGTTTCACCTTTCTTGCCCAGCCTGTCTTCTCTAAGTGCTTTGTATAGATGAGCTGTTCTGATGGTTCTCATATGGACAGTGGGAAGTGGGTACCAGCCCCCATGATAGGTCAGGCAGTCATTCAGTCCCCAGGCTCCATGTAGGCCATTACACTACCTGAAGGAAGGCATGTGGAGGACATCCAAACCTACATCTCGTTCACTCCCAAATTGATTTCACCACCTTCCACAGTCAGCAATTCACAGGAAATATCCCACATTTTTATTAAACGTTATTTGATGTTTAATTACTCAAATATTCAACCCAAAGCTCCACAGCCAAAACCAGTTTGACTTCTTGTTTCAAAGATAGCTTCTTTTTCTTTTGCTCTCATCGCAAACTTCAGCACAATTAAGATGAGCATTTCCCGGGCCCAAAGGAGCACCGGGAAGAACCGTTGTGGGGAGGGGCCCTGCTGGGCTGGGGCAGCGTTTTATGGATTTGTTTCAGTTTGTGGCAAGCAGCTGGACAGCGGTTCCCAACAAAGGCTTTCACTGACGCAGCTCTAAACATGACTCATAAATCTCCTTTTACCCCTCTTGCTGATTTTTATAGGCCTCTATTGTCCACACCCTGACCGCACACTGTCACCCATCAGATTCTCTAGTTGACTCAGGATTACACTGTGCAGTCTAAATGCTTTATGAAGGGCCCCCCCTGAAAGGAATTTTAAGTGATTGGAATGTAAGTTTCAAAGGTTACAAGACAAATATGCCATGTTAGGATAACCCTTCTACCCAGCTATCACGATGATTTTTATTTTGGAAATTCTTTGCTGACCAAATGATGTCATTGTAAATTTACTTAATAACAAATCTCCTAACTTTCTCCATCCATTCTTTCATTGCTATGTCACCGGTCCCCTGAATGATGAATCATCAGACCTTTAGAAGGGGGAACCATGATCCTAATAGGCAGATAAAGCCTCATTGTTGACCTTGGACAAGCTTGTGGTATAATTTTCATAGGATCATGGAAGGTGTGGTGTCATCTTGGTTTCTTCTGAGAATCCAGCTCAGCAAAGCCCCCAACAAGTCCCAGGAGGCACGCTATTTGGGACAAGTGCGGGCGAGAGTGGCTAAGGGTAGGATTCGACCTGTCCACTTTGCCTTCCCCAAGTCGGGGAATGTGCTAGAGTGTGAAGAGAATTTCTAAGCTGCAGGGCAATCGAGAGTACAGGAACAGGCAGCTCTCAGCTTTTCACTGTCCATTTCCTTTAGCAAAGCTATTTTTTTTTCCTCCAGTGAATGAATCATTGCAACCAAAACGACGTTCCCTGGAGAGGAAGAATTAAGATATGGAAGTTATTTCCTAGCCTCTCCCAAAGGACAAAGGGAGACAAGTAAGCGTCGTAGTTCATCAGTGACTGTTTTTCAAAGCCTTTTTATTTCTTAATATGATGAGGAAAAGTCATGGTCAAGCTCCCACACGTGAGATCCAGAAGTTAATCCAAAGGACATGAGGTCCCCTCACTAGGGACTGACTGGGAGGACGCTTTTGATAATAAGTAAATGTGTGTGCTTGGCACTGCCTTGTTCGATTTCAACTTGTTCTTGTTTTCAATATTTTTTCTTCTTAATGAACAAAATTCACCAGGTTTGGTTGGTGTGGTGGGGAGGAATATTAGAATTTTCCAGCTAAGTTGGGACCTGTAATTCAAACCATTTCTCAGCCAATTTGAAAACCTCCTGATTTCATTTTGTACGGACGTTGGCCTTGCAACAGAACAGGCTTATGCTAGTCATTTCGGGGAAAATGAGTGACCCACTGGGCCTATAAAGGCTTGTACAAAATGTGCAAAGTGAAAAGAGATTGAAGAGGAAGGCTGAGTAGTGATTCAAGTGGTTCCATCTGGAAGCTCACTGAGGTGGGGTCTCATAGCCTGCTTTTATAAATAAAGTTTTATTGGAACGCAGCCACATGTGTTCCTTACTCATTGTCTATGACTGCTTTTCACTGCAATGCCAGAACTCAGTGGTTGCAGCAGAGACCATATTGGCCTGCATCTAAAATACTTACCAGGTAGCTCTTGACAGAAAAGTATCACCAACCCCTGCTCTTGTAGAATAACATACCTTTCCACGTGTGTGGCATGTAGCCTCCTCTGGGGACCCAGGAGTGAGTCCTCTGTATGATTCATTATTCTCCCACCTCGCTGCTGACACTCTGTGGGACCCAGGGCAGATGTGGCATGAGCAGATAGTCACTCTGCCATTTGCTGGTCCCTGTGCACCAAGGGCCAGAGTTCCAATCAGTTGTGCCAGGCGTGGCTGTGCGAAAGAATGTTCTAGAGCCCTTAGGGCAGAAATTTGCCTCGGTAATGAAAATGTCACTTGCAGACCTCACTTTTGTTCTTCCATTCAATTAAAATCAGTGGATATTTATCAAGGACATCCTCAGTCACTTCTGTCTAGGTTTATTCCATTCCCTTCCATCTCTCCCTCATGACGTCACAAGGACCTCAGTTTCTGTTGAGTTATCACTAGACACTGGGAGCAGGTCCACCACCCCAGGCAGCTCCACTGTGTGTATCTGTCTGTCTTTCACACACACACACACACACACACACACACACACACACACACACTGCTGACTGCTCTCGTTCTGCCTAAAGATGTTTCCTAGGCTTAAGTACCAGTCTCTACTGATAGCTATTTAACTCATTGTCATTACTGAAATTGGGATTAATAGCAACTCAGGTTTTCAATGACTTATTTGTGCCAGGCACTGTGCGAGGAGTTTCTCATTGATTCTCTCATTTTCTTCTTACAACCACACAATGAAAGAGGCCCGGATGGGCACAAGGGCTGGGAGCCCAGGGACTTGCCCAAAGTCACACAGAGCTACTGAAAGGCAGAGCCAGGCTTTCCAGTGGGGTCTGCGGACACCAGCTCACCACTTCCCTTCCCATCCCAGATGTGCTGCCAGGCCCAGGGGATCTAAGATCCAGCCTGTCCCTGCAACGGGTGTGGCTCTCTGGTAAGTCCCTGGGGACTTTTGGGTACTCCCAGTGCACATTGGCCTTGGTCGGTTAGATTCGCCAGCTGGTCTTCTTCCTGGGCCTGGCCAGGGTCCTTCACCACCGTCCCCACCCTGCTCAGCGCTCTCCACTGCTTGCCAGCCGTCACTGGGGATCCCTGGAGGTAGAGCAGAAATATACCAACACAGCCTTCCTTTTCAGGTCAGGAGCACCCCTCTGAAATCTTAGGTCCCTGCAGCCCCAGCTACCCCACAGTCTTCCTGCTGTGCAGGGAGCATATTCATTGAAATTCAAGGCAGACAGGAAGAAAGAATGAGACTGGAGTCATCTGCCATAGCAGGCCTTAGGACCATAACGGGAATGTAAAGGTTAGGGCAGAAATTCGAGACAGCCTGGGATGAACAGGACCCACGTTGAGACCTGTGCTGCAAGCATCATGCTGGCCCTCTATTGCACATGTGCACGTAGGCATACCTCTCATTTATGATTTACGCCTCACACCATCTCTGCCTGGTGGGTGTTAGCCTCATGTTACGAATGAGGAAACAGAGACTTCTGAAGTTTAAGGGACTTGTTCAAAGTCATCTAGCAACTGAAATTGAACTTGAAATTGAAATCCGGCTGACTCTGAAGTCAGAAGCCTGACTTGAGTGGAGAAGAGCTGCCAGAGTAGCTCCAAGGACACACAGTCCAAGGTGGATTCTATCCACAGAGCCAGTGTCCATGGGCAGGTCACTCAGCCCTTCCGGGTAGTACTTCCTGATTCGTAAGGAGAGGATAACTCTAGCCAGCCATTCCGCCCACAAAACTGGATGGAGATGAATTGAGATTACACTCTTTCAGAATTTTGCAGCGGCTGATGTTTGGCGAGGGAGCCATTGGCCCCTCCTGCAGAGCGCTGGTTGTTTCTTTGTCCAAGTGGATTTCCTGCACACACGGCAGTTTTTGTTTTCATTTTTATTCATCGCAACTTAATTGCACCTTTACATGTACTTTGTAAGTACTGCTATTCTGGATTAACCATGGTCATAGAGAGAGAGAGAGACCCGTGGGGGTCAATGTTAGACGATCGCGTGGGAATTCAAATGGGGGTTTAGCCCTGGCTGTGTCCTTCCTGTCATCCCTCACTGCCTCCCGCCCTCCCTTCCTTTACTCTTTCATTCCTCATATATTTACTGAGCACCTAATATGGGTAAGGAGCTGGGCTACACACCATGACATGGGTGACAATGGGTTATACCTAATCCTTGCCATCCAAGTAAAGAGCCTGATTTTGAGTGTCTGCTGTGAGCCAGGCTTATGCTGGAGACTTTCATGTGTGCCAACTCAAGTTCATTTTAGAATCATGGCTGTCCTCTGAGGTAGGTATCTGTCACTCCTCTGTTCCAAACCTGCAGTGCCTTCCCATTCACTCAGAACAAAAGCCAAACTTCGTCCAGTCTCCCTGGCGTGTCTCTCCCCTCACTAATGCCATCCACCACACTGGCACTCAGGGAATATCTGTTGGATTCCCTGAATGTCACACCTGGACATCATGGAGTACTTCAGTGAATACACTTCGCCACCTCTGCACAGAGAAATGCCATGATATGGATCATGCCTCAACATTGTGAAGACTCAGTTCTTCCCAAATTTATCTCCACATTCAATGCAATCCCAGTCAAAATTACAGCAGATGTTTTCATAGAAATTGACAATATAAATTCTAAAATTTACAAGGAAATCCAAAGACCTAGAATAGCCAAGAATCTTACATCAGAAGAACGAAACTGGAAGGCTCAGATTACATGGATATCATGAATTCCTGCAAAACTACAGGAATTAAGAGAGTGTGGAACTGACATATAGACAAAGACAAGATGTCACAGAGTCAGGAAACACAGGTTGTTTCTCTAAAGAGCAGGTCACTTATATTTTCAAATCATATGCTCGATACGTTTCCAAGTGAAGTGCCTCTATGTTTAAAGCAATGGGTTCAATTGTTAAGCTGATAAAAGTTCAATAATTATGTATCAAAGTCTAAAAACAGGGAAAATCATGTGGTCATTGTACTTTTTTGTGATTAATAATTGCATCTACCATTTGAAATTTAGAGATTCTTCATCTGGTAAAAAGGATATCTGGAAGTTGAAGAAAAACATGATGTACATATTTTCTGTAAATGTGAATAACAACAGCTGAAAAATAAGTTTATTACTACCTCATCCAGGTGTCTAAGGTCAATATAACAGTGATACCCCCTGTTAATACCCTTAATATGATGTGATGAGAAGGACATTTAGCGCTGTGGGCTTCCTCCTAAAAACCCTTATGCCTAATCTGATCATGAGAAAAACAACAGACAAACCCCAAATGAGAGACATTCTATAAATATTCCTCAAAATTATCAAGGTCATCAAAAACAAGGAAAGTCTGAGAAACGATCACATCCACGAGATGCCTAAGGAGACACGACAACTAAATGTAATGTGGTGTCCTACTCGATGAAATCCTAGAACAGAAAAATGACATTAGGTTAAAATTAGGAAAATATTGATAAAGTATGGACTTTATTTCATAATAATGTATCAATGATGGTTCATTCATTGTGACAAATGTACCATACTAGTGTAAGGTGTTTATAATAGAGGAAATTGGGTGCAAGATATGTAGGAACACTCTCTACTGGCTGCATTTTCTGTAAATCTAAGATTGTTCTAAAATAATAAAGTTTATTTTTAAAAATAAGTCTATCTTAGAATCCTGTAGGTAAATAGAACTGAACAGAGATTCTGCAAATACACATAGGATCACACAAGATATTTGACACAGGTGCCAATGCAGGTCAATTGGGAAAGAAACATCTTTCAATAAATGATCCTGGAGAAACTGAATATCCCGATGGGGGTAAAACTGATCCTTGGTCACTGTCTTACGCCACACACAAGATTTAATTTGCTAAAATGAAAAAGTTTCTAGAAGAAAACAGGAGAATTCTTCATGACACTGAGGTGGCAAAGATTGTAAGGATACAAAAATCACACATCATAAAATAAAAAATATATGTATTACACCTTATCAAAATTAAAAACTGTTCATCAAAGACACCAAGAAAGTGCACACGCCGGCCACAGGCTTGGAGAAAATATTTTTTTACAATATCGTATATCTGGCAAAGTACTTATATCCAGAAGAGAGAAATTCCTACAAATCAGTGTGATGAAGAAAAACAGCCCAATTTTTTTTCCCCAAAAAATGGTGGGGGGGGAGAAATGGGCAAAAACCTTGAACAGACACCTCACAAAAAAAAACCAACTAAATGGCCAATAATCACATGAAAAGATACTCAACACTATAAGTCATCAGGGAAATGTGAATTCAGATTCCAGTGGGCTCCCACAGCACACCCACTAGAATGACTGAAATCAAGAAGACTGACAATACCAAGTGTTGGTGACACTGAGGGGCTACTGAAATTCTCATAGGCAACTGGTGCAAATATAAAATTGTGCAGCCACTTCAGAAAACAGTCTGGCAGTTACTAATAAAGCAGGAGTATGGCTACCCTGTGATCCAGCAGTTACACTCCGAGGTATAGACCCCCAAGAGAATGGCGCTTACTTCCACCAAAAGACTTCGATGGGACTTATCACTGGGGGTTCATTTTGGTCCCTGGTGAAGGGGGCCAACTTTCTTAATTTATAAAGTTATTATTTTTCTTTTGTAATTAATAAATCTCTTGAAGAGATGCTTTGAACTGCACAGATATCCTGATTTTTCCTCAAATGTTTGCGCATTTATTTTAGCATCCGTTGGTGGATTGTTACTAAGGTGGACGGATGGTGATTTTCTATTTCCCTTATTCCTTCTACATTTATTCATTGGAATTCTTCTGTAAGTCTCACCTGTCCTCCCCCCATATGATTTATTTGTTTAATTATTTGTATCAGTGTGGACTCATGAATATTTAGTTTATTCTATAATCTATCATTACTTATAATCTGTCATTATTTTATCAGCTTCTCATACTTATTGTGGGTTATTATTTCTTGAGTGTGTAGTTACTATATGCAGATGCCTAAACTTCAAATTTGGAGCAATGTAACAAGGTTTAAAAAGACTCCAAATAGTTTGTGTTCCAGAAAAATCCAAGGAACCCAGAACTGAAAGAGCTGCTAAGAAATGTACTCACTGAGGGAGCCAGGTCTCCTCCCTGTGCCCCTCCACCCCTCCCTACCCTCATCTCTGCCCCTGGAAGCTCCCCATGTGGATGACATAAACAGGCTCCCTGCCTCTGCCTTCTGAGTGGTGTGGCTTGTGGGAGAAACACGAGTGGACAGTGAGGTGAGATATTTATTCCCTTGGCTCCCTTCTTACAAGGTTTCCTCAGGCTGGCTGTGTCCCTCCACCAAATGTCACCTCCCCTGTATGACACACTGCTTCCAGGTTTGGTCACCATTTCCCTCTGTCCCTTCACCCTTACCAACCCCAGGTAACTACATCATCCCCTTGCTCCCCACCTGAACCTCTACAAGCAGCTCCTTTGTAAATAAGCTCTTCTTGAAGTATCCTAACCATCCCATCTGTTCCGGATGGTACCCTGGCTGATAAACCTCGTGAATGTTGAACCCATCTAGAATATATGGTTATTCAGTGTAAAGACTCTACAACTTCTTTCCACTGTCACTCTGGGGGGTTAGTGACATCAACGGTTGTTTTCTCAGCTCCACACAGAATCTCCTCTGCCTTCATGTAAGCTCATTTTCTCTTCCCTGGCACCCTCTGGTCATAAAAAAAATGGCTGCTCAAAATCTCTCGATATAATTGAGAAAAACAGTTGTCAGCCCTTAAATTTCTCTATGGTTCCTTGCACCTGGCCTCCCAGGACTGACTTTCTTCCCCTTCACTGGCTTCCCATATGCCTTTGGGCTCCTCCAAATCCTCCATATTGTGAAGTAAAAGAGGAACTCAAAAGTACAAGGCAGGAGGTACCCCCATGTTCATAGCAGCACTACTCACAGTCGTCCAAAGGTGGAAGCGGCTCAGTGTCCACTGATGGACGAATGGATAAACAAAAGGCATGTATACATACAGTGGGATATTATTCAGCCTTAAAGAAGGAAATGCCGACGCATGCTATGACATGAAGCTTGAGGACATAATGCTAACTGAAATAAGCCAGTCACAAAAGGACAACTACTGTGTGATGCTACTTATATGAGGTACCCAGAGTAGTCAAATTCACAGACGGGAAATGGAAGAGTGGATGCCAGGGGCTGGGGGAAGGGAAATGGGGCACTTTTGTCTAATGGGGACAGTTTCAGTTTTGCAAGATGGTGAATTCTGGGGAAGGATGGGGTGAGGGTTGTACCACAATGTGAGTGTATTTAATGCCAGAAGACTGTAGATTGAAAATGGTAAATTTGGTTATGTGTACTTCACTACAATTTTCAAAGTAGAAAACAAAAACAAACAAAAATACATGGGGAAGGCATGGGCTACCACAAGTGTGACAAAGTGGTAAGGACCTGGAGCTTCTGTGGCAGGTGCTACCAGGGCACTTGGCTTAGGTGTCTTCTCTCTACATAGGTCAGGTGAGCAGCGTGGCTTAGACAGGGGCCAAGTGACAGGAATCAGGCAAGGAGATGGGAAGGGTGGGGAAGAAAAGAAAGTCGGTGTAAATCATCAAGGTTCACAGAGTCAGGAAATATTTAGGATAAACAGACATAAATCAGAGAAGATGTGGTTGATAAAGAATAGCTATTAGTCATTTGTAGATGTTCCACTTATAACAAAGCAACCCCAGTCCTCCAAATAGCATTCCAAAACCTCGGGAAAATGGAGTGGAGCCCAGCCCACACCCCATCCAGGTGCTCTGTTCAGGGCACCTGGTAAAGGGTGTGGCTTGGCGGGGTCCTCGCTCAGGCCCTGGGCACGTGGCAGCACCAGCTTCCTTGGAGCACAGATCTGGGGTAGTGCGTCATTGAATGATTTGACACCGCATTTTTCATGTCTTAAAGCTTTTGAACACATTCCATCTGGAGAACATGAAGCACATGCCTATTTGCAAATGTGTTAACCCCATTTTAATTATGAGACAAGCCTCAACTGCTAAACGGCCTTTCTGGAAAATGTATCACTAAATATGCCCTCGTTTACTGAATGGGGCATGGATGGAAACGGGATCTGTGGCTGCAGAATTCCTCTCCCTCTTGTGGCTCAGACCCATGCCTATGCACGCAGCAGACCGAGGTCACAAAACTAAGTTATGACAAAGCAAGAATCATTTGCCCCTTTGAAATTTTTCATTTAAAACTTAAAATTTGGAGAGTAAACGTTAGTGCGTTGGCGAAGTGCTGGATTTGAAGATTGACTTCAGGCCCTCTGATTTCAGAACAGAAGCATGTGGGCAATGATTCAGCTTCTCTGTGGTCCCCGCCCTTATCTCAGTCACACTGCCCTCTCCGTCCCCACAACAGGCTCTGGCCTCGTGGACACCCTGAAAGTGTTTCTGCTTGGAGTGCTGGTTGGAGGGGGAGCGCACAGGCAGGCAGGACTCCGCACATGTGTGAATGAGGAAAGAAGCAGGGATGTGGCTCTGGGGACTGCAGGATCACAGGCCAGCATGTGACAGAAGAGAGAACCAGATCAGTGGGTCTGACAGGCATTCCGCCAGCGGCCTGAGAGAGTAGAGTTCCAGGCAGTGAGGTAGCCTCTGATGACCTTGGGCTCCAAGAACATTCCTGGATTGTTACTTAATTTTCACATCTGTGTGCTTTGACTGTCTAGGGAAGTAAGTGTAAGTGTCTTAAAGGAAGGGCTGTGGGTTATACTCCGTTGGGGCCCCCATTCCGCCAGGCTGCATGGTAAGAGGGGTTTGTGTATGTGAATGAACAGATAAACAAGTCAGTGCTCTCCTGGACGACGTCATGGGCAGCCTGCAAGTGAGAGCCTGGGATACACAGACGCTTCATTCAGCTGGGTCTAGATAGAGGTTCTCACAGTGTGATCTGGGGAGTCCGCGACATCAAAATAGTTGTCCTAATATTAACACATTATCTGTCTTTTTAAAATTAAATATATTGGGATGACAGTGGTTAGTGAAGTGACATAGGTTTCAGGTGTACAATTCTGTAATACATCATGTGTCTATCACATTGTGTGCTCACCACCCAGAGTCAGTTTCTCCCTTATCTACTTTTTTTTTTTACTCTCCTGGGTGTACAGTGGACTTTTCCAGATGCTCCTTGATATCGGACAACTTCATCGCTCTGATGCCTAATGGAATGGCTGCTTTCCGTTTAAGATGTCTCCGTTTTAACCCACATGCGCTAGGGCCCTTTGAAGTTCTCAGTAATTTTCCAATGTGTAAAGGGTTGCTGGAACCAAAAAGTTTGAGAACTTCTGGGCTAAGGCATGTGGGTTAGATAAGAACAAAATGAGGACAACCAGAAAGACCTGTGAGAAAGGGCTAGAAGCAGAGGGTAATAATTTGTTTGTTTGTTTGGTTGCAGGAAAACTGCATAGAAAATCTAATGGATGAAGATGAGAAAGACAGGGCCAAGAGGTAAGAGGAACATCTTCCTGCCTTGGCGGTGTTGTGTGGACGGCCAATCAGAACTCGGTTTGTCCTTGCTTGGTCTAGGATGAAAGCCCCAGCAAGACAGGCAGTGGGGACATGCCCTCAGTACCCACTCTCTTTGAAATATTGCAGTGCTCCATTAGAAAAATTAGACCAGCTCATTCAATTTTGTTCCTTGCCCTGAAATTACTCATTGTCTGGTGCTTGCCAAGTGGTTCATATTTTTAACATATTCATGTGTTAACCCTGTTGACTCAGGTCTCCTGATTACTGCTTTTCCAGGATAGACACTGCCTGGCAAGGCCGTCTGATCGGAGCCAGACTGGCCTGGGTTCAAATCCTGGCTCTTGTGTCGGGGAAATGTCTGGCGTTGGACAGCACTAGTAATAATCATTCCCACACACTGACCATGCAGTAATCACCTGCACTGTGTTCAGCATTTCCAGATGCGCTGTCAGCCTCCTCACCTGTAAATGGAGACATTCTAGGGACCTTGCACAGTTGTTGGGTTGACCAGAAACACCAGCTTGGGAGCTGGCGTGTCAGAGCTCTTATAACCTTATCCGTGCCTCGTGCTTCACTGGGACATTTATTGAATACTTACTGTATATGAAGTGGAGTCATAAAGTTGATAATTTGAAGGTAAAGATTCCAGGTAACATCTAGTTGGATGTTATCAATTTCATGCAATTCAGCCGAGTTGGCCGTTAGTGACTATGCTAGGTTCTGGGGAATAAAGATGAGTAAGAGGCCTCCTGCCCACAAGGAAGGCACAGGTGAGTGTAGCAGTTAGTAGGTAACACAGACATCATTTGGCTGCAGGGGACAGTCCCAGCACACAGTGCTGTGGCAACATGGGATGCTCTTTCTCAACCGACAGGGCTAGCCTGCTTCCTCCAATGTCATTCTGCTTCTGCCACTGTGAGTGCATGGCAGGTCCCTCCATCCTGTGATAGCCTCTCGTATGCCTACATAGCTGAAGGGTTTGCCCATTTCCCTTCACAAAACCCACTGCCTGGTTGTCGCTTACAGAATCCTGCACTTGCAAATCGTGGGGCCCTCAGAGATCACTCAGTTCGGTAGCTCCAGGGGTGTCTATTCTTGCATGTCACCTGGAGCGGTGGTGCAGCCGAAAACAATACATTCCAGCCACTCCAGGCCTGCTAGACCTGAGTTTGCAGGGCACGGGGGCGTGTGTATTGGCTGTAAATTTCCCAAGTATTTTCTTAAAAAAAAAAAAAAAAAAAAAAACTCAGAGAGAGGAGAAATATCCAGAGGTGTGGGGTGGGGTTGGCATGGAGTGAGGTTTACGGAAGCTGGGAGATCAGCACTGGGGGTTCATCATATCCTTACCTGTCCTTTTCCATGTGTTTGAAATCTTTCTGTAATAAAAGTTTAAACAAACGATAATACGAATAATTCCTCAGCTTGTTCTGAAGTGACAGGCCCTCCCCTTGGCATTGGGAAGCATGGTTCCCCACACAGTACTTTACAGACCTTAGGCCACAACCTACGAGGGCTGCAAACTCTGCATGGTCCCAGGCAGCATGCAAATGATCAGATTAGACCAGTCTAGACCAGAATAGAACCCTATTACCCTCTCTCACTTGCAGGCAGCTTCCAGTTCTTTCCTCTGGGATTCTTTGTCCCTTGGTTCCCTCCCAGGTAGCTGTGGATAGAGTGCTGGAGGTAGAGACCTGAGCTCCATTCCTAGCCAACTGTGTCCTAGGTGATGAATTCCAGCAAACCCTTTCCCCTCGCTAAGCCTCCACTTTCTGACCTGCAACACCAAGCTAATCATTTCTATCCTGCTCTCTTGTTGGATTATTTTGGAATCAGCCACAAAATATACCAAGATACTCTTTTTGAAGCATATTAATTGCTGCATATGCATGAAAATGAAGGACACTTTATATGAACACATTTGCAAGGCTTTCTCATTAGTAATAATGGAAAGGTCAATGGTGGTGGCCTGCGTTCACTGAGTGTTTCCTTTGTGCATAATCCTTTAGGGCAGATATACTGGGCTAAGTACTTTCATATGCATTATCTCATATCATCTCCTCAACATTACTTTGAGATATGTATCATTGCTAGTCCCATTTTACAGATGAAGAAACTAAGGCTCAACAAGGTTGAGTAACTCATCATCCTAAAGCTCTAAGAAATGGAAGTTAAATACAAGCTTCCTAAACCTTAGACTCTGTTCTTCTTCCCAGACCACAAGCGAATCCCTTCATATCAGAACTAATTCAGTCTGTCTGATAGGCCTAGACTGAGAGTGGTGTCCTGATGTGACTTTGGAGTTCACAGGTGTTTTGTTTTGCCATCATCATCGTTAATGTCACCCCTGACCCCCCAATCTCAGCCCTGCCTCTCTACTGCACTGCTTACCTTGAAATCAAGAAGAGAGGAAACGCAAGGTTTGGCTTCATCATACTCAGGGATCATCAAATAGAGACTTTCCAATCAAATCTTGGCTGAAAGGTCTTAGAAATTAATCAGATTATATGCAGTTTCTTTCTCCCATGCCTATTTGCTTTGAGCTGGGGCACCCACTCCCCAAATTTGGAATCCTCCCTGTACAGATGCTGGGGTACTGAGGCTGCTGGCCCCCATTCCCCTTCTTATCCTCAGATGGGGACAGGGGTTCAGAATGTTTGGCAATACCCATATATCTCCAGCAGAACAGCAGCAGTATACCCTCAGGAAACACAGGACAAAACAAATACAATCCTAAGACTCTCCGTTTCAAAGCCTCTCGCTTTACAGGGTTTTGTGGAAGCCACATGGGGGGCCTTTCCCCTAATTCCACCTGGAGGCCTGATAGGAATTATTTTCACTCTCAGGGTATTTTTGAGGAGATTAGAAATGTTTAGCTTCAGATCAAAATACTCATTGTCTCAAAAAGACATGCATTGTATTAGGCAAGGGTTTCAAAGCTTTAGGGAATTCATGGTTTATATGGAATTTTGATCAAGTTTTCTGAACCAGGACACGATTGCACTTTCTTCTGTGAATTTCCACGTATACCCAGTGAATATTAATTGAGTGTCTATTGTGTGTTCAGAACTATGTGCTGTTTTCTTTAGGGAAGATGCAAAACACATGGTCCTAGAACTCAAAAAGGAAACTGTTTGATGGAGATAATGAGGTTCACAGTTTCCCATTTTGTGCTCCAGTCCAGGCATGTCTTTATAATTCTGATGTGACAAAGTTCTGCAGGATGTGTGTGTTTGTGTGTGTGTGTGTGTGTGTGTGGTCATCCAGGAAGTGCTGTGGTGCAGAAGGAAGCACACAGCTTAAATTCAGATGAGCATGGCTTTGATTCTTGCCACTTTTACTTTCTGTCCTTGGATGAGTCACTAAACCTTTCTTAGCCTCAGTTTCTTCCTCTGTAAAATGGGGGTGGTAATCATTGCAGCTGCTTGCTAGGGTTCCTGCAGGAATGAAATGCAGCCGTGTATAAGCCCCTAGCACAGTGCTTGGGAGAAAAGCTAAAACTTAGGGAGCACTCCCTGTGTGTTGGCAGCAGTACAGGCATTAATTCTAAATGTGCCCTCTAAAACAAGTCAGGGCCATGCTTTTACTGTTTCTCCCTTTTAGAGAGTATCAGGGTTCCTCAGCACATTAAAGGCACTAAGATTGGGATTAACAAATAAACAAAAATCTGTTCCATTTCATGGCACTGTGCATTTAAAATAATTATTTGGAAAAAAATAATAACAACAAAATAAGCTTCTCTGGCCATGGTCCTTCCCATTTCTCCAAATAATTCTTCATGATTTTCCATGGAAGACCCTTTGCCCAATACTGTCATGTAATAGGTATCTCAACTTTCCCCCCATAATTCTTGTATATTTTCTTATACATAAAAAGTGCAAAAATAAAATTGAAAAATGCTAAAATGTTTGAAGAAGAAGATAAAGATCATTTACAATCCTCACCACATCCCCTTGCCATAGGTTCTTATGAGCCCCGTTTTACAGTTGAGAAAGCTGACGCTTACCGATCACGCAGCCAATCAGTGGCAGGCAGGGGTTCAGATTCAGGCATCACATACTAGAGTCTGGGTCCCTAGTAGCTTCTCATGACAGTCCCGGAAGCTGCTCCTTTAGGTTTACAACGTGCCCACGGGACAGGGACAGAAAGTGCCATCGGGAATCTTTGCTTCCCAAAGAAAGCACAGTTCTCTAACTGCAGTATTGTAAAATACAGCTTGCTCCGTGTTTTGATAGAACTGAACACTAAGAAGAAACTGTTTCATGTGAGTGAGCCTCTTCCTTTAATCCAATGTTAAATGAGTAGTTCATTAGCATTCATGAAAATTGCATTATTCCCAATGAGCTGGGAGTTCTGTTTCCACAACCCTGTGGAGAGAAGGCGGGTGGTGAGTTTAGAGCTGGACTGCCTTTTGTTAATAGGTATCAAGAGTACCTGATTTGGGGGGTACTCGAGAGAGTGAATGCTGGTTTTCAAACACAAGGGAAATGATTTTATTATGTTTTGACCCAAATCCTCAGTGCCAATGCTGATAAAATGGTTCAAGGAAGAGGGAGGAGTTACAACGCAACAAACATGGAGCCTATACATATGCTTTTGCAGAAGGAGGTGTTGCAGAAGGAAAAGCTTTAGCCATTGGAGACTGGCTATTTCTTCAGGTGCCCCCAAGGAGTCGGGGAAGGGGGGGTTGTTGATATAGACCAATAACTGAGACCATTCCATTACTGTCCCAGAAGTATTTGTTAACTAAGTAATGTGGTGAGCGAGTGGGAGATAAAGACCAGAATTATTTATTAACTAAGTAAAGTGAGCAAGTGGGAGATAAAGAACAGGTACATAACACTGCCCTGCCCTCAGAGATCTTTTAGGCAAGCTACAGAGGCATTCTCGAAAACAAGTGTAAAGGAGAAAGAACAGATTCTGTGGGGTCTGTTGGGCAAAGCCGGGGTGATGATCAGATTTGTAAGGTCTGTTTTCCCAGTGTTGTCTTGTGGAGAGTAATAAGGTTAAGAGGAGAGTCTGACCTCGTTTTACTGTTTCATTTCTCTGGATGTAAGTTCTATAGGTCTGAAAGGAAAGCTTGGTCCAGTCCATACAGGTTGTAAGTTGACGCTTGCTGACCCCCCTGTGCAGACTCCATGCAGAATGGAAAAGCCTGCAGAATGGAAAAGACTCCATGCAGAATGGAACATACCCCCGTGTGATGTATGTTCACGTTCCCAGCCTGAGCCTATCGTGCTAATTTTGCTGTGATTTTCCTTTCATAGGCTCTTGACTGGGTGTTACGTATATCATCTAAGCCCCAACACGGGGGGGAAAAAAATGGCAGTTAAGAAAACGTTGAGGAGGCTTCCTTTCAGTTTGTTTTATTTGGTGATTAAGGCAGCAGCAGGCATTTTGAGAACAGGAAGGTATCAGGGCACATAATCATTTATATTACCCTGCAATTTCCACATGAGTGAGTCTGGATTCAAAACAAAGAGAAAAGTAGAGCTGCCCTTGCAGGCAGCATGCTAATTCTGACTGTGGCCCAGTAAACAGCAGAATAGAAAATGGGCCTCTCTCTGTTAGAGGCTTTTGGCTATTACCCTGGTGGGGTCCTTTGGTTGGCCACAAAGAGTTGTCAGAAAGAGAAATGTGTGCCTGGTAGGCTTAGAAATTTGAGACTGTCTTAGCTTGGGGATACCCAGAACTTCTCAGGGGGCATCTGAGGCAATGGACAATTTACTAAAACCCCTCTCAATAATTCCAATAAATTTGAAATTAAAAAAGGAGGATCGGAAGTCCACCATCTTGAAAATGCTGCCTTTCTTGAGAAAAGGCTACCCATTCCTTTTAGAATTTCAGCGACAAGTTCCTAAGAATTGTGCTCCAGTGAAATTCTCGTTGTATAACCGTTAAGTAACAATCACTAGGAAATTAGGCCAGCTTTCCATTTGAGCCCCGACACTTTCTGATAACTCTGGTTAAGAGGAAAAATGTCCCTGTTACATCTCGGGAGAAGAGAACCACCTCAGCTGAGCTCAGTCATTCCCACACGCTTCACCAAGTCTCTGCAGTAAAAAAACATACTGAGTTTGCAGAGTTCGCCATGAGATGAGGGTGGCACCAGCCTAACCCATGGTGTGACTTTTCTTCCCACACACCCAGATGACACTTTCTTCTTGAACTCAGCTGCTGATGGCTTCAGAGCTCAGGGGTGCTTCCGAACCTCACTGCCTTGGTGTGTAAGGAAATGAGGAGGTGTGTACCTGTCCCAAGCACCCAGGTTTGAGAATGGAGGGGACCGCACTGACCTTAGCAACTTTGCTTTACACCAGTGCCAGGAAATGCCCCCTAAAGCAAGTCAGTGCCATGCTTTTACTGTTTCTCCCTTTTGGAGAGTCTCAGGGTTCCTCAGCATATTAAAGATTGGGATTAGAAAATAAACAAAAATCTGGTCCACTTTGTGGCACCATGCATTTAAAGTAATTATCTGGGGGGAAGAAGTAACAACAAAATAACCTTCTCTGGCTATGGTCCTTTCTATTTCTCTGAATAATTCTTCATGATTTTCCATGGAAGACCATTTGCCCAATACTGTCTTATGCAATAGGTATCTCAACTTTCCCCCCCTAATTCTTGTACATTTTCTTATAGATAGAAAATGCAAGAAAAAAATTGAAAAAGACTGAAATGTGTAAAGAAGAAAGCAAAAGATCATTTATAATCATACTACCTAGAAGTAGACAGTGTTAATATTTACAGTGTTAATATGGGACGTCTTTCCCATCACATTTTTTTACACTTCTATCGAATTTTAACAAGAATACTCTTATGAGCTCTTTGTTAGTGTGACTGAGCAGACTCCAATTTATTCTCCCTTAAAGTTCACCTTTCATGGACCAGACTGTCTTAACATAAAGGATACTTAAAATGTATGGAATACCTGTGAGCATTGCTTTACCACAGTTGCCTCTCTGGTCACTGGCAGTGAGCACGTACTTGGTATATTTCAATCCTACAAGAAATTGTGAGCTCTTCCTGCAACCACAGCTGTTTCATGTACTCCAAAAGACTTTAGTGGAGACTATAAAAGGAACATAATGCTCATAAGCCTTCTCAGACAGGTTCCTTTTGCTCGGTTTATAATACATTTGGGAGGCCTAGCTGCACCTTTACCAGTGTCTGTCTCATGTGTAATATGGAACTAATCAACCCAGTTGAAATATGCCTGATCTGGAAGGACCCTTGGACATCAGAGAGTCTAAGGATATCAGAGAGTCTGTTAGGCATTAACAATCCTGGCTCTCTGCCATTGTGTAATGAACCACTCCAAATGGACAGCATCAACGCAAAGGCATCTATTATGCTCATGGGTCTTCCACTTGGGCAGGGCCTGGCAGAGAATGCTTGTCCATGTGGCCTCAGGTAGAATGGCTCAAAGATAGTGGACTGAAACCGTGTGAAGACATGCTCATGCTCATGGCTAGTTGTCCACGTTGGCTGTCAGCTAGGACCATTGCTCTCCACATGGAGGTGTGGCTTCCTCACAACATGTGACTGGGTTCAAGGGCGAGCATCATGGGAGACAGAGCCAGGAGGGAGCTGCATGTCCTCTTACTACCTGGACTTGGAAGTCAAGCAGTGTCATTTCTGCTGCATTCTATTCGCTAGAAGCAAGTCACTGAGGTTAGCCAGCCCGTACTCACAGGGAGAGGAATTAGAAAATCCTCTAATTTCTAATTGAGGGAGGGAGTGTTTCAGAGAATTTTCAATGCTCTGGTTTATAGTCACCATATCAATGTCGTCACTATTTTAGAAGAGGAAACTGAGGCTAGCATGGGTGCCCAAACCTACTCTCAGTGGGTAGGGAAGCGTGGGAGAGCTGTTGTGTTGGTGTACTAGAATTCCATGTTGACGTGCAGTGGTAGTTCCTTTTGACACATTTTTAATGTTAGATCATACCAGAGTGATACACTCAATCCAAGGGAAGGAGTCCCTGTCCACTTCATCGGTCAGCCTCTTCATTCTCCAGGAACCACCCAGGAATGTGTTTCCTCGAGAGTCTATTATAATAACTTGTCCAGGTCACCTGTACATTTTCCACAAAAGGGCCTGTTTACAGACCCTCCCTTCAGCCATCAGAATTTGTGTTCCTACCTGTTGATTCCCGTGGGTCGTCAACATACTCACTGAGAAAGGTGTGAGAAGATAAATGGAGGACCTGGACCTGGGTGAGATGGAGCCAGCTTACTCCGTCTTGTCTGTGACACTGGATACAGTTATAAATGTGGTGGAAATGCATGAAACAGCTATTTGAGAACCCTGCAAAGACTATATCAGAGGACAGATTGGGGAAGTATAGGAATTATACGTACCACTGAACTGGCCATGAGCTCACCATGTTCTTCCAGTGTCCCTTCCAGTGTCCCTTAGCCTTGACTCAATGTAGCCCCAAACCCAGAAGCAGGCATCTGTGCTGACAGAGGACCAGGAAAAGCCTCCTAATGCTGTGTAGGGAGCAGGAATACGGTCTTTAATGCTCACACGAGTGAGGGGAAATCTGCACTTCTTTGTTCTTTCTCCATTTCTTTTCACCCTGTAAGCAATCCTCTGACAGTGATAGCAGCAGTAGCAACAGCAGCAGAAATAGGAATTCATAGGAAACTAAAATGTTGAAGGAAGGGAATCTATCTCTCTGAGCAGAAGAGCTGTAGTTCTAAGAGGTTGAAATGAAACCCATTACTTGTTTTTCCTGCCCTCTCTCTGTCTCCCTACTGCATGGCCCCATATGAAAGTACAGGTGTAGGAAGTATGAAGCAAAGCGGAATAAATAAAAAACCACCTTTCTCGTCAGAGGAACACAAAGGGAGCCTTGAGATCCAGGAAGCACTGGGCAGAGATCTCAGAGAGGGAGGAGCTCAGGAACGTGACCCTATAAAGAAGATTGAGTTCTTACTATACTGAATATGCATGGATCTGACCTTAAACAGTGGACCACAGATTTTCAGATATGAACTGCAGAATAGACCACCACCCAAGGTCCAAGGCTGGCCGTGTGGGACAAATATAAATAGCACCATGAATTTCTCCTCAGAAACCATGCAAGCCTTCTAGTAGTGACACAATATTGTTTAAATGACAAAAGAAAAGAGGCATTAGTCCAGATCTCTATATCCAGTGAAAAATATCCTTTAGAAATGAAAGTGAATGAAGATATTCTCAAGAGAAAAAAATTAAGAAAGCTTTTTAATCAAGAGACCTGCTCTGAAACAATTGCAAAAGGAAGCTTTTCCAACAGAAAGGAAATGATACCAGATGGGAACTTAGGATATGAGACAGAAAGGAAGAGTAACAGACATGGTATAATAGATAGTCTATATAATAGATAGTCTGACATTTGAAAAAACAACATAATCTGATCTGATTCACTGTATGTACATATAGTACATAAGATAATTACCACATTAAGGGAACTATGTGGAGTAAAGTTTCTACATTCCTCTTGAAATGATAAAATATTCTAAGTATCTGAAAGATAAATTTTTACATATCACAATCCCTAGAATAATTACTAAGAACTATACAAAGAAATATTGTAAATAAAAACATAATAGATGAATTAAAATGGAATACTAAAAAAATGTTTAACCCAAAAGAATGCAGAAAAGGAAAAACTGGAACAACAAAAAAGCAATTAATGAAAAACAGAAAACAGATGGTAAAATAGTATACCTAAATCTAAATATATAAATAATTACATTAAATATAAATGGTCTAAACATGCCTACTAAAAGACAGAAAATGTCCGTGTGTTTTTTTTTTTAATGACCTAACTATATGCTGTATGTAAGGCATTCGCTTCAGATATAGGTAGGTGAAAAGTAAAACTATGGAAAACAATATGCCATACAAACATTAATTAAAAGGAAACCAGAGTGGCTATATTAACAAAATAGGCTTCAGAGCAAAGAGAATTACCACGAATAAAGATTGCCATTACGTAATGATAAAGGATCAATTTACCAAGAACACATAACAATTCTAAATGTGTATACACCTAACAGCAGAGCTTCAAAATACATGAAGCACAACCTAAAGAACCAGGAGGAGTCTTTAGTATGCCTGTCTCAGTAGGAGAGCTAGTGGATAGAAATTCAGCAAGGATATAGAAGAACTGAAAAACACCATCAACCAACAAGAGCTCTTTGACATTTATGGAACATTCCACCCAACAATAGAAGAATACACATTGAAGTACCCACTGACCATTGAACATTCACTAAAATTGACCAAATCCTGATTCACAAAATAAATATAAAGAAGTCTAAATAAACTGAGATTGAATTAGAAACAGAAAGATAGCAGGAAAAATATCTCCAAAACTTGGAAATTAAATAATACATTTCTAAGTAATCCAAGGGTCCAAGAGAGAGTTTCAGGAAATACTAGAAAGTATTTTGAACTAAAAAATGAAAATACAACATATCAAAATTTCTGAGTATCAGCAAACACAGTGTTTAGAGAGAAATCAGTGCTCATAGTAGAAAAAGAACAACTAAGCTTCCACCTTAAGAAACTAGAAACAGAAGACCAAAATAAACTCAAAGCAAGAAGAATGAAAATTATAGATATGAGAGCAGAAATCAATAAGACTGAAAACAGAAAAGAGAAAGGTCAATGAAATCCAAAGTTTATTTAAATTTATTGAATTTATTATCACTAATAAATGAATTTAGAAGGTCACGGGATACAAGGTCAACATACACAAGTCACTCATCTTTCTAAAGGCCAGCAATGAGCTATTAGAAACTGGCATTAAAAACACAATACCACTTATAATTAATCCAAAAGAATGAAATACTTAGGTATAAGTTTAATAAAACAAATATGGGATACATATGTGAAAACTGTACAACACTCATAATAGAAATCAAGGAAGACCTAAATATATAGAGAGAAATATTATGTTTATGATTGGAAGGCTCAGCAGGTAAAGATACTCGTTTTTCCAAAATTGGGCCATAGACTTAAAACAATTCCATTCAAAATCTAAGCAGAACTCCTACATATAGACAATTTATTGCAAATGTAATAGAAAGGCAGAGAAACTAGAATAGCCAAAATAATTTTGAGAAAGAAAGTTGGAGGAAAAAAAATTGGAGGAATTAATGGAACAGAACAGATAATACAGAACCCAGAAATCAACCCACATACATATGAGCAACTGATTTTTGAAAAATGGGGTTGGAACAATTGCACAACCATGTGCAAACAAATAAACATCAACCTAAACCTCACATTATAAAAATAGCTAACACAAAATGGATCATAAATCTAAATATAAAATATATAAAACCATTAGGAGAGAACAGAGGAGAAAATCTTTGTGGCCTGTGGGTAGCCAAAGGGTTCCCAAGCCTGACACCAAAAACACAATTCATAAAAGAAAATAATTAACTTGGACTTTCTCAAAACGAAAAACTTTTACTCTGTGAAAGATACTACAAAGGATGAAAAGGCAAGCTGGGAGAAAATATTGACAAATTGCGTATCTGACAAATTACTTATCTGACTTGTATCAGAATATATTTTAAAAAAAACTCTCAAAACTCAACAGTAAGAAAACAAAACAGCTTAAAAATGGGCAAAAGACACGAATGGGTGCTTCACCGAAGAGGATACACAGATGGCAAAAAAGTACATGAAAAAATGTTCAACATTGTTAGCCATTAGAGAAATGCACTAAAAAGCATTGACAATACTAACTCCCCTTGAGGGTGTAGAACAGCTGCACGTCACTCATACGTTGCTGGTGAAGGTAAGTGGAATACCATGCTGGAAAACACTTTGTCCATTTCTTGTGAAGTTAAACATACACTTTCCATATGTCCCAGCCACACTCCCAGGTTACTTACTCAGAGAGCTAAAAACGTATATCCACACAAAAACCTGTACACAAATGCTTACAGCAGCTGTATTCCTAATTGCCCCAAACGGGAAACAACCTGAATTTCCTCCAGGGGGTGAATGGATAAACCAGCTGTGATCCGACCATACAATGGAAAAGCTACTCAGCTACAAGAGAGGCGTGGTGACTTGGGTGACTCTCAAAGGCATTCTGCTGAGTAGAAGAAGGCAGTCTCAAAAGGGTATGTGCTATAGGATTAGATTTACCTAACGTTCTTGAAAAGAGAGCAGGGTAATGGAGAGCAGAGCAGGAGTTACAGGTGTGAAGAGAATGAAGGAATTCTGGAGGAACTGTTCTGTCTCTGCACTGATGATGGTTCCATGAATTTATACACATGCTAAAATGTATAGAACTGTGCCCAAAAGAAAGAAATCAAGTTACTATAAATTTCGAGTAACATTTTTAAAGATATAGATCATCAGCATTACTTTTTCTAGACAAATGACATTAGGTGGGACTGCTTTGCCTCTGACCCCACCAGCTCCCCTGAGACTCCCAACTGTGGCTTTGGTTAGTGCTGAGGTGGGGAGCACAGCCCCTGCAGTACAGGGCACTGTGGATGCCGCCAACCATCCTTCCTGTCTGTGCTCACCTCCCCCTGAACTGGGTCCCTCTTCCCTTTCTCCTAACCAGTTTCCTCCCACAGATTCTCCATCAACACCCTGTCCCAGCTCATCCAAAAGCTGAGACCAGATTGCTGGCATTTAAGTCTGTGGTTGGCCTCAAGCTTCCTGTCCACACTCCTCTCACTTTCACTTTACTTTCCCACATGTCCCCCACTCTCCTGTCAAACTCAACCACTCCAGCAATTCCTTGGGCTGTCCTCCCTGCCACTCACCCATGCACCCCCCCCCCTCAAGGCCATTTCCAAAACACCCCCACACCCACCCACTGTGGGCTTCTCTTACCACTTTGTGTGGCTGATCTCCTTCCTTTGTAAACTTCCTCAACAGTTGGTTTACATTTCTGGCCTAGCCCCGAATCACATTGCAACTTGTGTAATAGCTCTGAAGTGTGAATTCCATCTCTTCCTCGAGACTCTACGCTGTTTTCAGTTGGGTATTTTTAGTTGGTTTTCTGCAGTATTCTTCTCTGCAGACAAACATTGTCATCCTGTGAGCATGCAATACCATTTTTCTGCAGAGTACATGAAGTGTCTGTGCTGTACACTAAAGCAGCCAGAATTCAACATGCTCAGTGCTGCCCTCCCAGAGCACTGGTACATGGTTCTATATCAGACACCTTCTTGATGGCTTTGGAGGGAGCTGTAGGAGGGAGGAGAATGCAGTGCTCACAGCATGGGCACCCGGACCAGCATGCTCCACCATTTCCTAGTCGTGTGGTGTCAGCAACTTACACAACCTCTCAGGGCCTCAGCTTCTTCACCTATGAAATGGGAATGATAACAGTACCTGCCTTAATGGGCCGTGGTGAGGATTATAGGAATTAACAGATGTAAGGCACTTCAAATAATGCCTGTTACATAATAAGTGCCTAGCAAATGTTATCTATCTAACCAGTGTCCCTTGAAAAACACCAGGAAAGATAACCTGGGGCTCTTTGAACCCCACTTTCAAAATCAAAGGGTCAGGCTCCCATCTCTCTTCTCTCCCTCTCTCTCTCTTAATCTCAATAACAAGGAGAAACAACCTCATTGAAAAATGGGCAGAAGATTTGAACAGGCACTTCACCAAAGAAGACATGTAAAAGAGCAGTAAGCATGGGAAAATATGTTCAACATCACTACTCCTGAGAAAAATGCAACTTAAAGCTACAAAGAGAAAAAAAACTGACAATACCAAGTGTTGACAAGGATGTGGAGCAACTGGAACTCTCATACTTTGCTGGTGGAAATGCAAAAAACGGACCAGCCACCTTGTATAACAGGATAACAGTTTCTGAAACATACGTGTATCTTATGACTCAGCAATTTCACACCTATGTCTTTACCCAGAGAAATGAATGCCTGTGTCTGCACAAACACACAGACATGAATGTTCAAAATAGCATAATTCTTTATGCCCCAAACTGGAAACAATCTAGTGGAACACTGGTTGAAAGTCAGGAGGAATGAAATATTAATACATACAGCAGCATGGATGAATCTCAAAAACTTTATGCTAAATGAAAATCAAGGATTCTGTGCTCTCTGATTCCATTTATATGAAATACTAAAACTGGCAAAACTAAAGTGACAGCAGATCAGTGGTTTTCTGTGGCTGTCGTTGAGAAGGGATGAACCACCAAGATGCAGGAGAAAACCTTTGAGGATGAGGGAACTGCTTTCTATGTGGGTTTCAGTGGTGGTTACACACTTACTAAAAATTCGTCAAACTATACACTTAAAATGAATGACTTTTATTGAATGTAAATAATGCCTTAAAGGGAAAAAAAACCAAAGAGCTGATTGTTTAAGTGTCTTTGAACTAGTTGTCCCAGCACCGTTGGTGTGGTGGTCTCGGGGACTGGCCAGCAGACCTCCTTATTGGAAATAAGGTCCTTTGAAGTTCATTCTCTTTCTCTTGTCTCAGAGCTGAGGAGCCGGATGACATGGACCGATTTCTTTTTTTTTTATTTTAATTTATTGGGGTGACAATTCCTAGTGAAATTACATAGATTTCAGGTGTACAATTCTGTATTAAATCATCTATAAATCCCATTGTGTGTTCACCATCCAGTAAGTTCTCCTTCCATCACCATATATTTGATCCCCCTTATCCTCATCTCCCACCTCCCACCCCCCTTACCCTCTGGTAACCACTAAATTATTGTCTGTGTCTATGAGTTTTTCTTTCTCATTTGTTTGTCTTGTTCTTTTGTTGTTTGGGGTTTATATACCACATATCAGTGAAATCATAGGGTTCTCTGCTTTTTCTGTCTGACTTATTTCGCTTAGCATTATACTCTCAAGATCCTTCACAAAATGTTCCTATATCATCTTTTCTTACTGCCGAATAGTATTCCATGGTGTATATATACCACAGCTTCTTTATCCATTCATCTATCGAAGGACATTTTGGCTGTTTCCATGTCTTGGCCATCGTAAACAAAGCTGCAACGAACATTGGAGCACACGTGTCTTTATGTATAAAAGTTTTCAAATTTTTTTGGGTAGATACCCAGGAGAGGAATTGCTGGGTCATATGGTAATTCTATTCATAATTTTTTGAGGAACCTCCACACTGCCTTCCATAGCGGCTGCACCAGTCTGCATTCCCACCAACAGTGTATGAAGGTTCCTTTTTCTCCACAGCCTCTCCAATACTTGTCGCTATTTGTCTTGTTGATGATAGCCATTCTGACTGGGGTGAGGTGATATCTCATTGTGGTTTTCATTTGCATTTCTCTGATGATTAGCGATGTTGAGCATTTGTTCATATGTCTATTTGCCATTTGTATGTCCTCTTTGGAGAAATGTCTCTTCAGGTCCTCTGCCCATTTTTCAATTGGGTTGTTTGTTTTATTGTTATTGAGCTTCATGAGTTCTTTGTATATTTTGGACATTAGCCCCTTATCGGAGGCACTGTTTGCAAAAATCTTCTCCCATTCAGTCGGTTGCCTCTTTGTTTTGTCGATGGTTTCTTTTGCTGTGCAGAAACTTTTAAGTTTCATATAGTCCCATTTGTTTATTTTAGCTTTTACTTCCATTGCCTTTGGAGTCAAATTCATAAAATCCTCTTTGAACCGAAGGTCCATAAGTTTAGTACCTATGTTTTCTTCTATGCAGTTTATTGTGTCAGGTCTTTTGCTTAAGTCTTTGATCCATTTTGAATTAATTTTGGTACATGGTGACAGATAGCAGTCCAGTTTCATTCTTTTGCACGTGGCTATCCAATTCTCCCAGCACCATTTATTGAAGAGGTTGTCTTTCCTCCATTGTATGTTTTTAGCTTCTTTGTCAAAAATTATCTGTCCATATTGATGTGGTTTTATTTCTGGGTTCTCACTTCTATTCCGTTGGTCTATGTGTCTGTTTTTCTGCCAATACCATGCTGTTTTGATTATTGTAGCCCTGTAGTACAAGCTAAAGTCAGGGAGTGTGATACCTCCAGTATTGTTCTTTTTTCTTAAGATGCCTTTGGCTATTTGGGGTCTTTTGTGGTCCCAAACAAATCTGATGATTTTTTGTTCTATTTCTTTAAAAAATGCCATGGGGATTTTGATGGGGATTGAATTAAATCTGTATATTGCTTTAGGTAATATGGCCATTTTAACTATGTTGATTCTTCCAATCCATGAGCATGGAATGTCTTTCCATTTCTTTGTGTCTTCTTCAATTTCTTTCAAAAATGTCTTACAATTTTCAGCATATAAATCCTTCACATCCTTGGTTAAGTTTATTCCTAGGTATTTTATTCTTTTTGCTGCAATTGCAAAGGGAATTGTTTTTTGTATTTCTTTTTCTGAGATTTCATTGTTAGTATATAGCAATGCAGTGGAATTTTGTACGTTGATTTTGTAGCCAGCAACTTTACTGTATTCATTGATTGTTTCTAACAGCTTTTTGGTAGAGTCTTTAGGGTTTTCTATATATAGCATCATGTCATCTGCAAAGAGTGATAATTTAATTTCTTCATTCCCAATTTGGATGCCTTTTATTTCTTTCTCTTGCCTGATGGCTCTGGCAAGGACTTCCAACACTATGTTGAAAAGCAGAGGTGGTAGGGGACAGCCCTGTCATGTTCCTGAACGTAGAGCAAAGGGCTTCAGTTTTTCACCATTAATTATGAGATTAGCTGAGGGTTTGCCATATATGGCCTTTATTATGTTAAGGTATTTTCCTCCTATTCCTATTTTATTAAGTGTTTTAATCATAAATGGATGTTGTATCTTGTCAAATGCTTTTTCTGCATCAATTGATATAATCATATGATTTTTGTCCTTTATTTTCTTTATGTGATGTATCACGTTGATGGAGTTGCGGATGTTGAACCATCCTTGTGCCCCGGGGATGAACCCCACTTGGTCGTGGTGAATAATCTTTTTAATGCATTGTTGTATTCGATTTGCTAAAATTTTGTTTAGGATTTTTGCATCAGTATTCATCAGAGATATTGGTCTGTAGTTTTCTTTTTTTGTGTTGTCTTTACCAGGTTTTGGTATCAGGGTAATGTTGGCCTCATAAAATGAGTTAGGAAGTACTGTCTCTTCTTCAATTTTTTGGAAGAGTTTGAGCAGGATTGGTATTAGATCCTCTTTGAAGGTTTGGTAGAATTCACTAGTGAAGCCATCCGGTCCCAGACTTTTGCCTTTGGGAAGGTTTTGGATGACTGATTCAATTTCGTTACTGGTGATCGGTCTGTTTAGATTTTCCAGTTCTTCATGGTTCAGCCTTGGAAGGCTATATGTTTCTAAGAACTTGTCCATTTCTTCTAGGTTTTTGAATTTGGTGGCATATAGTCCTTCATATTCTTCCATGATCCTTTGTATTTCTGTGGTGTCCATGATAACTTCCCCTTTTTCATTTTTGATTTTGTTAATTAGTGTCTTCTCTTTATCTTAGTGAGTCTAGCCAAGGGTTTGTCGATTTTATTAATTTTTTCGAAGAACCAGCTCTTTGTCACATTAATTTTTTCTATTGTCTTTTTGTTCTCTATTTCATTTAGTTCTGCTCTGATTTTTGTTATTTCCTTTCTTCTGCTGACTTTGGGTTTCACTTGTTCTTCTTTTTCTAGTTCTTTAAGTTGTAACATGAGATTATTTATTTGGGATTTTTCTTGTTTCTTGAGATAGGCCTGTAATGATATAAATTTCCCTCTTAAAACTGCTTTTGCTGCATCCCAAAAATTTTGGTAGGATGTATTTTTATTGTCATTTGTTTCTATGTATCTTTTGATCTCTCCTCCAATTCCTTCTTTGACCCAGTCGTTCTTTAAAAGTATGTTGTTTAATCTCCATGTATTTGTGTTTTTCCCTGCTTTCTTTTTGCAGTTGATATCCAATTTCAAAGCCTTGTGATCAGAGAATATTCTTGGTATGATTTCAATCTTCTTAAATTTGCTGAGGCTGCTTTTATGCCCCAATATATGGTCTATCCTTGAGAATGTTCCATGTACACTCAAAAAGAATGTATAGTCTGATGTTTTAGGATGAAGTGCTCTATATATGTCAATGATGTCCATTTTATCTAATGTGTCATTTAGGGCTGCTATTTCCTTATTTATTTTCTGTTTGGATGATCTATCCATAGCTGTCAATGATGTATTTAAGTCCCCTAGTATAATTGTGTTTTGGTCAATTTCTCCCTTTAGTTCAGTTATTGTTAGTAGTTGCTTGGTATATTTTGGTGCTCCCTGATTGGGGGCATAAATATTGATGACTGTTATGTCTTCTTGTTGTATAGTCCCCTTTACCATGATGAAATGTTCATCTTTGTCTCTTGTTATCTTTTTCACCCTGAAGTCTGTTTCATCTGATATCATTATGGCTACACCTGATTTTCTCTGGGTACCATTTGCTTGGAGTATCAATTTCCACCCTTTCACTTTGAGTCTATGCTTGTCCTTGTAGCTCAGATGTGTCTCTTGGAGACAGCATATGGTTGGGTTCAATTTTTTGATCCAGTCTGCTACTCTGTGTCTTTTTATTCGTGAGTTCAGTCCATTTACATTCAGGGTGATTATTGATACATGAAGATTTCCTGTCATTCTGTGTTTAGTTTTCTGGTAAGGCTGTGTCTCTATTGTTTCTTTGCCTTTTTGTTGTCTGTTATTTCTGTGTGGTGGTATTCTACGATGTTTCCCTCTGTTTCTTCTTTCATTACAGTATATATTTCAGTTCTGGAGTTTTTTTGAGTGGTTACCCTTAAGTTTATGTAAAAGAAAGTTTGATATTTAGAGTATTCCATTTTCTTCAGCACGCTTACTTTCTCCATTCCCATATTCTGGTCAGGCCTTTACTCTCCCCCTTTTTATGTTGCCACAAATTGTCCCTGTTGATGGTGGTCGAATAGCCTTCTTTAGTATTTCTTGTAGTGCAGGTCGTGTATTAGAAAATTCCCTCAGCTTCTGTATGTCTGGAAAAGTCTTTATTCCTCCTTCATATCTAAAGGATATTTTTGCTGGATATATTATTCTTGGCTCATAATTTCTTTCTTTCAATAGTTTGAATATTTGGTTTCACTCCCTCCTGGCTTGTAGAGTTTCTGCTGAAAAATCTGATGATAATCTAATGGGCTTTCCTTTGTAGGTTACCATCTTCTTTTCCCTGGCTGCCTTGAAGATTCTTTCTTTGTCATTGATTTTAGACAGCTTCAATACAATGTGCCTTGGAGAAGGCCTGTTGGGATTGAGGTAATTACGTGTTCTGTTTGGTTCTTGGATTCGAGGATCCAGTTCTGTCCACAAGTTTGGGAAGTTCTCATCAACAATTTGTTTGAATATATTTTCTGTTCCCTTCTCGCTTTCTTCTCCTTCTTGTATGCCCATTATTCTTATATTGCTCTTTCTGATGTAATCAGAAAGTTCTTGTAGAGTTCTTTCATTTCTTTTAAGTCTCAAGTCTCTTTCTTCTTCCATCTTTGTAATTTCCAGGTTTCTATCTTCGATGTCACTGATTCTTTCCTCCATCTGGTCAACTCTACTACCTAAATTGGTTATTTCATTCTTAATTTCTTCTATTGAGTTCTTAATTGCCAGAAAATTCTCTTTGGTTCTTTTCTAAATTTCAATCTCTTTCGTAAAATGCTCATGTTGTTCTTTGATTGCATTTCTGAGTTCATTAAATTGCTTTTCTGTGTTTTCTTGCATCTCATTGAGTTTTTTCAGAACTGCAATCTTGAATTCTCTGTCATTTAAGTCACATATTTCCATACCTTTAAGTTCCTTTTCTGGAACTTAAGAGGTCACTGGCCAATGCGCACTCAGGACAGAGTTCTGGTGGCTGTGACAACTCAGCAAGTCTTTTCTGGAGACTTTTTACTTTCTTTCTGAGCTGTCTTCTTGCCTTGGTTATTCATGGCAATTACTGATTTATTATTTCTCTTTCTAGACATCTACAGGAGTGGCTTCTGCAACAGGTTGATAGGAAGAGGTCTTTCTTTTGTTTTCCAGTACTTGTTGGTAGAATGTTTTATTTTTCTCTCCGACTGCAGCCTTTTTTTTCCTCTCTCACACAGTAGTGCTATGTTTTCTCTGCACTATTCCAGCTTCTCACACAATGGGGGGATTCCCTGGGAAACGGGCTTCTCCTCTGTTAACAGTTCGCTTGAGTCATAGGGCGCCACGTCCCTATGGGGATGCGGAGAGCTTTTGAAGTTCCAAAGCTCTTTCTGCACCTGATTCAGAGCCCATATGTTTCAGCAGTTCTGTTTACTCCTGCAGGGATCCGCCCGGATAGGTGGGGCCAGGGGCGGGGTGAGTTGTGAGAGGTGGCCCAGAGCAATGGCAGCGACCACTACCACAGCCATTCCGCTTCCACAGCTCCTTCCCCTTTGCCGGAACTAGCTGGGTTGTGAATCTGTGTCTGTGGTCCACAGTTCTCAGAACAGCAAATATTCTGTTCTTTAGATCTGACACTGCTACTGTTCCGCTTCTATCACCGGACAGGTGGGGGCGGGGCGAGCTCTGGGAGGGTAGGGAGGGGGTGGCTAGTCTCAGTGCCTAAGGCTTCCGTTCTCTGCTCGGCAGTGAGGGCTTAAACCCCCGTTTGCAGCCCTCTTCCCTCAGTCTTTTCTGCTCGGTCTCTGCCGGGAGCGTTGGGTTCAGCCGTGTTATATGCTGCCCCCTCAGCCCTGTGGGCCATAAGCGGAGCCCTAGCAGTCCGAGTCCTTCCCTCTCCCGCAGCTGCGGTAATTCTGGGATGCAGCAAGCTCGGAGCACTGAGCTAGGTCTGCGTCCTGTGCCCCCGCAGCTCTGTCCCCGCACTTCTCCCTTCCCTCCTCCCCCACTCATGCTATTTGCCCACCTGTAGGTGAATTCAGTAGTGGGCCTCTTCGTCTTGCCTGTCTGCTGTGCAGGGAGTCCTTTGTGGAGTTATTGTTGTTCAATTAGTTGTAAATTCCAGGGAAGCTTTACAGAGGCTCACCTCACGCCGCCATTTTGATGACGTCTAGTCTGTCGACCGATTTCTGGTGGGCACCATGGTGTGTCCCAGGCGGAGGCTGACGGAAACAAACTTGTGTTTCTGTCACTATGAGATGAGTTTTTGCTGTGTTGTCTGCCAGCCCATTTGTTGTCATTACACCCATTGATGAAGAATACAGAATACTAATGAGCTGGATGTTATCGGGTCACAAATCATTTATAATGGGCAAACTAGGACAGGAATCGTGCTTTTTTTGGCTAAGGAGGTTGCATGTCGCTGTTTAAAATCTAGGCCAAAAAAAATTATTTATAATGCATAGACAGCCACTCAGAACATTGAAAGGTTCCTTTCTTTTCTGCCGTGTGTTTGAACACCATGCTTGTTACCCTGGACCAGCCCTCAGAAACTTCCTGCTGCACCTCCAGTCAGTGTAGGACTGGGAAAGGGACAGTCCCTTGGCTGGGAACAAGGCCTTTGTAGAAGCCACCTAAAGAATTTCAGGTCATCCTAAAACTCCAAGGATAGGAATGAGGGACAAACCAGGAAAAGGAAGAGACCCTTACGTATCGGTAGTGGCTATGCACTTCACGTGAGCTTTAAAGAATTGCCTCAGATGCTATCAGAAAATAGCCCAAACTGAGCTATAATAAGCAAAAGACAGCTTGTAAATGGGTATGTTGACATAATGTCAGGTTGTGTGTTTTTAGGCAGAGGAAAGCGGGGTAGTTATGGCCACCATGCCATCTAGGAAAGGGTATTTGGGATGTGTCCCTGTGTTTCCAAGGACTGCTTGGAGAAGCAGAATCTTCATTGATCCTGACACCTGTAGACATTGACACATACCCCAAGGGACTCGCTGAGTTGTCACAGCCACCAGAACTCTGTCCTGAGTGCGCATTGGCCAGTGACCTGATAAGCAATCAGCTCCCCTAGGCACTTTGATCCCAGGCCCCAGGGTACCTAGAGCAGCAGGTAAACCATGTTTGATAGGCTTTGCATCTATGGCCCCTGCTCTCTCAGTGAGCTGACTTTCTGGAACATTCCATCCTGGGTGAATTTGGAAGGGGTGGGTCCGTGTTCCCAGTCCCAGATCACCTTTGAATGAACTGAATCGTGATGAAGGGCTGGTCTTGTGGAACTGACAGCCAGCCCCTGCCATATGTCATTAAGGATTGAGGCCTGTGGAGTGGCCCTGCTTCCCAGACTTCCTCAGATGAGGGCGGGCTGCCTGCATCCTGTACGATTGGCATGTGGGGGCCTTGAAAGGTGCTTTCTCAGATGATATCTCAGCTAAGCAGTGCCTAAGAGGAAACCAAAATTTCATCAGGAGGAGATGCTCGATGGAGCTCATTCTTGTTTGCTTGTCAAGCAGAGGGGCCTCTGTAGCTGTGGTTTCCTGTTCGAATTCCCAGGGATCCTCGAGCCCATCCAGGGTCCTCAGTGGCTCAGAGATTCCCTCCCCTCAGACTGAGTGGCTCCACTTAGATCTCTTTATAGCTGTGCAGTGTCACCTGTCATTTTTTTAGTAGACTTTATTTTTTTGGAGCAATTGTAGGTTCACAGAAAAACAGAGCAGAAGGTACAGTGATTTCCCATATACCCCATCTCCACACATGCACAGGCTCCCCCATTATCAACACCACCTACACACCAGAATGGTACGTTTGCTACAATTGATGAACCTACAGTGACTCATCGTTGTCACCCAGAGTCCATCGTTTACATTAGAGTCCACTCTTGGTGTTGTACATTCTTTGGGTTTGGACAAATATATAACGACATGTATCCACCGTTATAGTCTCGTACAGAGTAGTTTCACCGCCCTAAATATCCTGTGTGCTTCACTTCGCCACCTCAACCCCTGGCAGCCACTGATCTTTTTACTGTCTCCATAGTTCTGTCTTTTGCAGGATGCCGTATAGTGAGAATCACACAGTATGAAGCCTTTTCAGATTGGCTTCTTCCATTTGTAGCTTGCATTTAAGGTTCCTCCTTGTGATCTTTAAAAGGGTTCATTCAGCCACTCTTAGCAGTGTGACCACCACAAGTAGTCCCTGTCATATGTAAGTCCTGGGTTGGGCATGACTTGCAGATGGTTTCATGTGAGGTATGTATGCCCTGCGTCCCTGACAGGATGATGAGCTCTGGGGCAGTGGCCAGGGTATATGCCCTGGGTGGCAGTGACTCTCTGTCAGCCACTCAGGGCACTCAGCTACCCCTTATAACTTGATTCCAAAGCTCAGTGCTCTGATCTGGGGGGACACAGTTTGAGGCTAAGAAAGGGCTTGCAGAGCGAACCCCTCTGGGCTGCAGCATCTGAACAGTATGTTGCTTGCTCTCTGAAGGTTGAAGCTCTGGGAGTCAGGGTGAATGGTATCTGGCTACAGAGCTAATCTGCGTAAGATTTTTGCATCTGAGTCAGAACTTACTTATTAATGCTGTCTCTCTTTGTGGCCAAGAGTCTAGCAAAACATTTTTCTGTCCCCATTACTCAGCTCCGAACTGTAACGAATGTTACTTTCCCTGGAAGAGTTTTCATAGGCTAATCACAGCAGACCCACATGCTGATAGAAAGTACTTTCCTTTCCTACTAAAGCCTTGATGACGCGGAATGTTCCAGTAACCTGTGCGTTTTTTGTTTCCAGAGCTTCTCGAAACAAGTCTGAGAAGAAACGTCGGGACCAGTTCAATGTTCTCATCAAAGAGCTTAGCTCCATGCTCCCTGGCAACACGCGGAAAATGGACAAAACCACCGTGCTGGAAAAGGTCATCGGATTTTTGCAGAAACACAACGGTAAAGGTCATGCTTCTCTCCGTTTTGATGGTGTTCCTGCCCTTTCACTGGTGATGAGTTCATCACGATGGGCTTCCTGCCAGGTTCTCTCTCCCAGCAAAGCCCCATCGCATCAGTCATAAGGTCCCTCTGTAAGAGCCCCTCTCTGGCATATTTGGGAGAAGATGCTCACCTCCCAAATTGCTGTAGTAGGTAAAGCGTCCAGAACAGCCTCACAGGTGGCCCCCAGCCCATTGGAGTGGCCTTAACGGTGGGAGAGGCTTAATTAAAAATGTCTGGAGCAAGCATTCCTTATCCAGCCCTACAGAGATGCAATTCCCAAATATTCATTGGGACTGTCCTGGTTCCTCCAACCACCTCTGCCACTGCCCCTAAACCATTTGGCCTCCCAAGTTCTGGCATAAAAAAAATAAATTGAAAATCATTGATTCACTTTCCAAATCTGTTTTTATTGAGAGAGAACTCATATACCATAAAATTCACCATTTTGAAGTTTATAATCAGCGGTTTTCAGTACATTCACAAGGTTGTGCAGCCATCAACAGTATCCAATTTTGTCATCCCCCAAAATTGAAACCCCATACCCATTTGCAATCACTTCCCATTTCCTCTCCTTCCAAATCCTGGCAATCTTCTTTTTCCATATATAGTTTATAGTTGCCTAATCTGGGTATTTTGTACAAATGGAATCATACAATATGTGGTCTTTTCTTTCTGGCTTCTTTCATATAATATCCATATTTTAGCAAGTAGTTGCATTTCATTCCATTTTGTGACTAAATAATATCTATTGTATGCATATACCACATTTAGTTTATCTGTTTATTAGTTGATGGATATTAGTTGTTTCCATATTTTAGCTGTTATGAACATACTGCTATGAACATTCATGTACAAGTTTTCTTTCTTGTTGTTTTCTCTTTTGTTTTTTTTTTTTAATTAAAGTTTATTGGGGTGACAATTGTTAGTAAAGTTACATAGATTTCAGGTGTACAATTCTGTATTACATCATCTATAAATCCCATTGTGTGTTCACCACCCAGAGTCAGTTCTCCTTCCATCACCATATATTTGATCCCTTTTACCCTCATCTCCCACCCCTCTCTCTCCTTACCTTCTGGTAACCACTAAACTATTGTCTATGTCTATGAGTTTTTGTTTCTCATTTGTTTGTCTTGTTCTTTTGTTGTTTTGGGTTCATATGCCACGTATCAGTGTTTTTATTTAGATATATGTTTTCAGTTCTCTTGGATATATACCTAGAAGTTGAATTGCTAGATCAAATGGTAACTCAATGTTTAACTTTTCGAGGAACTAACTGACTGTTTTTCAAAATGGCTGCCCAATTTTATATTCCCAACAGCAATGTATGAGTGTTCCAGTTTTTCCACATCCTCACAAACATTCGTTCTTGTCTGGTTTTGTGTGTGTGTGTGTGTGTGTGTGTGTGTGTGTGTGTGTGTGTATGTGTTTATAATCTTCGTAGTGGGTATGAAGTAATATTTCATTGCGGTTTTGATTTTCCTAATGACTAATGATGTTGACCTTTTCATGATTTTTTCATGTGCTTATTGGCCATTTATATGCCTTATTTAAAGAAATGTCTATTCAAATCCTTTGCCCATTTTAATTGGATTATTTATGTGTTTGTTGTTGAGTTGTAGGAATTCTTCATACATTCTGAATACCAGACCCTTATCAGATATATGAATTACAAATATTTTCCCCCATTCTATGAGCTGTCTTTTTACTTTCTTACTGCTGTCTTTTAACACACAAACGTTTTTAAGTTTGATAAAGTCTAGCTTATCTTTTTAGTTGTTATCGGTTGCTTGGGCCTTAGGTATCATATCTAAGAAACCATTGTCTAATCTAAGGTCATGAAGATTTACATCTATGTTTTCTTCTAAGAACTTTATAGTTTTAAGCTATAGATTAAGCATTTTGATATAAGCTATAAGTTGAGCATTTAGATATTTGACCCATTTCAAATTAATTTTTATATATGGAGTGAGGTAGGGAGTCGAAATTCATCCTTTTGAATCCAGTTATTCCAGATCTATATTTATTTTTTAAAAATTTTTAGCACTTTATCTAACAGTATAACACACATAACAGAGAATACACAAAATACAACTGTACAGTTGAATTAGTTATCACAAAGTTGACACAACTGGGAAAGCAACAGCCAGGTCATAAAAAGAAGCTTCTCCAGTAGATGTCCCCTCATTTTTATCTACCCGTGTTTTTCTCAAAGCTTATCTCTATTCTGACTTCTAATTCCAGAGATTGGTTTTGCCTGTTGGGACCTTATTCAGATGGAATCGTACATTATGAACTTGACATTTGTAAGATTGATCTGTGTTCTTTCAGTGCTGTGGCTAGTTCATTTTTATTAGTACATAGTATTCCATGATGTGAATTTACCACTTGAATCTACCCTTGAATTTACATCTTTCTCAAATCATCCTCTCTCCCTTTTACTCTCCTTTTCCCTCTTAGCACTGACCACCCTGCCCATGACACCAAATATAATGTAGTCAGAAATGTCAGATTATTGAGGCTATAATTACAGTTCTTCTGTGCTTATGGTGATGTTTCTCTGTCAGTGAACATTTCCCTAGACAAGATGAGCTCATAGAAGAGGGCATGGCTGGGACACTAGAAATTTTCATTATACTTGTTTTTTAATCAATTCTTTAGTAATTTTATACACCTAGTAAAAATATGATAGTAATGATATATCTTCCTTATTTTTTCCCCAAAGCTGTCCAGGGAAGAGTAAAGAATATGTTCAATTGCTTTTGTTAAAATTTGGGGAAGAACAATCAAGCAGAACTGGAATATAGTGTTGCAACAGTATTTGATGGCCCCAATAATTTAATCAGAATGGTTATATTTCCTAAATAATGATTTAGCCAAGTGAAAATAGCAGGTTGCTTTGATTACCAAGATATTTTGTGCAAATTACTCAAACTAGGTCAGTGCCACTGAGAAGCAGGACAGCTGTTAAATAGGATAGCTGGGATCAAGTTCATCAGTGTGACATTTATGCTGGGCTCTGTCTGCTGAGGAATTACAGAATTGTCAAATCTGGGACCTGGAAAGGATCGGTCAGCAGCCTCCTAACACCAGGAGTGCCTGTGTCTGTCTCGCCTTTTTCACAAGACCAAGGCCTACTCCACGTTGCCCGCTTAAATACATCCAGAGTCACTGCAGGATCTGACTCGTCCTCCGTGATTCCACGTTCAGGAGAAAGCAGAAAATCCATGGTAGAGTTTATGGAGAAATATGGTAGTTCGACCAAATTCTGGATTAAAGCAAAAACCCAAAAACAAACAATAACGTTACCTGTAATCCAAATGGGCATGAACTCCACAGGCATCTGCAATGAGACAGAGAATCACAAGGTCAGCATTTTTTCAGGGCTCACCATGAGCCAGGCAGGCATTGTTCTAAGGGTTCTCTGAGCTTCACGCACTCTTTGAATGAGTACAATTTCACAGGTGAGGCAACCGAGACACAGAGATGTTAAACCACTCACCCAAGTCAGAAGGTGTAGAATCTATCCAGGCAGTTTGTCTCCAGAGCCCAAGTTTTTAACACGACATCCAACTGCTTCTCCACAAGAGGTGACAGTGATTTATGGGGCTCTTACAGATACTTGTATCAGAGCTATGCTATAGCTGTTCATTAGTGTGGCTATTTAGATGACTGATTCTCAACCTTGTTTCCCATTAGAATCACCCGAGGAGCTTTTGAAACTATATATAACTGGGTCACACCTCACAGACCAACACATCAGAATTTCTCGGGGCGGCACCCCAGTGGTGAACTGGAGCCAGCTCATACCAGTTTGCAAAAGATGATTAAGTTTGCAGGAGTTTTGCAAGCCAGTTGACATCAAGTTGACAGCTTGAAGTCAACCACCGTGGGAGTATTTACAGTACAGAAATGGGCAAACACTATAAATCAAGGCTTTCTGTTGTAGGCACAGAGAGCCTTTTACCAGCACGCCACTGGGTAAGGCCCAAGCATCTGTATTTTTAAAGCTTCCTGGGTGATTCCAGTGTACATTCAGGGTTACGAACTGGGTTTAGACATGCTTTTTGCCTTCATGCTAAAGGGACACCACATAATAAGTAAGGAAAGATAACTAGGTCCCAGTAGTTATTATAATTATTTCCTCAACAATCTTTCAAGCATCTCTTTTTTCTCAGCTTGGGAGATAAATCCTAATCCTAGAATGTGTGCTTGTTTTCTTTGAAGTAATCCAAGTGAAAATGAGAACCTGACCATGTTTCTTTATAGAGAAATTATGTGTCATCAGTATCTACTATAAGAGGGAAACCCCTAAACTGTATAAATAGTAAGGCTATTGAACATTCTTATCCACATCCATCTAAATGTTACTTCTACAGAGCTAGCTTTCCTCTTTCTGTGCGAGTCTAAAGCGGATTTCATGTCATTTTCTCCCAACATCAAATCCCATTCCTCATACGTGCTCCTTCAATATGCTAACCTTAGTGGATGGGGTGGGGATGGAGGTGCAGATGTGTGGAGAAGGCAGGGGAACAAGGAGATATGTCCCTTTGGGGCAGAGTAATACACACCCAGCCCAACAGAGAGTTTCTGCCCCTTCCTTCAGACTTTTCTTTGACTGTATACAATCCAAAGACATTCTGCTCCTCGTTTACGCATACCAGGAGAAGTCATAAGGTGAGCGCGCTCTAGGACACAACTAAAGTTTATGCTACAGTAGAATTTTTGGGTCCAGCTGTTGATTGCATTGTTTTTCTGCAAAAAATGCTCCCAGGTTGCTTTGCTTTCCATGCTATTTACAACCTACTGTGACCACACCTCTTTGCTAACCCTGCCTGTTCCCCATAGCTTATATTAGTCACATCAAATGCCAATGGAAACATGATCAGAACACTGAATTTAATTTCCCAGTTTAACATTTTTTTTTACTTACTATGAGACATTTTATCTAACTTACATTTTTTAATATGCTATGCATTGAGTCTTCACTTCCAAGGACTGTAATCGAATCGTTGAAATATAGAGTGAATGAAATGGATCCTTTCAGTATTATTATGCTGTTGTTTAGAAAGTACCCAATCATACTGAATGATCTCTAAGTTACTTATGTAAAAGACATGGGTCTTTCATGTTCCTTTACCATAAATTGAATGGATCTCCACCTAAACCAAATGGGGACTGCTGCAAAGACTCTTCTCCTGGAGAATTCATCTATAGTTAGATCCTAATGGTCAAAAGAACTTTACAGATGAGTTGATGTATTGGAAAAAGAGAGAGGACATTTATGGGGTTAATTTATTAGCATATCCTCAGTCCATATCTTTCTTCTAAGTGGTCCAACTGTGGCATCCATTTTAGGAACTGGGAGTTTCACCCTCTCGTCCCTGCCTTGTCTGGCACCCTAGAATGAATGCTGGCTCCGCCCCTGCTTCCCAGGGTGCACTTCTCTGTGCCAGACCTCTGGCCACAGTGGCTGCAGTGTTCTATCTGAAATCTCGAAGGAAAAAACCATCCGGATAGAGCTGAATGTTGCAGGGAATGCTGGGTGATTGCACACGGGAAGGTGTAGAGTTGTGTGTGTAACTGAGCCCTTCATATTGTTTTCATTCATGAGCAACTGCTGAATTCATTTGAATTCATTCATTCACAAGGCAGAATGCACTCTCCATGCTCCATGTAAGTGAGACCACCAACAACACAGGGTCAAAAGAGAAAGCCTTTCAATGTTTCTCCCAGTTTGAAGTTTATAGATAATCTGCCTGAATAATTTGCCTTTTCCAAGCAGTTGTTGAACCAGTTAGTTTTTTCTCAGAGGTAGGAGATACATCAGATGGACTTAGGTTTTTCTTAGCACCAATAAAATATTCTCTAAGGAAACCTCTTACTACATAAAGTGGAGCAAAACATTAGTAAAAGATGGAGGATAAACTGAAGGAAAAGCAAGTATATCCAATAGAGTGTTTGAGCTGTCTGTTATAAGAGATATTTCAGTAATAAAACAACACCCTTTTCTAACTGCAAAAGAACTAGAGTATTTAAGGAGGCCTGTGTAGACCAATCACCATGGAATTTACAAACATGAATAACATCTTTAGTACAAGTTAGTTATAGAAACAAGCAAACTATAGGTTACCGCAGAAAGTTTTCAGAAGAGTAAATCCTGACTTTAAAAGCCATGTATTTGTATAGCAAATTATACTTTGGTACTTGGAAATACTAAAAGGGAGAGAGAGAGAGAGAGAGAGAGAGAGAGAGAGAGAGAGAGAGAGAGAGAGAGAGAGAGAACATTACATTCTGCATAGATACAGTAGGTTATATACCACAAGCCTACAGTGTTTCTGGAATTTTGAAAATCCCAGATGTCAAAGGTGCCTCGCTTTGCCTTGACCATGAAAAAAGAAGCTTAAGAATGTCCTATCATCCTAGTCTTTGTTCCTGAAGCCTTTGTAGGTACACTACCTAAC
The DNA here is from genome assembly GCF_964194185.1 of Rhinolophus hipposideros. Classification (NCBI taxonomy): domain Eukaryota; kingdom Metazoa; phylum Chordata; class Mammalia; order Chiroptera; family Rhinolophidae; genus Rhinolophus; species Rhinolophus hipposideros. The sequence continues at coordinate 9,931,484 of NC_138058.1, read as the reverse complement.
TCCAGCCACTGATGATGCGCTTTGTCATGTCGACATTCGAGGGCATTGTGCCACCTGCTAGCAGCAGGCACAACACCCATGCAGCGGGCGGAGTACTCTCCTCCCTGATGCTTCATTAAAGGGGTGTGAAAACATCAAGAGATGTTTTTAAGCCCATGACATCCAAAGTTCCCAGTCCTTGGAAATCAGAATTACGTATTTCCTTATATTGTCTTTTGAATTAAACCACACAGAGAATTACATAGTAATAACATGCGCTTCATTTGTTAATGTGCCTTTGACTATAAAAGCTTATTTGTGTGTGTGCTTTTCTTCAGAAGTCTCAGCGCAAACGGAAATCTGCGATATTCAGCAGGACTGGAAGCCTTCCTTCCTCAGTAATGAAGAATTCACGCAGCTGATGTTGGAGGTGAAATGCACTTTCAAATTAGCTTAATGGGTTGCTTGTTCCAGATAAGACCCTGAGCCCAAGTAAACAACTGTTCTTGACCCTGGAAAGAGGTCTTGAAACAGATACCCTCCTGAAGCTCTCAGGCCTACTGCTTATGTTTTGGCTACTGAGTTGGGTGCTATAGGCAAGAATCCCACCCCACCCACATCTGAATATGAGTGTATACTGTCACCCTAGTGACTGCAGGGTGGGCCCCACTCACAGTCTCCCAGCCAGAGGATACCTATTGGGGGAGCCGGAAGGGGACTGGAGCTGGAGGTAGATAGAGGGAGTGGAAGGAGGGAGGAAAGATTCCATCTCTATACCCTCTTTCAGCTCAGAGAGTCTCCTCTTTAGAATGCAATGATTATATTTTTTTCCTTAGTAGAGCACATTTTGAAAACAAATGTCTTCTTTTAAAGTTATGCTTTTCACTCGAGTTCATAGTACATCAATATGGCATGTGGGTGTCAACCATCAGTGGCCCTGTGCCTCCCCACCCAGCACACACCCTTTCTGTGCCAAGAACAATGCTCATGTTTCTTCTTCTAGAAAGTGAGGTGTCCACACCCATCTGCAAGGCTGGGTGGTGGAAATCTGGCTGATCTGAGCAAGTGGCCTTCCTCAATGTCATGTGTTTATATGTGGGTGAAATGCCTCCATACAGATGACAATAAGGCTCTACAAAAACATCTGGCTGAGTGCTCTGACACCTAAACTGGGGATAAGACTGAGAGTGTATGAACATGACAGTGGAGAAATAGAGAACCCGAGACGTGGCATGATTGGGACCTTGAGTAAGAAGAGGAGAACCAGGACAGATGAGTTCAGCAAAAGGAAGTGAGACGCTGGCTGTGTGTCAGTGCTTCCTGGCAGGCTTTTTGGAGAGTGGCGTCTTGAGATCAATCTTTCTATATCTCATCTTATGTGCTATCTAAGACTGATGTAAATTTTTATTTATGTAGATGAATTATGCAGAAAACGGAAAGTACTGGGTAAGAAAACGCTAGAATGAAGCTGTCCAAATATTATGAAATACAAACATATTAATAAACATTTGCATAAAAATGAAAGATACTTAAATCTACATGTAAACTAAATTTAAAGAAAATACAGAACGTTCCACAGAAGCAATGCATTTTAAGTATGTTAAATTTAGAGCAGCTTGTAAAATATAGTGTTAAATTAATCTATCATTATACCACTTTACAGAAATCGTTTTATCTTTTAATTCTTAGGGAAAAGTAGTTAAAACGCATAACCCTAAAGTACCCACCTCTTTTTAAGAGCCTGTAGCACATTCTTTTTTTTCTTCCCAGTTTCAAGTGTTTGAAGAAACAAGACTTTTATAAAGTTAAAAATGGAAAATATTTGGGCTAAAAGGCAGGACTGATTCGGGAGACTGACATTTCTAGAAAAAGAAGCTTTTAGATTTGCATGGATACTCTTTATGCATTTTCTCCCACTCCCAGTATAGATTCCTTGAAGCAAATCTAAAGAAAATCATGCCTGATAGCAAGTTGGACCTGAAATTAAGCCTGTGCAACAAGCGAGCCTTCTGGGTGAATTGCAGCTTTGAGGAGTGTGGGAAAGCCACCAGCTAGTCCTTTTGATTTACCTCAGACTTCTGTAGGCCTCTTTTCCAACCTGTTGCTCCTCAGTAGACACTCCATGATGAGTACCTGAAGCCTCCCTGGTGATCTGAACCCCAGCGTTGGCCCCCCCCAGGATGACGTCATCACCCCCTACAATGCAGCTTACTAATAATGTGTGTCCTTGTACACCTACACCACCCTTTGCTTTTTTTCAGAACTATTTCAGGGAACGTGAGGAATCTGTGAGAACCATGTCTTGGTCATCAGGAGGTTCCCTTTTTAAATAAGGACAGAACCCAGGACAGAGCCCATCAGGGCCCAGGGAACTCAGCTGCTGAGGCCCTTGGTGGCAATCCCTCCTTCCTCCTGCTTTTCTTCAAAACCAGACTCGGGGTGGGGGCTGTGTGGGGGACTAATACAGTTGTGGAGTCTGAAAGAACAAAAATGCCTTGGTTGCAGACCAGTCAAGCTCGTCAGGTGTAAGCCAGCAAAGACTGTGGCTGCAAGCATTTAGATAAGAGACTCAAAGGCAGGGAAAGCGCTTGGTGACCAGCAGTTAGGGAGTTTTGTGAGAAAAGCTACAGCGATCTTTTCTCTTAGCCCAGAGGCTGCCCCGGAGAACACAAGAAACATTCCATCAGAATCAGGAATGGGCAGGAAAGGGTGGTTTCATTTCCTGCTGGTGTGTGGCAGGTTAAAATTTGGGCCATTATGGCGTCTTTGGTGTCCTTGAATCTCCTGTTAGAATCACCTTTACAATGAGAGGGGCACATCACTTTGCAATCACATTCTATTGAGTCATTCTCAAATGTGGCTTCTAAAACCAAAGCAAGCCTTCTTAAAGCAGTGATTCAGTGCCTTTGATGGAAAATGCCAATGAGCTGATGAATGTTATCTTCCATCTATAAATACCTTCAGCTTTTTCACACCCACTTACTTTACAAATTCAAGAGGGGCATGGGCTCTCTGTGCAAGAAGATAATTTGTATTCATTGCTCCCACTTTTCCCAGTATTCTAATCTGCTTTTTATAAAAAATGTCCACCTCTTAAACAAAATTCACCTCCGCTCATACTGCAAATATGATTTGAAAAGCCATTTAGGAAAATACTTGAGGGGAAAAGAAATAAAAGTTACTAGGATGTGCCTTTGTGATCACTGTGACCCATAAATCTAATCCAGGATTTCTCAACCTTGACATTTTGGACCTGATAACTCTTTGTTGTGGAGGCATGCTGTGCATTATAGGACATTTCAAAGCACCCTTGGCCCCTACCCACTAGATGCCAGCAGCACCCACCAATAGTGACAACCAAAAATATCTCCAGACATTGCCAAAAGTTCCAAGGGAGGCAAAATTGCTCTCAGTTGAAAACCACTAATGTAATGCAAAAGGATGAGGCCTACTTAAGAAATGTGCTTTAATATATGTTTCAGTCTAAAGTCCTGTAATATGTAAGTGTAAAAATAATAAATGACCCTAGTGTTAATTTTCCTGATGAAAGGAACGTTCTCTGATTTTGGCCAGTTGTAATCATGTCCTTAATGCGCAGTTAGCAGACTATTTCCGGTTCCTGCTGCAGTGCACTCAGCCGCGCCCTCCTAATTTGAAAGAATTAGTGCCTTTTTGGCTGTGCAGATCCTCAGTGATATCTTGGGAGGCTCTAGCTAAGTACATACAAAATGTTTCCTGAACTTTCTAAACACATATTTGGGTTCTTTTTATCCCCCCCAAAGTGGAACAGTTCCCATACTTGGGGAAGATGATATTTCAAAGATGTCGTCAATAAAGCAAGCACGATAGGCTTACTGTGACAGTCCACCTGAGCACATCACGGCCTTGAAGATTTGTTTCCCGGGGAGGGGGGCTCTCCCATCTCTCCTGAACTGCGTGGTCTGAATTTTAGAAATCAACTCTCAGATGTGTCTTATAAAAGCCTCATGAGCACGAGCATCCAATCAGGAGTCTGAAAGCAAAACAGCGAGTGTCTGTGAGAAAACCCTGCTCCCTAAATCTGTTCTGGCATGCACTCCTAGAGCAGGGTGCCTGACATACCGTAGGCGCTCAGTAAAAACTTTTAAAGGAATTGCATTTTCAGGCATTCTGAAATACTTCTGGGTCGACTTGAGTTATACAGCGCTTCCCCCTTGGTCCTTACTTTTTACTTCTGTGGAATCACGTGGAATGTTCTTTGCAAACACTTCCCTTGGATGTGTTTCTCCGATGGCAGTGAATGTAGGCACTCCTGACCAGCAGTCTAACTTTCTGTTTTTAAGGCATCTATTAGGTCTGATATCCTTTAGTGAAAGTTTACCAGGGAACTCAAAGTCGTATTGGGGAACGACAAAATATCACTGACATCTTTTAATGGTAATTGTGATAGTTCTGCCTCGGCCCAATAGTATGTTTACATGAACACTCCCTAGGTAATTTCCATGGCTAAGTTTTGGTTCATGATACCCATAGGTCAGATTTTTCACGGAGCCTTTTAGTGCTTTTGCAAGTGCTTTGCCTGGGCTAGACCAATTCTGTGTAAGAACTCATCCCATGTGTCAGGCAGAAAAGTGCTGGGAGGTTATTCATGGAAATATCTGTGGCTTCTAAAGGTTCACAAAACAAAGTCAGTGTCATAATGCGGGTCCTTTGCTTTGATGACATCTTCCCCCATAAAAGCATGACCAAGGGGCCTTCACTGTTGAGTTTTCCGCAGGCATTAGATGGCTTCATCATCGCCGTGACAACGGATGGCAGTATCCTCTACGTTTCTGACAGTATCACACCTCTCCTTGGCCACTTACCGGTAAGTTTCTGTTCCTCGGACTGCCTTAGCCAATACACATTCTTATCTCGCCTTGTGTACCAGCCAGCACTTCGATCAGGGTGGTGTAGATAGGTGAGGGTCGGTGTGTGAGGAGGTTCAGGCCCAGGCCAAGGTCCCAGGGGCCTGCCAGAGGAAAGGCAGGGGCCAGCATGTGTCATCCTGGGGCAAGCAAGGCGCCAGGAGTGAGCAAGGCCAGACCTGGAGTGTGGGATGTGGGTATAGGTCCTTATCCTCTGTGCCCCAGAAGCCGTGGACTGACAAGAGTCTGCACACTTGGCAGAGCTCAGAGCCTCTGCAGAGGCTGACAGATGTCTTCCTGCAAAGGGACACCTGGGTTAAGGAATATGCACCAGATGGCTGCAGATGGGGTGCGGTTTGGGAATCACTAGGGACATGACTGAGATTGCAAGTAGGTTGTGACACTTACTGGTGGTAAGGATTCAGTGACAGGTGATCCCCCGGGGGATTATAATACTCAGGGAAGACGCTGTTGACAAGAAGGCCTTGGGGAACGAGGAGGGTTTGGTCAGCTGAGAGCCAAGGACGTGCTGTCCATGGGAGCCAGACGGAGGCCGGTGGGTACAGCATGTTCAAAGGCCCTCAAAGATGTTCCCCCCTTCCCCTTTTCCTCCCTCCGTCCACCTCCCCTTCTTTCTTCTCTTCTCTCCCTCCTTTCCTCCCTCCCTGATACTTCCTTGCTGGCTTTCTGGTAAGCCTCCCCCGCAACCCCCACCAGGATGAGCACTTGGCTCGTGGAGGGTCCCTCGTAGACGTTGGGCCAGCCTTCCATTTCCTGCCACACCATTATTTGTTCCTGCGAAGCCTGACCTTGAATGACAGCTCTACCAAGAGCATCCTCTGGATCTGATTGGGATAAAATGTCCTCTGTTCTCTCTCCACTCAACAAGCCCCACCAAACCTCTTAACGCCCACCACTCCCCACCCGCAGCACATCGGCCAATGGGTGATCAGTGTATGTGATGAGAAAGGTAACAGCTTGCCCTGGGTTCCTGTACCTAGAGAATCCTGGGCCAGGAAGGTGCTGGAGGACCATGGTTGCCTCTCCTTAGCAACACCTGCCTGGTAGTGGAGCAGCAGGGCCTTACTCTGTGGGCAGCTTTGCCTCCCTGGGGTCATGACCCCTGTTTGCCATGGCCCAGATTGCACAACACCCTGAGTCATACTTTTCCTCAGAAGCCCCTCCTCTCACCTCATCATTTTGCAGAGGACGGTGGTGGAGATCAAAGCCTCCATCCACATTTTCCCTGTGTGTTATAGCCCAGAAAATCAGTTTTTACTCTGCTAGGCAGAGGCCTTTGCACCATGCCATAATCCGTCTAGCCTTTCTGTTTCAGCCCATTTCCTGTACCATTTCCAGGGTGCAGTAGGCTTGGGGGCATGACAGTTCTCTCTCCTCTCCATAGCTGTCAGAGAGGCTGGTTCTCACTTCACCTAAGGAATCAAGAGTGTGGTTTTCTGTTGATTCTAGTCTCAGGCTAGGAGAGTAATGATGGGGCCGATGTGAGAAATACAGAAGTGACCCCATTGAATCAGCTGGCTTCCTAGGGCTGAGCTGAGGGGGGCTGAGGAAGAAGAGGAGATGGGGTGCTCTTTTGGAGGTTTGCTGCATCATATTCCACCATAGGAAGATCTGCAATTCTGCATGCATTCCAGTTTGGCACTCTGAGAAAGTGCTCCTAGGAACATTCAGTGTTTCCTGAGGAACGTCTGCAAGCCTGCCTTGGAAAACCGATACAGTCCAGAGCTGCTGGACCGTAGGGTGTGGACGCCTTCACCCTTACTGGATAACTCCAGATTGTCTCCATAGAGCTCGCACCAGTTTGCCCTCCGCCACGTCAGCAGAACTTGCTATTGTCAGATGTCCTAGTTTCAGTCTAGAGTGTGAAGGTGTCTCCTAGTAGAGATTTCATTTAGATTTCATTTGCTTTTCTTTCCATCACTAATAAGATTGAGTGTCTTTGAACATGTTTGTTAGCCATTTGGATTGCCTCTTTTGTGTTCAAGTATTTTGCCATTTTCCTACTGGATTGTCTGGGTTTTTTCTTATTATGATTTGAACATTCTTTTCATGTTCTCGACTCTAGTCCTCTGTCAGGTATTGTTTTAATCACCTTCTATTCACTGTGCCCTAGGGTTATAGGAATGGCCAAACACGTGACACTTGACACTGGACAGATGAGATTGGCAGCTGTTTCTTAGTCATGTATGCTCACAGCCCAGGGGGGAGAACGCAGGGCCACACGGGCTGCACTCTCAAACAGTGACCCAGCAGGGGCTGTGAGAGGCAGGCTGTGCAGTAACAAGAGGCTGAGGTGCCTCCTGGTCCCCAGACGAATGAGACTGGCTTGTTTGAATAATTCTGCGGACTGTCAGGGGACTAAATCCTCTACTCGGAGACAAATGGGAACCACACTCTGTCCCCTTGAAAGAAGGGTTGTTTAGCTAGGGGACATTATCCATGGGGATGGAGTACAGAGAGGAACTTTCCCCGTAGGCCAGCCAAGGCCTTCCCAATTTGCCAGGTGATAAGACCACCTATAACAGTGAATCTTAATTATAGATCTTACACCACAGGTATATGTGTCGCAAATCTTCTCTCATTTTGAGACTTGCTTTTCCCTCTCTTTAGTTTCTTTTGTTGAATAGAGATTCTTGATAGTTGGTACTCTTTATAGCTTAATTAATTCTTCACAACTCCAAGGCTAAAGCTATGCTCTATACGATCTTTTGAAAGCGTTACTATTTGGCCATCAATTTGATTCCGAATCTAAACAGAATGAAAGCGTATCAAATACACCTCCACCTTCCTGATCCTTTAGGGAGACGAAGGCCCTGACTGCCTCCCAGAGCCCATTCCTGCCTCTTCTCACTGTGGACGTTCCATGGACTTCTCCCCATTGTCTCCTCTAACTGCGACCAGTGTAGATCTCCCAGCTAGAACTGCCAGGGCCCGTTGGGACATTCCTGAACTGAGTGTCCACCCAGCCCACTCCCAGCTCAGCTGGGTGCAAGAGAACTGGTGCTGCTGGGTCACAGGTAGAGAAGGAGCTGCTTCCTGTCTCCCAGCACTTCCAAATGGTCTCCAGGCTCTCAAGGTGCCTCGAGAGAAACCCTGGGAGATGTGCGATTTGGAATTTAGGACAGGCATTTTGAAAAGGGCCAGATTCTTGAAACAGCAGCCACGGGCTGTAAGTTGGGATGGAGACCCTCCCACCTCCGACAGGTAAATGATGTTCCTGATAATGTGATTCAGCCGTGAAGATGGCTGCAGATGGCACATTCTCTTGCTTGTCTCCATAAGTGCCATTATTTTAATGAACAGAGCTCAGCTCATTCAATTGCAGATAGAATTTACTCTCCTGTAAGCACTAGGGTATAAATTTTCTTATTATCGTTGTTTGTGTTGTTTTTCGGCACGTGAAAGTGGCATAACAGTAATGTAATAGCAAACACGTATAAAGAGCTTGCGCTGAACCCTCTCCATGAGTTAACTCATGCTCTTCGAACCCTTTCCCCCAGCCTATGTCCCCCACCTCCATCCAGCGTTCCTCTTTATTCTGTGTAGAACCTGTGCCCTGAGGTCCCCCACAGCCCTCAGGCCTGCCAGGCAGCCCCCAACCTTCCTCTCTGCCGCACCTGCCATCATAGGAGGTGGGCTCCTGACTGGCCCTCGAAGAAGAGATCCCGGGCTGACTTACTTACCATTTTCAAGTACTATCTGAAATGTCTTTAAGAAGAAAAACTACTGCCATCAGTGAACATTAGTCATCTTCTAAAAAACTAAAGGGAATGAGCTTAAAATAAAATTAGGAACATCAGAAGGAAGTTGGAGAAACCAGAGTGAGAAAATGACAGCACAGCTAGTGAGGGGGTTGTCCATAGAGATCAAAATGGGACCGTCCCAGCTAGGAGCCCAGGAGACACCAGAGTCCCTCCTCTTCTGCCTCCTGTCCTTTGTCAGCCACCAAGGAGTGTCCACCTGCCTCCATTGCCTCAAATGCTGGCTGCAGGAGGGGATGGACTTGCCTGCGGTGTTGTGTGTCTTCCCAGCGCCTGAAGCGGTGGCTGGCATGTGGTAGCCTGCAGTCAATATGAGCTGGATTATGTTGTGGAATGAATTATTTGGACTGTCTTTTTCGGTCTTTTCCATCGCCTCTTCCTGTGTGCCTTTGCAGACTCGGACCAGCTCTAGCCTCGCTTCCTAAGCTCCCTTCCTCCTCACTGCGAGTGGTCTCTTTAAAATAGAAGCACAGCCCTCACTCCCTTCCTGTCGGTCCCTCAGGGGTCCTCCTGGTACACAGGATGGTGCCCTAACCCTTTGAGGCCTTCTGTACTCTAGACATACTTCCCTGTGCAGCCTTCAGCCCCTCGCTCCTCTCCCTCCCCCGCAGGGCTTACGGGCACCCACCTCCATGCTTCTGTGCCTGCTGGGCTCCTGCCCAGAGCACCCTGGCTGCCTGGCAGACACCGTCGTGTCCCCCAGATCCCGCTCCAGGCCTCCTCCTTCTGGAAACTGTTGCCTGGTAGACTCTCCTTGATTTTGGATTCAGCACAGTATGCTCAGTGTTCTCTGGGTGCCTGTCTTTACTTCTGTCGCATGCTTGCCATCCATTCTGTCAGCGCATCAGCACGTTTTACTGAAGGGCCAGCACTGTTCGATGGTGGGCTACGGGGGTGAAGAAGACAGGCAGGGCCTCTGCTCTCCTGCAGCTGCCGTTTGGAGTAAGGCTGGCAGAGTACACATGTCAACACACGAACCAACAGGACAACTTCCAGTCAGTTCATAAATGGTCATTAAACACCTAATCAGGCCTGGCATTTACTGAGTGTTTGCTGTGAGCCCTTTTCTCAGCAGCGGACTCGAATCAGCTCATTTCACCCTCAGCTTTCTCATCTTTCAGTTCAGCAAAGCGCAGCTTTGGGGGCAAAGCCAGCTTTCAAACCCGACTCTGGGCTCTCACCCGCCTTGCCACGCTGGGGGCCGGTCCCTCACAGGCCTTCCCAGCTAGGTGAACACATGCCAGCAATTGCGGGATACCCTACCATGTGTGATGGAGGAGCGCAGAAGCCAGAGCAGCAGGGGTGAGCATTCTGGACGAGGGGCTGTCCTGGGTACCTTCTCAGAGGACATGACTTTAAAACAGGCATCCGAAGGATAAACGAAAAAAGAGGGTGCAGAATGTTCCAGCCAGAGGGTATAGCCTGGGGGAAGGCCCAGAATGAAGAACAAACCTGGTAAACTACAGAAAAGAAAGTATGGAGGCCTGGAGCAGGACTGGGAGCAGGCTGGGTGGCTGGCAGATGGTGGGAGCCTTGAAGTGAATTGAGATGTTTAGGCTTCATCCTGGGAGCGATCGGAAGCCCACGGATGGTTTCAAGCAGGGTGGTGACTTGATCTGCCACAAGGCCCCTTCTGGAGAACAAATTGGACAGGGACAGAAGTCGATGTGGGAAGACTAGCTTGACCACTTCCTTCCCTGGACAAGAGACGATGGTGGTCTGGCCTAGCATAGAGGCCGTATACGAAGAGAAGGGAGCGGGTCTGAGAAAATGTAAGGGAAGAAAATCTCACAGCACTTGGACATTGTGTGCATGTGAAGATGAGGGCGGGAGGAGGAGAAGCCAAGGATACCACCTGGGCGTCTGGTATGGGCAAGTGATCCGTTGGCAATACCATAAATGGGACCAGAGAAGACAAGGGGAGGAGAAGGTATGGGCACAAAAGAATGATGACCTTGGGGATGTGTGTGACTGCTCTCCGCAGGGGGCATCTGAGTGGCAGCTGGAAGATTAAGGCGGGGCCCACGAGAGTCGCCAGGACATACACATGTAAGAGTGTATACAGATCGTGTTTGAGGTTGCAGGAGGGGCTGAGTTGACTGAGGAAGATAGAGACGTGCTTGTGTCCTCTGCCTCCACTGTGAGTTCTCAGCTTCACTGCCCAACGTCGGAGCCACCAGCCATGGGTGGCTGTTTACATTTCACTTCAAATAATTAAAATGAAACACAATTAAAAATTTAGTCTTCGGTCATACCAGCCACGTTTCAAGCGCTCAGTAGCCGTGTGGCAAGTAGTTTCCATAATGGACGGCGCAGATGATACGCCATTTTCCTCATCACAGACAACAGCTCTAGTGGACAGCAGCTCTAGACCCGACATTGTATTTATTTTGTATCCATCGTGTCTAGGCACTCAGAGAAAAAGTACAGTTCCTTTGATCAGAGACCTGTAAGAAGTAAACAGGCAGCTGTTTGCGGACCTAAAGGTCAGAAAAGGAACCATGTGTACTCTTCGCGCCCTTCAGATGAGCGAGTGGCCTCGAGCTGGGGCTCCACACTGCCCAGGCCAGAACCAGAACGATGGGGCTCCTCAAGCGAGAGGAGAGGTCTGACTTACCTCTTCCTTCTTTCTTGGGTCCATGGGCATGTGAGCCAGTGAAACCTTGTAGATTATACTTCAGATTTACAGAGTGACAGATGGAGAGTCTTCACCAAAAATCAGCTCTTGAACTTTGCATTTCCTTCTGAGCACTTCTGAGTGGTCATGAATGTTCAGTTTTTGCTGTTGCTTTGGTTTCCCGTCTTCGTTGAGTGTGTACCTTTGTTCTTTATTTTCTTTTTCAGTCAGATGTTATGGATCAGAATTTGTTAAATTTCCTTCCTGAACAAGAACACTCAGAAGTTTATAAGATGCTTTCTTCCCATATGCTTGTGTCGGATTCCCCTTCCCCAGGCTACTTAAAATGTAAGTTTAACTTTCCTGGTTTTACCAGCTATAAAGATAGAAGTTGTACTTTTGAAAAGAAGTTAAAATGGATTAAGAAGGGAGGACTAATTTTAAGAATAATTTTTCTTGTGACTCAGAACATTTCCAACATCCTCAGAGGTATATTTTAAGTTTAAAATTAAACTGGAGTTTGGAATATGAAAGACACTTAACTTTTATGTGGAAAATTTGAAAGCGTAGAGCTTCAGAATAATAACTTGTTTTGCATGTACTACAAGAGGTTCCTCTTTTTTTTTCACATGACAGACTTTTAGTAATAAGCAGTGCAAAATCAGTGAACAACCCACTTATTTTGGAGAACACTATAAGGCTAGATTTGTATGATGCCAAGTAACCAACTGAAAACCGAATAATTAGGTCAAAAATCCAAATTCTCTTCTCTTGAGGCTGTCGTCTGGTTATTTATATACATTTGCAAGGGTTTTTTTGTTTTTGGAATTTTTAAGTTTTTATCAAAATTGGCAACCCAGCTAGAAGGCTGGCCTCATTGCCTACTGGGCCATGTGTCACTTAATGAAATAGATAGATAGATAGATAGATAGATAGATAGATAGATAGATAGATAGACAGACAGACAGACAGACAGACAGACAGACAGACAGAGCTAGAAGGTTTGCCTTGGGTTTTTTCAAGCCTTAGTCCATTTTCCATGAATAATTTGTCTTGTTGTACATCTGATTTTACTTCAAAAGCAACGTGAAAAGATTAAATGAAAGAGAGCAGCTCTAGACGAGCAGCTTTATTTTAATATACCATATGAAAACAACCGGAACTAATCAATGCCGACATAACCATCTGCAGACATCTGTGAGCAAATGAAGACTAATTGGGTCCAAGTATGGAATACAAAATACCTATAAACTGGGGGGTTGGGGGAGCCTATGGTGCAAAGGTTATAAAACCACGTCCAAAAGTCAGTCGTAATGAGGGAACTATCCTGGCCATGTGTAGACTAAACCCTGTGTGTTTCACAAAGATGTGACTTGTTCAATCGAGGGTGTATAATGCTCACGTTCCCTTTCTCTCCTTTTTCCTTTAACGGCCCAGCTGACAACGATTTAGAGTTTTATTGCCATCTTCTCAGAGGCAGCTTGAACCCAAAGGAATTTCCAACTTATGAATACATAAAATTTGTAGGAAATTTTCGCTCCTACAACAATGGTAAGCTTTAATTGTCATATAATTGCAACTGCGTCTTTTATCATGCCCACATGCACATGGGGGCCCAAGAATCATGGAGGGAGGAGGCGGGAGAATCTGTGCTTTTCATATTTGCGTTTAGATTTTCATGTTCCCAAGATGCGTTTTTGTGCTCGTAAATGTTATCTCCCATTCGAGAAGCACACACTCCCACACCTGTTTATGCCAATGTGCAAAGTCCCACTGAGATGCACATTATTCGTTTATTTACTTGCAGGCTGACGGAATAGTTCTCCTGTGAGAAACAATTTGCAGTTACTAGAGTACAGGCTCAGCCTCCGCACAGCCAAACAGGGCTTCATTGTGACATGACGATCCATAACCTTGGTTTCTGTATTTTTATCCTCCTTTTTACAGTACTGCTGTGAGCATATTTTAATAGCTCTGGTGCATAGGTCTTCTGCTCACTCTAGTCCTGATGCACAGTAGGTGACCAGCAAGCTATACTATGGGGGTGCCAAGCAGGCTAGGTCAGGCAGTAAAGTCATCCTTTCTGAAATTAATCTGGATACCTAGCTGTCCAAGCTCTGACTGTATCTCTAAACTAGACCCTGAACACTCAGTTTTACTTTCGACTCCTGCAAAATGGGAAAGCAGGCCAATGCTAGAAATTCGGGGGCTTGGGCCCTTCTGTGAACCTGCCCATCCCAGGCTCAGTGTGCCAACACACAGCCCCACAACCCAGCTCAGGCGGACCTGCATTCTGTCCTCTGTGCTCCTCAAAACTCAAGGCAAAACAGACACCTTTGAAAGGTCCAGCATTTAATACAAGGAGATGGGAACAACTAGAAGGAAGTATTGACAGGGAATAGGGGAAAGAGAGAAAAGGGAAGGAGAAAAATACCAAAGGAAAACAAATAGGAAAAGATACGGCTTGGAAATAAGGGGGTGGGTGGGCAGTTGGGAGGTACGAGAGTGTTGTGATGGCAGCGGTAACTCGTGTGCTGTTTGGACCACAGACAAGTCCATTACCCCAGTCAAATGAGTCCCAAGTTTCCATGAGAATCAGCCAGAGTCATGGCACTGAGTCCTAATGCTGAGGCCTTGGAGGATTCTCTGTTGTATGTTACTCACATAAACATGCTAGATACTAAGCAGCATGAGCCTGCCAGAGCATTTTTCAGGCCCACTGTTCAGGGCTTATGCCTGGATGATGGGCTCCATGGCCGACTGGGGTCCTTCTGGGAACCTGCCCACCCAAGACTCAGCATGCCTGAGTGGCTGGAAGTGGTGGGAGGTCAGCTTCCCCAAGGGGGACCCTAAATCTGGGTAAAGCAGGATGAAGCCAAGGCCTGCCATGCTAATATGACTCATCTGAAAGGCTTTCCCAAACATTCTGAGATGAATGTTCAGTGAACCACATAAATGAGTAAATGGTAACTCTTTGGTCTACCAGGTAAAGAAAGTGACCTGAGAGATACCTCATAGAACACCCACCATGACGCCAGCCCTGGTGCAATGGGTCATGGGTGAGGCAGCTTGTGAAAATGCAGATTCTTAGCCGTCACCTAAAGTTTCCAATTCAGGAGACCTGAGGGTGGGGCTGGGATTGTGAGATTGGGAAGGAAGCTTGGGGTTTCTGATGCAAGGAATCAGCGACTTTGAGAAACACTACCTCGTTGTCCTACTAAATACCATTTCATAGGAATTTTCATGACACTCCTCTTGTTTATGGCGCACCTTCCAGACAACTTTATCCTTGAATTGATGTAAGTGGTGGTTGGGAATGTGCTTAAAACATGTGCTGTGACCGTAATGCCACCAGCTGCTGGGAGAGCAGTATATCCCTAGTGGCCATGTGCAAGCAAGGGAAAGGCATCCTGGCCCCCAGAGGGCCAAGACTGCAAGAATTATGGGATGCTGTTCCCGCGTATCCCCATGACAACAGTGTCCGATCTTAATTAAAGGAACCAACCTGTGATTGGCTGGTGAGCAGCCATGGTGTCCTTTGTGAATTTCCATCTCCGCAACTCCCATTAAGATGCCCGCTGAATATCACTGAATCTTCCTGTCATTTATCTCGTTTCAGAGGGTTTTAAGAAAATAGAAAGGCTTTGTGGTGATTTCTGGGATTTTTTTTTTTAAACTAGCAAGGCTTTATTTTTACTTCAAGTTGAGACAATGTTTGTTTGCCTGAATGAATGTGTGAAAATTATGTGTGATTTTTTTTTTCTTTTCTCTTTTGTTTGGAAACCGTCACTGCTATAAACACACAGCACTGAAAGTAGAAAATTTAAAGCCAAGAGTGCAGCGTGACTTTCTAGAACCTGTTGCACAAACCAAAGTCCGGGGGGTGCTTTCTTGAGACAAGACTCTCCAAAGGTAATTGTGGAAAACCTGAACTACAGTTGTAAGGCAGATTACAACACATAGCAAAAAGCGTCAGAGACAAATGAATTTCTAAGATGGAGCCCTATGAAATCACCAACAGTCAACCATTTTTTGACCTATAAAATATGGTTTCACATAATATAAGAAATAATTCAAACTTGATTCTGTAGGTTTACTTCTCCATAAACGTTGAACAATGGAATGATAAAAGGAATAGCTCACCGTAGGGGGGCGTTTCTTTAGTGCTAGTCCCTGGGCTCAGTATTTGCCTTGATCACCTCATTGAGTCCTCGCAATGACCTTATCAGGTGGGACTACGCGCAGCGTCCCATCTTAACAGAGCACGAAGTTGATGCCTAGGAGAGTAAAGTCTGAAGTGTCCAGGTGGGAAGTGGGGGACCCACATTCATACCCATCCTGACCCTGAACTCATGCTCAACCCCAGTGCTTTGCTGCCTCCCACAAATCTATGTGGAAATCAAGCACCCGGATGCAGAGCACAGGTCTGTCGCCCTGTCTCGGCATTCTATCTGTACATGACATCTGGACCTGTGCACATCAGATGTCCCACACCCACATACCAACCTGTTGTAAGGGTACTCGAGACTTGTTTTCAATCAACTATGGCAAGACACGCAGACGTGGCAATGACTGTCATGAAGGAAGAGAGTTACACTCACAGATCCCTAGAAAAACACCATGCAGGGCCACACGTGGAAGCACCAGCATGGGTCAAGAGACTGAGGGAGCAGGAGAACAGTGAACAAGAACGTCTGTTGTGGTTTCTGTAGGGGAAAATGGGCAAGGCAGGGTGAGCAGGCTTAGGATTGGCTAGTGTCCAGAATGTCGGGGCTGTGTAGTATAGGCACTGTCCCTAGTGATCTCATCCTGGCCCTGGGTGATTAGAGCAAGAGGACAGTGGCCCAGAATGTGAGAGCCAGACAGTGGAGGCCGTGGGGGGATGGGCTCCAGGTTGCTTAGTTTCCATACGAAAGGTACACTGGAAAGTGAGTTGTTTACTATCCCTCAGTGGTGGCTGACCCTGAGAGGAGCAGTCCCTCCAGGGTCAGCAAGGCCCCAAATGTCAAAGCATCAGATGCAGAAACTAGAAAATGTGGTTAATACACAAGCCACCCCATGCAATTTCTCCTAGTTCCCAGGCACGGTGCAGATTGGAAAACAACATGTTAAGTGTAGAGGAAAAGTGACCATGAACAGGGGTTTTATTTTAATAGAGTACCTGCTCACACCTCAGAGAACTACACAGGGAACCCTACTTTGGTCCATTATCATGAACAGCCCTGTCATTTCCGCAGGGCTGTTTAGTCTATCGGACATCACTTCATGCATTCTTACTTGATACTTCTCAAGAAGATACAAGGCTTTTGTTTTTGTAAATCATGGAATGGAAAGGACGGCAGCCTTTAATCAGTGGCCTCCTGGAACCCCTTCCTGGACCCACACAGTCCGTGCCTGGCACATAAGTAAGTGCTCAACCAAAGAAGGTTGACCTAGTCTGGGGCTTGGAGACCTTGGCTCTGGACCACAGGTCGTAGTGGCAGAGCCAGGGTTCGGGCCCAGAACTTCCGGCTCAGGGAAATCATGCTCTTCCCCCAGAGCTGATAACAGGACTGCCCTTTGACTGACTTTGGAGCACACTCCAGGGACAGACCTAGTTTTGGCTTCCAGGAGGGTTCCCGCCTCTTCTTTGGCCTTAAATGCAAAGCAATAAAATCCACTGTGGTGCACGTGCTGAGTGAACTGGAGCCAACGTGACTTCCGGTGCTTTGTGAAGTGTCTATACTGGAGGGCCTCCGGAACAGCAGTGGGTGGTCAGGGAAGCTCACCTCTGGCCACCATTCACTCCACATTCTGTGCCTCCCCCGCCCCCCTTCCCCTCTGGCTGCTCCCTGGTGTCCTTATCCAGGCCTCTCACTCAGGGGGCACCCCCGCAGGCCATTCCTGACATGCTGTCTTCCCAGCCTAGAGCTCATGTGATGGACTGATTTGACCCAAGGCTGATAGAGGGGCTCTCGGCCTTAACCAAAGGGCCCAAGTGAAATGTGAAGGCTTCAGGCAGGAAAGAGGGTGCTTGGTGACCCTTAAATCCTGTAGATGAAGACGCATCTGCTTGTCTGCTGACCCAGGTAACTGCTCAGGACTCAGCTGGCTCTGTGACGGATGTGAGGAGGCCCAGTTAGGAGTCTGGGGGGAGCGGAGGAACAGAAGCACGCTTGCCCTTGTTAATGAATTAAACTCTCTAATGGGACATTTCCAGAGTCACCAGCCGGCTGTGACACCTACCGCTTGACATCCCTGCCCCCAACACTGTCGCTGTGCAGACACAGCAGCTTTGCCCAAAGCCTTGAGCAGAATGGAATTTTCCCGACTTCGATATTTACACATCTTGGCCACTCCTTGGGCTTCTTTATTGGCCACAGATGTTCTGGGGGGAGGGGAGGGAAGACAGGACCTCACATCTTTAACCTAGATTTTTAATAAATGTGAAGCAATATGTGCCAGGAAACAGGACAGGAAAGTAGCTTTCTTAGAAGCATTTCACTTTAACACCATCTCTAAGGCAACCTGTGAGATGCTTCCTGAAGGAATCTGACCTGGGATATAGGACCCCCCCACCCCCCCAGTCTCCTCCTCTCCTCATAAAAAGTCCCCTCTCTGAGCCTGGCCCACTAGGGTGGACCCATCAGAGCAGCCCCTGGTCCACCTCTGCTCCTAGTTTCCAGAATGGAGTTGAAATGAAATTACTTTATTCGGAGCTATGTTTGTCCAATAACATTTGTTTCTAGTGCTTTGAACAAATACAGCAGCATCCCATCTTTTTACTTCTCCAGTGAACTAGAGGGGAGCCCTGAGGCCTTTCCCCAGCCCCACCCCCACCCCTCTAGCAGGGAAGAAGGCCATCCTGTATTTGAGCTCCTGCCCCTCCCCCAGCCTTGGATTTAAATGTGCGTCTGACTGAAATCCAGAGAGCAGTGTTTCAAAAGTCGCTGGTGTGGTTCCAAATGGGTCA
The DNA here is from genome assembly GCF_964194185.1 of Rhinolophus hipposideros. NCBI lineage: Eukaryota > Metazoa > Chordata > Mammalia > Chiroptera > Rhinolophidae > Rhinolophus > Rhinolophus hipposideros. The sequence goes on along the minus strand of NC_138058.1, from coordinate 9,913,268 downwards.
CCCTCAGCAAACATTCCACTCTGGGCTTTCCAGAAACCACACAGCAGAGCATAAAATTTTCCCTGCCCTCATTTTACCTACCCGCCTCTAACCACACAACCAGATTTGAAGTTCTGGCAGAAGCCGAGGCCTTTGGACTCACAGCACTTGACTCCATTGTTCCCTGGGATTTCTGTAGATTGCCTCATTTTCTGGCTTTGGGGGCTTTGTTTTGGTTTGGTTTTTTTCCTAAGCTGAGTTCATTGAGGTGTCTCAGTTACGGGAACAAATCACAGGTCGGTGAGACCTCAACTGAGAATGGAGACGTGAGTTTGTCCCAGGAAGACCAGCTTTGTCTGATCTCTCTGTCACAAGCACCCAAGAGTCAGAATCAGAGTGTCCCTCCACTTGTCCACTCTGACAAGAAAACATCACGTTCTTCTCCAGCAGCAGTCACGGCTGCCAGATTTGATTGTAGAGAAATTACGATCAGGATAAAAAACAAATTGTTACCCAAGGGTACAGACCTATCCAAGAGTCTGTGTTAAAATGGAGTAGTGAGGAATGGTCGTATATTTCTCATCCATCTTTCTGCTTGTTTCAGCCTGGGAGCGGGGAACTTTGGTACGGATTGTCTGATAATTGTGATAAAAATGGGCACATGATACCCACTTGGGGCACAGGGCACGACGGCCTACAGGAAATTCACTTCCCTGAGCATACAAATAATTTGGCCGTGTCCTCACCCACCATCTGGTGGGTATTTTGTCAGTGCCGTTACAGTCTCCTGGCTCCTAAAACTACTCATTTTAATTAATGAATTCTTCTTAAAGGAAGAAATTTAAGACACATATTTTCCCATTAAAGTACTTTTTTCAATCCAGCAAATTGCACCACCAGACCCGCCTCCCCCCCCCACTCCCACCCCAGCTTTCTCATGTGGCTCTCAGCTTCTCTCCAACATTGTTGTTCCCTGTGCCAAACAGAAGTGGCAGGAAAGAAAGAAGAAGCACACTTTACCCCAGCCAGTGTGGCGGTGTCCAGGCCAAATACTGGGCAGATCACTGTGCTGCTGCTGTCCTAAGAACCCACTAACCTATCAGTTCAGAACACCTCTAGGAAAGCAGACTGGGAAGAGAGAAAAGGACAGTCTGGAATCCTGCTGAACTAGTGGGAGACAATTTCTCAGGAATGTGCAGAAAATTATTTTTCTCTCAACATGCCAACACTTTGGCCCAGACCTTTTTGGATGCTTATCACAAAGGAGCTTTAGGAACTTGATTCATTCTTTAGCAAACTTCCTCTTCAATGGTTTCACGCCTTCCCGGACACCTACCTGCTTTGTTGTTCTTTGGTTCCAAGAAGTGCTGAGAAAGCTATTTGTCACTCTCCTTGTGGACACATAGTGTGTTTTCCTTCAGCTCTTGTAACTCATTTATCATAAGCAGGCCATCTCTGATCAGAAGACTTCATCTTTAGGCCTGATGAGGGAACTGATACTGAGCAGAAGAGCATCGGCACATCTTTCTCCACTTCCTTCTCCTCCTTGCTTTTGGCTGAGGTTCACTGTCACCATCCCTGCTCCTCCTTCGCTCTTGCCTTTGGAAATAAGTTCTCACACTACCTGAGCTTTCCCTGCCCTGACAGTCATCCTTATCTCCTTGTTGTCACCGATTTGGGAGCTCACCTTTGTCATCAGGCAGACTTGGAAGCCAGTGACTGCCGAGCACCAAGCAAGACAGACGTTAGTCATTCTGATCCTCAGGAAAACCTTGGGGCTCTCTTGTTTTTGGAATCCCAAGAACGCTAGCCCAAGGCACAATTGTTTCAGAGTCTCTGAAATTAGAGACTGTGGTGAAAGGTTTAGGAGCAAAGAGGGGTCCTTGTGAACTTCATGGATCCTTTTAATCAGAAGACTGAAAACAGAGCCCCATCCGACATCTCTCCAAGCATAAGGCCCACGACTAGCACCCCTACTTTTTCCACAGACTGGTAATGGCTGTGGGCTGATTTGCAGCAGATCTTGCCCAGGCGTCCTTGTGACCAGTGTTGACACCTGAGTGGGGCAGTGAGCTAGCCTGAGTACCAGGGGTACCCTCCTATGGCCAGCCAGCCACCAGCAACACGAGGCTGGGCTGCAGGGGAAAGCCATCCTGGGGCCTCAAGGTGTATGTTACTTGCTGGCAGGGATCCAAAGATCTCTTCCCAAACTGGACCTTAAACTATGGCTTGGATGTGAGATGGAAGGTCATCTTGTGAAAGAGTTATTCCATACACACAGCAGGTGTTGAGTACCTGCTGTGTGTGCAAGATGCCTGCTCAGAGCTGAAGACAGACAGAATTAGACCCAGTTCCTGCCCTGGAGAAGGCTGTCTCTTTAGCTTTGGGCAAGAGTAAGATCAATTTTAAGGAAGATGACTCAGGGGTGGGGGGGGAAATGTAGCAAGAAATATCACTTCTATCTCTATCGTGAGTGTGTGTGTGTGTGCGTGTGTGTGTGCGTGTGTGTGTGTGTGTGTGTGTGTGTTTGTGTGTGGCAGAGGAAAGGAGAAGCCTGAAAGTGGTCAGAGATTTGATAAAACAGGGCTGTGCCTGCAATGAGTGGTTTATCCTGAGAGGCTCAGGAAGCTGGTTGTAATTAGATCTATTTTTCTATTACTTAAATTGAAACAACTAATTAAATTCTTAATTAACATTTCTAAGCTACCTGGGAATAAGAAGTGCCCACAAAGTTATTCTAAGCACTAAATATGGCTCTGAAGTCCCGGGGAAGAATTTTCCCACGTGTTGACTCTCTGGAACTTGCAAGAAGGCTCATGCTGAGAGGGAAAGTCATTTCAAATACAACTGGCAAAATATTTAAAGTAGCTTCTTCCCCATGTTTCTCCCCAAGGTTTTCCCCTTGGCCTCGGTTACAACTTTCATCCTTGATTTACTCACCTGTGACCAAACCCTCCGATGCTTCAGGTTTTAGGGGGAAGACTTGTTTCGAAGAGGCGTTTGCTGGGATCTGGGTCCCTCTGTAAGACGTCTAGCTTATCAAGTGCAGGCTACAAGCAATAATGGAATTTCCCTTGCAGGGTGCGTTTTCATCTTTAAAGCTTTAGAAGTTATAGGAGCACTGATAAAACCGCATTAGGAGGCAGCCAGGCCAACAGGAAGCTCTGCGGAACATCATTTAATTGCTGCGATCCTCACCCCTGTCCCTTAAAGAAGTTATCAGGGGCTGCTGCCTGCCGCTCACTCCATCTGTCCCCCTATCCCTCACAGTACATCACCCAGACAAGCACTTACTGACAGGGCACTGGAATTTTGTAGCAGAAAGCATCATTCAAACAAGACACATACTTCAGAGACCAGTCAAAGACTTTCTCTTAAATTCCTGGGAAGTAAGTCCTTGAAAGTTTGCTTGGAAGGTCTTGCTATTCTAAAAGCGTGAGAAGCATTTTATTAGGTTGTTATCTGGCGGGCGATGTGTCTTAGATTCCAGCAGAGAAGATATTTCACATCTGGGACATTTTTCAGTGTCTTTCTTTTGTTCATTACGCAGATGTTCACATCTGGCAGACCCTTCCCTTATGTGGAATTGTTTTCCTACCCCTTGATAAGATCTTTGGCTCCCCCTGCACATTAATCTGCAATGATCTAAGCCAACTAATAACAGATGCAAACTCTCTGGAGCCCGCTGTTTTTTATTTTACCCACTTTATAATCATGTTTGGAAACATTTATTATTTCTGTGAATGCATTCAGAGAATATGTTTGGTAAAAAGAATTTATTCATGTTAGTGGATAGAAGACCACATTACTGACTCACTTAGAAACCTATACACATAAGAAAAAAAAATTATTGGAAAGGTAAAATCCAAAAACAGTCTTGCGGGGTTCACCTGAGAATGCATTTGGTTTTCTGATGTTTATATACTGTCAAGTTGGAAAATAGAAGTTTTAATCTACAAGTTCAGAAATGTACAAGGTATAACCAACTACATTCTAAAAGGAAAGAAGTTGTATAGATTGTCTAGGACAGTAACCCTCAACCTTGGCTGCCCATTAGTAAATCTGGGGCGCGGGGGCTTTTAAAAGTGCCAATGACTGGGCTTCACCCCAGTTTTCTTTATTAGCTGCTCTGGGAGGCCACGTGAAAGGTCCTGGGCAGTTGGTGAGAATTTGTGTGCGTGGTAAACCGACTCTTTTCACATTTAACAGGGTTCTTTTTCCCACCCAGCAAACTCCACCTAAAATAGCAGAATTGTTCTCTGGCCCGAAAGGTAAAGCAATTCTGCACCGTGACCCTGCAGGCAGGTTTGTAGCCACCAGAGCAGACTGCTGCTGATGCTAAGGGCCACCCCCCACACACCAGCAGGTGTTGGGCCTGGGCGGGATGCACAGTAGGTTAGCCTAGAACCGTCCCCTCCCTGCCCTGTTAGAACCCTGGCCTTGGAGTGAAGACCTGAGTATACTCCTGGCTCCATTATTTCTACTCTAGGTGACCTTGCTTAATATATATAACCTCCCTGGGCCTCAGTTTCCTCATTTGTAGAATGAGGAAAGCCACGCCTCCCCAGACTTGTGAGAATAAATACGACACAATAAACAGGTTTTGTCACCTGTGCAGCGTTCCAGAACTATCAAGTTTTGTTGTGGACAGTGCACCTCTTGGGGATCACCCTGCCTCCTGAGGCCATCTCCTCAGCAATCCCAACCCAACCCCTCCCTCAACCTGGGCTCCTGAGGGGGCATTTCAGGGCAGAAGCCCTTAAATGCCAGGCGTGCCACACCAGGGCCAGGAGCAGGAGGGGCATCCACGTGTGCCAAGACGCCACTACTTTTCCCTGGAAAATCAGTATCAGAAACACCGTCGGACTAGGAACTCACTGTTCAAACGCTGGCTGGAGTGAGGGTTCAGGCCCTGACTGCACAATGAGGCAGTCTCCTCGTTTTGCAGACTGTTTTTGCCAATAGGATAACCTAATGGGCTCTGGGTAGTACAGGTGAGAGGCAAGGTAGTGAGTCAACTCGAATTCCAGCTCTCTGTGGCCTTGTGCAGATTACCTCACCCGTCTGTGCCTCAGTTTCCTGTGCATGTGGGATCATGAGAGCTAGCACCTACTCGCAGAGTTGTTGTAAGAATGAAATGAGCTCATGTACACGGAGCCTGAAGCCATTTTCAAGGTGCTGGCTTAGTGTAATGCAGGCGGGTTGGCTGCTGCACCAGAGGGAGCTAACCTGTGTGCCTCCCCTCTCGTAGTGCCTAGCCCCACCTGTAATGGCTTTGACAGCACCCTTTCAGGGCCTTGCCGGCTGCCACTTGGAAAGGAGGTCTGCTTCATCGCTACCGTTCGCCTGGCAACACCGCAGTTCTTAAAGGTAAGTACCTGGGAGAGAATGTATCCTGTGGAGCTATTACAGTCAAGTCCCATTTAGTTATATTAAATTAATTGTCTTTATGGGAAAGGATAAAATTACAATGACATTGTCACGACTGAAAATTTTCAACATCGGGTTTCTGCACCTGGGGCGGGCCACGCAGTCTCTCCCCTCACTCCGGTTTCCTGTGAGGGTTTTGTTTGAAGTCAGCATTAGCTGCCTCTTCAGCCTGTGGAGCTGCTCCTTTTGAACTCTGTAAAGCTTCCCACCTTTCATGCCAACATTAATACCGCTCAGGGCAGGCAGAGGGGAGAACCGAGAGTCAAACTGAGGGGTTGTCTGAATTCTCTCATCTATGATTGTTTTAACGCTATGGCCCGAGTGTTGAGTTAAATTAGTAACTCAAATGCAGATGAAAAGTCATTTTCCACATGTTTACCACACTTCGAGATAATGGGAAGGGAGTGGTGTGACATTTGGGCTTCTAGTTATTTTCCCTCAGCTTGGGAAATAAATTTAGTATCAGCTGATACCAAAATTAGCTGCAGATGATGAGTTTCAGTCCAACCCAACTTGAAGACTTGCTCACAACGAATTTGACTTCTGTAACCCACCAGGCTTTCTAGAACAACCCTAGGGTGCACAGCCCTAGGAGTGCCCTAGGCTGGCACCCCAAGCAACATTTTTTTCCCCCTTCTAATACAGGAAATGTGCGTAGTTGATGAACCTTTAGAGGAATTCACTTCAAGGCATAGCTTGGAATGGAAATTTTTATTTCTGGATCACAGGTTTGTGAAAAGAAAAACATATCTGGGTTGGGTCCTTTTCAAGAGTTTGTTTGCATGAGCTATGCTCTCCTTGGGAAAGAAAGGTCAAGCCTGATCTCTTCAAGGAGAAGGACTTTCTGGCAGAAGGAAAAGTGGTTCCCAGCCAAGGCTGAGGTGGTCACCTTTTGACTGTATTTGCCACATGTTTGGATATGTTCTGTGTTTGGGTCTAACCATCTTAGGAGAGCCAAACACTGCAACCTGGAGACATCTTTGGGATATACCCACTCCAACTCCTCAATCCCCCATCCCCCTTGGAACTCCCTCCAGCTCCCAGGAAGGCAGGAACGGAAGTGAGAGAGACTTCTCATTTTATTTCTTTCAACATCCTTTTGTTTCCTTAGCCTAAATCCTCTTTCTTTTGTGACACTTTTCCACAGTTTAAGAGTTAGCAATCTCCCTTCCCCACCCTTTCCTTTTTTTTTTAAATTATACTTCGGGGTTAGGCTGACCCAACCTATAGCTGTTTTTTTTTTTATTATTCAGTAATTATAACGTTTGTTATCATTTGGGCCAGGTTATGTGGAGGGAACCGAGTGTCTAAATGCCAACAAAACTGAGTACTTTGGAAAACCCAGCCTCTCCGTGCTTGACCACTGCAAAATTATTTCCCTGCCCTTGTTCTTGAGAAACGAGTCCTCCACAATTATCATTAATCGTGCAAACTGTACCCTCCGCGTTGAGGCATGACCACCATGGTGAGTCCTCTCTGATGAATTGTCCTGTCATCCTTGGCAGAGCCCCGCCAATCATAGGATACCTGCCTTTTGAAGTTTTGGGCACCTCAGGCTATGACTACTACCACATCGATGACCTGGAGCTCCTGGCCAGGTGTCACCAGCACTGTAAGTACCACTCACCCAACCCCCGGGCCGAGGGGCCCCTGGCTCTGTCCCCAGGGCCCCCACAACAGGATCCTTCGCCTTTAAGTCTGTGCATGACTCGATTTCTTTCTGAGATGGAAGATTTTGCTCAGAAATGACCCAGGAGCGTGGTGGAGTTCCTTGTCTGGATTCCCCCGTGTTGTGTTTTCAGCTGGGATATACTGTGCTCTGCCTAACCCACCCCCAACATCTTTCCAGTACCCCTCAGATTTGCAACCTATTTCATCTTACTTCAGAAACGTAAGGGGTGCTGGTCACTTTTGTAAAGTTATACACTGCGTTGCAAAACCAAAATACTGAATTCATGTAACAGTTCTGTAGTGAGCAGACCAGTACTGTCACCAGCTACAGGCCAGGTACTCAGCTGGGCCCGGGACAGAAAGAAGATCAGACTCTCCTCACTGCCCTGCAGGAGCAAGGTCTGATGGGAATGCAGAAATAGGTGACATCATAGGATGTTGTCGGTGCCTTGAAGAGGATGTGCACAAGATATTGGGGGTGGGGGGTGCTCAGAGGAGGGTCCCTTACCCAGCTGGGGAAGGGGAACACCTGGAAAAGGTGTGGGAGGCAGGACCCCTGGTATGGGGGAGGGAGAACGACAAGCATGTCCAGGGTCTCCCTTAGCAAGAGGAGTCTAACCATTTAAAGCCGCATTTTCAGTGCCGAGTCCTTGCTTTGAACAGGAACACTTGTAATAACAATGACCTGTGGCCTGACCCATGGCCTGACCGCCAACACTGCCTTTGGGTAAACGCCTTGTCTGCAGTGCCTGTTGTAATTTTCTCTTCTCTGATGCCCTTGCTGAAAGAAGACCAGGCTTGAGTTCTATGGGGACCCACTGTTAGAATTTAAGGCCAATCTTTAAAACGGTGGCCCCTTGCTCTTCACAGGGTGACCCCTGGGCAGCCACCTGGACATCAGGAGGACTTTGCTAGACTTGCAGACTCTCAGGCTGCCACCACTAGGCCGATGGAATCAGAATCTCCATTTTAACAAGATCCCCACGGATCATTTTAACATGATCTGTGGACACATGAGAACGTGACAAACGTGGCTCCTTCAGTCCTCTGGCTGCTTCCAACTCTCACAGAGAAAGACCACCCTGGCCAGAGAATCACCTTCCGTGTCTGAAGGACAAGCCCTGTGGCCCGGGCAAGATGTTTTCCCTCCCTCCCGCCCTGTGGCCTTACTGGACTGGGCTTCAGATACCACATTATCTGAGTCAGCAGCTTCATTTGTAGCTTTAGTTTCCTAGATAGGTTTTCTCTTAACTGTTTGCATAAAGATGTGCTAGATTCCAGGCACTAAGGCAATAAAACCCAAACAGTTCTTCTTCCTGGGACCCACAGTCCAGCTCTCTACCCTCCAAGGCTAATAACCCAACAGCCTCCATTCTGTCCTGGGCACCCCCAGACTTACTGTAGGCACACACACACACACACACACACACACACACACACGCACACACACAGCCCTGCGCCAGTGGGGACCTGGGGTGGAAGGCTTCTGTAGCCGACTCTATTTTAGAATCGTGCAGGCTGAGGATGAACCGTTGACTGACAGCCGCAGACCCATCTGGAGGTAGCCGGCCATCAGGTCTAATTTGAGCCCCATTCTCCCAGTGTCTGGACCCTCTCTCCTATGTGGCGGGAAGATGAGCACCAAGAAGACCTGGGCCTCTTCCTAATTAAACTCCAGTTTGAGAATCTGCCTGCATTAGCTCTTATTTGAGGATGTTTTTCTTCCAGCTTTTGAGCCTTTGGGAACGCGAGTGGATCATTCCTCCATTGTTTAAGAATTCATTATCGTTTACCATTATCCTTATAGTCACTTAAAATACAGCACCAACTGGGGACATATACCGTGTTTGGTATTGTGTTTTTGAAAGCTTGTATTTTTAACAGTAGCTTCTGGGGGAAAAGATCGTTTTCATGTTAACGTTTGTTATACGCAGACTCCATTTTCTACCAACAGTGATGCAGTTTGGCAAAGGGAAGTCGTGTTGCTACCGGTTTCTGACCAAAGGCCAGCAGTGGATTTGGCTGCAGACCCACTACTACGTCACCTACCACCAGTGGAACTCCAAGCCCGAGTTTATCGTGTGCACTCACTCAGTGGTCAGGTGCGTAAGGGCTGGGGGCTGGGCGAGGGGGAGGCCCCTGGCAGTTCAGTCCGAGCCCCCGCCACCTCAGCTCGTCCCAGCTTCTGAGAACCAAGCCCAGGGCTGGAGTTCCTCTGCTGAGCCCACGCTGCGCTCTGCAGTGAACAGAATGATCACCAGGGCTCAGACTTCCTTTGACTGCCGGTCAGAGCCCTCTGAAGCCTCATGAGCTGGTTCAGGCTGCCAGGATATTATTTAGTAAGTTACTGCTTCACTGACCTACTTACATATTTTCCCCTCATCTCGATCCATCCCACAGTCTTCCCTTATCACTGTTTTGAGAAGAAAATTAAAATTTTGCCTCTAAATAACTCAAAGCATTTTTTAAAGCATTTTTAATGCTTTAAAATCCCCTGCTGGTAACTGAAGCTGTGTTGGAAAAAGAGCCAGGAGGCTAGTGGACAAAGGTTCCTAGCAGTTCCTGGGGGTCTCAGGAAGCCCCAGCCCAGGGTGGGGGAGCAGGGCTTCCAAGGGAGGCAACATATCTAGCATTTTATAGATGCTGCCTATGTAGGGTCACAGGTCCCAAAGGTACAGGGGAAATGTCATTCTTTTTCTTCCCCCTGACCTCAGAAATTTTAAGAACACAAATCAGTTTTACACGGGTCTAGAGAAGAGCATTTGAAGAGAACAAAGAAAGAAAGGTTAGAAGGGCTGCATTTTGTACATATCCATAATAGATAGATAGACAGACAGACAGACAGATACCATACATACATATTGCATTTTACCTGTGTGCAAACAGATAGATGATAGTGGATTGATAGAGAGACATATAGATATGTATGCATGCTGCATTTTGTATAGAGACATAATAGACAGAGAGACATAGAATCTGCACTTCCAGGCTACATTGTGTGTGTGTGATGGATGGTAGGTCGGTAGGTAGGTAGGTAGGTAGGTAGGTAGGTAGGTAGGTAGGTAGGTTAGGCGACAGACAGATAGATGACTAGATACTGTACATACACACATTCATGTGTATAGTTGACAAGTGAATCACTCTTTTGTAAGTGGAGAGAGACTAGAAATGCTCGTTTCCTTGGCCCGTGAGTCTGCTCACCACGTTGCTTGCCCGCTCTCAGGAACATGATTTTTGCTTCCCAGCCCACCATTGTACACTTCAGCAGCCAGTACTTTCTAATTCCAAGGCCAGTCCCAGCCACTGCTACCCAGCCTGGGACTTGGCCAGAGGGTCTCTTTGCCCCCAAGGAAGGCTAGACATCGTCAACACCTTCTGTTTTAAACCCTGCCCTCGATCCTGCTCTCCTCTCCATCCTCTACCTCCCAAATTTTAGAAAGAAACCCTCAGAAAAAAAGCAGGGAAAGAACTGAGGGAATAAATAAGATAACAAGCATACCAGAGGCCCAAGAGCCACTTTCCCCTTCCCGGCCCCTTGCTCAGCCGACATCTCAGGCGAGGGCCATGGCTGGGTCAGCACATTGAGCTGATTTACACACAGTATTTAAAAAGTGAGTCCAGACACGAATCGGCAGTCTGGGTCTGGTTAGTTCTAGGTTGGTCTGAGAGAAAACTTCCTGAAAGTCGTAATTACTAAAAAAGTGACATGTCACTTCTCTATATGCATAGTCCAGGCTGAGCAGGTTTTTAAGAAAGGCTTCTAATAATTTGAAGGCTGAAGCTTATCCTGTAGATGAAAAGGTGTTTTTAAAAACAATTATGTTTGGAGGGTTCGTATGGGGGATGGAGGAGATAAATAAAGGAGGAGAGAATAAAAACATCCTGGAAAGGAAGATATTCTGAATGTCACATTAGAAGACACTGTTCCAATGTTCATTGCAGCTTTGTTTACGGTGGCCAAGACATGGAAACAACCAAAATGTCCTTCGATAGATGAATGGATAAAGAAGTTGTGGTATATACACACTATGGAATACTATTCAACAGTAAGAAAAGATGACATAGGAACATTTGTGACAACATGGATGGATCTTGAGATTATAATGCTAAGCGAAATAAGTCAGACAGAAAAAGCAGAGAACCCTATGATTTCACTGATATGTGGTATATAAACCAAAAACAACAAAAGAACAAGACAAACAAATGAGAAAGAAAAACTCTTAGACACAGACAATAGTTTAGTGGTTACCAGAGGGTAAGGGGGTGGTGGGTGGGAGATGAGGGTAAGGGGGATCAAATATATGGTGATGGAAGGAGAACTGACTCTGGGTGGTGAGCACGCAATGGGATTTATAGATGATGTAATACAGAATTGTACACCTGAAATTATGTAATTTCATTAACAATTGTCACCCCACTAAATTTAAAAAAATAAAAATAAAAATAAATAAATGTTATTTGAATGGAAAAAAAAGAAGAAGAAGACACTGCAGTGGAGCTTAGTTAGGCACCGAAGGAAACTCCCTTCTCAGACAAGTCCCAGGATTAGCCCCCTTCGTGGTGACTCTTCTGAGTGGGCGTTATGCATTGCGCAGCCCTCTTTGCCGTGGTCGTCTTGGACCATCCCAACTCCAGCTGTGGTCTCTTGATTTCCTGATCAGTTACGCGGACGTCCAGGTGGAAAGGAGGCAGGAGCTGGCATTGGAAGACCCGCCATCCGAGGCCATCCACCCTTCAGCACTAAAGGTATTCTGATCCCCGCCAGGTGCAACAAGGCCAAGTTTGGCTAAGAAGAATCTCCCATGAGTTGTTATCATAAAAATGGCAATCATCAAAAGAACAGGTCCTATTTATGGAGCTCTTGTTATGTTCCCAGTATCATTCAGCATGGTTCCCTTACTTACCACGATGGTGTTCCTGTGAGATGGGCACTGTCATTGTCCTGGTTCTTCTCTGGGGTACAGAAGTGCACCGAGAATTAACTAATGTACCCAAGGGTGCCGAGGGCTAGAACTTGCAGAGCTGGATTTGAAACAGCGTCTGGACTGAAAGCATGGTTTGGCGACGTTCGGGCCTTACAAGAATGGTTAGGAGTCCACTTTGTGTCTCTCCCACGGATAGAAAGCTGGAGGGGTCATTCCATCATCGCATTGAGTCCTGGGATAATTCAACATCCCCCATCCTTCCCTTTGCTTCCGTGCTGCTACATTGCCTCCAGGACTTGGATCCCCACCCCCACTCCCAATGCCGTCAGTGGCAAGGGGACTTTCTGTTTCTGTGTCTGAGGCCTTAGTTAACCTCATGCTGGAGTCAGCTTCGTGTCAGGGAGCTCTCCTGTTGGGAGATATTTCTCTTCTCGAAGCCCGTACCTCCTCCCCAGCTTCCCCCTCCCCCGCCCCCGCCTGAAATCTCAGGTGCCCACGTCTCTGCAACTTGCAAGTAGACCAGCCCTGTTCCTCAAAGGCCATTCTTCAAACAGACACAAATGTTGGGAGAAAAACAGAGAGAGAAAGCAAGCAAGGGAGGGAGTGTTGTTGTATTTCATCAAAAACAGATGCTATTGACTAAGACCCACCATTATTTTATCTCCCACTATGACAGAGAAAATGCTGCCCAGTAAATCTGTGAAATAAGGATTTCTTCCATCAGTTGAAGAACACATCCCAATTTCAGATATGTCAAAATGTGGGTGGGGAATTGATGAAAGATGGCATAGAATTGTTGAAATATGGCTCAAGTTCCAGGCTGCCCAGTGACCTAGAATCCATATTCGTTGGCCGGGGCTGACACAGCAGCAATGGTCCAACAAAAGCACCTTTGGTCCATCAAAGACCGAGTTGGGAGGGAGAAAAAAAAAATCACCTTTAGAGACCAGAGAGCTGCCCGTCTCTTTTCAGAGCCTCCCTTGCTGGCTGCTACACAGGGTGCATTATAGGATGATTCATCACCAGTATCCTAATAGGACACACCTGTCACTGTTTATGGAAGTGTTTATTAGCCAGCTCTGTCACATAACGCATCATGTATCATGTCCAAGAGTGGAATTAAGCCATTCATAGGCAGGTGTTAGACACACCATACATCACAGCTGAAGAACAACTGGCTTAATGCATGTCAGTCAGTCTGAAATTCATTATTGAGTTTCTGATCCTTCAGGAATCCCAGAGCCCAATGGAACTTCTCATAAACACGCGCATGTGTATACACGCACAAACACGATCTCAGGCTGCCAGGTTAGGAGGCCCCTTTTAAAGAAAAAAACTCCAGGACAATGCTTTTCACGCCATCAGTGGTAATGGACCAGTTGGCGTTTTAATGTCATATCTGTTGCTGACCAATGCTTCTGTGAATGGCAAACTGCCATGCTTGGGTGATGTGTGGCGATGTCAAATGGCGATAAAAGTTTTTCAGTGCTAACTCTCACTTCCTGTACTTATTTCTCTGCAGACCAAGGAGCACACAATTCACAAATGTCCAAGGGCCAGGGACGCCCCCAGCAAGGGGTCTGATCAAGGCGGGGCTCTGTGACGAAGCAGTAGAGTCTCAAAACTGACATTTAGCACAGCAAATCCAGGCACATCTGTAATTCCCTGTTGCATAAAGGCCTGTGGGTCACAGAGCAATCACTTCAGCCCTACGTGGGCACACACACACTGTCCACCCTCATTGGAGCCATGACTCAAGAGGCAGAATAGCACTAGACTCACGCCCAAGGGTTTAATACCTGAGACCATTGGACATGACCAACTAGCCCAGTGGATGCTAGGAATTTCACCATCCGTCCAAGACTAGGGAGGAACACGGCTCAGGAGAGTCATCATCATGTTTCTTCTTTAGCTTAAGAATGATCATACCCGTTTTTTCATTCCTAAGACACCTTCACCTTGCAGGGCGGGAGGACAGCTTCTCAGTGTTGGAAAGTCACAGCTGCTTTCTCATACATATATTGGAGGCAGAGAAATGCTAGGAGCCAGCATCAGTTAAGATGCAGGGGCCATGGGCCCTTTGCCCCTTCTTCACTCCAGAGCCCTGAGGCTGCAGAGAAGGAGCGAGGCGGGGAGGCAGCGTGAGAAGTACCTGGAGGGTCCAAAGGCGTTTGTTTCACTGGTGTGTTAACAATCCCGTGCCACCAGCAATCTTATTTCTGGAACGTGCCTCTTCCCACACTTCTGGGAAAATCAAGATTCTGGGCAGTGAGGTGACAACGTTAAGGGAACAAAGTAAAATGCAAAGTCACTTACAAAAATCTGAAAACTCAAGATACAAGGTGAAAAAGTAAAGTAACTGTTCCTCTAGGCTACATGCCTCTCAAAGATTAAATGTATAGAGATATATGAATCTTCTGCCTGAACGGCTTTGGAATGATCCCAAACAGCTGCAGTAGTTCTCTCAACAGCCTCTCCATTTTTCTATACATTTAGAGAAGCACTGACGTCAGGAAGTTTGTTCCCATCATCTGGAAGCCGAGATGTGGACTGTGTGTGTTTGTGTGTTTCAGGACAAGGGCTCAAACCTGGAGCTTCAGCAGCACTTAAATGCCCTTGATGTGGGCACCTCGGGCCTTAACACAAGCCACTCTCCATCCACATCCTCAAGAAGTTCCCACAAATCCTCGCACACGGCCATGTCAGAATCCACGTGTGAGTGTCATGCTGTGGATAGGGACAGGGACAGGGGTGGGCCCCCTGTCTGATGGGGGAGCAGAGCCTGGCGAAGGGCCCCAGGCCGTACGTGCCTGTGAAGCGGAAGTTGCCATCGCTTCACACTCCTTGCTTCCTCTCCCACTGGCTCCCTGCCTCTCACCTCTCCCCACGCTGGTTCTGCCACTGCTGCACAAAGCAGACATAATGCAGGTGACACGCAGATCAGATAACCACGCTTGGTTTTAGTGACGCTGCTAAGGTGTGTGGCTGAAGCAAGTGGGGGACATGAAGTCTGGGGACGGTCTGCTGTCACCCACCAGCTTCCAGGCCAGGGTGGAGGCTGGCAGGACTTCATGACTCTGGAACCCACTTCCACTCCTGCGGGACTGAGAGATTCCAGTCAGTCCCTTGTTTCATCCACACAGGACCAAGGTCCCCTGATGTGCGCATCAGGAAGGTCATCTGTTGCTTTCTTCCAGCCACTCCGAGCAAGCTGATGGCAGAAGCCAGCACCACGGCTGTGCCGAGATTGGCCACCCGGCCCCAAGAGCTCCCTGTGCCAGGGCTCAGCCAGGCAGCCACGATGCCGGTATGTGTGTGACCCTGCACTGCTCAGCCGGGGCTTGCTACGCTGTGCCAGGCCTGCAAAGCCACCAGACGGCGTGCTGCCCCTTCCCAGAGAACCAGTTCTTTGTAGAGACTGAAAGTGTGAGGTAGCCAGAGGGTGAGAAGCTAGGTAAATTGGCAGCTAATTTTAAACATTTTCATACCAAAAATTAACGTGGATGGGTATTCCTAAATGCAAAATCCAAATGAGTATTAGAGAAAGCTCAAAATTTGAAACCTGGCGTCATATACCCCCGGAACCTCTAGGGGTACACGATGAGGACCCTCCCATTTTGGATCTCGTTTCACTCCAGTGAAAATGTTTGAGAAGTTTGGTTCTCAACAAAACTGTACCTCTGCCTATACCCGGCAGTGTCCCTGATACATGTCAGGCGTCTGCAGAATGGCAGGCAGTGAGTGGCCCCTTAGAAAACACACTGGCTGTCTGCAAAATCACTAATGTGCAATACTCCCGTTATCTACTGCCATATAATGAACCACACCAAATTCAGAGGCATAAAGTAACAGTCATTTTTCACGTTCACAGATTCTGGGTCAGGAACTCAGAGAGGGCGCGCTGGGGACGGCTCCTCTGTGCTGCATGGCATTGGAGTCTTCACCAGCCAGGGCTGGGAATCCATATCCCAGGTGTGTGGCACTCACCTGGGCTGGGCCAGCTGACGGCTGGGCCCCAGCTGAGATCCTCCACTGATGCCTTGCACAGGCCTCTCCATGCTTTGGGCTTCTCCTGGCACGGTGACTGGGTTCCAAGAGGAAACATCTGCAGAGGGACCTTCCCACAAGAGCCGGGCAGAAGCTGCATGGCCTTGTGTGTCCTCGCTGGGGACGTCACACAGCATCACCTCTGCCTGGTCAAAGCAGTCGCACACTCGCCCATAGAGAGGGTCAGACCTTCCAGTTCTAGATGGGAGAAATGTCAAGAATTTCAGGAATCATGTCCAGACAGTTGCCAAATACCTCACACCCATCCCTCGCTGACATTTTGGAGATGGGGGTAAATGGGCCACCTTCCTCCTTGCCTTCACCATGAAAGTTATGCACCCGCTGCTTGAAAAGCTTGGGTGACACATCTTATTGTCAAACAAAATATGCCTCTTTCTTTCTCTGTAGGCACTCTTAGACAAGCTTGTAAGCTATGACCACCATTTTGCCCGTATGTGGCTGTCCATTAAAATTCTTTCTGCCACCAATGGCGTCACAGTTCTTCCATTTCCTCCCAGCTGTACAGGCAACAACAACTGGAGAACCCAACCCAGTCTCTGGTGTAGCCCTGTGCCTGGGATTTCTCCCTCAAAACGAAGTCTCCTGCTGTTGTTTCCTCCCTGTGTTGTCCCGAGGAGCACTTTCCATTTGGGCTGCTTTTATAGAGCCGAGAGGCTCGGGGCGCTTTCGGAATAACTTCAGAATGCTTTTACTTTTCTTTTAAAAAATGTCAAAGAGCCCTTGAGGCTGAGGGTTTCTTTTCCTGTTTTTATACAATTTCTCCCCGCCCACCCGAGTGATGGGGAGCAAGGCCTGTCACTCACCTGACTCCCTAGGAGTCTGACGGATTCCAGGCAGAGTCTGGCGAGTTGCCCCAGCGTCCCGGGTGAGTCTACAGACAGGTGCGCCCGGCACGTCTGGCCCTCTGCCTTAGTGTTGAGAGAACGGGTAAGGAGCACACGCAAAGCCAGCACTGGTTGTACATACGACCCCCTTCATACTGCTCAGTGGCACTGCTAAGAATTTATTAGTATGGGAGAAGAGCAACCAAACCCACCAAGAATGGAGTCTAGAACAGGACACAAGGGAGGGAAGTGGTGCGAGGTGCCAAGCTCCAACAGGGAGTCATGGCTTGGCAGAGGCATCATGCATCATGCACCCTGAGTGACCTCACTCGAGGACCGCCTGCGTGCTGCGCCAGCCTGCTACCCCGCCTTTGCCCACGGAACACGCGCCTGTGCTTTCCAGAAGTGAGCTCTTCACTCTAGTGTGGAAGGGCCTCCTGTAAGCCCACTGAGTGACCACACCCCTGGACCTCTGTGAGGGTTAACAGAGCCCTTCTCTTCCCCAGGCTCCCCTGACTGCCCCGGTGTCCTGTGACCTCACACAGCAGCTCCTGCCTCAGGCCATTTTACAGAACCCACCTGCCCCCATGGCACAGGTGAGTCTGGGACTGGGAGTGTCGGGGAACAGGTCGTGGAACTTCCCCAAGACACAGTGCGTGCTGCCCTCTGGAGCGTGTGGGTGCATTGGTGCCGACATGCGTCACGCACATAGGTACCAAACCAAGACCCCCAAATAGGGACTATTTTTGCCATCTTGCAGGTGGGGCATGCCAAGCTACAGCCTTGGTTTTTATGCCTGTCCCCTTCGCCATTCTCATGTTTTCTAGAGACATCCACCCTGCTCTTTTCGCTAGCGTCTGTTTCTCAGATCTTTTCAACAGTCTTTGTTCATCTCCCTGCCACTTTTCCATGTTCCTCTTCATTTTTTATAACTCCAAATTGCTCATGATGTTTTAGCAAAGGTCTGAATTAGGCCACGTGTCACAGGAAGACGCTGAAACTGTCTAAAAGCTATGCGTCCAATACTGTAAATATCACATTTGTTTTTTGTTTTTTTGTTGGGCTTTTTTTTGTTGTTGTTGTTTTGTTTTTTAAAAAAAGGATCACGGCTTTGCTGAGTAATTCCTTCCTTGTTTCAACAACATTTAGTGAGTTAGTATTTGGGTTGGTCAGTGTGCGAGTCTGATGGAAGCAGAAATGCTTGTAACACGGCCCTTGTTTTAAGTAGAGTTAGGCATATAAACAGAAACCATAATGGCAGGGCATATGTTTTTATAGAACCCGTAATAAAACATTCTGTCTAGGGAAGTCCAAGGTGGCTTCCTGGAGGAGGTGACACCTGAGCTGGGCCTGGATATATGAGTAGGAGGTTGCCACATAGAGAGGTGGAGGGTCAGCAGGGAAGAGGAACCCAGGTATGTGCTGCAGCAGGGAGGTTTGAAGATGTCTGATATGTCTACGGCCTGGTGAAAGGTTGAGCATATGTCCCATTAGCAGTGGTCTCAAATGTTTTTCTGGAATGTGAAAGACACGTGCTAGCACATGCCTCTTCCCCAAGTCAGGCTTGAGTAAGGATGTAAAAGCTACTCATTTGGAGTCAACTAATTAAAATAGTCTGTATTCATTCTCATTAGGGAAAAGAAAAAAAAAAACTTTTTTTCTGGTCAAATTTCCAGGCACATTTGGTATGAAATTCATAACTTTTTCAATCCAAAGGCACATGAAATTAGAACTCCTTTAACTGCCAGTTCTTGAATAGTAAAGCATGTCTTTGTTTTATATTGCACAGTAGTGTGGTTAAGGCCCTTTGGGATTCTAATTTTAATAGTAACAGTTTTTAGTCTATTGGGCATATTCGACTTAATAATAATTATGCTCTTTAAGACACTCTTGCATAATGCGGACCCTTCCAGTTAGACTGTTCTTTTCATACCTACCCCATGTGAAAGAAAGAGTTTTCTCTTTTTTTTCTCTTTCCCCTCACTGATGTTGTCAGTGTAGCACCTTGTCAGGGAAAAGGGGGAAAAATAAAATCCAAAATCTAGGTAATGGAGATCTGCGTAACTGGCGATTTTGCTTCACGCTGTGTTTCTAAAATGTCTCTAAGTTAGAATGGATCTCTTTATCCAAAAGACCACAGTCATGAATATAACGCTTAGGCATCCTGGAAGAGAATAAGAATCGTTCTAGAAGTAACTGTGATGAACTGCAGTGCTGGCTCCCCAAGGACTGCCCAGCCCCCTCAACCCAGAGGGTCTCCACTGGACTTGTCAGGACTGTTTCTGAATGTGTCCTGATTTGTGGAACTCACCACAGAGGCTCTTGTGTTTTGCTTTTTGAATTAAGTATCCGATCCAGCTTGTTTTCTTTCTCAATCGAATGCTCTTTCAAAATCCCCCGATTGCTTTGATCACTTGCATTCTGATGAAGATTTTTGTGATATAGACTCTTCTAGTGTAGGCATTTTAAAACTCACCTCCTATCCCGTGGTCCACCCCCTCCATCGGTTTCCTGCAAGGAACCGTGTGCTGGGGTAGATAGGTGGTGACAGGGGTCACCTGCAAGGTTTTCCTGAGGCCGATCTCCACCCCAGAAAGGGATTCAGAAGTGAAAGGAAGGGGAGAAAGTGCTCTCGGCAAAGCAGCTTTCTATGTCCGTCCTACAAGGTCACCTCTGCCGGTGTTCCCCTCGGGGTAAAGGTTAGGCCCTTGTATTGTCCTTCTCCTTAGTTCACTTTTGCACAGATTTTCGAGAAGTGCGTCGCCACAAGTGAGCCTGGGGGAGAGGAGGGAGGGTGACAAGGCCTCTGTGGCCCCAGGAAGGCCGGTTTGGAGAGCAGGACTCCTGTGAAACACACCATCAAATTCAAGGTCATTCGGGAATTGTTGCAGAAGAGCCCTGCTGTCCAGGATCAGATTTAAGATAATGATAGGACCCAAAATTGCCCATGAAGCTGTCACATGCAAATTATCATGACCTAGATGAGAGGGGGGAAAGGAAAGGGGGGGTCTCTGATACCCAGCTTTTGACAGTCATCTCCAAAACCATTAGTAAATTTGTCCCGCAGGTTCTGGTGGTCCTGAGAAAAGCTCACAGGGGGACCCCTGGGACACCCAGCCGTAATCCATAGCCCCTGCTCACTGCTGAACTCCCAGCCGGCTGTGGGTCACTCATTAGGACACTTGGAAAGAGTGGAGAAGGGATGGGAAGGAAAGTGGGCTGTGCCCCTCAGAACAGCAGCAGCGTCTTGTCTGCGAGGCGGAAATAACTCTGTCATCTGGTTACGTTTTCTGATTCCACCTGGAAGTTCCCGGCACAGTTCAGCGTGTTCCAGACCATCAAAGACCAGCTGGAGCAGCGGACGCGCATCCTGCAGGCCAATATCCGGTGGCAGCAGGAAGAGCTCCACAAGATCCAGGAGCAGCTCTGCCTGGTCCAGGACTCCAGTGTCCAGGTGATGCTCCGGCCTGGGCCCGTGGTCCAGCGTGGTCTGTCCTCCCCACTCCGTGGGGTGTCCTTACCCACCCTCTCAGGGCAGGCAGGACTGCATGAGTCCTGCTTACTTACTCGGCGTATTGAAACCACTACAGAAGGAGCACGAGGAATGAATGCCACCTCCTCTGTCCCCAACTCTGGGCCAAACGTGAAATTTGCCTGACACGTGAAATGTGCATGACACCTCTTCATTCTCCCCTCTCTGCGTCAGGCACGTGTTTGCTGCCCCAATGCATGTTCATCCATGGGTCTGTTGGTGAATTGCCCCGCACGGCTGCCAGCCTGCATCCTTCCGGGTTAGAAGCGCCAGCCCTCCTATAGTCCCCGTGTGACGTCGCTTTCCCAGCGCCCAGCCCAGGCTGCTCTGCTTCCTCTTATCCAAAGCATGAATGGAGGGAGATAATGGGAAGTGATGACATCTACACCCTGATGGGGACAGTAGGGGGAGCTGGGGACTGGGGATCTGTATGCTGGCACCTCCGGGCCACCCCATGCCAACGGAGGCAGTCTGCGTGCTCTGACAGCAGCAGCTTTTAACTACGACCCCCAGTTGTCACTTTTTTACATCCTTTTGAGAGTTTCGTCTTCGAGGAAAATCTTTATATTGGATCTCTTTCAAGGATAAGTTATTTTTACCGAGTGTCACTTATGTCAGGCCAGGGCTGTTTTTCTTCCAAAGTGCATCTTTGGACCCAGCCTTTAATTGTAAAGGTAATTGTAGCTAATTTCGGAGTCTGCCCTGACAGCTGTGAGCCTTTGCACCCCCATAGGAGAGACACAAAGATGCAGAAGAGACCCCTTGGGAAACACCTGCAGCACGTCCCTGCCCCTCTCCCCGACTGTCCACACAGACACTCCACCGGCCACACAGCTCCTGAAGGGCAATGACACCCCGATAGGCAGGCCCTGTGCGGGCACGGCGTCCTAAGGCATGCACGCTGGGATAAGCGCACAATGATGCAGAGTTACTAGGCAGAGGGGGACACCTAGGTAGCCGTCCTGTGTCCTGGGCTCCCCTGAAGTGCTGGCTCCTGCAAGAGGCCAGAGGTGAGCAAGGACTCACCCCTACCCCCACTGTCACCCCAGCCTGTGTGTGCCTGGCTCTGCTGAGAAAGCCATGGCCACCCCCAGAGCCCTGCTGCTCCCTCCCACCCCCACCTCTTCAGGGACACCCCCGAAACTGACAAAGGAAAAGACTGCACTGTTTACATGAGAAGAAATGCAATCATTGAGGTGTCAAAATCGCTTTTCACTTATTCTTTCCCAGATGTATTCTTTTCTCACTGACCCAGAGTCCAACCCCTAGGATTTGCCTGACTCCGATTATTTCAATGGGATTTTTATACTAACAGGAAGGGGGAAACTGAGTCAGAAACTGCTAACTAAAAGGAAGGTAGGCACATGAACATCCTCCTCAGAGCCCAGACTTTTCTGTTTCCTGCCTATTTAACATGAAGGCTGAATTCTAAAATAACAGGCGACACAAGGAACTAACTGTAAGGAACACGTGGAAATCAAGCCTTTAGACTCTGTCTCCAGTGCGTCCCTTCCCTGTTTTTATTCCTGTAACCTTATCTTTGCAGTGGAATTTTCCAGAGAACATGGAAATCCACAGATAGTCAAACCAGAGAACATTTCCTCTAGTAGTCTGCCTTCTTGCATTTTTGCAAGTTTAAAGTTTTAAAGAAATACGTTCCAAAATGCTTAATCAAACTTATTTTTTTTTTAAAAAAAAAGCTATATGATTTAATCATAAAGAAAAACAAGTAAAAATTACTCCACTCCTCCCCCCTAAAAGTGGGGGGGTGTAGATTAAATAAGAATGGCAAAACATTGATAAACCCCCAGTGATGATATGGGGATTTCCTTACAGAGTATCTCTATTTTGGGTACTTCTGAAATGTTCCATAGTAATTAGTATTTGTAGAAGTAAGCAGATAAGAACAATGACAAACCACATGTGAGCCTAGGATTGGTTCATGCTTGAAAAATTAGCAGTCTGTTTTTTCTCTGCTAACTTTTTCCACTTGAATTAGGGAATTGTTTTTCTCATGCTTTCTATAAAATTGACCGCAGAGCCTTTTGAAGAAGTTATCCTCTGAAGCCATAAAATTCTGCTTTGTTGTTGATAAAACAGGCCTGGCTGTGCACAGCCGCAAACCAGGATTACCCTCAACACAGTCCTGGATCCAAGCTCACGGGGCTTTCCTACTCATTGGCTCAGATCTTTCACTGAGACTGTGTGTGCCTGTGATGCTTGCTAAGTATGATCTAAAAGAAAAGAAAAAAGATTGGGTTGTGAGGGAGAGGTGCTGGCACCTAGATGGAGTCACCAACAATGCTACCTGGATGGAGCTGTTCTGGGGAAAGGCTCTGTCACCTCCTGCAGTCGGGGGATGGCGGCCTCGCTTTCTTTTTGAGAGTATGCACGCCCTCTCCTGGCTACTCAGAGAAATGTCTGGAAGGACACCCGTGGCAATGGCAAATGTATTCCTTGATTGGACCTCCTTCCCTTCCTCCTTCCCTCCCTCTCTCCCTCCCTTCCTTTCTTCCTACCTTCCTTCTTTCCCTTCTTCCTTCCACTCGTGTATCATCCATTCATCCATCCTTCCTTCCTTCCATCCGTCTACCTCCCCATCCATTCAGCCCCCATCTATCTTTCCAGCCAGCCAGCCAGCAAACACCCATTATGTGTCAGGCACTATGGGGAAACAGAGATTAAACAGGATAGGGTTTCTAGCCTCAGAGACCATACGTCAATCGGACAGAGTAGCAGACCAAGTGATCCGTTGACATAGCACAAGCAGAAGCAGTTTCCCTTCTTTTTTTGAGTAAAAGCTTCATTTATTTGTTTATTCATGCATTTATTTATTCCATTCATTCACTTCTCCGATATTTTTTTATATGCCCAGAGAGACAAAGGAGCAAAATTCTCCTTTTTCATTTTAAATATTGTTATTATCTAACATTTATTGTGTCTCAGCATAATTCTCATTTAGTCCTGTATGAGGTGTGTGCTGTTAGTGTTACTGTTTTATTAATGAGGAAACTAAGGCTTTGAAAAGTTATGAAAATCACCCAAGGTCATATCGCTAGTACGTGGGGGGGGTTGCAGTTTGAACTAAGGTATGTCTGATTTAAGCTAGATAATACTGCCTGTCCTAAGTAAAGATTCTTTGAACTATAATCAGAAGGTGAATTGTATTGTACCAGAAAAAATATAGTCACTGGGTGTGAGTAATGGGTTTTTGCGGAAGTGCTGAAGTATAGGTTCCCCTATAAACAAGCCATATTATAACGGGGAACTGGGATTGCACGAAGCACTAGTCCTCAGCCTGGATCTGTAGTGAATGGGTACTGAATCTGAGACGAGGACACCCAGAAATTTCTTCTTAACTTGTAAA
This sequence comes from Rhinolophus hipposideros, assembly GCF_964194185.1. Lineage (NCBI taxonomy): Eukaryota > Metazoa > Chordata > Mammalia > Chiroptera > Rhinolophidae > Rhinolophus > Rhinolophus hipposideros. Next base: position 9,889,472 of record NC_138058.1, on the reverse strand, counting down.
GGGATGAGGCGCCCTCATTCCAAGCTGCAGGCACCTGTGCTGGGGCTGGGAACGTGACAGGAAAGTAGGTAAGGATGGCACTAGATACAGAAGATGGCTGACCCCTCCTCTGAACCACACACTTGAACTTCCTGACCTTTAAGCGCTCCGCCAAGCGTCTGCCGGGTGTGGTTCCACATCCTTTTTCTCAAAAACCGCTCCACAAGTGTAGGCTTGTGGGTTCTGTGCTGGGGGTGAGGCTGTACTCACTGACTGCAGGAATAGAGGTTCAAACTCCAGAGGCCAGGAAGAAGAGAGTCTTCCCCCGCAGAACACAAAACTAGAGGCCTAAAAGGAAGTGGGGTGCTTGGTCAAGAACCAGCACAGAGGTAATATCAGCTGACGTTTTTACTCCATGTGCTGCCTCAGCGAACTCCAGGTAGCTTTTGTAAAAGAGCCAGACATAGGTCTTAAGTTTAAATTAATACTCAAACCATTAAAGCTGTTTTTTCTTAAGCCTTTAGAGTCAGCTTACAGATAATTATTTTATTCACAAATCTACAAATTTGGCCTAAAAGGACCAATGCTTTTATTTGTTTTGGTTTGTGTGCAGTTAGTTTATAAATTTAACAAATTGTAAATAACCAAAATTATCAACCAAAGCCATTAATTTACAAATTTGGTATATTTAAATCTCCGAAACACATGTCACATACCTAACAAGGCAGACATAAACCTGAGAAGTCAAATCTTTGTTAGCGCTTACGCAATTCTTTGTCATCAAATACTCCAAACTTATAAATGAGGTAGATCGATGTTATCACAAAATTTCGACACTCTTTATTAACTTGATCAAATCCTCCCACACCTTTCATATTGAAATCACCCGGCTAATGGATCACACACAGCCTCTTCGTTGTGATACATCTTAGATGACATGGTCCATAGAGAGTATCATGATGATAAAGCTTATCCTTAAACATGATTTTAAAGCACATGGATTTGATGTTATGTCATTTGCCTTCCTGGGGCAGCAGTCACCTACCTAATGGGAGCAGATTTGCCTTCCCAGTTGGGAGCACTGAGTTGAAGGTATCCATCCACAATCTGGGTACAGACCCTGGTCACTGGTCAGAGATTCAAGGCCGGGCACAGGGCCTGGTCCTTCTGCCAGGACAATGGAACCCACGCTACTGGTGAGCCAACTCTCTGCCCCCATTATTGCATCATTCATTCCATTGACAAGATGTTTCTCCCTTCTAATAAGAAACTGATAAGGCAGCCCAGACTCTATGCGAGTACAAATCATCAATAGACCCTCTGGGTCTAACTGTCTTGACACTATTAGACCCCCGTCACTAGACAGTGGAACCTTCCAGAGACAGGCCCAGTGTCTCTCTGGCCCACTGCTCCGTCTCTGGGGTGTGGTGCTATGCTCGTGATATCACAGACCCTCAGTGTCTCCATGTTGAGCGAATGAGTGCTTCCCATGCAGGTCAGAGAGCGCGGGAAAGCGGACCTCTTCCCGTGGACAGACAAAACAAGTGCAGGCCTGTGGAGGCCCCTGTGACCCCAAGCTTAAAGGCATTCCTGTTGTGCTTCCAGATGTTTCTGCAGCAGCCAGCCGTCTCCCTGAGCTTCAGCAGTGCCCAGCGGCCTGACACTCAGCAGCAGCTCCCGCAGAAGTCGGCCCAGGAATCCCAGTCGCCGCTCACCGCCAGCCCTCAGCTTTCGGGGCAGATCGCCTCTGTCCAGGTCACAAACCAGCACCTGCTCAGAGAATCGAGTGTGATATCAACCCAGGTAAACTTCCCCACACATGTGTCCTCAGTCTCATCATCTACTCTCGGTCTTAGCCAGGATCAGTGGGAGAACAAAGGTTATCCACTCCCGTCCGTTGTCCCTTTCCCCAGGGCCACCATGCCCCTCCCAGTGCCCCAGATTCTCTGCAAAGCCCTCAGAGCCATTACCACTTACTAAAAGCCACCAGTGACCTTGCATCTGATGAGGTCTGCAGTCAATAACTGGCACTCGAATAGAATAAGAGGTCCTGAGCCCCTGCTTCTGAAAGGTCACGGGATAAGCCCCTCCCTCTGCCTCGTGTTCGCACACATATTCAAGGACCCCGTAAACCTCCGCTGAGCTCCTGCTGCTCACCAGCCCCCAGGGGAACAGAGAGGAAGAAGAGCTGACCTTGACCTCAGGGTGTTTCTAGTCTAGTGGGGGCTCTAGAAACTTAAACAGATAATGGACAATAAAATGTGGAGAAGTACATGTATAAGAGAGTTTAGTCCATCTTCACCCAGATTTAAGGGTTCACCCTTTAAAATACAGCCTTTTGGTTCTGACAGTCAGAAGAAAACTGAATGGCTGAGAATAGCCAAGAAAATTTTGGAAAAGAAAAAACTGAGGCAGGATTGACACTATTTGATATTGAAAGAGTCTGAGAATTAAAACACTGTGGTGCCATCGTATGAATGGACAGTCAATGAAACAGAATAGAAAATCCAAAAGCAAACCAAGCCCTTCCCTTCATTCATTTGTTATTTCACTCAATAAATACTTATTGAGCACTCACTGCATGCCAGGCACTAAGCTTTAGGCACCAAGGGATAGCAATGAACACAAAAGAAAAGAAAAAAAGGATCTCTGGTGCCAGTGGGGAGAGAGATACAAATAAGTGAAAACCGCAGTGTGAAAAACGGCAATTCAAGGATGCTGGTGAAGGTGGGTGATGGGTTGGAGTTTTAACCAGGTGGCCAGAGAAGGCCTCACTGAGAAGATAATACTTGAGCAAAGGCCTGAGGGAATGAAGGAGTGGGGTATATTGCTATCGGGGAAGAACATTACATATAGAGGAATCAGCCAGTGCAAAGGCCCTGGGGCAGGAGGACGCCTGGGATCCTCACATCTAGAGTGGAATTTGTGAAATAGAAAGTTGTTTGGTTCAACGCACATCTGTGTCTTGCTTGCTGGGCACCTGACACTGCCCTAGGCACCAAGATTCAAAAATCCTTGAGGTGTTTACAATCCTAGGGAAAGATAGCCGTAAGATCAAAAGAATTCAGTATGTAGTCAGTAGATCTTAAGTTAGACAAAAAACCAAGGAGGGTAGAACAAGGTTCTAGGGAGGATTCCCAGAGAGATGACACTGGAGGTGAGTCTGCCTTTTACCTTTCTCGTTAAAATGATGCAACAGGGTCCCAAGCCAATGAGAAGCTCCCAGATGATACAGGGAAGTGGCCACTCAGTGGGCAGCTTGATGCCCCAGTTCAGCAGCCCTGCAGCTGTGCTCCCCCCAACTCTGAGCCTGACCACACCAGCTTCCACCTCCCAGGACGCTAGCCAGTGCCAGCCTAGCCCGGACTTCAGCCACGATCGGCAACTCAGGTATGGAGACTGTCCTTGTTTAAAAGGTAACTGAGGCGTCGCTTTAAACCAGGGGTGTCCAAACTTTTTTCAACAGTTTTCACCAAAGGCCACATGCGGTAAAATACACAAACAGCCGGGCCACTCACTCGAGGTGAAGTACGTATTGCCTCACCTGGTTTATTTAAGTAACCTAAATATATTTTTGGAATTTGCTGCGAGCCAATTAACAATGGATTGCGGGCTGCAGTTGGCCCCTGCGCCGCAGTTTGGACCCCCCTGCGTTAGACGATGCGTTTCTGCTCTCCTTCCTGCTGTGGAAGGAGGCAGAGTTCAGACAGTGAGATTCCAGGCCCTTCGAAGCTGATCTCAGCTGACACAGAGGCAACAGAGCGCTGGGGTCTTGATGGCCAGAGGAAGTGACCAGTTGCATTCATCGTCCTCCGAGAACAGAGCAGGCGAAGTGGGGATTCCGTCAGACTTTGGAAAGGGACCCAGCAGCTGGGCAGGTGCTGCCATTGGCCAGCGGGTCTGCAGTTTGGGGCTGAGTTTCCCACTTTTCTCTTCCTCCCCTCAAAGGCTGTTGCTGAGTCAGCCTATCCAGCCCATGATGCCTGGGTCCTGTGACGCGAGGCAGCCCTCAGAGGTCAGCAGGACTGGACAACAAGTCAAGTAGGTGGCCCAGGGGGAGGGAGGAGGCTGAGAGCCGCACTGGGTGGTCTCAGGCTGCGTGGACCAGCAGCTAGCCCTGTGAGTGTCCACTGAAGGCAGGGTCCTCCTTTGAAGGACTCCGCCCTTAGCTTTTCTTCTGCTGTTTCCCATGGGAGCAGATAACACTTTGTGTCAACATCCCATGAATAGAACAGAACCTGAATGGAACTATTATACGCCCAATTTGGCATCATTTTCAACGTCTTTACAGGTCTGAAACCCTTCGCCCTTGGTTGTATACCAGGGAAATGTAGCCCACGGCTCCTGCTGACCAGCAGTTGCTGGCAAATTCCACAGGCACACTTTGCCTGCTCTGTGGTTCTAGAACTGTGCAACGGCACTGTGAAACCCTGCAAATGGGGGCCCCCTGGTCCTCCCAGACATGCAGCCCTTTCTCTCTCTCTCCTTTCCCCACCTCAGGAGAAACCCTAAAACCAGAAGCAGCTTTGCTCAGCTGTTTAATTCTAGAGAAAAGTTGTCTTGGAGGGAGACATAGGGGCAAATGCTTGAAAAGCCAGTGGAAAACAGTTCCTAGCCCTTTGAAATGAAGCAGAAATAGAGCTATCTCACAAACGTCTTTTTTTGTGTAAACATGGGTTTAATTTTTGTCAGAAGTTTACCAGGACAGTGCCAGCTAATTAGGCCTGGTGTGCCCTCATGCCGGCCTTACAGCCACCCCGTGAGACCATCCCCTGAAGTCCTTCGTTCTCCTTCAGCTACTAAGAATAGTAACAGCAGATGGTTCCGAGCATTGCTGAGGGTCAAAGGCCTTGTGCCTCTGTCATTTCATTCTGTGCTGATAGAAACCCTGTGACGGGCGTGGGATTGTGCACTGCGGGAAGCTGCCTGTGAATTCCCCAGCGGCGCTCTCTGTCAGGCAGGGGGTTGGATTTGGTTTTGGATTTGGGCTGTTCTTCCTAAGTGACCCACATGAGTGGAAACAGTGAATCTTGTTACATCACTTTCCTGAGATGCTTAAAATGCAGTGAACTAGATAAAAATGGAAACTCTTTCTTCTTGAAACTCTAACAGCCATTTTCAGTCAACCCAATAATTTATATCCTCCCCATCTTCCCCCTCGCCCTCTTCCAGACATGACCTAACGCTCCATCTTCTAGGGTGTGTCTGGGTCTGCCTCCCACATACACAGAGGCCTCCCAGGGGACGTTTAAAGCCCACACTGCCTGTTACAAGTGACCCCATATAGAGAAATTACATTTCTAAAACTATAATGCAAAATGGGCTTCTCTCCAGTGTTTTTAAGCGTCTATTCTTAGTCTGTGCTCCTGCAGACCTTTTCCTAAATGGCCTCTTTTCGCCCCTTGTTAACAGCTCATTATCATCAACACCTCTTCTTTTATTTTTAATTTTGTATTGTGGTAGAACACATAGTCATATATCATGTAACATTTACCATCGTAACCATTTTTAAGTGTGTGGTTCAGTGGCATTGAGGATATTCACATCGTCGTGCAACCATCACCACCATCCAGCTCACGAACTTTTTCATCTTCCCAAACTGAAGCTCTGTCCCCATTGCACATAACTCCCCATATCTCCTCCCCCGGACCCTGGCAGCCACCACTCTACCACCACTTTTTCATCTTCACCAACACTTGTTTTTTGTTTGTTTGTTTCCTAATCGCCATCGTAATGGATGTGGAGGTGTCTCTCATTGTGCTCTTGCTTTTCATTTCTCTAATGACTAGTAATGTTGAGCATCTGTTAATGTGATTATTGGCCATCTGTATCTTTTCTTTAGAGAAATGTCCATCCAAGCCCTTTGCCCATTTTTTAATTGGGTTGTTTGTTGTTGTTGTTGAGTTGTAGGAGTTCTTTCCATGTTCTGGACGTCAATCCCTCATTAGATACATGATTTGCAGGTATTTTTCTTGGGTGACCTTTTTGCTTCATGGATGGTATCCTTTGATGGACAAACATTTTTCATTTTGAAAAGATCCACTTTATCTATTTTTCCCATGTTGCCCATGCTGTTGGTGTCAAACCAACACCTCTTCCTTAAAGGTCTGTTTTCTCCTTCCGTTGTGAAACCACAGGTATGCACAAAGCCAGGCCGTGTTTACGAATGCAGACGTGCACAGCACCAGCAGCGGCGCCCCAACCCCTGTCCTGCTGATGGGGCAGGCCGTGCTGCACCCCAGCTTCCCCAGCTCCCAGCCAGCACCCCTGCAGCCGGCACAGGCCCAGCAGCACTTCCTGCAGGTGGGTGTAGGGCAATTATGGGGGACTTGGGGGAAAAAGGGGCCCAGATCCAAGGCCCCAGCCCAGGGCCCAGGGGCCCAGCCCCCAGCCCAGGGACCCAGCCCCCAGCCCGGGCACCCAGCCCCCAGCTCAAGGACCCAGCCCCCAGCCCAGGGACCCAGCCCCCAGCCCAGGGACCCAGCTCCCAGCCCAGGCCAGACAGGCCTTTCCCCCACTTCCTTTGGAGGTGGTTCTAGTCCTCAGGGCAGCAATAAACCCCTGACAGATTTGTATTTGAATCTTTATAGTTTCTAAACCTCCTACTGCTCAAAGGTTATAAGTATATATAGTGTGAGAAATTTAGCATCAGCTATTGTGCCTCAGATGGTTATGTGCTAAAAAGGTCCATTTCTAAAAAGTAATTTTTATTATGGTGTCCATAGTTTTAAAGTGAAAATCAGACACTGACAACTATGTTTCTCAGACTTGTTTATACACAAAGTCTTATACAAATATAAAATTAAATCATGTTGGGTTAAAGATTCATCCAACTTCCTTAATAAATATAATTACGTTGCACGAGATAGGGGCTTTCCAGGAAAACGTTTACATGCAGTCACTAGTTACTTAAAGCAAGTGCCAAATACACTGGCTTTCCCTTCACCCAGCCGCCCTGCTTGGGCACCTTCGAAGCCATAGGAGAGTGTGCCGTGACAGACCCTTAGAGGACAAGGAGACAGAGGTGAAAAGAGTTATCCTTGCAGGTCTAGAATCTCATTGAATTCAAAGCTGCCAAACCGTCTAGGGTAGGCTTTTCAAATCTTGCTGACCCCAGGCATGGTGGGAGGCAACTCAAGATTCAGCTCTGTGTATCTTGTCATACGAGATTTGGGCCCAGCCCCCAGCCCCCAGCCCCCAGCCCAGGGGGTGCTGCCATGACAGGGCAGGGGGAGAGTTAGGGGCCTCCCATGTATTTTCCCAGCAGTAGCAGCAACTGTGTTTGCAGACACCTGTTCCACCCAAGGCGTCGGGTTAGGAAGGCGAAGAGCTCTCCGGCCTCCTCAGGGCCCCCAGGGATGAGGGGCTGTCACAGAGAGCAGCGGAGCTCTGGGTTAATGCCAGCAGAGCTCTGTGGGTGTCTGGGAGGCCTTTGGGAAGGAGGGACTCGGGGACACTGCTGCAGAGCCGGAAGACTGGGAAATATCAGTGTGGGTAACTGAGAGGCGAAGGGATGTTGTCCTAGCAAGAGAGACAGCCTGGCAGCCTCAGAAACAGGGTGGCCTGGGTCACTTCGAGGGGGAGACTTCATGGACGGAGGTAGTGGGAGGTGAGATTGAAGGTTCCCAAGTTGGGGGTTGGCCAGCTGAAGTTTCTGACCTTCAAAGCAGGATGTTTCCTAGTAGGTGCCAGAGCTCAGCAGTAATTGGAAGTAGTCACGCAGCAGGGAACACCGGTGAAAGTATGCAGGCTGTGTGCGTGTTTGGGTCCTGCGCTGGATGTTACCTGCATGTGGTCTCAGCTTCCAACATCCGCAAATGTACAGGCTGCCCGTGGACCGTGTGCACACGTTCCCACTGGGCCAGGAGGAGCCCCTCGTGCTGGCAGGAAGCTTGGCTTCAGAATTCACCCCGTCTGACAGAGCCTAGAGTTCCATTCCCCGCCAGGCACCCTGTCCCCGAGGTCCTGCCCGAGCCCTCACCACGAGACACCCAGCCACAGAGGAGAGTCCGGGGGTTTGACCACATCCACGTTTCAGCTGAGGAGTTGTGGAATTACAGGAGCACCACTGGAGCCCGTTTCCTTTTTTTCCCAGGTACAGGCGCCAACCTCTTTGCACAGTGAGCACCAGGACTCGCTCCTTCTCTCCACCTACTCCCAGCAGCCAGGGACCCTGGGCTTTGCCCCACAACCCCAGCCCCCGCGCCCATCCCGCAGGGTCAGCAGCCTGTCGGAGTCATCAGGCCTCCAGCAGCCCCCCCGGTAGTGCCCTGGCACCTCAGGCGGGTCCCAGTCAACTTTAACCGATGGACAGACGAAGGGGGAGAGGAGTCTGAACTTAAACCCTTGGCATTTGTGCACACTGCATATATTTCGGATCTCCTGGATGGTAACCATCCCCGGACAGCAGCAGCTGGCACGTGGGAATGATCAGCAAAGCTGGCCGGGTTCTCCTTGCCTCTGCACGCCTCGGGCACACTCTACAGCCATATTGGGACGTTGTTGTTACTCAGTTGACCTTATCAGATGGCGCATCTCGTTGTATCCTCCCGAGAGCACACTGGTCACGCTAGCCAGCAGTGGCCCATCCACACATGCTAGCTGGCCTTCATTCTCTCGATCCTCTTTCCTTTGCATTCCGGAAGCACTTGGGTCAGAGATCTGTTGAAGAGAGAATAAAGAGATTATTTTTCATTATTTTTAAATGGTTGTTTTTGTTTTAATTTGCACAGCTGCACAGAGGAGATAACCTAGGCACTTTCAACTTTGAAAACTAATGAGGTCTCGTGACTTCATTTGGAGACCACAATAACAAAAACAGTCCACCAATCAGAGAGCACAGCTGGTCATTGACCAGGCTGTAGCCCCACCCCCTCCGGCAAAAACCCTAATGGAATGAGGGTCTCCACCCCACACCATGCTGGTGATTTTTCCCCCCTAAATATAACACTGGACTGTTTCTTGTTTACTTCATTGATTGCAACTACAAGGCGGACTCAAAGCGAAGCACAATCATGCAGCTGACATCCCAGAATCTTGAGAACTCCAGGGCTAAGAAGGGAGGGGTTTCACAAGCCAGACAGGCCCTGAGGTACCCCCACCTGTGCTGGGCCTGGGAGGGAGACTGCTGCATCTTCCTACACAACTTTCATGATAAACCCAGGACTGGATTTCCTTTTCATAATGCACTTTGCTTTTTTTTTTTTTTTGTATGTTTTGTTATGTTGAGATGTTTCTAAAGAAAAGATTTTATGTAATTATAAGACGAAGTGTAGTGACATGTACAGCTGTTGTAATAATGACCTATTTCTATATAAAATAAAATGGTATGGATTATGTGTAAATTATTTTGTATCGGAGACACCAGTTCCTTTCCCAAATATCAAAGTATAAAAGTTTTTCTTGTGTTTTTCTGTGAGTGGACATTTTGTAATAAACAGATTTGTACAATTTCCTCTATGCATGCATTCATCTTTTCATCAGTAAACATTAATTTCTTTATAAATTTCAAGATGTTTCTAAAGGCAATGAAATGTGTGGAAGTGGTACAAGAAAGCAGTAAATAAGCCAGCTGGTGGCGATTCGTTTTCTGAGTTCCAACATATACATCAGCTCATCAGGTTCCTGATCTTTCAAAGGTTGCACCAGAAAAAAAAAAAAAATGGTTGGTTCACAGAAATGACAGCAAAACAGACAAACAAAAGCAGAACAAGTCCCTGGAAGCGTGTCAACCTTATAGGTAATCTGTGGAGATAACCAAGGCATTCTCCACCAGAGCATTCATAGCCCATAATTCAACTCACCTGGGCTGAGTTCCATGGGCTGTGACTGCCAGCACTTGGACGTCAGTGATGCACTTGGGTTTTGTGTGTCTGGGTGTGAGATGTGCACACGTGTCATGGTGACGGGGGCAGATAGAGCAGCGGCATGTAGGAGGCTTCTGCCGACTACAGACATGCCCCTTTCACATGAGGCTTCATCACACTGACATGAGGGTGCCCTGGCACACTGATTGAGAACCACAGAGATGGCGGTGCCCAGCACAGCCCTGTCCATAACCACTGGCCCAAGAGAACTGAGGTCCTTTCCTTGTTCCATTGCCGTAATTCTGTGCTTCTACCTGCTTTCCTGTGAAGGATGGCTCGCTCGTCTCGGCTCTGTGACCAGCATCTTTGGATGGCCTAAGAAACTGCCATATAAATACATCAAAAAGGAGTTATTTGTCACACAGTTGCTGTATTCCTGGAAAAAGGTAAGTCTAAATATTTCTCATGAGTTAGGATCATTTACTGTTTAAAGGAACCAGAAATGAACCCTCTTTTTAAAACAAAAACGTCTGTATGAAATTGGATTAACTATTTTGTAATTTAACTGTTTTGTAAATTTGAAGGTTTGTAGGTCTGATTTTTCTGTAAAAGAATTTTTATGTTAATGGGCTGTCACAATCCTTCTAAGTAGAACACAGTGTTCAGCTCATTTATCTTCCTAGGATTTTCTAGCTGGAAGGCATTAGAAGCGGGTGGAGTAAGCCGTGCTACTTATTTAATTTAACATTGCTTAAATCTTACTCAGGTTCAGAATCTGGATAAACTCAGAAAACTCTTATTGTGTAATAAATATTTCTTTAAATCTACAAAACATCAGGGGGAGTTTAATCCCTAAGCTTTTGATTCATTGAATTTTGCTCTTTAAAAGACTGTTTTGCAACCCTGTCCAGTGTCCAGAAAAAGCATGACCTTTCTATTTGGAAAACTATAAAGTCTTGGCTCATGAGAAGTGACTGAAATGTGAACTCTGGAATACACCACGTTTTTTAATATCTTGAAACTCACTCAACTGAAATATAGTATCTTCTGACTGTAATGGCAACTACATAAAGTTCATTAAATTAATTTACAATTTTGTTTATACAGGCAACATGGTGAACTGGTCAACTATTAGATCATTCTAAGCTACGACATTTGGCATCCTTGCCTAAATTATCTGGTGAAATTTGAGTGTTTGCTACAAAATTGCTTTGATTGATTTATGTCTTCACTTTATGTGAAGCCTGAAGGTTATAAAAACAGCCACTAATAACCCAGAGAAAGAATTAATCTGGTTCTGCAGAGAAATGCCATATGTAGTTCTATGGACAGACACATACAAACTACATACTATACATACATGTAATACAAACAGTACCAGACTTCTATATGCATAATGTGGTTGATTAAATAGCTGAAATATATAGTCTTCTGGTAACTAGAAGAGTTTTATTTTTCTGGGGGGATAAAAAAGTTCATTAGAAACAAAGAAGAATCTCCTTTAGGATTTTTGCCTAACCAACCGATGTCCAGTTACAGGGGAAACAGGGTAACACTTCCTCACATTCACTAAATTGATACATGCCTTAAAATGTACACTCAGATGTTGGGTTACCACTTTATACTCACTGGAAAGGTCCTGAATTTAATTCAGTGTGTGACTCAGTTGCCTTTGAAAACATTTGCCCTCCCCAACAGCACCATTTTTTTCAGTGAAGCCACAAGCAAAACACCTACACAAACTGAAGAGCTTTATCCTCCATGCTGGTAAATTCATTTTCATCATATCTTGTACATGGAAAGATATAGTCACCACTAAGAGTAATTCATTTAATGTCCAATGCATTCAATATTGTATATGTATCAGCATTTTTTTAACCATTAAGTAGTCAACATTTCCCTTATCCATCACATGCTACTTACACAACAAATGAGTCACTACTTAGGAATTTACAAAAATAAATTTTCCCAATTATGAAATAAGTAGATTACCAATATAAACACTTGTAAGGATGTAATTACAATCTCAAGTCTGACAGAAGATCCCTTAAAAGTTCTAAAACATCTCAAAAGCAGACAGAACCCAGAAAATATAGTGATAACAGAAATGAGTCACTCATTTCAATATTTATTGAAAAAAAAATGAGTTTTGCCATCAAAACTGGTGGCAAAGATGTGAATACGGTACCACGCACTTCATTTTGTTTTGTATTTTAATCCATGCTCATTCTTACATCTTCTCAGTGTGCCAGTTTTATACACCATGCTTAGGGTTTCAGTAACTCACCAAATAAAAATTTTACACCTCCCTAGGTTTAAGGATCTTACCACACCCACCCTCGTCCAGAAAAGGCTGCGATTTCTGCCGGCAGACGTGGAAGGTCCAGAGTTGGTGACTTGTGAGTTTGGCATGGGGACCACGGACTCGGTTATACATAGTCTGTGAGCTAACCTTTGATCTGCTGGCATCAGACTCCTCCTTCACATTCCCAGAATTATATGGAAATTTGAGTCAGCTGACACCAGATGTCTGATTTATTGTGGTGACACTTTATCATCCCTATGTGTAGTGCCCAGGAGGCACCATCAGGTGCTTAGTTCCACTCTAGGTGCTGGGAGCCAGTTAGAAAGGGTAGGGTCATATCTGCAAGGAGGGGCATAGGGAGGGAGTCAGGATCAGAAAGTAATCCCAGTGGGCCATCATTATGGCACCAAAAGGCTTGAGGCAGGTTTCAGGTGCCTTGGCCCAAGGAAGAGGAGAACAGGCAGGGGGAGGGGAGGAGGAGAGCAATGGAGCATGCCTTCAAAATGCCGGGGAGAAATGCTTTCCAGCCTAGAATTCCATACCAGTCAAAATAAATCTGAGGGTTGAATACATACCTTCAGATAGTGAGGGTCAAAAACTTTAGCTCCCATCCTCCTTAAGTGTCTTAAGAAGCCACTAAATGGTGTGCTTCTATGAAATAAGAGAGTTCATCAGGATAAGGGCTGTGTGGATCCATGGATCCAATTGGCTGGCTTAGAATCCCTAGACTGGTGACTAGGGATTCTAGTTTCTAGGCTTCTAGGAAGCTCTAGAATGATCCCTTCTGGGCACCTCCTCAGAGCTCCCATCTTCTCTCACGTCACATCTAAGCCACTTGTCCAACCTGACTGCCTACTGCTACCCCAGCCTCCCTGCCTTTTGCTCCCCTCCGTTTGTCTTCTTCCAGCATCTGTGCCCCAAGGGACAGAATAGATGGAAAGCAGCCCATCTCCATACTCACTCCTTACCCTGTCATCATCTGGCTTCTCCCCACTGCTCCACTAGTGAAACTTGTTAAAATTGCTGATAATCTCCTCTGCAGAATCTAGTGGGTACATCTGTTTTTGCCTTACTTGAACTCTGTAGCATTTAGAACCGGTTGACCACTCCGGCTTCCTTTGGACTTATGAAAATATTTTCAAATAAGTCTTTTCCTACTGTTCTAATGACACTTTACTAATTTCTTCAGCCTCCACCTCCCCATACCTCTTAAATGTAGTGAGTCTACACTAGTTTTCTCTCTCCAAGTCCTCTTGATTTTACTTCTTTATTTCTATAAAATTGGCCTGCCCCTTTGCAATCTCGCTGTAATTGCCTTAGTTCAGACCCTCCTCGTTTGTCTGTATTGTGTAGTTTCCTTCCACTAGTCTCCTTGATACCAACTTGTCCCCACTCCCAATCTATTCTTCACAGTGTAACCAAATTAATTCTAAAACAAATCTGATCATGGCACTGCCCTCCTGAAAACCTTTCAGTGATTCATTACCTGCAATATTCAAACTCTTGAATAAGGCTCACAGATTATCTCACCTCTTAGCCGAGAGCCTGGGGAGCCAGACTGCTTTAGACCTTCCCTGTACGGCACGCCCTGCCACTTCTCTGCCCAGCTACCTTCTGCCCTTCCTTCCAGACCCAGCACAAGCCTCCCTGGCCCACTTGTGGACAAAAGAATGTTCAGACCTGTAGAAAGCTTTGTAAGAATCTATTTGAGCCAAATTTGAGTACATGGCCGTTCTGCATCTTATTTTGTATTTAGAACCAAAGGAGAAAGCATAAGGAAAGTTACATGAAATCCATTAGTAGTATATTGAGGAGGCAGGAGAAAGGAGAGTGGGGAAATGCCTAGGATTGGATAAAAAGCAAAATGGGGAAACATGTACTTCCTTTACATTGGTGGGTACAGGATAGTTAACATTTGACATAGTGAATGGAAATGGCATGTGGGCAACATGATAACGAGGGTGCTTTCAGTGTCAATACCCCTGTGGCCAGTAAGTCTGCTTCTGTGGGGTCTGGAAAAGAAAATTACTTTGACATTTGAAAAGTATGTTATCCTAGATGCGTTAGAATGGTGGACAGAGCTCACTTAAGGTAAAAAAACTGACCTTTGCTAAGGAAGCTGGTAGGCCTAGGAAGTGACTACTCACCAGACCTCCCCAGTTAGGAATTACGATCCGCCATCCTGTGTGGTTGCTTTCTGTCACCGGGCTGGCCAGGCCTGCCAACTAGTCCCCTCAGCTTGACAGGTCTATCATGGTCTGCTCGCGGGTCCTGAAAGGACTCACAAAGCACAGACGGATAGAAGTCAGAATGTTTGTTGAAGAAGAGAAGCACCGGCAGAGGAGTTGCTGGAACAGACAGATTTGAGTAGATAGGTGCAGCAGGTTTCTGCGTAGCTGGGGTTTTATATTTTTCTATGCAGGACGTAGGGTGTTTGACAGCATGCAGGGGGTTGCGGTGACACTTGGCTTCCCTTGGGAACGGTTCTGTGCCCACAGCTGGGGGGCAGGGAGAGTCAGAGCCCAGCGGTCAATTTTTAAGCTCGTTTCTGTTAACTCTTTACCTGTCTCATCAAGGTCTAGCACGTCACCACTTTTTGTTCATCAGGCCAGACAGGCCCCTACAGTAGCTCCACAGTCTAGGGCAGTAACGACTCTCATTCAGGAGTCGCCCTGCTGGATGTGAGCACAGCTAGAGCGGCTGCTGTGTCTTGGTCACCTCTGGGACCGCCAGCCAGCGCCCAGCCAGCGCCCAGCCAGCGCCCACCCAGCCCCCAGCAGCGCCCAGCCAGCGCTTAGCAGCGCCCAGCAGCGCCCAGCCAGCGCCCAGCCAGCGCCCAGCAGCGCCCAGCCAGCGCCCAGCCAGCGCCCGCCAGTGCCCAGCAGCGCCCAGCAGCGCCCAGCCAGCCCCCAGCAGCGCCCAGCCAGCGCCCAGCCAGCGCCCAGCAGCGCCCAGCAGCGCCCAGCCAGCCCCCAGCAGCGCCCAGCCAGGGCCCAGCCAGCGCCCAGCAGCGCCCAGCCAGCGCCCAGCAGCGCCCAGCCAGCGCCCAGCCAGCGCCCAGCAGCGCCCAGCAGCGCCCAGGCAGCGCCCAACCAGCGCCCAGCAGCGCCCAGCCAGCGCCCAGCCAGCGCCCAGCAGCGCCCAGCCAGCGCCCAGCAGCGCCCAGCAGCGCCCACCCAGCCCCCAGCAGCGCCCAGCCAGCGCCCAGCAGCGCCCAGCCAGCGCCCAGCCAGCGCCCAGCAGCGCCCAGCAGCGCCCACCCAGCCCCCAGCAGCGCCCAGCAGCGCCCAGCCAGCGCCCAGCAGCGCCCAGCCAGCGCCCAGCAGCGCCCAGCAGCGCCCACCCAGCCCCCAGCAGCGCCCAGCAGCGCACAGGTTCAGTAAACGTTGGCCCAGTCAATGAGTGAATGGGAAATACAAAAGAACGTTTTCTCTTCGGGGCCCTGCTCTCAGCCTGCTGGGGGCTTAGGTTTTAATTTTCTCTGACTGGCTTCCTCAGTGACATGCTTTTCACTTGACACTTTTTACGAGCTTTATCTCGGAAAATAGGCGCAAGCCACCGGAGCAGAGAACGCCACACTCCAGAGCACCCTAAGAGCGCAGCCGCGGCCCGCCCAGACCCCGCCCCCGCGCCCAGACCCCGCCCCCGCGCCCAGACCCCGCCCCCACCGCGCCCCCGAGGCCTGCTCGCCTGACCTCAGGCGCGCACCACTGACGTCACAGCCTCGCCTCTCGCTCCACCTGCTTCCAGGCAACCCGGAAGTTGTGCTTGAGACGCTGCTTTCCCTCTCCCACAATACCTCGCGCTCTTTCTTTTCTACTTGGGCCCGGCAGGGTGAGTATGGCCGGCGGGTCAGCGATTTAGGAATCTGGACCCATCCTCGACCGGGATTGCATTGACGAGGACAGTGGGGGTCTCTCCTGAACTGGCCGGGGACTCTGCGTTCCGGGGCGGAAATTCGCGCTACGTTTAAAGGCTCTCGTAACCCGGGAGGGAAAGTGGCTTAGGGGAGCCCGGGGCCGCAGAAGTTTCTGGGGCGGAGGCAGCTGAGGGACGGCCGGCCTGGCTCCGCCGGGACCTGTGGCTGCGGGGACCTGGGCCGGGCCTCTGCCCCCGGAAGGGAAGAAGGACTGGGCCTGTGCCACGCTGTTCTAAGCCTCCGTGTCTCCTCGGTTTAGATGGCTCCCGCGAAGAAGGGTGGCGAGAAAAAGAAGGGCCGTTCTGCCATCAACGAGGTGGTGACCAGGGAGTACACCATCAACATTCACAAGCGCATCCACGGAGTGTGAGTGTCCCCGCGGCCTTGGGGCGGGGGCTCCCGACCGCGCGCGCGCTCGTCGCTCCGAGGTCCGTGTGACCGGTCGAAGGCCGCGGGGTCGGGCGGCGACGCGTCTCTTCTGCAAAGGCTGGGATCTGGTCCCCGGGCCGCGTTTGCGATCAGGGGCTTTAACGGGTAACGCGGGCGCGGTGACGGCTGGAGAGCGTTGGCGGGACGCGTGGTCTGCACTGAACTGCGTGGAACGTACCTGGGCGGGGGAAGGGCGCGCGGGGAGGGAGCGCGCGCGGGGAGGGAGCGCGCGCGGGGAGGGAGCGCGCGCGGGGAGGGAGCGCGCGGCCCGCAGACGCCGGGAAGCTCCGCGGTTGGTAGCGCTGCCCGCCCCGGCTGAGCGCTTACGTGGGGTCCGCGCCGTCCGCGGGCCCAGACGGGGTCCTGCCTAGTGCTGGTCGGGGTGCACGGTCGGGGTGAAGCTGCTGTGGGGACACAGAGGACGGATCGGTGGGGTTGTAGGGCGGTGTTGGTGGGGAGCGCCCGGGGGTGTGGTGGCCTCGCTGTGCTGTGCGAGGGCGTCGGGCGTGGTTCTGGGTGCTTTCCCGGGCGCGGGGTGTTCACTGCGGATCACGGAGACCGACTCTTCTCTGGAATGGTTGGAGTGTTCTGCGTGTTACGTGGCGAGATACTCTATGGGCACCGGCCCGTGCAGCACAAGTTCTTGCACTTGCCTGGGCATATGGGGACACCCCATCTCGCGAGGGACTTGGACGTGCGGCCGCGTCCACGTGGCGCCTGGCGTTTCCGCGCTGCACGCCCAGCCAGGTGGGGGCCGGCGTGCACTGGTGCCTTCTCTTATCTGGTGTCCGTGCGGTGGCGTCTGGGTCAGACAGTCAGTGCCGTCTTGGGGCTTGAATGCTGCTGGTGAGGAACCGTGCTCCCTTCCCCAGCCCTTTATTGGGGGCTCACACATACTCACTTGGGGAGCGTATTAGACCCTGTCCTACTCTTGGTGGCTTCAGCACAGAAGCAAAGACCCTGCCTTCCTAGTTATTCGGTAGCGGGAGTTAGACAGGTATTTGGATAGAAAATGGGAAAAGTGCCAAGTGGAACGTAAGTTATTGGGTGAAAAGGGATGTTTTAAAAGCCACGCAGGTAACGGACATTTGAAAAGTGGGTGTGCGCCATTGCAGGTGGGTGAGTTTTTCAGCCTGGTTGTGGTTTGTTACAAAAGCCCCACCGTCAGACCTGCAGGGGGTACTGAACCCTTTGGTCATTTCTGTCCTTACTTGATTGGCAGCAATTGACACTTCATTGTTCATTCTACGGAAATGCTGTGTTCCTTTTACTTCCAGAAATTCCAGTCTTGTGTTTTTCTTGTTGCTTTTCTAGCTGCTCCTCAGTCTTCGTTGTTGGTTCCTCCTCAGAACCCATTCTCTCGGTTGCTCTTTTCTATCTGCTTTGTAACAGCAGCTAGTCTTAGGGTCTTCAATGTCCACCTGCCACTTGACATGGCTCTAAACCAAACTCCTGGCGTCCATCTCCAACCCTAACCTTCCCAGTGGCCTTCCCTGTTTCAGTCACTGGTAAGTGAGCGTGTCTTTTGGCAGTCTGATCGATTACACTGGTACCGCCACCATTTTCTGTCACTTGAATGGTTGCAGTTAGCAGCTCCCTGCTGCTGGTTCCCTTCCCCACCCCCAAACACCTGGTCTACCCACAAACCCTGCGTTGGCTTCCCTTCTCGTTCAGACTAGAAGCCCGAGTTCTTGCTATGATTCCATATGAGCTGGCCAGTTATTTTAATCATACCAGGCATGTACCTGATCCAGGGTAGCTGTTTGGTTTTTTCCTTTCTTCCCCCTTCTGGTTTTTTCCTCACTCATACCTACGTGGCTGCCCTCGTCACTCCCATGTCTGCTTGGCCAGCCTGTTCAAACCTACAGTCCCTTCACTGGCTCTTTCCCTGGCTTGTTTTTCTCTGTCGGACTTGACATCACTTGGTGTGCTGCAGGAGTGTCATCTACGTAAGCTGAAGGACGGGATCCTGTCTGTTATACCTACCTAGTGCTGTTATTTCTAGCTCCTTTTATTTCTGGATGGTTAAATATTAAAGTGAATGATGTGAGCTTGCTTGTGTGCTAAAAATGACAAGGAGCTTGGTAAGAGGAGAGCAGAGGAGATGTAAGAAGAGACCAAGTGAGATGTGTGGTGGGTGCAGCATCAGATCTTTTGTGGGTCATGGGAAGTCACTGAAGGTTTCAGAGCAGAATTTACTCGCTGGCGTGCTCCGTTTGTTGCTTTTACTGGGTTTCATCAAGTCCGCTTCATCTAACAAGCCAGGGGCACCTGTTGTGTGCCAGGTGCTGAGCGTTGGGTTGCAGAGGTGAGTAATTGTTTGGGCCCCTTGTCTGACGTTCAGTTTTGGGGTGCTGGGACACCTCTTTAGACTTAGCTCTCAGCCCTACTTGCAATGGCCTTCACTTAACCGAAGGTCTAACCATTTCTGCCAATAGTCAAGTTTTGCTTTTTCACATTTTTTCTTTAAGTGAAAGCATGAAGTTCAGATGGATTTATGTACCCTTGTGTAAACAGCGCGTTAATAGTATCTAGTTCCAGGTCGGGACACACGGGGGGTTATGACAGTGTCTGACACAAGCCATGGGCTCCGTGGAAGTAACTTATCCACATCATACTTTGTGAGATCTGTACATTGCAGGCCCCTGCTCTGTAGGCACAGACCAAGTTAGTGGCCTTTAGAAATTAGCATTGAATGCTCTCCCAAAACACGCTGTGCCTTAAGGTGTGACATAATTATATTTTGATCTGGGGGTGCTTGCTGTATTTATACCATGTACAGTGTTGTGTCCTCTACATTCAAGCATTCTAACGGCATTGATTCTCTTTGATTCTCCTTCACAGGTAATATTAGAGCTCGGGGTGTTTTTATCAGGAGAGGGTTAAGCGATGGGTATATCAGCATTCCTTAATGATCTTATGCAGAGCCCTTATCCTAATATCAGTGAAAATGGGTTGGGCATCGTCTTCCTCCCGAGTATTAAATTAGTTGCTGGGCATTACGTGCCGGTGGGAAAAAAGGATTGATCCTGCTTTGTTCAAAGTTTGGTTTAGATTTCTCTTATGAAAATAGGACATGTATTTCATTTAATTCTGTACTGTTTTAATTCATTTATTATTTTTGACTCAGGGGTTTCAAGAAGCGTGCCCCACGGGCACTCAAAGAGATCCGGAAATTTGCCATGAAGGAGATGGGAACACCAGATGTACGCATTGACACCAGACTCAACAAAGCTGTCTGGGCCAAAGGAATAAGGTGCTCCAGTTATCTGTATTGGGAGATGAAGCTTTAAAATTGCACTGGCTCACCCAGCTTTCTGTGCAGTCTATAGAAATAGTTCGGTGACTAGCTAATGGATGTGGAAGTATAGAAGAGTGTGACAGTAATTCAAAGGGTGGGGTAGCACCTGCGGGGAAGGTCTGTGACATGCTATATGAAATGAGACCTGAATGGTGGAGCCAGCAGGCTGAGAGATGGGTGGGAGCACTACACAGAGAACAAACGGCGGAACCTGGGAACGGGCTGGTGGAGGTGGAGCCAAGTGAGCAACTTGAACAGTGAACAAGGATGGAGAGTTAGGCAGGGGACAGATACGTGGAATCTTTGTAGGTCACGGCAAAGAGTTTGGATTTATCTAGAAACCACTGGAGCACTGGTTTTCAACTGGGCAATTTTACCTACATGTTTACCTACATACCCCCAGGCATGTTTTTGATGTCAATGCTGGGGGTTGCTACAGGCCGAGGATTTCTGCCAAACATCCTACAGTGCACAAGGCAGCCCCCCACAACAGAATTACCGGCCCAAATGTCAGTAGTGCCGAGGTTGAAAACCCCTGCATTGGGTGTGGAGGAGGATGTAAGGTGCCAGAGTAGAAGTGGGACCAGCTAAGGGAAGGGGCACTGGCATGGGCTAGGGGATTCTATGAGACTGAAACGAGGCAGGTGCAGCAACATTGGGGTTGGGTGGCATGGCAGGGACCTGAGATTGAGCCCTCAGTGGGCTGGCATTTAGAGTTCTGCAATGTGTCTGATAAAGGAGCCGCCAGTGATGGCTGCTTTGACATAAGGGAAGAGGGGTCACGGGAGCCCAGGGTAGTCCCGAATTTCAGGATACTTCACGTCCTGAGACCAATAAAAGGAAATGCAGTTCACTGATGCTGCTGAGGGTTGTGTGCATAAGGTAGGGAAACTGAACATTTAATAGTCTTACGTTTAGGAGGGCCTGCAGAGTTTAGTGTTTCTCCACATTTAAATTAGCCTAGGCAAAGACTACTACCACGCCATCGGTGCAGGTGAGAAAGGGAGAAGACCTGGCGTGTTCGGCCCAGGTTTCTGCACAGGGTGAATGTCAGTGGTGGCTGCCTGTTAAGACAGGTCTCCGTCCTGAGATGACAGTGTTGAGTAAATGTCCACCTGTGGGTGCGTTTATTTTCCAGGGAACTAATATACACCTGTAATGGCTGGTGGTTAGGTTAGAGCAAATGACAGCATGTTACGGTGGGGACAGGATGTGTGGATACAGTTGGTGGCTATTTTCGTGATAGGAGGAATTGACTAGCAGCATTTGCCTATTTTAGGAATGTCCCATACCGCATCCGGGTGCGGTTGTCCAGGAAGCGTAATGAGGATGAAGATTCACCAAATAAGCTCTATACATTGGTTACCTACGTACCTGTCACCACTTTCAAAAGTAAGTTTTATTCCCTTCCACGTAGCTGTTTGGATTAGAAGCTCGTTAGTGCTTACCACCTGAATGTATCTGTCCAGCAAATGCTGTGCACCTATATGCCTGGCGTCCTCATTAGGGTATGAGTGACAGGCATGACCGCTAAGCCTTTTTTGTCATCGCATGAGGAAGTGCAGAAGGATACAAACTGGCTCCATATCTGGGTTGTAAGAAGGGCACAGCGAATACCGTTACTTGCCTAAACCCCTCAAGAAAGGTATTGGGTGTTGAAATGTGATGTGGCTATGGAAGGTGACTGGCTGTCGCTTCCTTTGCAGATCTACAGACAGTTAATGTGGATGAGAACTGACTGCTGATCATCAAATAAAGTTACAAAACTGCCTTTGAGGTTTGGTTTTCAGTTTCTAGTTGCAATGTGATCATGTTTGTGTATCTCACAGTAGTTCCCAATTATAGAATCAGTCGGGAAGCGTTTCCTAAATAAATACACCTCTAGCCCTTCTCCCCAGCCCCTGGAGTTTCTGAATACTTGGACAGCCTAAAGCAGGTTTCGAAGTGATTTTGAAGTGTAGCCTGGTTTCAGAAGGACTGTGGAGGTCGCTGGGACACTGGAAGTATATATAATGTCGGTGCTTTCACGTGTGTGCTTCATTAATTCGAAGATAAACATTTTCCAGAAACGGGCATGGAGAACTCAATTGCCATTGGCCACGTTTCATGTCAACAAATTAAAATGATACAATTAACAGCATCTTAGATTTAATGAAATGCACTTGGTGTTATTTATGTCCTTAAACTTCTGCCTATGAATGTATTGAGTATGATTGTCAAAAGGTATAGAATTGTCCCCTAAAAAATTGATTTTCGATGGGGTAACCAGAGTATGCTTCACTTGCAATACATGTACAGTTAATAGTTAATACTTGAGCTCACTTACTCGTAAGGGCCCCATGAGGCATTTTCAGTCCCAGTTTACATGGAACTAAAGCTCAGAAGTAAATCTTATACGATCCAGAACCTGCTGGATTCAGCCTGAAAGCAAGGTTGTTGCAAGGAGTCTATTACATTAGTGTTTACACCCTGTGGCTCACTGCTGAAGCCCTGGTGGTGGTGGTTGTGGTGGCGGTGGCGGCGGCAGTGGCAGTGCACAGCTCGGGGAGGGGAAGGGGAAAGAGAGGGGACAGCTCCAGCTCATCTGTTCACTGGCACAATCCAGGCCTTAGTCACTCCAATAAGTATCAGGTCTAAACAAGGACCAAAGTCAATACAAAAATTTCTTATTAAAAAACGTAGAGGCCAACATTGAAAGCATGGTTTGTACACAACGTTTTTGTAAGGACAAAGTGAATACAATCAAATATATTAAAATGGTTTCAATTACCAGCATTGAAACAAAATTAGTGCAAAAAGAAGCCAAACACAATTGCACAGATAGTGGCTCTTGGATCTTGAAAGTGAACTTCATTCCTGACCTCCCAGTATCCAGGTGAAAAACGAGCGCTGGGGCGCCTCTTGGCTCTGGGTTAGCATGATACATGGGGCTCTTGTTCATCTGAGAACAATCACAGCAGAAGTGCCCATTTCAGCAGATCTGATCAAAGTGAAACTGGTAATTCTCAAAGAATAAATAGAAGTGTCTGAGGGTTTCGTCAGCTCCCCCGAGCACAGTTGGGGCTGTCAGGGTGTCGCTTACCTGGATACCCAGCACAGGAAGTATACTCAAAGGGAATTAGACTGGCGTCTGAGTTTATGGGCTGACCACCCACGAGACTGTCGTCCGAGCTTTGGTATGGCAGGCTCGTCTCCTCAGCAAACCGCTATCCTGCTTGAGTTCAGGCTGTGACTGGCCGCTCATTTCAAAGGTTTTCAGATTGTACTGATTGATCTTGGCATTTTCAAGTTTGGATTTAATATCCAATGGCTTTTCAAAAAAGTTGACTAATGACTGTTCAGTCAGAAGTGAAGCTAAAATATGTTCGAGGGACACAGTCCAGTCCCCTTCTGCCTCTTCAGGAAGTGCCCCGGAGTCCTGGGGTGTCGTCTCAGTGTCTGTGTCTGCAAAAACCGAGTCCTGCTCAGGAGACAGCGATGCAGCCTGCAGCTCCCCCCCACTTTCCTGGGAGAAGCTTCCAGAACTGTTACTTCGCTGCCCCACTTCCCCGATCTGCAGCAGCAGAGTGGTTACTGTGGCAATGGCCTGATACAGATTGTTTTCTTCTGGATCTTCGTGGAACATACTGTATAGAGTTTTACAGAACTGGATAAATTCTCTCTGGAATAAAAAGAAAGTACACAGCAGCATAACCAGGATAGAAATCTAATGCATTTAGTAAAACTTGATACTTAGTTCTTGGAAAACTTTTTTGAAGCCGAATGTAAGGAGGTAAACTCTGCCCTTTGACTCCAGAGAATTTCAGCACACTCAGGTGTGCTACCGTGTTTCCCCGAAAATAATATAAGACCGGGTCTTATAATATATATAAGACCCGGTTTTATAGTAAAATAAGACTGGGTCAATACATTAATTTCTGCTCCAAAAGATGCATTAGAGCTGATGGTCTGGCTAAGTTTTACTTTTGGGGAAATACAGTCCTATTTGTCTACACGGCAACTATTAAGAAAGGTGCACAAACGAGAGGATATGCACACCCTTTAACCCGCAAGTCAACTTCTAGACATGCATCCAAAAGCATCCAAACACATTTGTTTATAGGGATGTATAGTAGAAGAAAAGGGAACAGCTGTTTATTATGGTTTAAAATTATGGCTTGTTCTGGTGGAATCCCATGCAGCAACTCAAGGTTGTAAAACGGACGACTGGTGCCTGGTGCTTCCTCAAATTCACACTCCTGTCCACAATGGAATCTATGTGATGAGATGCTGTGTGTGGAATTAATGCTGCACAGTGACTAGGGATAGCAAAACGGTGGGGGACTCATTTAATAAATACGTAGTGATTTGGGAGAAATAGCCGTAAATGAAAGCAAGATATTGACAGCCAATTTTTGTTTGGGGGGGTGGGGGGGGGGAGTTGATGTTAATGTATGTCAGAAAGGATACTGACAGCTCTGGGAGATGAGATTTAACTGGCTTTATATCCAGGGAGCAGAAAATATATTTGAAAGCAACTCCCCACAGTAGAGCAACATTTCTCAAATATTTCAGGAATGAATCCCACAAGATGGTTTGTGGTCAAAAAAGACAGACTATGCTATATTCCCCCCAAAGGCCCAAAGTACATATTGGCACTAAGAAAGATTTAGGTCCCACAGTAAAGGAACAGTTTCAACCTGAAGCCTACATTTCCCAAACATTGGGAGGAACCCTTTTCAAAAAATAAAATGACTTGCCACCTCACAGGATGCTTGAATGTGGCAGAGAACACTCTTGTGGAGATTGTATTAATACCAAGATTTCGGAGACTCATCAGTACTATATTTAGTTGGTGATTTTCAAGAAACTGGCGAGTAGGGGGTTGCTGTATCCGTCCACTGCCCTTAAATGCTCCATTGCCCTTAAATGCATCTATCCTCGAGGGAGTAAATTGTAACCTGAGTAAGTGAATTTGATACAAAAACTTCAAAGACTGGGTATGGCAGCCTTCTGTTTTGAAGAACTTTGACTGAATGGATCCTATTTAAATATTTCATCACGCTGTTCAGCTAGAAGTTACAGAATCCTTTGATTATGATTTTGGAGGTAAAGGGGCTTAATCTGAACAAATCATTTGGCAAAAATAGATTGTTCTGTGTGCCAATTAAAGTCCATACCTGACTCATTTTGGGCAACTCGGTCTCTCCTTTATCTTTTTCTTTGGCTAAATCCTTAATCATCTGCTTCAGCTGTTTCTGATAATCAGTTGCATCGCCTGAGGTAAAGGAAACAATACATAATTTAGTCTAAATAAATTCAATGAAAGCAAAAAAGAATATGTGGAAGGGGTTGGTGAGGGAAGAGGAATTCCACCAAGCAAATCCATGTACAAATTGAGAAGCTCAGGTGATATCATGGATTGTTTTGCAACTGACCACGAATGGACTGGCAGCTAGGGACTCCCTGCAAGAGGACCCCTGAAAAATTGTGTAAGCAAGAGGAATAAACATGGCAGTAGGGTCAAGGGGCAGTGACTCCTTACACTGAGATTAAGGAAGGTTTCTGGCCTCTGAAAGCAATGTTATCTCAGGAGGGAGCAGATAAGTCAGCTTCTAAGAAAAGCACAAAGTTTTGCTCCTCACAATTGTGTGCCTGATGGAAAGTAACAATGAAGAGACAAAAAGATAATGAAAAAAGGTACATGCCATTTGATTTCCCAAAAACCAGGGGTCTTGATGTTGACAACAGAGGATTCTTTAATGGTGACTGGCTGTCTCGGTCATTTTCAGTGAGTGCTTTAAAAAAAAAAAAATCAAATTATTGTCTTGACCAAAATCAAAGCTTTTTAGGTAAGAAAGAACTAAAGGCTAAACTGGCAGCCCCCATCCTGTGGGCTTAAATCTTTTTAGGGTCTATGAACCCAGGTGTATTCCAAACACTGGAGAGACAAAACATCTTACTAAGTAATGCCTTTTCCTGGGCCTATGTAGATACTGTTGTAATTAATGATACATAAGTTTACACTGACCTGGAAAAGTGGATGTAGCAAGATCCCCTTTTGTAAACTTTAAATTCATATATAACAAGCAAACTACAAATAAACACTAAACCTGGATGGTGGGACAATAGGTAATTGGAACTTCATAGTATTTTTCTATATTGAGCATATATTGCTACATTACATAATTTCTACTGAATCTAAAACAGCATTTTATCATTACAAGTTTTCCTGAAATACACAAAAATAATTATTGGAACCCTGATAACACTGCTGGTGGAAATATAAAGTGTTAGAGCCATTTTGGAAAACAGTCTGGCAGTATTCCCCTAGGTATAAATCAAAGGGAAATGAAAACATACCCACCCAAAAACCTGTACACACTTGTTTGTAGCAGCATTGTTTCTAAGAGTCGGAAAGTGGAAACAAACCCAAATGTCCATCAGTGAGTGAATGGATAAAGAAGTTATGGCTTGCCCATAACTGGAATATCAAATTCAGCAATAAAAAGGAATGGAGCACCAGAACATGCTACGACATGGATGAACCTACCAGGTAAAAGCCAGATACAAAACTGCATACATTGTATGATTCCATTTATGTGAAGAGACCAGAATAAGCAAATCTGTAGACGGAAAAAATGGATTGGGGGCAATAGCTACAAAGCATGGGCTTTTATTTTGGGGTGACGAAAATGTTCTAAAATTGTGATGATAGTTGTATTACTGAATATACTAAATGTCACTGGATTATACAAGTGAACTGTAGATCAATAAAGCTGTTACGAAAAAGCTAAAGGGGATTACAAACAGGATCCTCCTATTTTAAAAAGGTTGACGCTTACTGTAAGCCCTTCACAGAAGAAATCACAGGCAAACTTCAGTTGTGATTGAACAAATATCCACAAGATGGCACCAAAGCCTTGATAAACTACCCTCCTGCCTTAGAAAGTAGGTTTCTGGGATGGGAAGGGGAGGGAGGCGGGTTTTCTGATTTTTTTTTTTCCTGTAACAAAGATACTGAGTCATTTTTTCATTACTTTTTTTGGTTTGTTTTTTACCAACTTTGCCCAAAACAAATTCTACACAGTAACGTATGTGAGAATCCACTCAGAAACTGAATAGGAGGGAAATTACAAACCCTGAATGGTAGCTGGGGCAATCGTGATGAAAATGGATTTCCTAGGTAATAGCTCCTGAGAAGTCCAGAGAATACTGGGTCCCTGCCTTCAAAGAGCATGGTATATCAAACAGGAGAAATGTACACAACTTACTCTAACAAAATGCTCCAACAGAAGAACCAATACACAACTGTCACGAGAACACAGTAGAACGATTAATTCAAGGAATGGGCAAGTGTCCAGAAAGGCAGGTGAAGAATCAACAGCAACAAGGAACCAGAAGCCAACCAACCACAGAGCAGTACTTCCAACCCCTTTCCAGCACATAGAAAACGTCACCTAGACTGGACAGGAGGGACACTGCAGGAGGCTAGGAGTCCACTGAAAGAAACAGCCTACTTATGATCAGAAATAAAGGATACAATGCATTAGGGAACAATTGTTAAATGTACTCTCAGCCTTTCTAAATGAGCTGCTTGAACTAACAAATGGAGTTTTATTTTTGTACTCCACTCTATAATTCAAGACTAAATGGGGTAAGAGACCTTTCTATTAAAAGTTTTCATTGCGTCATTCACTTCAAGGACGGCACAAGTTAAACTGGTGAATGATTTACATTTGGTCATCTGAAAGCAGAGTACTGCTTTCAACACAATTTGTCCTTCAGATGTCGTGGAGATGTTACAGTCATCACAACACCATTCCCCATCGTATTTCTTGCAAAGGCAACATAGTGCCTCCTACCCCTCCACAGTGGTTGGAAAAAGCAATCAAATTATAGGACTTGCATTTGTATTAGGACTTCTGATACATCCAAGTCATTGATAGCAAATCAACTAACGTGTCCAGCTTGCGTTTCAGGTATCTACTGTAAAAAGATCACTTGAGGTGTAACAAGTGCTCGATGCTGGGATCATAAATCCAATTTCTTAGTGTCTTTCTGACAATTTGGATCATATCAGAAATTTTCACCTCACTTTTCTCTTTTAAAAAGTTCAGTGCAAACTTTCAGTTTCACAAAAGCTTTTTTTAGGAGGTTTGTGTTCTACAGTCTTAACGAAATTTTCAAAATCTTCAAGTTGTATTTTCAACTATCAATCCCAGTCCAAAAACAGATCTCATCTAGCCTGTTGTCTGTCACCAAATCAGGTGTGCCTGGTATCATTTCTGATGTGGTTGGTGTCAGTACTGCCTAAGTTGTCAGACCGGGATGTAAACACTCATTTTTTTTGTATCCTGTGAGAAGTTACATTTGCAAGTTTCCTCAGTACGTCATCCATTTTCACAATCATTACTTTCTCCAACTGAATCTTCACATCATTTTCATTCTCTGGGAGAAGTTCTTGATCCTGGCCGGGGTCATCATTTAGCTAATCCGTTTGCACTTCATCTGGGAGCCCTCGTGCTTACACTGGGCCATTCCCATTAATAGTTTGGTCCTTAGAGCAGTGTAGTGATCCTTCAGTTTCTTAGATGCCCGGACATATTTTGACCTACTGGCACATCCAAGAGCAGGAGATTAGAGTTTATTTTCCATGTTGTTTCTTAGTATAACCAAAAGAAAAGGATGACCAAAAAGTGAAGAACCAAGATGGTGGGTGTAACCTGAGTGCCAAACTTTTCTTAGGCCAACGTTATTCATCACGTGCTTGCATCTTTGGTCCTGTTGATGTTAGCTTCAAACACGAATATCCCATTCTGTAACACTGCGCAGGTTTTCATCCACAGTGGGTATTCTGTGCAATCTGTGATTGCATATGTCAGTACCTATCTGCAGGTCCTCTTGACAAAGCAATGTGTATTTCCAATTGTACTGCACAGGTCTAGAAAAGTGAGTCCACTCCAAGTAAATGAACTTAAAACTTCCAAAGTACATTCTTTTATAATGGGCTTGAAACAAAACAGATTTTGTCAACAGAATGGATCAAGTGGTACTGTAATCTTAGCACACTCAGGACTTTTTTTTTAAATACTAGTTTTCATGCTAATGTTGAAATGGCTACATACAATTCCTGATTATGACTTTTAAATAATGACCTCTTCAAAACAGACTCAGCACCACGAGAAGGTGGAAGCAAATGGCATTTTTCTCTACTTGATGGAAACTCCTTTCTGGTCATTACCTAGAACTTGAATGGTGCAGACATTTTGTTTTACCTCAAGTGGTCACTCTGCATATCAAACAGCTTCTCCCATAGTAACGAATGTAATGTTGAAAATTTGGGGCTCATAACAACTGGACTTGGAATCCAACCAACATTTTTTCACATCAAGTATTTCAAAACAACAAAGCTTTTCCTCATTCATCCACAGGTATTGCTGTATTAGCCTATAATTATGTTTCAGGGTTCCAATTTAACACTGACTATACATTAATGAAGCATTTATAACCTCATTCTTTTCGAAGTGGAATTTTGGCTTTGAACCCATACTCTCAGTACATGTTAATATATTTTCATGTGCTCTTTCAGTTTGCAATTAAGTTCATTGAGGTTTTCAACATTTTCAGTCTTTTTAAATGAGAGAGAGAGAGAGTGTGTGTGTGTGTGTATGTACCTTACAGAAAGCCTCCAGCACAAGTACTCGTTTGTGTTTTTGCCATTGCCCACATAGCATTCTCAGTGGCTTGTTTTGATGCTTCTTCCTAATGAATCGAATGTTCTTTTCAGGAAACTGTCTTCGGGAAGTCTCATTAGTGTAATTAACTGAGCAAAATGGCCAATATCCGTAGATGTATCAATCTGCAATGAAAACTCCAGATTTAATAATAGGGAACACTGTTCATCCCTATGTCACCTGATATGGTATCAAATCATCTGGAATATTTATTTTCTTTGCTAAATGGTGTTGCAGTCACCATGGAGCCAATGCAGTGAGCTCTTCCGGAACTGAGGCCCTGGGCCTAGCGTTTCCCTGCTTCCTGAGCTGTATCAGATCCTTTGTGAGCAAGCTCGCAAAAGCCCTCTGCCTCCCGGACCCCCGCCGAGGTCCAGGTGCTCCACACAGGTGGGCATGGGAGGCCAGGTGCTGATGTGTCTCAGTAGTACCCCGCCTCCCATCCCATCAGGCAAGTCAGACACGTCATTCATCGCGCACACAAATTCTAACCTGTGATTCTCCGTGTATTTCCTAGTTAGTGAGTGAAAACGTTTTTTCTGTCTAGTGTGTTTGTCTCAACTTTCATCAAAGAATTATTCATTATGGTGGAATGTAAATAATTTGTTTAAATTAAACCTGGTTAAGTGAAAAGTACTTAAATGTATTTTAGAGTTTTGTGGCCTTGCCAAATTGATGTGTATAAATAGAGGTTTTGGGGTCTGCATTCTTAAGACTTTTAACTGCCTAAAAAATTCAAATGTTAAAGTATAGGTAAGCAAAATATCAAATCTTAATTTCCACTTAATTTAAATTCAGTGTCACACAATATAAATACTAGAATCATGTACGTTCAAAAAGGTTTTGAAAAATTGATTTTTCTAAAGCCAGGAAGGTCGACAAGTGCCTTTAATGAACTAATGTAATTAAAATATGTCTTTTAGAAATAAACTTGTAATTTGAAAAATAATTCAGTATGAAGTTAGATTAAGAATCAAATCTCAATCTCATGTTAATATCAAAAAGCAGGAATGAATTTAAAGATACATCAAGAATGATATCTATACTCTGCAACTTTCATAAATCTAAAATTATCCCAAAACAAAGCTTACTTAAAAATCAAGATAAAATTGAATAAAATAAAATCACTCCATGTTCTCTTTAGCAACACCAGATATGTTGATTATGAAAAGATGATGATGATAATAAAGGAATAATTATGCATATATTCTATGTTGGGAGGAAAACATTTGTGAAAAATAAGGTCTAATTAAATGAAAAACTTATATTGGCATAAAAGGCAAAACTTCACTGATGCCAAACAGTTTTGCACTAAAGCAACGGGTCCGAGGGAAGGTGGAAGAGAGCCGTGTGTGGCTCCAGAATGCTCCCTGCAGGTCATGTGCATGACATATACGCTGACTCAGTAAAGGCCAAACTCAGGGCGATGCCCGGAAAGCCCACTAATAATGTCCTCATGCATGTTCAACTTCTGTACAGGTGTTAGTTTTAAAAGCCACTAGGATCTCGTGGCCCTGGCAACCTCACAGCGCGCCAGGCGCCGTCGCTGGGCAGTTCTGTCAGAGGCCTCGTCCAGCACCAGGACCAGGCACTGAGGTCCAGACCCTCTGGAATTCCTGGTCCACATCTATCAGTTTCGAGGTCCACAGAATACCTTAAGTCTAACCCCAAGTCTGATCCCACAGGTTTCAAAATGGCTCCTTGTTCCTAGTTACTACTGCTTAAATTTGAAGGAAGCATGGTCTTCCATGCTGGAAAAATGACATGACCCTTCACAAACAGTATGGTAAAACAGCCCCGAGCCTGGCTTCCCCACACATTCCACAGGCCAAGGGGTCACAAGGTGTGGTCCTCAGGCCTGGTGAGTCAGCAGTGGGTGGGGCCCGGGAACCTGGTTCCCCACCATCCCAGGGCCCGCTCCAGTCTGGTATCAGGAACCCAAAACTAAAAATACCCGCTAGCTCGAGTCCAAAAGTTAAAAAGGACTTCAGTGTTGTGCACAAAGCTGATTTGTGTCAAGGCAGGACAGCCTAATGTTTCTACTTGGAATTTCTTACCTGGAGGGATATGAAGCCTATATAACAGTTTAATTTTCTCATTCATTTCTCCATTATACATAACATCTGCCAAAAAAAAAGAGACTGAGTAAATGCTAATGGTTATATACTTGTCATGACACACACTCACACGGAGAGAACTTCCTAAGGTCAACACTTGTTGACCCAACACTTCCTCTGCCCCGACACACAGTTTGAAATGAAAATGTGAAAGGTGGTGGTGATTGGTGGCTGTTGAGCCACAAGATAACCTTCTGAACTCTGGCTTCCTACCTTCTGTAAGATTTTAATTTTATGTGCAAATGTTAACATGGCCCCTACGCAGCCACCACCACACCCTGGGCGCCACGGAGAACAAGGTCTATGACCTTGTGTGTGAGCCTGGGCCCCTCTCCCCACCCCCTCTGAGGAAGCAAAAACAGTCATGCGAGGAGCCTGCAGAGCGCTTTTTGTAAATCACAAAATCATGGCAGGCCAGTCACAAGTACATTTCATTGTGTGGACCTGCCTGCTCCACAGTCCACTTCGTCTTGTATTCACAGACTCACAGACTCAAGTCTGACAGACTCAAGTCACCGCAACCAAGACCCCCAGTCCTACCGAGACAGCTCACGAACGCTTTGAATTCGATGAGGTGGTCCATGTTGTCATCCAGAAGCCTGAACGTCCTCTCCGCCAGGGTCTCCGTGTGGGCCCCGCAGGTCCACGGAGAGACCAGCTGGAACAGGTGTGTGAACTGCCGCGCATCTATGCGGTACTGCTCCGCGTAGGGCCTGCTGGGATCGTGGCGAGGGGCCACAGGCCGGGGCTGCTCCCAGTAACAGCTCATCATGTGTTCTCTCTTCAAACGGGGGAGAGGCATGGTGAGAGCACAGCACACTGACAAGCCAAGGCGAACATGGCCTCTCGTGACTGACTGCCTCGTAAAATTCCTACGTACTGAGTCAGCAACGTTATAACACAAACGAAAACTAATTACGATCATTAACCCGACATGGGAAAGTGTTCTTGTCACCCTGCAGTTCCTTGCCCACATGCGTATGTAATCTTGACATTTTTTCTTTTAAGTTTTTAATGTATGTTTATATAGCAAATATACATAACAAAATTTACCACTTTAACTATTTTTAAATGTACACTTCAGCTGCCATAGTTTTAATTATAGAAGACACACAACTTTTAATCTGATATTTTCTCTTAAAATCACATTGTGTGAAAATCAGAAAAGTGCTAGATGAATCTATAGCAAAGAAACGAGCAACACTGGTTACCTTGGGGAGGGATCAGAGGGGTAGAGACCTGGATGTGGAAGCAGGTCTCTACTGCATACTTTTTTATATGGTCTGAAATTTGGCTTTATTAGCAGTTCCAAGAATTAAAAACAAAAAAGGTAATTTCAGGTCTTGGGCATAGACTGGAAACTCAAGCAATCAAACTGGCCCTGTCACTGAGGACCCAGAGCCTCTTCACAGAACATCTTTTAAGTCACCTCTGGGGACATCTCAACTCACTGGCACAGTCAGTGACTGCAGATTCCTCACCATTCCAGTGCTCTCCGCCCATAGGGATGGCACAGAAACAAGTGCCAGCACATACTCTCCATTTTGGACATTTCTAAATGCCATTTACAATTTTACTGTCACATTTCATTGCAGCCATGTTCTTTAAATGTCCTTTGCAGGATTGTAAAAAGTACCACAAAGGTCTAACAAATTTCCGTTCCTGAAAACTCATGACACACTAGGAATTCCCATGCGTATTTGTGTATCCTGTGATGCTAAAGGCCCACAGAATCCTGCCCAGAAGAAAATGGTTATAATACTGGTATGTAGGCCAAGGACGAATCTAACTGGTTTACAGAAAACGAACCAGTAGAAGACTAGGTGGACAGGGGATACAGAGAAGTATACAACTAGCCAATAAACTCCTGAAATGGTACTTCACCTCACTCATGTGTAAACAAATTTAAATTAAGAGATCCATAATAGTCAACGGTGGGTAAGTGCAGCATGTGGTAAATGAGCACTTAGACATCAGCAGTGAAACTGAAATTTGAAAAATCCAGAACACTAGCAGTATTGGCAGAAATGTGGCTTGTGCGTCCCATCATACAAAACAGCAGCACCCACGTCCTGATAAAGGCACAAAGGCGTGCACTCAGCACAGCACTGTGTATGAAGCAGCAACACATATGAAACAACACGAATGTCCCTCAATTGGTGAATGTCAAAGTACAGTTCAGCCAAAGTATAGTTCATACCATGAAATTAGGCGGCCATTAAAAAGAATGAAATTGGGTGGTGAACACACAATGGGATTTATAGATGATGTAATACAGAATTGTACATCTGAAATCTATGTAATTTTACTAACAATTGTCACCCCAATAAAAAAAAAAGTGACAAGAGGGAGCATTTTCTTAATCCATTGAGATTTTGCTTCCCGGCAATTGTCGTCAGTTTGGCTCAAATAAACTCTTATAAGTTAAAAAAAAAAAGAAAAGAAAAGAAAAGAAAGAAAGAACAAGTGACAAGAGATCTATAGGTACTGCGCTAGAAAAATGTCCATGATGAGAAAATTGCAGGCCATCATGTGCAGTACAATCTCACTTTTATGTGGGAAAAAGTGTGTGTGTGTGTGTGGAGAGAGAGAGATAAGGCGGGGGAAATCAGGAAAGAGTCACCGTATTGTGAACAGTAATTACCTGTACAAAGTAGGATTGTAGGTGAGAGAGGGAATAATTTTACATTGTGCTTTTAATTAAATTTTGAAAATAAAAGTCTTAACCACAACATGAAAGCAAGCAAAATAGTATTAGAGACCAAAAGCTCTCTGGGGCCTGGTAGTCCAGCAACAGTGAACGAATATCACTGGTCATTAGCAGAGCAGGCTGATGGAAGCCCTAAGGCCCAGTTTCAGGGGCTGCGTGTCTCCAGGAACAGCCTGTGACACCAAGTGTCAGTTATACTGTTCACATCTTATTTGGAAAGATAAGATTAATGAAGCTGTTCTCAATTTGGGAGAACAGCAGGTGGATATCACAAATCTGAATTCATGTAATTGAAAAGACTGCTTTACAACATGGATGGACCTAGAGGGCATTATGCTAAGGGAAATGAGTCAGACAGAGAAAGACAAATACTGCGTGAGCTCACGTGTGGAATCTAAAAAACAAAAAAACCCTAAACTCATAGAAAAAGAGATCAGATTTGTGGTTACCAGAAGTAGGTGGGGGACAGTGAGGGAATTGGGTGAAGGGGGTCAAAAGGTACAAACTTCCAGTTAGTTCTAAAATAAGTACTGGGGTGTGATGTGCCATAGGACGACTATTGTTAACACGGTTTATGGCATATTTGAAAGTTGCTAAGAGTAAATCCTAAAAGTTGACATCACAAGGAAAAATACTTTTTTTTGGCATCTATAGGAGAAGATGGATTACTATGGTAATCATTTCACAAAATATGTAATTCAAGTCATGCTGTATGACTTAACCTTACACTGCTGTGTGTCAGTGATATCTCAACAAAACTTCAAGAAAAAAAGAACTGCATCAAAGGAAAAAAACGGATTGCTTTAAATTAACTAAAAATAGATTTCATTAAGTGCCAACCACATCGTTCATCTTTCATCAGAAAGAATATGTAAAGATGACGGTAAGAGCTGACTCTTGTTAATACAGAGAATGTCACGCCTGTACGTTGCAGGCTTAGGGAGGGACCCAGAGAAGTTACAGAATCGACTACTTATCAAGAACCTCTCACACATGTATAAGATGATGTCACAGTATCTCTGTGTCCCTTTCCCTTGAGAATGAAATTCTGATTCAGAAGACAAGAGATGTATGTAAAAGCTAAGTAGAGAACATCATACCCCATAGTACTTAATCAAGTATTGAGATGTGTGAAGTCTGGGAGAGCCATGGAAATTCAGAGAAGGTCAGGAGCATGGGACAAAGGACAGTCTGGGAGGGCAGTTACGTGGGCATGACGCTGGCTCTGGGCCTGGAAGGAAGGCGCTGGGCTGGGTGCATTAAGGAGGCACCTCTGTTGCACAACAGAATTACACACCATGACTCTGACACTATTTTACTGGAATTTCCTTTGGAAATATATTTTGAAAATCATCTTGTATTTACAGTTTGTTTGCTTGTTTATGTTTGCAGTTAGTCCTACATACATGAAAGACTCATAGGGCTAACTACAAATACGGAAATAAATTTCATCAAGTGCCAACCACATCATTCATGGGAAAGACAGGAAACAAGAAATAACCAGCTCAATCTTCTTTGAAAACTCTTTGTATTAAAGATGAAGGACATGGTTAGTACGTAATGAAATTTATTTCTATAATAAATTTAAAGCAATATTCAGATTTGTGGCATGTCTTATTCTCTCAAATTGAGAACAGTTAACCCTAAACAAATGAAAGACTTCTGATGCTAAACAGCACATCTGTTTACCTGCTTTTATGTTTCTACTATTCCGTTTTTCCTTCTTGAAAGTCAGAGGGCTTGGGACACAAAGTAAACTTCGACTGTATTTTCTCTATGTAAAAGGAAACTATAAAACTCGAAAACAGGTGATGTTTACAAGAGACAAAGGCCAAGAATCCTGCTTATTAGGAATGAGGAGTGCCAGGAATCGAAAAGCCAACAAGCCATTTCAGTGACTGCAGGGAAATGTGCCAGGACAGGGCACACAAAGGGTTCGGACGCCCTGGAAAGCTCTGCTTAGAAGTACTTGACGTGCTGCTTATCACTATTTCAACTGTGTTGGCAATGTGTGATCAGAAGTGACGGCGGCTCAGGTTCCCAGCAGGACGCGCTCTGGAGGCCAGCCTTTCATTGATGCTGGCTGGAAGTGCCTTCTGCAACTGCCTTTTCTCCCCGCTCACTGCCAAGGCATCGGGAGCGGATCAGTGCATCTGCCGCTCTTCCCCACTTTTACTGTTTTGCACAAGATGATTTCTAGCAACGCACTTAAAAATGTTCTTTGCAGGGTGAGTTAAGTAGCAAGACCTGAGAATCTTACCTAAATACCCAAATACTAGAAATATGGTTTAGTATATTAATTATTACCAATATGCTAGATTGTGAAGTTATTTTAAAATGATTAACACTACATCCAACATGGGGATGTGTTAACAGCATCCAGGGGAAACAGAATGTAAGCTAGCATGTGTACCTGCCACACAAATATACAAATATGTGTACATATATTGTGGGTGGGATTATGGGTAATTAAAAAGTGTATGAGGTGACAGTTTCAGTAGGGTCACTGTCCCGTCTACTATGGACTGAGAACGCAGTGTAGTGGCTCTAGGGTGTGGGCTGCAAGCCTGCGAGGCTAAGCAGAGCTGGCAGGTGGAGCAGATGGGGCAGCTCCAGCCTCTGCTGTCACAGAACAGGCACAGGACAGCCCCCTCTGGCTTCCACACAACACCCCTGGGCAGATGGACAACGTGGCTTCGGCCTGGCCCAGGGCCTGCCACTCTCTCATCTTCCCAGACTTTCATACCTTGAATAAGTCATAGAGTTCCTCGAGGTCTTCAGGAAGAATTGAGACTTCTGGGGTGACCACACGGAGCTTGAGGAAAGAATGAAGAGCAATGGAATGAGTTCTCTGCCCGCCCCTGGGAAGATCCGAGGCAGGAGGGGGCTCTTCCTACTACTGTGGGACAGCAGATGCCCCGCTGCGCCTACTTCCCTGTCCCTATCCCTTCCACCCGCACCCCCCCAGCAGTGTCTGCCCCTTTCTGACACAAAGATCACTTCCTGGGAACTCTCCCGGCTGATTATCCTCAACCTTTCTGATTCACACAGCAGGGCCTCAGACACACAACACCGTTCAAACGGAAGTTAAACACTAGCAAACACACAGCCCAGGCAGGAAGTTCCTCCTGCCCAGCTAACTGGGCAGGCCACGTATGCTGGGCATTTTCTACATCCTCCCTCCTGCAGCCCCACCCCGTGGGCATCCACCTCCTGATTTTAGGGCCAGGAAATCAGAGGCTCACAGTGCTTAATTTGCTCACAATCTGTCTGCCTCTCAAACCCATACTGTTTCCAGACCACATCACACCTATTACATTTTTGATTCAATGCAAAAAAAAAGAAGCTGGCATCCTTCCATCAGAAACCCATAGGGACACCCTGGTCAGCAAGCGGCCACGAGGAGGCGGCCTTGACTCACCACGTTCTGCTTTGTGGTGTCCTCGTGGCCTTGGAGAACCCTGATCCGGTGCCTACAACGCATGCGCTCAAGCTGCTCCACTGACTGGTTCCCAAACTTCTGCAGGGAGACCAGGGGCCACTCAGTCTCCCGCCTGCCCGCAGAGGACACAGAAGGAACCCTCCCTGACGTCCATCTCCCCAGCAAGCTCCATGGGTGGGGGTGGGACGGGGCCAGTTACCTCGTAGGAGTCCCGGATCAGGTCGCCAATGTCAGTCACAGGACAGGGCTCCTGGTCGTCGGAGAAAAAGGCATGGTGGCTGCCAATTCGGGGTCCAGGGCTGTCCTCATTCTTAATGTGATCTAGAAACCTGAGCACACCACCTGGCATTAAAGCACAGGGTGACCTTCACCAGGGCACCGCACACATGTACTCCCTTCCCAGGGGCCACTAGACATGTCACAACACTTCAAACACAGCTCATCTGTCTCCATACACTGGGAGGAGGGCAAGGCAGCGAACACTGTGGTCCTGTTAGAGAACGAGAGGCAGCCATACGCCAGACTCATCAATCTGGGCTCCATTGGTATGTTCCTGGGGTCTGTGACTCTCCAGTGAAGTAAACCCAAAACTCTGTGCATGCACGCAGGGGTAAGCTTCCACAATATGCTGAAAGGGACCCCTTCCTTTGTCAGCCAACTTGCCCTTGGCTCCGAGAGACACCAGTCCTCGGCCTGGTGGAACCCACCAGCCCCTGTACATAAAATGTCGGAAACCTCCAGTTGGCTGCCCGACTCCAACATTTCCCGGTGCCTGTCCCTGTTCAAGGTCACTTTGAATCCGTCTAGACTCAAGACATTTGAATCTCCTTAGAGGAAACCCCTGACAGCCCTCTCTCTTCCTGGACGCCCTCACTTGGTAGGAGTGAGGGAAGATGGCGCTCTTCACCACCTGCAAGTGACATCCTGGCTCTAGGGGGATCACAGGTGACAAGTGACAGAGTGGAAGGAAACACTTCCATAGCGACAGCCCTGCTGGGCCCCTGCTGTTGCCGCCTCCAGCCGTCTGACTTCCAGGGTTCCAGCTGCTGCCACCCTCCCCACCCCCGCTGGGTAGCCACAGAGCCAGCAGCCAGGCCCACCTGCTGAGGACCATCAGGGCCTGGCCATCGTCCTTGCTGCTGCACAGGCCCTCGGCGTTGGCTTCCAGCACCGCCAGCCCTAGCTGGAAGATGGCTTTGATCCCATCGTAGAAGAAGCAGTCTACGACATTCACCGCACTCTCCAGAGGCATAATGCTGAGGAACAGAGTCAGGAACCACGAGAGAGAGACGGACGCCAGGGCTGAGGGGTCATTCAGGTGCTCCGCCAGCTCTGGGAGATGCTCCTTGATGAGCTCCTCAAACACAGACTGGTCCACTTGGGCCCCTGGGGAGGGAAGGCCACTGGTTGGGAGGGACTCACCCTCCAACGTTAGCCTGAAATCAGCACTGCTCTGAGGTGCACACCACAGTGAGTGCAGAAAGAACTCTGGCTTCGTTAACTGAGTTTTGACATTTTGACCAAGGTAGTAATTCGATGGGAAAGGACAATATTTTCAAAACAAAATCAAGGGTATCAGTATGGAGGGTGGGGAAGAGCCTCAACCCCTCCTTCACTTCATCCCACACAGAAAAATGCACTTGAAACACATCACAGACCTAAATGTAAAACCTAACACTCTAAAATGTCTGAAAGAAAATATAGGAAAAAGGCAAAATTTCTTAGGACACTGAAAGCACTAACCATAGAAAAAATTAAAAATTAGACTTCGTCCACTTCAAAGACATGTTCTTCGAAAGATACCATTAATAAAATGAAAATGCAAACTTCAAACTCAGAGGAAATGTTTGCAATAAATATACCTGACAAAGATCTTGTATTCAAAATAAAGAATTCTTGCAACTTAGAATAAGAAGTCAGGAACAACATTTTTTTAAAACAAGCAAGAGATTTGAATAGATACTTCAAAACTGATGATAAGTAAATGGTTAGTAAGCACAAAAATACATGTTCAACATTATTAACCAAAGAAATGCAAATTAAAATCACCATGATACCATGAAACCACCATGGTATCCATCATGAAACCACCATGACTTCTTACCCACTAGAATGGCTAAAATCAAAAGGACAATTAATTCAAGTGTTAACGGGTGTGGAGCAACTGGAATTCCCACACATTGCTGGTGTGAGATGCAACTTACTACATATGCTTTAAAAAACGGACAGTTTCTTATAAAGTTCAACATACATCTAACCTAATACCCAGCAATTCTACTCCTAGATAAATACTCAAAATATCTGAGAATATAGTGTTCACACAAAGACACATGAATGTTCATTGCAACTTTACTTAGAATAAAAAACTGGAAACAACTCAAATGTTTTAGCAACAGCTGACAGGATAAATGCATGATGGTATGAACACTCAGCAAGGAGAAGAGACAAACTAGTGGTGCACCAATGACTTCCTGTTGTGCAAAGGAAGCCAGTCACAAAAGAGAACAGCCTCTATTATTACATTCATACCAAGTTCAAGTTCAAGGACAGGCCAAATTAATCTGTGGCGACAGAAATCAGTGCCAAGTGTTACCGGCGGGGAAGGGGCAGAAGGAGACTTAGCGGGTTATGGAGAGGTTCCATATGTCCCACCCTGTACGAGGTGGGGGTCACCCAAGTACATACAGTATCACAGAGTGTCTGCTGGTCACTGTTGAGCATGAGCTGTCCCATAGCAACTCTAGTCAACTGACAACATGCCTCCCACGACCCTAAGTTTCTGACTATTCCTTGCTACTCCGTACAACGTTGAACCGCCTCCCACATTATCAAGTGAAAAGGGACGCAAGCCAGTTAACCACTCAGGCACCTGAAGAGAGCCAGGGGACACGGTCAGTCATACCGAAAGGCCACCTCCCTCACAGCCAGCCCTCCCCCTTATTCCACTCAGTTCTCAGGACATGAGCCTTCAAGCCCTTCTTCCTGCCTTCCCGCTGCACCCAGTCCTTGGTCACATTCTGCCTCAAGGTGGTTCTTTTGTTTCTGCTCTTACTGCTGTCCCCCTGATTTTGGGTTACCTTCATCTAGTTCTGGATCATTGCAAAGTGCCCGGGAAGGGTGTCACTGAAGCACGTTTGTGTCACTTTCTCCACCGGGAGGTTGCTGCACCAGACTTAGTACAAATGCAAATGTCAACCATACAAAAGACAGAGGCACCGAGTGCTTGAAGAAGTGGCATCCCAGCTTTGCCCAGAGCCCGGGCAGCAACCAATGAGCTTTGTCAGCTTACGCAGTGGGAGGCGTTCTCCAGGTCTGCCCTGTAGGTGGGGCCTAACTGCGGGGCTCTCCGGCACCGGTCTGCTCCCTGCCTGTCCCCTCCAGTCTGCAGAGCGCCCTCCCTTCCCAGGCCTCAGCTTCATGGGAAAATCTCTCTCGTTTTCATTTTTCGACTTGTTTCTCGAGCCTAGAATTTTTCTGTCCTTCTTGTAAGTTCAGCTATCCACGTAAAATCATTTGCTTTTCTTTAATCCAAAATCTGTACATGTTTGTAGCAATAGAGTGATCAGGTTGCCTCATTCCAGGACTGTGCAGAGAACTACACCATTGGCTTTCCAGATCCAAGAGCCCGTGTTTGTGCAGAGGGCAGCTGCGTGGCACCGCGGACTTTAGAAGCAGCATGGGTGACAAGCGTCCGTGCCCAGGCTCTGTCACTGTCCCCAGGCACAGCGGAGGGGGTGGCTTACCGATGACCCGGTGGTTGAAGTAGTCTGGGAGCATTCGCTCACACACAGCGACCAGCAGCCAGAAGGCTTCCTCCTCCTTGGTGTAGAGCAGCAAGACGGACGTCAGGATATTCATGGACTGCTCGGGGATTCACGGGGGGAGGGGACCGTTACTGACCAGACTGCACAGGGCCACAGAGACGTTAAAAAACACACAAGCCCACATGACCCACAGAAGTCACGATCCAGCGTACCTTAACCACAGGACGCGTGTGCAGGGGAATGACCACGTGTCCTATCGACACGATACACCAGGCTGAGTGATCAGCCACCATTCCGTCCCTGTCCCCATCTGGTAATGATGCATTTTGCTTATTCACAGGAAAACAAAGTTTAAAAATCTTAATAATTTTAAATGTCAGTAAATCCTCTAAGTGGGTCTTAAGTTGGGGCTTTTTGTTGTTTGTTTACTGCCATTTATATTGTGCTGTTTAGTGCTTCCCTGAGTACACTGAGCAAACTTCCTGAGGCCTCGGGGGAAACATCTTTTTCCTCCTCAAATAGCATTGCCCTTTTTTCTATCACCCCTATAAGTTCCAGACAAGCAAAGCTCCACAGCAGCCATATCAAGGCCGTCCCCCCCGCGGAGGTCCACGGGGCGTGAGGACACTGCCCGTGTGGACGCAGCACCCATGAGGCCCCTCAGACACCCGGCAACGTTTCTAACCTCCAAGCATCAGCCTGTCTGACTCTACGGACAGGATTTCCTTCGGCCTCCTTCGATCCATTCCTTAGGGGAAGGAACCAGTCCTCTGTACAGATGGCCCGAACCACAGGAGACCTGGACTAAAGCAGTCTGCTTCTCAGCGCAGCCCTCACCTGGCAGTACCCGATTTTGGGGTTCCGGTGGGCGTAGGCCGTCAGAACTCTCCTCAACGCAGCGATTCCCGTTTCGTTTTGGAAGGCGGGGTGCTCCGGTAAGGAACGGTGCAGGTCCCGTTCTATCTCCTCTGTCACCAGGCAAGATTTTCCCATGGACTCCTCCACCAGGTTACCATAGTAACCGGGATGCGAGGCGAGATCGGTGATGGCATCTGACGATTTAAAAGGAATTTTTCAAGAGGACTAATTACCAGGATAGTGTCAACAAGGGGTGGGAGCCTGTCCTGTCAGAGGACCGCAGTGGGGTCTCGTTACTTGAGGGACATGAAATATTTTGAGAACACACACAACCAAAAGGACTTCATTTCTGCCAAAAACAAAAAGGAAAGAAAAAAAGAAATAACATGACTTTTCTAAGAATAACCTTTTACAAAGAGAGGGGAAAAGCTCATACTAGAAATATTTTTATTAATATGCTTTTCATAAGTTGTGTTGCCTGGTAACAGGAAGAACGTGTGTGTACATGTATACATATACACATATGTGTACACTTACATACATACACATGCAATTTGCAAGCATCGACAAGAAACTACTGAGCACGTGTGTGGGAAGAACATGATAAAGTGCCATGACGATTAAGTAACAGCAACAATGACCAAGGAGCCAACAAGCTGCCAACAGGAAACAGAGGGCTGGCGTCATGGTGTGAGGACGTCCAGACACAGCCCAGCCACCACCAAGCCGTCGGGCTGAGCGCACGCCGTGGACGGTTCTAATCACTCAGTGGCCAGCACCGGGGCACCTGTGGTTTAAGCCAGTGTCCCCTCCCGGGGGCTGGTGGCAGGTGGCTCCCCAGGACTGCTGCCAGCCTGGGCTTCTCGGGCAAGAGAGGGATGATCGGGTGAGAGACACCATGAGGGAGGGACAGGAAAAGTGAGCGGCCAGAGGCCAGGCGCCCAGGCTCAGCCTCCAGGAGGCTCAGTGCTGATGTGAGCACAGAAGAGTCTCCTGGGGGGAGCAGACCTCCTCGCCGTGCACCCCACAGCACCAAGAGAAGCAGCAAAGTCACACCGCTGGACGACAGGGGCCTTCCCTTCCTGCTCCCAGCCCCTCTACCGAACAGGACGAAATGGTCACAATCAACATGGACACAGATGAATGTCTGCTTGGGAGTCGTGGAGGATTTTGGTCCCAGTCTGCGCCTTATCTGTCGATAAGTGTCCTCATGGGAGACTCCCAGATGTCACCGAGAAGCAGGGGCCTGAGGCCGGACAAGGCCAGCACTGAATGGGCAGAACCACCGGAGGAAGCAGCAGCAGGACAGAAGAAAAATCTGTGGTTCTGCCTTTGGGGACATATGCGTCCCCAGGGAGGAGGGTTCCATAGGAAGTGTGCTCTGATGAACTTATTTCAGCGCCACTGCAAGTGACCAGCTTATGAAGACTGTTTTAGTCTATTTCAGAACTCATGCCCTAGAGGACACCTCACTGCCTCTTAGAATTCTTGGGACTACATATAGACTCCAAGTCACTTTTAAAGGAGAGGAGGTCACTTCAGCCAGACCTCGCACTGACCAAGTTGGCCACTGCAGCCCCGAGGCCTCAGGCCCCACAGCTGACACAGGAAGGCTCTGAAGTCTTGGCTGGGAAGTCACCGGAAGACTCTAAGGACAGACGACCATCATACGCACACACAGGTCAGACCTGGGCCTCTGTTCCTGCGTCTGCTCCAGAAATCACATTTGGCCTCAAGATGCTGGAACCACCTACCTGAGAAAAGGAGCCAGAGTCGGCCACGTAGCAACTCAGGGATCCCCATGGCCACAAGCTTCCGGATCTTCTCTGTGCGAAACATACACACCGTTCTGCCATATTCCACAAAGTGGTCATTCCACAGGCTTGTTTTGATGTGTTCTCTGGACTGGAAGTGGAAACATCCTCAATGTACAAAGAAGCCCTGTTCACACCTCCCCCCACAGCCCGTCCACGATCCGTAACAGAAACGTCGCCTCTCTTAACAGAGACACGCTATGCGCTCAGCAAATGTTTCTGGACCTCTACCAGGCCCAGAGGATGTCAGATGAAAAACACAGAGGACCAGCCCTTTGGGAATTCAGAGCCCAGTGGGAAAACTTACACAAATAAAATGCCATTTCCTTGGCAAAGCGGATAGGAAGAAAACATTCGTGCCAACACTACAGTCGCCCAAGACAGACGGGAAGGACAGGAGGGAGTGGGGCGTGTGGGGGGGACTCCTGGGGATACCGACATGTAGCCAGCCGCTGACACACAAGTCAGCTCGGAGGGCAAATGGGGGCGGGGAGGGGCGGGGAGGGGAGTCAAAATTTGCCCAGAGGACAGAGGAAAAACTGAAACCGGAAAAAAACACACTGCTCTCATGAACACAAACAAGAAAGATGCTATTTCTCTAGGCAACTAAAAATCCTTTAAAATTAGTCCTAGATGGCAAGAATTCTTAGTGCCTTTTACACA
This sequence comes from Rhinolophus hipposideros, assembly GCF_964194185.1. Lineage (NCBI taxonomy): Eukaryota > Metazoa > Chordata > Mammalia > Chiroptera > Rhinolophidae > Rhinolophus > Rhinolophus hipposideros. Next base: position 9,844,649 of record NC_138058.1, on the reverse strand, counting down.
AGATGCCCACATATGCTTTTAATTATCTTTATTCTCCAGTAATGGGAGACGTTTATACATATAGTCAATATTTTTACGTGTGTCATCAACAAAAGTTGATTGAGCATCTCCGTGTAACGTACATGAGAAGGTTCAGTTCTGAATGAATAAAGCCAGCAATCAGTTACATAGGAGCCATTAAGCAACCCAGACCCAGCTTGGGGTAAGAATGTTCATGGTCAGCCCAGGTCACCGCTTCCCACCCGCCATGGCACCATTTCATAGTACAATCTCTAGTCTCTTTACCCTATGATACATGACGTTTCCCTCAGATTCTCCCTCCAAAGGGGAAAGCTATTAAGTAAATGTAACAAAAATATCTTTAGTTCAGTAAAACGAGAAGACAGGAGACCCTTTGTCCCAGAAGACAAAAAAATACTGTGAAAAGGAGCACACGCAGACACCACAGGATAAAAGGAGAAAGGCTTGCTGGAAAAGCCACAGTGATGGCACTGGCAGCTCCCACTTCAGCAGCAGGGAGGGAGCGCCACCAACCTCCGCTGTGGACAACAGCCTCAGATGTGCCCCAGCAGCGGGCACCAGTGGACCTCTTCCTCTTAGGGACAATGGGGCAAAGAGGGAGGAGATTGCTGCTTGGTGTTGCCTGGCAACCTGTACCACACCTGCTCTCCTGGGTCAGAGGGCTGGGAAGCCACACCCGGGCTGACTCCATGAGTGCCCACACGGCCAGGAGAAGCGCACCCACCATTCGCGAGTCGGGGCTCTGGCTGCTTGACTGCTGGAAGACAGCCCTCGGGGCCTCGGGGTGCAGCCGCAGGCTCCTTTCTTTTTCACTTTCCTCGCTATTTTGAGAAGACACCATTTCAAGATCCCCAAACTTGTGGTCACTGCACATGCTTGTTGAATGAAACACAGGTGACATCTGCACGGCGGGTAGGGGGGTGGGGAGTAAGTGAGATACAGAGAAGAAAGTCATCACTTTATAGGATAATCTTTGTTTTGCCTTTGGAGGCATGAGCTTAACAAAGTCAAACATGTCTTTCTGACTCAAAGAAAAAACCAACTAACATGAGACCCAACGGATTCGATCCTGAGGAAGGAACAGAGTCCACACTGCGATTTCCCCGTGAGACTGCTCGTGGCACCCAGACCATGGGTCCCGAGGGGGCCAGGAAGGCACCAGTCCTCACGTGCCCGAGGGGGCCAGGAAGGCACCAGTCCTCACGTGCACACTCATCCACCTTCAGCTTCCAGAACTGAAGAGAACCATTTCGAAGAAACAGCTCTAGGGCACTGAAAGCCCATCTCCTGCCCTCCCTCTCATTTTGGATGACGACAGGTCAAGAAAGAAAGGGACAGATATGAAAGGAGAGGAGATGAGGCCCCAGAAAACCAGGTCCATTTTTGCAGCTGTCCAACCTCAAGGACAATGAAACTGCTCTCTTGGCGAGTTCCACCTGCCCCCAAATAACATCATACCCTCCAACCTGGGGGCGTAGGAGGATGACCCTTCTAACTTGTGACGCGTGACCTGTCCCTCCCTCTAACATGTGGGGGTATGCAATCACCTTTGTAACATACAGAGAAGGATGCTGTCACCCCACTAGCCTCTGGTGGGGGTGCCCCCTCAATCCCTCTAACCTGAGTGGGGTGCCCCATTAGCCCCTCCAACCTGTGAGGTGCAGCCCCATCAACCCCTCTGATCTGTGTGGAGTCCCTTCTAACCTGTGGAACACCCACTCGGGACACCTAGTGTATCAGAGACAGTCACGACTGACACACAGGCCCTCTCATCACGCACACGCTTTTCTTATACCTAAGGGGGTCACGGTTGTGCGCACACCCCCTTGGAGACCACTGCACTAGAGGTGGTAAACAGAAGGGTTTTCAGTGCATGGAATCCCACTGCTGCGAAAGCCCGCACTTACGCACCATGTCGTCGTCCTGTGAGGTGTCGTAATGCACGGGGCGGTCGGCGTGCACCTGCTTCAGCCGCACGAGCAGACGCTCCACCAGGTCGTCTCTGTCCTTGAGCTCGATGAACTGGAAGGCCATCTTACTCCGGACGCTGACGATGATGGGGTTGGGCAGCAGACTCGTGTCCTCCATCTTCTCGATGCTCACCACCTGGGCAAGACATTAGGCACACAGAGGAAAAGCGAGAAGGGAGGGAGGCAGGCATTTACCTGCATATGCAGAAAATGCGAAGCTAGAAGGCAGAACCACATAACTGCAATAAGGAACAGGTACCAAGGTTAAAAGTATGTAAGGCAGCATATTCACAACAGCCGACGGTGGGAGTAACTCCAGTATCCCTCAATGGATCGATGGATAAACCAAGTGTGCACACAGTGGAGTATTATTCAGCCTTACAAAAGGACAGCTATTCTGACACCTGCTACAACATGGACTAACTCTGAGGACATTATGCTAAGTGAAATACACCGGTCACAAAAGGACAAACACTGTACGATTCCACTCCTATAAGGTACCCGAAGTAGTCAAATTCATAGAAACAGGACGGGGAATAGCAGCTGCCAGGGGCTGGGGGTGGGGGCAGGAAAGAGGAGTTGTTGTGTCATGGGTACAGGGTTTCGGTTTGGGAAGATGGAAAAGTCCTGGAGATGGCTGCACAACGATGTGAATTACTTAATGCCACTGAATTATAACACTTTAAAATGGTTAAAATGGTAAATGTTTTATATACATATATATAATCATAATTTAGAAAAGTAAGTACATAAGACAACTCCTGGATTTTTTTTGCTCCACTTAGAAGTAAAAATATTTGTAAAATGAAGGTATCTGCTGGAGAAAAATTACATGGAGGTAGGAGATCACATGAATGAAAAAACTGAGTTTTTTCGAAGAGTAGTGCTTAGTCCGCGTGTCACAACAGCAAGAACCTAGAGGTCTGGACATGTAACAGGGTCGTGGGTGCCGTCACGGCAAGGACACCCTGAAACCCAAGGACTGAGCTCGGCACACTTGGGAGTACACTCAGGGTGTCCTCCATTTCCAAGAGGAGAATTACAGGATTTTATAGTAGAAGAGACCTGGTCCATATGAAAGGAAGCATTGTTTAAATGTTTAACTGAAGTTCCCACAGGGTATAGAAGCCAAGCAATTTGATGTTTATTTTCAAAAGGGATGCATTTTTTGTTACGTTGCCTTTTTGTCTCTTCCCTTTTGTGAACAAGCAGGGAGGATTCATGCCTAAGAGCTGTCAGAAAAGCTTTAATTGTTAGATATGTACTTTTTACTAACAGCTTTACTGATAATGCAGAGGTTAGCGTGCCCTGTTCTCACCAACCACTTTTATACAAATTTCCAGGTGCCATAGCAACAACAGAACAAGCAATGGCCAAATGGGTAATGGTCAGATTCAGGCAATGCTTCCCTCCAGATGCCCATCCTTAGCCGGCAAAGCCTTGCTGTGGATATCTCCACAGGTGCCCCGTCGCCCAGGGACGAAGGGAGCCTCCTACCTCTCTGAGCGGGAGGATGATGTTGCAGCAGCCGTCTTCCTTGCTGGCAAAGCAGATGTAACTATCTGTGGCGAACATCCGCCCAACGGTGTGACAGCGACTGAAGGGCGTCCAAAGGGAACAGTCCACAACCGCGTGTAGCTTCTCCTGCCTCGGCAACCTGAAGAACGCCCGGAAGAACTCATTCTGCGCTCTGGCTTCCAGGTGCCTGGAGAAGGAGGGAGAAAGAATCAAAAGAGGCAGGACCAGTGAATGAACACACCCGACTACCAAGGAAAACCCTTTGAAACCCATCGGCACAACCTGCTACTGAAGTGACTGCAAAGAGGTGCTGTGCCCACCCAGGGCCTGCCCATCAGTGGGCACGGCACTGCTTTGGAACAAGTCCTTTGGAACAAGGACTCAAAGCTGCACCAGTTGCCTCTGCATGGAAGTAATGTGACAAACTCAGAAAGCAAAATACACATTCCTTCCAGGTTGGAACATCAGGATTTACCATAAAACAAATGCATAAGAGAGTTTTGAAAAGTCAGATAATAACAACCGTTGGTGAGGATGTGGAGAAATTGACCCTTCAGACACTGCCGGGCGCAACGTAACATGGTGCAGCCACTTTTAAAACAGTCAGGCGGTTCCATTAAACATGGAATCAGGTGGCCCAGCAGTTCCACTTGTAGGTCTATACCCAAGAAAACGCAGTACAGAAGTCTATGCAGAGACTCAGGCATGCATGTTCCCAGCAGCACTGTTCACAACAGTCCCAAATTGGAAATGATCCAAATGTCCATCAACTGATGGACGGATAAACAAAATGTGGTGTGTGCATGCAATGCAAGATTACTCAGCCATAAAAAGAAATGGCGTACTGACTCATGCTACAACATGGAAGAACCCTGAAGATATTCTGCTAAGTGAGAAAGAACCCAGCTACAGAAGACTACATATTGTCTGACTGCATTTATGTGAAATTTCCAGATTAAGCAAATCTCTTAAGACAGAAAAGAGACTAGTGATTGATTAGGGCTGGAGGAAGGGACAGAAACAGAGCCCTGCTCATGAGGGCAAGGTTTCTTCTTTCTTGGGATGATGACAGTGCTGTCACATTGATCGTGGTGATGGCTGCACAGCTCTGAATATACTAAAAGCCACCGAATGGAATACTTTCAAAGGGCGACTTGTATGATGTGTGAATTAGATCTCAAAACATCTGTTGGACATTTTAGATCTGTACCTGGCACATAGTACATGCTCAATAACATTAGCTATTATTGTCTTCAAAAAAAATTTTAAGAATCCAAGTAAAGTTTCCCTGGGGAGAAGGCCCATCAGTGTCACGTCAGTATGAACAACAGACGGCGGTGAGGTTGAGGAGATCCTACCCCAGGGCCCCCCATCCCGATTCTTGGCTCTGAAACCTAATAAAGCAAGACAGCAGCCAAATCACAGTGTTTGGAAATACTGATGAATTTATGTCATATTCCAAAATTCTAGTAGAGGGGAAATTCCAACAAACAGAGGTAAACAATTTTCTTTGTCCTTCATTCCACATCCAGAAACCTGTCAGAGGCTTACAGCCACTTCGAGGCCCAACGCGTCCCCACACGCAGGCTATGTGACAAGCTGGCGCAGGTGGGCTTCCCATTAGCTCAGTGCCCAAGGGTCTCCCATCGGTGCTGACAGACAACCTCAAGCCACCGCTCCTGCCCTTCTAGAATAACCTGGTCCTCTGCAGCCGGTTTGCCTCATAGACAAAACAGAGATTTCCTTCCACAACAGGCTCTCAGGTCCAACGCATTTAAAACTCGGGGAAATACCAAGAATCAGCCATCTAGAAACAAGCAGGCCGGAGAGATGTGCTTTTCCTAAATGCCCAAGTCTGCACATAAAACCCTGCATTTTTCACATGTGTGTTTTCTCAAAACGTCTTTCCTCTGCAATCCCCCAAGAGCTCTATGGAAATGGAAGGACAAAGTTGTCATGTGGCATTTCACACAGAGCACACAGCAGCTGAGGACCACCAGGGATGGTGGGGATGTGGGGCTAACCCACCCAGACAGCAGGCAGCAGTGGTAAGGGGAACCCTGCTGGTGCCCACAGGCCCCCCATTTCCTTTGAAAATCCATCCACACAGCCCCGACAGACCAGAACCTCAACAATGGGCATCTAGAAAGCTTTTACATGGAAAAGGCTCCTGCCTTTATCCTATCCCCCAGCAAACCACCCGATGACCCCAGAGCAGCTAGGTTCCTGCAGGGTGGGACCCATGGGCCTTCCCTTGTGAGGTGGTAGCCGTCTGGGGCTGCAAGAGCCCCCGAGAAATGTTTCAGTTGGTCCAAGAGGGCTCTGAGCTAGGATAAGAGGGATGGAAAGTGGAATCAATTACACACAGTGAGCCTGAGCATTCTTGAGGGTGGGGGCGATTACTGGGGACATCAGCGTCCTGGCAGCCACTGTCCACCTTAGGTCCTGCAGAACGAGCTTATTTACATTGTGAGAACCAGTTTTCACTGACTGCACTGCATTACCTAAGCTCTCCTCCAGCATTTCCAGCCCATCAAAACAGATTTTAATGAAGTCATTATTTAATTTCCACTTAGTGAAGCCCATCGCCTCTCTAATCTCTCCCCCCAAAACTAGCTGGCTACCCTTTTCTCATCCCATCACTCACAAATTCAAAAATTTTCTGTTTGGAAATGTCAGGACCAATCCTTTAGTTCCCTCCCGCCTTGTGTTCTCGTTCAGGAGCCCCCTCCCCGACCTTAGTCGCCCTGCCCACCTAGACTCTCTGTGACTACACACTGACGAGTCCCTGGGCCAGGACCTCCCCTGTGAAGCGTGAGGGCTGGGCCCGTGACCCTGCGGCCCGCCAGCTCTAACCTGTCTGACAAGTTAGATCCTGTCTGATGCTGGGGTGACAACGCGCCATGTAGCCCATCCTCCCTGCTCCCGGCCGCCGTACAAGCTTTGCTCTGCACCATGTCCGTAAGTCCCTGGACCGTGAGCACGGCCGCAATCATGACTAATCCGTAATCACCAGATCCTGACCCCAATGGCACCTTCCTAAAGCCGTTATCTGGGAAGGGAAGTGAAAACATATCAACAAAAGAGCCTGAGGACCATTCCAGCACTTCGGAGCGCGCTCTTAGCATAAAGAGACTGTTTTCCTAAACTTTACAACCTGGGCTCTCCTGGCAGGATGTCAAGCTGACTGAGTCATTACCTGTTTATGTCCACAGCCTACGTCTCCATGACAGAAAGCTACGAATGAGAACTAGTGAGGGATCAGTAGGCTGTGACACGCCTTTCACTGTTGGAGGAAGTCACTCCAAGGGCAGTGACCTACAAAACACCCCCGCACCAGACTCCTGCCAATTGTCTTGGGACCAACCCCCGGCACCCGCAGCACACAGGCCACCACCGGGACCCTTTGTGTCCTTTTCTCTCTCTCCACTTTCTGATCATTCCCAGGATAGAAGCGGGTGGGGGCAGCCTTGTCAAATTCACCTGATTCTGTAACAGAAATGAAGACTGCCAGCACTGATTACTTTTCTTCCCAAATGGATAATTTTACCAAAAGGGTCTCCAGTGCTGCAGACCTTTGATCTTCCTCCTCTTTCCTCACAAAAACTCTAAACACTTCTGTTCTGAGACCAGTGAGAAACAAATCCTCCCCCAAATGTTCACAGAAGACCGCACATGTGTTTAAGGAATAACAAAAATGTTAAAATAGGTAAATAATAATTTTTAAAAAATTTTTAATGACTAGTGTTTCACAAAGAATTAAACATAGAATTGCCATATGATCCAGCAATCCCACTTCCGGGTATATGCCCAAAAGAATTGAATTGAAGCAGGGTCTCAAAGACCTATTTGCACACCCATTCGGAGCAGCATTATTCACAACAGCCAGAAGAGAAGCAACTCAGGGTCCGTGGATGGATGAAAGGGTAAGCAAAATGTGACACAGAAAGACAAATACTGTGTGATTCCATTTACATGAGGAGGTCCCAAGAGTAATGAAAAACATAGGGATAGAAGGTAGACAAAGTAGAATGGCGGTCGCCAAGAGCTGGGGGCGAGAACGGGGAGTTGTTATTCAGTGGACACAGAGTTTCAGTTTTGCAAGAAGAAAAGAAACCTGGAGATGGACGGTGGTGATGGTTCCACAACAATGTGAGTGTGCTTGATGCCACTGACCCATACACTTCAAAATGGTTAAGATGGTAAATTTTATGTCATGTGTATTTTACCAACCTAAAACATTTTTAATGACTACTAATATTCAAATAGCAGTGGTGATTCTGTTGACTAGATCGAAAATATCCAGCCAGGACAGCACTTTATAGGTTAACTTGTTTTTCCAAGGATAACTTTATAATAGTTCACCTCTGCATCAGCTCTGCAGTTACACAGTTGGAAGCATAAACCAGAAATCACAGTCAAGTTCAAACACCAGTCTGAATTGTAGACTGAGTAATAAACTTGAACTTCTTTCATGCAACAAATAACAGAAGCGAGTACCTCACAACTCTCCAAGACTAGTATCAATTTGGGGCAAACAAACAATAAAGATCGTTGACCGTCACTCTGAGTAAGGCACATTTCTAATGACAAATTGGTACCAAAAATAAATCCAGGGGTCCTGAAGACTTTCTCCACAAAGTAATTTAATACGAAAATGCAAAATATCTCAGTGTTCACTAATAAAGCCCAATGCTGAATAGAATTCTATCATGAGAATACCCGTATTATATTTTCTAGAAGTATTTTTTTTTAATGACAATCAATTTTGAAACATCTGAAAAAGGAAGAAATCCAAGTCTCCGGCATAAAGGAAATGAATAATAATCACTGCCAATTATTATGTCTCTATCACGATTAACAACACAGGAAAATCTGGATTCTGCCACAAGGGAAGTTTACATCAAGTACAACTCAGGCTAAAAAAGCCCAGGAAGTGCAGGTGGCGCTCAGGCCCGGTCCCCTGGGCGAGGACCCCCTGGACCAGAAGCTCGTACCTCTTGGTGATCTGGCTCGGATCCTGCAGATCTGGGTCCAGGTCAAAGCCCTCGTTGTCCAGCAGCCTTCGCAGCGTCACGTCAGCCAGCTGCTCCATGATCTTAAACACCTCTTCGAGGTTCAAGAACATGGAGAAGTCGCGCTCCTTGCTGTGCGTGGTGATTCGGATAGTGGCCGTCAGAAAGACGTTGGACGTTTTTTCCAGCTTCTGGATATCAACCCAAGGGACTACAAGTTTAACTAGAAGAGAAAAAGGGTAAATGCATATTTTACCCCCAAATTTACCCCAAACGTGGAGGCGGCAACAACAGTCCAAGGCTTTCCTTGAACTGAAATACAAATGCCCTTGAACCTGAGCAGGAAAGAGCAAGCACAGAACTAACTGCCTGACATCTGCCTGTTGGAAGCCAACTCGTGTTCTCATGACTTTCTTAAAGGTTTAATTAAAACCTCTCAGGCTGCTGGCTACTACACACGTACGAAGGATATCATTCTGAAACGCCAGGCTAACAACATGAAAACTTGCTAAACAATATTTAAACGTAAATATTTGCAACACATGCAGAAGCTTTCATCCACACGAATGCTGGCTTTAAAAGTAACATTCATGATGTAAACTATGAAAAAAGGATAGTAAAAGGGGATGGATGATTCCTGACCTCGGTCAGAGAAACGGGCTTAACGTTTAGACCACGTCAAACGACAGTTGTATTCTGTCTTCTAAGACTCTAACAAGTCGTTTTTATGGCACTTTTGTTAAAGTAATGCAGTCCAAACAGTTCATTTTATAAACAAGTGTTCTATTCTCAGAAACATTTCTAAAACACTGGTAGCTGGGCTGGCGTGCTAATGCAGCCCAAACTGGGAAGAGATACACATAACAACTTAAAGTAAAAAAAAGGCTATCGAACATTAGGCATCGTTTATTTTTTCCAAATTTTATTATCCGAATAAAATGAGGTTTAGTGACAATAATGGATAAGTGTCGGAAAATAGCTCATTTTCCTTTTCAAATAAAGAGGATGGTTAAGTGTCTTTCTTTCTACCATTTCCCTCTGTTTGATTTGCAATAATGTCTTCAGCACCTCAACAATTTTAAAAGGCCACATTTCTACATCCGGCTTGAGAACAGCTTCTTCAGCGACTTCTAGTTGCTTTCAAAAGACTTTCAAATAAAGTCTTTTGACTCTCTCTCTCTCTCTCTCCCTCTCTCTCTCTCTCTCTCTCTCTCTCTCTCTGTCTCTCTCTCTCCATCTACACGATCAACTTTCAGCCTCTCTTTTGTAAAGGGCCCTGCACTTAAGGGGCTCATTCAAATAAGGAGAACAGACATGTAAACAAATAAGCAACCACTAACTTGACAGGCCCCAAATTAGAAACACAATTATAGGGTGACTGCGGAAGATCCCTTAAGGTGATAAAATCTAAATTAAATTTGAAGGATGAACAGGAGTTTCCAAACAGACAGAAGAATGGGAAAGCGAAGGAAAGACCAGGTGTGCATTTTGAGATTTCAGAAAGTAGAAGAACAAGGATGGCAAAGATTAGGTCAGAACAACACATTCTGGGGGGGGGGGGAGGGTAACAGGCGGGGGAGAGCCGTGCAAACAGGGTGTATGGACGGGAACATCCAAGCTAAGGCTGGTGGCATGGGAAAGAGAAGGGACAGAACATGCAGGAAGCTGGCTACAGCGGAATTCAAGGAGCCCTTCCCACCGGTTCAACTTAAAACAAACTGAAATGCAGGAAGAAAAATATATGTGTGTGTGTGTGTGTATGTGTGTGTATATACGCGCGCGCGCGCGCACACACACACAGCGTCCATACCACCATGTGTTGGCACGTGAAACAATACTTGGTTCCAAAAGTTTCAATGAGAATGACTTGTTAAAATGCCAATATACACTTGACAATACTTGTGGTTTTTCTTTTTCACCTTGGCATTCCACTGCCTAGCATGGCGACTGTCAGTGGATAATGTGTGAAAAGTGCATCGCTGCCTACGTCTCAAGTGGACCCAGGGGAAGAATCCGCCTTCTAGAAACAACTGCGTATCCAGCTCCTCTTCCAGGAGCTGTGAGAACGTTCAAGGCTGGGAATTTTTTTAAGAGCCCCCTGTGTTAAGCAGCGGTGTATTCTACTCCTTTGGAACTACTGGGCCATTAGTGACAGCACTGTTTTCAAAGCAATACAGAGTAGTAAAACCCCTGCAGGAGCTAGATGAAGTGAGCTACCTGGAAATCTTTCATTAAGGCAGCAGAAAACATGGACTCGCCAAATCCAACCCTCTAAGTGGTAGTGGTACAGACAATGAAATATAATGGTCTATAGAAGTTATTCGGAAATCAATCAACTATCAGCTGCTATCATCTCAACTACTTTTTTCCATCTTTGTCGTCTGCCTCTTCTTGTTAATGACTTTTCCAGGGACCAGCACTGAACACCCCAAGGGCCAACGTCATCTGTGAAGGCCACGTCCCTCCCAAGGCCAGCGCCAGCCTCACACTCACGTTCCTTGCCCAGGAAGAAGGAGTAGAAGCAGAGATGATTGACGCTGAGGTACAGCCAGCCCTGGCGGGGAACCCTGCCCTTCCAGCAGCAGCAGGAGTAGTAAGTGATCAGCTTCTCTGCCTCCGGAAAGTTGAATCTGGCCTCGAACTTGACCAAGGCCTCGCGGAACTTCTCAGGGTCCTCTTCCTGCTCGGCAAGCCTGCTGCTCGTCTCCTCCGCAATGAGAGCCTGACACACAGAAAGATAACAGCCCCTCGTTCAGGAAGAAGAAGGGGAGGCAGGAAGAGACAGAAGAGGGAAGGAGTCTGCACTGCTCGGCACAGATATACAGATGAATGAGAAGAGCGCACCCCATCGTCTGTTCACACCCAGCGGGACAGGCCACAGCGGGACGGAAACAAGATGGCGGGGCGGACACCTAAGAACAGGTTTCTCGCTTGGCCACTTAGCAGCCATGAGGCTTAGGGCAAATCATTGACTGCTAAACCCCAGTTCTCAAATTCCTCTTTTATAATGCTTCCCTGCCCTTCCCTGCAGGGATGTGAGGTCTGATGGTTGGTTCAGACATGTGAACTCAGTGCATCAACCATGGAAAACCACCCAAGTTGGAGTTAAAAGGAAGTCTTTTCTACAAATACTCATGAATCATTTGCCTCATTAGGTTTAAAACTTGGGGTATAAAGCTAGTAATAACTGCTTGCCTACAATACCAGATATTTCACTACCACTATATATTCTATAGTCCTCTACGGTAGAAAAGGAGCATATTGACTGAGGTTCCTGAAGTTATAATTACCTCCAAAGCAGCTGGAGACAACTCTAGACTCTCACCAGCCCCGAGACAGTACCGAGAGGAATCTATATAACAAACCTTACTAAAATAGCCCTTATCTTCCATTAGTTTACCCTCATATATAAATTTATCTTTCCACAGTCTGCCACCCCTAGAAGCCTAAATTCCTTTTTCCTTTGTCTTGTCACTTCTCTACACATACCATGTTTCCCCGAAAATAAGACCTAGCCAGACAATCAGCTCTAATGTGTCTTTTGGAGCAAAAATTAATATAGACCCAGTATTATATTACATTATATTTTATATTATATTGTTATATTTTATATTATATTTTATATTTTGTTATATTTTATATTGTATTTTATATTACATTATATCATATTTCATATTATATATTATTTTATATTGTTATTTTATATTTTATAGTATATTGTATAGTATTTGCATAGTATTTTATATTATATTATACTCGGTCTTATAGTAAAATAAGACCGGTCTTATAGTAAAATAAGACCGCTCTTATATTAATTTTTGTTCCAAAAGACGCATTAGAGCTGATTGTCCAGCTGGGTCTTATTTTCGGGGAAACACGGCATATTGTTCTTGACTAAGATGCTATGTAAAGCCCCAAGTTGTAACCAGCCCTTAGAGTTACCTGTCACTGAGTTTCTCCCATGTGTATAGGTACTGCACATGTTGCTAAACTGTTTTTCTCTCGTTAATATGACTTTTGTCAGTTTAATTTCCAGGGCTCCCACCACACAATCTACAAGGGGAAAGGAAAACATTTTTTCCTTTCCAACAGCAGTCTTCCTAAAGCTACTGTAGCAGAAATTAATTTTCTTCTTCCAAATTAAGACAAGAAATCCCTAAATCAAAGAACTACCACAATCTACCTCAGACTAAAAAAGGGAGGTAAGTGTGAAAAATAACCCCAAAATGGGCATTTCTCTAGCTAAGTCCCATTGCAATCTGACCCAGAGAACCAAGCCACACTCAGCTGGACCAAGGTGAGGTCTAACGCACGAGCTGGGCGCATCCCCACCACAGCCTGGGCCCACTGCTAACCCCCCAGGTAATACCAGGAGGACACCAGCCAATACTGCCACACCCTGGCTGGATTTAGGAGATCTCTGTTTTCCACCTGATCCCACAAGTACCCCCAGTCCCCAGTGGGAAAGAATGCTTCTGTTCTGTCCCTTTAAAATCGACAATTCACTTTGACAATTTTTACCAAAAGCCAAAGCACTTAGTGTATTGAAAGGCAAATTGGGGGGGGGGGGACAAACAAAATCAATGATCAGGGGTGTTTTACCTGAAGGGAGGAAATCTGTATTACAGGCTAGTGTGTTAAAGGGTTTAAAAAGAGAGTTGAATTTAGAATAAGAAACAGCCTTTCCCTGCCTGACAGGGTTTTTAAAGCAATGGTTACTGTCACATTCTTGCAATGAGACCAGTTATATAAGATATAAGTCACAGGAGATATCGGCAGACACTTCCCAAAATATTCTTCTCTTGCCATCTCAAAATGTAATGGGCTTTAATTCCACTTAATTAACATTTTAAGAATAAATAGCCACTTTTAGGAGGAGAAAAGTGCTACGTCCAACAAAGTAAGCCGTGACAAGATGTCACAACTACAAAAAAGTTGGGAGTAACGAATTTAAGGAGTCAAACCGCATTGTTCACTCTGCAAAAGCATGAATCTTAACTTTTTTTTCTCCTGAGGGGAAAAAAAAAAGGACCTTCACCTCTGCACAGGATAACAAACACTTAGGCCTGAGAATGAGTTCTTTTTTTAATTTCAGGTTACTTTGCTGGACTGACTGCCAAGTTGGACAGCTGTCAAGTGGGACTCGTCTGGCCTTATGTATTAAGCCAAGAAGTTCAGTTATAATGGAGGACATGCTTAGAACACGATTAAAAATGCTGCAGTGTTCAAAAGGTTACAAGGAAGTTATCAGAAAGAAGAGAAAATGGGGAGAAATGTTACAACCAAGGCACCTACCTTCACCTTCCCCTTGACAAAGCTGGCAATGTCCTCTTTGTTGTCAAAGACAGACAAGGTGTGGAGGAGATTTTGTTCCAGCCAGTCCCAATGCTCGTTTATTTCCTCTAACGTTGCACCTGGGTTAGAACAGAAAAACATACAGAGATTAAAAGACAAAATGAATTCCCAGAACAGGAATTCATTTTCCAAATATCACGAATCTCATGTTTATGGTATCAAAACATCCAGTGTTCTCACATGCTGGACCACAGTTTGCCAGCGGACGAGGAAGACACCTGCCCCTGGACCCACAGTCTCCCCCACCATGGCCCGAGGTTTGCGAACACCTGTACCACTGCCGCACAGATGGGCCAGCCGACCAATCGGATCTCTGCTCCGTGGACATCCTGCCTCCCTGACACGTGAAATTCCTACCACCGCCAGACAAGTGACAGAAATATTTGTAATTATATGACTATTCCAGGGAGGCAAGCCCTAAGCAGCAAACCGAGTCACAATAGTCTCAGTTTCACCTGTGAGAATGCGGGAGCCTCAAGAGGGACCCAAACCCAGGTTCACAGGAAGGGCCTCTTGAGAAGGCCCTGCAGGCTGCCCGAGGGCATGGCCTAGAAAATGTCCGGGTTTACACATTTGTTCTTCATGTCCCTTAGAACATCCCTTCAAAACACACAGAAGAGGTTTCATAGTACATACGAAAACGAAAACATTAACTTGTATCTAGTAAGTTGACTTCTTTCAAAGGCAACACCACCAAAAAAATCACCCTATTATTGAAGCATTAAGCAACACGGTTCCCAAAAAGCTTGGTGGTTTTAGTTGTCCATATTCCCTCTCCAGGAGCCTCCTTGTTCTCTCCACCTGGGCACAGAGACGGTACCAGCTCCTACGACGGAACTGGCGCACAGCCAACGTCAATACAACCACTGACTTGAAGCAAGCATCGTCCTAGACAAGAAAGGTACATGCGCATCAGGTGTGTCTGGACCGGAAACAGAAACACCAGGCCAGGTTTCCAAAATGGGAAGCGGGAGAGATTCTAACTTCACAGAAATGAAGGGCTACCAGACAAACCACAGCACAGAATGATGTCGCCACAGTGAGAGGTGTGATGGTCAACAGAGCCACATGCCACTTACACAGGAGCCAGACATTTTCCTAACACTCAACTTTCTCTCCGTTACTGGCAGCTTTCCTCTCCCCTGGGTATATATGCATGTGAGGATCTCATAAATACCCCACGTATAAAAATGCCAGAAAACTCACTCTGGATTTGGGGTCGGGCAGTAGGAAAAACATCTGTGTTAGGACTGTTTGGACAGTTTGGGAAGGAGTAAACAGAAGAATCTAAGAAGGCTTCATAAGGACAAACGAGAATTTAAAACAATGGTATTTATTTCCTTGCGTTCTCTCAATGTTCAGGCATGGCATTGCCAAGGCAATGTCCTCCGGCCATCACTAAAGCCTGTCTCCTTGTCACGGAGGACTGGCTCCATGGCTCTATCCACTCAACGACTCTGTTCACGGGTTCAGGACACCCGGGCTTTGCACCAAGAGCACGTGACCAGGCTCTTAGTGAGCTGGGGCTGCTGTGACAGAACACCACAGACTGAGTGTCAGACAACAGACTATTTCCCACAGTGCTGGAGGCCAGGAGTCCAAGATCAAGGTGCCAGCAGATACGGTTCCTGGTGAGGGCTCCCTTCCTGGCTTATAACAGCTGCCTTTTCACTGTGTCCTCACATGGCCGAGAGAGAAAGAAGGCTCTCTGGTCTCTCTTCCTCTTCTCAGGAGGACTCTAATTCCATCATGGAGCCACCCTCGTGACCTCATCTAAACCTGACATCTCCCAAAGCCCTCACTTCCAAACACCGTGGCACTGGGGGCTGGGGCTTCAACATTTGACTTTTGCTAGGGTCACAATTCACTCATCACCACCAGCAACCTGCCCAGCTAGCCACAGTCACACCTCCCATCTTGCTCTTTTAGCGGCAGCCCACCTGGTGTTTAGGGGAGCTAGCTCTGGGGTGAGTGCTCATGACCCTCCTGCTGTCCACTTCCCTCCCACAAGGAGGCCCCTGTGGTGGCTGGCCCTCCAGGCTCCCCATTCCTCTCATGACCGGCAAAGACCATTTTGAAACATCAAACCGAGGGGTCTGGCCTCCACAGCGTGACCCCCTGGAAGCTTCCAGACGTTGTCTAGTGAACATAGGACCCACATTGCCTGCCTGGTTCCTCACACTCAGTGCTAGTGTGGCTTAGTGTGCATCTGGCTTACCTGTCTCTTGCTTAAAATTCCTTGCTCACTCAGCATCCTCAGAGGCCAGCTGCGCAGGGACCCACCCCCCTCCCCCAAATAAAACCCTAAATCTGGTGGGTCAGCAACAGTGTGTCTGCAGCAGGCAAAGCACGTCACCGGTTACTCTCAGGAGAGCGTCTCTGGGCCTTCACTGAAGCCAGTCAACCCGCACAGGTACCTTGGCGTTGCCAGGTCTCTTCTCCCTTCTGGCACCTTCATGTCTTCTCTTTCTAGACCCTTATCCTTTGTTATCCATCATCATAAAACCAACTGGTCATAAAACTTTTTTAAAAAGCAAGGAATTTATGGGAACGGGAGTATTTTTATTGGCCTTCAATCTTTTGCTCTACGTTTTCATGTCCTTCCTACTTACAGACACACACAAAAGACCTAGAGGGATGAGGAAGAACAAGAAAGGGAAGACAGGACTCAGTTTCGTGACCTTTCTATTCTAGACAGTCTCACTAATGTGTAATGAAGACAGTGAGGAAACGGTGGCTCCAATCTCTCTCCAGAGTCATATATATCACATGAAAGGCAAACCAGATACGGCCTCATTCTCTCCAACCTTGAAGTATCCTGGAGTCCTCCCAGGATAAACTGCATTTCAATCTTTAACTAACATTTACACAACCCTTAGATCCAGTACTTCCTAGTGTTTGGCACTTTGAAAAGCTACTCTGTGCTTGCACTTAAGAATGAGCTCTCCCTGCAATCCCATTTCCCTGTGTGTACCTTCCCAGGTGACATGAAGCAGGTTTTCCTTTATCCTGCTAGTACGCTCATAGGACCAACACAGTTACCCATTCACAGCCATCCACATGCATCTTCCTCAACTAATAACCACAGACACCACGAATAAGTTATAATCAAGTCCCAACACAGTATGTACACCATGTGGAATTAAGACTTGAAACAGTCATCAAAACACTGCACTGTTATTGTTTAAAACTTCTTCCTCGTACTGGGGAGGAGCTTATGAAAGGGAAAGAAAATTCTAAAACAAAAAGAAGCCCACACCTTGAGAGGGAAAATCACACACAAAATGCATCACTGAGCCAGAGTTAGGTTTCAGTACAATCCACTCTGTTACCCTCTTCCTGAATCAAAGACATAGTTGTATGCCTCTCCCAGCAAAGACAATCACTATGATAAAACTTTTCCACCCCACTGTCTTCTATTTCCTACAAAAGTTGCCAAATGGCAGGGACATTTTCCAAACTATAATTTCCTCTGCAAGGAAGTCTTATGACGGGCTTCAAAAATACTGTAAATCAATGCAAGCCGACCACACACCCGTGACCTCCAAGGACAGAGAAGACAAGACGCTCCACATATGTTACACCCCAACGCTCTGAACCCACACTGCAGCCACGTTTTTCAAATTACATGAATAGCCCATCAGAAAACAGTTCTTTTTAAAAAATGAAGAATGGAAACTAGAATCCTTACCCCTTTATAAAGGAACTACTGACTTGTGAAGTATGTGTTCGAGTTAGGCACAAGCACATAAATGGATTTCTGTCTGTGGGTCACGGTCAAAAACAAGTTTGAAAGCCACCACGTCACAGACATACAAGTGGGAAATGTAAAAAAGAGAAGATAAGAAAGTGAGAATGTGACATCCATGGAAGGGGCAGAATGATAAAAAGGCTACAGATGAACTCAGCACGGTAGCAGTATTCCCGCTTCTGCCATGGGCCTTCCAAGACAGAAGACAGCTGTTGCTACGGCCTGAGTTTGCCCACGCACAATCATAGGAGGAAGCCCTAACACCCAATGTGTCCATATTTAAAGACGGGGCCTCTCAGGTTTCATAGGGTCCTCCTAAGAGGAAGAGCCATCAGAGATGCCCCACGTGAGGGCACAGCCAGCAGCCAGCTGTTTGCGAGCCAAGGAGAGAGGCCTCAGGAGAAACCAACCCTGCCAGCACCTTGACCTTGGACTTCCAGCCTCCAGGACTGTGAGAAAATAAATCTGTTGTTTAAGCCACCCTGTCTGTTTGTTATAGCAGCCCACGCAGATTAATACAGCTTTCTAAAATCAAAACTTATAGGAGTATTGTGGATTGTAACAGGAGTCCAGTTAGAAAACTACACTTTGTTTTGTGAAGGTCCCTAATCCTGCAGAAAAAAGACATCTATTTCCTAAGAAAATTAAAGTTCAGTGGATCTTAAACATTACACACAGTAGTCAAAAATCAGATTTATAAATCCCTATGCAAAACTAAAATACAGTATGAGAAACCTCAATCAAGAACACACAACAACACTGACGATTTATAAATAACCAGCTCCACGTTCTAAGAAAGAACAGCCAGAGGTGGCAGACACGGGACATTTTCTGAATGCCTAGCATGAGCCAGGCATTTTGTTGGGTACGTCACACACTTAATGTGTTTATCTCCATTGAAATAGCACAGGGGAGGTACTGTTATTCCATTTTCTAGGTGCAGGAAAGAGCCACCCTGGAGGTCTGGTTCTGTCTGTAACACATGATTGAGACGGGAGCCTGGGGCACTGGGGGTGTGGGGGAGGGCGTGGGGGGCAGCTCCCAACAGCTGAGTCATTTGAAACACACACACAATATTTATTCTGTTAAGTTTTCCCTAGAGGTATTTTCAGGAAACAAAACAAGCATCTCGTTGCCTATACCTACAGTAGCTTCTGCACAAACACAGGCATAAATAATTTGATCCAAGCTTCAGTTTTAAAAAGCAACTGTTTGTCTCAGCATAATAAATGTCCAATTGAATTAATTAACTTCTCCAGCCACCTAGTTCCTAATTGACAATGCAATGGGCGTTGCTTGGGCATAGCTCAGATCTGTTCCTTTGTAATAGTAAAATATTTCTCTACTGTCCAAACACTAAACAGCTGTCTAAATGTGTGGACTAAAAGCCATACAGACACTAAGGAGCTAATGAAAAGTGTAACTGTCAAGGCAGTGTAATCCCCAAATTCCACTCAACACTCATCACGCACAGAGGAACTCAGAGACAAGGAATCTGAGTAAAAATTTAAAATGACACGGGAGAGGATTAGACCAAAGCCTTTCATTTTCAGAAGTTAAAAATAAAATGTGTTCTTTAAGTGGATACTCTAACATCTAATCTATATGTCTGAAGCAGTATCTTTACAGGAACATGCAAAGGTTCAATGTCAACGACACACCAGCACGACATACAGGATTGTTATCTGTGTATATTTCTCAGTATAGAGTTTAAGAAAGCAAGTTTTAAACTTCTTTTTACATAATTTCCTTGCCCTGTTTTGCCTTCAAATTAAAATAATGAGTCCCTAAAAGTATTTGAAGTGAAAAACAGAGAAACTCAACCTCCTTAATACTGAAAGTAAAATAGGTTTTTAATTTACAATTGCAATAGTCACTTAAATATTAGTACCATTAGGAACACTTCTCAGAAATAGAAGTAGAAATAATAACAAAGAGGTAGGAAAATTTGACCTATAACCAAAGAAAAACCAATGAACAGAAACAGACCCGAAATGACACAGATAAAAGAAATCAGTAGACAAGGATATAAAACAGGGATTATAAATACACTCCATGTGTTCGAAAAGGAGAGATTAGCACGAGAATGGTGGGAAACTAAATGGAAGACATACAAAAAAATCCAAATCAAACTTTTAGGGATACAAAAAAACTGTCTGAAATTAGAAATATACTAGATGAGATTCAAAGTAAATTAGAGGGGCCAGCCCGGTGGCTCAGGCGATTAGAGCTCCATGCTCCTAACTCCGAAGGCTGCCGGTTCAATTCCCACATGGGCCAGTGGGCTCTCAACCACAAAGTTGCCAGTTAAATTCCGAGTCCCACAAGGGATGGTGGGCAGCGCCCCCTGCAACTAAGATTGAACACGGCACCTTGAGCTGAGCTGCCGCTGAGCTCCCAGATGGCTCAGTGAGTTGGAGTGCATCCTCTCAACCACAAGGTTGCTGGTTCCACTCCCACAAGGGATGGTGGGCTGTGCCCCCTGAAACGAGCAACGGCAACTGGACCTGGAGCTGAGCTGCGCCCTCCACAACTAAGACTGAAAGGACAACAACTTGAAGCTGAACGGCACCCTCCACAACTAAAATTGAAAGGACAGCTTGACTTGGAAAATTAAAGTCCTGGAAGTACACACTGTTCCTCAATAAAGTCTTGTTCCCCTCCCCAATTAAAAAAAAAAGTAAATTAGAAATTGCAGGGGAAAAAGAGCAGGGAACTTTAGGACGTACTGTGTTTCCCCAAAAATAAAACTTAGCCGGACAATCAGCTCTAATGCGGAGCAAAAATTAATATAAGACGGTCTTATATTAATTTTTTCTCCAAAATACGCATTAGAGCTGATTGTCTGGCTAGGTCTAATTTTGGGGGAAACACAGTAGTGATAAAAACTATCTGAAGTGAAAAAATAGGAAAAAGGATTAAAAACAAGAGAAAGAACAGAGCGCCAGTGAGCTGTTGCACAATAAGCAGCAGCCTGCAAGTGTGTAATTGGGAGTCCCAGGGGAATAAAGGGGGAAGAGGGCCAGAGAATAGGAAAAATTTTTTTATATATATTCGAAGAAATAAGACCTGAATTTTTTTTCAAGTATGATGAACACTACAAACACACAGATCGAAGAATCTCAACCCCTCAATCTCAAACCCCAAGCACAAAAAACATAAAGAAAATCACGCAAATATACATAAAAATCAAATTGGTGAAAATTAGTGATAAAGAAGAAAAGGACATTATTTATAAAGGAACAAAGAATAATAGTAGACTTATTATCAAACAATGCAAGCCAGAAGATGTGGTGCAATAGCTTTAAAAAGTGACTTTACTAAAAGAAAAAAAGTTAATTTAAAAGTAATGTGAAGAAAACATGAGTGAACACACCTGTACAACTTGGGAATTCGAAACCCTTCCTAACCACGATTCAGAATCAGAAAGTGTAAGAGATGAGTTCTAAATCCCACTACATTAAAAATAAACAAACAAATCTTTGCATGGTAAAACACACCAAAAGCAAAGCCACTAAAAGACATGACAAACTGGGAAAACATTTTTTTAATTTCATCTCTCAGAAAAAGGATAATATTCCTAATAGATAGACAGTATCCAAAAATAGGGGGAAAAGAACAAACACCCAATAAAAAACTAGGCAAAGAACAAGGTTCTGAAAACAGCCCTTAAACAGGATGATGTTCAACTTTCTCATAATAAAAGAAATGAAAATTAAAACTATGCAGAAACACATAGGAGTTTGGCAAAAATCCAAAAGTTTGGGACAAAACTGATGACACCTCTGGGAAAGCAAGCACTTCCATCCACTGCTGATGGGAATTTTTAAAAAATAGCACAAGTCCAATGGAAGGAGGGGCACTTAGTAATATCTACCGAAGCTCATACTCATTCCCTTTTCGATCCAGCAATCCCACTTTGAGTAATTGATCCCAAAGACTCAGCAGCAAAAGTACAAAATTATTTATCTACCAGGTTATTCATTGGAGCGTTATTTGCCATGGCAAAAATGGAAAACACAAATGTCCATCAGTAGAGGATATGTTGAATGAACTCTGGTACTTCTACACAATGAAAGACAAAACAAAGGAGGAGATAGTCTCTTTTCTGTGATATGGAATGATTTCCAGGATATGTTGATAAGTGAAAAAGGAGATGCATGAAACAGAATACATGTGACCTGTGTAAAAGAAGGGTGGGGAAATCTAGTCTATTTGTTTGATATTTGGAAAACACAACAATAGAAAGCTTAACTAGAAAATGAAAGGTTTCCCTATGGCAGAGGGAAGGAAGCAGAGATGACAAGATGGCTTCTCTACAAATATTTTGATTTATAGGTTTGATTAACGAATCATAAAAGACCTTTATATTTTAAAAAAATTTAAATCAGTAAGGAAAAAAGCAATCCTGAACAATGAAATAAATGGATACACTTAACTGTTTATGAGGTTATTAAAATACAGGCACACCTCAGAGATGCTGTGGGTTCCATTTCAGGCCACCGCAATAAAGCGAACGGTGCAATCAAGCGAGTCACATGAATTTTTTGATTTCCCAGAACATATACAAGTTATGTTTCCTACACTGTAGTGCAACAGCATTATGTCTAAAAAGACAATGTACATCCCCTAATTTAAAAAAAACCTTTATTGTTAAAAATGCTAATTATCATCTGCGCCTTCAGCGAGTCGTCTGTTTGCTGGTGGAGGGCCTCCCCTCGACGTTGATGGCTGCTGAGTGATCAAGGTGGTGGTTGCTGAAGGTTGAGTGGCTGTGGCGATTTTTAAAAATAAGACAATAATAAAGTTTGCCACATCCGGTGATTTTTCCCTTCACGAATGATTTCCCTACATCATGTGATGTTGTTTTATAGCATTTTACCCACCATAGAATTTCTTTCAAAACTGGAGTCAGACCTCTCAAACCCTGCATCTGCTTTGTCAACGAAGTTGATGTCATAGTCTCCAATCTTTGTTGTCATTTCAACAAAGATTAACAGCACCTTCACCAGGAGTAGACATGCGACTCTTATTTTTACTTGAACACTTACAGGCCATTGTTGGGTTATTCACCGCCCCAATTTCAATATTGCTGAGTCTCAGGGAATAAGCACGCCAGAGGAAAGGGCGAGAGTGGGGCAACAGCCGGTCGAGGGAGCAGTCAGAACGCACACAACTCTTCACCATCTTATATGGGCACGGTTCGTGGCTCCCCAAAACAATTACAATAGTAAAATCAAATATCAACTGATCACAGATGAGCATAACAAATATAATAATGAAAAAGTTTGAAATAGTGTGAGAAGTGCCAAAATGTGACACAGAGACGTGAAATGAGCAAGAGCTGCTGGAAAAATGGTGTCAACAGACTTGCTCAACGCAGGGTTGCCACAAACCTATTTGTAAAAAATGTAATATCTGCAAAGCATAATAAAATGAGGTATGCCTGTAGCTACACAGAGAAAAACAACTATTTTAAACAGTATTTTGACTATACATCCATCGTTAAATATGTTCTAAGGCCAAACAGAGCTGCAAAAACTCAAATTTCATTCAGTACTTTTACTGTTAGTAGCAATGTTGGTATTATTTAGAAATAATATGTACGGGGGCTGTGGATATGTGTATGAGAGATAGCTAGATACTTGTGTGAATACTGTTAGAAACCAAGATTTTCAGTGCATAAGAAAAAAACAAATATAATATCAAAATGAAGTTATAACTGTAATTTTACAGAATTACAAAGTATGGACTCATGATTTATTGTTCTTTTTCATAACACATACTTCCTAGCTCATACTTATTTGAAAAGCCCTAGAAGCAATGACAACCCAGTAACAAGGAGCAACCCTATACCTCAGACGTAGGGGTATATGGTCCTGAAACACCATTTCCCACTAAAAAGAACTGGGAATACTTGGAGGAATGGCTGATCCCAGGCAGGAGGCAGGAAATGCATAACATGAGCATTTGACATCTTGTTGGGCAGAGAGCAAGGAAGCTTTCAAAGATGAATGGGAGTGCGACAAGTCACAGAAGCCACAGGAAAGGGCTCCAGTGAGCAGAAGATGGCACAATCTAAATATCAAAAGGACCGCAATTAACTGAAAAACACTGAATATATGAAACTCCTGGCTTATAGTGTTCACTGATCCCTTCAACTTTTCTGTATGTTTGAAAATTTTCTTAATAAAATGTTGGGAGCAGGTGACATTGACTTTGAAATGATGCTGAAAAGGGATGGAGGAGGAAAGGAAAGGAGAATGAGCCAAGAAAGCTAAAACAAAAACCTATATAACTCACTGTCACCACTGCAGATAACCAGGGCACCAATTCCGTATGCTACTAAAAGGCCATTACAGCGCACAAGTGAGCATTCTGTGCCTTCCTTTTCTGAATGTACCATGTCTCAGGGTGACCAAACAGTCCTAGTTGATGAGTTCAAGGTGACAGCCGTGAAAGGACTGATTGAATTAGAAAAATCACCATTTTGTGCTATGTAGAGAAAAAATCAATTCGGGCACTGATCATAATGGGTAAAACTACTAGATGGAAAGGTCGATGGGGAGGAATGCAATGGAAGCCATCACCTGAACTCAGGCCCTGGCCGAAGCATCGCTAAGAGTAAGACCCCAAGCTTGTGCCTCCTGAGACGACGCAGCAGAAAGATGTAGAACCACCTAGGAAGTACTCTTCTTTTTTAAAAGTTGAACCTGAATTTAATGGAGCCTTTGTAAGTCCTTTCGAGTTTTCAGAAAATGTGAAGGACTGAAACGTGAGTGAAGTGATGCCTTGAGGAAGGAAACGGACAAGCAGAGCATGTAGACATTCTACATAAAAATTGGCCCAATTTCTTCACCACGTCAATCATTGGGGGAATACAGCGGGAGGTAAGGAGACGGGGTGGAAGCTTTCCTAACTAAAAGAGACACAACAATCAAATGAGTGTGTAGTTCTTGCTGATACAGGTTAGAGCAACCAGGTTTATGAAGAATTCTTGAAGCAAGCAGGAAGCGTAAGGATACAGCGAGTACCAGTGATACCGAAGAATGCCAGTTGACTATTACCGTAACGACTGTCATTGTAGTGACGTAAGAATGGCCATATACCCAGAGATGTTTACTAAAATACTTACAGATAAAATATAATTGCTAGAATTTGCTTTAAAATATGTCAAGAGGAATAAAAGGCTCAGAGGATAAGATAAAGCAAGGTGGGCAAAACCTGATCCTAATGTACCTTGGGTAACGGTCCTCATGCACCCTGGGTAAAAAGTCCTAATGCATTTGTGTCATGCACCTGGAGGATTTCATTATATTGCCCTCATTACGTTGGGGTATGTTTGAAAATATTCATAAAAGAATTTAAAAACCCTTCTTAACAAAAAAGGCATAAACTTGGATCACTAAATCCACCTGTGAGGAACATTCTGTAAAATCAAAAGTGAAATCAGGGCAAGAAAATGGGCAGAGAATTTCACACTCCCTGAATTCCCTTAATTGTTCAATCAGGATCACTCCTGGGCCCAGGCAACACGGATACAGAAGTCTCCAGAGTATGCCAGAGAAACCAGAGAAGCAGCAAGCCTGAAGTGAGCCCTCTGGGACATCTGGAAGCCAGCCGGACACACCCAGACCAGCAAAACCAGCGGGAGAGGGCGCACTGCAGACGCCACAAAGAGTCCGAATGATTGTCTCCCATTCTACCTTTCTTTTTTTTCTTTTTTTGATCGTTAAGCAATCATTTAATTTTTTAAAAAGTCATTTACCAAAGTCATCTTATTTTGAAGCCCATATGCCTCAGTCCTTCTCTCATCTACTAAAATGAAAGGGATGAAACTAGATATTTGCTCAGACCCCCTCCAGATGGTTTCCTTTGTCAAACAAGTCACAACTCCATGCGACCTGTAACATAATAGAGGAAAGTTTGATTCTGCCTTAAAAACTTTTCAAAGTTTTTGTGTAGGTTATATTTATTCTGAAGTATGTGCAATAAAACAAATCAAGATTTAGGGAAGGAGAAATTTTATGTGGTGTCTGCAAGTATACCCCTGGTTTAAAAGCCTGTGTTGTTGTTTTTTAAATAGGACTTTTGACCTCCAAATTTCCTAAGTCGAAAAATCAGACTCAGGATTTGCCTGCTTTTTAAATAACTATAAGCAACACCCCTAATAGAAGACCATTTCCAGTGAGTTGAATTATTTGAGCACAAGCAAAATTACTTTTTTAAACAGTATGAGCCTGGTGTCAGAAGCTTCCCAGTAGAAAAGAAACATTAGCCATGGCACCCTTCAGCCATTTCTAAGTGTAAAGCCCACGTGGAAAATGCCAGCCTGTATTCTTCTAAGGAAATCCCAAGCAACCAGAAACAAGTGTGACACCTACAGTGAGTGCACCCAGAAAAGGCTCTAACTTTCCTCCCGCCTCAAAGACTTTCCTTGAAGTGCACAGTAAGTTCTGTTCTTGAAAAAGATCTGGCTGGCACTTCCTTTGCTGCCCTGACACAGAGTTCACCAAGACATTAATCTGATCCATGCTGGAACATTTCCTCCCATAATAAAATTCGCTCTCCAAAGACAAAGCAAAGAGTAACGTAGAATACAAGAAACTAAAACTCCAGCCATGGTCAAGGGCAGCGATCAGAGGTGACAGCACATCAGAAAGGACACTCTGAGAGACAAGAAACTAAAACTCCAACCATGGTCAAGGGCAGCGATCAGAGGTGACAGCACATCAGAAAGGACACTCTGAGAGAACGTTCTGTAAGAACACGCACCTGGGCCACCAGGGAGGCACCCCGACACAAGATGTGGTCCTGGCAAGTCACTAAGCCACCTGCACCTTGCTTCTTCGGTCTCCAAAGCCAACAGTTATACCTGCTAATACGCTGTGGAGAGGGTCAAATGAGAAAGCACTTTTTAAAATGGAAAGCGTAACTCCTGTGACTCCCAATTTCTTACCACATAAGGCACGTTCTGATGAGCAAAAATATCAGCTTCCTTTAATGACCTTTGTCAATTTCAAAATCATGTTTTCCCATTTTCATAAATCTGAAATACTAACGAAGTTTGTTCAAACTACATACATACCCCCTCCCAAGACACAGATATGCATCTGCCCAGCCAGGGGGGTGTCTGCCCCTGGTCACCTTGACCTCTCTGCTTTCTGCTGTTGTAAGATGGTATCTCTCACACCTGTTACCACTTGGCTTCTCCCTTTTTTCTGTTTTCCTGCTCTCCCTCATTTCACTCAAGACCATGGGACAGACCCTGGCAGGGTCTTTGGACTTACACTGCCAAAAACAAGAATCACACAGCTAACTCGGCACTCTGGAGTGCAAACTCAGATCTGTAAAGATGTGAACGCTATTAAAAGGCAATCTGTACAAAGGCTTGATGAGTTTCTCATCAGCTTCTGCAATCTTGGCCCTGGTCCTGGCAGGACAACACCCCGATTACCTCTGAGCATAGCTATCAAGTCCATTTGAGTAACCAGAAAAGACAATCTACTCCATATTTCATTCATCGGCATTAAAAGGTCAAATTATTGCATAATCAGTTCAACTCCTGGAATGATCTCGGCAGATAAGCCAGAGTCTCACCTGGGCTTTTCTCCTTCCTGAAAACCAGGCAAAGACAAGAGCAAGGCAATGTCTAGGGGCAAGGTAAAGAATAAAAAGTGTGTCCACAACACATCAGGAGCACTAAGAGTCACCTACCAACAGGGACAGGAATTAATAGATCGGTAACTCACAGCCTGGTGTGGCCTGCACCTCACAACAGTAGGACAAAGCATAGGCTGAGACTGTGAGACACAGAGAAATGGCGACAAAGTCTCCTCATTCTTCCCAGGGCCCCAAAGAGCTCTTGACAGTCCAGGAGTCAATTCAGTCAAAAGCCACAAGCCGACCAACCCACAGGCTGGAGCCCTATCTCCAATCTCCACCGGCTTTTTCCCCTCCTCTTCTGAGCCTGACTAGCAATTGGTTCCTGGGATTCCACTCTCCTGGTTCCTCACGCCATGTCCTCGGTTTCCAGTCATGCGCCAATCATTATAGATCTGATTTCAAAAAGAAACCAGACATGCAGTGGATTCTTCTCCAGCCCTACATGGAAGGAAACTCTGACACCCGCTATGACGTGGAAGGACCTCGAGGACATCATGCTGAGGGAAATAAGCCAGTCACAAAGGACAAGGACTGTGTGATTCCACTTGCATGATGTCCCTCATGTAGTCCAATTCGGAGAGAAAGGAAGTAGAGTGGTGGTTCCCAGGGGCTGGGGGAAGGAGGAAAGGGGAGTTAGTGCTTAGTGGGTGTGGAGTTTCAGTTTGGGACGATAAGAAAGTTCTGGAAATGGATGGAGATGGATGGTGTGAGTGTACTTAATGCCACTAAACTGTACACTTAATGGTCAAGATGGTAAATTTGATGTTATGTGTATTTTACTACAATAAAAATTTAAAAATTCAGAGAAGGAAAGATCTGTTTTGCAAGTTTCTCTACAGCTCAACGGTCCTGGTGGCTCATTACAGAGCTCCAGATCCAGGCCCCGGCCAGACCTGGAATGTTCTTAGAAGGGGCCCAAGAAGTCCCCTGTGTGATCCAGGCGCCACCTCCCCTCCTCGCACACAGGCGTCTTTACTGCCGAGCCTACTACCTTCTTTCCCACACTTCACCACTCATTTGCCCACTTGCTCTTGACCTAACACCAGGCTCTGTCCTGGGCCCTGGAGGGTCAGTGGCAAACATGACTCTGAGAAAACGTATTTTCAGTATGGAGGTAAGCAAAAAGAAAAGAAAGAATAAAAATGACCATAGTGATGAGTATCAAGTGCTGGAACAAAGGAAGCAGTTGGCAGGGAGTCAGGGAGGCCTCAGGGTGTGAGGTGGGCGACATCTGGGCTCTGACCGGAATGACAGGGCATGCTCCCCTGTCCACCTCCTTCTAAACAACTCATAGCCACTCAACAATATAAGTTATCCACTAAAGCTATGTTTATAAAGCCTTGGGAGTCTTTGGTCCACATAAGTTAAAAAATAATCATAACAGCAACTTCTCTTATCTCCTTCCAACCAGTCATCCACAGATCTCTGTTGCCAAATAATAATATTGTTTGCCCATGAAATTATCTACCCATCTCTTCCACTTCTGCTTTAAAAGAAACAGGAACAAAAAAAACTTCTCCTCAAGGCTTTCCTATGTCTTCCCATACTGCCGTGAGAGCAGCCAAAATCCAATGAAGATATAAATCATTCTTGCAGGCCACTCTTCCTGTTCTTACCCCACGTCCTGGTGCCGCCCAGGCCCTTCCTACTGTTCTTGTTTATGCTTTATCTGAGACTTGAAACTCTGGGCAGGAATCCTTTCTCAATGCTCAAGACACAATCAAATATTAAATAGGGTGGGGCAATCACGCAGTGCAAGATGCCCAAGTAACTGCCGGAAGAGGCCTAAACATCTCAGTCAATCCCACAAACCCCGGACGCAAACACCCTCACCATTCTCCCTTCCTGAACCCAAGACGAGGTGCCCTGGGAAGTACAGCTGCTTACTGAGGGCGCCTGCTGTGGCCACGATGACAAAAGAAAGTGGAGCATCTATGGACCTGCTAAGGGTCAGGTCCACGGCAAATATCTGGCTAAGTGGAAACGAGAGGAAGTAGATCTCGGCTCAACAGAAAGAAAGGTTTAGGGGTTAAACCTGCTCGGCGTGGGGGCCAGTGTAAGCTGCTACAGCCATGACAGCAGGCGATTTGGAGAGAAGATACACAGGGCATTCCAAACATGTATCCCTTTGATGGAGCCATATGAGCTCTTCAAGGGTCCTGTCCTGTCTCGCTTTCCTAATCCTTGTTCCCCCTGTACCTGCCATTTCCAGATTGCTGTCTGTATCCCTGAGACCACTGGTGGAAGCCAGATGGAAGGACACGCTCTGACCAATCCCGACCCCAAGCACGCATCAGGTACGTGTCAGGCATCAAACCTTTCAAACAGACGGTGGGTGGGGACTGCGAGGGAACTGGGATGTTTAAGGGCACAGATGTTCGTTTAAGTTTTTAAAATACTTTTAAAATCAGAAACAAGCATCGAATAAAGGATTGGATGAGTAAATTAGGCAACAGTGATAAGGTTGAACGAGGTGTCACTATTAATGATGATACTGTTCCCTGTGGCTCCAAGGTGCTCGGGAGCCCAGACTGGCTACTGTCAGCATCCTGGGCTACAAGGATTCAGGAACTGAGCGCAGTCCCCACCCTGCCAACTCCCCAAAAGCCAATCTAGTGAAGAAACAAAAATCCAATAGCCCCATCAAAAGCCTCAAATCCACAGCGAGACCAAGTCTTTGCCTGGGCAGAGTGAGAGGGGAGAAATGT
The DNA here is from genome assembly GCF_964194185.1 of Rhinolophus hipposideros. Lineage (NCBI taxonomy): Eukaryota > Metazoa > Chordata > Mammalia > Chiroptera > Rhinolophidae > Rhinolophus > Rhinolophus hipposideros. The sequence continues at coordinate 9,814,645 of NC_138058.1, read as the reverse complement.
GAGAAATGGGAACAGGGCCCCCCCTCCCCCGCCCCACATCCCACATCCAGTCCACTGGTCCTCTCTTACTCTGTCCCCAAAACACAAGTTAAGGGGCTGGCCCGGTGGCTCAGGCGGTTAGAGCTCCATGCTCCTAACTCCGAAGGCTGCTGGTTCAATTCCCACACGGGCCAGTGGGCTCTCAACCACAAGGTTGCCAGTTCAACTCCTCGAGTCCTGCGAGGGATGGTGGGCTCCGCCCCCTGCAACTAAGATTGAACATGGCACCTTGAGCTGAGCTGCCTCCCGATGGCTCAGTTGGTTGGAGTGCGTGCTCTCAACCACAAGGTTGCCAGTTAGATTCCTTGAGTCCTGCAAGGGATGATGGGCTGCTTCCCCTACAACACAACAACAAGGATACCCGAGTTCAAAGCAGCCAAGTATGGGATACACTGCCAAAAATGGAATTAACTCAGAGAAAAGGGTTATGAACAGCATGGAGAGTACAGTTGAAAAAGAGAAAAATCAGACAAAAATGAAAAGCAGACCACAGCTGCTCAACATGAAGTGTCCCTGACGTGGAGAATCCAATAAATGGAACATAAATGCACTTTTAAAAAAAGTATATATACAGAATGATGTAAGAAAATTTCCTGAAATCTTCATATAGAAATAGAAAGAGCACATCAAGTTCCAGAAAAATTTAACACAATGTGCTCAAAGCAGTGACAAATTGGAATCACATTACTAAAGTTCAACAATAAAGACAGTTATATGCACAAAAAGCACATCACCCAAAAGGGCGGATGTGGGAGGGGGTAGAATCAGACCTGCGTGAGATTTCTCCCCCTGCCACGTTAAATGCTGAAACACCCCAGAGCCACAGCCATCAAGCTCTAGAGTATGGCCAGACACTATCATACACAGCCAAGGCATCATTCAAGTTCAAAAGCAAGGGACACACATTTGTAAATGTGAGTCATTATTGGGGTTTGAAAACAGGAATCTAGCCAATTAAGAGATGAGACAAAAAAAAAAAAAAGATTTTACATTGGGAAAGCCATTCCTGAGTAGAAGCATTAAACTAATTTAAATACAGAACTAGGCCAAACAATGATGGAAAGCATGGTTACAGAACAGAACAGGAATTACAATGTAACATTAACAATGAAACTTTTTAAAATGAGCGATTAAAGGAGCAGGGGAAGAATAGCAATGCCGGCCTCCTTGTGCTTCGGGATCCGGAATCAATGAACAATGTCAGAATTGAAACATTGTTTTAAAAAGCCACAATTCTAATCTTGTAATGCTTTCAAACATCTCTTCCCTTAAGCTGACTTGAACCTTTTAGAAAATAAGCTCTCGTGTTAAAGAAACATTTATTTGAAGTTTCTTTGGTTTCACTGCAGCTTTCCTTTTATTGTAATCCAGTGAAAACTTGACTGATGGCCACCTGGGTGGCTAGGATATGGGGACAGAGATCATTTCCTCTTTGCACCTTTCCGTGTTAATTGATATCTTTATATTGAGCATGCATCGTATTTATCATTTTAGGCAAGTACAGACTGGATTGTCTTAATTAAAAAAAAAAAAAAGGACTGGAAAAAAAAATAAAAACATGCCCAGACCTCAGCCGTGGTGAGTACTAGATGGTGGGATATAGGTGACAACTTTCTTCTTCGTTCTTTTCTGCCTTTTTCCGGGGGGGAAAAAAATCCAATGTTGTGAAAGAATGCAAGGTGCTGTGGGAAGTCTATGGTAGCTAATAAAATGATAAGAAAAGCAAAACCAAAAGAAAAAAAAACCATTACATGTGTATACGCAGATGTGTAGACAGAAGAGTGATTTGCACTCTTACAGGTGATAGGAGACTTCTTTTTCTTTCCCTCTGACCTATTTTTTTAAGTTCTGGAAGGTGAACACCTTGTTACTTGTGCAAGTAAAAAGACACCTCTTGTTTCGGTTTGTAAGTCAAAAGAGCTTCTCAGGATGTAAGGACTGTGTGCCCCAGAGGCGTCTGCCTGGTGAGGGGAAAGCTGGCTGGTGCCTCCAGGAGGGGCTGCACCTCAGGTGGACAGGATGAGAAGGCCATTCCTACATCCCCAGAGGGCCTAGCAGCCCAGTGACTATCTTGGTGCACATGTGGAACGAGGGGTGAAGACCCCACATCAGACACAGCCCCAGACACTTCCCCCATCACAACAGGTACACGCGCCCCAGAACACGCTGGTTATGTCAGGCACAAGATTAAGAAAACGGCTCGACTCATAGTCAACAACACACAGCAGCGTGGAACCACACACCACTCGAAAGCCTGGCATGCCCCAGATAAGTGGTCCAAGTTTATTGCCTTGATGCGCTGTTGATGGTTAAGGAAAAGAGGTCAGAGAAGCAGAAGAGGTTCTAAACAGAGTTACCTTCAAGCTCCCATCGCCAGCATGCAGGCAGGTACTCAGCGTGCTCAAAAGGTTTGCAAATTCCACCTGGAACAAAACTCACCCGTGGCTATGGCCCAGTAAACGTCTGGTCCACTCAGTAACTCACCACATGCTATGGGAGAATAAACCTGGGACCCGGGAACTTGAAGCAGGATTCGAAATGGAGCCACCCGTGCACTGGAGTCTAGCACAGCATCCAGAGCGCCGACCAGGCGACCTTGAAAAGAAAAAAGAAAGTGCACCTCTGAGACGGGGGCTGACCACAAACAGCCCACCTGCAGTGCCCCTCCCCGCACACGCATGGGCCCTGCGGTCTGTACCTGGGCCCCACACCACCGCCAGCCAGTGCTTCGCACCTCGCAGGGGCCCAAGTTCCGTGTGGCCCAGGCCTCTGGCTGCCTTGGACCCGTTTCCTGGCACTGGAAACAGGACCTGGCATTTCTGGGCACTCGGCACAGATTGGCAGAATCAGTGACTAAGTGAACGAGGGGCTCTGGACAAGTCACCTAACCTCACTAGGTGTTTGCCTTCCTCAGTGTCTTAATACAGGAGGCACCATGAGCCAGTAAATCAGAACTTTGGATCTGGAGGCAGAATGCCTGACTTGAATCCCGGCCCCGCCACTGTCACGCTGTGTAACCTTGGGCAAGTTATTTAACCTCTCTGTGCCCCGATTTCCTTGTTTGTAAAATGGAATAGTCACAGTATACCTACCTCATCGGGTAACTGTGAGAATTAAACAAGTGAGTGCATTTAGCATGCAAAGAGCTTAGGCTATCACCTGGCCATAAAAAGTACTATATAAGTGTTATTATTTGCCCATCGTTATTATTTGACCATCATCTCAAAGGTGAAGAAGAACCTCTGCCCTCTCCAGAAGGGCACTGTAGGAAGCAAAGAAGAAAATACAGCGCAGTCCTTCACAGACCCTAGGACACAACATAAAGTTTATCATTCTGTTGTCAGGAACAGTGTCATGAATCAACAGCAGACCAAGAAAAAATGAAGCAGCAGCCTCGACTCCTCCATAATCTTCTATTGCCTGGGAATCAAGATGGCTGAGAGGCTTGAGCTCCTAAATTTACGTTACATATAATTCTTTAGTAATAAATAGGCCCTAAATTAGGGCCACAAGCTGCCCAAGCAGTGTGTGTGTGTGTGTGTGTGTGTGTGTGTGTCTGTGTGTACACACATATACTTTTGTGTTTTTCAACAACCTCAAACAAAAAGAAAAGTTGATTAGGGAGTAAGCTACTGATGAACACCCTATCATCCTCAAACACTGTAGTCATATATTTCACAAAAACAACCACATAAAACAGTACAACCACCAACTTCAGAAAATTAACACCAATACATTCCTACACTCTAATCCTCAGATTCCATTCAAATGTTACAAAATATCCCAATAACATCCTTTGTTACAAGGGACCCAGTTCAGAATCAAACATTGCATTTAGCTGTCATTTTTCTATACTCACACAGACCAAAGAGACATTTCTCAACCTTTGACTTTCATGACCTTGACACTTTCAAAGATTATGGGCCAATTTTTCTGTAGAAATGTCCCTCAGTTTGGGTTTGATGTTTCATCATAACTGTCTCATCATTTGATTCAGGTTATAAGTCTTTGGCAAAAGTCACAGAAGTGATACATTCTTTTCCTCACAGTGTCAGTTTGTCCTATTACTGTAAAATTCCCTTTCACCACTCCATTAAGATAGTGTTTGCCAAGCTGTTACACTGTGAGGTTACCCCCTTTTCCTCTTTGTAATTAACAAGGACTCTGTAGAGAGGTACTTTGAAAATTATGTAGATTTCCCATTCCACATCAAATTTAATTTATTCATTTATTTATATCAGTATGGTTTCATGTTTTCCTACTTTATTCAATGGATTACAATCCACTATTATCAATATTTTGATGTTCAAATTGTCTCATATTTAGCCAGTGGAAGCCCCGTTAAGCTGATTTCCGTGTCCTTTGGATGTGTCCCCATCACTCTTTTGTACTTTCTGGTGTAATAAAATAATCCAAGTTCGTCTTGTACTTTTGCTGCTCCGGCCCTGGAATCAGCCATTTCTCCAAGTTTCTCCAATGGTACGTAAAAGCCAAAAATCTGGGAGCCACATGTGCTCATTGCTAATGGGGTGCTTGCTTCGAGAACACCTCAGTGGAGAAAGCTAGGGACTGTATGTCTGTATGTATATATAGTATATGCATATATGTGTTTGCACATTTATACACATTCACTCATGTTACCTACTTTTCTTTTTATGGATATCTACAGATATAAAAATCTATGAGTTGACCTCCAATTGAGGTCTGGTGCTTCCGACAGCGATCCAATACCACAGCGCTCATTCTAGTTTCTTTCCATACGTCCAACTCCCTTCTCCAACACAGAAAAACCTGACTTCCATTATTCTTAGTCTATTCACTTAGCTGATCAATGTTCCTGTTGATACCCTGTTACCTTCCTGGCAGGTGCCCTCCTCACGCTCTCCAGGTTCCAACATCACATACACCCCATGCCCGACAACAACCTGGATCTGTCCCACTCACTGGTTTTAGAGAAAGAAGGAAGAAAGGATACATGGGTGTTTACAGCTATTATTCTTTAGGTGGCTCAGTTTTTTACTCCTTACTGGCTTGCTCGTAAATTACAAATAATGGAGAGCGTCTGAAAGCTGTCTGCTGGATAAAGGGTCTGCTGCTTTAGAATCTGAGCAGCAGCTTAGGGAGCTGTGTGATTAAAAACACAGGTGGGAGGGGGTAGGATGAAAGATGCATTTGTGCAAGGAAGGCAAACATGTTTTATCTATGAAAGATTGGGGGTGGGAGAGACGACAGGGAAGCGGATTGGGATTAGACAGGAGCTGGAACTCTCACCCATCCCACACACACACACTGGCACTCCCACAAACATTAAGAGGTCGGTTGTAGAATCCGTATCAAATTTGGTAAAAATAAAAATCTGAGCAACAAAAGAAGGAAGCAGGAAGGGTGTGCAGTAACTTAGAGCAGCCACCACACAGAAAAAGTCTTTTTGATTGGAAAGCGTGGTGATTTCTCTCTTCGAGACCCAGGAGTAATGGTCAGGACATTTGATGCAACAGACCCAAGCAATCTGACCCCTTCAACTGGGGAAGGCAGCAATGGAAAATGCGACAGGGGACTTCCGGTTTCAGCTCCAACACATAAAGGGCTTGGAAGTCACCACGCCCATCCTAACAACAAGAAAAAGCTGAGAAAATTGAAAATCGATGACTTTTTCTTGGATGCATCAGAGAACTAAGGTCAGAGATCAAACCATAACCCCCAAATCTGGAGAGACTAGAGAGCCCAGAATCACAGTCGAGACCCACTCACCTGGAAAAGCAGCAGCGGGAGCCATCAACTGGTAGGAACACGTAAATGGTGGCTTTAACTAAATGGCTGGGAGCTGAGTGTGGAGTAGCATGAGAGTGAGAAACTCCTAGACACCGTGGTTTTAGGGCCCCCCCAACCAGTTTTACCGCTGGGAACCACAGAAGGTTCTCACTATGAAGAACCAAGAAACGTCTCTGCCAGGGGCAGGAAGAGTCATCACTGGTGAATATGCTCAGAGCACCCTCCAGAACAAGGGCCCTCTTTCCAGGGGAGACTTTCCAGAGCCTATCCCAGCTGGGGGAAGGGCATTTCTCAACCTCCAAGCCCCTCTGGCCTCCCTGTCTCACCTGGGGGGTGAGGGTGGAGGCGGCTGAGAAACACTATAAAACACTACACAGGGCACAGCCCAGACACACTGAAAGACTGAGACTCGCTGCTAAGATCACAGGACACTTCCCCTCCCCCATACTTCACCAGTGTATTAACAGGTTCCAGTATGATGACTGTGGATGACAGCTGAAAGGGCTAAGACGCTAGATGAGGAGGAGCTCTTAAAGAAGCCTAAAGACAAAGGGAGAGACCAAAATAAGGACACCTGGGGAATCTGAAACCTCTGGCACTGCAGCAAACACGAGACACTGCCCAAGTCATAGGCAGGATAACATATAACTCACACTAAAGAACTGCTAGTTCTTTAGTTCTTACGACCCGATACATCATGTCTGGCTTTCAACAAAGAAATTACAACACATGTTGAAAGACAAGAAAAAAACAGTCTGATAGATTAAGCAGGCAGAAAAATCAGTAAGGATATAGTTGACCTAAATAGCACTATAAATCAACTGTATCTAAAAATGGCATGTATAAAATATTCTATCCAATAACAGCCACATGCACGTATCAAGGTATGTTTTATGGCCCAGAATATGCCCTAACAAATTTAAAAAGAATAGAAATCGCATACAGTATGTTCTCAGATCACAAAGGAATTAAACTAGAAATCAATAACAAAGATCACTGGAAAATACCCAAATCTATGGAGGTCAAACACACGTCTAAATAACACATACATCAAAGAAGAAGTCTTAAGAGAAATTTTAAAATATTTGAACTAAATAAAATGAAAACACAACTTAGAAAAATTTGTGTGAGCAACAAAAGCAGGGCGGTGTTGCAATAGGTGCATAAATTAGGAAACAATAACTAAAAATCAGTAATGTAAACATCTCCTCTAGGAAATGATAGAAAGAAGAGCAATTTAATCATAAATACAGCAGAATAAAATAAAAATTGAGCAAAAATCAGCAAAATTGAAAACAAAATAATAGAGAAAAATGAATAAAATCATAAGGTGTTTCTTTGAAAAGATCAATGAAATTGATAAACCTCTATCTAGGCTAATGAAAGAAAAAGGAGAGAAGTTACTAATTACTAATATCAGAAATTAAAAGGGGGTCATCACTATTAAAAGGATAATAAAGGAATACTATGAACAACTTAATGCCCACAAATTTGATAACTTACATGAAGTAGATCAAGTCCTTGACACAAATTATTATGCTAAAATGCACACAAGGAGAAATGAATGATTTGAATAAGCCTACATCTATTAAAGAAATTAAATCAATAATTAATAGCCTGCCAAAAAAATATTAAACACCAGGTACAAACGGTTTCACTGGTGAATTATACTAAACGTTAAGGAAGACATGACGATAATTCTCTACAATCTCTCTCTAAAAACAAAAGCAGAAGGAACACTTCCTACCTCATTCTATGAGGGTAGCATTACCATAATACTAAAAACAGATAAAGATATTACAGTAAAAGAAAACTACAAACCAGTATTTCCCATGCAAACATCCTCAACAAAATATTAGCAAATCAAATCCAATAATGTATTTTAAAAACTTGTACACCATGAACAAATGGGACGCACTCCAGGCATGCAAGCTTGGTTCAGCATTGGAAAACACCAATCAAGGTTCTGCACATCAACAGGCTACAGAAGAAAACTCATATACTCATACCAGTTGATACAGAAAAAGCATTTAATAAAATCCACCATCCATACATGATTTTACAAAACTCTCAACAAAGTAGGAATCAAGAACCTCTTTAGCTTGATAAAGAACATCTACAAAAACCCTATGGATAACACATATTTAAATGATGACAAACTGGACACTTTCCTTTTAAGATGAGGAACGAGGCTGAATATTCAACATTGTATGGAAGTCCTAGCTAGTGCAATAAGACAAGAAAAGGAAACAAAAGGTATACAGATAGGGAAGGAAGAAATAAAACTGTCTTTGTTCACAGATGACATGCTTATCTTTGTAGAAAATCCCAAAGAATCCAAAAAAAAAGAAAAAAGAAAGAAAGAAAACAAAGGAAAAGAAAAAAACCTATGGAACTAATAAATACAGCAAGGTTGCAGGACACATGGTTAATACAACAACTGCTTTCCTACATACCAACAATGAACAACTGGAATTTGAAAAAAAAATTCTAAATACCACTGACAATAGCAAATGGTATTTTTATTAGGTACAAGTCTAACAAAATATGCATAGGACCTATATGCAGAAAAATACAAGACTGATAAAAGAAATACAAGAAGATCTAAATAAAAAGATATTCCATGTACATGGATTGGAAAATTCAGTTCAGCCCATCTTGACCTACAGATTCAGTGCAATCTCAATAAAAATCCCAGATTTTGTAAATACTGACAAATTGTTTTAAATAAAAAGCTAATGGGGGCTGGCCCGGTGACTCAGTCGGTTATAGCTCCATGCTAACTCCGAAGGCTGCCGGTTCGATTCCCACATGGGCCAGTGGGCTCTCAACCACAAGGTTGTCGGTTCAACTCCCACAAGGGATGGTGGGCTGCCCCCCCTGCAACTAGCAACGGCAACAGCAACTGGACCTGGAGCTGAGCTACACCCTCCACAACTAAGACTGAAAGGACAACAACTTAACTTGGAAAAAAAAAGAAAGTCCTGGAAGTACACACTGTTCCCCTTCCCCAATAAAATCTTTAGAAAACATAAAAGCTAATGTCTTAGAGCCAGCACAACACTGAAGAAGAACAAAGTTGGAGAATTCACACTACAATTTTAAGACTTACTACAAAAAGCTACAGTAATCACGACAGTGTAGTATTGACAACAGGGTACACCGGTCAATGGAACAGAACAGAGAGCCAGAAACAGACCCACACAAATAAATCAACTGCCCTTTGACAAAGGAACAAAGGTAATTCAATGGAGAAGGACAGTCTTTTCAACAAATAGTTCTAGAACAAATGGATATCCACATGCAAAACAACAACAACAAAACTAAGACACAGACCTACACTTTTCCCAAAAACTAAACCAAAATGGATCACAGACCTAAATGTAAAATGCAAAACCACAAAACTCATAGAAGAAAATACAGGAGAAAATCTAGATCACCTTGGGTTTGGTGATGAGTTTTTAAAGACAACACCAAAAAATATGATCCATGAGGGGGAAAAAAAAACTGGTAAGTTAAGACATTATTAAAATTAAAAGCTTTTGCTCTGCAAAAGAAGACACTTAAGAGAATCAAAAGACAAGCCACCAACAGGAAAAACTATTTGCAAACACATATCTGATAAAGGACTGGTACCCAAAATATACAAAAACTTCTTAAAACTCAATAAGAAAACAACCCAATTAAAAATAGGCAAAAGATACAACCAGAAACCTCATGACAAAAGATATACAGAGGACAAGTAAACATATGAAAAGTTGCTCAACGTCATTTTTCACTAGGGAATTGCAAATTGAAACAAAATACTATTATATACCCATTAGAATGGCAAAAACAAAACAAAACTGAGAACACCAATTGCTGGTGAAGATGTGGAGCAACAGGAACTCCTTCATTGCTGACAGGAATGCAAAATGGTACAGCTACTTTGGTAGATAGTTTGGTAGTTCTTGTTAAGCTAAATGTTGTCTTTTTATACCATCCAGCAATCACATTCCTAGGTATTCATCCAACTGATTTGAAAACTTCTGTCCACACAAAAACCTGCACAGAAAAATTTATAGAAGTTTTATTCATAATTGCCCCAAACTGGAAGTAACCAAGATGTCCTTCAACAGGTGAATGGGGTAGCATTCAGTGATAAAAAGAAGTAATCTCTCAAGCCATGAAAAGACATTGAGGAACCTTAAGTACAATTGCTAAGTGAAAGAAGCCAAACTGAAAAGGCTACATTTTATGTGATTCTAATTATTCTGGAAAAAGGAAAAGGAAAAACTACAACAAGGGTAGAAAGGTCAGTGGCTGTCAGGAGGAAGGCGTTGAATTAGTCAAATGTAGATGGTGAAAACTACTGTGTATGATTTTGTAATTGTGGATATACAACATTACACATTTGTCAAAATCCACAGAAGTTCTCAGCACAAAGAGTGAATCTTAATGTTTGCAAATTAGAAAAAAAAAATCATTTAGCAGGTCGGGGAATCCAGAACTGAACACAGAATGTGACCCAAAAATCTGACTGCTACAGATGCATGAAACAAGGGCGTGAGGGGGTCAGGGAAGGGTGTTGACCCAGGTCATTCTGGAAATGACTGGAGTCTATAGGAAGGAGGGCCAAAGAAATGGGCATGAGTACTGTACTCCACCAGGTCTGACTTAACAACTCTGATACCGCCACACATGTATATAGAAACCAACAACTAAAAGAAAGGATGGCGGAGAGTGAGAGCCAGGTTTTTTGTTTTTTTAAAATAAATTTTATTGGGGACTATTGAGGAACAGTGTGTTTCTCCAGGGCCCATCAGCTCCAAGTCATTGTCCTTCAATCTAGTTGTGAAAAGCACTTGAACCGGCAACCTTGTTGCTGAGAGCTCCTACTCTAACCAACTGAGCCATCTGGCCGCCCCTCTGGAAGCTCAGCGGCAGCTCGTTGTCTTCATTCTAGTTGTGGAGGGTGCAGCTCACTGGCCCATGTGGGAATCAAACCGGCAACTCTGTCATTCAGAGCTCCTGCTCTAACCAACTGAGCTACCCGGCTACTCCGAGAGCCAGGTTTTTAAACAGCATGTTAGTTTACAGAGAAGCCAGGCAAAGAAGCAAGAACAATCCATACAGTAACAAATCAAAGACACAGGTGTGAACGCGTGTTTAATTTACTATAGACACAGAGGGCTACATACAGAAATATGTACAGATGTGTACATACAAGGATTAGGAAGATACGTATATCTCCTTGCTCTGTCAGCTGAGACGGGCTGGAAGCAGGGAGCACACACAGTGCCCAGACCTCAGTTTCTACCATTTGCCACTAAAAGGAACCAGGGCTTTTTGGAAAAATGGCTGATGCTAGAACTGGAGCAAGAAATATACGAGATGAGCCTGGAGCATATTGTCGCAGCAGAGAGTAAGAAGAGCTCAAACAAGCAAACAAATCCCACAATATGGAAAGCTGCGGGGAGGAGGGGAGGGAAAAGAGGGAGGTGGAGAGTAACTCTATAATTAGAGAAACCTGACAAGCCAGATAATCAACAGTCAAAAATCATGTTAATAGGATGTACCCTTGATATGATGTGATAAGAAAAGCACTTCAGGGTGACCGATGGGCTCAGTTTGTTAGAGGGCAGTGCTCATAACACCCAGGCCACCGGTTCGATTCCTACATGGGCCAGCGGGCTGTGCCCTCCACAACTAGATTGAAAAAAATGACTTGACTTGGAGCTGATGGGTCCTGGAAAAACACACTGTTCCCCAATTTCCCCCATTAAAAAAAGAAAAACAGAATAGCACTTCACCTCTCTTCTTCCTCCCCCAAAACAATAACCCCAGTCTAACCATGAGAAAAACATCAAATTCCAATTGAAGACCATTCTACGAAATACCTGACCAATACTCCTGCAAACTGTCAAGGTCATTAAAAACAAGGAAAGTCAGAGAGAAATTTTCACAGCCAAGATAACAAGGAAATGTATGTGGTACCCCGAATGGGATCCTGGAGCAAAAAAAGACCAAGGAAATATGAACAAAATATTGGACTTCGGTTAACAATCATTGTATTTCTATTGCCGCTGTGACAAGTTATCATGAAAATAGCAGCTTAAAACAATACCAATTTATTATCTTACAGTTCTGTAGTTCAGAAGTCTGCTACAGATCTCAGGAAGCTAAAATCAAGATGTCAACAGGCACCATTCCCTTCCCGGGGCTCTAGGCAAGAATCCATTCGCTTGTCATTTCCAGTTTCGAGAGGCCACCAACTTTACTTGGCTCATGGCCCCTTCCTCCTCCAAAGCCAACAAACACTAGGATGAGGTCCTCCCACACCGCCATCTCTGGTTCTCTCTGCAGGGTCCTTCTTCCAGCTTAAGAACCCTTGTGATTACACTGGGCCCACCTGGATAATCCAGACTAATCTTCCCATTTGAAGATCAGCTGATTAACAATTTTAATTCCACCTGCACCCTAAATCCCCCTTTGCCATGTAACCTAATATATTCACAGGTTCCAATCATTATTCTGCCTAACACAATAATGTATCAGTATCAGTTCATTAGTTGAAAGAAACATATCATACTAATGGTAATAATAGGAGACCCTGGGTGTGGGATGTAGGAGAACTCTCTATACTATTGTCGCAATTTCTCTGGAAATCTAAAACTGTTCTAAAAAGTACAGGTTTTTTTTTTTTAAATGACAAGGAGATTTCAAAATGACAATGCCATTGTTTTTTTAAATGACAATGACAGTCAGTGTCCACCTACAGATAAGGGGGGTTTGACCCCCATGTTTGTGCAAATGCAAACTGTCCCCACAGGAACCCAAGGAGGGGCGGGGACACTGAATTAAGGGGCAAGCCAGGGCACTCAGGATAGACTCCACCAAAATACAGGTAACCCCCTATAACACGGTTGTTAGGTTCCTAAAAATGTCGTGTTATGCGAATCCGTGTTATACGAAACAAAGAACTACTACAAAAAAGGGGGTTAGGTTCCAAAAATTAAAATAAAAAATCATACTATTATATTTTCATAATTAAGAGAAATACCTTTATTAAAGCAATTTGCACCATAAGTAGAACATATTAACATGTATTAAATAATGTTTTCTTCGTCATCACTACTGATCACCATTAACCAAGGGCGTTTTCTTTTTGACAAGATATCTTCATCCTCTGAACTTAATACTCCACAAACAAAATGGATTTAAAATCCTAATAAATTTTAAAATTCTGCACTCAAATCCGATATGATATCCACGCTCGAATGAAAAATTTCAAATGAGATATCTTTTGCTCTTAAAAGCTTTTATTACGTTCCGTGGTATTTGGAGATTTCCCTAATTTCGAATGAGATATATTTTGCCCCTAAAAGCTCTTATTATGTTCCGGGTTGTTCGGGGATTTCTCTAATTCTCAAACAGTGTTAGAGTGAAACCCATTCTAGGATGCCGTGTTGTACAGGGGTTTCCCCCAATTCTTCAACCGTGTTATAGCGAAACCATGTTATAGAAGTACCATGTTATCCAGGGGTTACCTGTACAAAGACAAAAGAAATAGAAGACAAGGGGCCAGACTGCCGAGAAGATGTCAAACCAGGAAGCAGGGCACAGAGAATTGTCAGCAGGACAACCAAAATGTGAAATGAAAAGTCAGGAAGAAAAAAAATTATCCTTAAATTTCTGTTGAATGAGCTAATGAATGAAAAAGGTTAGCATGGCAAAGCAATCCTTCAAAGTTTTTAGGAAATGCAGTAAGGTGTTTGCAAATTTCAAATGGGCCAGAGGCAAAAATATACATATATACACGCAAAAAAAATAATAAAGCCACTATATGGCAAAATGTTAACCCATGGCTCCTATCAACAGGGTCCGCAGCCCTTCTGTCCTTTTATGAGGAAGCTGAAGATAACTCTTATGGATGTCTTTTAGGTAATACTAGCCAAGCTGAGGCTCATTTTTAAAAAAATACTGAAATTGGACACCTTTTGCCCGTTTTCTCATTAATCTCACGTCCCTCCCTTTGGAGGGAGGGAAGAAGCAGCAAAGGCTCTGAGCAGTCAGGATGACACGGGACCTCCCAGCTCCAGCTCCGAGCAGCGGGACTGTTTCAAGACAGGGCAATGATTCTTTTCAGAACGGCTTCAGCACCGCTGACCTACACCTCTACACCTCTGTGTGCATGCAGGCTGACTTTTCTGTCACAAGCCCAAACTGGCCAAGTCTTCATTGTGGCTCCAAGAACAAATCCCCCGGAAGGTGGGGCAGTGCATGGAACATTCCAGTTTCCGGTCTCCGGCAGCTCCATATGGCTTGTCTGGCGCTGCGGGAATCCCCTCCTGGTATCTCAGGGAGTGTGACACTCCTATTTGCAGGCTATTCAAATAACAACTCTGGCTGAGACAGATGTCGAGTGACAAGTTTTATAATTAGGAGCCTGTGGGGACAGAGTCCCAGAGAGCAGTTTCCAGGCTCTCAGCCTCATGTGGAAAGGTGCTGGCTCAGGTAGTAGATGGCCATCAGCTGTTACCAGCTGGCCATCAGCTGTAACCAGTTAGCCATTAGCCACTGATATAACTGCCGTGGCTACACTGGTTGGTTGGCTGGGCGGATTGCAGCTAGCAAGTGAAGTTCGTTGGCAGAGAGGCGGATGCCAGGTTGCAGATCATGTGGCTCCTGCTTCCTGTGTCTCCCACCCAGCCACCAGTGAGAATATAGTGGTATGACTCCCCTATCTAAGGCTCCGTGGGTGTTCCTTTTTGGCCTCACCATATCTTACGTTCTTGTGCGGGGAGCGGGACTGGAGACCCTACATGACCAAATAAGAGCCTACAAATAATTTGCTTCTAAGTGATAATGCTGCACTTCTTTCATTCTGTCTGAATTTCCTGCTCATTGATGGTACCAAGTTTAAGAAGAAATGACAGCTACTGACAGTGACAAATAAGGACACTGGGAGAAATCTTCCACTGCCTCCTGGTGTTTATAACCTGTGTTGGGCCTGGTACTTACCACAGGCAGTAGTGACAAAGCTCTCTGTTCTTACCAGTAAGGGCACCATCGCGTGATAAAACCCATTTAAAAAGAACAGCAACACCCATCCCCCCCACAAAAAGCATTTTAATGAAAGTCAGAAAACAAGAAAATCTAAAGTGTTTTTTTGCCCCCTGCATTAAAGAAAGCAGGTCTTCCTAATGGCGTTGAGCTTAAAAACAATATACCTAAGCAATAAAGCATGACAAAAAATTATATTAGTCAAGCAAAGACCTTCCCATCATTATACACACAAGCTATCAATAGTGACAGCGCGTCCACAAAGCACCACAGCTCAGCACCCTGACCCCACTTGGGAAACCAATTTCTAGAGCTCTATCTTCGTGTCAGGCTGTTTGGTTTGGCTGTTGTCACTGTAGTGGAGGCCTGGGGGAAGAAAACGAACAAAGGACAAGAATAAAAGGAAAAACTTTTCTTTGTGAAAAGTAAGGACTGAAAAGGATCCCACAAAGCCCTTTCTACTATCAAAAAGGGAAGATAAGTGCTCGGGATATCTGCATTCTCAACGTGAGAGCTACTATTCAATGTAAAATTCCTAATCCAAACCACTAAACTTTGAAATCTTTTTTACAAAGCATTTTATATAATTCGATATACCTTTTGGTGTGAATCACTTATGTGCCCCACCAATCTTCCCTAACCGAGAGATGTCCATGCTATTTCCATAGACTGTCAGCAGATCAGAGAGTAAAGCTGCAGGGTAACCCGCTAAGCGGGACACTCTGGCGTCCGATGAGCTCATCTCTGGAGCTAAGTGATAACACAGGCAGCCATGTACCCATCACAGCGACAGGATGAACCTGCCGAAGCCACAAGCTCACGTGCAAGGGAAGGTCCAGAGCTGAGAGCTTCAAGGGCATCGCGAGGGAGGGATTCTGACCCGGTTCTCGAGAACAGGACAGGCAGCCACCAGGCCCTCACCAGCACACCGCGTCCCAGATATAGGGAAACAAGGACAGCCACACAATGACCCTTTGCTTTCTCAGGACAGTGGGTACAGCTGCTAGCTTTGATCAACCAGGAGGAGTTACACCACCAGACTGATCTATTCACAGCGGAATTAAAGGAAGAAAATTTTTTTTTGCCTTCACTCAAAAACGGAGAATTCTTTATTGGGTACAGTTTCAGTTTTCCAAGATGAAAAGAGTTCTGGGGATGGATAGTGGTGATGGTTGCACAACAACGGGAGTGTATTCAATAGCACTGACCTAACTATACACTTCAGAACAGTTAAGATAGTCACTTCTGTGGTAAGTGTATTTTCCCACTGTTTTTCAAACTGTGAAAATCCTAACAGTTGGAAATTTCTGCCGTTGGGTTCCTAACGTAAATATAAAACGAACTTTTCCTAACCCCATTCCCCAAGTGACAAATTGTAAATGCATCTGAACATAAACCACTCTGGGCCCACACTGCTGAACCCTGACATGTTCTTCTAGTGGGTCCATAAATAACCGTTGGATGGTGACCAAGCGTCTGCTTTGGCTCAGACCGAATGTACAGATCCTGTCACAGATCCCAGCAGGGTGACGTAATGCTCAGGGTGCCTGACAGCAAGATTCCTGCCCCCGAACGCCCCCAGGACAGCCAGTTCCCACACTGCGACTGCCCTGCCTTAGACACACGTGTTGCTGGGAATATAAGTGACAGGGACCAAAGCCATTCTAACGCTGCCTTTTGAGATACTGACTTTAGGTTGGTTATTAAGAAACAAAAGACTCAGAAAGACCCTTTGACCCTCCCCCGTTTCCTGCCCAAGAGATGGATGGAAAAACTTGGCTCCAGGAAGGAAATCTTAACATACTCACCTTGGCCTAATGTGAGTTAAAAATGGTAGATAGCAAGGCTCCAGGCAGGGCCGTAATAAGCTAGATCGCCCAGGGGTCCCACGGAAGCAAAACTCTGCCTGTCAAGTGTGTTTCGCTCTTCCCCAGTTACCTGTAAATCTGCCCATTGTCACTTTTGAAATCTAAGATCTCATTCCCCGCTTTTCTCCTTTGTCCAAAATGACATACACCCAATATTGCCTCACTGTCTTTGGAATTTTCATGTTTATGTGAATTCCCCATTCACCCGTGTTAAAAGTTGATTTTCTCCTGTTAATCTGTCTCTGTTAATTTGATCTAGCCCAGCTAGAACTTAGAAGGTGGGAGAAAAAGTATTTTCTTTTCTTTTTTTTTTTTTTTTTAGCCCCCACACAACGAATGCTGTTCTGAAAATTTCCTGGTATTTCCATCCCCTTGGCCGTCCATTCACCTGGTCCTCTGGCATGCAGAGCAGTGAAATTTCTTGTACGAATGATGCAAGGTTATCAAATGAAAGGCAAGGGACACAGCGAGAGGAGAAAACGAAGACTCAACACAGAGCTTGACTGTAAGATCTCCATGTTCCAACGCAATGGCAGCCGCCAGATTCCTGGACAATGACACGTCTATGAAATGGGGACTATTCCAGGCCTGCGTGCTCCTCATCCCAGGGGTTCCACCCCAGTTCTACTGTGCTCTTTCATTCTGTTCGGCTCTTTCCAGACACCTCACCATCACGTTGTTTTTTTACAAACAAAACGCTATACATAATGTACACAACTTGATGCGTTTGAAGGTAAGTACACACCCCTGAAATCATCGCCACAATGTATTCCATAAACATCTCCATAGCCACCAAAAGTTTCCTCCCATCCTCTTATTTGTCATCAGTATTATTATTACTACTGATATATGTACCTGGCGTGCCAAAGAATGTACACATTTTAAGAGAGGTTATCTACGTATTACTTTTCGAAGTTGAATTGAATTATGGTAACAACGTGTAGTATGACATTCGCTCAAAAGATGGCATTAATCAAATGAATGTTAACATCATTCATTGTATTACAATTTTAATAGTTTTTTCCTTTCTTAAAATGTGTATACATTTTTTTTGGCACCCTCTGTATGTATGTATGTATGTATATATGTACGTGCATATGTACACACATACACACACTACATGTATACACACACTATATATACATATATATAAAATGCTGTGATAAAAACATTGAAGGTCTATCCTCTTAGGAACTACTTCAGTATACAACACAATATTGTAAACTATAGGCGCTATGCTGTACAATAGATCTCCAGGACATATTTATGTCATATAACCCAAACTTTGTGTCCTTCGAGCAATAATACCTCCCTACTTCCCCTCCCTTCCCCGGGTAACCACCATTCCACTCTCCACTTCTATGATCTTGACTATTTTAGATTCATTATATAATGGTATCCTGTAGCACTTGTCCTTCTGTAACTGGCTTATTTCACTTAACATAATGCCTTCAAGGTTCATCCATGTTGTCCCAAGTGGCAGAATTTCCTTCTCTACGGCACTGTCACCCATTTGAATCCCAAACTTTCCTCCCTTACATTCTAGTAACCCCTAACCCATGAAGATGAAAACCATTCGTAATCCACAAAGCCTAGAAAAACAAGTCGCGAAATTACATTGTACTGACTCTGTTGCCAGTCAATTCTAACAGCAGAGGCTGCATTCCTCTGCCAGTTTCTGCCACTTCAAAAGAACCAAAATCCTTCGGCAAAACATTTCTGATCTCTCAATTCTGCTGGGAAGCCAACAGCCTTGGTTTGGGTCAAGTATTGGAGCCGCCCGGTGCAATGTGGTACCTACAGACTGGAACTGGAGACCTCCCATTTGAGACGGAATAATTCATCACTTCTGACATCCCATTTTTAACAAACCCAACAGGTATTACCTGTTCTCCCAGAATCATATTAAGAGAATCAGTTATAAAGAACATCTTTTCCAAAAATCTTCCCTAAAAAACTAAGGTCTGGTCTCTATTTGTCCTCCTAAAGCAATATGATTTTTTTTCCCTTGATTTCAAAAGTGAATAACTTTTGTGGTAGAAATGTAGGGAAATACACAAAAGCACAAAGAAGGGAATTAAACGTATCTCACACCTTACCACTTAACAATTAGCTTTGGTATGTGTCCTTACAGCCTGTTCTCTAATGTGTCACAGATTTAGACTATGGAGTTCTCACATTAGGAATATTGAGGATTAGGAGGAAAAAACAAGATCAAACATGCAATTCAAAGAATTCTCCTTTCATGCTCAGAGACAGTTGCAGGAAGGCTGTTAAACTTGTTCCACAACTCCCCCGTGGTGGGCAAACCAGTTTACTGGCCAAATTTAATCATAAACACAACCTGCCAGTCGATAGCACCTTATGCTGTTAGGGCCACAATTCTCCCTCCACCCGGCAAACTACACTTTTGTTTAATGGCCCTGTACATAATTAAAGGCAGGAAATGGAGCTTGGAGGCATTCAAGGATCACAGAAAAATAAATAAATAATGTAAAGCAATAATGCCTCCTTTGCAGAATGGAAATCAATAGGAGCGTCAAAAGGATCAGTGAAGCCAGACATTTCCATGGGCTCAAGTTCAACATGAAAGACAGTACTTGGGTGGATTCCAGCTCCTCACATGGAAAGAGCGCCCTGGGCACCTATAAAACTACAACCAGGCCTTACGAAGGGATGAGTCTGCCTGTTTTCATCTGCTTACCAAGCCACATGCAATGCAATCCAGTGCTCGTATGCAATTTTTAAAACACACTTTTGCTGAACACCTACTATGTGCCAGGCGTGCTTTAGTTTGCTGAATCCTTCCCAAGAGGAAAGGGAAGGATTTCCCCAGAGGAAAGTGAAGGAGGCCACAGGGGGTTCCACTCATCTAGAAAGTGTGCAGGTACACCAAAAGAGGACAAGCGTATTAGTCCATCGGTGGGTGGCACGGCTGTTTCCAATATCCTTCACTACCTTTGCAACAAATCCCATTCTTACTTCTGACTTTTATTTCAACACTTCTGTTCTTGATACCAACAGAGTCTTTTCAGGAATCAAATTCTATCTAATTTCCTACAACTAAATGTTATCAACTAAATATTTACAACTTCCAGCTTTCTTCCTATACGTGCATGTAGAAGAGGATAAAGGGTAAGGGCAGGAATCCTTTATCAGTTCCCAGCACCTGGTGTACTGGCTCCAGGTGTGCCCATCATAAATATTTGTTTAACCTCTGAATATTTGTTTAATATATCTTAATATTTGTTTAATCCTCTGAATAAAATAAAACCAAAGAACACGGTTCTTGAAGCTCACTGGAAGGAAACCGTTCTTCCATATGCTGCAAGGAACTGGGGTTTTGTTCACTATGGATTCTGATCTTGAAATCCGATTACTCAAAGTCTGCCATCTGTCCCTCCCTTTCAGGGACTTGCAACACACCAACAGTTACATGGCTCGGTTACAGAACTCCTCTCATCTTATCTTAGACGGGCCAGAAGGTAAGTGTTTCAGGAACTAAATTTATCTCAGGGATTCAGTAGGTCTCCTTGTTTTTTGTTTTGTTTTGTTGTGTTGTTTTAAGCACCCAGCACAGAAGTCTCAGCCTGTACAGTGTACTTTGAGATGCTGAGTCTTCTCTTCTGGAGGGTCACACAGATGGGAGTAGAAACCAGGGAAAAAAGGGAGAGAGGATAAAATGACAGCTTGTCCCGCTCTCTCAGTTCATCACACAACATGCAGATGGTGGTCACCTAACCCATCTTCAGAACAATCTTTCCTTCTGACCTGGGTCTCTGCCATCATCCACGGGCAGAGAATCTATGGGGAAAAGCAAACTTGGAGCCAGTCATTAGAGAAAAAAAAAATCAAATCAAATTAAAATTTAATAAGCTGCAACGGAGGAGCCTTAGCAGCAGCAATTTCTTCCTCAGACTCACGGACGTCTCTTTATTACAGGAAGTTTTCTCCTGGGAATTTGGATCTTGATATCCAACTGCCTTCCATTTAGGAAAAGTTGTCACAGCCTTCAAGACTCGATCCCTGAGACAAGCCAGGGCACAGTACTTGTTGGCAAAAGGCTCTGATGTTTATTCTGCAGACATATGCCCAGTGGTAATGATGGAACCAGGCCATGTCCAGACCTGGCTCTTCCATTCAGGCACTTTTTGTAGAAATCGGGGGGCCTGGCCACTAGTAGAAATTGGGTAAGTCCTTATCCCATAGGGCTGACGACAGAAGGATCCCAGCAGACAAGCAACTTTCAGCAGAGTGTCGGTTTGCCAACCTCCCAAAAGCTTCTCTTTGTGCCATTTGAGAGAATTTGCAGTTGTGAAAGCAATAAACATGGAAATAAAAATAAATACAGGAAAAATCCCCACTAGATACTACCACCTCACAAAATCAAACTAACTTCACGTGTCCATGTTTCCTTCTCATAAACAGGTGATATTTGTCTCATCGAGAAAGGTGAAGAGGGCAGGAACGTAGTCTCCTAGTACTTGACTGGTTTCCTAGAGCAGGGTAATGGCCCCAGTGTCCTGAGAAAGGACCAAAAAAATTACAGCCTCCATTCCACAGGAAGCCCCAACGGACCCTCTAAGCTAAGGAAGTAACATTTTGTTCTAGAGTCACAAAGTCCTGGGTTCAAATCTGAACTCTGTCCTTTAGTCGCCGTGTGGCTCCCCTCCACCACTCTCCGCTGCCTCAGCTGTCCAATGAGGTCTGCATGGATATTCAACCAAAACACGTATATATCCCCTGGTCCACACCCCTGTTACAGGTTGAATTTCGTCCCCACCAAAAAAGAGATGTTGCAGTCCTGCCCCCCACCCCCAGTGCCTCAGAATGTGGCCTTATTCGGAAACAGGGTCCTTGCAGCTGTAATTAGTTAAGATGAGGTCATACTGGAGTAGGATGGGCCCCCTTGTCTAATATAACTGGTGTCCTCATGAGAAGACAGCCACGCAAGGGAGAGTGTCATCTGACAACAAAGGCAGAGACGGGAGCTATGCAGCTGCAAGGAGCCCCACAGGTTTCCAGCCCCCACCAAAGAGGAGGAAGGGGCAAGGGAGCACCCCACTACAGGCTCCGGGAGCACAGGCTGCTGGCTTCTTGATTTGGGACTTTTAAGCCCAGCACTGTTGTTCTGATGTTTTAAGCAGCCTAGGTTATGGTTCTTTGTTATGACAGCCCGAAGAAACTGACACGCTGCCCCACCGGGGGAGACTTCCTGGTGATCCCCGCACACGTGCAGGAGACTGAGAGCTCCAAACGTACACAGAAAGGACTCCCCACAACCTCCCGCAACACAATGATCACCCCACCCAACAGTCCTTCTGGTCCCAAAGCGGATATCATAACCAACCTCTACTTACGTTGTTAACATGAGTTGTTTTCACCCATTGCCCTGGCTAGTCAATAATCTACATCAAAACACAGAGTCGGGAGGAGGCACCCAGACATTCAAAGCCCATTTAAAGGGGAAACTTTTTTTGAAAAAAGTGAACGCCTTAGAATTTCTCTGCATGGAGGGGGACAGGGGCCCCCTCCCGCACGGAAGTGGAGCAGTCTGCTCTTAATAACTTCCTCAGGCACAACATGGACACAATGCTTATTTGCCGAATTTCCTGAAACAGCCAATGCTACTCTTATCATGTTCGTCATCAGTTGCGGAGTCACGCAGCCATGAGGACTGGGCCCACTCAACATGGGGGAGGGGGCCTCTCATTGGTTCTGGCAACATGGCCAGAGCGTCGGTTCTGTGGGGCCAGGCTGGGGCCTGGCTTCAGCCTTCTTAGGGCTCATCGGGGGCTTCTCACGTTCAGAGGGCTGGAAAAACCATGTACCAGAAAGCACACGCGTTCTAGCAGCTGGTCCAAACCAGCAGAAGGCTGCGGGTCCCCTTGGCTCTTCACTCAGCCCCACGTGAAGCCCCTCCAGTCTGAGGTGACTGGGGGCAGGGAAGGTGGGATGAAAAGCACACCAGACACAGATTACCTGCCACTGGTCACCTCGCCCCCTCCCTGCTGCCTCCGGAGCCTACATGTCCTTCATGTCCCAAATGTCCCCTGTCCACGCCCAGGCAGTCCCCGTCCTGCGAGCCTCAGAGGAGACGCGAGCCCCACCACGCATGGTCCTGATGCTCTTCCTTCCTCCTAGACCAGGTTGCACTAATGACTCCTCACCTCTCTCTAGGGCAGGCGCCCTGCCAATCTCCAACCCAGAGTCGCTGGGGAGCTTCCAAAATACAGATGCCTGGTCCCCACCCCAGTCGGTCGGGGTGCTGTTCCATGGTCTCCCATGATTCTACCACACAGGAAAAACTGAGAACTACTGTTCCAGGATCTGCTCTTGCTCCCCTTCCAGAAGGCTCCTGACCCGCTGTCTGCCCTTGAGCTGCTATTTCATTCGTGTAACTGCTTCCCCCTTGAAAGTTATAGGAAAGTCGAAAGCACCAGCGCCCCTTTCTTCTTTATCCACTCTGTCTGCCCGCCACCCAGACAATTCTTCTACAGCGGGTCTCTGAAAGGACACCGAACATTTCTTTGGACGCATCACTCATTCCAGGACAGGGGTGACATGAAAACCCCCCCTTCACTGTCTCGTCCACACACACTGAGGGTAACGCTGACCTTTCTGCCTCCTCAGCCACTGGTCCCAACTCAAACCATCGGTCAGACACCCTCACCGACAGGCTGACCTGCGTGTGTCCATCTGTCCTGCACATCTCAGGTGAGCTGTGGGTTACTCCCCAGTTCTCCTTCCTGCGGGAGCACTGGAATCACCTAGGAACGCTCGCAATCCTAATCCAGACACGCAATGGTCTGTGTGGCCTGGCATGGGGGCCACTGAAAGCTCCCGGGGACCTCAAACCGCTAGTTCCATCCTATTATTTGCACATCTCAGCAGGATCCTTCACTGCCTGATGGAGCTGCCGCTAAAACCTGCCTAAGGGAACACAAAGTGCAGGCAGGAATAAACCAACCCCCACAGCCAAGGTATAGAAGCCTTCAGTGTAACCTTAATTGCACCTCAACGAATGAACGGGTGAAGAAGAGGTGGAAAACACACCACGGAGTATGGCTGAGCCCGAGAGAGAGAGAAATCCTGCCATCTGCAACAACGTGGCTGGACCGCGAGGGCATCATGCTAAGCCGAAGTAAGCCAGACAGACAAAGGCCAATACTGTATGATCTCACTTACATGTGCAGTTTTAAAAAGTCAAACATGAAAACAAAACAGAGTGGTGGCTACCAGGGCCTGGGGAGTGGGGACATGGATGGGGAGACGCTGTTTAAGGGCACAAATCTGCAACCAGTAGGTACGCACGTCCTGGAGAGCACATCACAGTGACTACACCACAGGACTGTAGTATAAACTTCTAAGTTGCTAAGAGACCAGATCTTAACTGTCCCACCACAGAAAAAATGACAACTGTGTGACGTGATAGAGGTGTTAGCTAACCTGCAGTGGTTATCGTATTGCAATATATAAATGCATCAAATCAACACATTGTACAGTTAGACTTACACAGTGTTATATGGCAATTATAGCTCAATTTAGAAAAAGAATAAACCAACCCACATTTAGGAGGCAACCACCTGTCCCTAGTAAAAGAACTAAATGCAAAACACAGAAGGCCCACACAAGATCACCAATCTAGGGTTCAACCTGGCAGCAGAAACGTTGGATAACAAACGAAGTCCCAGAAAAGGTCGAGACAGACCCACGGACGCCACGGGCAGCTGACTCATGTGTGACCCTAACAAGAGCTTGCTTGCAACTACCCACCAGGGCACGGGCTCAGGCCACATGGTCTATGGAAATGAGGCATTCAGAGGGCACGCACATGCGTGTTCACACATTCACATATCTGGAAGAACTCTGAATGGGGCAGCTATGCCTTAAAGCTTAGAAGCTAATCCCTATTATTATAGTTAAATGTAGCAATCCATTGAGGTTTTTTAAAAGAAATTTTTTTAACTCCTTAGCCCCTTTGAAAGTTAGCAGCCCAGACGCACTGAACTCACAAGTTACATGACAACCCTGAATAACCTAAGAGACCCTATGACAGAGCAAACCACCCTCTTTCCCAACAGAAAAAAGTAAAGCGTCTCAAATCACCAGGAGTTTTTTTGAGGGGAAAGAAAAAAGGTCAGAGAAAAACAATTCCAGAGAGCCTTATTAAAAATACTATAAATCAATACCATATTCTATCTGTGGGGACAGAGCCAGGAGTGCAGTTTCCAGGCTCTGGGTCTCACATGGAAAGGTGCTCCCTCAAGTAGTAAATGGCCATCAACTGGGATTGGATGGCCATCAGCTGTAACCAGTGAGCCATTGACCACTAATATAGCTGCCGTGGCCACACCAGCAGCAAATGGGGGCTAGCAAGAAGATGGTGGTTGAGCTGGCAAGCGCGGATTGCAGTCAGCAAGTGGGGTTGGTTGGCAGAGAGAACTGGACGGCAGGTTGCGGATAATGTGGCTCCTGCTTCCTGTGTCTCCAACCCAGCCGCCAGCGATACTATAGTGGTATGACTCCCATACCTATGGCTCCGTCGGTGTTCCTGTTTGGCCTCACCATGTCCTGGTTCTTATGTGGGAGCGGGCGCTGAGACCGCTCCCGGCACGACACTATCCTTTACAACACTGTTACCAAATGTGCCTATGTGAACACAAGCCATCGCAGGCCCCGCCCCATGCTGTGGACGGCGTCACTATTGTCAACAGCTAACACATAGCACACATATAGCATGTGCGGGGACTGCAACAAACTCTCCCCACTCATTTCCTCTGTTTAAGCCTCAGTACTCTTGAGGTGGGCAAGATTTTGTCCCCAAGGCTCAGAGAGGTTATTCAGCTGTGTAAGGTCACACAGCAAACGAGTGGGGAAGGAGCTGGGACCCACATCCAGGGAAGTCGCCTCCTTACCCACTGTGCTTAGACTGGCAGCCTGTGCTTCTAATCGGACAAACTCACGTTCCCAGTAGGGGACCAGAGCAGCAACAGGAGGCCCTCAAGCAAGCAGGCCGCTCGCTGAATAAGGAATCCTTGACAGACTCCTTGCAGGAGTAGGGTGGGCCCCACAGAGTCCGTGCTGGACAGTCACTGCGCCTGAGCTTTGTTCCCGCTCTGATTCTAACCGCCACTCCCTAAGGCAGAACAGTGTGCCCCTCCAGTGTGCTCTCGCACTGTCACTGCCGCCGGTCTCCCTTCTGAGAGAGCAGGATTCATTCCTCTAATGGACAGCTGGTTGCTTAGACTCGGCAAGGTGCTGGCGGAGTAATAACTGGAGCCGTAGGCCCTCCACAGGCCAGAGAACACGTGCCTGCCACAGCTACTCCATCTAGCACCGTGCACAGACAGCTGGATGCTGCCAGCAATGGCAGGGGACAGGAGGCAATCACCAACAACAGATGAATAATTCACACCTTCTTCCTTCCTTTACACACATTTTAAGGAAGTATTTTCATCCTTACAATAATACAGCATTTAAGTGCTGTGTGTCTAAGAAAAGTTCATTTGATATTTCAAGACTCTATGAGAAATGCTTTCAAATTTCGTACAAATAATTGCTAGGGAGTCTATAAGAGTTGTTTGCAGGCTAACCAAGATGAAAAAAAAACCAAACAGACCACATTTCCATTCCTCAAGTCCAAAAATACTCACCAGAAACCAACTCTTCAAATTGAAGGAAAAGCTTCATGTGAATTCGATACGCAGCTGACCCTTGAACAACATGGGATTGACCCGCATGAATCCACTTACACGCACGTTTTTTTCAGTAAGCCTTCTGAAAAATTGGGGGAAGAGCTGCGACAACTTGAAAAAACTTGCAGACAAACCTTATCATTTTCTTAACATTTTCTTTTCTCTAGCTTACTTTATTGTAAGAATTCAGTCTATAATACATGTCATATACAAAAAAATATGTGTTAATTGTCTATTTATGTTATTTGCAAGGCTTCCAGTCAACAGTAGGCTATTAGTTACGTTTTTGGGGGGCATCGAAAGTTATACATGGATGTTCACCTACACAGGGAGTCACTGCTCCTAACCCCCACATTGTTCCAGGAGCAACTGCATGTTCAGGTGGCCGGAGTGAGTGAACCGCCTTGGCAAGGGTTTTAAGGGACCTCTCGGCTGACAACACGTGAGTTAGCGTTATTCCCAGGAGAGACGTCATCACGGGAGTCCCACCAAAGGCAGGACTGCATTTGAGGACCAGACTCTATGTAACCTTTTTTGTTCAACCTTCTCGAGGATGTGGTCCCTGTTTTCCAACCTTCTCGCGGACGTAGACACGGCCCGGGTCCCCCAGCATCAGGAAAACCCAGATTATTATTTAGCAAGCCGAGGACAAGTCCTACTACCAGAGCACCACGGACGGCCACGTGGGCAAGAACCCTCCTCACAGCGTTTGGAGACGTGACAGGGCTTCCCCTCCGCAGCAGGTCAGGGCAAGTATCCCCCCAACAGGCATGCTAACAGGGACTCAGAGCCCGCACCTTCTCACAGGCCTTACCAATCAGCTCTTCCACGGGCAAACTGTCTCACCGATAAACAACACGGGTCACTAGAATGAAATCTTGCCATGTGCGACAACATGGATGGACCCAGAGGGTAGTATGCTGCCTGAAATAAGTCAGACTGAGAAAGACAAATACCGTAAGATCTCACTTATACGTGGAATCTAAAAATAATAATAATAATAAAGGAACAAACAAAACAGAAGCAAACTCATAGGTGCAGAGAACATGATGATGGTTGCCAGATGGGAGGGGTGCTGGGGGATGAGTGGAAAAGGGGAAGGGATTTAATACAAATTGCCACTTATGAAAACAGTGACGGGGATATAAAGTACAGCATAGGGAATATAGTCAATAATACTGTAAAAACTATGTGTGGTGTCAGGTGGGTACTAGACTTCTTGGGGGATCACTTCGTTAGTTATATAAATGTCTAAGCACCATGCTGTACACCTGAAACTAATACAATATTGAATGTGAACTGAAATTTTAAAATTTTTAATTAAAAAAAATACAGATCACCAAGGAACAGGATCATGACATTTGTGTGCAAATTAATTTCCTCTGAGCAAATAATATTTTTATGCCTGTTTAAAAAACAAGCAGTCTCCCGTGACAGATGAATTCATCATCCAAACAATCAAACAGCCTTCCGGCCACCACACCCTCTGCCCAGCGTCTGCCCCAGACAGCAAGCTCAGTGGGCAACACAGCGTCTCCAGAGCCCACAGCATGCCGGGGGCCAGAGTTCAGATTCTGCAAACACAGCCCCACATTCCTAAACCTGCTACTCATCGACACTCCCTTCTAAGAGTAGACAAGATGAGCCATTCAAGAAAAATTGCAGAAAATATCCCATTTTCCACATCGTGCACATCCAGACGTGAATGCTACCATCATTTTTCCAGATTTATTAAACACCTGTGAGGTCAGGAACTTGAGGAAATATACAGATGTTCAAAAACAAGCTTCCTTCCAGAAGTTTTATTTCCACAAAGCATGGTAGATTCTAACCTGTTAGAAAATCACTTATTTTAAAAATCCTTATTTCTGATCCAAAGAAAAGTCCTGCCTTTCCTTCCAGTGACACTCTGCAAAAAAGCAACCCAGACCACAAGCCCTTGAGGTCAGAAATAAATCGTGTCTTTTTGCCATAATAATAGTGTGAGTATAGCAGCTTTTAGGGTGTCGTGCTGTGACATAAAACCCGGAGGTTTAGGGCTATCGAAACACACTGTCCAAAAACTCTCACCTGTCCCTAAGTCCAGAGTCAGACAGGGTAACCAGTATTTCAGGGTCATTCCCTAGGAAGAGCTCACAGCTCTCCTTTCATCCATCAGACATTTTAATTACTTGGCATTAATCGCATTAGTTAATTAATTACAGGTAACAAACTTGAACTCCATCCTCTTCCCCTTAAGATCCTAGTGGGTTATAAGGCCTTGAGGGTAGGAATTCTCTACCACAAGCACCTCTGCTATGCACATATGGACTTTCCATAAATACTTATGGAGTGTCACTGACTGCTCAGCTTTATAGCAAAAAAAAGACAAAATGCCAGGGCTCAGCGTGGCAAGTCAGACGACCACACTGATCTGTTTGCAAAATGACGATGACAAATTGCCTGGGCAAATATATACGTACAGATTAAATGAGGCAAAGTGGACGAAAGCACTATACAAAGTACAACACAATGTGCAAAAATGCCATATTATTGTTGTAGTGCTAATAAGCAATAAATGCTTTTGGTTTTGTTTTTAATAGGAAGATTGGAAGGACAAGGCATTACAAGCTGGCTGTTCTTTCTTGGAGAAAACGAAGACTGATAAGTAGGAAAGACAGACAAGGTCAACAGCAGACAATAACCAAGTTTTGAGGTGGGCAGAGCCGGACAGCTTCCCTATCCAGTTCTTGGAAGACAGCTTCACTCTGTTTCTGAGCAAGAGAAAATTATGTCCACAGCCCCTTCCACGTTTTCCTCCTCCTCCCCTTTCTCTCCAATCTCAGGTCGGAAGGCCTCTTCCCCATTCCCTTGCTAGATGTGGCCAGCCCCAGGGACACAGGGGCTTGAGAGTTTATGCCTCAGGTATCTGGAAGTCTGGGCTAGAGCCACAGACTTGACAGCCAAGCTGGTAACAGGAAATCCTTGACTTGACCTGGCCCCGAGGAAGCAGATCCTGAAATGCCAGAAATTCTCAGCTCACGTCACACACCACTGAGGAGATATGTCCACCACCTGGAGAAAGTAGACTTGAACTTGTAGAAAAGGAAGAACTGAAAGAAAGAAAAAAGGAAGAAAAAATGGAAGGAACGAAGGAAGGGAGGGGGAGGGAGGGAGGAAAGGAGGGAGGGAGATTGGTCTCTGCAGTCAGAAGACTGAGCAGAGTATGAGGGGGTGGGCAAAATGGTGAAAGGGGTCAAAAGGTACAAACTTCCAACAAAATAAATAAGTTCTGACAATGTAATGTACAGCATGGTGACTACAGTTAATAATGCTCTATTGTATATTTGCTAAGGTCGCTAAGAAAATAAATCTTAAAAGTAAATCTTTTCTTCTCATCACAAGAAAAAATGTTTTGGAACTGTGTACAATGATGAATGTTAACTAAACTTACTGGAGTGATCGTTTTGCAATATATATAAATATCAAATCATTATGTTATATACCTGAAATTAATATATTATATATCAATTATATCTCGATAATAATAATAATGAAGATGAGGTACAAATAGAATCTTTTCTTTTCTTTTTTTTTTTTTTTTTTTTAAAGATTTTATTGGGGAAGGGGAACAGGACTTTATTGGGGAACAGTGTGTACTTTCCAGGACTTTTTTTCCAAGTCAAGTTGTTGTCCTTTCAGTCTTAGTTGTGGAGGGCATAGCTCAGCTCCAGGTCCAGTTGCCGTTGCTAGTTGCAGGGGGCACAGCCCACCATCCCTTGCGGGAGTCGAACCAGCAACCTTATGGTTGAGATGATGCGATCCAATCAACTGAGCCATCCGGGAGCTCAGCGGCAGCTCAGCTCAAGGTGCCATGTTCAATCTTAGTTGCAGGGGGCACTGCCCACCATTCCTTGCAGGACAGGAATCGAACTGGCAACCCTGTGGTTGAGAGCCCACTGGCCCATGTGGGAATCGAACCGGCAGCCTTCAGAGTTAGGGGCATGGAGCTCTAACCTTCTGAGCCACCAGGCCGGCCCCCAAATAGAATCTTTTCGAATTGCTGATCTTCTAGAGCCACAAGGAACCGTAGAGATGAGAGGGTCCAGCCTCCTCATTTGACAGGTGAGGAATCTGAGCCTGGAGGACGTTGAGTGAATGACTCAAGCAGGGGCCCCACAGAACCCGGAGTTAATTGCACAGGTGCGTGGAACCCAGCTCTTGAGTCCTGCATCACGCTCTTCCTACCACTGCCGTTTCACCCTTCAAAAGCTCAGGACCTCCACATAGCCTCACGTACAACTTCCAAGTATTCCATGATAGCAAATAAGGAAGCACAGAGGCTGTCAAGCACTCTCCCAGGTCCTTCAGATCCATTTTTTCCCAGTTACTACAAAATCATAACAATCTGTATGAACTGGGTAGTATTAGCTCCATTGATAGAAAAGGAAACTCACATCAAGGTCATATAAGTAATAAAAACAAGATTTTTTTTCCTTTTCTACCTCCTAATAGTCCTATTCTTTTCCCTCACAACACTTAAAGAAATTAGATAACATGTAATTGAGAACTAAAGCCAAATTAACTTTAAGCATTCCACCCCATGTCATAGTTATGAAAAACAAATACATACAATCCAAAATGAACAACAGTAAACCTGAAAATGCCACCAGGTCAATTCTAATTCTTCTGTTTTTCCTAATGAGTTGCAACGTCCCTCTAAGCAAGCTTCAGTTCTCTTCAATTCTCCACGCAACCTTAATGGGAAGGAAAGCAAGGGTCTCAAGAGCCAGGCTAAGGGTACTCAGAAAGCTGGAGACCAAGGGCTGGGGGCTAGAGCCCAGCAAACGGAGTGCAGTCCTACCTGTACTGTCAAGTCCACAGAGGCGAGGAGAAACAAAAATCAGATGCAAACATCTAGAGTCTCCTCAAAAAGTTAAATACAGAATTGCTATGTGATCCCACCAATTCCACTTCTGAGTATATGGGGTCTGACAATTAAGTTTGCGAACTCATCCTGGAAAAAGTGCTACACACCTCATTGCTGAATATCACTACAGTCACCTCTGAAGTCCTCCC
Organism: Rhinolophus hipposideros; assembly: GCF_964194185.1. Taxonomy (NCBI): domain Eukaryota; kingdom Metazoa; phylum Chordata; class Mammalia; order Chiroptera; family Rhinolophidae; genus Rhinolophus; species Rhinolophus hipposideros. The sequence continues at coordinate 9,783,165 of NC_138058.1, read as the reverse complement.
CTTGGGAAGCTATGCACCACTGCCAGCGCCTAGTCCACCCTTCAAAGCAATTGTGGAACTCTTTTTCTAGAATGGCCATCAGAGCTGTCATTGTATTACCCTTGATGTCCCGAATGTCATCAGACTGTTTTCCTTTCAATATTCCCTTTATCTTTGGGTAAAGAAAGAAGTCACTGGGAGCCAGATCAGGTGAAGAAGGTGTTCCAATCCAATTATTTGTTTACTAAAAACTCCCTCCCAGACAGTGCCCTATGAGCTGGTGCTTTGTCGTGATACAAGAGCCATGAATTGTTGGCAAAAAGTTCAGGTTATCTACCTTTTTCATGCAGCCTTTTCAGTACTTTCAAATAGTCAACTTGGTTAACTGTTTGTCTGGTTGGTACAAATTCACAATGAATAATTCCTCTGACATCAAAAAAGGTTAGCGACATTGTTGCAACAAGGTCACAAATTTGTCAGACCTCATATATCCAAAAGAACTGAAAGTAGAGACTTAAACAAATATTTGCACACCCGTGTTCACAGCTGCCAAAAAGTAGAAGCAACTCAGAATCCACCGGCGGGTGAATGGTAAGCAAAATGTGGTCTATGCAATGGAAGGTTATTCAGCCTTAAAAAAGGGGAAATTCTGACACACGCTACGTCATGGATGAACCTTAAGTCCACTGTGCTAAATGAAATAAGCGGTCACAAAAAGACAAATACTTTATGATTCCACTTAGATAAGAGACTCAGTCAAAGTCATAAATACAGAACATAGGATGGTAGTTGCCAGGGGCTGGCGGAGGGGAGTCAGTGGGCGATGGGCACAGTTTCAGTTCGGGATGATGAGAGAGTTCTGGAGCCACAGGGCGGGGATGAACATACAACACTGGGAACGTATTTATTGTCACTTACCTGTAGACTTAAAAATGCTTAAAGTGGTTTTATGTTATGTATATTTTACCCCAATTTTTTAAAAAATCTGTTGCTTAAACCATTTTTATAAAACAAAACAAGGGTCTCAACAGATGCCGGGCCAGCACAAGAGGAGGGGTATGTGGCTGGAGGACCTAAGATGGGTTGGGGAAAGGCAGGCCTGGGAACTCATGTTTCAGGAGTCGGTTTATCTTTCCAGAAAGGGCTAAACTCAGTCAGGTGAAAACAGAGAGAGCATCTCTGCCTGGGATCAGGCTCCTCATCTGTCTGTCAGCAAAGGAATATAAGCTGGAGGTCTCCAAACCCTGAGCTCCAACGTTCACCCTGCTGTGACCCTCAGAGACGCGACAACCAGGAGTGCTGGAAGTGACACGGGGCCACCCACGTGACCAGGAGACTTGAACTCACAGCTGCTCAGTTATTTTTAAATAGGAAAATGATTCCACTTCATTCCAGCCACCTACAGAAGGCGGCTAAGCTGTCTCACAAAATGGAAAGGGCAGGGGAGGCTATGCCAACACTTCAGAGTGTGGCAGCGCTGAGACCCAGATGATGTCCATACTCCAAGGCCCCAGGCCAAGCGTGCTCACAGGTACTCCACGTGCCTTGACCCCTGATGAGGAAAAGTAGTCAGAAAAACTTCAAGGGGGCGAAAGCTACTTCAGTTCTCTTGGCCTCGCCACAAAGTTTGCAGATAATGTACCTACCGCAGGCAAGAACCTAAGAGATGTGGCTGGAAGGCCATAGCATCCTTGACAGAATATTTCCGTTTGTAAGGGCAAGGACTACAAACCTAACCCACTCTAGTGTAGTTAAAAACAACACAAAATGTTCTTAATGAAGTAAGTTAAAAATCAGGCCCAGGCTGATATGTTTAAGGGGATCTGCACTGCACACTTGAGAATTCCAGTCCTAGATTAATTACTAGAGTAAGTAATTACTAGAGTAGAGTAATTACTAAATTAATTACTAGGATAGGTAATTACTAGAGTTGCTCTAAATTAATTACTAGAGTAAATTATTACTAGAGCTGCTCTAGATTAATTACTAGGGTAGATAGGGTAAGTTCCATGAGGGTAGACTTCGTTTTGTTCCCTGACTGGAAAAGAGGGAAGCGCACAGGGGCACATAGTAAATACCTGTTGGATGAACTTCTTTTCCAAGATCGTCATCGTTTTAAAACTCAGCTGTTTATTTTCTACAATCAAGGCAAACCTAACATGTAACATATACACATGATATTAAAAAGCCCTACATCTAACTCGCTGATAGCTTGGGGAGGTGAGGAAACCTACATGCACCCCCTGTTCTGATACCGATGGCAACTGGGATCCCAAGAAAGCTCAACGCTTTAAAAAACCAGGTTACAAAATGGTTGTTTCAACGAGAAAAGCAGAGGGTGGTTAGTTCAAACTCATAAAAGTTATTTTTCCTGCAAAAATTTCCTAAATAAAGTGTTTTTAAAAAAAGAGTTCTAAGTATATTTTATATTTTGTTATTTCAGGCTAAAAATACCTCTACGAAAGCGGACAAGGGCTTCCAGGATCACACTTAAACTTACTTATCTAACTTTTTATGTGGAAGTAACTTGAAGCTTAAAAAAAAGCTTCAAGAATTAAAATAGGACCAAGAACACGCCTGTGATTTGCTCTCTTTCTCCCTCTCTTTCGTTTGATGTGATATATTATCTATGATATGACATAATTACACACTTGTTTTCTGAATCATTTCAAAGGAGGTCTATTTCCATGAATAGGGATATTCTCTTACATAACAATAGCACAGTTATCAACTTCACTAAATTTAACATGCATGGGACTTTATCTACCATTTGTATTCTAGTTTGTCATTTGACTCAATAATGAACGGACTTAATAGCATCTTTCTCCCTCCAGGACAGGACCCATTCCAGGGCTGAGGATTACATTTAGTGATCACGTCGCCTTAGTTTCCTTTAATCCACAGCCTGTCTTTTGTCTTTTATGACTGCCATTTTGAAGACAAAAGTCCCCATCCCCCCCTTTTTAGTTTTTGACAGCTTTGATCAACCAAGTTATTTTTAATTTGTAATAATATTCTTACATCTGAAATACTATTATCTTATTCAAATTTAGGTTTTTCTATCAATTTTTAATAACTTGCTCCATACTTAAAATGCACACCTCTCTAACATAAGTAATGGGAAAACTGTCTAACTCACATAATTCTGATTCTAAATAAGACCTTTCAGGAATGCATACAGCAATATACATATAGCATATTACAGCATGTGTTTCCAAAGCTTCTGGGACTATGCTCTCTTTCTGTGTGAGTAGCCATTCAATTCTGTCTCTAAGATCAGCTCCCCCTCCTATCCTCCCTCTCCTCCCCACCTTCTAATGATCTTTCTGGTATAAATGGACGCCCACCTATGGGGATTCTGGTCTTGAATCTTAGCAAGATTTCAGGCACCATCAATACATTGAGATCTCTGGTCTTGCCTATAGTTTGGGTTTCTATAAATTTTAATTCAAAAAAACTTAATACATCTACTATTATATGATTCTAGCTTAACTTTTAGTTATTGATTTACAATACTCAAGTCTGGTTTTCCAGGTGGTACAGGAAATGAAAATCAAACCAGGAAAGCAACTTTTACAGTGGGATACACATCCTACCGAGGAAAATCTTCCAGTTCACAAGAGGCTCTCCAACCCCTTTTCTCCTCCGATCTCCATGTTTTATTTGAATAAATGAAGACAAGCAAAAGGCTGAAAGCCAAACACCACCCACTTAGTACAGACCTTTCCACTGCAAGCCATCTGAGCCATGCGTCTCAGAACTGCAGCTCTAGTAAACACCACCATCCACCTCACCTACCAGAGTCCCAGAGTCCCACACCCAAGCCTAGTGCGATCACCATTGGCTCACCCAGCTGTGAAGCGGTTCAGAGGGGTACTTTGCCTCAACCAACAGGTGGTGGTTCGCAGGGCGCGCATCTCACATTTAGCTTGTCCATTCAACAATGTGCACTGTCCAAAACACAGGGGGAAAATACAGGGCCCGCCCACTGCTCGCGGCTCTGAGCTCACAGGGGCTGGACTCCCCCAGCTCCATAGAGGCCCCCACTTCCCAGGACAAGACAGGTCGCCCTGCTGATTGCAAGGGTAGTTTTTATCTCAAGCAATTTTTGTCCTTCACGTTGATTTTGAAACCGAATCCCCACATTAAGAGGTAGCTCCACTGTATTGGGAATAAACAGTGTCCACTTCAAGACCCCAATGAGTGTCCAAACTTTCTTTCACCTAAAAAGTCTAAGGGAAGTTACGAGTTAAAACAAAAACACACGCACACACACACACACACACAGAGTTTTGGGACACTGAGTTTACTAAAATCTAGTCTCTGCAGCCAAAACTTTGCTGTGATTGAATCCTTGATAAAAGGAAGATCATGAGCTATGTAGTCTGAAAGCAATCTTAATGCCTTGCTTCCATTTTACAAATTATTTATAATTATAACAGCTACGTAACAGAAGTTCAGAATCTATTTCACTTTCCTACACTCCCAGGTGAAATATCCAAATCTCTCTCTGAGGTTGAGCTCTGCTGTTTCTGTCTTTTAAAAGTGTTTCTGTCGTACAAATACTGCTTCTCAGGTGAAGTTCCTTCCAAACTTTCCACCACTACGTAGGCCAATCCCATTTTAAGAATGCTACTATCACCCCAATAAATTAAAGAAGAAAAAAAAGAATGCTACTACATTTCCTTAGGAAAACATCACTACATCCCAAACTATGCCACAGATTTATTTACAATCCTGTTAAAAGAACTCAGTAATTCAGGATAGTCCAACTTCCTGGTCAACCTTTATAATTTACTGACATGAGATTTAATCTGTGTTTTCTTTCTAGAAATAAATTCTATTTTTTTGAATCCTAATAACATTATTCCTAATAACACAAGACTATTTACGTATATGAAGCTGAGAAATGAAGTCTGATCAAAATACTTATTGAAGCCAGATCAGACTCCCACCAGCAGTTACCCCACACAAGACGGTACAAGGGGCGCCCCCCACACAGGCACCTCAACGTGGCACCAGGTGACACCAAGTGCCAAGCAAGTAACATTATCCGATGTTTAAGTTGTATGGTCTCCTCAAAGGATTTCTTTTGTCAGATGAAACAATCACTGTCCAGGGCTAAGCCAATCCTTGGGTTCCATCTAAATTAGTTCATTCTTTTGGTGGCCAGTTACAGTTCTTTGAAGCCATTCTCTTTTTTAGCACTGCGGATTTAACCTCATTTCCAAAATCAAAATTCCCTGGGAAATGGCTCCCGAGGTCCCCCTCACCTGGATGCCTCACCTACTTCCTTGACATATTCAACTCCTACCATTGCCCATCTCAAGGCCCAGCGGCTCTTCCCCAAGTGCACAGCACCTGTGGATTCATCATTCATCACATACTCTAGTTGCTGACAAACAATAATTTTGCAAAATAACAAAATACACACACACAAACCAAAACAAAAACAAAAACCAAATCCCACCTTGACTTCACATGACATTCCTACTTCCTCATCACCCATCCACTCCTACATCACATCCACCTGCATCCAAATGTCTCACCAACGTCATCAATGTCTTACAAGCCTTTTCCAAACTACACTGCAGATTGATGCCTCTTCTCTCCCTCCTTCTTGAATACACTTTTTTCTTGGCTTCTGGCAAAATACATTCTGATTTCCTCCTCATTCAGTTTCCTCCTCTACAGGCCTTACTAGACAGCTCATCAAACCTAACTTATCCAAAATGGCTCTCTGCGGCCCAGGGCTTTTGCACAAGCTGTTTGCTCTGCTCAGAAGGCTCTCTCCCCGACTATCACCAGTGACCCCTACCCCACACCCAGCAGGCCTCAGCTGAGATCACAGGTCCTCAAAAAATGCTGACACTCCATCCTAAATGAGTCTCCCTGTTATCCCCTCTCACACTTCCTGCACGGTACCACCATTTGCAATTCTGTATTTTGTGGTTTAAAATCACCCCACTACTAGCACCTCCACCTCTCTACGCTATAAGCTTCATGAGAACACAGGACCTGGCACTGCTGAATGAAATTTTCTCTTGGCTTTTTCTTCTTCTTTGAATACAAATAATGAAATGGATGTTGCCAACATAACTGGGAAATATTATAGTTCGAAGTATAAACGTTTCCACAAAGCAAAAACTGTTTTGTGCTATTATCATAATGATTATTGTTTTGTAGGTTAAGACACTGAGGCCCGAGAAGCAATGGGCTACAGTCACAGTACCACAACTCCAAGACTAACGGAGAGACAAAAATCATCAACCTATAGCTCTAAACGGATTTTCTCTCGAGAAGAAGAAGAAAAAGAAAAGATCCAGAATAGATATCTTTTAATGTCAAATAAAAGTACCTGACTGGATTAGATGCATTTCTGAAAATAGCTTTTATGCCTCTGTGAAATTGACACACCCCACACATGCTAGACATTTTCACCGCTAAATATAGTTTATTGAAAGGACAAACATCTGAAGCAACGCCTGGACCAGGAGCAACCATGGTCCACAAAGCAATAATGAGATATTGCTTCATTGCCTCTCCTGGTTCCCTTTTACCCACACAGAGGAGGTAACCAGATAAAAGGCCAACCTCTCCCAAATTTCAGATGCCATGTATTTTTTATCAAAGTGGTATGTGCGTGTAAAGAAGCATACAAAGCTACAAGGCTCCTGAGAAACCCTACAGTCCCTTCCCTTCTCCCTACTCCCACTGCCTCGCTCCCCAAGGACAACCACTTCCAACTCCTAACTGATTCTTTTGCATTTCTCTTCTCCAAAGAACATGCTTATCTTACTACTTCCTGGCTTTTTAGGTTAGGCACTCACTGCCAGTTTCAGAAGGGGAGAACGTAACTCCCTTTCACTGACCAACACCACCACCTACCACTCACACCTCACTTAGGCAACAGTTTGGGTTAGATCACTCATCAATATCTACATTATGTAAGTCTGTAAACATTCTGGAGTGGTGAGCTTTGTAGAAAAACTATGGAACCTTCCCTAATGGACACAGCTTTTTTACTTCCCCAGGAATGAACAACTGTCCTGGAATTTGGGGGTTTATTAAGCTTTCCATGTATCAATAATTTACCCACGGACTCTCCCTGATGTGCCAGCACGTCAGGGGGACCCAATCAATTTCTCTTCTCCTAGGAGCTGTCCGATCTGGACGGGTCCCTCTGCTGTCCTCTTACCACCTCCCTTCACCAACATCCTGGACACTCCCTTCTAAGGATTTCTTCTTAAACAAGTCCCAAAAATACACCAACTGGTAGGAGAAAGATGGGTACATTTGACTGCATGAAAATTAGAATGTTGGTTCTTCAGAAGACCCCTCATAAGAATAAAAAGCCAAGTCATACAGAGACTTTTTAATACATAAAATTGAAAAAGACTATAGAACAGATACGTGTGTGCATGCGTGTATACATACACACACACACCTCCTAAAATAAGAAAAAGACACCTCAAAGGAAAAAGTGGGCAAACGAAACAAACATTTCTCAAAAGGCAAGACAAAAATAAACAAATCAATAGATTTTCATCTCTACGAGTTATAAAGGAAAATCACATCACAGTGGTGCTGAGATACTATTTTAATACCAACCAGATTGAAAAATAGCATCTCTGACAATACCAAGTATTGGTGAGGATGTGTCACTGTGGAATTTTTACACACCACTGCCAGATGTAAACTGGCACAATCACTTTGGGAAGCAATCTGGATGGAGAAAAGCAAAAATGCACATCCCTATAACCCAGTCCTGGGGCTGTTCACAAACATCCCAGCTCTCCTCTCCTTCCAGGCACATAGTAGGATGGCATGTCCCCAAGTCTTTGAGGTTACACAGAGACCTGTGACACGCTTTGGCCGGTGTAATGTGAATAGAAAGAACTGGTGTCACTGCCAGGTGGAAGTTCTAAGGGCCAGCATGAGATTCATCAAACGGCTGTCCCCATACCATGGTGACCACGGAGGCATTAGGAATGGAGCATCAGGCCATCTTGGAGTGCCGACAAGGAGAAGAGACCCCTGCAGACCTACACTGCATGTACAGCATGAGGGAGAAATGAACGGAGTCCCCTGAGATGTTTGTTACTGCAGCACCACCTAGCTCATTTAAGCCGATATGCCCAACAAGCTCACTCATAGGAATACTCTCTCGAGACGCTTTTACACGTGTGAACATTAGACAAGAATGCTCATAGCAGCATGACTGGTAATAGCAAAAGAACAAATAGAAACCCAAATCTCTACTAACAGGAGAATGAATAAATAGATACAGCAGGTGCTTAAATAACGTCACTTTGTTCCACGTCATTTTGTTATAACATTGATAAGACAAAGAATTGCTTCCGGGTAAGGTCACTGTAAGTGTGGAGTTTGCACGTCCTCCCCACGTCTGCGTGGGTCTTCTCCGGGGACTCCCACATCCCAGAGCTGTGTACATGAGACTGGCTTGTTTACACGGTCCCCATCAGAGTGAGTCTGGGTGTGTGAGGTTGGCCCTGGGATGGAAGGGCATTCTGTTCAGGGTCCCCATAGCACCCTGAGCGACCATGAGACCCTCCCGCCATCTATGATGCTGAATCAGTGGGCTGGAAAAAAACAATCTGACTTGTTTTTATTCATCTTTTTTCAACGTATATCAAGTTCACATTTGTTTCAGTGTTTAACATTAGAAGTATACGGGAGGATGTGCACAGATTATATGCAAATAGTGCATCATTTTATGTAAGGGGCTTTGGTATGGGGGGTTCGGGGAACCAATCCCCCGCAGAGACTGAGGGGTGACTGCATACACATATGGTACCAAAAAAATGTATACGTTTTAAGAAAGGAAAAAACGGTATTAAAATTGTAATACTCAATATATACCGATAACAAAAGATGAATACAAGTCATGAGTATACATTTTGGTTTTGGTACCCCTGGTATAAATACGCACATAAATATATGTAAAACATAACTTCAAGGTGGTGGAAAAACAAGCTTCAAAAAAATCCATAAAGTATGATTCGCTTGTATAAAGTTATAAAAACATACAAAAGTAAACAAAGCGTTGATTAGGGATACATATAAACATGTTAGAACTACAAATAAAAGCAAGGGAGTATTAACATATAATTCGGGATAGCAGTGCCCACAAGGGAGGAAGGGAAATGTACTCAGGAAAACACACAAGGTCTCTCAGGCACTGAAAATATGCTAGTTTTTATAACAGGTGATGTCATTTTATTACTTGTTTACATTTACATTACATACTCCTACACACATGAAAGAGTTCATATTTAAAAACTTCGGGCAAACTGCTGTCCCATTTATTATTTTTGAACATCCACTCTCTATTAGTGACTATATATTTATTCAGAATAAAACCAATCACAAAATAGAGTACCTTTTCCTAAGGAGATCTTATTAGGGGCTGTTTATTTCGTTGTTGATTTTTCCTTTTATTTTTTTTAAGTAAAAAAAAAAAGCAGACAAATAAAATCTGGTGCAACAGACTCACCAAATGTTCAAGAATATTAATGACTCTGACTCACAGCTGTGTGAGCCTGCTGGTGATGTATTGGGGATATCCTTCCTGGTCTGCATAGGCTCCTAAGGGGCGCCTCTAACAGCTAGGCTGGTGCAGCTGACAATCGCCCACTCGTCCTTACAAGTACGCAGGGCAGGCGTGAGGAACAGCCTAACAGCACTCTATGACTTGTTCCAGATTTCTGCATAATTTCCATTTCCAGGATGAGGCAAAGCATTTCTCAGCCTCCAAGGTTCACGATTATCAGTTCTACTTGGACATCCATGTGGTCACTAAATAGTTATCAAGAGTGCTCCGGTGACAGAAACCGTTCCAGCGCTGCAGGCACAGTGGTGAGGGACGCAATCCTGGGACCTCCCTTCTGGGGCTCACGTGCTGGTGTGCTCGAAACAGATAAAGCCACAAAGAGTGACAAACAGTGGTCAGCGCTGTAAAGGAAAGGAGAGGGCAGCAGGAAAGCATCAGGGGGAGGACACCCTAGGCAGAGGGGACAGCCGGTGCCTGGCACGCTGGAGGGCCCCCATGCTGAAGAGCAGAGGTGAAGGAGAAGCAGCCTGAGAGGTGGTGAGGGACAAAGGAGCCGTTAAAATATGTGCAGGGCTGCTTTCAGTACAGTTGATTTCAAGGTTTAAAAATAAAGGGAAAATCTGGGCTGAAAATCTTATCAGACTTACTACTTGCATTTTAAATAATCTCCTTTATCCAACGCCGCCAGGATGTGGAGTCAAGACCATAAAATCCTATCGCTTCACAGTTAGTAAACGAATTCTCTAAAAGCCACAAGCCTCTCAGTCATTTTCAGCTCTTCCTAGAGTCCCAATTGGGTTGAAGTGGCTAAGCTTCCACGACTCACCATCTACACATTTGTACCTCATGTTATTTCCTGAAGTGACACAGTCCGTGCCCTGTCTGATTATCTAGCAAACACATTGCCCTTATTATACTCTCATTAAATGCAACTGTTGGACACCTCGAAGCTTTCACTAATGGCTTATCGGTCCTTCAAAATGTTATCAGTTATTTTACTTACATAAATCTCCCTATTTATGCTCCTGAAATGCAAGTACCTCCTTTATTTATGGTTTCTTCCATACTGTGCTTTTGGAAAACAAGACCAAAGCATGTAAGACTCTTATGCCAATATCTGGAAGGTCTACACAGTGCAAAGTTTGCCCTGTTGAACTGAAGATTTTTATTGTTGGTGGAGACAAAATCCACCAACAAATTCAGCTACCTGAGCAGGACTCTGGCTAACGTGAGGCGGACTAGCCAAAAAAAGCAACATCCATGCTGGGCTGCACCCGTTTCCAACCATTGGACAGAGTCCTTCTGACCCCACATGAATCCCTCGTGTCAGTTTCCCCCGCCCCAGTCTTTGGGACACTGTTCCAAAGGTAGTAGATAGATGGTCTACTCTGGGCATGGCCACTCTCATTCAATGCATGGAACACCAAGGTGAAGTTCCCTTTCTTTACTAGGATTCAACATGGTCAAAGAAGCCCCATTATCAAACCCTGCAAAATGCCTTTCCTTGAGGCAAGACTTTAACACAAATTGCTATTTAAATATTTAATTTTCTAATTATATGTACCAAACACTGCCCTTTCTAATACAGAAATGAATGGTTTTTATATCCTTCACAAAAATACAAATTTCTTTACAACACTTTTGTTCCAAGAAGCCCTCGTTATTCAATTTTTTAACTTTTTGTTTCAAACCTACTAGGTGGCAAACACAATTAAGTTTTTGATGTATGTTATTTAATTCTAGTCCTTATTTTAACTGGAACCCTTGTGCATTGCTGCTGAGAACATAAAATGGTACTGCCAGGTGGAAAACAGTTTCTAGGCCCTCAAAGTAAACAAGCTTCATTATTGCCCATGTCTTCAGGCTGAGTTATAACTAAGGCTCAAAGAAATTGAAGAAACTAGTCCAAGGCCTCTCAGCCCAGATTTGTAACCAACCGACTGATTTTGACTCCAAAGCCTGTACTTTGTACTACCCCATACGTCCTCCCTTCACCCTCACTGTTAAAAAAATCGGTTAGCCCATCAAATGTGATGACAGCAACAGGGACTGAAGGCAAGCATTCTGGAAAGCAGAAAACATCAATATTTTATTCAAATTACAGCTTTTAAACTGCCAGCCCATTTGGGAAAAGAACTGCAAGAGTATACAGAAATGCACATAATAAAACACCAGGAAACAAATATCATCCTTCAGAAGGGTACATCTAGGTGGTGATATTCGATCTTTGAAGTTTATGCTGCTCATTTGGAGCGCTGCAGAGAACGCTGGGGGAGAGGGCAGTGCTGCGGTGTGCTCTGTCCATGGCCTCCCAAATGCTAACTTCTCCCCCTCTTTGTTCTCCCAGACCTGACTGAACTTTTCTAAGAAATATTCCCACAGGCTGGAGGCGGTATCCAAGCGAAAACAGTGTAACTTTACTTCCTCCCTTCTCCAGGCAGCAAAATCACTTGGGGAGGGGGGGCGGCTTTGGAGACCAGATATAATACTGTAATCAGTCACACCACCTTCTAACTGGAGGAAAAGTGTCTGCCTCCCACTACTGCTCCTGAGCCCAGGATTCCTTCCTCCAGACAGGTCCCAGGAGGTGGGTAGTCACTGAAGCCACTCACCTGAGAAGTGGGTGCCATGATCCTTCCCCCTCAAAGGAAAAGCTCTAGAAAAAGACAGGCGGCGGAGGAGGTCTGTTTCCCACCCACACCCTCCAGCCTTCCACAGCAGTCAGACTGCCAGGTAAACAGGAAGCCGGCAAGGGAGAGGGGATGCTGGGGTTCCATGTAATGAGCTCAGCCTCAGTCAGAAAAGCTGGGCGTCCACTCCCACTCGACTTTTAAGAAAAAAGTGGAATCCATTATTCACGCACTTATCATTTATCCGCTCATCCCACAAATGGTTGCTAAGCATATACTATAGGGGAGGCACTATGCTAAGTAAAATACCTGCCCTCATAAAACAGACAATTTAGTAGGGAGAAACAATGAACAAAATAAAGAAGTGTATTACACATTAAAAAGTGAGAGTTATGGGGAAAAATACACTGGAGATGTGTACAGGGAGTGTGTGTATGTGTGTGTGTGTGTGTGTGTGTAAGTAGGAGAATGAATCTGAAACAAAACCTTGTATTTCTGAGGGTGGGCAACTTTTAAACATTTCAGAGTACTCTAACTGCCAATGGAGACCTCCTATGTTTAAGTTCCTACTACCTAATTACAGATTCAGTATCGCAATAAAAGAAAGGAGATACTTCTTCATAACTGCTCCCTTACATTTTATTTCCTACCCTTCTTAATCATCTCTACTCGCTTCTCTCCAAAGAAAAGCCTAGAACTGGTAAGAATAAACATGTTAGTGTCCATTGTTTTCATAAACTCTTAAGTTTTACACCTTTAAAATAAATGGCTGAAAACTTGCCAAATTGGAATTCTAGATTTTCACAGAACTGCTACCCACCCACATGGAGCTGCCCTGTGTCACATCAGTTTTGATTTTATAACATTCGGAAGTGGCCCCGTTACGAGCAGCCCGTTGGTGGATTTAGTAACGCAGGGTTGCTTAATCGGCACAGCCATGTTATTTGCATGCTAGCTAAATGCCCCAAGGTAAAATGTCCAACTGCCTAGGAGATGTCATCCTTTCACAGTCAACAGAGGGCTCTAATAAAGCAAACTCACCAAGTAAGGCCAAAGCCACAGGTACAATGACAATATGAGACTCGCTTGATTTGGGAATGCAACCGGTCACAGATACTCTGGACAATGGGACCAGGCTCTTGGGAGGGAAGCTGGCCTGAATCTCCATCAGGCACAAGAGTGTCCCCCAGTCAGTGCGGGACTGAAAGTCCTACTGTTTCTCCATTTACAAATCTTCAAGCCCTGTCCACACCCTCTCAGAAAGGAGACCGTTTATAGGCCAGGTACTGTGCTTACAGCACCAAAAATTATGATACACTGTCCTCAAAGGAGGGGGGTGGAACAGCGATGAGCCCAGGGACCCGTGCAAGGGAGCGACCTTGATCGCTCTGGCTGGCCTTGGTCTCCTCCTCTGTATACGGAGTTATGTGATGGGAAGAAGACCTAAGATTCAGACTCCAAAACTCTGAAAATTCCAGAAGTGCCCTAGAATCAATTGTTCCCCTATTGGCCCCTTTAAAGAGGTGTCCCAGCTAATGCAAGCTGGCCTCAATTTTTCCAAATGCTTGATTTTTCAATGACGTTTGGATAACTTTTAGAAAAAGTGCTTTGTTTTTCATAAATTTTACAAGCCTGAGTTTTTTCTTCTTATCATTCCTTGGAACGAACTGATGGGGGGTAGGGAACTGACCTGTTCCATCTTGCTACTAAAATCATGAGCTTGGGATTCGCACTGCCTCGGCTTCTCCTCCTGGCGTGGAGACTGTCCCGGCCCTCCCGGCCCCATTCTCGGAATGCCAGGGCCTCCCGAGCTGCGCCCCGCCGTGGACTGGCCATGTGTCCCCAGCCGCGACGCCACCTGGAGCCTCCGGAGCGTCCAGGTGGCCAAGTCGGGGAGGGCCGGGGCGCACCCCGCCGCCACCTGGCATCGCACCACGGCCCGCGCTCCCGCAGGGGAGCCCCTCGCTCCCGTGGGTCACGCTCCAAACCGCGTTTCTCCTTCGATTCCCGAGCCAAATCTGGCCGCCAGACGGTCACTGGGCCAAGCAGCGGAGGCACCTGCCTGGCCCGGAAAAATGCACGATCCCGCAAGCGCCTCCGCCACCACCTCGACGGAGGCTTGCAAGAGCAACGCAGAAGAAAGGAAAGCGAGCCCGAGGCAGGGCCGTCCCGGCCCCGCGTCTCCCGAGGAATGGCCACCTGCGCGGCGGCGCCCCAGGCAGGCGGGGAGCGCGGTCCGGGACCCCGGCGCCCGCCCGGCCGCCCAGGCGCTCCCCTTACCGGTGAGGCGGGCGCCCCCCTCGCCGTGCCCGCGGCGCCGCTGCAGGATGAAGTAGCAGCTGCTCTTCTGAGTCACCCACAGCTTCAGGGCGTTCTTCAGCAGCACCTCCTCGGGCTTGAGCCACATCGCCGCGGTCCAGCCGCGCCCGCGGGCCCCGGCTCACATCGCCCCGCCGCCGGCCGCTCCGGGCCGCGCCCGCTCGGGAGGAGGAGGCGGCGGGGACCGCAGCTCGCCGGTGCCGGCGCTCGGAGCGTCCCGGGAGCGCGGCGGGCGCAGCTCGGCCCGCGCAGCCCGCGCGCTGGCCCCGCCCACAGACCCGCCCGGGCCCCGCCCACGGCCCCCCGGGCCCCGCCCACGGCCACCCCCACCCCCGCGCCCGCTCCCGCGGCGCCTCCCGGGTTTCCGAGTCCCCGCCGCTCCAGCCCACAGTTCCGGAGTGGGGAGAGGAAGTATAATCCCCGCGGCCAGGTTCCCCTCCGCTCCCCGCCGCGCTCGTGGGGGGCGCCGCGACCCTCGTCCCTTCCCCCGCGCCTCCTGGGAGGCGGCTCGGGATGGTACCTCATCCTGAGCCGAGGCGGAGAGAGGGGAAAAAACCTCCTTGTTCTCACGGCTGCAGGTTGCCCGACCTGGGGGGCATTTATCTTTGGGGGGGGTCAGAATGCACGCCAGAAAACCCAGGTGTGTGTGGAATAACACGGCACTGAAAGTAACAAGAAACATTTTTACAAATAACCCCAAAATAGCATTAAAAATTAAAAACAATTATTTTCCGGTTTTTAAAAAAATGCTTAGCCCACGTTTTTGACGCTCTGGCTAGGGTGATGTTGTAGGACCCTGAGGCAAGTGTCAGACCAAACTCAACCCTGGACACCCCTCGTGGGTACAGAAGATACCGGTATTAGGGCCCTCCTGCGGGTCCCCTACGCAGGAATGAAACCAGCCACGTTTGTTCTGAGAGAAATGAAAACCTGGGAAATACGGAGTAGGTGATAGTGAGGAAACGCTATAGGGAATGTGGAGGTAGGGTTTTAAAAATGAATACTTCCTCAAAGCTGATGGAGAAATAGACACACGGCAGCTGGCCTTTGACAGGCCATCTCTGCAGGGAGACAGTTCAATCCGATACCCTAGCAAAAGAGAGGACAAGAAAAACTCCACCAAAATGTCCCTCGGCTTTTGACAAAGGGATCCCTGATAAAATGTGACTGCTAATTAGGACACAACTGAAAAGTAGAAGTAAAGTAGATCCCCCACGGGGCGCCTGGGAACTGAGTGAAACCTCTCTGCCTGAAGCCAAGGAGGATCAGAAGGGATCAGCTCAGAAACCCAGACCTGACCTGGCAGGTAAAAAGAGCCCTGTGCTAGGACAAACAGGACTGCCCACCTAGCAGGCGGGGGCAGCGGTGGCCCAGAACTGGCCGGCCACTGACAAATCTCCTCGGAGTAAAACTGAGGAAGGAAGTCAGCTGTAACCAGCAGGATTTTGGTGCACAAAAGCAGACAGAACCGTCAGGGGTGGCAGGAAAATATTCCTTTCAGAAACATTCAGTGGCACCGCCCCCTCGGGAGTCATGCTGGGGACAGTGGGGATGAACAGAATAAAGGGTCAGTTCCTCAAGGAGGTCATTGAGAAAGCCCCACAGAACATTGCTTAGGAAAGGAGTGTTTGCCACAAAGTCAAGGAAGGAGGATATGTCTGGTAAATGGATGAGCATGGATGACACTGTGGTGTAGGGCACACCTCTAGAGACCAGCTGCCCTACATCAAATCCCATTCCTGCTACTAGTTAGCTGTGCAACTTTGACCTTGGACAAGACAGGAATCTCGGTGATTCTCAGTCTACTCAACTATGAAATTGAGATAATCATAGTACTTTTTTTATAGGTACTATCCAGTGTTTAATATATTTAAGTACAGTACTTGGAACATACATAAGCACTCAATAAATGTCAGCTATTATTATCAAATGTACAAAAGTTCCTGGAAGTGAAACCATCCGCATACACACTCACCCATATTTTAAACATTATTAAGCTCTTATTATCTGCCAAATATTAAAATGTATAATAGTAAAGCACAGAAAGGGGTATATGAAAGCCGAAGGAAGGGTACTGTGGGGTCCTGTGCCCTGATCTCTCCTTCTTCCCACCCCAAGGCTCCTGCCTGTACCTCCCAATAACCACATCAAATAGAAGCCAAAAGGTAAGGGAGTCCGAGGGACCCAGTCTGTAGAGGTCAGCCTCCTGGGCACAGAGCAAAGCAGAAAGGTTGGGAAAGGGACCTGGAGAGACCAGTGGAAAAAACTAGCACAAGTGGTAGCAGTTTCCTACTGTCCTTCATCTCTGGGTGCTCATCACCCCTTTTTGGTGTCTTGGAGTAAATTGTGTCCCCCAAAATTCATATGTTGAAATCCTAATCCCCATTACCTCAGAACATGACCTTATTTGGAAACAGGGGCATTGCAGATGTAATTAGTTAAGTTACAATGAGATCATTAGGGCGGGCCCTAATCCAACATGACTGGCGTCCTCATAAAAAGCGGAAATTTGGACGCAGACATGCACACAGGAAGCACACAGCATGTGAAGAGTGGAGTTCTGCTGCTGCAAGCCAAGGAACTACCAGAAGCCAAGAGAGGAGCCTGGAGCAGATTCTTCCCTACCACTCTCAGAAGGAACGAACCCTACAACTACCCTGATCTTGGACTTGTAACCTCCACAACTGTGAGACAATTTCCATTGTGTAAGCCACTCATTTGTGGCACTGTGTTCTGGCAGTCCTAGAAAACTAATACAGTTGGCTGCCTAATGCAGCCCACACCTGTTTCGTAGCAAGTGTCTTGAATCATTCTGAGTTGAATTCTGTTTCTTGCCAGCACCATGGCTGGTGCCAGGAGTGGCCCCAGGAAACAGAGTTCCTCAGTATGGAGTTCTGGCTGGGTTACTCACAGATCTGTGCATGCATAGGGAGCAAAAGGGATGGTAATCATTGGTATACAGAGGCAGCAGGATTACTCAACCTAGCACTGGTGGTGGTGTAAAGGGCAGGACAGGGCTTTGGGGGGCTCTTGCTGCTGTTGTACTTGATTGCTATGGCAACAGTGATAATTACAAAGATTGTAGAGTGGGTGGCTGTTTCTGACTGTCCTGGAGAGCTTAAAAAAAAAAAGATAAGTATGAAGTATTAAATTCCCATCTCAAGATACAGATACAACGAAATTCAATGTATCCTTCTGCTGATGTAACCACAGGACAGACAATGGTCATC
This sequence comes from Rhinolophus hipposideros, assembly GCF_964194185.1. Lineage (NCBI taxonomy): Eukaryota > Metazoa > Chordata > Mammalia > Chiroptera > Rhinolophidae > Rhinolophus > Rhinolophus hipposideros. Next base: position 9,765,433 of record NC_138058.1, on the reverse strand, counting down.
TTCAGATCCTAATACAGTTGTTCAGGTGACAGAATTTTTGCAAAGAATAAGTGCTCAGCCTAAGCCAGTTCTCTGGCTAACATTAGACATTGATTGGGAAGGAGTAGGACCATAAACTTCCTACGATAGGGAATATTTGGGAGGACACAAGGTGATAATCACGTGATACAATAAAAGTGCTACAATGGCAATCATGTTGCAATATACATATATCAAATCAACATGTTGTACACCTTAAACTTGCACAATGTTATATGTCAATTATATATCTCAACTAAAAAAAAGCTTAAATGCAGGAGCTTAAATAGGAGAGGGAATCGCAGAATTAAAACAGATTGATAAAATTATCTAAAAAATTATCTAAAAAGTTAATAGAACAAATGTGTAATAGAGAAAACAGATAAGCTCAAAAATTGGATATTGAAAAATTAATACAGTCTCTAGGAACACTGATCAACAGAAAGAGAAAGAAAGAGGGAGAAAAAAGGAAGATTCAAAATAGAGCTTCATACATACAAAAACCTAAATATCATTGCAGATTCTAGAGACACGGAACAAATAAGATTAATACAGTTGACCCTTGAACAACTAACGCAGAGGTTGAGTCACTGACCCCTGCACAGTTGAAAATGCAAGTATAACTTTTCACCCGCCAAAACTTAAGTTGTCCTTTGGTATCGTTGGGGACTGGCTCCAGGACCACCACCACCACCACCCCCACTCCCAACCCCACTGCAGAAACAAAAATCCATGATGCTCAAATTCCCTGTATAAAATGGTGTAGATCGATGCATACAGTTCACCACCAGCATCCACACACTCCAAACTGATGATCAAAAACAGTATAAGTATTTATTGAAAAAAGCCGACGTATAAGTGGACCCATGAAGTTCAAACCTGTTTTTCAAGGGTCAACTGTATAATATTAAAAATAATAATAATAAAAGCTGAGCTCCCAAATTCCAGTGTCCCTTTGCTACAGAGGCAGCCCCAACTCCCTTGCACGTATGAGGAAATTAGCATTCACTCACATGAAGACTTTTCAAGACTTCATCTGGGGCCTTTGCCTCACATATTGATGCCTGTCCTCAAAACCATCCCACAATGCACCTCACTGACTGCAGACCCAGAAAGACAATTGCAAGGTCAGCTGGGGACAGGGTAGAGATGGATTCCAACAAGGAAGTTGGAATGTTGCCAATACGTATTGAGATGAAGCTAAGCGTCATGTATTGGAATGGAATCTAGAGTGTTCAACCAAGGATAAAGACAACATTGGATTCAGCAAAAGTTATGAATATATGCACTCACCCAAGACTCCAGATGTAATGTGTTATATTCAACACCTGTGAGCGGATTCAAAATTCTGCTTTTACTAAACTTCCCAGTCCTGAGACTAGGGGCAAGTTGTTTAACCTCTTATAATTTTGGTTTCTTCACTAGGATAGATGTGTCTCATTAAGATAATATAAGGTGGGTCAGCCCGGTGGCTCAGGTGGTTGGAGCACCATGCTCCTAATGCCACGGAGGTCGCCAGTTGGATTCCCACATGGGCTGCACCCTCTACAGCTAAGATTGTGAATAATGCTCTCTGTGGCTCTGGGCTGCCAGCACCTGGCAAGAGCCTCCGTGAGCAGCCCTCCAACGACCAAGAAGGCGGGGGGAAAGATATTATAAGTCTTAAATGAGATAAGCTAGGCCACATGCCTATTCCAGGGTTTGGCCCATGTACTTCTTTTAAATGGTATCATTTCCTCTGGGATTATCCTACCCCAGCCCTGAGCACACCTGTGACATCTCTCTTTTCTACTTGCAGTTTGGAATTTGCTTTCATATCCAGAAAACTGAAGACCTGCCCCCAGCATTCTCCCAAGCATAGATAAGCATACAAGAGCAGAGACCACTGGACTAATTACTCCTTTCTATTCCCTGGAAAGGAGGATAGTAAGTCATAAATGGTGACCTATCTATATTGAACCACTACTGAAAACAGACTTTGGTCAATTTGGTTATACGTAACTACTAGGTTCTTTTTGGTGAATGTCAGTAGCCACTGGATAGGTGAGGGCTATAGGTTCCTCCCCTCCCCATACACTCAAGACAAGTAATTTCTGATAATGGAAGCAAGTCACAGACCAAATTTTGCTGCACATTCAAGCATGTATTAAACATTTATTAGAAAAAGAGCCCAATATAGTCCTATATCCTGTTCTATAAGCTGCTGAAGGCTTAGGTCTCTAACCACAGCTGGCATTAAATGTTAAGATAAAAGCACAACCATGTCCTAAAAGTAATTTCAGCATTGGCATCAGGCAACCAGACTCCTCTGAGTCGGAAGTTGGACATAGGACCTTTTAGTTCAAGCCTTAGATGCCATTCCAGAGGGTGAAGTGAAGAGCTTGCTAATTATTGGCCAAGTCTCTATCATGAACAAAACAAATTTCACCAGTTTTCTGATATTCATTGGGCTAATTAACAAATTTTCGGTTTGATTGGAGAGAAAGACAGCTGGAGTGTGAGCTTTTGATTGTGTGCTCCCTAGACACCTCTACAGCATGTATTCATAATTAGAATTAGGGTGTCTGACACTGTCTTGTAGGGTGTGGATTAAAACCAACTATGTACACATATATGTCACCATATAACGGTGCTAAAGTATTTTAAAGCAAATTACCACCAATACCACACCTATCTTCCCTCAAGGAATCACAGGTCTCTCCTGATCTGTGGCTTACTTAGCATACAGTCATTAAAAGCACCTTCTTCAGGGATTACTGTATCAGGAAGTTCCCTGGAATCCCCTTTCAGAGGGGCAGTGCACTGATCCCTCTGTAATCTAGGACAGTTCATCAACCTCTGCTTGCATTTTTTCCTATATCTTTAATTATATGAAGAATGTTGACATGTTTGGGAAGAGTCCAGCAAAATACAACTTGTGTTCAGCTCTTTAGAAACCCCTCTCCCAGAGACTGTGCAGCCTCAAATAGATCAGACTCTTCTCCCTTGAGAAACAAGGCACAAGGTGGAGGCCAAAGAGATGGGAAAACAAGGGAGGGAAGATGAAATCTTGTGTTTTCCTTTAGCTTTTTATGCATCAGAAAGAAAAAAAAAAGAGTTATAATCTGAGAAATGGTATCAAGTAGCTATGATGGTGAGTCTGTACACGTGGCAAAGAAAATGACACAGTTAGGAAATGTACAGATGAGCCGTGTCCTGTTCTAAATTCTTTCCTTATTTTACAACCAGTTTGTTTCGTTTCTTTATTAGGCAGAGAACCTACCATGTTTCCCCGAAAATAAGACAGGTCTTATATTAATTTTTGTTCCAAAAGACGCGTTAGGGCTTATGTTCAGGAGATGTCATCCTGAAAACTGATGCTAGGGTTTATTTTCCGGTTAGGTCTTATTTTGGGGGAAACACGGTATACTAATAGCTCTCAAAATAGATGATCCCTTCATTTACACCATAATAGTATTAAATCAAAGGACAAAACACTCTCTAGCTCTGAAAGATTGCTGATCTACAGCTCATACAGGATCCATTTTCTATTTCAAAAATAACCTTCTTAAATAAAAAGAGAAGGGTTTTGATCAGTTGAAAGGACCTTCATAAACTAGAATTTTCCCAAGATACAAGTTACACTATTCTTTCTGAGAGCCCAGGATCTTACCTAAAAATGTTTTCTTTGCACATTCAGCCATCACTGGACCAATAAGAGTAGGGTACCAAAAGAAAAAAAAAAAAAAAGAGTGGGGTACCTCCTCTCACCTTGTTATGATTTCTGATTGTTACTCACTGGAATATATTGTGAACCTCCCTCTTTCACTTCTTCATACCTATTGATGTTAACAAGAGCCCACTTTAAATGAAAGATAAATTTAAGGACACAGTTTGAAGCACATAGTCCAACAAACAAAAAATGGCCAACGCTAAGGCACATCATGATGCTATTTCAGAGCATCCAGGATAAAAAGAAGCTCCTAAAACCTTCCAAAGAGAAGAAACAGATCACAAAAAGATTAGAAATTAGGGCAATATTATACTTCTCAACAATAACACTGTAAGCTAGAAGACAGTGGGACAAACACCTTGAAACATCTGAGAAACAATGATCTGAGACTAGGAATTCTATACCCAGCCAAACTATTAACCAAGCATGATTTGTTAATCAAGTGAAAACATTTTTCAAATTTCAAAAAATACACTTGCCAAATGTACTTTCTCAGGAAAAAACTGAATAATGTGGAAAGAGAGTAAATCGAGAAAAGAGGGAGGAAATGGGAACTGGGAAGTAGAGAACTCAACATAGAGAATCAAAGGGAACTCTCCCAACAAGGGTCAAGGTAAGTCCAGCAGTCCTGCCTGATACTGGCAGTGAGAACTTGAGAGCTTGTCTGATTGAGAGGAACTGGGTTGAGAGGAACTTGATCACTGTGGCAGAGAGTTTGAGAAAGACTTTGCATCAGATACATAGAAAACTAAGCAAATTTTTTAAAAGAGGAAATGTTTAACACAAGGAGGATTAAGGTTTACAAGGAGAGAAATGTAATCTTATATAACTATGGCTTAGCTATTAACATATTAGGTTAATCAAAAAACATCACAGAATGCTTGCTTTAGCTAAATAACTGAAAAAAGGCAATTCTCATCTTTCATAACAGGAAGTAAATTGATAATATCTTACATTAAAATCAAGAATTAGTAATATGAGCCTATTATTTAGAAATAGGGAAGTAAATAGCAGAAGGAAGGGCAAAAAGGTTGAAAGGGGTCTCTAGGAAGCAGGCATGAAGGGTGGAGAGGAGATGGAGCAAGGGGCTATTGTAAGTTTAAAAACAATATCTTATAAAATTATGTACTATAATGTGTATAATTTTTAATTTTAAAGAATGAGTAGAAATTAATTGAATAGAACAAGTTTAAAGAAATCACATTTAGAGACAGAAATGATTAATTTAATTCAGGATGGCTGAGGCCTATAATTTCCTCACTTTGCCCATAAGAAGACACACAGCCATCCTTACATTATCTATATCAGTTGCTGGGGACATAGGAAGGTGCGTAACCAAAAACTACAGATTTTCTACCATCGACTAACTACGAGGGAGGCTTGGGCCTCTGATAACACTAACTCCCATTTCTCAGTTCAGTATGCAGTGAAGCTCTCTTCTAAGGGATTGAACATTGTTTTACAAGTTTGGGAATGAGCAAACGAAGTGACCAGGTGTGCTTTCAATTCAGCATGCTAGGCTTGGCAGTTGATTGTCAGGGCTGTTCTACAAGTCTGTATAGGGACAGAGGTTAACTTGTAGATTTTTGTCTAGTGGGAATGCAAATTAATTTCTGTCCCATGGTACAAATAACTCCAAAGGTTAAGGCTTATGGCTCTGCTGGACATTATCTGGTTCCATACCTAAACAAGCGATGTATTAAATTGCCGATATATACTTAGTTTCTCAAATGCTTATAGAGTGAGCAAAAATAAGGAGGCCTGGCTGAGGAAGGCATGTGAAAGGATGGGGCACTTGAGAGCAGGAATAAGGAGACTGTGACTCTCTCCATCCCATTCATTGATAATCAACAATATATTACCTCATTTCATTCCTTCATTAGTCTTTTGAGGATCTCAGTCCATGCAGGCTGCTATAACAAAAATACGATAGGCTGAGTGGCTTATAAACAACAGAAATTTATTTCTCATAATTCTGGAGATTGGGAAGTCCAATATCAAGGTGCTAGCAAGTTCGGTGTCTAGTGAGGACTCAAGCCCTGGTTCATATATGGCAATCTTTTCACTGTGTCGTAACCTAACCTGGCAGAAAAGATGAGGGAGTTCTCTGGAGTCTGTTTTTATGAGGGTACAAATCCTACTTGGACAACTCCACCCTCATCTCCTCCCAAAGGCCCCACATCCTGATACCACCACAGGAGGATTGGGTTTCAACATATGAATGTGAAGGGGAACAAAAATATTCAGTCTGTAGCATTGTGTTTTTAAATTAGATTGTGAGTTCTTTTGTATTATCATAATTACTTTAATGGGAAAAACAAAACAAAACAAAACATGTTCCAATGGTGTATGGGCAGCCATAACAAAATTCCACAGACTGGTGGCTGAAACAACAGATTTTGGGTTTTTCCTCTCACAGTTCTGGAAGTTAGAAGTCCATGATCAAGGTGCTGGCAGGGTTGGTTACTGGTGAAGTTTCTCTCCTTGGCTTGCAGACAGCTGCCTTCCTGCTGTGTACTCACATGGCTTTTCTCTGTGTGCCCACATCCCTGGTGTCTCTAATTTTTCTTGTAAGGGTACCAGTCATATTGGGTTATATGACAGCCATATGACATTATTTAAACATAATTACCTCTTTAAAGGTCCTATCTCCGAATTCAGTCACATTCTGAAGTGTACTGGGGGTTAGGACTTAAACAAATGAATTTGGTGTCTGGGAGGACACAATTCCATCCATAACACGTTAAAAACTCAAACTACAAAATGATACACATTGAAAATTATGTCTTCTACCCACCCTCCTCCAGTCCCATGTCCCCAAATATACATTATCATCCACATTTTATGTGCCTCTGAATGTAATTTCTTTGAAGGCTGAGACCACATGATGTAATCTTTGCAAAACGGATCAATGGGTCACATGCTTAGGCCTGCAGAAAGAGTTTAGCAAAAGACCTACAGGCCAGCACTCCCCACTCCCCAACCCCACAGCCCACCTCTGCCCTGACCTCTGCCCTCCTTGGGATGCATGGGGGAGAGGTGAGAGGAGCCCTGCTGTTTGCTGAGAACACACCTTCTGGATACAACTCTAGACAAAGGAGAAAAATGGGAAGGAACCATCAGTGTAGGGAAGGGGGGAGAAAGACCAGGGGAGCAAGAAAATAAACAAAATAAGACAAACAAACAGAACCTGAAATACATGGCCTGGAGATTTTCCAAAGTATTTTAACGTAGTGGACAAAACAATATGTTGGCTACTGTATTTACATTTTGGAAATGCCATTAATTTGTATGTCTACATACATATTTTCTAGTTTTTTAATAACAGGTTTATGAGATATCATTCACATATTATAAAATTCACCTTTTAAAAGTATACAATCCAGTATCTTTCACTATATTCACGAGGTTGTATAACCATCACCACCATCTGATACCAGAATATTTTCATCAAATATTCTAAAAGAAACCCAGTACTCATCAGTCATTCCTATTCCCCATTCCTCCCAGCCCCTGGCAACCACCAATTTTCCTATCAATTTGCCTATCCTGGACATTTCACATAAATGAATCACACAATAGGTTGCCTTTTGTGTCTGTCTTTTTTTATTTAGCATACTGTTTTCAAGACTCATCCAAGCTGCAGCATGTGCCAGTACTTTGTTTTTTTCATGGCTGAATAATATCCCATTATATAGATAGACCATATTTTGTTTATTCAGTCACCAGTTGATGGACACTCGGGTTATCTCCAGTTTTCAGCTATTATGAATAATGCTGCTATGAACATCCATGTACAAGTTTTTTCATGGACGTATATTTTCAGTTCTTTTGGGAATTGCTTGATCAAATGGAAATTCTGTTTAACTTTTTAAGGAACTGCCAAATGTTTTACCACAGCAGCTACCAGCAGTATATGCTCCACATCTTACAAACACTCGTTATTGTCTGATTATAGCCATTCTAGTCAATGTGAAGTAGCATCTCATTGTGGTTTTGATTAATATTTCCTTAATGACTAATGATGTTGAACATCTTTTCAAGTGCTTATTGGCCGTTTGTATATCTTCTTAAGAAAACTCTCTATTCAGATCCATTGCCCATTTTGAAATTGGCTGTCTTTTTATTTTTGAGTTGTAATAGTTCTTTGTATATTCTAGATAGAAGTCTGTATTGGTCTGCTCAGGCTGCCATAACAGAATACCACAGAATAGGTGGCTTAAACAACATGAATTTATTTTCACACAGTTCTGGAGGCTGGAAGTTCAAGATCAAGGTGCCAGCAGGGTTGGTTTCTGATCAGACCTCTCTACGTGGCTTGCAGACAGTGTCCTCTCATGGCCTTTCCTCTGTGTGCACACATCCCTGGTGTCTTCCTCTTCTTATAAGGACACGAGTCATATTGGATTAGGCCCCCACCCTTATGATCTTATTTAATTTCAGTTATCTCTTTAAAGTTCCTATCTCAAATACAAGTCACATTTGTGGTTAGGGCTTCAAAATATGAATTTTGGGGAACACAATTCAGTCCATAACAAATCCCCTGATCAGATTATGATTTGCAAAAATCGTCTCCCAGGGCCCGCCCGGTGGCTCAGGCGGTTAGAGCTCCATGCTCCTAACTCCGAAAGCTGCCAGTTTGATTCCCACATGGGCCAGTGGGCTCTCAACCACAAGGTTGCCAGTTCAACTCCCACAAAGGATGGTGGGCTCTGCCCCCTGCAACTAAGATTGAACATGGCACCTTGAGCTGAGCTGCAACTGAGCTCCCGGATTGCTCAGTTGGTTGGAGCGCGTCCTCTCAACCACAAGGTTTCCAGTTCGACTCCCACAAGGGATGATGGGCTGTGCCCCCTGCAACTAAAAAACGGCAACTGGACCTGGAGCTGAGCTGTGCCCTCCACAACTAAGACTAAAAGGACAACAACTTGACTTGGAAAAAAGGCCTGGAAGTACACACTGTTTCCCAATAAAGTCCTGTTCCCCTTTACCAATAAAATCTTTAAAAACAAAAAATCGTCTCCCATTGTTAATGTCTTTCACCTTTTTGACTGTGTTCTTTGAAGCACAAAAGTTTTTCATTTTTATGAGGTCCAGCTTATTTTGTTGTCGTTGTTGCTTATATGGTGTCATATATAAGAAACCATTGCTTAATCCAAGGTCACAAAGATTTATACCTATCCATGCTTCTAGGAATTCTACAGTTTTAATTCTTAGAGTTATCTCTTTGATCCATTTTGAATTAATTTTTATATGCAATGTGAGGTAATGGTCCACCTTCATTCTTTTGCATGGAGATATCCAGTTGCCCCAGAGCCATTTATTGAAAAGACTATTTCTTCCCCATTAATTTGTCTTGGCATTCTTGTCGAGAATCAGTTGACCATAAAAGTAAGAGTTTATTTCTGAACTTTCAATTCTATTCCATTGATTTATGTGTTTACGCTTATACCAGTACTACAAAGTCTTAATTGCTGCAGCATTGTAGTTAGTTTTGGTACTGGAAAGTGTGAGTCCCCCAACTTTGTTCTTTTTCAAGATTGATTTTGCTACTCTAGGTCTCTTGCATTTCCATAGGAATTTGAGATCAGCTTGTCAATTTCTGCAAAAAAAAGAAAAAGAAAAAAAAAGCCAGCTAGGATTTTGATGGGAATTGCATGCAATCTGTACATCACTGTGGGTGCTATTGCCATGTTAACAACATTAAATCTTCCAATCCATGAACATAAGACATCCTTCCACTTATTTTAGTCATTTTCAATTTCTTTGAACACTGGTTATAGTTTTCAGCATACAAATCTTGCACTTTTGTTAAACTTATTCCTATGTATTTTATTGTCTATTCTAATGGAATTTGCATAAATATTTTTTCAATGGAGTTGTATTGTAGAAGGTTTATGGGAAACAGAGTTACAGTTTTAAGGGGAAAAAAATGGTTCCCTTATAGTGGTGAACATGAAAACTTCCCAACAAAATCTCCCCATTAGCTTTCCATCACTTTGCTCTCATTTTTCTTTCCTTTCTGCCCACTCCTTTGCCTGAATACGCTCACTTCAGACATGTAGGAACAAGCTCTAACCAGCCTCTCTAAGGTGAACAAAAGAAAAGGGAAGTGGAATATAGAAGCAAGGAGACCAACTGTTTCTGTTTGCTTAACAGTTGCCCCTGGAGGCCTTTTCCCCTTAGCAGAGTGCACACAAACTGTACCGGCTGTGACATTATAGCCTAAGATTCTGCCTTGGATAAAAAAACATGAAAAAAATTTCTCTAAACAGAGAAACTTGCTAGCAGAAGTCAAGGGCTTCCTGGGATTTGCATTAATGCTGGATTGTCCTGATAATTATTAATGATGGCCAAGGCTGACTTTGGGCGTAGGAGAGAAGGCTGCCAATCATGTAGCATGGATTTAAGGAACTCCCAGCTCAGTAATTTATACTTTCCCTGCTAGAACTTGCTACATACTGCCCCCAACTTCTGGAATTAGAGGTTGATTCCTTTGCAACTTTGGCTTGAGGCATTAGGGTTGAAAAACAGTTACCTTTGGGATGGTTTATAGGAAGTCTTAGAAAAGCCTTACATCTGAGTGTATTTGCCCTTCAGATAGGTCTCTAGAGCGTCATCTGATAGACTAAAGGGCAGAATGTATCTGACTCCAAGCAGGGTACAAGGTATGCCAGGACAGAGCAAACGCACTCATTTTGTCTGAAACACCTGGTCTGATCCTGATGGTAAGTTACTTGTCAGATCTTGTTCAAGGGACAGAAGACAGTGCAAGGACTTGATTTAAATCATTAGGTCCAGCTTCCCCATCCTCATATTTCATTGTTGATAAGCAACACTTCAAGCCAGTAATGAGTGACCTGTAGTCTCCCCTTTCTTGTCCACCCACCACTGTGTGTGTTAATTACAAAGAAACCACAAAAATGGCCTCAAAGGAAGAGAGAAGAGAAACAAAATCAGACAACCCACAACCTGGGCCAGCTGTCTCCCAACATGACAGGGCTGACTACTTTTAAACAGTCAAGACGGTAGACTTGTTAGAGTTTTATAATGGTATCCAGGTATGTGGTACTATCGAGGGAGCCCCTTCTTACCCATATTCTAAACCAATACGTCACAAGCCCCCTCAATAATGTGCAATCTGGAAATAACGTCTAGATGTAACCCCATGGTTGTCCAAAGGTATCAGTCTTCTGCTATGTTCAACTCCAACACTCAGAATCTATCTTTAAACACTAATATAACTTCAGGAAAAGGCCAAGCAAGCTTATAGGTAAGAAAAAAACAGAAAACCCCTAAAAAATGCTCTAGGCTCGAATCTTCAAGATTTTTGCAGCATTACCTCAGATGAGATGCACATATGTGAGGATTTTTCCCTCAGAATTGTCTGAGTCTTTGTCCTATGCAGGATATTACAAAGAACTCTTTTGCAAGCATATTTGTAGTTTTCATCACCACGAGGCTGGGCTTTATCTACACAAAATAACAGTTTAGTATTGCCAGTGGGAAAGCTATTTCTTGAGTGTACTTTCTTTAACTGGACATCTAGTATAATACAATTGATCCCAGTACTCTCACAGACGAAGTACTTGGCTTTAAAAAGAGAGCCACAGGAAACTCATGCTTTATTCAAAGAAATAAACTTCAAATATGGCCGTAGGCCTCCTGATTCGCTGCTCTAGCATCCCTGGGAGACGGGGAGGGGGACAGGCCTCAGAGTGAAAGGCTGGCCCTTTGGGGAGGCCTGGGGGAATTCTGAGGGGTCCTAGACATGTGGGAGGCGAGCTGAACTCTGGGACCTAGTTTTCCCTTTAGATGTCCTCATTTTGATAAAAGCCATCATTGTCTACCAGAGCAGAGACTGCTGGCTGTCCACCTAAATCCAGTTCTCCCATCTTCCTAGACTCAAGGCCATAGCACATTTCTCAGCAACCCCCTTCTTGTACCTGGAGTGGTCATGACACCAAGTGCTCGCCAGTGGAAGCGAAAAGTGATGGGGCCATTTCCAGGCCTGGTCTGTAAGGCCTCTGTGAGCACTTCTCCGTGCCCTTCGCCCATCCTTCTCTCTGGATGGTACCAACTGGGGCCTCTTTAGAAAGCTGGGTGTGGGAAATGGCAGGGCAACCATCAGCCCAGGCCCATGAGTGACTGCGTGGAGCAGAGCCCCAGTGACCCCTCTGTGGGACTGTTAGTGAGAGAGAATATCTTTCAGCCTGCACTGTTGCATGGTAGGGCCTCTTGGTCACAGCCACCGTGTTTCCCCGAAAATAAGACCTAGCCAGACAATCAGCTGTAATGCGTCTTTTGGAGCAAAAATTAATATAAGATCCAGTCTTTATAACATAATAAATATAATATAATATAATATAATAAATATAATTAATATAATATAATAAAATATAATACAATATAATATAATAATACCAGGTCTTATATTCATTTTTGCTCCAAAAGACACAGTAGAGCTGATTGTCCAGCTAGGTCTTATTTTCGGGGAAACTGGGCATTTAACCTTTTACTCAAGTCAGTGAATCCTGCTTGGCACTAACTTTTGTTATTTAGTGTTTCTTACCTGTGTCTCTACCTCCTTTGCCACAGCCATTTGAGGCCCCCATCATCTCTTATGTAGACTATCACCACAGCCTCCTAAGTAGACGGTAACGGCTATGTTCAAGCCACACTGAGGTGCAGAGCCCTGCACATACCTGCTTGGCCCTGTCCAGCTCATCTCCCTCACGTTATTTCCTAAGCCAGAAGTGCCCACATCTCTCCCACCCCTTCATCTCCTCTACATCTGGGAAACTCCTGGTTATCCTCAGCTTTAAGGACGCCTTCCCCGATGTCCTGTAACTCACACATTTGGCTTTTGGAGGCAGGTTTGAGTTCCAGTCACTTCTTTCCCCAGTGCCTAGCCCAGCAGTTACCCACTGCAGGTGTGTGACAAATTAATTAATGAGTGACAATTTCCGAGCTCCTAGGGTCCTATGTGATGCTATCATCTGAAAAGTCAGGGCTCTCTCTACCCCAAAGGCTATCCCTCTCACTCTGGCCCCACCACTCTGTTTTTACTCCAACAACAGAAGTTTCTTCGTGACTTTAAGTGCACAGACATTCAAGGTACAAACAATAAACAAATTAGGGGAGCTTCATGTGTGGAGCTGTTGAGCCATTGCAGTCCCCCACCCAAGGCCATCCTCACTTCCCCCTCTGGTCTCAGTTCCCTTGGTTCCCCTTACACTCCGAGAAATAGGATGGGAAGAAAAAGCGGCCTGGTTTCACAGACAGTCTGAAACGGGGCATTTTCCAATCAGGGTGGTTTCCTGTCAGGGGTGCTTGTCTCCCTTGCTGGGAAGCTGTCAACCTTCAGGTTTTCCCGCCCACATCCAGCCCCTCCGCTGAGGGGGGCAGGGGAACATGGGATCATTGGTTCCTCGTCTCTGCCTTCAGCTACTTCATGGTTAATAGCCATGGGAGCTAAGGGGCTTGCCAAGGTGACCTGGCGCAGGTCTGTGGTGAGCATCGTGGAACAGCCTCCTGTCTGCTGCAGTGACCTCACCCCAGCACTCGCAGCCCTGTCACTCCATACGGGAGGGGGTCATGATGACGGGCTGCTCAGGGCTTGAGGAAGAACAAGAACAACCTTATTGTGACAACATCACCCCTGTGCTGAAATGACATGTCCTGACCCCTGGCGTTTCTCCTCTCAGGGGACGATGATTAGCCAGTCATCGGAGAAGAGGTGCTCACCATCGGAACTACTCAGGAAAGCAAGGAAGAGCAACAGAGAAGGAAACATTCACATGACCGTGACCTACACAGTAGAAAACGCCCCTCCAATGTCACAGAGAGCCCTTTCCTTTGAGCTCACAGACATTTTTTTTTCCTGTTCAGTAGTAGCAAGAAGTTTTTATGATGTGAAACTGCCCATAAGCTATTTTTCCCAGATCCCGTGCTTATGCTGATCACTTGTGGGTCTGTGACAAATACCCAGAAAGAAGTAGTTCAACAAACAGAACTCACTGAACATGACCTCTTTTTTTTTTTTTATGAAAATGAAATACAACAGAATTTAAGTACTAAGTTTCTTAACTATTAGTGTGAGCTACTCATTTGCAAATAGTTTTCAAAATGTAGAAATGACTTATAGTTTTCCCAAATGCATCAACGTACGGCTTCATAGTGCAGGTCCGGGCAGAAATCGGGAAACACAGGCTCCAGCTCAGCTCTGCCAATCGTTCTGATTACCAGGAGCAGGTAACGCCTCAGTCAGAAGTGCTTCTCTGTTTATGGGCTAGATCCAGGAGGACGTCCTCACACTCAGAGATTTTGTTCATTGTCTTAAAATAACGATCAAAGCCCAAACAGTGAGATGGCTAAATTCTTTGAGGGGAAAACAATGCTAAGACTTGGTCTTTGTGCTCTCCCTGATTTATTGTGAAAGCATTCCTTGACCTTCTTTCCCCACCTCCTGACCTTTAAATATTTCAGTGCCTCCCCCCCACACACACACAGCTCTCCTTCCTCCCAAATCTCTCTTAAACGTTGTATTTCACGGTCAGTCTAAGGTTATGTGCAGGATTATCTTACTGCCTTTCTTTGGCTAGTGCTTGATTCTGTTTGGGAGGAAAACTACCTCCTGTCCTTCCCCCACCACACACAACACAGCAGACAAAAAGACATTTGCAGAATCATCAACTTTTAATGATTCTGCTGAAATTGGCCTCCTTAGAGGCGGCTAATGGAGAATGTGTGTCTGCTGTGAGATTCCCAAGGTCCCTAAGGCAGCTCGGGTTCTTACCTGGCCCCTTTATCCTATCTGGCCATCAGATACCATCGGATTGATTTCACCTGGGGCCCTTTAGAGAAGGAAGCAATCAGAAACAATCAGAACTAGTTGGCTGAGGGTTTAAGGTGAGCTGAGAGGGACAGTTGCTCCGCGCCCAGATCCTGCATGTGTTTCTAAGAGCCCTTGACAATGTTTGAATTCTGGAAAGAAAGGTTATGGGATCCAAAATATGAAGAGAAAGTGGAAAAGCAAATTAATATTCATTCCTAACACCAAATTGTAAAGTCTTTAAAATTTATTATAGCAACATACGTTTAATGTGGAATATCAGCCCCTTAGATGTGCCCGATGGTGGGGTGACAAGACACCCAGGCCCCAGGACGTGTCCAGGGTTACTTTCAGCCTTGGAGGAGGCTCAGCCAGGCCGGACGAGGGTGTGGCAGGCGAGGTGCTCAGGACACACACTTAACAGAGGTCCACCTCTTGGGTATGTTCTTCACTCAGATTAACTTCCAGTCTTGAAGGCTCCATTCATGGTAAGTGCTCTATATAGGCGTACTATTTTTCATCTTTTATACTGTATTTTTCCTGTGTCTTTTCTATGTTTAGATACACAAATACTTACCATTGTGTTATAATTGCCTGCGGTATTCAGTACAGTGCATGCTGTACCGGCTGGTAGCCCAGGAGCCGCAGGCTATCCCACACAGCCTAGGTGTGCAGTGGGCTAGACCATCCGGGTTTGTGTGCGTGCACTCTGTGACATTCGCACAACAATGACATTGCCTGGTGATGCCTGTCTCAGAACGCAGCCCCGTCATTACCAGTGTGTGACTATATCAGAAATAGCCCTATCAATTAAACTTTTTACCTTACTTCCAAAGTGACTGATGAGCAAAAACTAGATTTAGCAGAAACTTCACAGGTCATTTGATCTGGTCCCTTCATTTTATAAACAGGCCCAAAGAAGGGAAATGACTTGCACAACGTCTCGCAACCTGCAGGTGACAGCCTCTGGACCAGAGTGTGGGTCTCCCAGGTCGCTGTCTTTCTGCTTCAGCAGAAAACCTCCCTTTCTTAGTACTTGTGCGTGAAACACTGGGCAGGAGCTGCTTGTTCCTGGGCTACCTGGTGATAGACATGCCACAGCAGGCACACAGTGACAGATGGTGGAGGGCAAAGCACCAGCACAACAGAAGCTACAGACCCAAGGGCTGAAGCAAGCAGTGTTCTTCCTACTCTGATCATTAGAGCAGGTGTTGTTAGACCAGCCTGACGTGGTATCCTGTACCCAGGAAGAGGGGGCATCCTGGCAGTTTCCAACGTGAGTCACATGTTTTTCTGAGCCCTGATTTTCCAGACTCAACTTGGGCATCTTAGATGAAGTGATCAACCTCCCAACTGCTGTGTGCCTGGGACAAAATCAGATCCCCTTGGGGCAGGTAACAGAAGACAGGACCATGAATGTTCAATAGTGTAGCATTTCACAGTTCCTGAAACCCCAATGGTTTAGGACTGGGAGAATCAAAATAAATTTGGGAAATGCTGATGGTCCAGAGCACAGGGAAGAATCTGGGAATGGAGCAACTACCTGAATGCATCAGGGCAATTCAGCCTCAGTAACAAAAGGCCCCTGTGAGAAAGTTCAGTGTGCTACTGAGTTGTGATCCTGTCAGAGTATTTCCATTTTATTTGCCATCCGTGATTCACAATGGCTCAGCATAGCCACATACACAATGTGGTCGAGGTGTAAAAAGAAGTTCAAAATAAGATGTAACCATGACATTAAAAAAAACCCTGATAATCTGGCTGGAAATTAGTTCTGTACATGCATTTTCCCCCTTAATATCAAAAAACAAAACAGGGTGGGCCCGGTGGCTCAGGGGGTTAGAGCTCCATGCTCCTAACTCCGAAGGCTGCCGGTTCGATTCCCACGTGGGCCAGTGGGCTCTCAACCACAAGGTTGCCAGTTCAACTCCCGCTAGGGATGGTTGGCTCCGCCCCCTGCAACTAAGATTGAACATGGCACCTTGAGCTGAGCTGCCGCTGAGCTCCTGGATGGCTCGGTTGGAGTGCATCCTCTCAACCACAAGGTTGCTGGTTCGACTCCCACAAGGGATGGTGGGCTGTGCCCCCTGAAACGAGCAACGGCAACTGGACCTGGAGCTGAGTTGTGCCCTCCACAACTAAGACTGAAAGGACAACAACTTGAAGCTGAACGGCACCCTCCACAACTAAGATTGAAAGCACAACAACTTGACTTGGAAAATAAAGTCCTGGAAGTACACACTGTTCCCCAAAACTCCTGTTCCCCTTCCCCAGTTAAAAACAACAACAACAACAAACAAAAAAAACCCACTAAAAACCCAAGCAAACAAAACTGGGAAAAGCTAGATTCTTGGCATTTGGAGACCTCTGGGAGTGGAGAAGTAGTAGCCCTAGACTGGAATATAGATGGTTACTCTTGGAATGTAAAACTGTGGTGAACTTGGAGAGGTTTTACTTTACTCAAACTTCACAGTCTTTGCTATCTGAGAGAGCTGGTCAGGACAAATTCTAGCTGTGTGTACCCTCGCTGCCGAATAATTTGGCACCCCTCCAAACTGACATTCTTTAAATACTTTTTTCAACATTTTCTTAGTGGGGGCAGAAAGAACAGATTGTTTACTAATGAAAACTGTATCTCTCTTTCTTTATGTTTCAAATAAAAGATGTATTATATGGCTGTGAAAGACAAAAATGCACCAGATAATTAAGGAGATGATTTTATTCAAGCTATTGCAAGAGGGAGAACGTTCATTAATGAGTGACACCTCAATGTAAAGTCGGGGGCCTGGGTTTTGTACAGGAAGGAAGACCCTGGAGTCATCCATCAGGCCCATGGAATCAAGAGAAAGAGTGGACAGTGAGTCTTATCTAAGTCAAATGGAAAAGGGTGGTTCTTCTGGCGTTCATGTGGCAAACACTTCCCTACTTTTCTGTAGCTCATGTTTTCCAGATTTCTTTTGCTATTTTTTGAATCTGGCAATTTCATGGCAAAAATATTAAAGCATTTACCACTTAGGTGATAACATAAATTCGTCATCTCCAATTGCCAGCACTGATCCAGGCATTATTTTGTCTGGCATTATCTTGGGTGACTGTCAGCTGATTAGTCTCAGGTTCAAGGCTGGGTCTGTGTTTGCACGGGAGAGTTATCTAGACACAGTATAAAAGTGCTCTATAGAATTAGGTTGGCACTGCTGAGGAATGGTGCCCTGGTTGGTTTTGTTTGTTTTTTTATTCCTCTTATTTTGCCAGTTATGTGAAGAGTCCTGTGTCAAAGTTGGCATTAATGGGCACCCTATTTCCCATGTATTCTAACGAGTTTTTAAATTATTGTTGAGATAGAATTCATGTACCCTAAACTCTCCCCTTTTAAAGCGTGTAATTCAGTGGCTTTTAGTATAGTATTCACAAGGTTGTATAACCACATTACCATCTAATTCCAGAACATTTTTATCAGCTCAAAAAGAAACCCAAACCCATTAGCAGTCGCTCCCCATTCTCCCATCTCCCCATCTCCTGGCAGCCATTAACCTCTTTACTGTCTCTATAGATTTACCTGTTCTGGACATGTCATACAAATGGAATTACACAATATGTGGCTTCCTTTTGGCTGTGTCTACCTTCCTCCACTTAGCATAATGTTTTCATGGTTCATCCATGTTGTAGCACATAATCCATTGTATGTATACACCACATTTTGTTTATCCATTCACCAGTTGATAGACACTAGGGTTGTTTCCCCTTTTTAGCTATTATGAATAATACTGTTATGAAAATTTTTGTACACTTTTTTTTGAGCAGACATGTTTTCATTTCTCTTAGGTGTATGCCTAGGAGTGGAATTACTGAGTCATATAGTTATTCTATGTTTAGTTTTCTTGAGGAACTGACAAACTGCTTTCCAAAGCACCTGCATCACCCTTTTACCTTCCCAATAGCAATGTAAAAGGGTCCCAATTTCTCCACATCCTGCTGACATTTGTCAGCGTCCATCTTTTTTAGAATAGCCATCCTAGTGGGTATGAATTGGTATCTCACTGTGGTTTTGATTTGCATTTCCCTTGATTTGCATTTCCCTAATGACTAATGCCTTGACTATCGTATCCTGAGCTTGTTGGTCATTTGTGTATCTTCTTTGGAGAAAGATGATCCTCATTTCTTAACTGGATTCTTTTGTCTTTTCATCACTGAATTGTAAGAATTCTTTATGTATTCTGGATACTGGTCCCTTAACAGTTATGTAACTTGCAAATATTTTCTCCCATGCTGTGGGGTGTCTTTTCATTTTTTTGATAGTGTCCTTTGAAGCACAGAGTTTTTAATTTTGATGAAGTTCAGTTTATCTATCTTTTTCTTTCATTGCTTGTGCTTCTAATGTTTTAGTGCCTCTTAAAACTTCATGCCCCAGGCAACCAGTTAACATTCTTTTGATTTGCTCTACGTTAGGGCCTTGAAAACTTTGAAAAATATCATCATAGAATATGCATTGCTGTAATTGCAGTCGTTGTTTCTCTCCTCCACAATGGTCATGACAACCACATCCAACTCCCTGAGCATTGTCTCGGAAGCCTCCAAAGATACACCATGGGGCAAAGTGGTGCCATCGCTTCCTGTTTGAAGTTCCAAAAGACCTTTACCATTTTCAAGTTTCTAATGCAGTCTTTCCCCCAGGTGGATTTTTTTGAATGTTCTTCCCATGAGACACCTGCAGAAAAAGGGCCCTATGCTCAAATTAGGGCTCGCCTGACGTCTCTAGAAGAGTCACAATAGATGTTGGAATAATATAGTCTCTGAAAAGTTCTGCGATAAAAAAGCAAGTCTAAACCAAAGTTTCTCCAATTATTTGGGTAAGAAACTATTACGAAGGAGAACTGACTCTGGGTGGTGAACATACAATGTGATATATAGGTGACGTATTACAGAACTGTACACTTGAAACCTATGTAATTTTACTAATGATTGTCACCCCCATAAATTTTCATTTGAAAAAAAAGGAACTATTACAAATAAGGAACTTAACACGTTTTTGAACTAGTACACATATGAATGGTCAGGAAAGGATTGGCTTTCTTAGGGAAATCTTAGCAACCTAACACAACGAAAGTCTATTAACATTCACGTCGGAGTGCAGCAGCATGAGTCCCAGGGCTCTCTTCGCTCCTATGGCCACACCATCTGGAACATGTGGCCTCCAAAATAGCCAGGGGAGGAAGAGAGAGAATGGAGGAGGGTGAGTGAGAGATTTTTACGAACTGGCCCTGGATATCACCCACACTCCCTTGGCCAAGATAGTCCCATCTTTCCAGATGCGATGTGGTCTCACTGTGCACTTAGAAGGGAAAGATTTGGTGACCCATGGTGTGGTACCGGCCACACATGCTTTTGGAAACACTGCTCTGAGGTTTACATGGCTTCAGAATCCGAGGTTGGACAATCAAGTTTGTGAACTTTCCACTGCGCACTTACACGGTGAAAAGTTCGCGAACTTGATTGTCCGACCTTCATAGGCATCCGTACTGATTGATGACATATGGAAAAGCCCCCAAGAGCACTGTGGCCTTCACTCCTGGACCAGCTCCCAAGTCCAGGCTCCAGCTCTCCTTGGAGCCCGGTGCTTATTGTGGAGCCAGGGAGCACCTGCACTTATAGTGCCACCAATCGTGTACTCCTACAAAAACAGAGGGACACTGGGAAAATCACGTACCAAAAACCTTTTTATTTCATAAGAGACAAAATGTGACAGGAACAATTGGGTTGATGACTTTAGATTGCATCACTGGAAATCAGCTCAGTGGGACTGGAATGTGAGCCTATGGCTCTGTGTACAGGCAGACCAGATGGAATCCTGAAAACCTGACCCAGACAAGGCATTGACACGGCCAACCTATATCCAGTATTATTTCGAGTCTGGACACACAATACAAATGAGGAGAGGAAAACAAAAGTCATGCTGGTGGTAAATACTTGATCTTTTCCCAGAAAGAAAACTAAGTCTTGATGTAATTGGTGCATTGAGACATAAATAGCCTGAAAGACACATTAATATTTTACACCAACAATCAATAACTCCCTACGAAGTGCACACAATGCTATTATGCTTCACTAAAGTGTATTTAAAGCTTGTCCAACATCAAGTGGTATTGCAAAGGAGAATGAGAGCCACTGGGTATGTGGTGAATAAAAAGAAAGTGAGGACTAAAACGGTTAGAAAAGGTGCCGTGTGGGCCTGGAATGTGAGGTGCTTGGGAGGGACTGCCGGGTGGGGAGCAGGCCTGATGCAGCCCGTCTGAGGTGGGTCACCTGCCTGATGTCCTGGGCTGCTGCCAAGACCAGCCAAAGCCCTGCCCAACCAAGGTGGTCGCAGAGGGAGAGGCCCCAGGCAGGGCTGGCTCTCTGCATCCAGGTGGAAGGCAAAGCTTGTTTTGGATGGAGTAACAGGCAAAGAGCATCCACTTGGAAGCCAAAACCTGTTCTGCCACTCTGTGATGCTGTACAAGTAATTGACCCATACCACCCCGGAAGGTCACTTCTTTTATGTGACTAGGGTTAGAGTGAGGCCTGGACACAGTGCCCCTGAGCCCTGATGCACAGGGGTGGCCCCAAGATGGCAGCCACACCTGTTACGAGTATTTCTTTTTCTCTCTTAGCACGCCCAGCCCTTTCTGCCCATCTTCACTGCTCAGCGCTCCAGCCCTGAGGTCAGAGACAGCGCTCTTTCTCTCCTGACTCCACCTCTGAGTGGTCTCCGTCGTCTCCAAGGCTCAACCGAAAATGAGAAACATTCCATTATTGATCCACCTGAGCAGTGTGAGGGTTAAACATGGTAACGCATGTAAAATCTGAACACATTGCCGCACAAGCGGATACTCACTAAGTACTAACGGTTGTTACTTATGGAGCCGGGGGTCCCAAAGCTAACAGAAGAGGGAGTTTCATAGAGGTGGTGATGACTATTGAGCACGGTCAACGTTGTGAGAAAGCGTTCCACATATAAGTGAGATCATGCGGTATTTGTTTTTTTCTGTCTGGCTTATTTCACTGCGCATAACACCCTCTAGGTCCATCCATGTTGTTGGAAATGGCAAAATTGCATTCTTTTTTATGGCTGCGTAATATTCAAGTGTCTATATGTACCACCTCTTCTGTATCCAATAGTCTATCAATGGACACTTATGTTGCTTCCATATCTTGGCTACTGTAAATAATGCTGCAATGAACATGGGGGTGCATGTCTTTTTGAATTAGTTTCATTTTCTTTTCATAAATACCCAGAAGTGGAATTGTTATATTATATGGTAGTTCTGTTTTTAATTTTTTGAGGAACCTTCCTACTGTTTTACATAGTGGCTGCACTAAGTTACAGTCCCATCAGCTGTCACTATCTCCTTTTGTCCAGCCCTGACTCCCTCTCCTCTCCCACCTCCTCTCAGCCTCCCTCTCCCTTTCTGCATACTCCTTGATTCCCCTCCAGGCCCTCTGGACACTTCTGCTCATGTGGGTCCCCATCTACAACCCTGCTTAGGAAAACAAAGCTTCCACCTCAGGCTACAACCAAAGGCAGGTAGAAAAGGAGAAATCAAGTGGTAATATTTTCCTAGTCACAAGATAAATATGAATTCATCTGGGATAGTTTTTATATTAAGCACATTTGCTAAGATTTGTTTTTCTCTTTTCGGCTTAGGGAAATGTAATTTACTCACTGCTTCTCTCCCATAAGGTTTCAGCCTGGAGATAATACTCTCAGAATATCTAAAGTGAAATTTAGTTTTGACTTTGAAGCCTATTAAGGAAATATAGAAGAGTTGGATTTTATGTAAGATATGTTTTCTTAAGAACCTTGTTTCATTCAAAATGCATATAATTCAGAACGGATAACGGTGGGTATTTTTATCAGCCCAAATATGCTGAGAAATCATTCTCCTTTCATCTTGTGGAGTAAAACCCTGACTGCCTTTGTTTTATATCA
Source organism: Rhinolophus hipposideros (assembly GCF_964194185.1). Lineage (NCBI taxonomy): Eukaryota > Metazoa > Chordata > Mammalia > Chiroptera > Rhinolophidae > Rhinolophus > Rhinolophus hipposideros. Next base: position 9,742,903 of record NC_138058.1, on the reverse strand, counting down.
TCTTTTCAGACATCTGAGTACAATGAACAGCCTGGGGTAAAGGGTAGGTGTGACTAAAAATGTGCCTCTCTGTAACTCAGGTCAGACATGCTTGCTGTCCATTATAAAAGATGTGGGTTCCATAAGCTCTGGGTCCTTCTCCTTCAATGTAATCCATTGTGGCACAGCTGTCGCCTGGCCATCTCCATATCACTCTGGGCGCTGGGGCTCTGGGAACTGGCACAAATGCTGCTATTCTGGTTGTTGCTGTGAGTAGTAAACTGTCCTTCCTTGCAGACCCAGGAGTCTCCTTCTTCACCAACTGCCATGAAACTGTGTTAGGCTAAGTATAAGGTACAATCTCAGACCCTTCACAGTTCTTGACCAGGTGGTGCTTTCCAGGGAAAGTTGAGTAAACACGATTTACCATTCACCAGGCTCACCAGCTTGGAAATGGTGTTTGCAAAGTCCCTCCCACCTGAACTCAGGAACAGGGTCTCCGCTATACAAAGTCAAAGACGAGCTGAGCCAATGCGGACTGCACTGGCTGCTCTCCAAGTTGCCATCAGGAATTTTAAGACTGTTGTGCTGTAGTCTACTACATTTTGAGGGCCAGTGGACTGGTCTTTATACATTTCGCACATTTTTCTGTTAAAAGGAATTCTATGACTTAAAATTTTCTCTACCTGAAGGCAGTAACCCCCATCATCGTTTACAAATAAGTTAGCGTGAGGAGGGCCTTCCTTCTCAGAGGGATGGAGGGAAGAAGGGCAGGAGAGACAGAGTCAAACCTCTTATGGCGGGTAGGGGGGGGGAGCGAGGATGCAAATGCCTCCAGGCTTGCTTTCCAGGAAGTCTGGAGATACTCTGTCTTCCTGTGGCTCCTCCTGGCATTTTCCATATATAGAAAGATTAGAACTAGACAAAGGCTGGGGAGAGATAAGACTTAAAGAATATATTTAAAAGATCGAAATCGTAGATATGCCGCTTGTGAAGCTTTCAAACAATACAGAAGCTTTTTAACTACACCATCTAAGTTTTCCCAGCACTCCACAGTTTATGGGGTGTCCCATCAGGCCTTTACCTTTGTCCATCTGGGGATGGGGAAAAATGTATATATAAAAAAGGATATTGATGGCTCAGAAGGAAAGCCATGGAAGCAGGTATGAGCTTCATGCATGACCCGTTTAGAGAGGGTCAAAGAACATTTCTGAAGAAGCCAGAGCCCATTATAGAAAGTAGATCCTTAAAGAGAAGGGACCCATACTAAAAACCATTTATTTAACTGTACACTTGAAATAGGTGAATTGTACGGCTTATGAATTATATTAATATCTCAATTAAGCTGTTATAATAAAAAAGGATTTCAAATCAAGTCAGGTTAGTAAAAAGAGAAGACAGATTCTTTTAAAACCCAGATAACGGTTTATATTGTTTTGTGTATCTATGGTCTATAAAGGGATTCTATGCATATTCATAGATTTAGGCTTTTTGGAATAAGAAAGGTAAGGCAAGGAGAAACATACCCAGAGGATTACAATTGTATTTGTATTTTTTATTTCTTAGCCTGCGTGACAGGCATATAGGTGCTTATTATGGTTATGTGTATAATTTCTTGTATGCCTAAAGTGTTTTATTTTTTCTAAGGAAAAGTGATTAGAAATAGCTAAAATTCATTCAGAAAAATAATTTAACCTATTATAGATTTATATAATTTCATCAGATTGGTGTTGGTGTTTACAGTGAAAGGAATTACATAAGTATTAAATAAAGTTGATCTGTTTTTGCTTAATTTTAAAATAAAAGGAAGCGAAATAATGGGTTCATCGTTAGCTAAGAGCCTGGGTCCTAAGGCTTGGTTGGTGAAATCTGAAGTTTCTCACACCATCTAGTGGTAAAGACATGTACAATCCTTGGGAGCAGCGTCTCAGACCCAGCCTTGGAAATAGCCCATAGATCTGTATGGAACATATATTCTATTGAGCGAAGAAAGACGTGAATCAACCGATAAAAAAATCAAGAATATTATCAGGCAATAATGAGTACTGTGTAGAGAATAAAAAGAGGGTGATGTTATGGAGACTTGTTGGGGGGCTACTTTCTTAGGGTCAGAGAAATCTCTGAGCTGAAGGTGAGGATTAAAAGACCAGAAGGAGACAGCTCTTCTGATGGAGAAAACAGCACGTGCAAGAGCCCCGTGGTTGAAATAAGTTTGCCCTGTCAACAGAAGACAACGAAGACCAAGGGGAAAGAGCATGGAGAGAGAGGGACAAATGACACAACATAAAGCCAGAGAGTTTGACTTTGTAAACTTGGGGAAGGAGTTGGGATTTTATTCCAACCACACCAAGAAGCCACTGGGCTTTTAGGCAAGATAGAATATAATCTGTAAGCCTAAAATACAAAAAACACACTTTCACATATCTTAAAATTGAGGCTTTTTCTTCAGATTTCTCTAAAGGGTATCATATTCAAAGTTGTTCCTATAAGTAGCAGTAAGATACATGGTAATTGCTTATTAAAGCTGTCTATATGAACTTTTAACTTAAAAGAAACATTGCAGTTTTTCTGTTTAAGTTAAAAGATCTCCAAGACCACTCTTCGGTTCAATGATATGCTAGAAGGACTCACAGAAAAGCTCTTATACTCACAGTTATGGTTTATTACCTAGAAAGGGCACAGAGTAAAATCAGCAAAGGAAAGGGCACATAAGGTTGTGCCCAGGAGCAGGCAGGTGCCAGCTCCCAGCTGTCTCTCCCACTGGGGCAGTGGACCCGCCCACTCTGCCTAGCAACAGTGTGGCAACACGCACAGAGTATTGCCAACTTGGCAGCTCTTATTTATTAATACAAGTAATAAATTAAAAAGGGCAGTATAAACATATTATCTAGATAAGATAGGGTTACTGAATACCAGAAGAAACAGTTAAAAGGGTTGAAAGTGGTTGTCTCTGGGAAGGAGAACAACCTTTGGGGAGGGCAGGGCATGTTTTTTCTTCATTATAAGCCTGTTAGAACTATTTGATCTCTGTGTAACTCTTAATTTGGTTAAATCAATAAATTAATGTGTTAACAAATTAAAAAGAGGGTGGCGAAAAGAAAACATATTCACGTTAAAAATTATAAAAGAATGGTAAACATAAAAAAATGTTTAAAATTTTGCTTGAAAATTTTAAGAAAGGATGGAAGCTATAAGATATCCAGAGAATGTTCTAGGAAGAAAAGAAGACAAATGACAACAAATAGTATTTCTTTGTGTGATATAAAATGTCTTGGATTAATTTAATTTGAGTGTGTGTGTTTTTAATGTTATTTTTACGGACTTGAAAACACTATAACGGGTTTTCCTAGGTTCATCGCCACATCAGTTCCTTCATTTTCCTTTTGCAGAAGGCAATGGGTTTCATTTGCATTCCTCAGAGATTCCTGTGGGATTGTGGAGGCACCTACAGACCACCTGGAGGGTTAGCCCAGGGGAAGCAAAGTGAGCAGGGCGCTGGGTGCCCCCACCCCAACCAGAATAGCTCTCCTTTCATCTGATTTACATGGTGGTATCCGCCATAGGATTTCTTATGAGATGGCGGTGGGAGGGGTGCTGTGCTGCTGAAAGAAAGTCTGAAAACCACTGCCAGAATCTTAAGGCCTGCAGTGATCTTATGCATGAGGAAGGATTCTATACTTAAATTCCAAAATACCTCAGTTCACATTTCTAGGCACTGAGCTCTTTTTGGAGATACTTGTGCTCGGTTTCAAGAAGGGGACGGGGGTCTGGTCTGCTCAGTACTGGCTCAGCAGCAGCAATAGCAGGTCAGGTGCTGGCTGTTTGGGTGCTGGTGGTCTCCTGTGTGTGCAGGTTCAAATGATGGAGTTACAGGTGAGGGAGGGAGAGCTTCTTGGCTCTGTAGGGCCTGCTGGTCACAATCTTGACATTCTCATGCATTCTTTGTCAGCAAACCTTTACTGAACCATACAGTGGGCTAGAATCTGTGGCTCCAGCAAAGAAGAGCATGACCTGACTTCACAGTGGGCAGTCTAGTTGGTGACACAGGCTGGTCCAGCAGTAATTCCAGGACACTGTTGAGACCTGTAACTTCGGTCTGCCCGCCTATCGCTACTCTCCATGTTTCTCTACCCTGCTGTCTGTCTACTGCAGAAGGCTGGGGATAGCTCCCCGGGGACCACAACAGCAGGCTCCCAGGCCTTTGGCTTCCAGTGGGTTTTGCCACTGGGTGCTCAGCAGGCGAGTTTAATGGGAAGGAGAGTAGGGCATTTTTTTAGTCTATGTATGTCCCTAGCTCATGTGAAGGTCACAGATCCTATGTGACTCTTGCTTTCCAGGTTCTGACAATCCCTCCCTCCATTCGTCTCTTTGGGCCTAGAGGTGCTAACGGCTGCCCCACTGCTACTGGCCCTGGGTCATTGAGCTTTTTCTTGTGATACCTCATAACCCACCTAAACTCTCTGAGACTTATATAATTTGAACATGACATCTGTTTTCAGTTGGGAGCTTGACCAAAGCCACTCTGACAAGTGCAGTGCCAGGACTGAGTAGGGTCCACCTTGTTATGAGGATGTGGGGAAGAGGTTGTATGAGACAGGAATGGTGGGGTAAATTTTGTTGTGTAACAAATCTGATTTGATTGGCTGATGTTACATGAATAGTCATCTTGTGATTGCAAACCCATAAACAGTTTGGACTGTCTAAAGCAGGGGTCAATAAATTACTACCTGGGCCTCATCTGCCTGTTTTTGCAAATAAAGTTTTATTGTCACACGGCCACACCCCTTCATTTCCAGATTATGTATGGCTGCTTTTCTTTTGCAGGAGCAGAGTTCAGTAGTCATGACAGACTTTAGATGGCCACAAAGCCTACAAGGTCGACAATTAAGTTCAAGAACTCACCCTAGAAAAAGTGCTACATTCTTCATTGCTGAATGTCGCTACGGTCACCTTCGAAGTACTCCCATTGGGAAGCTATGCACCAATGCCAGCACCTAGTCCACCCTTCAAAGCAATTTTGGAACTCTTTTTCTGGAATGGCCATCAGTGCTGTCATCATATTACCCTTGATGTCCTGAATGTCACCAAAAGTCTTCCTTTCAATATTTCCTTTATCTTCAGGTAAAGAAAGAAGTCATTGGGGGCCAGATCAGGTGAGTAGGGAGGGTGTTCCAATACAGTGATTTGTTTACTGGCTAAAAACTCCCTCACAGACAGGGCTGTGTGAGCTGGTGCATTGTCGTGATGCAAGAGCCAGGAATTGTTGGTGGAAAGTTCAGGTCATCTAACTTTTTCATGCAGCCTTTTCAGCACTTCCAAATAATAAACTCAGTTAACTGTTCGTCCAGTTGGTACAAATTCATAATGAATGATCCCTCTGATAACAAAAAAGGTTAGCAACAACGTTGCAACAAGTTCACGAACTTAATTGTCCGACCTCACAAAATAGCTGCTGTCTGGCTCTTTACAGAGAAAAGGTTGCCGATCCATCGGTTAAGGCAGCAGTTCTCAAAGTGTGGTCCAAGGCACCTTGGCGGGATACCCGAAACACTTTCAGGAGGTTGGTGACATCAAAATTCTTTTCATAATAAAAGTAACACATTATTTGCCTTTTTACTGCATGGACCTTTGCTCTGATGGTGCAATGGCAGTGGTGGGTAAAATGGGTGGTTCTTTCTAACGCATAAATCAAGGCAGTGGCACAAGCTATTCTAGCCATCATATTCTTCACTGCTATGTGCTCACATTAAAAAAGGAGTAAAAGCCAGTTCTATGTAAGAATTCTTGATGAAGCAGTAGACGTTATCAATTTTATTAAATCTCATCCCCCGTGCACATGCCTTTTTAACATTCTATCTGGCGAAATGGCAAGTAATCAAAAACTTGCCAAAAAACATAAAGCAATCCTGCTGTTTCCACTGTTGTCTCAAAGAAAAGCACTTCAGAGATTATTTGACTCATGAGCCAAATTAGCCACTTTTTTTCATGGAACACCCTTTTTCCTTGAAAGGATGGGTAGTAGACAAACTAGTCAGATTTAGGCACTTGGCCAATGTTTTTTTGAAAATGAATGAAGTGAGCCTGTCACTTCAAGGAAAACTACTAAAAGTATCTGTTGCCAATGATAAAATTTGAGCATTCACATGAAAGTTAGAATTTTCTAAACTTATCTCTGCCACAGTGAGCTTCACAGCTTCTCAATACTTAAAATACTTTTCTGATGAGATCAGTGATGATATTAATAAATGTGATTTTTACGAGTATATTGTATAATGAAGTATATCAACATTTGGGAGATCAGCATATCACTGTGAACAATATTTTCAAAATAACTAATGTATGATAATCTCCAGATCAGCCATGATATCTCTCTACACAATGTGCAAGAGAGATCAATGGATTTTAATGTAACAGACTATGAGGATTCACTGACATGTTTTCAGATTCGACATTATAAAGAAACTACGACTTGTTAAGTTTTGGTGTTGTATCAAAGAATAGCCACAGTTACGTAAAAAGGCTATTGAGATACTCTTCCCTTTTCAACTCATATCTAAGTCTGCCCATACAGGAACTGAAACAGCATAGGTCAACAATTTAATTACAGAAGGAGACATGAGAACCGAGCTCTCTTCCATTAAGCCAGACGTTACAGTCACTTGTAAAACCATAACGCTGCTCTTCTCATGGAAGAGAAAAGAGTGGCCATGCTCATTGTTATTTTTAAGTGAATAAATAGTTTAGCATGTTATCAGTTTTAATTTTTAATATGGTAAATCTTGACAGATATAATCCATATAAACAAAAGCTCTTTGGGGTCCTCAATAACTTTAAGAGTATAAAGGGTTTCTGAGATCAGTGAATTTGAGAACTGCTGGTCTAGACAGGGAGCGCTGGAAGTCCTTAGACAGCGAGGCCGCGTCCAGGAGACCCTGGGCAGTCTACAAACCGCAGGGCCTGCATGCACATGATCTTAAATATCACGAGAGCCAGGGTTTTGTGTGCCAGGCACTGTGTCAAGCCTTTATAGTCATTACCTTGTTTGCAATAACCCTCTGAAATTGGAACACACATCTCTCGTGGTTTTTTTTTAACTTTTATTTATTTATTTATTTATTTTAAGTGTGTTTTTCCAGGACCCATCAGCTCCAAGTCAAGTTGTTGCCTCCATCCGGTTGTGGAGGGCGCAGCTCACAGTGGCCCGTGTGGGGATCGAACCGGCAACCTGGGTGTCAAGAGCACCACACTCTAACCAACTGAGCTAACCGGCCGCCCCGACACATCCCTCAGTCTACTGTGCTTCACACATTCTGCAGGTTGTACAAATTGAAGGCAAGACCCTCCAGTAACTAAACGATGATGACTCGCTTGATGGCAGTTGTCTGGCATGAAATACACCGTCTCTGCGAGGTCTGCCTGTACTCTTAGACCTGCCATTTACAAATGAGGAAACTGAGACTGACATCTCAATTAACAAGCTGGTAACTGGAGTGGGGACTGTGAGCCAGCCAGCTGGCTTCAGGCCCCATGTTCTTAACTATGGCACCAGGCTACACAAGTCTGTTTTCCGTATGTTCCATTCCCAATAATTGGGATGGTTCATGAAAATCCTGTCTCACTATTTATGACCTTACAGATGCCAAAGCACCTGCATTATAGCTCTTAACTAAATTATTTTTGGACATGCTGAATGAGTTTCAGCATAATTAAATGAAGACAGAAGCCGTCAAAAAAAAAAAAAGGCAGTCAAAGAGTTCAAAATCATCTTCAACAGGGAAATGAAAACTGTAACCACTTAGTTCTTCATTTGTTTCCCCTTTTGAGTTTATAAGTCACAATTTACAATTTACAGCTGTTTTTCAATTCTGTTATTGCCATCAGTGAACGAAATGACACTCCCAGTTGTCTTCAGCAGGACCATTGATTGCCACAGGAATGAAAGGGCTATTCAGAAAGATCATATCCATAGGTTTGGTCTTTTTCATCGGAGGGATTTAGAAATGCTTGAGATTAATTTCAAGTCAGATGTGTCACATTGAAGTAATCTAAAGGCTAAAATAAAAGTTTTAATGCAGAAGGTGAACAGTAAAGCCAGTTTTATGCTAAAACAATCCACAAAGAAAAATTAATTCTTAAAAAAAAAAAGAAAATAAAAAAGAAAATAAAATAAAACTCCCCTCTTTCTCAGGATAGATCAGATGAGGCAGGGGGACACTTCTCTGTTACCCAGAAAAGGAAACTGAGGCTCGGGGTGGGGCGTCAACAACTTGCCCAAGGTTACAATGCAGGATGAAAACACTAAACTTGTCATCTAGCCTATTGGGCAGGAACTGGGTCTCATTCACGTTGTGCCCCCAGCTGGTACACGAGGGGCATGAGAATAGGGCTTGGCAAGTGTTCACTGAGTGGCACCCATGTCATAGACCAGGCGAGCCTGATTCTGAGGCATGGGCTTACCTCCCTGTTTACTACTCTTCTGACACGGTTAGTCACATCGTTTGAATGTCCCCAATCAAGAAGAAACCCCAAATGACAGATGACTACATGCGGAATATAGAAGGGCTCTGGGGAGAACTGACACGGAAAGAGGACTCTCACATGCTCACAGGAGGCCCTTCATCTGATGGGCAGAAAACCAAATGTTTCCACTGAAGCTGCCTCCCTCTCTTTTTTGTCTTTCCCAGTTTTTCTGAGAGAACCACTGAGAGGGCTAAGAAACAAACCAACCACAGGAGCTGTTAGACTGCTCCCCAGGGAGACTTAGACTGCTTTGCTTTGTGTTGTATAGTGTTCCACTCTTGACTCCGCTGTCAACAACCTGGAAAGGAGCAGACCAGAATCTCAGGAGGTAGAACCAAGAAGAAATGTTTCACATTCCTTCAGTCTGGGCAACTTCACATTCCTTCAGTTTGGGCAACGGGGAGACTGCAGAAAGAACACACAGGCAGGTGCCAGAGTAAAAAGCACAAATTCCAAAACCCACTCACTTGTAATGGATGTTTTTTGTCTTCCAATAAAATTTTTCCATCCTAAAAAATAATGCATGTTTATTTGGAAGTCACACAAAAAAAGGGTATCCAACCAAAGACAACCACTGGGAGTCAGCTCGGTGGCTCAGGCAGTTGGATCTCCACGCTCCTAAAGCTGAAGGCTGCCAGTTCAAGTCCCACATGGGCCAGTGGGCTCTCAACCACAAGCTTGCCGGTTTGACTCCTCGACTCCTGCAAGGGATGGTGGGCTGCGCCCTCTGCAACGAACAACGGCACCTGGACTTGGAGCTGAACTGCGCCCTCCACAATTACGATTGAGGGGACAACAACTTGACTTCGAAGAAATCCTGGAGGTACACACTGTTCCCCAATGAAGTCCTTTTCCCCTTCTCCAATAAAATCTTTAAATAAATAAATAAATAAATAAAGACAACCACTGTTTACAACATTATGTATATGTGTGTATATGCATACACACACACACACACACACACACACACAAACACCACATTTATTTTTGCTTTTTGCAATTAGCATTATGCCGTGGGAATGTTGCTATTTTATTTTTAACTTCTTATTTTGAAATCATTGTAGATTCACAGGAAATTGCAAAAAAGAAAAAAATGTAGGGAGAGTTCCCCTGTACTCTTCACCCAGCTTCTCTCAATGGTAACAACATTTTACATAACTAGAGTACACAAGGACAATTAGGAAACAAGCATTGTTACAACGTACCTGTGTAGTTCTATGCAATTTTATCATGTTTGTACACCTATGTAGTACACCTATTGCAATTCAGATACAGAAGTGTTCCATCACCACAAAGCTCCCTCATGTGACCCTTTTGGAGTCACGCCCATCTCTCTGCCCCCCACCAACCATAATTTCTGGAAACCATTAATCTATTTTTTAATCTCTAAAATGTTGTTATTGCAAGAATGTTATATAAACGGAATCACAAATGTGTCCTTTGAGAATGGCTTTTTTTCACCCAGCAGAATTCCCTTCAGATCCATCCAACAGTCCATTCATTTTTAATTGCTGAGTAGTACTCCACATATGGATTTACTGTGTAAACAACATTTACAATGACTGCATAATATTCCTGCTGGTAGATTCGCTGTAGTTATTCCCTATTGTTGGCCATTTAGGTATTGCTGATGACAATAAATGCTATGACTATCTCGTCCAAAAGGGGTTTCCTGATTCTTATTTCTTTAAGATAGCCTTTCAGAAATAGAATTATTTAGACAAAGGATATCAATATTTTTCAGACTCTTAGTACATATTACCAACCTATTTTTCTGAAAGCCCCACCAGCCATTTAGAGACTAAGATTAGAGGTTTTCCTAAATTACAGGCCCTATTAATAAATGTGTGACTTGCTTTCTGCAAAAACCAACTCAGTATTCAGAGGAGAAGCTGATGAGTCTTGCTATGTCCTAGATGTACTTAATTTGGTATGTGTGATCTAAAGTTATCTTGGCATTGCGCTATCTACTATGACCAGCATGACTGGAGGCAAAATGTCACATACGTGCATGGTACAACGGTGGCCAGGATGTCTGTGCGTGCTTTGATCTCTGGATTTTTGCTGCTTACCCGCTGAGAGGCTGATCCTTGGAAGAAAAGGAGGAAACGTGAGAGCATCAAAAAAAAGCTCAGATCTGAGAAAAAAAGTGACTGACATGGCTGTGTGTGCCATGGACATGTTGAGCCTGCCAATACCAACAATGAGCTCCACCTTCAGGACTGACCAACAGTTAAAATGAAACAAAATGATTTGGGACCCTTGCTATATCATTAGATCTAATCAGCTAACCTCATAAGTAAAAATTGAGTTCTCAAGGCACCTCATCCACATAGTACAAAGATCTCTGAAATACTGGCATTCTTTCTAGTATTAACAATTTAAAAATTAGGCCAAAGATGGCTTACCTTTACGTGTTCGGTGTCCTAAGCAGTCCCACCCTCATCTTAGGTCATATTGATAGCTCTAGTCCACAGAACTACAATAAGCTCTGACCTGCCAGTCCTGGAGCCAGCTGGGGAAAACGGACCAACGCTACAGGCAGCCATAACTGAGATCCAAACCTGAGAGGATCCGGCAAATTCAAGTCAGGGTCCCCAGCCAGTGGAGTAGACAAGACCAAAGAAGTGTTTGCAGAGATAACAAGAAAGCAGAAATTATGACTGATGACAACTGGACTGAAAATTATAAACATTGTTTAGAATTAACATCACTCTGTTATGTGGTTACCTTCACCAATAGAAATGCCTTCTTTCTATTGATGTGCCTGTCCTTTCCCTTTCTCATAAACACCCCATGCCTTTGCCTCCGAATCTCCTGATAGGAACACTATTTGGGGTTCTGTCTGCATCAGTGTTTCCCAAATTGCTATTCTTTTGGTCTCAAATAAATATTTGTTGTCTCTCACTTTGGCCTTTTATTTTTAGGTTAACAAATATAAAGGCAGAAATGAGTTGGATGTGAAGAAATACTACCAAGCCATATGCTCAGGAGAACGTAGGGCCTCTACTGGGGTGAATAGTGTCACTCAAAATTCATATCCACCTGGAAGTTCAGCATGTGACCTTATTTGGAAATGGGGTCTTGGTAGATGTAATTAGTTAAGATGAGGTCATACTGGATTAGGGTGGGCCGTACGTCCAATGACTGGTATCCTCATAAGAAGGTCTTATGAAACACACACGCAAGGAAGAAGACGATGTGACCAAAGAGGCAGAGGTTGGAATGGAGCAGCCATAAGACCAGGGACACCAGAGACTGCTGACAACCACCGGAAGCTGGGAAGAGACAAGCAGGAATTCTTCCCTAGAACCTTTAGGGAGCATGGCTCTCCTGACCCCTTCATTTTGGACTTTTAGCATCCAGAGCTACGAGAGAACACATTTCTGTTGGGTTAAGCCACCCAGTTGTGGTTACCAGGAAACTAATTCAGGGCCTGAGAGTTGTTTTCAGGTAATATGTAGGAAGCTCTGGATATCATCTTAATTTTGAAAGTGTTCCTAAAGAAAAGCAGTTTGTTAAAAAACAAACTTCAAGTACATTTGAAGATCTAATTGGCTTTATTAAGCAATTAATGAATCGGGCAACATCCCATCTATCCACTAGAAGGGCACTCGGAGGGAATGTGCAAAATGGAAGGTTTTTACAGGAAGGGTAGGCCAAGGGAGCTATTGATAGAAGGAAAAAAAGGATTATTTTGGGGCTGGGACATTTTTTGAGGGGAAAGAGAATGAGAAAGAGTTTTTATCATGCTGATTGCCTCTTCTTTCTATGTGGGAATGGAGAGGACTGAGGGAAAGATTACCTTGCTGGTGCTTGACCAGAAAATCCTGGACTGGTTAAGATTACATTTCTGGGAGAGGTTGAAACAGCAATTAGGTCAGGTATTAAATCTAGGTTTGGTATCATGGGCTTTTAGCATGAGTGATGCCATTTTGGCATGTGGTTTTCTCTTTCACAAGTTCTGGGGGGAGGGGCAGGTAATTATAATGTTTCAATATTTTGAAACATCTTAAAAAAAACCCAGTTAAACCTATATATGTAGGCTCAGGAATGTGATCATAAACCAATCAGTCTGGAATTTCCTGATCAACACTTGTGAGGTAATCTGTCTGATAAGAACCCCGTCAGCCTTCCTCCAAAGATAGCTGACCTTGCCTGAAACAATCTTTTTTTCCTTTTGCTAATAACTTTCTTGTCCCGCTCAGTTTCCTATAAAAACCTTCAATTTTGTACAGCCTCTTGGAGCACTTCTCTACTATTTACTACTAGATGGGATGCTGCCTGGTTCATGAATCTGCTCGATGAAACCAATTAGACCTTCAGATTTACTCGGATAAATTTTGTTTTTTTAACAGTTGCTATTGAGAATGTTAATTGGCAGGAACTTTCTAGAGGATAATCTAGCAGTAAATTAAAGAAGCCTTTAGAATATGCTGGTGGTGACACCGCAATTTCTCTCCCTTCAATTTTACTTTGCAATTAAGTTGGTGCTTAACTTAATAATTCTTGAACTGCTAGCACTGTTCAGTGCAGACTGGATTTCCCAAACGCACCTGATGGGAATTGATGGTGAACTATGCCTGGAGGTTTCTGTGGGTCCAGGGAAGACCAGGGCAAGTCTGGGAACCACAAGGTGGTTCCCAGACCAGAGTGCAAGCTGGTCACCTGGGGAGGGATCGGTCTTTGTTTTGTAATGCCCGAGTCACTATCTCTGGGGGTGGGACCAGGCACTAGCATTTTTAGACGCCCCGGGGCTTCCAACAAGCAGCCAAGGCCCAGAATCAGCGTCCTGGGGCAAACTATGTAAAAAGTTGCACAGTTTTGTAAATGAGTATTTACTGGCAACATTCCTCCTAAATCTTGTTGAAATATGATGTACACATGCTCCAGTGCAATATGATTCCATTTCTGCAACAAGGAGTATAAAACTGGAAATTAACTTGGATTATGAGTAATGTACGAGGGCTTCAGTTACTTGCACTTAATTTTTTTTTTTTTTTACCATGAAGAGTCACGTATGTCATATTAAGAAAACCATTTACAATCTAAGACGCACGTTTCCAAACAATGTAGCCCACATGTATTGCGACCACCCGGCGCCCAGGACTGCGCCGGGCACTGACCCCTCAACACGCAGACCTCCGCAGTTTTTGAGCGGAACAGTGCAGGCCCCGCCCCCACGTCCGGCCTCCTGACCCCGCCCACCCCACCTCGGGCTCCTCTCCGTGGCTCCGCTCCCCCAGCCTCGCTTTCGCTCCGCGCCGCCCAGCCCTTTGCGGCGCTCTGGCGTCCCCGACGAGTTTGGTTTGCGACGCTGTCGTGGAACAGCGCGCTTTACGGCCGCGGGACGGAGCGAGCCGGCGTTAGGGCCACTCCGGCCGGGAAGCGGGGCAGGCGGGAGAGGTGGATGCCCGGCGGCGGGACGAGCGCGGCGTCGGGCCGGCTTCTCCCCGTTGCGGAGCAAAGAGGGGCCCGAGAAGCGGTGGGGTCGGCGTCCAGGAGCGGCCCGGGGGGCTCCGGCAGCGGCGGCCCCGGGGCGGGCAGTGGAGGCCCGGGGGGCCCTGCGGGCAGGATGAGCCTGACCCCGAAGGAGCTCTCGAGCCTGCTGAGCATCATCTCGGAGGAGGCGGGCGGCGGCACCACCTTCGAGGGCCTGTCCACCGCCTTCCACCACTACTTCAGCAAGGCGGACCACTTCCGCCTGGGCTCCGTGCTCGTCATGCTCCTGCAGCAGCCCGACCTGCTGCCCAGCGCGGCGCAGCGCCTCACGGCGCTCTACCTGCTGTGGGAGATGTACCGCACCGAGCCGCTGGCCGCCAACCCCTTCGCCGCCGGCTTCGCGCACCTGCTCAACCCCGCGCCGCCCGCCCGCGGGGGCCAGGAGCCGGACCGGCCTCCGCTCTCGGGTAGGCGCCGCGGCCGGGCCTCGGCTCCCGGAGCCGGGGGTGCGTGGGGGGCCGTGGGGTCGTCGGGGTCCCGCCCGCGCTTCCGGAGAGTGCCCCGACAGTGAAATGAAGCCTCCTTGTGAAATCATGTCTGCCTCCCCCGCCTGTAAAGTACGGAGAGGTGGAAGCTTACTTATTACAGATCCCCGGCACCGGAGACCGTGCTGCTCAGTAGGACAGGCCGGTCAGATGACGCGGCGCGGTGGGGGCTCGACCTTTTCGGTTCCTTAAATCCAGTTCGTGCTTGTAAAGCCTGTCCGAGGGGTGTGAGATTGTAACCCGTGACCCACCGAGCTGTCCCTGGCTTTAACTCTCAGACGGGTAAATAGAGGCCATCGTTCAGAACCCCGAGAAGTTGTGGGTGGAAACCCGTGAACCGGCTTTTAAGGACGTCGCAGCCATCGTAGTGGGACTGTTGGGTGCCCTTGGATAATGTGACGGGAGCAGAGGATAGGCAGTCTCAGATTCACCGCCTCGGTCAGAAAATGCGTTATGTGAAATGTGTACAGCATTGGTGAGATCAGGTCAGTGGGCCTACGCGAGGCTGCCTCTTACTTAATTTTATTTCTAACTCGAGAGATGCTTTGTGAGACTTGACTTTGGGAGAAGAGTTGCAGCCAGGGGAGGAGAAAGGCACAGAGGCGATGGTGACGAGTATGACGGTACCTGGAAGACTTAGACAAGGACCGGTGTCACAGGGGAACCTAGGCAGTTAGAGGTGGGAAGCGGCTTGACCTTACAGTCCTTAACCCGGTGTCCTTCACCCGTGGTCAACGGGCAAACCACTCTATAGGCAGGGCTGCTTGTACAAGGACTCAAAAGGCTGAGGCAGCAGATTTTGAGCTAACACCAGGCAGTTTTTCATGGTGCAGGAGGGCTTTTACATTTTAAGCTAGTCCGTGGTCCTGCCTGACATCACTCTGGATGTAGAGTGTCTTCTGGCTTGTTTCCTGCACTGCCCTTATCCATGAGGGGCAGCTTTTGTGTTGGTTGAGATGCCCCTCGGGTACAGTCCTGAAGTTCGAGAATACTCAGTATGCAGTATGTGTATGAGCGGTCAAAACCCACCTCCATACAGTGCCCTTAGAGGATGGGGACCGTGAGGGATTTAGGTCACAGGGCCCTTTGAATTCTTTGGATGAGTTAGACAAAAGAACCATGATTTATATACTGTCATTCTCAAATGCAATGCGTCGAAACCGAGATCTAGAATGTAGACTGCATTGTAAACAAATGGGCCAGGGAAGGAATCCATGGATGGCTTATTTTACCTCTCTATGCCTCAGTTACTTCGTCTGTAAAATGCCGATTAGTTCCTAGCTGGTAGAGTTATTAGGAATAAAAGTAGTCACAATAAGTATTACCCATTATCATCATTACTTTCATTAAAGCAGGTAGGGATGGTGCTTAAAAATAAATGGAATATCGGTGCCAAAGCTTATGACATTGTACACCTAGAGTGAGCATCTAATCAGTGTATTTTTAAAAGTTTTCCAGATGATTTTGATGCAGAGCCAGGGTTGAGAATGTATCTGGAAGTAAATCAGAAGGCTTCCCTGTGCCCAGAAGCTGGTTGGGGAGACATAAACATAGTCATAACACAGTGTGGTAAGGGCTGTACTACATGTCACTTACAAAATGCTCGGTAGCACAGAGCAAACTCCAGTGTGTAACTGTTAGAGATGGTGGTGGGGAGGAAACGGGGTGGCCCTGCCAGGTATTCTTCAAAGAACTTGCTGTGGTGGATGTTTTGAAATCCAGAGTCAGAGAAGCTGATTTTGTGCAGCTGCAGTGTAGGATACAGGCATTGGAGGGGAATTCAAGAGATGAGATCGGGAAAGGGGGTCAGAAACAGGTTACGAAGAGTTTTCAGATGGTTCAGAAGTTTGTGTTTAATTCTGTGTAAACAGGTTAAATAACGTGAGCAGTTTTGTGCCTAGAAATATAGCAGAATGGTAAGTGGGGGTGTGGACTGTGGGTGGGTCAGGAGTCAAAAGGGGTTGCTTTGGAAACCAGGAAGGCTGTCCTATAGTCCAAGCAAGAGAGGAGGGAGAGGGGATGGCGAGGAGGGAACAGAGTCACGGGAGTCTGGAGGATGGATGGTGAGCAGTTAATATGGGGCGAAAGGGACAAGTCACTGTATTGAAGTAGGTGTGTGAAGTGTATTTGCCTTGTTGGTGATTGCTTCCTTCTCTTCAACCTCTGCAGTTGCTGCAGCAGCAGAGAAGAAAGAAAAGCATTCCTAAGCGCTGGAGTTCTCTTATTTGTTTTTGCTTGCGTATGTAAGCTTTAGCCTTTGCAGGAATTGAGGCATGTGAAAAACAAAGTTCTTAATAGTTACAAAAACCTTGTTTCATTGATACTGCCACAGATCATAGCATTTCCAGTGACGTATTTAATTACCTTTAATAAAAGTATATATTTAGTTAACTATAATTGAAACTTGAACTTAATTATAATTTTGTTTTTTAAATATGTGAATTGAGACGGCCAGTAGCAAATGCTAATTTTACCAGATTCATGTTAAATTTAAAAAATTAATCATTGTACATCTTTGTTCACAGGATTTTTACCTCCTATAACTCCACCAGAAAAATTTTTTCTTTCCCAGCTGATGCTGGCACCCCCAAGGGAACTCTTCAAAAAGACACCGCGACAGATTGCACTGATGGACGTTGGAAACATGGGCCAGTCTGTAGATATTAGCGGGCTTCAGCTGGCCTTGGCTGGTAAGGAGGAATCGGTGGCTTGGGTATTCTTGTGTGGTGGCACTGGGTGTTTTTTCTTGAGGTACTCCACTTAAAATGAAGGACTTTGTAACTGTGCTAAAAGGTTGGTATCTTCCATGAAAACAACGTAGCTTCAGTACTGGGTCCTGGCTAATATGGCACATAAATTCATTTTGAGTTTTTAGTGGAACAGATTGCTTTTCCACTTTCAGAAGATAAAATTTAGTCTGCTTAAAAAATAAAAAAAATTTTTGCCGTGTCAGTTCTATTCAAAGTGAGATCACGTATTCATTGCAATTCCTATCAAAATCACAGAAATAGAAAAACCCATCATAAAATTTACGTGGAATCTCAAGGGATGCTGAATAGCCAAAATAGTGTTCTCTTGGCACCGTTGTTGAAAATCATTCGACCATATGTGGGAGGGTTTATTTCTGGCGTCTGTTCTGTACCCTGGTTTATATGTCTGTCTTTATTCCAGCACCACACTTGTAATTATGGTAGCTTTGTAGTAAGTTTTGAAATCAGAAAGTGTGAGATCTCCACTTTGCTTCTCTGTTTTAAGATTGTTTTGGCACCTTCTGTGCTACTCAGGTAGGCAAATGAATGGATGGGGGGGCCTTCTTGAACTTTGTGGTCAGCCTCTAACAAGTGAAGAGGAGGCACCGTCTGCTTGCCTGCTCTAAGCAAAAATACAGATGCGTGGCTCTTATCACTTGAGAGTAATTCATTAGGGAAATTTTAATATATAGCCAAATTTGTGAACCCTTGACCTTGTGATTAAATGAGCTGCAGTATTAATTTTGACAATGCCCCATCCTTAGACTTTACACACCTGTGACGTTTGGCTGCTTATATAAGGTGACATCTTTCAATAAACTACTGTTTCCTTGGAGCATTTTAAACCTTACTTTTTAGCGACTGGGTATTAATATAATAATGGTTATTTTCTGAAACCAAGAGAAATCTTTTTAAGATTGAAGGTACACAAAAGTACTTTTTAGCCACTAGTGCCAGATACAGTCTAACATAAATAAATAAAATGACAGATACAGTCTAACATAAATAAATAAAATGATTGTTTCCTTAACCAAAGATAGTATGAAAACTGGGTACAGAAGTGATAGACAATTTCAATTCTTTATCTTCGGGAGTGATGTGTGTTCTGAGAGTTCTAGCTTTGTGTTCAATAAAGGGAGAATCAAATCTGACCCCCTTGTAACTTGAGGTGACTTGAGTCAGCCTGTGAGATTTAAAGAATATCAACTTCAGAGAAGAATACATGACTAGAGTTAGGACTGAGAAGCTTGGCAGAGTAGCTAAACTTGCTATTGCTGTCCCCTACCCAGATTGAAGATGTCCTAATCCATTCATTTCACAAGTGAAAAAAAAAAAAGTAAATACACCTTTCTTCTCTGGAGCTAGCTACATAGATGATCTCTGCAGAAGTCTGGAATTCAGATTTTACAGTGGGACCCAGGGACCAGAGTGGTGTGTGTATGTGTGTGTGTGTCCATCCATCCATTGATGGACACCTAGGTTGCTTCCTTATCTTGGCCACTGTAAATAAGTAATGCTGCAGTGAACATGCGTGTGCGTATGTCTTTTTGAATTAGTGTTTTTGTTTTCTTTGGATAAATACCCAGAAGTGCAATTGCTGGATCATAAGGTAGCTCTATTTTTAATTTTGTGAGGAACTTCTATGCTGTTTTCCATAGTGGCTGCACCAGTTTACATGCCCAACAACAGCATATGAGGGTTCCCTTTTCTCCACATCCTTGCAAACATTTATCATATTGTCCTTTTGATAATAGCCATTCTGACAGGTGTGAGGTGACATTTCATTGAGAGATTGATTTGCAGTTCCCTGATGGTTAATGATGTTGATTGAATACCTTTTCATGTACCTG
Source organism: Rhinolophus hipposideros (assembly GCF_964194185.1). NCBI lineage: Eukaryota > Metazoa > Chordata > Mammalia > Chiroptera > Rhinolophidae > Rhinolophus > Rhinolophus hipposideros. The sequence continues at coordinate 9,723,817 of NC_138058.1, read as the reverse complement.
TTGGCCATTTGGATGTCTTCTTTGGAAAAATGTCTGTTCAGATCTTCTGTCCATTTTTAAATTGGATTGTGTTTTTGCTATTGAGTTGTATGTACCTATGTATTCCATATAGTAGAATATCAGGTTCTTCATCCGTTCTACTGTTGATGGACATACTGTTGCTATGAACATTCTTGTATATTCTCCTGGCGTGCATGTGAAAGTGTTTCTTCTAGATGGACAGGTAAGCACATGTAAAACTTGACTAGGTAATGGCAGATTGTTTCCAAAGTTGCCATGCTGTTTTTCATTCCCATTAGCAATGTGTGAGTTGTGAGTTACCTGACATCCTCTTCTGATTTGATGTCAGGCTTGTTAATTTTTGCCAGTCTGGTGGATGTGTAACAGTATCTTGTGTTTTTACTGATTTTTCTCTGGTTCCTAGTGGAATTGAACCTATTTTCAGATGTTTAGTGGCCATTCAAGCTTTTTTTTTTTTTTTTTAAATAAAGTGATTATTTCTCCCATTTTTTTCCTGCTCCAAAAATTGGTTTGTAGTTTTGAAAAAATGTATATAGGTATTCTGAATCTGGCCTTTTGCTTATTTGTTGCAGATAGCTTTCCCTAGTTAGTAGCTTGTCTTTTCACTCTCCTTGTGGTACCCTCAATTTTCAAATGTCTCCTATTTTAACATTTTCAGAACGCCAGTCTGAATTGCCAACCCAAAGTAAGGCGAGCTTCCCCAGTATTCTCAGTGACCCAGACCCGGATTCTTCGAATTCTGGATTTGACAGCTCAGTTGCCTCTCAGATCACGGAAGCTTTAGTCAGTGGACCAAAACCACCTATTGAAAGTAGGTATATATAATTTTATACTTTTGGTTTTATTGTGTCAGCATCCTGAGACTTTCTGGTTTTCTGAAACATGTTATTTTTGTTGCTGCTTAAACTAGAATTAATGAGAAAATTCCTAGTATAGTGTCTAGAACATAGTGGATGCTCGGTAATTTACACTATTTGATAAAATTACATACTAAGTTTTTTTTATTACATATCTATCATCAGCATATCTGAAGATATAAATTCTCTGATTTTACTGAAATGAGTATTTTTGTAACTTGTTACCTTTCTGTTTTATACCTCTATTAATCTCATCACTGTCCTTACCTTCTCCATTGTAACGTTTTACTGACCTAATAGCTCTTAATTCAAAACAAACACCTATGAACTTGAAATAATATAGCTGCATCTTTTGGTTTTATAGGCTGCTATGTGGTTTTAATGATAAAGGTGCGCTTTCTGCTTAGGGATAAGAACGTGTTCTCCAGATTATAGTGTCATCATAAGTTTAAAACTCACACTGACTGTTTACGCCATTTACAGTAGACCTCTGGGTTTAATAATACTTGAAGTCTTGGCTGGCCTCAGGTCCATAGCACACACTGGTTTTATTCAATAGGCACACCTTTGGCTTGCCTGGGCCCCGGGAAGGTCTGCGAAAAGCAAATCAGTCAGATATCAAGTGGGTCTAAACACCAGGCATCCCTACCTCACGGAACTTCCTCTTCATCACATAAGTGGTCCTTCTCGTCAAGTGTTAAAAACGTCATTTCTTTTTGTAAATGGTCTGAAAAGAGATTCAGATGCTAGTTCTGGTGATGTAAGTGAAGAGATAGTGCCGTTTAAGATAAAGTGTTGATTCTTAGCCAGAAAACACGTTTTCAATAAACTGGAGTATGATCTCTAATTTGGAGTAGCATCCATGATAGGAACAAGCCATCTTAGGCCCTTAGTGTGAAACCTGTTTGCAGGTCTCAGCTAGCATTTATTTCAGTCGGTTTATAACTTAGGGATCAATCTTGTTTTATGAAACAGTTGAGTCACTTCATTTTCCTGTTGTACTTTGATGGTTTTATGAAAATGAATATGGCATTTGTGAATTCAGGGATTTATGAACGTTTCCAGATTCACTTGAGAATGTCCAAAGTTAGCCATACGTTTTTCTTTCCTGCCATTTCATCTCCACGTAATTTGCCACTTCAGGGTACAAGATGCAAAGATACAACTGGTACAAGTCATAGTGGTCTCTGAATAAAGTGACAACTCAGAATAGGATGAGTGAGATCGAATAGTATTTCATTTTTCCTATCAAAAGACTTTAACCAATAAAATAGGTTGTGTCCTTTTGCTATTGGGTGGTGATCATGCTTGAATTAAAAGTTGTCAGATTGCGGTAATGTTTTCCTCTCCTCCCTCCACAAATACATAGATTTGTCTCTGGCATAATAATATCAGTGTTTCATTTTCTTGTCTGTATTCTGAATAAAACTCTGATTTCCTACACCATTTCTGCTTCTGGTTTTGAAGTCTGAGTTTTGTCATGTTATCCTTATTAGAAAGGTGTTCTTCATTAAGTGTGAGATGGGTACAGATGTGTACAGATGTCAGCTTCCTGATAGAAGCGGTCAGATGCTACTCTCGTTCACAGGCCATTTTCGGCCAGAGTTTATTCGCCCACCACCTCCACTCCACATCTGTGAAGATGAGCTGGCATGGCTGAATCCAACAGAGCCTGACCATTCGATCCAATGGGACAAATCAATGTGTGTTAAGAATAGCACGGGTGTAGAGATCAAGCGAATAATGGCCAAAGCTTTCAAAAGCCCTTTATCTTCTCCTCAACAAACACAGGTATGTATTTATTGCAAACTTTTTTATGTTTAGCCCATCAAGCTTTTTGTTTTTCATAATATTATAAATGACCAATGAAATGATACTGTTAACATGCGCCGTTTTGAGGATCTAGAGCTTTGGGTGTCTGGAGCTGTTCTGAACCTTCCACTCTGGTGGGGCGAGAAGTCTGATAACTAAAAATGTTTGGGATAGTTTGACACTGGGAGAGGAGGGGTAGGATGGGTCTGCTTTTTGGCACTTTGCTCCTGCTGTGTGCAGCTGGACACTTTACCTCGTTACACTGAAGCTGGCTAGTAACTCCCTAGGGTAAACAGATTTATTAACATTTTTGGGAGGAGGAAAAAGGCACAGGTAGGGTAAAGTCGCCCCCATCCCACAGCTTGTTAGTGGTGGATTTGCATCAGAATAGTCCCTGCTGCCCAACTAGAAGACTCCCCAGGGGAGAAGGCAAAGACACCCTGTGGACGCTTTCTGGTCTTTCTGGTCCGGGACTTTTATTCAGTTTGCATACTTTCATATTAGGACTTGTCAGGAGATGTTGATGGCTCCAGTGTAGTTTACCACCAAAAATACTATTTTCCAAGTCAAGTAAATAGCTGTGTTTGTAATTCACTTTGCTTACTAGACCAGCCTGAAACAGTCCACTGTGGTACATGTAGATGGGGGAAAGAACATGGAAAATTTTAAAGAAAAAGTATTTATTTGGTAGGAAAGATTGTTTTTGAGAGCTTTTTGAATTACAAAGTGTGAGTGGGACTTAACTGTAAACTACTACCTGGTGAGTTGCAGGTCAGGTCTGCTTCTTCCCGTCCTGCTTCATTCTCAGGGATTTCTCATGTTTTTCAAGTCTCTGGCCTGTGCTTTATTGGAGAACTAGCTGGTATCTAAGATTATTTTTGGTTATGACAGATGACAGAAAAGGAAACCTACTGAGGACCTAAGCATGTTACAATCCAGACAGTATTTTGTCCAACCAGACGGTATTGAGTCTGGTTTAATGCCCAGGAGGAATCACGGGCATATTTATAAACTGCCCTGAAGCTGTGTGTATTTTAGTATCTTTACACTTCAAATGTAAATTGAAAAATATCAAGTCATTATGATCATGAGTTTGAGGGAAGAAATTTATAAAGTTGGTTCAATGCAGGTAATTTTATAGCTTTTTGTATAAAATACATATATTTGTATGCAGGAAAGGATAAGCTGATTTGACTCCAAAGTCTCTCTCTCTCTTTTTAAAATGTGATTGTATTTAGCTCCTTGGTGAGTTGGAAAAAGACCCCAAACTTGTGTATCATATTGGCCTCACTCCAGCCAAACTTCCTGACCTAGTGGAGAACAACCCTCTAGTGGCCATAGAAATGCTGCTGAAGTTAATGCAGTCCAGCCAGATCACGGAGTACTTTTCGGTCCTGGTCAACATGGACATGTCTCTACATTCGATGGAAGTTGTAAATCGGTAAGTTGTTGTGCGTGATCCACCATGGGAGTGTACAGATCCTGATTAAACAGCTAGGAGGGGCAAATGAGCAAGTTTCTTTTTTCTGACATAGTTAGCCTGAGAAAACCCATTAAATAATCTGAGGCTTAATGTTCACTGTGTGTAAATTTAACATCCACTAGTAAGAACTCCAAGAGAAGGATTTCAAATATTTAGTATTGGTAGAAGCATAAATGAAAATTGCTGAAATTTCTCTCTGTATAGTTCTTCATCCTCCACCTGCACACCAGTCCAGATGTTACATTGTTAGACTGAGCTATGTACCTCATGGGGGCGAGCCCAGGTGTCCGACACTGCAGTCCTGCGAGTCCTCCCCCAGCCTCTGCCCCATTACTGCTGTCGCTGTCGGGAAAACACCGCGCATTCCCTTCTTGGTGTCCTCTGTGCAGTGTTTTCCCATTTTGTATTATTTGCCTTGCAAATGTTTTAGGTAAATTATGAATTTACTAGGCTTGTTGGGTGGGGGTAGCTTGGCAGCCTCCTGTTTTGTTAAGCTGTTATATTAGGGTGGCCACATGTCCAGGTTTGCCTGAGGTAGTCCCGTTGGGCTTCCCATCCTGGGTTCCCTTTCATGCGGTGCTGTTTTGGGGGCTAACTTACATGATCCTGCTATGTGGGCAAATCCATTCTGGTGGCAGGCAACCGAACCTCAATGACAGCACGTTTTTTGAACTCTTGTTTGTAAGTTGGGGATTCCTTTTTTGTCACCTACTTGTAGTTGTACTAAAGAACATGTCCTTTTAAGTTAATCAGGTGGTGAAAAACCACCTGCCCGAAGCTAGGTGATCTCCAACTGTGTGTGCGCGCGTAAGAAAGTGTGTCCTTTTTGGGTGGGGTTGTGAAGAAGTATGAGGTTTTCACTGGCAAAACTGGGTAGCTGCTTTGTTGAAAACACGCTGCTTCCTTTCTGCATTCTCCTGTTGAAGCCTTTCCTCCTGTGTTAAGACTCACTCTTCCAGGGGCTGCATTCTGTTCAAGTCCTTTCGGTTGACCGAGCTCTGAGCGCTAATTTACCCCCCTACTTCCCTACAGTCTCGGAGCAGTTATCGTCTTTACCAGACGTTTGACACTTAGTCCAAAATACCTGCATCTTTTTCAGTAATTTCAAGGACAAGGTCTGTTCTCCTTGACACCCCCCCCACCCGCCCCCCATCATAGTGCATCACCTTTAAGTGTGAAGGACACTTGTGGTGACCCTGGCGACCTATGGCAGTTTCCTTGGAGTACTGGTCCACTAATTCCTCAGTGCCTTGGGGGAAAAAGTTCTAGTCAAGGGAGTTTAGAATTTTCTCTGGAAATTCATATAGTACTGTATAGTTAGCATAGCATACCCTGAGCATGTAATTCCCACCCCATCTTTTTTCCCCTTAAAACATTCCATAAAGTCCTTTGAAAAACACCAGCCTCTCCCTTTGAGACTCTAAATTGCGGCCACCATACCACGTCTGTTACATGGCAGCCAGTCTTTCCCATGTTCCTGAGTGTGCCATGCTAATCATCGACTCCAAGCTCTACTCAGCTCATTTCTTCTTAGGTGTTAGTTTCAGTCATTGGCTCTTTTAAGTCTCTTCACTTACTATTTCATTTAGATACATATCAGTTTAGTTACTAAACTTATACCTCCTTTAGACACACTGCCTTGTATAGCATTTACGTGTAATCAGGATTTAATAAATGAATAGAATTATTGCCAATCATTAGAGCTTAGAAGATAACTGAATTATGATTCAACCAAGAACCATGAGGAACATGGTGCTCAAAAATTTGCCTAATGAGTAATTACAATGTGACACTGTAGATTTAAAAAATGTCATTTATTAACCAATGGGTGTGGCTCTTTGGTTTATTTGCTTAAGTATATTTAAAACTAGGTAATTGGTCATATCAGAAATTTTCACTAAATGATCAAAGGAAATTTTGTATTTTATGGTTAATGGGGTTTTTTAATGTTAGCAAATAAAATGAACAGCCCTAACTTTCTAACTTCATGCAACAGACTAACTACAGCTGTTGATCTACCTCCTGAATTTATTCACCTTTATATATCAAATTGCATCTCTACTTGTGAACAAATTAAGGACAAATATATGCAGGTAAGTAATAGAAATTTTTGTAAATTTTATAAATACCTGCCAAGAAAATGGGCACACTAAATTTTTTTTCTTTTTCAGAATCGTCTGGTACGTCTTGTGTGTGTTTTTCTTCAATCCTTGATCCGTAATAAAATTATTAATGTGCAGGACTTGTTTATAGAAGTGCAGGCATTCTGTATTGAGTTCAGTAGGATACGAGAAGCTGCTGGCCTTTTCCGGTTGTTGAAGACACTAGATACTGGGGAAACACCTTCTGAGACCAAAATGTCAAAATAATACCTCATCACAACCACCCATTGTTCAGCTGGTCTGGGATTTAATTTTTTAAAATTGTTAAAAATAGGAGTGGGTTGTTTGGTGTAATGCATATAAAACAACACTTTAGCAAAGTTTGGCTTTCCTGGATGACTTCTTCCTTTAGAAGAATTTTTGATAAGAACTTGCAGAAATATGTCTTAGGTGTTTTACTGATGGTTATCCAGAAAAAAATTATTGCAAAAGATAGGTGAGGTCTTTGGCACCAAAGAAGCAAGGTGCCTGTTTTTGTTTAAAACACAAATTACAGGCTTCTGATAAGAATGCAGTTTTCCTAAGGTTCAAATGTTAAATATATTTAATGAGAGTAAACGAAGACATTCTCAACAGTTGGTCATATGGCACCTGGGGTGAAACAACCTGAGTGTTTTTGAATCAAGTGGCAAACAAGTTTGAGCCTTGAGCCCATTAAGCACATAGCTCTTACCTTCTCATTAAGCAGAGTTTGAACCAAAGGACATATTTGTAATGTTTATCTTTTCCTGTCACGTGGACTTAATAGACAACAGAATAAATGCTTTTCTTGGGCCTCTTATAAACCTGGGAACTCTTAGAAGCCCATTTTGGGGCTATAATGTTTGGTATAGTTGGCTGGTTTTTTCCTCACCAGATGTTCATTAGTTCTGTTATTAGTTTAAGGGAAAACAAGAGTCAGTGCTTTGGGAAGTACTGTCGTGTCAAGTTGCTGGGTGGGATCTGTACCCTTCTGCCCGTGGGGGTACAGATGACCTGTTTGAGAAGTGGGAGAGCAGGCGGGCATCTTGTGGGTTGTTATCCCTCATTTAACTTTGGACAACAGTGCCTTACATTAAAGTTCTTTTTTTATAAACTATCTGATGGTATTTTTTTCTTGAAGAAATCATGGAAAATTCCTCACTCACTAAGGTGTTTTCAAAGCATATACTTTGTAGGGAAAGAATTTGTTCAAAAGGAATTACACTTCAGTTCAGTCCTCAGCAAAAAGTTTAAGAAAACCAGCCTACTGGGGTTTTTTTTAGTTGTAGGTGTACAAAACAACATAATAAGACATTTCCACCCCTCTCAAAGTGATAGCCCCAAGTATACTACCTCTGACACTGTACATAGTTATTACACTACCATTAACTATATTCCCTATGCTGTACCTTGTGTCGTGACCATACATATATATGTATTATAGTTGACATTCAGTATATTTTATATTAGTTTCAGGAGTACAGTGCAGTGGTTAGGTATAATATATAACCTATGATTCCCCTGATGGAGAAGTCCAGTACCTATCTGACACCCTACATACATTATTGACCATAATCCCCATGCTGTATTTCACATCCCCGTGACTACCAATTTGTACTTCCTAATCCTTTCACCTTAGGACACGTACTACATAAGATACAAGACCCTTGTATATGCTGTATACAAGAGACTCACCTCAGATCAAAAGACACACACAGGCTGAAAGTGAAGGGTTGGAGTAAGATATTTCATGCAAATGGAAATGAGAAAAAAATCTGGAGTTGCAATACTTATATCTGACAAAATAGACTTTAAAATGAAGAACATATTAAAAGATAAAGATGGGCACTATATAATAAAGGGATCGATCTGACAAGAGGACATAACCCTAGTAAACATCTATGCACCCAACATAGGAGCACCTAAATATATAAAACATACTGACTGACATAAAGACGGAGATCAACAGTAACACTATCATAGTAGGGGACTTCAACACAACTCTGACAACAAGAGATAGGTCTGCCAGACAGAAAATCAGTATGGAAACAACAGCCTTAAATGATACATTGGACCACTTGGATTTAATCGATATTTTCAGAGCATTTCACCCCAATGCTGCAAAATACGTTTTTCTCAAGCGCACATGGAACATTTTCCAAGATAGACCATATGTTAGGCCACAAAACAAGTCTTGATAACTTAAGAAAATTGAAATCATACCAATTGTCTTCTCTGATCACAGTGCTATGAAACTAGAAATGAATTATAGGAATAAAACTGGAAGACACACCAATTCATGGAGGCTGAATAACTTATTACTAAATAATGAATGGGTCAAGCAGGAGATCAAGGAAGAAATCAAAAGATATTTCGAGACAAACGAAAATGAAAACACAACGACCCAAAATCTATGGGATGCCACGAAAGCAGTCCTAAGAGGGAAATTCAAAGCATTGCAGGCCTACCTAAAGAAACAAGAAACATCACTAATCAACAGTTTATCTTCACACTTAAGGGATCTGGAAAAAGAACAGCAAAATAAGCCAGAAGGGAGCACAAGGAAGGAGATAATAAAGATCAGAGCAGAAATAAATGAAATAGAAACCAGAAAACAATACAAAAGATCAATGAATCCAAGAGTTGGTTCTTAGAGAAGATAAAATCGTCAAACCCTTAGCCAGACTCATTAAAAAAAAGGAGAGGACCCAAATTAATAAAATCAGAAATGAAAGAGAAGTGACAACAGACACCGCAGAAATACAAAATTTTAAAGATATTACTATGAGCAACTAGATGCCAACAAATTTGACAATCTGGAAGAAATGGACAATTTTCTACAGGCATACAACCTCCAAGGCTAACTCAAGAAGAAACAGAAAACCTGAATAGACTGATTACCACCAGGGAAATTGAATCAGTAATCAACAATCTCCCAAAAAACAAAAGCCCTGGACCAGATGGCTTTACAGGTGAATTTTACAAAACGTTCAAAAAAGAATTATCACCTATTCTCAAGCTCTTCCAAAAAATCCAGAAAGAGGGAAGACTCCCAAACACTTTTTACGAAGCCACTGTCACCCTGATCCAAAAATCAGACAAAAACACCACAAAAAAAGAAAACTACAGGCCGATACCTCTAATGTACATAGATGCAAAAATCCTCAACAAAATATTAGCGAACAGAATTCAGCAATACATTAAAAAGATCATACACCATGATCAAGTGGGATTCATCCCTGGTATGCAAGGATGGTTCAACATCCGCAAATCAATTAATGTGATACACCACATTAACAAAATGAAAAATAAAAATCACATGATCATATCAATAGATGGAGAAAAAGCATTTGATAAAATCCAGCAGCCATTTATGATAAAAACCCTTAAAAAGGTGGGAATAGAGGGATCATATCTCAACATAATAAAGGCCATATATGATAAACCCACAGCTAACATCATACTCAATGGGGAAAAGCTAAAACCATTCCCCCTAAGATCAGGAACAAGACAAGGTTGCCCACTTTCTCCACGTCTATTCAACATAGTGCTGGAAATTCTAGCCACAGCAACCAGACAAGAAAAAGAAAAATAAAAGACATCCAAATCGGTAAGGAAGAAGTAAAATTATCATTATATGCAGATGATATGATACTATATAGAGAGAACCCTAAAGACTCCACCAAGAAACTATTAGAGCTAATTGATGAATTTAGTAAAATAGCAGCAGGATACAAAATTAATATTCAGAAATCAGTTGCATTTGTATACACCAATAATAAAACATCAGAAGGAGAAATTAAAAAAAAATCCCATTTACAATTGCTCCAAAGACTATAAAATACCTGGAATAAATTTAACCAAAGAAGTAAAAGATCTGTACTCAGAAAATTATAAGACACTGAAGAAAGAAATGAAAGATATAAATAGATGGAAACACATACCATGTTCATGGATAGGAAGAATTAATATAGTTAAAATGGCCATACTGCCTAAGGCAATATACATATTCAATGCAATTCCTATCAAACTACCGACGGTTTTCACAAAAATAGAACATATAATCCTAAAATTTATATGGGGCCATAAAAGACCCTGGATAGCCTCCGCAATCTTGAGAAATAAGAACAAAGTGGGAGGTATAACAATACCTGATATCAAATTATACTACAAGGCTATAGTAATCAAAACAGCATGGTACTGGCATAAAAACAGACACATAGATCAATGGAACAGAACAGAGTCCAGAAATAAATCCATGCCTATATGGCCATGGATTATTATATAATCCATTATATAATACAATATATAATTATTTAATACAATATATAATTATATATATTGTATTATATAATATATAAATTGTATAATTGTATAAATTATATAATATATAAATTATATAAATATATAAATTGTATTATATAATACAATATAATAATACTAGTAATTATATATGGCCATTTAATCTATGACAATGGAAGCAAGAATGTACGATGGGGTAAAGACAGTCTATTCAATAAATGGTGCTGGGAAACCAGAGTCATGACTGAGAACACCAGGGACAGATTCTTTATTACACATGTTTAAAAGCAGAAGAAAATTTACCTGAAATACAAGGAACTATAATCCTGGGATTCAATAACTGTGCAATCAACTTTTTAGTGTACTCAGGTGAGTTCCATTTAACTGTCATGTTAAAACACCTCTTGAATTCTTTAGATTTTCTGGTTCCAATTTCTAGCTTTAATGTCTTCAAATCACCTGTTAAAAAGAAGAGAGCACCAAATAATATCTTAGGGTAGAAAGATAAGTTACTTAAAGCCTATTTGGGATCCCAAAATACAACTATTTCAAATAATTATCTTTAACAGTGTTTATTATTCATTTAAACAATTTTTAAAAAATAGCATCACTTTATTCTTATAAAGCACGTACACATTTTTATGTAATTTTAAGCAGCATGCACACCATTTCATATATTCTGTAATGACTCACCTTCCTATGGAGAATGATAAATCACATACCTATTATAAATGATATTCTGAGTGATACCCTTTTAAGATAACATTTTAAGTTATCTAAAAAATGCATGGGAAGAACCTAACATATTCTTTAAAATTCTCCCACCTGCTACCTAAGACATTTTGCTGATTTCATTTTCTGTCTGATCATTCGATGCAGTCACTATTCTCAGGGAAATCCACAAGATGCTTCCAAAAGCAAGTATGAAATATAATCCTGGGAGTCAGTAACTGCAGTCAGCCCACAGAAGTAATGGTGTTCCCAGGTTTCTCATTAGCCCATAATACACAAACCTACATTTCATTAAAAAGAATGGATTGACTTTTTATTCTGATACTAATTTATTAATGCAATTACTTTTTTCAATTCACAACTCATTTTATACTCCGCTGTTAGAATAATGGTAAACTTCTAGCTGCATTACTGACATTGCAGAAATTTCACATTTGTAACTAGTAATACATATATTTTTAAAAATGAAATACTTATATTTTTAAAATTTCAGAAACTAAATTAACTATGAAAGGTATAGGTGGCTTTTCTAATTGGTGATTGTACCACAACAGCACGTATATTATACCACGAGACTAGCTTTGGTTTATACCGACTTCTTGCGCTTTGTAAATCAAAGCAGGGTTTACACTGAGCCCGAAGAAAACTGCTTTTGACCAATACACATAATTACCTCAAATTCTAGTTAGCAATAGATATCTACTGATTTAATCTCAGCCTTCACTGAGCAAATAAAATTTAATGTGCTCAAAAGAAGAAACTTGCCAGACTAAGCTATCTTCACTGGGGAATTTGGTTACACTGGGTATTTCATCCAAATGGGAACACAACTGTTTTTGAAGGTGTATTACTACTTTTTGTCTCTCTTGATTCCAGCAGTGCTTGATTCAGCAAGTACAAAGTATGCATTTACTACTTGTTTAAGGCCAGTGTTGTCCAAGGGTCACTGATTTTTTCCTAAAAATAGCTGAGCTCTCTTGGAATGCCTATAGTGGAAAGCTTGCCCAAGGTCCAAAGCTTCAGTCCTGATGTTACTGAGGTCAGACCACTGGTTCGCTTCAGGAGATGTTGTCATCGTGCACCCACAGAGAGCAAACTGCTAATGGATGCACTGCAATTCGGCCTTTTATTGTCATCATTCCTCAGTAACCACAGGGAGCAATCTTTCAGGAAGGGCTTTGTATATTCAAGATTCCTAAAAAGACAGCATACAAGGAAGCATTACCTGACACGGTGCTGCATTTCCACCTCTCTTCCAGATTGGCCTGATTTTCTGATGGGAGACCCAGAAGCAGCCGCTCGGCAGGCAGCAGCTTACGGATTCACATTCACCGACACACTGCTTCTCACATGCTGCCTGCGAACTTTCAAAGTTAAAAAAACTTTTTTTCTACATTATTTGTGAATGGCATCTATTACAACTGTTAGAAGGAAAACGATCACTGCCATAAATAACTAACCTTAACTAAATCTGATTTCGTACTTGTATACTGTCTTCGTTTACATTCCCCATATCCTGGCATTTTATCAACTTGGTTTCAGCCAAAATTCTGGTAATTTTGATTCTTCTTTATCACATTTATTTCCACCTTAAAAAAAACCTATCAAATGCAACTTTCCTTTTGAAGTACTTAAGAGTTTTCTATCTTCTGCTATTAAAGACATTTCTAGAGAAGAGATTACAATTCTTCCAATCTCATCTATTTATAATTTAGTGTTCAAACTTCTGAATTAAGGAAAGCTACATTTGACAGGAAACCAGTTCTGTAATTATCAAAAACAGCTGACCTTGATCTGTCATAGTATTAAAAGTCAGCTTCATTAGCTACTGGGAAGAATTGTTAATTAAAGCATTTCTCCCTAGTATGTTTCTTAAAATACAAAGAAAGAAACAATCTACTTGGTATAGAATCAAAGACATATTTTCCTATTCACAATGAACCACAGAAGGCAGATTTCAAAGCTAATGGCTATTATGGAAACCTACTTTGAAGCTGTTCAAATGAGAGTGCCAAGTAAGACATATTTTCTATTTTAGTAGCTCCTTAAATGGAATCTGGCCACCAACTTTACAGTTTACTTCAGTAAAACTATTTACTCGCCAAGTATGTCACTATGAGTGGCTACAATCAAAGTGTGGTAAATAGTTTGGAAAAAAATAAGCTATGTAAAACTTTTTATCTTAGATACAGCTATAAGAATAAATTCTTTAAATTTAAAATATATTTTTCTCAATAAACATTTATTTTTACCCACAAAATAAAGATATACACAGCAACTAGTTTAGAAGCAACCAAGGACTACAATTTCAAGTTCTAAAAAAATAACTCTCCTTCATCTTCTTCAACTTCCACTTCAAATTACAGAAGTGGGGTTTATTTAATCACTTTATAAACTTAGAGAGTGGGCTCCAAAAGCCTTACATTAGCCTGGTCCTTTCACCTACAAAAGAAAAGCAAACAAAAAATAAAAAGAATAGATGATTATATAAGGTCATGGTCATTAAGTTTGCTTTAAAATTAACCAAGAAAACTGGTTACTTGTTTATTTTGTTACAACAATCAAAATTCTCCATCTTTCACCCTTTTCATTGTAAACATTAAATTGTAGTTGGAACCAATATATTCATTTACACACACAAAAAAAGGTCTGCCTACTCGATTCCCTTAAAGTGATGAAGAACTTAATGCTCATGTGAAATACAGAATCTTAGAGTTATCTGTAGAAATAAATGAACCAATTTCTCTCCCCATCAACGTGTCACAAGAAATTAGGTAATAAAAGGGAAAAATGCAAATCCTAAAGTCATCTAGTGCTTTTCTCCTAATTCCAAATAGGAAACAACAAAGAAGTGTTGTCAGGTTCTAAAATCTGTATTATATACTCGTAAAACCAAGGTGCAAGAAAGCTGTAGATTTCTCATTTACAAGTTTGATGTTCTAAAGTCTTTCCTCCAAGGAAAACTGATGTGATCAGTTACTGAATTTAATTACACAATTCCACTTCAAGTAGTCTAAATTCAGTGTGCCTCGTCTAAAACCATCCTTGAGACAGAATCTTGTTTCTACAGTACCGTAGCAGCCAGTTAGAATCTAGAAACACAAGCCGCCCCATTAGCGTGCCTTCACTATTCATCTCTGTAATAGTCTGAAATAACATTTTTCATTGTAAACAACGTATTTTAGTAGATAAATATATGACGACTAATCAAAAAGTCTCTAAGAATAAAATATCTTAGCCCTCTGTATATCAAATCAGAACCAGAAAGGTAAAAGAATGTACATAATTTTCAAATATACAAACTGTGCTAAAGTAAAAAAAGAAACCCAAAATGTCCTTTGATTCAAAGCTCTGTCCGGGCCACTGTCAGTGGAAGTGCGGCGGGGGACGGTCCTCCACGAAGGTCGTTCCTGCCCTCTCCTACAACAAGGCAAGAAAAGCCACGGTTAGCCAGTTGGTGTATTCTGAATTTAAAACGTACACGTGAAAATGGCAACCCATTCCATTCAGGCAAGGAAAGTATATAAACATCTTCCTCCCATCCAGGGTGAGGTCTTCCAGTATGAGCCTCATCAACACTAATCTGATCAGCATGGTACTATAAAAAGAGATGTAGTCTGAGGTGGTGATGTTAGAGTACTTTTCAAGAAAAGTAAAACAAGTAGCTGTGGTGATGATGGTGTCAGCTCCCAGGAAGACCACAGCTAGCATTTACTGGGCAACATATAGCAACCCAACGAGATAGAGACTATATGTTGTTATCCTCATTTTACAGATGAAGAAACTGAGGCAGAGAGGTTGAAGTACTTGGAAGAGGAACTGGTATTCTAATTCAGACAGTCTGATATTATAGGAAGAGGAGTGCAAAATAATTTCAGCCCAATAGGTTTCTTCTAGTAACAGAATACTGCCTTAAATACAGAAGAACTCATCTACATTAGAGCTAAGTATGTACAAGGTCAAATGGATGATGGAAGAAGCCCAGGAAACATTCTCCAGTGATGGTCTACCACTGTTATTTTGTATCCCAGCTTCTTTTTCTACACCTTTATTTCTATCCTCTATTTGAAATTTTATTATCTTAGTCTCAAAAGAGCATTTGAGGAGACACGCTGACAAAAACTAATGCACTACAGGTAACAAGAATGCAGAAAAATCTGGAGACTGCTTTTGAAGGATGTTTAACCAGGATAAGAGATTTGTCTGTTTTTAAATATCTCAAGAATGGTGAAGTAGTAGAGAAAGCAAAATTTTCGTTTCCTTTGTGTAGACTGAGGGCAACTGCAAAAAATCACATCAGTATGCACTGTGGCTGAATACGGTGGAATTCCTAAAGAGCTGGGTCTGAAGGAAGGCGCTGCCTTGTGGGGGGAGGCGTGTCTAGTTCCAGCAGCAGGTGGGAGAGCTGTCCAGAGAGCTGGTAGAAGCCCCAGGACAGATCACCCTCCCGATTTTCTAATTCTCTGAAGTCCAGTCTCCCCTTTCTTCCACAAGGCACTCCTTCCTCTGTATCCGTTTAAAACTTAAGCTCTAATATTTCTATCTTTATTTGTCTCACAGATCTTAAACATGTGAAAAAGACAAAGGATTCAGTTTCAGTATTACAGATTGGGAAAAATATACGTCCTCTTCCAGGATGGCAAATTTTAAAATTAGTAAGTTAAATTTTAAATTTTAAGATTTTAAAAGATTTTAAATTTAAAATCAATAATCTGTAAAATAATTTGTACATGAATTGTAATAAAAATTCTGATGGGACTTTCTTTTACTTGGCAAAATGATTTTTAAATTAATCTTAAAAATGCAGGCTAGCCCAGAAATTATTTTAAAAGAAGAATAAAGATGAAAGAATTTGCATTGTCTTGCAAATATCAAAACATTCACAAATAATTATTTACTATACAATAACTGGACAATTAGTTAAACACTTGGGGGAAAAATAGGTTAGTTATATCTCCTCTTAAACTATGTGGATTAAAGCTTTAAATATAAAATACAAAAATCACAGATATTAGCAAAACATAGGTTAATATTTTTATAACCCTGAATGAGAAAGGCTTTCCTAAGTTAGCATGTTATCAAAGGCAGAATCATGAAAGAATGAGAAGCTGAACTAGATGAAAATTTTAAATTTCTATTTAAGCAAAATATATCAAAGACAAAGGATACTGACATGGGGGAGATATAATACCTATGACAGACCAAAGTGCTCTTAGAATCAGTATGAAACAATTAGTTTCTCCATAGGAAAATAAGCTAAGGATAAAATGGGCTAAGTATAAAATGGGCTAAGGATAAAATATAAATGAACAAAAATATGAAAAGTAATATCAATAATCAAGAAAATGCAATTCGGGGGCAGCTGCATGGCTCAGTTGGTTAAGCGTATAAGCTCTTAACAACAGAGTTGCCGGTTCGATTCCCACATGGGCCAGTGAGCTGCACCCTCCACAATTAGAATGAAGACAATAAGCTGGCGGATGGCTCAGTTGGTCAGAGCGCCAGCTCTTACCATGTTTCCCCCAAAATAAGACCTAGCCGGACAATCAGCTCTAATGCATCTTTCGGAGCAAACATTAATATAAGACCAGTCTTATATAATTAATATATATAATACAATACAATATTATATAATACCAGGTCTTATATTAATGTTTGCTCCGAAAGATGCATTAGAGCTGATTGTCTGGCTAGGTCTTATTTTCGGGGAAACACGGTATGTATGCAGCTATACAAAATCATCTCTGTACCAACAGAGAACTTCACACAGTAAGAAAAGAAACAGGTTACTTAACAGCACATAAATGACATTCTCTCCATCCTTAAACACAGGAAAAACTGAAAGGGAATCTACCAAAATGTTAAAATGGTCTTTTCAGGTATTGTGAAACCATGGTTTTTATTTTTTCTTTATGTTTTTCTGCATTTTAGGTATTTCTTCATTTTCTTTCAACCACTGCTAACATCAGTTTGTTATAATGTGCCAGCTACTTACCTAGTAAGGCTGTGTCTTCACCTGCATCTTCTTTCAAACTAGCCTCACACTGCAGCACGGGTTCATTCGTGGCAGACGAGGGTGAACTGCCCCCATCACGTCTGGCCTCGTCTTGTACGGTGATAATCAGATTTGCAGCCTGAACACTTCCAGGGGCCGACTCTGGAGCGGGCATCTCCTGCACACCCTCCGGCTCTCCCTTGAGTTAGAGAAGAAATGTCGTCTGTAAGTAACATGACCAAAGCTTATCTATCATCTTTTGCTCATAATTCATACAAAATGTTTCCTTGTATACATAGAATATGGCAAAAAGTACACTGATGTCTTCTTTATTTAGCATCACCAGAAAAATGAATTACTTCTCAACAAGCAGCTTTCTGAGACCTAAACATTTTTTATTCTAAAAACTACTTTTTCCCTTGATATAAGTAACGCCACCTTTTAAACTATTTATTGAAAGTGAAGCTTTGTTACACTTTCCTGCCTGGAACAGAGGCCGGGAATCCCGAGTGTGAGCCCTGCTCTGACTGCCTTACTGCTGCAGAGCGAGGCCCCAGGGTTCAGAGGTAAACATGGTTTCTGAACAACATAGGGCTTCAGGCTGGGTACCGGTTCACGTGAAAACATCAGCTGTCAGTTTACCTGTAACTCCATTCCCCCCACCCCCCACTTGCTGCTTTAAAGAAAATAACACAAGGGAGGGCTGAGACTCTATACCCATTAGTGTATTAAGTCTCAAAACTCGGGGGCTATCCAGAAACCCTGTTTGATTCAAGTCAAAGCTTTGTGTGATTAGATGGACCTACTGCTTGGTAACAGGACCTATGAAATGAGGGGTCCCTGCGGGTTTACTGTGAAGCTTGGCTGACCGAGACTGTCACCTCCACTTCAAGTGAAAACACTGCAGTCATGCCCAGCCTGCCCTCTGGGCTTTCAGGGCCAAGGACACTGCGGCTCCCTGTGTTGTGGGGCCCCTACCTCCCGAATGCAACATGGTATGCTCCCGCCTTCTCACAGGTACCTGAGCAGAACTCCTGACACACTGAGCAACAAAGTGTTCAGTGAGGAGCTGCCGTAATCCCACCCTAGTTGGTTTTTCCAGATATTTAAATACCTGCCAACATATCTACTTGCCAGTCTCAAACCCCACACGCTCACACCCGTGGACACATTCTCAACCTGCAATATACTCATCTGTTAAGACAAACCCTCTAACACCCAGCTCAGACTGCCCTCTCAGAAACCGCTGCCTGCCCCCTCCCACACCTGTCCATTTGCAGAGTAAATCCTCCTTCCTCTGTGCTCCCACAGCTCCTTTGCCCTGCTGTGCTTGGGTGCATCCCCTGGTCCCCACCAGTCCCGACAGTGAAATCCCAGGAGTCCGTGAGCAGAAGGGCTGTGTCTTATTCATCTGTCTCTTCAGAGCCACGTTCAGATCCAGAACCTTAGATAGCATTCCTCTGATAAATGCTTGCCAAATTAATGAAAACACTGAGAAATGGCACATCAAAGTGGTTACAGCTGCAAATGAAAGGACCACCTATGACGTCTATGTGAAGGGGTGCTGGGGGCTCTCCCACTGTGGTCATTTTCTTGGAAATCAGAAACAGTTATAGTTACTACATGAGAGCATGTTATGACTATAAAATCCAACATAGGAAGGGCCAGTGGACCTAAAGAAAATGGCTTATTTGTCAAGATTTAAAGAAAGGCAAGGCAAGGTAATTAGTTTGATTTAAAGTTACTACAGGCTTCTATTCTTCAAAAAATAAATTAAGCTCTCTAGGGATACATATTCTAGCGTTCTGAAATTAACATTTTAAGAAAGCAACCCAACCTTATGTAATGTAAAATGAAGACTCCTATAAAAAGTAAAAACTGGCAGTTACAAAATTGCCATGGGGATATAAAGTAAAGCTCAGGGGATATAGTCAGTAATATTGTAGTAACTATGTATGGTGGCAGATGGGTACTACATTTATCAGCGTGATCACTTTGTAAGGTATACAAGTGTCTAATTACTGTGTTATACATCTGAAATTAATATAATATTGTATGTCAACTGTAATTGGAAATTTTTAAAAAGTTTTAATTAAATGAATCCTGATTTTTTTTATATGTGAAATATACATGTAGATATATTTCAAAAAATAAAACTCATGAGGATTAAAGTCTCAATGCTAAGCTCAGTGAAATTCCTTTTCTACAAATTTTTAGAAATGCAAAGCAGGTTTAAAATTACTGATTAATAAAGAGCATAACTTAAAATGGGTTTCAAAGTGTATCTAAGGAAGAAAAAGGGAAGAAGGAAAACTGCCAAGAAAACATCTGTCAAGCTACCTGGATTCTACTGTCCCAGGAAGGCGTGTTCTCTTATCTGAAGCAGAGAGGACAAGCCTGGTTCACTAAGAAAGCATGTGACAACATGCTATATAGAGCTATTATTATTAAAAACTATGAATAAGTGAATGTTAGAAATTCTAGAGGAAGGACAATTTTATAGATATCAAAGCAAATCAGTTTTCAGTAAGACAGCTGAATGCTGACCTGCCCCCTTTCTGCGTGCCTATGCTAAGGGCATTCTAGAACTCACACTTGAAAGATAAGATTCATAGAAAATTATCCTGCTCCTTATGGTAGTAGTCTCTCCACTATCTTTTGCAGATATGCTAAGCTAGAAGATGAGAGAACATTTTCAGTAGACCTGCAGCCTTGAGGGCCATTATGGCTTTACGCTGCATAAAAGGATTATCATCAAAAAACCCCTCGGTAGTTTCTAACTACCATAAATGCTACAAAAAAACTGAAAATGTTTAGCAAGAAGAAAAACATATTGTCTTGACATTATTTCTTTCAAAGATCTTTATTCTAAAACTATTTAATCAAGAATATTTTGAGACATTAATAGAGTATATGAAGACTATACTTTCAGGGACCATTTCTATAGTTCGTTAATAGAATATGTGAAGACTCTAAAAACAATAAAAAATATAACAATCTAGAAATATCTCTTTTCTCCCTTCCGTGTCCCCCCCCTTTGGGTAGGGTAGTAGTTAAGAGCTTGGACCCTGGAATTAAGCAAACTTGTATCTGAAAGCCAATTCCCCATTAATTAGCTGTGGCCTTGGGTGAGCTATTTAGCGTCTCCTAAGTTCAAGTTTCTAATTAGGAAAACAGGGATAGTAGCAGTATGTCCTTACATCACAGAGGGCTGTGGGAGCAAATGTAATACTGTATTTGCGGCCCTTAGCTCATGGCTGGCGACCACTATGCGCTTCACTCTGTCCTCACGTCTGTTTCCCTAGGAAGGTCCTAGGGCCACATTAAGTATCAAACTAACAGAGTAAATTCAATGCAGGGCAAATTTTCCCAGCAGTATTTGATTCTGAAACCCAGGAACTGGGAGAGCTGGAGTCAGGAAGCGTTGGCTTCGGATTCCTCATATGTAAGATGTGCACCTGGAGCCTGAAAATGTCTGCGGCTTCTTCCATTGCAAACATTTTATAATTCTTGTTTATACGAGACTCACTGGCACACACACATTCTGTGAAGTATTATACCAAAATATACTGCTCTAAGTAATTAATTACTAACTCTCTGAGAAACAGCTAGTATGTTATTCTATAATCATCAATTTAGTTCATTAATGTTTTGGGAATGTCTTCGGAATTCATTTTTAATAAAGACGAAAATTTCTTCAGAGAACCTCAAGGACGTTAGGAGTATTTCGTCCATCCCTCTTGCCTCTGGTCAGTAATGAAATCGCATCCCTCAGGAAGAACCGGGGCAAAGATTGAATATAAACAAAAATGTAACAAACCCAATATCCCAGGGCTTTGATGACATCAAGTTTACACATTGGACACGTGCGGTGATCCAAAAGCCATGGGTCAATGCATATTCTATGAAAAATATGCCTAAAAAAATTAAGTATGTGTTAATGTTTTAAAATAAATGTTTATATCTTATAAAGGAAATAACACATTCTTCCAACTTCTCATTACAAGTTAAATAACGTCAAATCAACATTCGAGCCTATTCACTTACCCTAAGTACTTATCTATTCTATTTTTCATGTTAAACAGAATCTTAATGGGAAATTACCCCTTCACTCCACAAAAAGAGCATAGTTTATGTTTACCTCATGCTGTGTTACATTTTTATGTGCTTTTGAAAACCTTTTGAGAATAAATGTGGCCTAAGTAAGGCGAGTGAACAGTAATTAACTAATATTAAACTGATAGCATCTTATATAAGTCCATAAAATGACTCAAATGGAAATATTAACAAGTCAAAATATTAACAAGTCAATTTGGGTTGCAGGCTTAAAAAACACACTTATTTTCTGTCTTAAGTATTTTTGTGTAGTCTACATTTTTCTGTAACAAACACCTTTCAGAATCAAAAACAGAAAAATCACATATGTGTATTTTCTTCTCTTACTGACTTGTCTCGTTGAAGATGAGTTAAGAGTATGGGCACTGGAGCCAGACAGACTGGGCTCAAGTACCAGTTGTGTGACCTGATGCTGTGACTCTGAACTAGTCCCTCACCTCTCTGCACCCACCCTCAGGCTGCGCTGTAAGGTGCTAACAACACTAGGCACAGGAAGTACTTAGTAATTGTTCATCATACAAAAAAGGGTGAATGCAGCTAAAAATAACAGTACTTAGTTATATAACACAGCCTAGTCCAGCTTCTCTTGTGACCTTTCCATCTTCAAACTGAAACTGACGCACCCAAAGGAATTATTTTACAAAAACATAAAAGAAACACGTTGGGAAATTTGTTCAACAAAACACAGAAAAAAATGGGGATCGGGGGTCAAACCCCTATGAAGGAGACCAGCAAATATGTACATGTCACAAGTCTGCTTATGAGGGTCAAATGCAAACCCCAGCTCAGCCATCAGGACATATCTGGTCCTACGTATGACAAGAAACGAGCCACAAGTGGCTTCTTGGTGTAGCATCTTAAACATTATTTTTTAAGTCAGAAAGCCTTGCCCTAAACCAGCCTAGAGCAAAAATTCTTTTCTATTTTAATAATTTTCTACAGGATATGATCAACCTGCACTGACTCCAATTTATTAAGCACCCAGCACACCAATGCCCTTTAAATGCCTATAGATTTAAATTACATATCTTTATTCAGGAAACTTTTTATTTCGTAATTCTGATACTCATTTCCTTCACAATTACTGAGAACTTAATCTACTCTAAAGTACTTGTACATATACTAAAGTACTTTGCAAACATAAAGCAAACATGAACTCATGACTTGCTTCTAACAGGTGTGAAGTATAATTAAAACTGATCAGACTTAAACGTATTATAGTATTTGTGCACCCTTCTAACAAAGCAATTCTTTAAAAAAGTTAAACTATTCTATTAAAAAGAAAACACAACTTCCTGTTGCTAAAAAAAAAAGGTCCTTAATGTACTGAGAGTAATGGGAGGAGTATTTATTTTTCACAACCCACAAAAGAACCCAATCCCAGGGTGCAAATAACAGCAAACCACTGCCCTCCCAACATACTTTCTGGCCCTTTCCTGGGGCCTTCACCAGTCAAGCTTCAGTCTCCTTGCTACTTAAAAAAGCCAATCCATGACAAAGATATGTAAATGGGTCTCCGTCATCTACAGTCTCCTAAGCAAAGCAATTTTAAAGCAATGCAATACACGAGACTTGGAGACTGGAAACGTCTTTTCTAAAGGAAGAGATCAAAACTATAGCAAGATCTTCACGTCCTAAAGACAAGAAACTCTTTTGCTGGAAACTTGAAGCCTGTCAAGTAACTTTTAACATCTCAGGAGGTAATAGGAACATACTTGCATGGCAGAATTCTGACAACATCCTTTACTTTAAAATTTTCAATGCACACTGCACAGTTCTCAGCTTCGACATCAAGTCCCTATAAAAAAACAGGAAAGAGTTTACTAGCCTGGATAAAGCTTACTGCATCTTGGGTAAAACAATGATGAATTCTAGTCTGCGTTGGTACAATGTAAAACTAAACACACAATTTCTACTCGGTATTTACTTTTTACCACTATCAAAAAAATATTTAAAGAATCTGGCTGAAAAGGAAAAAAATTTCATTGTCTACCTAATCAGACATGAATAGTGTTTATATACTAGGCTAGTGTTTATGTTGTGTTAAGTATTCACATTTTAAGGGCTTTAGAAACACAAATGCCTCTTTACTACAATAAAATATTTCTCAAATATAAAACTTACAAAGAGAATGAATATCCAGTAAGCTGCTTGTTTTCTGGAATCGTTAAAAACAAAAACTAGAGCACGTTCATGAGAACTGGCTAAAGAACATGGTTACACCCTACAAGTAAGAAAATGTACATGGCTAAATATTTGAAAATAATCACCTCGCTTGTGATAAAAGAATTAGGAATTAAAATAAGGTATAGTTTTTCACATGTCAAATTAACAAGGTAAAAACAAACAAAAATTGCAGGGGAGAAAGCAGTCTTCTGACAAAATTTCCACTTCTAAGAATGTATGGGTCATAGACCTTTTTGGTGGGGGTCAACCTTCCCCCACCACTTTTCTGGGTGCCTCCCACATCTATCCATTTGGTCTCACAGCATTAGCCAAAGCAGGCAGGGCCAGAGCGGTCATCTGATGCAAACAGGCCAATGAGACTCATTCCCAGGAGTCTGGGATGGGGATTCAGGAACCACCCACCAATCAGTGTCCACAAGCAGGTACAACTTGAGCAAGATAATTTTATGGAACTCAAGTACACCGTACTTATGTAATTATTAAAAAATATACTCAGCCATGTGCATCACTTGTCAATAAGCAAGCAATAAAAATGGATTTTATATGAGTAGGCAGATATTGTTATCAAATACTGTATTAAAATGAACTTTATAACATTTAAAATTATATGTTGCAACTAAAGTAATTATTACCACTCATTTATCATATGCCATGCAAGAGTGATGAAATAATTTTTAAAGTCCTTAATGGTTTACAAGCTTATACATTACCATGAATGAGACCACAAGAAAAAAAAACTTAGAAAACAAACACTAGTCCTCAGGATTAGACAAGATGCAGATTTAAGAAGACAACATTTTTCTGTGTAAGTTTAAAACAAAATCGCCAGAAAAATCTAGGTATATACCTCATGGACCATTTATGGATCCTCTTTTTTAAACCATTATTTTGACAACTATCAAAAAACAGTCCGTGGAAGCGTATTTTCAAAAATGTTCTGTATAGGAAGAGAATAATATCAATTTACTTAAGTTCTGAATTGACTCAGTTCAGCAAATTATACATAGGAATCTACGTCTTCTCATATTTAAGGACTGAGGTTTCCTGCTTCAGAGAGTAGAAGACCCGTTCCCAGAGAAACGTGGAACTATAATGCTTGTCAAGTCACTGGCTACACCAAACATATGCCAAGTTTGTCACTGCCATTCACTGGAGACTCTCTCCCCCGACCCTTGAACTGTCAATCGGACGCTAACCTTAACCCATAAGATGGGAAACATTTTTTTAACTTTTTCAGTTCAGTATATCTGCATGAGAGGACACCTTGCACAAACTGTTACAACTCAACTGTTCCTACACTGTAAAGGCATTAGGGAAGAGATGGCAGCCAACAATATGATTCCAGGAGTGCTTGATATTAAAGGCATCACATAAACCATTAATATCAGGTTCTAAAGTTATCAAATCGAAGGTCTATAATTTAATGTGTTATTCCTTTAAGTAGGTCAGTGGAAGCAATATATACCATAATGCAGTTATTGCTTTTTTTGAAGGGGAGACTAGAGGGTGGAATAGATTAAGTCTCAACAACTTAGTGAAATAAAATGAAAATCAAAACAACTGAACCAACCCATAGCTATGTCAACATAGTTATCAACATTGCACAGCACAGAAGATGGACTATTAAAAGAATAACACTACTGCATTAGCAACTGTTTTCCTTTCAAGGAATCTACCCTCTAAGACTCTAAGGGTCTAGATTCAGGACCTGTCCTATTCCAAAAATGCTCTGGTATGGTTTGGGCCTTTTAAGTCTCAGGTTGGCCTTGTCAAATCATTTCTTTTATTTAAAAAAGTACCTTTAAAAAACATTTTTTTCTTTCCTTCTCCACAAATCCCAATAGTTTATCTCTGTAATTAAGGGAATCAGAGGGAATGGACACACACAGTCTCAGATTCAACAGAGATGAATTTAAATTTTCAAGGGTCTGTGGTGGAGACTTTAAACACTTTATCTTCTTTAGTGTCATGTGGGTCTCACCAACAGGTAGAACTGCTTTTGATGACAGACATGTTGGCGCCATCCAGGATGGGAGCAACCAGCCAATGTGGCTATTTGAGCATTTTCAATGCAGCTAGTGTGAGGGAGGAACTGAATTTTAAGTTCAATTCATTTACATTCAAACAGCCGTGTGTGGCTAGTGGCTGCCCTAGTCAGACAGTGCGGGTCTGAAAGGCTCGTCACACATGCAACAGAATGATTTCAGACAACTCAGCTTTAAAATGAACACATATAAAAAGTTAGTACTAACTTAAACTAGCCAACAGTCCTGTTTGATACTGTGAATTTAGCAGATTGCAAAGCATTACTTAGAGACACAAACAGACATACAGACTAGTTTAAACCAAAAACAAAACCCAAAAAAACATGAAAATATTACCTTTTCTCCTTGCTTTATAGTATGAAGCAGAAGCTGGCCAATAAGTTTCTTGGTTTCTTTTCTATGGCTCTTAGGTAGGAAAAAAATTATTATTATTGAAAATTTTATGTTAAAGGAAGCTTATAGAAAAAAATTTCATTTAAAAAGCAAAGCTAAATGACTACAAAAATAACTTTAAAAATTACCATTTAAGGCTTAATGTATAAAATAGCCACATGTAACTTAAGAGTATTGATCAAGAATATTTAGTTTCAATTCCATGCCTAAAGAAGAATCCAATTCCGATTCTTAGGTTTAAATACTGGCAAGAAACGAGTAAGCTGAGGCTGGAGGCACCATACACTCATCTATTAACGTCTAGCAGGAGAGAGGCTTCCTAGTCACCAGGTAGAAGATGACCCAGAAACGCCCACCTACTGGCTACAAAGCCAGGAAGGGCAACTTCTCAAGACAACAGAGGGCAGTGGGACATTCAAGAGGCCTGCCTTTGGAAGGCTCTGGCTCTTCACCTGCTCACCTCTTTGCTGTTACTGGGACAGTGTTTCTCTGCAGGAAATGGCTTTGAAAGTTGCTCCATGATGGAGACAGAGAAGCCCCTTCTACTCTGCTCCTCACCTTGGGGGGCCAGGGTTCTCTTTATAAACACAGAACCAGGTCCCCTCTACCTCGTGCCTTTTTGCCATTCCTTTATGTCTGGAAAAGGACAAAGGAGGTTTTTGCAGGAGCAAAATGTGCAAAAAGTGTCCCCGAGTTAAAGGTATCCAATTTCCCACAGAACAGAAAATTTAATATATTCTAAAAAGTTATTTTCAGAAAAATCATATTAATGCTTAAATATTATGAGTGAAAATGAAATTCAGAATAGGGTCCAGTATAATTTCAAGCAATATACATGGAGAAACTTCAGAAGTATTTTTAAAAACAAAGTTAAAAAGAGTTAGCCATACTTACCTGACTTCCAAACTGTGAGCCGGTGTACAGGAAACGCTGTATATAGTAAAATATTAGCCAGGCTAATGAGATAATCATCATGGTGATGAAAGCGATGGCCACAAACACCACCGACTGGCCACTGATGAACTCCTGGACGTGACGCGTGCCAACCCCGATGGTCATTTTGACCGGAATTCCTTTCTGCACCAGATCCAAGATTTCTCTTCCTTTTGGGTAGCTAACCATAATGACCACTATATTTCCTGTTCCTGTAAGAAAGAACAAAGAAATCAATGGAAAGAACACAAAATAAGAAAAAGTTAAGAGAAACATAAGAGTACTATGGTTCGTCCATGCATATGCGTCTGAAAATTTCAATAATATGGGTAATTTTTAAGGAAAGCATAAGTTACCAAAACTGGTCCAAAAGAGAAAATAGACTGATTACCTGAGAAGGAGAATAAATCACTAAGAAAGTACTTCCTTAAAAGCAAGAACCCCATTTAGTTTCACGTGTGAATATTGTTCCACAGAAGATTAAGAAAATGTTTTAAAATGATTTCTAAGACAATAAAACCAAACGTAATGAAAAACAAGCAAAAGAACCATGCAGAACAATTTCACTTATGAATATCAATATGTTATGACTAAAGGATGCCCATTACGCTCAGGGAGGCAATCTGAGAATTTCTACTACGATCACTAGTATTTACCATTGCTCTGAAGGCATGAGCAGATACGCCAAACACATGTGTATGTTTATATATAGTATATATATAAATTAATGCAATAACCATAAAATATTAATAGGATTTTAAAAAATCTTAAAAGTGCTGCTTCTTGAAGAAATGCTGCTTCTGAAGTTCACTTAGGGGAAAAATAATCAAGAATGACTGGGAAAAGTTTTTAAACAGTAAAACCTGGACTAGCCTTTATATTTGAAGTAATTAAAACAGTGTGATAGTGACATGAATATGACAAGAATGGGACAGAAAAGAAGTCCAGAAATTAGACTCAAATACCTAAAATAATTTAGTAAATGATAAAAGCAGAATTTCAAATCAATGGAGTAAAATGGATTATTTAAAAAAAAATGTGTGGGGGCTACTGGGTGTCATCTGAGGGGAAAAAAACTGTACCCCTTTCTTAAAACTTATGCCAAAATAAATTCCAACTAAGTCAAATGTTTAAATATATATAAAAGAGGAAATATAACAGTCAGAAGAAATATGGGAATTAAAAAATATGTAATATTGAAGAAAAATCTTTCCAAGTATGAAAACCCACCTCAGAGTTTCTTAAAAAAAAACTTCACCAACCATACAAAAATGAAAAATTTCTACATGGCTTAAAGAGAGCAAGGAATCGAGATCAAATGGCCAATTTGGGAAAAATACATGTACCACAATAAAAACACAAAACTAATTTCCTATTAGAAAAAGAACAGAAAAACAAAAGAAATAAACTCAGTTTGCAGAAAGTTCATACAAATGGGTTTTATTTTTTAAAATAACAGCTTTAGCGAGATAGAATTCACATGCCACCCTTTTAAAGGGTACAATCAGTGGTTTTTAGTATATTCACAGAGGTTGTGAAACCATCACCACTATGTAATTCCATAACATTTTCATCACCCCCAAAACAAATGCTGTATACATTAATGGTCACTCTCCAACAAATGGAATCTAAACATACGAAAAGTCATATTTAAATGAAAACATATCTCTAAGATGGCACAGATCAAAACGTTTCATACATTATATTGGCAAGAGTGAGCACAAATCTGCTCTGCACACTGCGCATGGGGCGGGGTGAATTATAATATTCCAATCTGGGTGGAGGGCAGGATGGCTATCAGAAAAATTTCACACACACACATCTCTTTGACCCAGCGAGTCTGCATCCAAGAGCTTAACATACATATGTATACATGAGGCATCTGTAAAGAGATTGATTGCTAATGTGTTTTCCTAAGCTTTTGCAATCACAATCTAAACGTCCATCAGTACGAAAAATTCTGTAAGTCAGCCTATGTACACAGATACTAGGGACCCTGTCTGCCTTGGTCAGAGGAGTTGGGCACAGTAAAACTTCTGTACCATGTACACATATTATCTATTCAAAAATTAATTAAAAAAATACATATAAAGAATGTTCTTAGGCATTACACTAAAAACACATCACACTATTTTAACAGGGAGAAATGTAATCTGTAGCAAATCCACTGTGGCTCTCAGCCGTGAGGACCGAGTTACTGAAACACCAGAAGGGCACCCTTCTAAGGTGGCTCCTGCCTGGAAGCTGATCCTATGACCCAGGCCGAAAAGTTTCATTTAGCAAGAACTGAAGTTGTCTCAGCTCTCACACAATGGACCATGTCAGGGAGACACAATAAGAAGTAAAGTATTTCCTGCCTTCAGGAAAATAAACAGCTAGTAGCTAAGAGAGACAAGTATAGAAACAACTTATACCACTTATAATCATATGGCTCTTCAAAACCCAAAACCTTTTTTTTATAAACTTCCTTTTTGTGGAAATTTTCAGGAACATACTAAGGTAGGAAAAGCAGTATAATGAACCTCACGTACCTGCCTCAGGCTTCCGAGCCTCAGACTGGGTTCAAATGTCACTGTAAGTTACCATTGTGTGAGTCTGGAGAATCTATCCTCTCTGAGAATATTACTTCAGCTATAAAATGGAGATAAGGATTTTTCCATTTTGGACATTTATTTAATAAGAAAGCGGAATGCAAAGGGCTACAGAAATGAAGTGATAATTCTGTCTGGGGTGGGAGGTACTCTTTCCCTGCGAAGTGCGTTTGAGCTACATCTCAGGAGGACAGGGAAGTTTACCAAGCAAAGGAAGGGAGGTTTTCTAGGCAATGAAACCATCACAAAAACAGGTTTGGGATGGTGACTGTTCCAGTTTGGTCAGTGACTAAAATATACGTAATCTCATTATCCCCAGTAAATACTTGTTGAATGAATGAGTGAATGGGAGGTGGAAGGTGAACTGAGATGAGAGGTTCTTGAACATCTAAAATCTCAAGTGGGGGAGCGGCGGGGCAACTGCCACATAGTGATCGGCACTCAGAAGGCTGCCCTGAGCTGAAATCACTTGTCACAGCAATCGGAAATTTCTCACCTAGGGAATGAATCTTAGTTTACTGAATGAAAAGAAATCATTTAAAAAAATCCTGTGCCTCGGTGAAAGCTAAAGTGTTTGCTGTATGTACTGTAATTACAGCAGCCAGACTGCTTCTGGGAACTAAATTAATAAAAATCAAAATGAAGACTCATTCTATCCTGTGACTTGCTTTTCAGGGACACTTTTTTGGGATGAACAGGAGGCAGGGCAGCTGAGTAAAAACGCACTAGTTCAGGGTCACTGCATGTACAACCCCTATGGGTGCTGGCCCCGCCCTTTCCTCCTGATGCATCACTGCCAGTCCCAGAGAGCCTCAGTGGCATGTGCCAGCACATCATAGCTGATTTCCAAACTAAACAGCTGGATTTCTTCACAGAAGGCACAAGACACTCAAAGACTGGGGATCGGTGAGAAAAAACCCTTAGAATTATTTTCCTTCCCTAGGCCTTAACTGCTACCAATCACGTTTGACTACAAAAAGTCATGTTGGGCAATACTGCTTCCTCCCCCAAAGAATCTGTACACATCAGCAACAGACAGAAGAACTCCTTGAGTCAGTTTGCTTTATTTTTGTCTCACTTAGCACAAGGTCTTTGCAGGTATATGATCAAAATAATAAACACCAAATAATAATAAACACCAAATATAGTATTCTTTAGCAAACCAAATTATCCATAAACCTCTTCTATGCCAAAAAAAAACTGCATGTGTTGTTTTCTTTCAAATTTCTATGTACCTCTTACCACCTTGTCGAAAACAGAAACAAATAAAACGTTTAAAAAAATATGTTTTGCTCAATAGCTTCAACATTCTAGCAGGTGACATTTGAGTCTAGTGTACCATTTCTCTTCCCAAGGCAACCATTTAAAGTAGATTTCAACATTGTCTTGGAGGTGGGAACTACTGACATATTTAAAGTAGTGGATAAGATTTCTGTTCTAGAAAACTAATTCGGGCAGCAAGAAATACATTTTAAAGTTCCAGCAAGAGAATTCCAAGAACTTTCGTTTCTTCCCCCGCCCTCCCCCCAACTAACTTAACTTCCATACTCTCTCCACCTTTCCCCACAACCTGGAGAATTCCCAGTAAATCTTTAAGATTCAGCACAAGCTCAACCCAAGGCTCTTCAACACCACCTGCCCCTTGGCGTATGCAATGCATCGATGCTTCTGAGGTACGCCTCTTTTTACACACCTACTATAGTTTATATGTTTCTCTCCCTCACTAGACCAGCACTACCAGTTTTTTAGTTTTTGTAACCTAGCATCACGCAGTGATGACCCACAGAAGGGTTTCTGAATGAATCAATCTGAAAAATTGGCATGTCTTCTAGTATTAATAGTTGAAATGACCCAACAAGGAGAATATTACAGACTCTTTTGCAGGGGAAATAGTACACTAAATATGAATGCAAATGTCTCTGAAATTTGAAGCTATTTTAACATAATACTTTTGTGGTTAGCTGGGGTGAGTGAAAAGGACCCCAAAATAAATGTGAGTGTCTTCTTGGAATTTTAAATTATGTGTTAAGACGGGGGATTGTAATGGTGGCACTAAATCTCCTATTTTGAGATTTGGATCTCTCGTATAATTTGATTTAACAAGTGTAATTTAGCTTGGGACTTTCTGAAAGTTTTTTCTTTCTTTGCTTCCTTTCCGCCACATGTTAATGATTCTGCTTCCTACACATTCACTATGCAGTTGCAATGGTTCAGTTCACTTCGGACTTGCAGGCTCCGGGACTCGGGTGAAATTTTGCGTGAAATTTTGCGTCTGTATAGGATCCACTCCAGGCTGCAACTTCAATCAACATAACATACGCAAAGGTGGCAATAACCAGCTTAACGACTACCTTCCCCCACCCCAAAGCTGCACCGGGAGAAGCAATTTACATCCTGATTAGAAAGTATAACACTTGACACCAAAGACTCCAGGCAGTAGTTAGCAGTAGTCTCCAGTACACTCCGCCCAGCTGACCCTTCTCTTACTTTAATAAATCTTCCTTCTATATTTCTACCTGACTCGTGAATTCATTCATGGCCCGCGAGCGAGCAGACACAACATTATGTTTGGAATAATTTGGCTTGCTCAAAAACATGTATTTGTTGAATGTACTACTCAACCGTCTTACTGAGAACTCTTTGCAGGTCTCCTAAATGCATTACTTCATTTCGGGCCTTCAGCCTTTTTGCAGTGCCCATGTGCCACCCAGAATGTCCTATAACCAGCCACCCCTACCGCATACCACACACACCCAGAGACATAGTCTCCATAACTTAGCTTGTCCTTCAAAACTCAATCATTCTGGCAACTGTCCTAGTTCATTCCGCCTTCTATGAGGCTGTAGACATTTCTGTCTTCCTACAGCACCAAAATATAATACACTCTAAATTCAAATCTAAGCATGTGGCACTTAGTAAGCAACTGTTCACATTCCTAAAAGGCTATGCCAAGATTTCAGCTATAGAACCATCCTATTTATTAATCAACAAGAACCACAGTAAGACCAATACTCTAGGAAAGCTTTTTTGATTATTTGACTTGTGTCAGTTTTTACCCATCTTGTTCAAACTAACTCCTACTCACCCTTGTAATATCTGCATCACATGTCCTTCCTGATGCTTCCTAAGGACTTGCGCATATAACTCTGTCGAGGGCCAAACTATATTGTCTGGAAAGTGGTTTCTCGCCCCCACTAGGCCGCAAATTACTTAAAGGCAAGCTGGTGTCAGGCTTGTCTGTCCCTGAGCAGGCACAACACCTGGCTGATTATCTGTCTACCAAAGGGAATCAACTCCGGCACTAGTGTAACAGTCCTTGTTCTGACAAGAGTATTATCTTAAAGTCATGGTTTATTTTAGAGCCACAATAAACTAGATATTAATCCAAAATATCTTACCCTAGATTCTAGTAGTCAAGCAACAGGTTGAAGGAAAACCGGAGATATTCTCTCCGAGTCTCTACCAGTTTGTAGGGCACCAGTGTGGCCCAGGAACACTGAGAAGCACTGACTCGGAGATTTTTCCTGTGGCTCCAGCCACATCCTGGCAAAGTCCGAGAAGCCTGTCTGAGGTGCTGTAAAAGGCCTGTGTAACATTTCAAACTCATGTCTGTCAAAGCTGGTTCCTCTTCTGACTTAATCCCATTCATACTTCTAGTCCATCCTCAAAAAATCACAATGCATTTGCACCCTTGTCCCCAATTTGGCCACGTCCATGAGGGTCATTCTTTCCCACCTCTACAGTCACCGTTATAGTACTGGCCCTTATATTTCTGCTTGGACTAGCCCAACCGTTTACTGGATTCTCTGTTTCCAGCTTTTCCTCTGTGTAATCCATTAGTCAATGTGCTACCAGATTAATCTCCCTTAAAGTCAGCACTGCAAAAAGGTGGATGATTTTTGTCATCCCCTCTCCTCCTGGACATCTGGCAGCATCTAGACGTATTTTTGGTTGTCACAACTGGGGAAGTGCTACTGGAATCTAGTGATTACAGGCCTGGGATGCTGCTAAACACCCTATAATGCACAGGGCAGCCCCTCCCACAACAAACGATGATCTGGCCCTACGTCACTTGTTACCTTGAGCTAGTCATTTACATTCTTGGAGCGTCAGTTTCCTCACTGGTAAAATGGGGGTCAAGTACTCACCTAAAAGGGCTGTTAATGTTAGGAGGGTAACGCGAGCTGTTGTATGGAGCATACCGAGCGCAGTGCCTACGCATTAGATAATTTTTACACATTTTTTAAAAATGGTGGTTACTTTTGTCTTTATCCTCAGAAAGAATTTTTCTCACAGTAAAAAAGTTAGACTAGACACTGATAATGGGAACAGAAGCTCGCAATGAGAGGATTTAAAATAAACACCAATGAGGTGTTTTTCTGGCCCTGGATAAACTCTATATGCCAATAATATAAGCAAGAAAGGTTGCTGAACCACGGTCAGAGAAAGCACTGTGAGCCTGGGGAGATGTTAGCGTCCTTATCAAAAAATAGAGAACAGATTTAGAAAACTGTAGGCCTGCTACTGGAAAGAAAAGGTCTACATTAAGATGTTGTAGACAAATGACTGCAAGGACCCAGAATGAGAATCCTGACACACCAACCTCTTTTCTTGGACAGAACTACCAAACTTGGGGAAGACTAGCAATAAGATGTATCTGGAATGCTATGTGAAATCGGACAGGATTTTCATGAGAACGTTGTGGAAACGTGGCTTGGGTTGACATGACAATTAGGTAGATTTGTAACCATTGGAATAACTGCACCAGTGTTATCACATGGACATCTGTTCCACTTCCTCTCCAAACCCACTTCCTTTCTTCAGTTGCAGCTGGTGAAACTGGGAATTTTCCCTCTACTCTCTGAGGCCAGTCCCTCCCTAAGTAGCCTGGACACTGCCACCTGCCTTCTCAAAGGCCTGACTTTCAGTTGCCTCTTCTCTCCTAGATCCCTCCATATCATTCCCATGCAATGTCAAATATTTGCCACCACTGTCCGTCCTACCCTCCCTGGCCCTACAGTTTCCGCTGGATTCGCAGCGCCTCCAAACCCCGCCAGCCAACCTTCTTGGAAGAGGGGTTCTAGCAGGCCTCCACTTCCTCACCTCTCAGCTGACGGCCATTCAGATTCCTCTGCTGAAATAAGTCAAATTCAGAGTCACTTTTCTGTCCTCATTTCACTGTTGGGTTTCGAACTTACATTCGGGAAGCCAAAACGGCATGAAAAACAAAAGTACAGGACGAAGGGTGTCTGACTTGCAGCAGCAGGAACTTGAAAGAGATTTTAATACCAGTCGGTTTAGAATGAGTCACGCGCGTAGAGGGCAGACGGGAAGCGCATTCTCTGCTGGGTGTCCATCGTCCAGCACTCCGGATTCGGTTCTGCGGAGGCGATCCTACAACACAAGACTTATAAACTGCCTTCAATCACTGCGTGAGACTATAACCTGTAGCCTGGGAAAACGTGTAGGTGGGCAGGCTCCCCTCGCGCAAAGCAAGACCTTTTGCTGAACACAGCTTTCACAATTGCATCTAAACTCAAGACTAGACGCCTCTGATCGGCAGGGGAGCCAGCCTTGCACCCTTTCTATGCAGGGAGACAACGCACCCGGATTCAAATCCGGGCTGTCTGACGCCAGCGTTAAAGCCAAATGTCCTGCTTCGCGGTTTACAATATTCAGACACGTCTGACGGAGGGCAAGAAGCCCTAGTGCCGCCCCGCCACCGCTTTCTGTGGCGACGGGACAGCCCCCGGCGCGCTGGTTAGAACGTGGGTCCCCCCGACGGACGGGCGCCGCGGGAACGACCCCGCCGGAGTCAGCAGGCGGCGTTCCGCGCACGACCGCGCTCCTTCCGCGCGTTCCCTCTCCCTCGTTCCCCCCACCGGAGAGCGCGCCCTTCCCCGAGGGGCGCACGGCGAAGACCCCATCTTTCCGGGAGGCCGGCCCCGCCTGCCGGCAGCACCCCGAGGGCACACGAGCGAAGCCAGTGCTTCCCGATCGCGGTGGCCGCCCGGGACACCGGGACGTCCCGCGGAGGACGAGAAGGCCGTCGGCCACGACCGCGCCGCCAAGGCCCCACGCCGCCCCCGTCCGCGGCCCCGGCTCACCCGCGTGGGACATGGGCGACGTGAGGTTCCCGTAGCGCTCCTCGTTGTAGATCACCACGGCCGAGGCGTTCCTCCGCGCTGCCACCAACACCTTCTCCTTGAAGGTGCAGCCCCCGCGCGCCACCAGGGCGACCCAGGGCGGGGACACAAGGAAGCGCGTGTCGGTCGCGCAGCCCTCGGGGTCGCCGTCCGCCGCGTGCGGGACGCCCACCAGGCCCTGCGCGCCCTCCTTGGGCGAGCTGTCGCCGAATCGGCCGCTCTCCGAGACGCTCCACACCGTCCGGTTCGTCCGCGGGTCCACGTACTCGGTGCTCACCACGGCCGAGTACCACTCGAGCGCGCGGCCGCGAGACCCGGGCGCGCACAGGGCCAGCGCCAGCAGCGCCAGCGCGCCGCGGGCCCCGCAGCCGGCCTCGGGCCGCCGCCGCGCCATGGCCCCTCCGCCGGGCTGGCGAGGAGCAGGGCGGGCTTCGGTCCGGGGACTCCCGTGGACCTGAGGGCGCGCGCGTGTGAGAACGCGGAGGATCGCGGAGAAGCGACCGCTCGCCTCCGAGCCCGGAAAGAGCGCGACGCGAGAGCGGCGCACGCGCACCTGGCGGTGCGAAGGGGGCGGGGCGGAGGAGGGCGTGGCCCCTGGCCCCGCCTCCGTCCAACCCCTGACGAGGTGCGTGCGGGCCACTCCCCCTTAAGGGCTTGAGACGGTTTCCATAGACCCGAAGCTGGGCGGTCCCGGGACCCCAGGGAGCCCGCGAACCGAAGAGCTGGTGCGGGTAGCCCACGCGATGCTTGCGCCACTTTGGACCCCGTGGCCTGGCCCCTTCGAAGCCAGGGGAAGTGACCGCCCGAGAAACGGGAAGGTAGGTTCTCCGCGAGGCGTGGGAACACGATTGTGTAAAACCACTCAGCAGATGTTCACGAAGAATTTCCTACTGTGCAAGGCACGTGGCAAAGGCCATTTAAAAATCCAATTAAACAAAAAATCCAAAGCTACCTACGTTTTCCAGGTATGTTTTGTTTACAATTTTGTAATGTTAATTGATTCCTTATGGCTTCTCTCAAGTAGTATACTCACAACCGTTTTTATTATATATTTTATGTATGATCTGTAGTTTTGAAATAAGTGCATCAAACTTAAATTGTACAGCAATAAACAAATAAAAAGAGAGAAGGATTTGTTTGGAAGTAAATACGGGTGATAGTTCATATAAACCTGCGTTGGACACAAAGCCTTACTGCTGCAGGAAGTTAAGAAAATTTCTGATTCGTCTTCCTTCATTGTACAAGGACCTATAATTGTAAGAAGTAGGTTGTTGCCATTCACACCAGGTATTTTTGTTGGGCCTTAAACCCTCACTTTCCCTGTTTGTTACCGTAAGTTTTCCTTGAAGTTGGAATCTCCTCTCCCTTTCCTATCAGGAAACTAGTTTTAGAAGGCTGAAAGGATGGCCTAGAATAAGAAAGATAAAGTATGTTGGTCGTGGCAGGCTAGGAGCAGGTCCTAGGACCCCCACCTTGTGCTGTAGTGTTGCGTCCTGCACAACACAAGCCGTGGGAAGGCGAGGGAGGCGGCGAGGGTTAAACTCTCATAAAGAGACAGAGACTCAAATGTAGTTAAATCACAGAGGACCAAGGGACTCACAGCCTCAAAGGACTGGAGCTCCGAATCGGGTCACCGTGGGTATTTATTGATCTTTCACAATAGAGATCACATGATTAGGGGCAGGGTCTGTGAAACTCTTACACCACACAATAATCCTTATCCCATAATCCCATAATCGTCCCAAAGCAACCGATGCATACCATCCCCCAAATGACCAAGGTGTGGTACATACAATCCCTGGGGGGAGCAAGTCTCACAAAATAAGATTAAGATTATCCCATGAGCCAAACAGGAGGGGCGAGATGCTATTGTTCCTGAGGGTAAAGGACAATAGTTGAGGCATGCGTCAGCAGCATCTCAGAAGGAGGGGCACAGCTACCTCCTAACTTTACATTAGCTCATGGGGGTCCTAGGGGGGTCCCGTCTGGCTTAGGTTGTTTCTCCCGTGAGAAATCTTACCCGTCTTTGACTGCAGACCCTGCTTACAAGGACCAAACATGGAGACTTAGAGTAGCATAAACTCAACCCCAATGAGGGACAGTCCCACAGGGTCACCTTTCCCTAAGGAAAGATTGGAGGGGACAGACTGCTAGGTTGCTGTGTGACTACACTGTAGCAAAGCAAATACTTGTAGTTCCCAGAGCAAGCCTTTTACAGTTTCATGCTATGTTTTGCAAATTCATTTCCTTCTTCCTGAAATCCTTCTGCTCCTGGCTCTTATCCTGGCAAACACAAACTTAGTCTTGAAGTTTTAACTCAAAAGCTATTTTATGAAACCTTCCCTGGTTCCAAAAGGCAAATTTGGGTGCTTCTCTGATCTTGTACCAGCAGTACTGCGTTCCAAATACGGTTTTTAGCCTTCTTATAATACTGTTGAGTTTCCTGATGGCCAGAATTGTGTCTTTGCTGTTTTCATAAGCCTGCTTCAGCTAGCAGTGTCATGTATGTTTGCTAAATAAGCAAATCGCTCTTTTTACTGTTTCAGAGTTAAGGACACATGATGTTGACAAGCTTGTTCAGAGAAGTCTAGCAGGCTAATAGAACAGGCCTTCTATCTGTTGAGTCCCATCCCAGCTTTTCGTTTTTATTTTTCGTTACCAGCTCCAGGCCTCAGCTGGATCCATGGTCCAAAGCTGTCACCAGTGACTCAAACCCTGAAGGCCTTCATCCCCTATACTAGCTGCCATGTGCTACTCAATCTCTTCAATTCTCCTTCCCTACTATTTCAGAAGAAAAGCTGACAGGCCTCACCCCACCACATTCTTTATGCAGGGGGATAGGGGTGAGGCAGATGTCATTATCTTTTAATAGTTTTTTTATGGAAAATTGCAAATATTTCCCAAAGTGGAGAGACTAGTATAAGCACTTATCACAGTTTCAACAATGACCGACTCATGGCTAGCTTCCTTTTAATATACACCCAATGACTTCCACTTGCCCCTTTTGGATTATTTTGAAGGAAATCCCAGACATTGAGGGAAAACAGAGTTTGCCACCCCCAAGTATGCCTTTTTGGAACATTGATTATTTTAAGCTGGTTATTTTTAAGAAACAAAAGACTCAGAAAGGAACTTTTGACTCCCTGCACCCCTTAACTGCCTACAGGAATTCAGATAGAAAATCCTGCTTCAGGAAGGGAACCTTAGTATGAAAGAATTAAGTGTGGCAGACAGGAAGAATGCAAATGCAAGCACGGCTCTTTGTTAGACTCCCCTCTGTGTCCCACTGTTTCTGGGTGGCCTGGCAACCATTTGTTTACCATGTTTGCCCTTCCTCATCTACCTATGAATTGCCTACTGTCCTGTTGAAATCCCAAGCCCCTGCCTCCCGCTCTTTAGACCAGAGCGGCATGTATGTCAACTGCCCGGTGTGTCCTGGGTCTCATATTCTTAAGGAACCTCATATGTACATACGTAATAGATTTGGTCATTTTCTCCTGTTAATCTGTCTCATGTTAATTTATTAGTCCAGCCAGGAGAATTTAGAAGGATAGAAAGAAAACTGTTTTTCTGCCCACAACATTATACCATTTTATTTGAAACATTTTCATATGTACCTCTAAAAGTAAAAACAATATTAGCACAATTTAAAAAAATTCTCCATAGTTTTTTAATATCATTGAATATCCAGTCAACATACAAATTTCCCAATTGTGTCCTGAATGGTATTTTACATTTAGTTTTTTTCGATCAAGTCTCAAACATTCATTACATTTGGTCAGAATGTCTCTCAAGTGTCCTTTATTCATAAGTGTTTTTTCTTTTCTATTTCTTTTTGAATAAATTAGATGATTTGTCCTGTATAATTTCCCACATTCTGTAATTGGCAGGTTACATTGGCTTGTGACAGTTGAGCATATTCCTCTGTCCCCTGTATTTCCTGTGAACAGGTAGTTAAGTCAAGAGGTCTGATCAGATCCATTTGGGTTCTTGGGCAAGAATACTTCATAGGTGGTGCTGGGTACTTCCATCTGGAGATACATCATAATTGGGATGTCTTTCTTTTTTTGTAGTGTTAGTGGCCATTAATGATCATTACCTAAATCTATTATTTCATTAAGGATTTGCAAATGGTAATATTCTAATTCTATCATTCCTTCTTCATTTATTAGCTGGAATACTTCCATAGAGACAAACTACCCTTCACCAAATAGTGATTACCCCGCGGTACAATTTGTATAGCAGAGCCAGGTTAAATGTTTAATTATTTTATTTATCAGTTTTCAGATTAATGAATCCCTAACTCCCTCCTAAGATGCAATCCTTTGCTGTCATTCTTTTTAGAGCCCAAATTCTCTCATATCTTAGATATCTTCCTTGCTTTCTGAAGTCAGTGGAGCACCAGCCATTTCTCTAGGGAACTTTTTGTTTTTTTAGTAGGAAATGCTTTTATTAAAGACTACAATCTGTCCCGTCTTAAAAAAAAGTTATATAAATAACACATGCTCATTGTAAAAGAAAAAAAGATCAGAAGATATAGATGAATTAAAAGGAAATTAAAATGCCATAATTGTACCAAAGAAATACTGTCAAATTTTGGTAAACCACATTCCAGTTTTTTTGCTATGTTCCAATAAATATTTTTTAAATAAAAAAATACAATGCATGTTATTTGTTTATTTGCTTTTTAAAAACTCATTAAAGTCTCATGAACATATTTCTACACCACAAATGTACTTCTCCCAGATCATATAAATGGCAACGTGGTATTTCATCATTTCAAAGTAGCATGTTTTTATAATCAGTTCCTGTTTTTGGACATATGAATTATTTCTTATTTCTCCATATTATAAATGAAAACTTACGGAAAATTTTACAAAATGTGTAATATTTATAATTTATACCACATTATAATATTTAAAATTTATAATATTTATGAAAATTTGCACAATCATTTCATTCTTCCCCCAAAAGATCAGTTCTTAAAAGTGAAATTGTTGGGGTTCGTCTGGTGGCTCAGGCGGTTGGAGCTCCGTGTTCCTAATGCCGAAGGCTGCCGGTTGGATTCCCACATGGGCCGTTGGGCTCTCAACCACAAGGTTGCCGGTTCAATTCCCACCAAAGGGACGGTGGGCTGTGCTCCCTGCAACTAACAATGGCCACTGGACCTGGAGCTGAACGGCACCCTCCACAACTACGATTGAAAGGACAACAACTTGACTTGGAAAAAATCCTGGAAGCACACACTGTTCCCCAATAAAGTCCTGTTCCCCTTACCCAATAAAATCTTAAGGAAAAAAAAAGTAAAATTGTTGGATCCAAGGACAGGCACATAAAAAAATTCTTTTTAATATAATACATTCTCATGATTTAGAATACAGTGGGTACAAATACAGTATACTCTTTGCAATCCTTGTCCTAGCTACCCCGCATCGAGGCAATCAGTGTTACTAGTTTCTTGTAGATTGTTCCCATATGATCATAATTATATAATTATACAACAAATTAGTTTGTATATTTACTTTTCATCTCCTTTTTTTCCACAAATGGTAAAATATTACACACTCTTTTGTACCTTGCATATTTCACTTATTTATTTGTTGAAGATCTTTGCATTAATGGTTCATAAAGAGCATCCTTTCTTAGCCTATGTAGTGTCTTGTATGACTCTTCCATCATCTATTTATCCGGTCCCCAACTAATGAACATTTAGGTTATTATTAATCTTTTGCCATTACAAACAATTTTGCAATAGAAAGCCTTGCACATATGCCCCTTACACATTTATCTATAGTATAGATTTCTTGAAGTAGAATTGATGGTTGCAAAGGTTAGTGCATTTGTAATTTTGGTAGATATTGCCAAAATGCTCCCCCACCAAAATTGTACCAAATTCCATTCCACCAGCAGTGTCAGAGAGTACCCTCCAATGCAGTGTGTTAGCAAACTTTTAGACCTTTGCCGATCTGACCAGCAAATAATATCAGAATGGTTTTATTTGGGTCTGCATCATTTTATTGCTTTTTATTCAAATTGACCCCCCTGGTCCCTTTTTACTTTGCTGTTGATCATTACTGGGAACCAGTTGAGGAATTTTTAAAAAATAACAAACATGGAAAAGTTCTCAGTTATTTTGCTCCTGGTCCTGGATAATTGTTGAGTCAGTGGTTCTCAACTTGGCTGTACCTTTGAATCTCCCGTGGTGTTTTTTTAAAAATAGCAAGGCTGAAACTTGTGTATCTACAGTGGTGTATACATGACACTGCATTTGGCAAAACATGAAACTGTGTAACACAAAGCATGAACCCTAATGTAAACTATGGAC
This sequence comes from Rhinolophus hipposideros, assembly GCF_964194185.1. NCBI lineage: Eukaryota > Metazoa > Chordata > Mammalia > Chiroptera > Rhinolophidae > Rhinolophus > Rhinolophus hipposideros. Next base: position 9,681,756 of record NC_138058.1, on the reverse strand, counting down.
TTTAGTTAATAATAACGTACCAATATTCATCAATTCATCAGTGTTCAGGAGTTGTAATAGATAGACCACACCAGTGCAAGATATTAAGAGTTGGGGAGTCTGACGGGTGGAGGGTCGGGGAGGGAGTATATGGGAACTCTTCGTACTTTCTGTTCAATTTTTCTGTAAACATAAAACTGCGCTAAGAAATAAAGTCTATTAATTAAAAACAAAAGCCAAAAAAACAACCACCCTTTAGAGATTCTGATAAGTGGTCTGGAGTAGAGCCAGGCCTAGATATTATTTAAAAGGATCTTGGGTGTTGCAAATGTGCGCCCAGGGTTGAGCCAGTGCCTAACTGTGGTCATGGAAACCCCAACAGGGTTTGACCCAGGTCCTACCCCAGACTCTTTGAATCAGACTGTCTGGAGGTGCTACCTCGGTACCGCTACACATGTTAACTTTTTCAAAATGATATTAATTAGAGAAGTTGTAATTCTGCATTAGGCCTACTCAAATGACACTGTACAAATGAACCTAGTACTAGCTATCAGTGTGATTGAAGACTTCCTTCATAGTGCGCAAAAAATCCCTAATAAAGAAATACCTTAAGCGGTTGAGACTGATGGAAGACTGCATGTGTCATTCATAATCCCCAATTAAAATTTTTGTATTCACTGAAATGGTTCTTTGTCTCATTTATTGACTTTATGGTACATGTGGTGGGGCAGAATCCCAGGTTCCAATTTTGCAATTAAAATAGGTACGCAAGAATTCTCCAGTTCTTTCTTCCTTTGGGTGGTGGTTTTTTGGTTTTTGTTTTTTAATAAAAGTAAAGCAGACTATGAGCTCTGTCCCATGATGGGTGTGTCAGTCAGCACTGGGGTCCCTCAAAATGTGGTAGGCTCCAGTAGAGTCCAGAATCTAGGGCTGGGCCTGGGGAGCGGCTCCCACTGGACACATTGATCCATCACTGTCATTGAGTGGTGCCTTGAAGTCCCTTTACGCATTGCTTCCTTGCCTGACCTGGGGGCAGGAAGAGACTCCCAGGACCACCTTTTCTGAGATCTCCGCGGCCCCTCCTGTGTGGCCCTGAAGACTGGCTTCCTCTCTTCCTCATTCTAACAGGCACACTACTCACCCCTCTGCCTCTGTAATGCTCCTCTAACCCGGGGATTCTCACACTTTAATGTGTGTACTCAGGGGGTTCTCACACTTTAATGTGTGTACTCAACGCTTGAAGAACTTGTTAAAAGAGTTTCCTGGGCCTCACCCTCAGAGATTCTGATTCCAGAGGCTGGGTGGGGCCCATGAATTCACATTTCTAACAAGCCTTCAGGTTCCTCTTTCGGTAAGGACCCCTTCAAAGGGTGGAACACCCTTCTGTTGTCCACTTTGCAAAACTTCCTGAGCCAAAGAAACATGAAGCCATGTACTTGCTTGAATTGGGAAGGTGTGTGGAATGATGTGGGCAGAGAAAGGGGAACAAACAAATTAGTATTTCACAATACATATTACCAATTTGAAATGATGAAATTAGGTTCTACTAAAATATCACTTATTTGAACTAATATGTGGACTATATGCACATTCGAATTCCATTAAGATTGAAAAAAAGAGTCTAAAGAAGCTTACATTAACCCTTATCCTAGGCAAAGGACTTTTATGATGGCAGGGACTGTGGCTTTTAGATTTGTATGCCCAAATAAGCACTGATGAATGAATGAATGAATGAATGATAACTTATTAAAAATTAAAAGCACACATATACTCACCTTCACACAACCCAAGTATGTCTAAAAAAGAACTTGACAACATGTAATTGTACATAGTGGAATAACCTTGGTGTGGGTAATACTCTGAAGGAATAAGAACTTTCTTAAATGTAATTTCATTTCACTATGAATTTAAAAAAAATATTTTCCCCATTTTAGACATTTTCTTGAATGTACTTGTATGATTTTATTGTCCATAAAATAAACATTACAAGCTTAAACAAAACCTGGGTTGTTAGGTCCTCCAAAGCTTTTGAGTTCTGTCTGGGGTGTGTAGGTGCGTGCTGAGGGAGGAGTGTAGGGCAGAAGACACCGGGGTAGGGTCCCTGGTGAGTGTCTTAAAGGCATTGCCCATTTAACCTCCTGGATGGATCATCGAGTTCCCAGAAGCACCTGTCCTAGGCTGACTGTCTACTTGGCTCGATTCAAACTAGAAAATCCAAGGTGGTTCCTGTGAAGAAGAACTCTCTCTAGGCTCATCGTAGTCTAAATCTAGACCTACAATGGCTCCAGAGCGGACCAGGCTCTAATATGGGTTAGGAGTGCCTAGAGGCCTCTCTTAACTTTTCAATCACTATTTGAAATAAGTGTTCATGAAAGAGCCCATAAATATGGCGCCGAAGCATGGAAGGGAGTAATTTGGTAATGTCAGTCATTAGGCTGTGAACTAGAATATTATCAAACATCTTTTCCAGCTCTTGAATCAAACTATAATTATACCCAGGCCTAGGCACCGCTTTACACAGTAGCCTGGCTTTTTTTTTTTTTTTTTTTTTTTTTTTTTTTTTTTTTTACCTACTCATTACCTCTTTAGTCTTCTGAACACGGCCAACATTAAGGAATGATGACTGCCATGGGGATATGAAAGACAGTTGGGGGAATATAATCAATAATGTTGTAAAGATTTTGTAGGGGGTCAGATAGGCACTTGTCTTATTAGGGAGATGTCTTCATGGACGGTGTAGATGCCTGACCACTGCGCTGTACACCTGAAGCTGAAGCTGAATAATATTGAATGTCAACTATAATATCTATACAGTCATGGGATATAGAGTACAGCATAGGGAATAGAGTCAATGGAATTATAACAGCTATGTATGATGTCTGAGGGATAATAGATTTTGGGGGCTTATCACTTTGTGAAGGGTGTAAATGTCTAACTATTACATTGTTTTGTACACCTGAAACTAATACATACATGTATGGGGGAAAATGATGACTACAAGATCAGACAATCAAGTTCGTGACTTCATCCTAGAAAAAGTGCTACATACCTCACTGCTGAATATCACTATGGTCACCTTCGAAGTCCTCCCCTTGGAAAGCTATACACCAATGCCAGCGCCAGTCCACCCTTCAAAGCAATTTTGGAATTCTTCTTCTGGAATGGCCATCAGAGCTGTCATCGTATTACCCTTGATGTCCTGAATGTCATCAAAATGTCTTCCTTTCAATATTTCCTTTATCTTTGGGTAAAGAAAGAAGTCACTGGGGGCCAGATCAGGTGAGTAGGGAGGTTTTTTTCAACACAGTTATTTGTTTACTGGCTAAAAGCTCCCTCCCAGACAGTGCCGTGTGAGCTGGTGCATTGTACTGATGCAAGAGCCATGATTTGGTGAAAAGTTCAGGTCGTCTAACTTTTTCACGCAGCCTTTTCAGCACTTCCAAATAGTCAACTTGGTTAACTGTTTGTCCAGTTGGTACAAATTCATAATGAATAATCCCTCTGATATCAAAAAAGGTGAGCGACATCGTTGCAACAAATTTGCGAACTTAATTGCCCTACCTCATAAAACTTGTGCAGTAGCTCTAGGAAACTTATATAGACTGGTAGGGAATTATTGATAGGGCCTAGCAGGTGACAATAACCGGGAACTAGTTAGTTAAAAGCTCATTGGTAATGACTTAATAAAGAAGGGTAAGACTGCCCCATGCCCAGGGTACTTACTCATTTAAAATATCTATTGAAAGTTTCTGTGTTCAAGTACTACTTGAATTGTGGTCTGTGGTCTGATACCGGTCAATGAACTATTTTTTAATGCCATGAGATAAGCAGATTGTGCCACAGTATAAATCAATCTACTGTTTATCAAAAAAGTCTTTGATATAAAAGAACAAACAAAAATTTAAAAATCTTGATATAAAAAGAAAATAATTCAGCTGAACTGAGCAGTGGGATAAATGATGTGGACCAGGTTTTGCTGTATGAAAAAGCACTGTATGAGGGGATACAAAGATAAGTTTGGCATAAGGTTACTTACAACTGAGTACCAGAGATGAGGAGTTCATATTTCTATGACTTGCTTCTAGCTAAATTTTAGTAAGTACTGTAAGAATCTCCAAATAATAAGGAGAGAGCTTCTAGGTGGAAAAATCTGGCAATGCTTCATGGAAGCAATGAATTTAAACCAAACTTTGAATGATGGTTACAGTCTTTTTCTTTTTAGGGAGAAAAATAAATTGTATATATTTAAGGTATACAATGTGATGGTTTGATATACTTATTCATTGTGAAATGATTATCACAATCAAGTTAACACATCAATCACCTAATAGAATTACCTTTTGTGTGTGTGTGGTGAGAACACTTAAAATCTACTTTCTTAGCAAATTTCAAGTATATGACACAGTATTATTAACTATTTTCACCTTACTGTACATTAGATCCCCAGAACTTACTCATCTTATAACTGAAAGTTTGTACCCTTTGACCACCACCTTCCTATATTCCCCACCCCCAGCCCATAGCAACCCACTGTTTTACTACTCTATGCTTGTATGAGGTCAACTTTTTTATATTTTACATACAGTATTTGTCTTTTGGTGTCTGGCTTATTTTACTTAGCATAATGTCCTCCAGATTCATTCATGTCATCACAATTGGCAGGATTTCCTTTTTTTTTTATGGCTGAAATATATATATCTCACATTTTCTTTATTCTTCAATTGACAGACACTTAGGTTATTTCTATATGTTTGCTATTGTGAATAGTGCTACAATATTACATGTCAACGGTGTGGTTATGACCTTTATTTATATGAAAACCAAATATTTAGTCAATTTACCATGTCCTAATTTAATCTTTGTACACCTTCCATTTTTAAGTGCTTAAATGAGTACTATATTGCAATAAAAATGTAGTGATATAATTAACCAGCCATTAAAAATTTACTTCTCCAGAAAAAAAAAATTGAAAACAATTGAAAAAAGTGAACATGGGTACAGATACTTTTTAAAGACACTGATTTCCTTTCCTTTGGATAAATAACCAGAAATGGGATTGCTGGATCATATGGTAGTTCTAGTTTTAATTTTTTGAGGAACTTCCATATTGGTTTCAATAGTGGCTACACCAGTTTATATTCCCACCAGCTGTGTTCTTTTTATACCCTTGCCAATACTTACCTTTTTTATAATAGTCATTCTAACAGGAGTAAGATGATATCATACTGTGGCTTTGGTTTGCATTTTCCTGATGATTAGTGATCTTGAACACCTTTTCATATGTCTGTTGGTCCTTTGTACATTTTCTTGGGAAAAAGTCTATTCAGGTCCTCTGTCCATTGTTTAATTGAGTTATGAACGATGGTCAATATTTTGATGGAGTGGGTAGGATGAAAAGATAAGGCATTTGAGGTAGGACACAGTATAAGTAAAGGTTTGGAAGTAGGAAAGTGGTTGTGTTTGGAGAACAGTAAGTAGTGAACTTTGAATGAAAAATGGGATGTAGAAGTTAGAGTGAGGTAAGGTAAGAAAGTATTACAGGCCATATTACAAAGCACTCGGATTCAATACCATGGAGTTTGCCCTCCACTTGGTGGACAATAGGAACCCTTTGACATTTTTGGATCAGGAAGTGACATGGTTCTACTTTAATTTAAAAGATTCACCTCATATCTTTGAGGAGCAGGCATCTGAAGAGGAAGAGACTGGAGTGTTAGGATGCTATTTAAATAATAACAAACCAATAATGAAGGACTGAACCAGGGTGGTGGCAGTGAGACCTGAAAGGAATGATGATGTATAAAGAGCTGTGATTGAGGCAGCATTTACAGGTCTTAAAAACTGCTCAAGGGGCGTCCGGTTAGCTCACTTGGTTACAGTGCGATGCTCGTAACACCAGGGTCACCTGTTTGATCCCCACATGGGCCAGTGTGAGCTGTGCCCTCCACAACTAGATTGAAACAACTACTTGACTTGGAGCTGATGGGTCCTGGAAAAACACACTTAAAATAAATAAAAGTTTGAGGGGAAAAAAAACTGCTCAGGTATGAACGAGGGAAAGAAAGGGTACTTGTAAGGATGACGGTGCCCAGCCAAAGTAGAGGAGGCAGCAGGAAGAACTGGTTTGGTGAGAAGGTGATGAATTGGCTTGAATTGAGTTGGAGGTGCTTGGCAAGTCACCCGAGTAGAAATGTACACAGACAATGTAGGTCAGCAACTTGAGAGAGAGGTGAGGTCTAGCCATCCTAATTTGAGAGGTGACTGTGCAGAAATGATTAGGGAGCCAGAGGATTGAGAGGCTCAGCAGGGGACACTACGGACTTGAAGGGAGAAGGGAGAGAACCTACCTTTAGCAAGGTTCTCCTTGGGGAAACCTGGTTTAACCTTTGGGGAACCTAGGTTTAACCTTCGGGGAAGAAGGAGTGGTGGTTGGGAAGGGCAAGAGAATGCAGAAGAGACTTTGAAAATGGCAGGGGCGTGTCCTGCCTTGAGCCTCCGAGGGGAGAGGGGCAGCGGGATGTGAATGGAACAGCCATTTCCTGTTTCTCTACCGTTTTCCACAGCTTTAGGTGGTGGCCAGTGCTGGGCTTCCGCTTCCTGTTGGTGGAGGGCAGGGCGGCGTGGACAGCAGCCCCCTCCAATCCCCACCAGCTATGCACCTGCTTTCCTACCACGCCCCAAGTGCAGCCAGCTGCTTCTTGCCTCAGTGTCCAGCCGCTGCCCCCGTGGCCCAGATGCAGGCCATTAAGTGAAGAAGTATACACTATGGAGCTCTCTTCAATTAGAAGTATCCAATATTTTAGTAGCAGAGGAAATGGGCTTTTCTGAAAAAAAAAAAAAGAAGAAAAAAGAAAGACACCTACAAGGAAGATAGAAGACAAAATTAATCATCATTTAGATATTATATGAACATTTAAAGTCAACAGACCTAAATTCTCACAAGTTCATATTTCTGGGCAGAATATTCCTTTAGGGATAGATGAGCGTGAACTTGTGGACATAGAATGCATCTCACAGACCTCAAACTACAGGGGGTCTAATTGACCACCACTGCTGACCTGCTCCTAGCCAGTGACAGGTGCTTTAGTCAGAAATGCTAAAGCAATTCCTGGAAGATGTGGACCACTTCTTCTGATGACTGACTTTGTTGAGGGCTCTCCATTGGGCCTGTAGGACCTTCCTTCTATCACACAGAAATCTAGGAACCTCCAGACAGTCTTTCTTCCCTCTCTCCTTCACTTGGGATCACCATTTGGTTTTGTGGAAGTAGCCTTCTACACTGGATACGGTCTTGATGGGAGTCATTCAACGTGCTTCCTCTCCCTTGCTCAAGGGTTGGCAAGTAACTCAAGTCAGACTGGAGTGGGGGCTCTCTCCCAGAACCTGAACTGGAAATGGTGGAAAACATTCATTCAGAAGTCAGGACTCAAGAGATCCTCCCGTGGCTCCTGTAGCAGACCTCTAGCACCTCGGTCTCCATCCTTAAGAAGCCAGGAACTTTGGCTTTCTCTCAAGTCTATGGCCAACCTTGAAGCCTTCCAAGACTTTCCTTTACTTAAGTTAATAAGCAGAGGTGGTTCCCACCAGTTGCATTGTATTCCATCTTTCAAGAGAGTCCCTTAAAGACAAAACCAGAAAGGGACAGCATGGAAACACTGAAGTTTATCCCCTCACAAGTGGACCACACCTTTCCCTTTAAAAGCACTATGACATGCAGTGTCTTAAATGAACCTCTCATGATCCTCCTCCTCATGAGGAAACAGAGCCAGCCCAGAGTTATAATTAGGGAGCAGTGGGGTTGGTATATATTCAGTTGTCTGACTCAGTAATGCTGGACTGGCCTCTCTCAAATCACTCCTCCAAAGGCTCACCTTGGTCTCGGACTGTGATTTGGACCCCACCATTTATGTCCTATGGGACCTTCTCTGGACCTCCATTTCTATGTCTGTAACTTGAAGATGTTGGATTACCTGCCCCTAAAGCTCCTTCCCCTTCTCAAATTTTCTCTTTCTGTGAGAAGTTGTGGGTAGAAAATAGAATGTAAGAAGAATGAACATTTTCTCCCTACTTAATATGTGCCAGGCCTATTCTAAACACTCATTAATTCTCATAAGAGTATGATGGTGATAGCGGCTCCATGAGGGCATGGGCTCTGCTTTGTTCACTTTGATTCCACTCTGTGCTTGGCATAAAGTAGACAATCAATAAATGTTAGAATAGATGAATAAGCAAGTTGAAAAAAGTTTTTCTAATCAATAAATGAATTAGGGAAGGGAAAGAGACTAATTTTCTTCAAATTCTATGGTCTCTTGATTTTCTTGAAGCTTATTTGGGTTCTCACTATTTCTCAGGTAAGGTCTAGGTGTTTTAAGGAAATTCCTGAATCAGATCCCTTCTTTCGGCTTCTGTGAAGATATGATTTCTGAATCTGCTTCATTTCTCTTTATCTTTGAAGTAGAACAAATTACCAAGCACAATGGTGCAAGTACCGTGTTTCCCCCAAAATAAGACCTAACCGGACCGAACAATCAGCTCTAATGTGTCTTTTTGCTCCAAAAGGCGCATTAGAGCTGATTGTCCGGCTAGGTCTTCTTTTCGGGGAAACAGGGTACTTAGATGAAAAATGGATATCATTTATTTCACCAGGATCTAGATAAGAAAGACTCAAAGGGTTCTGAGATGGTATGTTACAGCCCACATAACCCATCCTAATGGGAAGTTTTCTATGACCGGTTCAGTGAGGGAAAACACAAACAAGCTTGGGTTTAGTTTATGTATGCTGCCATCAGCTGGAAGTAGATAGCTGCAGCATTGTGGCATCAATCAGAAGGGACCCTGAAAGACAAGGAAAGGAAATCCTGGGCAGAACTGCCTGGATGGAGAGACATTCTGTATTAATTCATAGACAATAGTTAATGGCTTGGCTAGATAAACTGGAAAAGAAAAGACTGGTGACAAGGAGGTCTGGAAAAGGAGAAGGTGGATAGACATCTTGGAATGGGCAAATTGGGAAGATATATATATCTTATGTAAATGCTCACCAAAGAGCAGAGGAGGACCCTAATCATCGGAAGTACAAAATGCCTTATTCTGTGCATGTCAGTAGGCCGTTTTCCCCCATCATCCCATCTTTGTCCAATGCAGGTGGGAATGTAGATAATACATGGACTCAACAACTTGTATTACTTCTTCTCACAAGCCTGGTCCCACTGCTGTGACTATTGTGTGCTGGACCTGCCAAAAACATGCCAATGCTTAGTCCCTAATGTGGCACCAAAGAGATCAGCCATCCACCTGGTGGGCAGGTTTATTATAGGGGACTGGCATTTGACCATAAGGGCTCTTCATGCCATTGAACCAAGTCTGGGGGTGATTAATTTTGACTATCCAGAGGAGAAGGGCTCCTGGAACACGAAGGTGTTTGGAACACTTCTTAGTAAAATGTAATGGAAAGCTCTAGGGACTGCTAAGAAACAAGACCTTTCAAGAAAGAAGGTTTGGGTCACTCAGGTAGTGAACCTCACCTGAACTGCTGACTGAGATGAAAAGAAACATGAAATGGATGATGGAAGAAGGAAGTTATGGATATCACCTGTGGCCTTGTGACCCGTTATATAACAAGGACTGCAGTGGTTATTTGGTTATTACATTCACTTCCTTGTTTGTTTATATATTCATGTGTGTTAACTAAAATTTTCTTTTCTCTTTCATTTTACGTGAGGATTGCTGGTCGTGATTAACTGTGTAAGTGGTCTTTGGGTTACAGAATGAGGGGGACCAAATTTTTGACACCCCCAAAATATGCTTTTTAAGGTGTTAATTTTAGGCTGGTTAATAAGAAACCAAAGACTCAGAATGAAACTTTGACCTTCCCCCTTACCTACCTAAAGGAATTTAGATAGAAAAACCTTCTTAAAGGAAGAGAGCATCAACTTAGCATCATAATATAAACTAAATGTGGCAGACAAGGAGAAATCTAGCAAAGCCTATTTGTTGAACTTCTGTGTCCCATTGTTGGTGGCCCTGAAAGAATTTGTTTATCATATGTTTGCTCTTTTTCGTCTACCTATAAATTGCATGCTTTCCCTTTGAAATCCCAGACCCCTGTCACCCTTCTCCTTTGTCCAAAATGGCATATAAGCCTCAACTACTCAAGTCATCTTTGGGTCTCATATTTTTATGGCACCCCACATGTATATCCGTAATCAATTCTGGACATTTTCTCCTGTTAATTTGTTTCATGTTAATTTGATTATTAACCCAGCTAGAAGAATTTAGAAGGTGGGAGGAAACTTTCTTTTTTTTTGCGCCCCCAGAAAAACAGGCAGAAATTAGTATCAGCCAGAGTGGGGTAGAGTGGCTGATGGGACTTTAAATCTCCTCTTTTCATGGAGAAAGAGAGAGTATCTTTATTTTACAAGGTATACTTGCATCTTGTAAGGTGGAAGCATGGGGTTTATTATTGTTAAATGGATGTTAAAATGTGTATGGAAGGGCATAGATGATGAATAGTGGTAGGGGTGGGCTGTGCCAATTAGTGACCGATTGTCTCTCAAATCTGCAATGTCTTTTCTACTTGGTTCTGTCATATTCAGGCTGAGTGTTTGTAAACTCTCTCCGGATGTGGGATCTGGGAGTCCAAGGCTCTCTCACCAGCTGACTTCCTGTCAGTTTCTGTCAAGGGGAGGCATGATGAGAGCGCCACCATAGGAGAAGTGGGAAATGGTGCTCCTTCAATAGGTGAAATCCTTAAGTGTTCCAGAGTGTCTATGTTCAAATTAACTGGAGAATAAGATACCATTTTGTCACCTTTTCCAGATATTTGGGTCTTGTAGTTGAAGTTGTTAGTTGATGGAGGAGTTGCAAGACGAAATTGCACAGTACTAAAAATACAAACATCAGCATGGAACCATTATCGCTAATGTCACTAACACCTATCAGATTCACCCTGGAAATTCTGACTGCTCTCTCTTGAGAAGCATGTGAAACATTATCCACCCTATAGGTCACTGGGCATCAGATTTATTAAATTGTGTAAAGAGAGCACGCGTTTTTCTCGGCAGTAACATTAGGATCCCTTTGATCTCTGGTGACTTTTTAGCTGAAGGGATTTGGACGTCTCTGTTGGCATTAGAAAAGACAAAGAGTTGTCATTGTTTAATAGCTATTTGATGTTTGGCCTCTTTTAGCTGAAATGGCTGGAGTCTATAGAAATCATGTATTAAAACTTGGTGAATAATTCTGAGTCTTAAGATCTGTCAAAATAAAACGATTTTTTTGGTTGTACAATATTGTGAATGAACTAAATGCCATTAATTGTATACTTTAAAGCAGTTAATTCTGTTATATAAATTTTACTTCAATTAAAAAAATAACTTTCCTAAAGTTTTTTTTTTCACACTGAAAATTTATTTGGCTGTAATTTCACTTAGAATCAAGGATATTTAAAGATTTCTCACCTCCTGCTTCAGCTTATGCTTATGCTGAGAACCATTTTCTAGGCCTTAGATCTTGGGTAATATTTATTTTCAGTGAAGCTCATGATTTTCAATCACTTAATAGACGAAGCAAGATGTGGAGGACTTGTTTGCACTGAATATTTAACCCAACTATTTCCTGAGGAGGTTATTGAGTCAGTAATTGAATAATATTAGCCTTAGACTAATGGCAGCTCTGGTCCCACCTAATTAACGTAAAAAAAAAAAAGATTCAAAATGATTAAACTCTTTCTACATAACTTCATCCCAGAACAAAGTTCAACAGTATTTATAGGAATACAAAAATATCTAGTACCCAACAAGATACAATATTTAACAAAAAATTCTAGTATTTAATAAAAAATTATTGAGCATGCAAAGGAGCAGGAAAATATGACCCATAGTGAGGAGAAAAATAAATCAATAGAAACACACTCAGAAATGACAAGATGATAGAATTATAGACAAAGCAAACAATATAACTCTATTATATTCAAGAAGGAAAAGATTGAATGTGTTAAGTAGAGGAAGGGAAGATAGAAAAAAGACAGACATGAAAATTCTAGAGATGAAATATACATTGGATGGGATTAATAGCAGATTAGACACTGCGGAAGAAAAAAGGCCTAAGTACGAAGGGAACCACCAGAACAAACACACAAGCCTTCCTAAAAACCAAAAAAAAAAAAAAAAAAAAAAAAAAATTTCTCCATCCTCAATTTATTTTCATTAAATCAATTTAGTTAAATCAAAATCACCGTCTACATTGTATTCTTCCATCTGGACCGGAAGTTTTCCCCCCCAATTTTTTAAATAAATAGAGTAAAGAATGCACAACTTATAGCAAAAGGAGTACAGCAAATAAAATACACATTATTATAAAATACCATGACAGAGTTGAGACCAAACATATCATTTACATCAATAAATGTGAATGGGCTTAACTCCCCTACTAAAAGATTAAAGTTTTCATTTTGGGTCACAAAACTTGATCCAAAATAGTTCAGCTTCCCTGGTGTAAATAAAAAAAAAAAAACTCTAAACAAAATAATTCAGAAAGACTGAAAGGATGGACAAAGGTATATCAGATTAATGGAAAAAGGAATGAAAAGAAATATAGAAATTATCAAGACAGAGCTTTATCATTGCCTTACTTATTTTTTTGTGTTAACAGAATTTTTAACTTTCCAAAATGACCAATGGACATGTAAAGTTGCTCTCTATTTGTGCACGGCTACACTGCCTTTTTCTGTGCTGATAGACTGTAATAATTGTAGCTATTACTTAAAGAATGATTATGATACACCAGGCACCATGCTAAGAGAATTTTATTGACACATCTCTAGTCTTCAGAAAACTCTATGACATTTATGTATTATTCTAGTCTACTGTTGAGAGAATGAAGGGTCAGAGAGGTTAAGGCCTCCAAGGTCATACATTAGTGGCATAGCCAGTACTAAGCTCAAGTTTGTTTGAATCCATTGCCCTGGACTCAAACAGTACTCCACGCTGCCTTGTCTTTTACTACGTATTTACATGATGTATTTGAAAAATTGATAGGTTACTAGTATGCACGTTAAATTTTATAGCAAATATAAAAATATACTAGTTGAACTACATACCATTCATCTTAGAAACGACTTTCTCTTTTTAATAAAGAAAACCTACCAGGAGAAAGGGGCTGATTTCCATTAACTGATCATTGCAACAGAGGTTATCGGATAAAGCAAAAGGTCACTTCAGGATCCTAAATTAATTATATCACTATTTTATATATATATGCATGATATCTATCTATATCTATATCTATATCAAAATCTATATCTACATCTATATCATCATCTATATCTATATCTATATGTATGTAGATATAGATATGGATAGATATAGATATATATAGTTTTTCTTTGGGCACAATCAAAATGAGCAGTTAATTGTTGTAAGTTTCTAAAATATTTTGATGTTATTATAAACTTGCTCTCCTTTTGAATTGTACAATTTCCATGGGTTATGGATTTTACAGATTGTATTCTAGAGCTGAGGAATATGGTTGTGTTCTAGAGCTGATGCACTAACACGCACACACCGAGAACACAGCAGCAGCAGCAGTAGCAGCAGCAGCAAGGTTACATTCATATTAACTGAATTTAAATAGATAATATCTCCACTCAGATAGGAATAGTATTTGAATTCTATACTTTATTTTTCTCTGGATTTATTAGAAACTCCCTAGAAATTCTAGGATTGTGCAGAGTCAGAATTCCTAGCCTCAGAAACTGTGAAATAATATAATGTTGTGTTAAGCTGCCATGTTGGGGGTAATTTGTTACATAGCAATAGGTAACACACTGAGATACAGTCTAAATCAAATAAGACAGTATGAAGATTATTGGTTGCCATGGCAGGGCATCCCAAAACTTACTGAGTAGTTCTCATTAAGTCAAAATATAAATTTTTGGACACAGAATGTCTCATGGCTTATAGAACAGTGCCTTGGAATACAGCTTCATCAGTGATATTAAGCACAGTTAAAGAACAAAATCCAACGGAGTAAATTTGTAGATCTACTTGGTTTATTCAGGGATTAATGAACAGGGCAGTACCCCATCTAGCAACTAGAAGAGTACACCAAGGGGTTGTACACCATAAAAGGTTTTTATAGGCAGAGAGATGTGGCAGGGGAGTTATTAGTAAAAGGAAAGAAAGGATAATTTTTAAGCCAGGTCATCTTTTGTGGGGAAGGAAATAGCAGGGATTGAATCATCCCAATTACCTCGCTAGTATTGATCAAGGAATTTCAGACTGGTTGTTTTAAAATTCTACTCCTGTGAGAGGCTGAAACTGCAATTAAGATAGTTATTAAGTGTTGGTTTTATTACTATAAGAGCCTCTAAACCTGTAGAAAAAATTTTATGCATTTATTAGAGTTTATTTGAGCCAGAGGACATGCCTGGAAGCAAGAAAAATGCTTGCTTCCTTGTTATCAGACAAGGAAAAATGCTTCCCAGAATGACAGCTTAGTTTTTGTTTTTTTTTTTAATAAATTTGGAATTAAGGAGGGAACATAAAGATTACATGAATTGGGAGAAAGCAAGGCAAGAAAATCTCAGTGATGGAATTATATAATAGTTGACAAGATTTTGTGCTCTCTCGAGGTGGTTACACTTTTGAAGGGTCTGAAAAAGAGGCATTTCAGAAGTATGCTAACCTATGTGAATAAAAACAATGGACAGGGCTTCCTTAAGGCAAAAATAACGTTTTACTAGGGAAGTTTTAGGTCTGAGGTATGACTACCCCCCATGACCTGCCCAGTTAAGAATTTATGATCAGATCACCCTGTGATATTACTTTTGGTTAGATTTATTACAGAGCCCACCCACCACCCTTTTTTTCTGTCCACAGTTTGGTGACATGGCTTAGCAAAAGTGGCCATTTACCTATTGTTTCTTTTCTTTACTTTCTTTCTTTTTTGAACAGCACCATCTCCTGGAGAGAGAACCAGTGAATCTGCTTGTAAGAGCAACTTGGCTGCAGTCTCTGTTGAGAAATAGATCATGCTTGCCTGTCTCTGAATTTAGGTGACTAACTCCTCCCAGTCCATTATCTTTTGATCTGTTTTGTTAAAAAGAAACAACACTTCTGGAGTCACTTCTGCTAAGCTCCATCAAGACTTAATACCTAATCTAATTGCAGTTTACAGTCTCCTAGGAGTGGAATTTTAAACCAACAGTCTGAAATTTCCTGGTTGGCACTAGTGAGATAATTTGCCTGATAAGACCCCTGCCTTTTCCTAAGGGAAGGTGACATTGCCTGACATAATTCACGCTTTTAACTTCCTTATTGTGCTATATTTCTGCCTTAAAAAGCCTTTCATTTTGTACAGCTCCTCAGAGCACCTTTCTGTTTACTAGATGGGATGCTGCCCAATTCATGAATGTTCAATAAAGCCGATTAAATCTTTAACCTTACTTGGTCGAGTTTTTGTTCTGTAACAGTTTGTACGCTCATCAATCAACTCTGAATAATAATTCAGCTTCCTTGGTGGCTGGGAAAGAAGGTGGGGGTGGCCCTGATTATGAAGTGGAAACATTTGGGTTTTTGGATACTGTCCTAGCCCTCTCAGCCAAACCCCAAGTGGGACAAAGTAGATTTATTGGCTCATGGAAATGAAGGAGATTGTGTACCTGCAGAGCCCTGGGGCATTTCACAAAACAAAGAAAGAAACAAGGTCATTACTGATTTGGGGGAAGGGAGTTAGGTAAAATTTAAATGAGGCAATGTGTGAATAGCCTCAAGGCAAACAAGGTTGTGTGCGAGAGGTCAGCTTTGGGTCTAAATTGCAACGTGGACTAAGAGGACAGGTTCCTAGAAAAGAAGAAGTTAAAATAGCTCTCTAAGTAGAGGCTTGTCTAGAAAGCCTGGTCTGGAACCAGCATCTGGATTGGAAATCGAGGCAGTGCCTCTGCGTTAAAGACAGATCCTCCTGCCAAAAGCGGAATGTTTCGTTCTTACTGATTTGATGTCAAACAGCAAAATTTCTGACAGCCACCGATTTCAGAATACTGTTTCTCACTAAGAAAGCAGAAGTCACTCAAAAAGAGGTTTGTTATGGCATTTTACAGCTGTTGCATGACCTTGGGAAAAATATTGTTTCCAGTTAACTTTGCAGCTGGCTTTGTGTGAGTCTGTTGTACCAGACAGATTCATGGCAGGGCAGATTTTTTTCTTTCTCAATGTATTGTCTGGAGTGAGAATTGTTTTGAGTCTCTATTTAAATCACCAGCTATTTTGCAGAATGTAGTATACAGAGAGGAATACAATAAGAAATAATTGCTATGTTAAAACAAACATAGCAAACCCAAAACAGTCATGTTGTTTTATCGGTCCCAAATATTTTTAGATCAACTACAGAATCCTTTCAAAAGCATCGATAAAAAAGTTGCATTCATATAAGATGGATCCAGAGCATGGACTGAAAAGTAGTTAAAATATTATGACTTGGGAAATATGAGACACAGTCATGGTAGCACAAATGCGTTCTGATTCCATGGGAAACTCCGAGATCAATGCTACAAACATTTCTTTTATCTTAGAAGGTATTTCAGTCAGTGTCAAATCAGGAAAAGAGAAACACTCTAGATGTTTCAAGTAAAGAGAAGTTTAATGCAGGGACTTAGCTCCAAAGAGGCAGGCAGAGGGGAAAGCGGTCTGGCTGAAGTCCCAAGAGGAAGTGGGGGTGGGGGTGGGGAGGATGGCAGAAACTCCTAAACCTTGAAGGGGCCCTGGCTCCGCACTTGATGTATTGTTCCTGTAGTACCGAACCAAATTAAAAATTTGAATCACAAGTTGCTACTTAAAAACACATGGAGAAAGAAGCCTGTTAGGTGATAGTTCAGAGCATGGACATGGAAGTGCGGGGTGCCACCCATGACTCACTGTGTGATTCTGGGAAGGTTTCCTCACCTGGCAAATAGAGAGAAGGACAGCTACTCTCCCCGGTCCCTACGAGGACTGAATAAGGTACAGCTCATGGAACGCTAGCACGGGGCCTGGCACTCAGTAAATTCCCCACTGATTATGTCCTCATGTTTTCTGGAAGCAGTGCCTGTGCCAGGCCAGGCATGGTCACTCACCTGGGGCGGGAATAGAAGCAAGAGAAGGAAAACTCTGTAGCTCTAACTTGGTTCTTCTTGAAACCTCTGTTAAAGAACAAAATTCAACTGAGTAAATGTGAAGCTCTAATTGGCTTTATTGAGTGATTCATGAATGGGGCAACATCCCATCTAGCAGCTAGAAGGACACTCAGACACTCAGAGGCATTGTACAACATGGGAAGTTTTTATAAGAAGAAGGGTGGGGTGTGGGAGCTATTGACAAAAGGAAAGGAAGGATTATTTTTAGACCAGGACATCTTATTTAGTGGGAAGAGAATGGTTTTTATCATGCAGACTTCCTCTTTCTGTGGGGGGATGGAAAGGGCTCACAGGACAGATTACCACATTGGAGTTGTCCAGAAAATTCCAAGGTTGATTAAGATTACGTTTCTGGGAGAGGTTGAAACAGAATTAGGTCAGGTATTAAAGCTAGGTTTGGTATCATGGGTTTTTAGCACAAAAGTGAAGCCATTCGGGTCCTGTGGTAGTCTCTTTAACACCCCCAAAGCATTAAAAGGAGGGGTTGGAATCATACAGTCCTCAGTTAAGTATTGGCTGGGTCCCCTACCTGGTCCTGAGCCCCTGGAGTGCAGGTCTGAGAGCTTTGAGTCACAGGTTTCCCAAATAGAAAACTGAAACATTTTCTTCCTTGCAGGGCAAATGAGATTAAAAATGAGATTAAAAAAAAAAAAGCATGCAAAATACCTAGCTCATAGCAGGAGTTCAATTACAGGTAACTGCTGTAATTAAATAATTAAATAGTTATTTATAAATAATTCAAATACAAAATAAATAATTAAAAATAATTAAATCAATATGCAATTAAAATAGCACTATCAAAATGTCATCAAGTTGTCAACGAAAGAAAGCCCAAACCTATAGAAAAATTTTATGAGTGTATTTGAGCCTGGAAGCAAGATCTCATGGACTTGAGAAAATGGTTCAGAAAATGGCAGTTCAGCCGTTCTTTTTATACATTAGTATCAAAGGAGAAAACTAAGGAGGGTTACCTGAAACCCACTGGTGGTTGATGAAGGAGGCGGGAGAAGGCAGAGCAGGGAAATCTCTGGGACTGCATGAAAAGTAACGTGAAGAGACATACTTCTTTACATCGGTGGGTACAGGATAGCTAACAATCTAACATTTATAGTAAATAGACGTGGTGTGTGGATAACAAGATAACAAAGAGAGGTTTCACAGTCTTGTGTTCTGGTGCCTGAGGTTGTGCCTCTGAGAGGTCTAGAAAAGAAAATTACTCTGACATGTCAAAGGTATGTTATCCTACATGCGTAAGTACAATGGACAGGGCTCAGTTAAGGTAAAGACTGACCTTTTACTAAGGAAGCTAAAGGCCTGAGATGAGACTACCACCATGACCAGCTCAGTTAGGAATTTATGATTAGATCATCCCTGTGAGGTTACGTTTAGTCACTGAGCTTGTCAGGCTTGCCAAGTAGCCCTTTTTCTGTTCACAAAGTCATTATTTGTTTGTCCTGTCATTGTGTGGAGGAAAACATCTTTGTGTATTTTCAAAGGGGACAACTTGGTGTGGATGTGTGTCCACTACAGATGCTTCATTAAAGGGGGCTCCCAGGCCCACAGTTTCTGAATTATACATTCTGTACTCAGGGTTCTGGCCTGGATTCTGGATTCCAAGAAAGGTGAAGTTCCCAGGGCTAGCCACCAGGTGGCGCAGCGATTCTTTCTGCGGGTGTAATGGAAAAATCGCTGGGT
This sequence comes from Rhinolophus hipposideros, assembly GCF_964194185.1. Lineage (NCBI taxonomy): Eukaryota > Metazoa > Chordata > Mammalia > Chiroptera > Rhinolophidae > Rhinolophus > Rhinolophus hipposideros. The sequence goes on along the minus strand of NC_138058.1, from coordinate 9,662,912 downwards.
GTGGAAGCGGGGAAGTTTTGTTAAGAGCTCTGGGAGGGTCAACTGCTTATGTGAAAGTGGTCAGGAGATAGATGACCTCATTGAGGGGCAAGGAAGGTAGGGAGGAGATTCATAGCACAAGGAGGAGATAAGGAAATGTGTCCGTGAAACGTACTCACTGGACCTGGGGGTGGAGGGACTGTCCCAAAGCCCACAGATAATTCATCCATTCTTGCCACAACCATTTGCTGAACACTTACCATGAGTCAGAAACGGGGCCATGTGTGAAATCTTTCCTCTAAAGGAGCTCACAGTCTTGGTGAGGAGACTGCACCTGAACAAATAACTAATACACAAAGTGAAAATAATGTCACACAAATAACCCTTCTTTAATCCTTATGGTGTGCCAAGCACTGTATTATGATTGTCCCATTCCACATGAGGAAACAGATTCAAAGGATTCATGAAGTTCTCGAATTCACAAAACTAAACAACAATGGCTTCAATTTCTGCCAGTCTATTTTAAAGGCCATGTTAGTGCTTTACCAATCGTTACTCCTCTCGTAAAATGAGACAAAACAAAATAACACTGCTCCTTTAAAGCTCACGACTCTAGGTTAATCTCAGCAAGAGCTGACACCCCATATGAGCTTCTCTCCCTCCTACCTGCGGGCACCGCCCCACGCCCTGCTCACCCTTCACTCATTGACCACATCCCCTGACTCATCAACTGCCATTTTCCCAGCCATGGCCTTTGTCATCACTGACAACTTGGCTCTGGAGATTGCTGGGTCACATAGCTCACTCTATTCCAGCTGCTTAGCTCAGGTACCCCCACTGCAGCTGTTCTTTTCTTAACTGGTCCCCTGATGGTCCAGCTTTTTTCTGCACCAGCCTCTCCTGTTCTCACTCCCTTCTTTCCTTCTGTAACTTAGTTCCCATGATGTGGCATGTCAGCCACCCTGAAAAAAACACCCTAACCTGCCCCGTCTGGCCCTTCCTCCATCACACCGGTTTCTACTTCTGATAAACCTTGCCTTGCTCACTGGGCAGGAGAGAAGGAAAGGGGCTGCTGCTGTTATAGAACATTCTGTAAGGAGGTGCAGGGGGTGCTCGTCTGAAGGCTTTCGGGTTCTCTGGGAAGCACGTTTTTTGATAAGAGTGAAAGGAACGAAGGTGTGGGATGTAAGGGCTGACGACACCCCTTACAGTGGAGGAAACTCGAAACAGCTGCTCATGTAGTGTGAAAGTTTGTATCCCCTAAATTCTCTTCTTTATCTATTTTAACACCTTCTTGAGCAAGTGTGTCAGGTGATGAGGGTGAAGAACCTCAGGGCTCTGGCAGGACAGAGGGTGGGTTGAGGAGATGTTTGAATGCAGCAGTTCCAGGTGGCTCAGCTCTGGAGATGGCCTGCTCAGGACGTGGGGGCCTGAGGTGGAGTGGAGGTAGGGTTGACCAGCCCATCGGTTTGCCCAGGACTTTCCTGACTTTATTGTGGAAAGTCCCATGTCCTGGGGAACCCTCAGTCTTGGGTAAGTTGGGCTGATTGGTCACTCTAAGTGGAGGGCAAGAATGTCTCTGGGAAGCCGGAGTGTTGGTGGGTGGTCTATGGCAGTCACTCTCATGGGCCTATCTCAGTTTTTTGCCACACCATATATGTAACCCCTTGGGCATGTTTTCTTCTCAGTGAAATGGAGCTTTTCGTAACCCTCAACTCTAGGAATAACAACTATGCTGAAAATGGCAAATACTTCCCACAGTGGGAATAACACTGTGTAGCTATATCAGCATTTTCAAGTCTGCAAATTAAGAGCATTGTACTTAGAGCCTTAAAAATCAACAGAAGTTGCTGGCTAATTCTTTCCTTTTTATTTAACTGTTGATTTATTGCATTAGTCTCCATTTTCTTAGAAATCTAATAATGTCAATTTGTAATATTGCATGATAGGAATACATATATACATATATATGTTGACATATGTATGTATATATATATACATATATGTCAATTTTATTTAATTGAACATGGAAATCACATGAGGAATGAAATAGGCTTTGGTTAAATAGACATATCCAGTTTTGAAAATAGATTTTACACTCCACATGCGTCACACAGCACAAAACATAACTTCATTACAATTCAAATTTTATAATAATTGACTTGTTACACATCAATCAAGTAAACACCAATAAATTAGCTTATTTTCAGGACAGTATTTGATGGTTAAATTATTAAAAATGAAATATTTCCAGACTTTCTGGAAATATTATAGGAAAATGTTTGAACCAAAAAAAATCCCAAACCCAACTCTTTTATAATGAGTCAATGTATACAAGGCATAATGAATGAAGTACCATCAGAATTATACTCTCTAAGTCAATGTCATGGATACGTGCAATTACCATCAATAGAAACATGGGGGTCAGAATATGGCTTTATTCACAGAAACAAAAGGAGAATTCTCTCTCAGAATGTTTAGAGGAAATATAATATAGATCTTTGCTAGAAACATCCGTGGAGAATCATTAGGTATAGACTTGGATAGCTATATACACCGAAGGCTTAGTCAACATATTTATGTCAGAAATTTAAAGACATCTTCCCCTTCTACGTGTCCCTCATAAAATCTATACAGCAAATTTGTTGAATCCTTATTAATTTGCATTCAATATTAAATTGAATACATTTAGAAAACTTTTAAAGAAGTCTTCTACCCCTTCCACAAATGCATACATTAGTGCTCAACAAAAGAAAACTAATGTTGTCTGTTCTGCTACATTTTGGCACACAGCTCAGTTCTTCATTTTATTAGGAACCAACAGGAGAGAGAGCATAAATGCCTTATTTAAGCTAAGCAGTCAACTTTGTTTATATTAAAGTTTTTACTCCAAGATAATTGTAGATTCTGAGATGATTGCAGATAATTGTAGTTTCATGTGTAGTTGTAAGAAACAATACAAAGAGATCCTGTGTGATTTTTACCCAGTTTTCCCCAATGGCAACGTCTTGCATAACTACAGCACAAAAATCACACCCAGGATTTCGACATTGATATAGTCAAGATCCTGCACACTTCCTTCACCATAAGGATCCATATGTTACCCTTTTAGAGTCACACCCGACTTTCTCCTTCTTCACCCTCCTCCTCGGCAAGCCTCGAATCTGCTCTCCATTTCTAGAACCTTGCGTTTTAAAATGTTCCGTAGATGGAATTACACAGTATGTAACCTTTGGGGATTGGCTTTTTCACTCAACATAATTCTCTGGCGATTCATTCAAGTTGCTGCTTGTACCAGAAATTATGTTTATTGCTGAGCAGTGTTCCACGGCATAGATGTATCACAACTTGTTTCACCAGCCACCCATCAGAGGACATCTGGTTGTTTACAGTTTTTGAATATTACGAACAAAGCTGCTATGAACATTTATGCACAAGTTTTTGTGTGAACACAAGATTTCATTTCTCTGGCTAAATGCCCAGGAGTGCAATTGCTGAGTGGTATGGCAGTTGCATGTTTAGTTTTATAAGAAACTGCCAAGTGGTTTTCCAGAGTGACTCTTCCCATTTTACATTCCTGCCTGCTATGTATGCCTGATCCAGTGGCTCTGCGTCCTTGCCAGTATTTGGTGTTGTCACTATATTTTAGCAATTTTAGCAGGCGCATGGTGGTATCTCACTGTGGTTTAAATTTGCGGTTCCCTGATGACAATGCTGTTGAGTACCTTTTCGTAGGCTTATTGGTTATTTGTATATCCTCTTCAGTGAAATGTTTGTTTGTGCTCTCCATTTTCTAATTGGACTTAGAAAAAACTGTCGAGTTTTGAGAGTTGTCTATATAGCCCAGATACTAGTCCTTGTCAAACATGTGGTTTGCAAATATTTTCTCCCAGCAAGTATGGAGCCCATCTTTTCACTCTCTTACCTTAGTCTTTTGCAGAGCAAGTTTAAAATTTGGATGAAGCCTAATTTATCAAACTTTCCTTAATGGGTTGTGCTTTTGGCGTCAAGTCTAAGAACTCTTTGCTTAGCCTGAGGTCCCCCAAATTTTCTAAAAAAAGTTTTATAGTTTTCCATTTCGTGTTTAGAGTTATCTATTTCGAGTTAATTTTTGTATAAGGTATGAGGTTTATGTTGAGGTTCTTTGTATTTGCCTGTGGCTACCCCATCGCTGCAGCACGTTTATTGGAAAGACTTATCCTCTTTCCATTGAATTACTTTTGTATCTTTATAAAAAAAATCAATTGAGCATATTTGTATGGGTCTATTTCTAGATTCACTATTGCGTTCCATTGATCTATGTGCGTATGCCTCCACCAAAACCACATTGTCTTGATTACTATAGCTATCTAATAAATATATTAGATAGAGTAATTTCTCCTATTCATTCTTCTTTTACAAGATGGTTTTAGCTATTCCAAGGCCTGTGCCTTGAAACTTTAAGAAGTTTGAATACGAATATGTCTACAAAAACCTTGCTGGGATTTTGATAGAAATTGCATTAAACCTGAGTCTGGGGGAGAATTGATATCTTTACTGTTTTATGTCTTCCAATCTATGAACATAGTAAGTCTCTTCATTTATTTAGGTCTTTGATTTCTTTCATTAGCGTCTTTTCATTTTCAGCATATAGATCCTGTTCATGTTTTGCTAAATTTGTACTAAATTCACTTGCTAGTCCTCAGAGGCTTTTTGTTTGTTTGTTTGTTTGTTTAAACAGATTCTTTGGAATTTTCTATGTAGACAATTATGTCATCTGTAAATGGGGATACTGTTATTTCTTTCTTTCCAATATATGCATTTTATTTCTTTTTTTGCCTTATTGCCATGCCTTATTGCCAACTTTCAGTACAGCCTTTAAAATTTTTTTTAAAAATATTTTATTGGGGAAGGGGAACAGGACTTTATTGGGGAACAGTGTGTACTTCCAGGACTTTTTTCCAAGTCAAGTTGTTGTCCTTTCAGTCTTAGTTGTGGAGGGCGCAGCTCAGCTCCAGGTCCAGTTGCCATTACTAGTTGCAGGGGGCGCAGCCCACCATCCTTTGCGGAAGTCAAACCGGCAACCTTGTGGTTGAGAGGACGCGCTCCAACCACCTGAGCCATCTGGGAGCTCAGCGGCAGCTCAGCTCAAGGTGCCGTGTTCAATCTTAGTTGCAGGGGACGGAGCCCACCATCCCTTGTGGGACTCGAGGAATTGAACTGACAACCTTGTGGTTGAGAGCCCACTGGCCCATGTGGGAATCGAACCGGCAGCCTTCGGAATTAGGAGCATGGAGCTCTAACCACCTGAGCCACAAGGTCGGCCCCAAGTCTTTAAAATTTTAATCCATTTAAATTTCTAGAGATTTGCTGAAACTTACTGCCCTAAATGGGGCCTATTAGTCTCAAACAGAATTTCAACACTCTTCTTAATTATCCACCCTGTTCAGATTTCATTTCCTGTAATTTGGATCAATAACTGATCACAAGCATCAGTG